>NC_090445.1:1035999130-1037249130 GCF_031143425.1 Pleurodeles waltl
AGGTTCTTGTGCATGTAGGGGGAGACAGTTTATCAGCCTAGACCCTCTCTTTTGAATGGGGATCATCAGTATCACAAATGATATCCTAATCTTTTAACTCAGGAGCTCTACCAAAATGGAAGGTTGCATGTTGATAAGGAATCTGATTAGTTCACCCACTCAGTGTAGAGTATACATTGGACAAGTTAAATGACAATTTTGATGATGGACACATCCTTCCAATGAAGAGGGATAATCCCTATCAGAATATAGCCAATTTCTAATTGGATCTTTGAGAACAACCAAAATGCTGTGAGGTGGGTGGAGAGTTATGTACCTGAAAAGCCTCATGCTTGGTTTGGAGGCTGCTGAAAAATCGTTTCTATTGGAGGGATGTAAAACCTGACATCCTTGACATGGTTTCCCCTAACTCTTTGCCTTTGACGTCCTGTTTTTCTGAATCATTTTTGTCGGCTTTCTAGGATTCAGTGCATTATACCACTGCTGAAACAGTCCTAAAGTACAGTTGTTCTGTACTCTAAACCACTGTAGCATTGGCTTATCCACAATTGGCATATTTAAGTGACTTGTGAGGCTCTAGTAAAGTGTACTATGTGTGCCTAAAGCCTGTAAAGTAAAGGCTACTGGTGGGCCTGCTGCATGGATTGTGCTGCCTGCTACAGTAGTCTTCAAACATGTCTCAGGCCTGCTACTGCTAAGCCTGTGTATGCAGTTTTAAACTGCCATTTCGACCTGCATGTGTACACACTTGGCATGCCCAAACCTTCCTTTTTATTACATATATGTTACCCCTAAAGAAGGCCCTGGTTACCTCCAAGGGCAGGGTGCAATGTATTTGAAAAGCTGGACATACACTTTTAGTTTAACATGTCCTTGTTGTGAAAAACTGTTACATTCATGTTTCACTGCAGCAATGCCTATCTCTCCCATGGGTTAACATAGGGATTGCCTTAAAACATCTTTTAAGTGTAATTTCCAATTGGGAAGAGTTAGAATGTAAAGTTTGGTGTCTCTAGACTATTAATTTAAAATCACAGCTTATGGCGAAGTTGGATTTTAAAGTATAAGTTTAAAAATGCCACTTTTAGAAAGCTGGCATTTTCTGACTTTAACCATTATGTGCCTTGGCCTGTCTCTGAATTCATGTCTGGGGTAGATGACAGTTGGGCTTTGTGCATTCCCTCTAGACAGTCACACACAAAGGGAGCTTGGGTGTGACATTTGCATCCTGATGGCCCATCACCTGGCTTATGGGTCTTCCTGTTCTAGATTGGAGGGAGGAACGGACACCTACACCTTAATAGGGCTGTGCCTCCCCTCACACAAAGAGCTGTATACTCCCCTGCAGAGTGTCTGGAGCCAGGGAAGGGAGGTAAGTGACCTTGTGATATTCAAAGTCTCCTTTTAAAGTCTCCTCAAATTCAAAAACACATTATGGTGTAAGTGCCGAACCCAAACCCTAGCAAAATGTGTTCACCTTTTGGTCCTGAGGAGACTCTGCCAAGAAGAGGTATGGTGCTGCCTGGAGGGACTGGCACTTTGCTAAGTGCTCTGTTGTGTTGGCCTGCTGCCTGCTTCCTGCAGAACACTGTGCTACTGGCAGGGACGGACTGACACTTTACAACTTGTTCTGCTGTATTGGCCTCCGGTCTGCTGCCTTTTGCAGTGAAAAGGACTATTTCTACTCTATAACCTCAATAGACATTTCAAGTGACTCCAAGGGCTTTTTGGCTTGCACCCTTTGGAAAACTCAGGGCCATCAAAGATTTCAACTGTGCACACTGCCTTGGGACTGCCTATTGTGAGTCCAGCAGCTGTGTGTTTTAACTAGGAGCTGTATGTCTGAGTGCTCCGTGTGTTTGACATGTTCCACTGCTCAGTGTGTGTCGAATGCTTTCAAGCAATTTTCAAGTCAGTGCTGGTGAGCGCTCCCTCATTGTCCATTCAGCACGTCTTGAGCACTTTCCAGAATTTCAAAAGTCAGCATGGGTGAGTGCTCTTCGCCTACCTGCCCAGCGCCTGCCAAGCACTTTTCAGCATTTAACAAATCACTATGGGTGATTGCACATTCAGTTACCTGTCCAGAGCTGTGCCTGGCTCAGTTGATGAAAACTGAGTGTATCTCTATGCGGCAGTCTAGACATGATAAGGTACTGTGAGTGAAGGAGTAGTGCAGTCTGATTAGCCTCCATGTGTACATTTACTCAGTGAGACCCAGCAGTACAGCTCTGGGCTGCCTGTTGCGTGTTTCAGCCCCCGCATTGACTTTCCAAATCCGACGGGAAGCCATGATCACCTGTAAATCATTCCGGTCAGGAGTCTGCCTTGGAACTATAATTGTGAGTTCTTGTCCAGCACTCTACGAAGGCGGCCTAACCATAACACCCATAAAGGGAGCGCCCGCATATTTTTTAGCACTGTGATTTTCAATACTGCGCTTGAAGCGTCATAACTTATGCCGATGTAATTTTGATTTTTGCCTTTTGTTTGTCTTACTTTAAACAAAATATTAATCTCTATTTTTCGATATGTTGTAGAGTCGTTTTGTGACATTTTCACTGTGTTACTCATCTTTGAGTGCTGCACAAATAATTTACATATTGCCTCTTAAGTTAAGCCTGACTGCCCTTTGTCAAGCTATCATAGGGTGAGCACAGTTTAACTTAGGGTGTGTATCTGACTTACGCTGACTAGGATTCTGGTCCCTACTTGGACAGGGTGCATACCTATGCCAACTAGAGACCCAAGGCAGATTTATGGAAAGTAGTACTGCACAGAGTGCAGTGCACTTTACATGCGCCCCTTAGCACCCCCCTACGGCCACCATGTGTGCTCCACCTTTAAAATATGGCGCATCATGGCGCAGGGTAGGGGGCAACAGTGTTATTTTTTATGTACTATTAACGTACTCTACAGGAATAGCACCGAAATATTGGAGCTACTCCTGCAGAGAAAGTAGGGGCCCATTCTAAAGAATGGGAGCCCCCTTTTAACGCCTGCTCTTGAGCTTGTAACTTATAAGTCACCTGTATGTCTAACCTTCATTTACTGAAGGCTAGGTGCAAAGTTACTGTGTGTGAGGGCACCCTTACACTAGAAAAGGTGCCCCCTTGTTGTCCAGGGCCAACTCCCCAGACTTCGTGAGTGCAGGGACACCATTATAAGCGTGCACTACATATATGTCAATACATGTATGCAGCTTTACAATGGTAACTCCGCACATGGCAATGTGAGGTGTCCAAGATTGTGAAATCGGGCCCTTTATCCAAATCTGGTATTGGGGGGGCAATTCCATGCATCCTGGGGGCTCCACCATGGACCCCCAGTACTGCCAACCTAGCTCTCTGAGGTTTCCACTGCAGCCCCAGCTGCTGCCACCTCACAGACAGGTTTCTGCCATCCTGGGGATTGAGCAGCTCAGTCCCAGGAAGGCAGAACAGTGCATTTCCTTTAGGAAAAGGGTGTTACACCCTCTCCCATTGGAAATAGGTGTTACAATAATGAGAAGGGTATCCTCCCAGAGCCTCCGGAAATGCTTTGAAGGGCACAAACAGTGCCCTCCTTGCATAATCCAGTTCACACCAGTCTAGGGCCCCCCAGTCCCTGCTCTGGCGTGAAACTGGACAAAGGAAAGGGAAGTGACCAGAGCTCCTCCAGAGTCTCCCTGGCATTAGCCATCTTGGATTCCAAGGTGAGGGGACCCTCTGGGAGCATCTGAGTAGCCAGTGCCAGAAGGTGATGTCAGAGACCCATTCTGATAGGTGCATACCTGGGTAGGTAGCCTATCCCCATCTCAGGGCTATTTAGGGTCTCTCCTCTGGGTGTTTCCTCAGATTCAGTTTGCAAGATTCCCCTAAGACTCCTCTCCATCCTCTGCTTCAGCTTCTGACTGTCGGATCACCCGCCGACTGCTCCAGGAACCTCTGTAACTGCAACAAAGTTTCCCAGACGACTCCTGTGACCTGCAACTTCAGCTCCAGCCAGCAATTGCAAGAGTTTCCAAGGTGTGCATGCTCTGAGGACTGCTTGTCTTCACCCTGCACCAGAAGACCCAAAGGAATCTCCTGTGGAGTGACGGAGTCACTTCCCTGCTTCAGCAGGCACCTCTCTGTACTCAGGGACTCCTCTCCTGTTGACAAGCATCGTCCCTGGAACACAGGTGATGGACCGAAGTGACCCTGACTGAATGTCTAGCTGTCCAAATTTGGTGAAGGTAAGAGCTTGTCTCTCCGTGCTGTGACCCCTGTGCACTGCGTCTTCTGCAGCTCCTTGGGCTTCTGCGCACTTCTTCCAAACGTTCTCAATGCACAGTGTAGCCCAGGTCCCCAGCACTCCCTCCTGGAACGCACTTCTCCCTGAGTTGTTCTCCATTGGCATGGGATCTTCCTGTGTAGTTCTGCAATGACCGCACTTTGCATCTCCTGTGTCCCTGTGTTCTGGGACTCCCTTGGGCGCTGCCTGGTCTTCTGAGGGCTCTCTGAAGTGCTGAGTGCCCCCTCTGTCTCCTCAGTTTGAGTTGAGATCCACAGGTCCCTCCTGGGTCCTGGCAGCTCCTCTTTGACGCAAGGCTTGTTGGCATTATCCAGCGATGCAAACAGCCTACATCCAACAACTCAACGTGAGAAATCTCTTGCTCCAAGCAGGAACCTGGAACTATCTTCTTTGGTGCATTTCTGTACTTTTCTTCCAACTGGAAAATCCACTTTTGCACCTTCTTCCAGGTTGGCAGGGACTCCTGTTCTTCCACGACTCTTCTTCGACTTCTGGACTTGGTCTCCTCTCTCCACAGGTCTTCAGGTCCTAGAATCC
Source organism: Pleurodeles waltl (assembly GCF_031143425.1). Classification (NCBI taxonomy): domain Eukaryota; kingdom Metazoa; phylum Chordata; class Amphibia; order Caudata; family Salamandridae; genus Pleurodeles; species Pleurodeles waltl. The sequence continues at coordinate 1,036,003,940 of NC_090445.1, forward strand.
ATTGTTTGTTGCTTGCAGTCTTACCTGGTTCTTGCAAAATCTCTTCTCACGACTTGTAGTGTGTTCTGAGGAAACTTGCTGCACTTTACTCCTGCTTTCCTGGGCTCTGGGGAGGGGTAGTTTACTTACCTTTGGTGTTTTCCTACACTCCCAGCACCCCTCTTCACACTACACCTGCCTAGGGGGGAATTCTACATTTGCATTCCACTATTTTAATATATGGTTTGTGGCGTCCCTAGGCCCATTGCAATCTATTGTATTTTCTCCTGTACGCACTATTCTATGACTGTTTATTTACCTGATTTTGGTTACTATTGTATATATTATGTATAATACTTACCTCCAGAAGGAGTATTGCCTCTAAGATATTTTTGCCATTGTCACTGAAATAAAGTACCTTTATTTTTGGTAACACTGAGTATTGTCTTTTATTGTGTGACTATAGAGGCGTTGCAAGAGCTTTGCATGTCTCCTAGTTCAGCTTTGGCTGCTCTGCTACAGCTACCCCTAGACAGCTTAAGCTGCTAGACACTGCCTACATTTCATTAATAAGGGATAACTGGACCTGGTATAAGGTGTAAGTACCTTAGATACTCACTACAAACCAGGCCAGCCTCCTACACTAGTGCCAAGGCAAGCAGCTTTGTAACATGATGCACAGGTACATGCATTGTGAGGAGGATAGTTTTTATTGAAGAGGGAACACCTTTCTGCCCAAAAATAATATCAATCATGAGACGTGTTTCGCTCTTTCTTTGTGTGATGCAGAATTTAGCACACATGGGAAGAGGAAGGTACAGGAATTAAAAGAGATATTGCTCTCTGTTGCTTCACTCTTACACTACCCCTGAGATGGCATACAATATTCCCTGCCTTGTAAATCTGTGTATGCGTCAGGTACCTTTTTCGTCCATGGGTATTGTGTGGGTATACCCACAGCAACACCCAAGGACTAGCCCTTTTACACAGTGTTATGCATGTAAGAGGTCCATATTTACAAGGTCATGATAAGCTACACAAGGTGGGTTTTCATTGCCTTGTAAATATGGCCTGGTGCACTGTGCAGCTGAGGTCCCCCCTGATGTTTTGAGGCATGACACAGCTGATGTCCCATGTGTGTTGCATGTAACTACCCCCAAGGTAGATAGTACAACTCTTGTGAACAGAGATGCAGGGTAGATTTCCTGTCTGCATGCATGGCTGTGTGCCTTTCAATCATTCAATGTATGAAAAAGTGGATTGAGATGACTTCACCTGTATGTCAGGGTGAGTTTAATTAGATCTGTGTACAAAGTCATAGCTCATGTATGTGTGTCAGCCCTCATCATGCAGTTCCTATCCGTGTAGGTAGAGAGTGATCTGTGTATTGTGTCCCCCATATATCTTTGTTCTTGTGTCTGTTATGTTTGCTTGAATACAAGCAGGCAATTCCCATATTGTCCATCTTGAAACCTCTGGTTGATGATTGAGTTTCAGAAGATGAATGAGCTATGGACTCTCCCTGGGTATTTGGCCAGCACATTGATGATTAAGCCGTGATAATCCACAATGACCTGAACATTCATTAGTGTGTGTTTGCTTCCGGTTGCGGCTCACAGGTTCTGTTGCAGCAGGTGATACAAGTTGCACATGTGTGCAGTCCATGGCTCCGAGGAATTTGTGGAAACCCTACAATTGCATAGAAGCCCTATTTAATTTCCTGCTGCATTTGCTAGGTGTTGGGGAAGGATGTGTTGGGGTGTGAGATGGCTGACTGCATCCAGAACAAAGGACAGGAATTGAGACAGAGATGGCTGTGAAATTCCACTCACTTATGCTGCTGTTGTCTGGAAGTGTCCAGACGCAAGGAGGTGAAGCACAGCCAGGAGCTTGGTCAACGGTGAGATGTTGGTGGGCTATTAAACTGTTGGCTGCAGATGTGGCACAATGAGGCAAAGGAGTTGGATGATGGACTCCCTGCACAGCCGGTAGAATGTGATGACCTCCTCCTCCCTGAGGGCAAGCAAGGATGTCTGCTGGTGGTAGATACACTCCCGTCTCCTACGCTGCCTCTGTGGTCTGGGTGGAGGTAACTGTGGTGGTGCTGGATGTTGTGGTGGTGTTGTTGGGGATTGCTCTGGTCTCCTTGGTGTCCCAAGTTGTAAGAGGAGTAGTTTCATGTTGTCCTCCAAGATGCCAGGGTATTTTGTGATTGTTCTCCTTATGTACTTGTGCCTGGGGGACATTTTAATGCCTGGTCTAACGAGGCTGTAAAATGTTGACGCTAGTCGGATTTAGCATGACTTTTCGTAGGTGTGCATCATTGACATGCTTGTAAATACGCAGCAAGTGGGCTAGCGTCATTTTTTAGGAGGGAATGCCTATCTTGCATATCATTGTCGGTATCTGACACAGCCAGAGCCGGCGCTAATGAATAATGATGCTAGCCCAGGAAAAGTGACGCCAGAGGCCTCTAGTGGCACTTTGTAAATCTAGTGTTGATTTTGTGCCTCAGCAGTGTAAAAAAATAATGTTACGGAGGTACAAAATCCTTGTAATTGAGGGCCTAAATGTGAAAACAGTGCTTAGAAGTCGCCAGCAGTCAAAAGGTTACTTGAGGTCGTGAGGGACCAGTGCAAATCTAAAACCCCAGGCCTACCACAGTGAAGGGTAGGCTGGCTACAGAACAGTACCTTGGGTTGAACGATGCTGCAATGCTAAGGGCACTATGGCGGTCATTCTGACCCTGGCGGTCAAAGACCGCCAGGGCGGAGGACCGCGGGAGCACCGCCGACAGGCCGGCGGTGCTCCAATGGGGATTCCGACCGCGGCGGTAAAGCCGCGGTCGGACCGGCAACACTGGCGGGCTCCCGCCAGTGTACCGCCGCCCCATTGAATCCTCCAAGGCGGCGCAGCTTGCTGCGCCGCCGAGGGGATTCCGACCCCCCCTACCGCCATCCAGATCCCGGCGGTCCGACCGCCGGGATCCGGATGGCGGTAGGGGGGGTCGCGGGCCCCTGGGGGCCCCTGCAGTGCCCATGCCACTGGCATGGGCATTGCAGGGGCCCCCGTAAGAGGGCCTCTAAATGTATTTCACTGTCTGCTGCGCAGACAGTGAAATACGCGACGGGTGCAACTGCACCCGTCGCACAGCTTCCACTCCGCCGGCTCGATTCCGAGCCGGCTTCATCGTGGAAGCCTCTTTCCCGCTGGGCTGGCGGGCGGCCTGAAGGCGACCGCCCGCCAGCCCAGCGGGAAAGTCAGAATTACCGCCGCGGTCTTTCGACCGCGGAACGGTAACCTGACGGCGGGACTTTGGCGGGCGGCCTCCGCCGCCCGCCAAGGTCAGAATGAGGGCCTATGTGTCAATATTTTCCATGCAGTTGAGTCACTGTGTCGTTATTGGTCTCCTTTAAAGTAAATGTGATATGTTGTCGTCAGGCATCAGAGAGCGTCATTGTTGAGTCGCACACGCTGTAACTCTTCTGTCATTGGGCAGCCACTGCATTGTCATCTGGGACGCAATGTGCTGAGTTTTTTGCTGCACTCAGGGCAATGCATCAACTTTTGGAGAACTAAGCTGCAGAACCCAATTCTGAGGCACAAAGTTTGGAGGGGGCACCTCAGGCAAAGGTGAGACTCACAGAACTCAAAGTCCAGCAGCACAAGGAGAGTTTTAGGCAGATGTCCCTGAGACTGCAGGAGAACAGGGGGCAAGCTAGCAAGCTCTATTTGATCACTCTGGTGGGAAGGCAGAGTCCTTCCTGCAGGGTCAGATAGAAGCAGGCAGCAGGGGAACAAGCAGAGGAGAGTGCTTCTAGGAAATCAGCCCAGTTAAGTCATTTAAGCAGCACAGCAGTCCTTCTGACAGAGTTTCAGTTCCAAGTCCAGAAGTGTCTTTGTAGGTTTTTGCCTCCTTTCTGACCTGTGTTTGTAGGCTTAAAGACTCTTGGTACTTTACCATGCTAACCAGTGTTAAAGTGCATATGGTCTCTGTCTAAATTGTATTGGTGATTAGTTTATCCATGATTGGCATATCTGCTTTACCATAATACCCTATTATAGTGCATTATGTGTGCACAGGGTCTGTAAATCAAATGCTACCAGTGAGCCTGCGCCACTGATTGTACAACCCACATGAGTAGCCCTGTAAACAAGACTCTGATCTGCTATTGCAGTGTCTCTGTGTGCAGTTGTGCACTGCCAATTCGACCCAGGCCCAAATATTCCCTTTTACTACATGTAAGTCACGGCTAAGGTAGGCCCTAGATAACCCCATGAGCAGGGTGCAGTGTATTTAAAAGGTAGGACATGTACTGGTGTGTATTACAAGTCCTGATACTGCCAAATTAGGTTTTCACTATTGCAAGATCTATCTCTCCCATAGGTTAACATAGGGATTGCCTTTAAACATATTTTAAGTGTAGTTTTTCTTTGGGAGCAGACAAAGATTTGGAGTTTGGGGTCTCTGAACTCACAATTTAAAAATGCATCTTTTGGTTAAGATGGTTTTTAGATTGTTTGCAAATGCCACTTTTAGAAAGTGGTATTTTCTTGCTTAACCATTTTGTGCCTCTGCTTCGCTGCTGAACACACGTCTGGGTAAGAATGACAGTTGTGCTGTTTGTAAATTCACTCCAGACAGTGACACAAAGGGAGCTGAGGTGTGTCTTGCATATCCTGATGAGTCTTCCCAGGCTAGAGTGGGACAGAGGAGCTCACACCTGCTCCTGAAATGACTGTGCCTCTCCTCACACAATCCAGTCGCCGACACCCTGGAGTGCATCTGGAGCCAGGCCTACTTCAAAAGCAGGAATGAGTATAAGTAGTGGACCCAAAACCCCAGACTTTCAGATTACTTAATCTTGAGCAGGACCTGCCACTTTGGCTATTGCTTTTCTGTGTTGGCCTCCTGCTGCTGCTTCTTCTTTAAGAGGGAAAGGACTGGACTTTGCTTTCTGAAATCCCACTTGTGAAGTCTCTCCAAGGGCTTGGACTGAGCTTGTCCCCTGTTCTGAAGTATTAGGGACATCAAACACTTAGGCCCTCATTACCCCTATCATCTTTTAAAAAGACCACTGAGGCTGTGGGAGCCAGAATACCACCAGTGCCGGTGGTATTTCTGGCTCCCTATTATGACTTTCCCGCTGGGCCAGCGGATGGTGACAGTGTTACCGTCCGCTGGCCCAGTGGAAAAGTCACATCAGCATTGCTGCCGGCTCGTAATAGTGCAATGCTGATGTGCAGTGGGTGCAGTTGCATCCATCGCGCATTTCAGTGCCTGAAATTTGGGCAGTGAAATGCGCAACGGGCCTATGCCTGGGGGCCCCTGCACTGCCCATGCCAAGTGCATGGGCAGTGCAGGGGCCCACAGTGGCACCCCAGGTTCCCCCATACCGCCAGCCTCTCCATGGGGATATTTACCGCCATGGCCAGGCTGGCAGTCGGGGACTCATAATACCCAGGGCAGCGGTGCTAGCACTGCTGCCCTGGGGATTATGACTTCCGGGCGAAAGCCTGGCGGTATAGTGGAGGGGCCGGCGGTATGGCCGTGGCTATTGTGCCACGGTCATAATAGCTAGCGGAACACCGCCAGCCTGTTGGCAGTGTTACCACCAGCTTACCACCGGCCGCCAGGGTCTTAATGAGGCCCTTAATCTGCCAGTGCCTTCTGATGAGTGTCCCGACTTGTTAAGTGGTGCCAAATCCAGTGCCTGGGCCTCTAGAAGTGGAACAGGCAACCTGCGTGAGAAAATCCAAGCACCTGCTGTAGTGAGTCCTAAACCCCAAGAAGTGTCTCTGGGTCATGGACACTTAGAGGACATCAGACTGTACTCCTCCTGGCCCACCTGCGGGTTTCCTCAGAACCAAAGCTGCACAATGCATCTTGATGTAAGATCTCTCATTGCATAACCTTGCAGCTCCTGACACAGTGACCCTATTGGGCTGATGCAGCAGAGCACACCTAAACACAGGACCTTTCATTACTGCACCTCCCAGCTACTGATCATTGTCCTCATGGGAACTGAGATAACATGGCATGTCGTAATCCAAGCATATTGCAGCTTCTGATCTGTGGCATCATCAGAACTGATGCATCTTAATGCAGGACCTTGCATCACAGAATGTCACATCCCTGATTGGCAGCCTTGTTGGAATAAATGCAGCACTATGCAACAAGGAGCAGCATCTCGCAACTGGCAAACTGCTGCCCTATTGGAACAGATGGAACTCAATGCAGTGCAACACAAGACCTCGCATCTCAGCTCAGGTACAACAAAGTACTGTCCAGAGGGCTGAAATTTTTCCTGTACCTGGCCCATGATCCATCATGTTCAGCTTGAACGTCTGACTTTGTCCTGGTCAGGCATGACCAGATAATCACATTTGCAAGATTTAAGGGGCTACCCAGTAACCCTGGGACCTGGGTAACATAAAAAACAAAACACAAACTGTCCTAAAAGGGGGTGTATAACCCTAGACTTCCACTGCAATAGTTAAAATTAAACCTACTTTAGATAGAATACTTTCTAAAACAAATGTATTTACTCAAACAGCCGAATCCCCTTCAAGTACACAGGCCTGCGTGTTAGTCTTTGTGCAGGAGGCCCTAGGAAGTGTGAAATGAAATATGGCCAGCTTTGTGAGGAGGACTGTTCCCGCTAATTTGCCTAAGGAGCCTTGTGATATTTCATTGAAGGGGATAAGACTTTTGGTCTTTCATTCAGCTGTTCAAGTGAGTGCAAGTGTTTACTGCACAGTGCACTGGACATTTTATTGCGCCACTGCAACAAGGGCCATACACCTCCACAAGGATTCACTGATGTTGCTGGCAAATTACCTTGGTTAGTGTCTCCCTTAAAGAGTTTCATCATGATGATGACCCTTATTTTAGTTTCCCTGTTGTGTGTAGTGAACTGGTATTTTGAGGAATTTACTAAAAGATTTCAACACTGAAAATCTTGAGTGTTTTTTGTTTCATCTTTGCACGATTACCAGTCATTTGGGGGCATATTTATACTCCGTTTGCGCCGGAATTGCGTAGTTTTTTTTAACGCAATTTCGACGCAAAACTAACTCCATATTTATACTTTGGCGTTAGACGCGTCTAGCGCCAAAGTCCATGGAGTTAGCGTCATTTTTTTGCGTGGACACCTACTTTGCGTTAATTATATGCAAGGTAGGCGTTCCCGTCTAAAAAATCGACTCCGAGGCATGTGCGTCGGATTTATACTCCCGGGCAAAAATCACGCCCGGGAGTGGGCGGGTCCAAAAAAATGACGTACGGCCACTTTTGCGCCGTTTTTTAGCACCTGCAAAAGGCAGGCGTTAAGGGACCTGTGGGCTCTGAAGGAGCCCAGAGGTGCCCTCCCATGCCCCAGGGACACCCCCTGTCACCCTTGCCCACCCCAGGAGGACACCCAAGGCTGGAGGGACCCATCCCAGGGACATTAAGGTAAGTTCAGGTAAGTCTTTTAAAAAAAAAAAAATTGTGGCATAGAGGGGCCTGATTTGTGCCCCCCTACATGCCACTATGCCCAATGACCATGCCCAGGGGACAGAAGTCCCCTGGGCATGGCCATTGGGCAAGGGGGCATGACTCTTGTCTTTGCTAAGACAGGAGTCATTTCTATGGGGGTTGGGAGTGAAAAGAAAATGGCGCAAATCGGGTTGAGGCGAAAAAATTGCCTCAACCTGACTTGCCCCATTTCTTGACGCCCAAGCCCCATATCCCCCTACGCCGGCGCTGCCTGGTGTACGTCGTTTTTTTTAACGCACACCAGACGGTGCCGGCGGCTAACGCCGGCTAACGTCACTCAATAAATACGGCACCCGCATGGCGCTTCAGAATGGCGTTAGCCGGCGCTAATTTTTTTGACGCAAAACTGCATTAGCGCAGTTTTGCGTCAAAAAGTATAAATATGGTCCGTGATGTATTTGCACCTGGTATAGTACATGCACACTGTTATTTCACCCAATCACCTCCACTGCTCTGTAACAGTTATAGGAGCACTTTTGTTTGCATATTATTCCCATACAAATTGGCTGTCTGATTTGAATAAGACTATTTTGGATATAAACAAATTTGTTTTAGAAAGAATCCTATCTACTGTAGGTTTATTTATAACTATTGTCATGTTAGTCTAGGGTTATACGTCCCCCTTTAGGGCTGTTTCTGTTTTGGTTTTCAGGTAACAACATTTGATGCTTTGCACTTTTTGGCACTACTTTTACCTAAGACTTTCAAATCACGTATTTCCAGCTCTACTGACTGAATTTGTGTCTTTCCATTTTGACATAATTGGATTTATTAAAATGTTTCTAATTTGATGTGGGATTTTTCTTGTGTCATGTTTTTACTTTATTATGGTTTGATTGCTGTATAAATTCTATACAGATTGCCTCTAAGGTAAGCCTGACTGCTTTTGAGCCAAGCTACTACGTGGTTAAGCACAGGTTAATTTACTAACTTTTTCTAGTTCACCCTGATGAGGATTGTGGTTCTTGGTTAGGAAGTTTTATTCCCTTAAACAAATGAAATCCAATTTCTTACATCTTCTGTCTTTGGTGAGTCAATGCTTCCTTTGTCCTAGGACCCATGCAACCCATTTTTGTCTCACTTCTGAATCATAAAGACCGTGTCATAAGTTTGAGACTGGCTTGAGAACACAAGGAGAATGACTATTCTGGCACTCATCTCTATATCCAGGCAGAACTTAACCTCGCTTTCCAAGCTGCTAAACAAGAGTTAATACCAGCAAAAAGTATTTTGTTAAATGCCAGCATTCAATACACCCTGATTATCCTGCCAAACTGTGAGTCAGCATGAACAACAAATCTCAATTGTTCACAGATCTTAAAGCAGCCATCAACTTCTGTTGCAGGCAAGCTTGCCCTCATTAGTTGAGGGCGCACACTGGAGGATGATTCCAGAGACCGACTCAGTGAAAATGACAGGGCCTGATTCACAAAGGTAAACTTACACTTGTGTAGGTTTACATATGTTTTGGAATTGAAAAAACTGTATTATAATAGTAAGCAACTTACTATAAAAAAAAAAAGTGCTTTCCAAAACAAATGTAAACTTACAAAAAAGTGTATGTATACTTTTGTGAATCTGGACAACTGAGTTCATCTGGCCACACTGGGAACCTAGGTATGTGTTCCTGATGTTCTCCTCCCTACTTTTCCAGGGAAATGCAATTTTCCTACCGGGGAGGGTCACCTTTCAAAAGAGATAAGGCCTTACATTGCCCTGGAACTCCAATTCTGCTGCTAAAGTTCACATCTGAAATTACGCATAACCTGGATATCTCTACCACACTGTCACCCGACCACCCACTTTCTTGTGAGTAAGGATGTCAGCTTGGCTGTCTGGCCACCCTTGGGATGAATACTGATGTGTACTTATAGTCTGGGGGTCCACTATTTATACCTGGGGCCCACGTTGAAGTAGGAGAAGGTTTTGGAGGTTTCTACCTACCCCTAGAGATGTCCGGAATCCCCTTTCTCTCTGCCCTGGATCCAGCTTCTCTGGGTGCACAAATGACTAGTGGAAAACCCTTTGTGAGTCTGTTCAGGCAATTGCTTTGTGATGTGCACGTCTAGTAGGTGACAACTCCTCCTCCTCATCAAGTCAGAGATGGATCATCCTGCCAATACCCATTCCCCTATTGTCTCACTGACTGGGAGCAATACACAAAGACCAACTGCCAGCTACATCTAATCATGTGACTCATGATACAGGCTGCAGGAAGCAAATTGGTTGGGACACGAAAATGCCAACTTTCTAAAGGTGACATATTCAGAGATGCGACCCAAAATTCACTTTACCATTAAAGAGAGTTTTAAATTATGATTCTTTAGACAGCAAACCTAACATTCCTCCTTGCTCCCAATTGAAAAATGCCACTTATTAATTGTCATAAGTCAACCTAATGTTATCTTAATTGAGAGGTATGTCTGGCAGTAGTGAAAAACAAAATTAAGAGTTTTTCACTACCACAACATGGAAAAGTTAAAAGTACATGTCCCACTTTTATAAATACACTGCACTATTTAGGGCCTAACCTAGGGGAGACTTATATGCATTAAAAAGCAAGGTTTATGTCTGGAAAAAGGTTTATTTTGCAAGGTTGAAATGGCAGTCTAAAACTGTCAGCCCTGAAACATTTTTAAAGGGCTATATCAGCGGGAGTGGAGCATAATAAGTGTTGCAGGTCTACTAAGGCCTACTAATCGCATTTAATTTAGAGACCCTCAATACCACTTTACTAAGGATTTACCAGTATATGAAATGTGACTTTTGGATGTAAGCCAATTCCACCATGTTGTGAGGAGCAAGCACAAGCACTTTCACACTGGTTAGTAGTGGAAAAGTGTGCAGAGTTCTAAAATGCAACAGAAACAAGTTAAAAAAACGGAGAGTAAAGGCAAAATATTTGGGTATGACCCTGTAGAGAGGACCAAGTCCAACAGTAGAAAACCCCTTGCTGCACTCCTTCATAAACTTTGGGCCAACTCTTACATAACCAAGCTTGTAGAGTGATGTTGATATCCACACCTGCACTGATGGAATGATGCAAACACTATTAAACCTTTATGTTAACCTAAAGTGCACCAGCACTAATTCTGATCTGGCTACATAAATGACTACTTTAATTTCTCCAACTTCTATGGCTAGACAATGCCAATAGACAGTACCTTGATGTCCCTTTTAGGACAGAGGAGATTGAACAGGTAAAATAAGGCCTGCCCTGGTATAAGTCTCCTGTCCTTGACAGTCTGACCTCCCTTTTCTACAAAGAATTCTCACAGATTCTCACACTGCAATTCCTGGCTGTATACAAGGAGCTTGGGCGTGGGGAAGCTTACTTCCCTTCCTCTGAGAGGCTCTGATCATCACTATTCTTAAATCAGCTAAACCCCCTGAAAGCTGTGACTCTCATGTAAGCCCCTGTCCATGAGGAATGCTGACAATAAATTGCTCGCAAATAGCTACTCCTACTGCTACCTGGCATCATCCAACCTAGTCAATAAGGCTTTATATCAGCACACTTCATGGCCCACAACCTGCACACTATATGTGCACTGCTGTATACTCTTGAACCGTGGGTGAAAGTTGCCACCAAGTTTGTGGATGCAACCAAGGCCTTCAATACTGTTGAATATGAATACCACTTTCTGCTGCAGGAGCAGGTTGGCCTCAGACAATGATTTATTACATGGATCAAGCATCTGTAAATGGTTGCTACTTTTGTGGATAAATTGCAATTGTTGCCATTGCTGTTTGCCAGGTGAACAAGAGAGGGCTGCCTCTGTCACCCAATCTGTTTGCAAAAGCCATGGAGGCACAGGTGGCCAGGCTACATCATCACTACTCTAGCAGAGGACTAAATTATACAACCAGATACTTAACAATCTCTATGTATGCAGATGATGTCACCCTGTATCTCAGTGACCCTGCATTCAAAACCTCCCCAATATTTAGGGAATCCACCATATTTTGTAGCCCCATGGGTTTAAACATGAACTGGTACAAGTGGGTCGTACTTCCTGTGACAGCACTTACAAAGTGAATTAACTCCTGAATTCTCAATAAAGTAGTCAAACGCCGCAGTTATGTAAATGGGCTTTAGGATTAGCAAAGATCAAGATGAGGTCTATTGCGAGATCTATGGTAGAACACTTGCATGGCTTGATGATCACATCTCTGTGTGGTCTAAATTGTTGCTGTCACTGGCTGTCAGAGTCACCATCGCAAAAATGGTGATCAGCACCACGTTTCTCTAACTCTTTTTCAAAGTACTATTCCTGCTCACTTAAAGTTATTTCTACTGTGTTTTGTCTACCCTCACAAGCCTTGCTTGAGCTGGCAAACAGCCAAGCATTTCTTGGGAAGTGCTCATGCTGTCATTTGGCAAGAAAGGGATAGGTGCTCTGGATGTAGAGATCTATATCATTATTGTGCTCAATCACAAATTGTGCATTACTGGTACCACTTCACCTTCTCCCAATCACACGTCATCATTAAAACTGATCACTAGGGGTGGGCAGTACTCCTGGAGTTTCACTCCAAGGAATTCCATTGAGTCATAGAAAAACTCCACAGATTTCCTCCAATGGAAGGAAAATAAGCAGCCTATTATACTTGAGCTGCAATTAAGCTCTAGTAGCAAGAGCAACACTGACAATACGCGCGAATGGCACCAGGCGTTGTACAATAGTGTGCAGCCATTCAAATTGATTTCACTGCCACTCCAGTAGAAAATGTACTTGAGATGCAGCAAATCTACTTGACTGGCAGCCATCTGTGAGTGCAACTCCTCGCACCTGTCGGCATTACAAAATGGTGCCAGAAGACTCTATGGCGACTGGAAATCATGCCAGGGGAGAGCAAACCTCACTTTCGCTCACAGGCATGCATTGTCGAGCCATGTATTGTTCCTGCGAGGACCAAACAGCAGAATAATTCCACCATGTGACGACTGGCACAATTTGTCAGGAACTTCACCTTACAAATGTAATGCAAAGTTACCCAAATTCCTCCTATTTCGTTAGCGGAATCATAATTCCACTCGGGCTTACCAATAACATGGCAATATTCCCACTAAATACTATACTTAGCCTCCCCCCGGATGCCCCAAAGCGGAAATTGAAGCTGCATGATACATCATTTAGGCATAGAACTGCCTCAGACTGTGCACCAGTCTAGAATGTCCAATGACGGCTGATATCCCTACATTCCAAAATCAGGCACTGCCACTCACAGCAGAGTCTGCCTCCAAATCCGCATGTTGCACCTGCACACACTGGGTGACCTATATCCAGGAGGTGCATTTTTAGAGCTACAGACTCTAATAGATGTCGCCTTTGCATGCCCTTTGACACACTTGAGTTCTATGAGCTCCTAACGATATCTAAAGAACTGCACACTACATTTCTACTGCTCCTGCATCCATGAATGGATTGGGAGACTGCTAGGATCCACCTCACCTAGGAAGCTTACTACGTGGTTGTGCACCACCATGAAAGTAAAAGCTACTGTCTGCACTCTCAAGGCATCTCATCTGTGTGTGAACGGTCTAGACTCTTCCCTTGTCCAGAAGCAGTGGCACTACTGTTACACTCAGACAAACGTGCTTTCACCGAACTACAGACTGTGACTCATGCACAGACACTAAAATTCCTCCACATCAAATTCCTCCTTAGGATGTACCCCACTTCTGGTGCTTCTATGCAAATGCGTTGAAAATTGTAATACCCGCTGCACTTGATGCAGAACAAGTGGTGCAGACTTTTGCATCTGACATGGGATAGCCCAGGCATGGCTAGGTCCTGGTCAACTGTTTGTGATATTAGTCATCACTGATTATAGAATACAGCCTTCTCGACTGTGGCATATGCGGGGTACTGTGAGGAGGCTCTGGCTGGGATCAGGCACCACATAGCAATGCTGCTAGCACTACCAAAGAGCATGTTGGCTATACACTGGGACTTGGGGCACTACCTCAAACACAGGACTGGCTCATACCTTTTTGAGGTTGCAAAAGGCCCAATCGGGCCATTTGCGGAAGCAAAAATGTATTTTGGTATGTATTAATTCCAATTTGCGATTCTGTAACATGTTACCAAATCGCAATTTTGAATTGCACATAAATACAGATTTGGTATTAGAAAGTGTCATGTTCAGTGCATCCTTTCCCAATACCGAATAGCAGCAGTATGTAGGAATGTTTTGTGACTGCCATGTGGTTGCAAAACATTTGCATTTTACCACCTACTTCAAGTAGGTAGTAACATGTTAGCAAACAGGAAGAGGTCCCCACGGGAGCCCTTCTCTTTAGAGAAAGGTAGCAGAAACATTTTTTAAGAGCAGGCAGTGGTCCCAGGGACCACTGCTTTCTCTTAAAAAATGAAAATAAACTTTTCCTTTTTCTTTTTTAAATGCATTCTGTTTTCCTTTAAGGAAAACGGGCTAAATTAAAAAAAAAAAGATTGCTTTATATAAAAGCAGTCACAGATATGGTGGTCTGCTGAGCCCGACATGGCACCATGGAAGGTCGATTAGTGACCCATTAGGAAATGCAAAATGAAATTCCGTGAGTTTCATACATAAGAATAGTGATTACCTTACTGCGATTTGCAGAGAATAACAACTAGGTAACCACAATTTAATAAAATGATACTTCTGGCCTGTTGTGTATTGCCATAATCAGTTTTAACATAACTCAGAACTCATGGCTAGTGACTTACCCTATAAGGTCATACTTGCATTGCACAGCACAGACAATGCAAGTCCCACCAATGACTGCAGTTCATACAGTGGGAGCACCCACAGAGATGTCTCACCACTGGAATTGGTTCTCTCTGGTCTCTGAGAAATGAGACGCATCACACCCCAGTAGTGAAACAGGGGGCTACCGAATTGTCACCGCTCAATGCTCCTGCAAACCCCTAATTAACTATGTGTGTTCTTGGTGGCAAGACAATTGGCACCACTGCTACTCCCTACTTACCTGCTGTCTTGACTTTCCAGCAGTGCACTGAGTGAAACAATTGCTAATGTAATGCTATGCGTAAATGTTCTGCCTGTTGATTCAAGCACGCTGCGAAATGTCAACTATTGTACATGGCTCATGTTAGCTAGTTAATCTGTTCAATAAACATTTCATAAATAACTACAAAACGTACAGTAGGGAGTTCATACAACCCTTGATATCTCACGCTCTAGGTCCACACTTACTTAATTTTTCAAAAGTTTTTCTTGAGGTTTTACATTTAATCATAATGTATCAATCACATTGTTAGAAATGGGGTCTTTGGTTGGCAGTCAGGTTACCCCCTGTCCAAGCAAGGACCCTCACTCTAGTCAGGGTAAAGGCTAATCACCCTCATTTAAGCCCCACTCATCTTCTTGGTAGCTTGGCTTGAGCAGGCAGACTTAACTTCAGAAGCAAGGTGTAAAGTATTTTTACCAGCACACACAGTAAACCAGTGAAAACACTAAAAAATTACACAACACAGGTTTAAAAAAATAGATAGTAATTATCTAAACAAAACAAGTCCAAAATGATAAAAATCCAACATACATAAGTCAAGATATGAATTTTAAAAAGAGCAAGAGTCTTAAAGCCTTAGAAAACAGTGACAATGCTGTTAGCACACAAAAGTACTTGGGTAGTGTCAACATAGAATTGGACGGGCAAGTGCGCGTCGGAAAAGGCCAGCGATGCGTCAATTTCTCACTCGCAAGTAAGAAAGTGCACCATTCCTCCTATGTTTAGGTCGGCGTGTGTTGTTACTTCTCTCCCGCAAGAGAGCGATGCATTGACCCATCGGGCACCCCGGGTCCGGGCAGGCTTTGCATTGTTTTTCCATGCCCAGTGATGTTGCGTTGAAAATCCAGTCGCACAGTATCCCAAAACCACGCTGCATGGGGTTTGCGTCATTATCAGCCTCCGTTAGCAGGTGATGCGCATCATTTCTCCAGCCCTGTTGCGTCAATCTTCCAGCCACGATGCAGGTGGAGCGTCGATTTTAGCCACGAGGCCGGCGACTCGTCGTTTATAAGCTGGGAGGCGATGGTGCATCAAACGTTTCCCTGCACCACAGTGTTTGCATGGATATTTGTCCTTTTCCACTAGGTTCACCTTTCCAGGGCCCAGAGACAGGTTAGGGCACCACTTTACAGGCAGGGCTCTCAGCAGAAAGCCCAAGTGCTGGCAGAGAGAAGTCTTTGATGTCCTTGAGACTTCAACAACAGGAGGCAAGCTCAGTTCAAGCCCTTGGAGATTGTTTGCCAGTGGGAAGTCACACAAATGTAAGTATTTGTCCTCTCTCAGGTAGAAGCAACTAATGCAGGCCAACCCAGCAAAGCACAGTCACAGGCAAAGGGGCAATGCTCCTCCTCCAGCTCCCAGCTCTTTTCCTCTGCAGAGGTTCCTCTTGGTTCCAGAAGTAATCTGATTTTCAGGGGTTTTGGGTGCTCTTCTTATACCCCTTTCTGCCTTTGAAGTAGGCCTACTTCAAAGAGAAGTGTCTGTTGTTTTCAAGATCCTGCCTTACCCAGGCCAGGCCCCAGACACACACCAGGGGTTTGGACACTGCATTGTGTGAGGGCAGGCACAGCCCTTTCAGGTATAAGTGACCACTCCTCCCCTCAGCCCAGATGGCTCATCAGGATATGCAGGCTACACCCAGCTCCCTTTCTGTCACTGTCTAGAGGAGAGGTGCTCACAGTCCAACTGTCAAACTGACCCAGACAGGGAATCCACAAACAAGCAGAGTCACAGAATGGTTTAAGCAAGAAAATGTCTAGTTTCTAAAAGTGGCATTTTCAAACACACAGCCTAAAATCCAACCTCACTAAAAAATGTATTTTTAAATTGTGAGTTCAGAGACCCCAAACTCCACATCTCTTTCTGCTCCCAAAGGGAATCTGCGCTTTAATAACATTTAAAGGCAGCCCCCACGTTAGCCTATGAGGGAGATAGGCCTTGCCACTGTGAAAAACACATTTGGCAGTATTTCACTGCCAGGACATGTAAGACACATAAGTACATGCCCCACCTTCAACATATACTGCACCATGCCCATGGGGCTACATTTGGGCCTACCTTACATGTATAAAAAGGTAGGGTTTAGGCCTTTTAAGTGGGTACACTTACCAAATCAAATTGGCAGTTTAAAACTGCACACTCAGACCCCTCAGTGGCAGGTTTGAGCCATGTTTACAGGGCTACTATTGTGGGTGGCACAACCAGTGCTGCAGGCCCACTAGTAGCATTTGCTTTACAGGCCCTGGGAATCTCTAGTGCACTTTACTAGGGACTTACTAGTAAATCAAATATGCCATTCATGGATAAGCCAATGTACACATACAATTTATACAGGAAACACATGCAATTTAGCACTGGTCAGCAGTGGTAAAGGTTCAGAGAAAACAAAAACAGCAAAAACAGAGTCCAGCACACAGAAACAACCTGGGAAGTAGATGCAAAAAGTTAGGGGAGACCATGCAAATGATGCCAAGTCTAACACACATCATGTCAGTATATCCGTAAGCTATGCATTTGATCCCATGTTATCAATCACATCTGTGATATTGTTGTGACGACAAACAACTTCAGAACTTATATTCATTTGGAATTTAACTGTCTAGAACAATTACAGGAATCAAAGAAGGGGAACGAGCCTATGTTTGCAAGACTTGTACTTGAGGTCCCCACTTCGTTCACAGGCATGCTTAGGGTACGCACAACAAAAAACCTTTGGTCAAAGAAGTATTTACATATAATGATCATTCATGTTTATGCATTATGGTTGTAAAATCAGTTTAACCCTTTATTAATTAAAATATGAAGGTTCAGAGACAAGTGATACCCATGCTTCGACCTTTCTTCACCCAAGTGTAATGAACATCACCTTTCTCTATGGCATATTATTAAATGCCTTCATATCTCTTACATGTTATTCAATATATTGGTGTGCCTTACAAAGACTTGGCTAAAGAAGAACCAGTGGCCTTCAGCCTTTTCCAGTGGTACATACTCTGTCCCCTGCTCTTTAAATATTAAGGCTTTCATAAAAAAAATACCTGGATTTAGGTGCAGGGATACTGGAGCAGGAATCTCCGAATCAGGCTGATTATCTTGCACAAAAGGTGGAAGATTATGAGGTATTTTCCTCAGAAAAGGGAATAGTGCCCAAACCTGGAAATACCTGAAGTAATACTCCTTCTTTCCACCATCAATGGAAAATAATGAGCTCTAATCCACACCAATTTACAACCTTTTTGAAGCAAATGTTATATGAATTTGAAGGATCTTCTTAGGGCCCTGATGAATGTGAAACAATGTGGTGGTAAGAGAGGGAATGGGAGAGGGAGTAGATGAAAGGGGAAGAGGGGGAGCAATTGCTGCTTTTACACTGTTTTTCAACAGGAGAGGAGGTTGCTGGTCAATGACCCTATGATTATCCTGTCTTGTATTTTCAGAAATGGTAATCCAGGACCAAGGAACACCAGGGGCCTCATTTACAAGGCCTTTGTGCCACCATTTCATCATTTTTTATTACACAATGGATGTTGCTAGCAGTGCCCTCCACAGCTCTCCACTGCTCCACATTTACAAACTGAGCCATTAGGCCCAGGGCGTCAGTTTGTAAACTCTTGTGTCCCATTATACCTGAGCCAGGTATAATGTATGTAATGTAGGCATTCCCATGGGGAAAGCCAAGCAGAACTGACACAGTGAAAGTTACAACATGTCACTGTGTTGTTCTGTGGCTTCACTGCGCCAGAATTTTACTGCCTGCTCAAAGCAGGCGTAAAATTGACACAGGGCTTTTCGCAATGGGGCACTATGCCCATTGCTGGAGTAGTGTAATTTTTTTTATGCTAGTCCAGCAATGCGTGAGGTTAGCGCCACAGATAAATCAAATTTTCAGATGCATCTGTGAAAGCATGTGCCACGGAGATCTGTGTTGTAAATACAGTGCATCCATGGTGTTGTTAGAAGGTCATAGGGCAGTGCAAGAAATCTGACTCATCTGGGTCGATGCATCAGATTCATGTAAATGAGGGCCCAGGTTTCTTAGAGTAGTTCAGAGCAGTGTTTCCCACTCCCCACAGGGCACTACTCGGGGACACCTATAAGGAGCTCCAAAATGTAAAGCATCACCAACAGGGTACGCAGCATGTACAGCAAATGCATTCTGTGCATCTTTACACACACAAACACACACATTGAACAGGAAAATCACAGCCAAGAGCAATGCAAATGTCTGTGATACCAGGTTCTGTCCCACACAATAATCTTTCCATCTGTTACTGAGTAGGTAAAGCTGAAGTAGCAATAGTGCAAATTTCCCTCACACGCAAAACAAGTATGGGACGGCATAGGCAGCACTAAAGCAAGCATTACTAACACACAGAACAGGAATAATATGGGAAGCATAAAGCAAAACGTGAGGACAGTGGCCAAATTGAGGATTTATGCTACCTTTTACGAATGCTCACAGCTTTCAATCATTTGAACCCAGGGCCCCTTAGCAGGTGTTAACCTTACCTCAGCCTGACCTACCTCAGCCATTCCTCACTAACCATCAGCTATCCTTTGTAGGCATCCAGCCAACTTTATTTGATTCCAATCTATAACACAAACAATCTTTATATACCTGGCCTGAGACACACACAACCATACAATATAAATCCTTGAAAACAAGTACAGAACAACGTCTTATTCACTACTTTCTCATCCGAACTCCTGGGACATACATTGAACTCACAGCCAAACACCATTGGATGGGGTACTTTCATCTATATTGAAAACAGCAAAAGCTGAGGTATATTTTTTCTTTCATACTCTGAACCTTCCTCTCCTACCTCAACCTAATTTGCTCTCAGTACATTGACCTTCACATCCGCTTCCTGATCCTGACGGGGACAGGCTGGACACATAGGCACACATGTACACTCACACTCATTCATTCACACAAGTGCATATATATATCCATTCACAACACTCATTATCAAATATTCAAACATGCACGCATGCATGCACCAAACATTAATTAAAAAAAAACACACGTTTACTTTTAGCTCTGCCTCAGAGGTCCCAGTGGGGTTGGGACTACTGCCTTTCCTCACTGGCTAACCTAAGGTCAACCAATGAGGGAAGGCAGCAGTCCCAACTCATCACAGAGTGAGATGTGATCAGTGAGACTGCTGATCCCACCCCACCCTGTGACAAGGTGTCACTGACTGACATTCAAACCTGGTCACTTCAGGGATTAAAACTGATGTGCCCACATTCAAAGCAATCTGTGATGTTGCCCCTCATCATGAGGGGGAGGGCCTCAAGGCACCTTTGTTAGGCTGAAGAGGTCTTGACCACAGTGCTGTGACTTCTTCAGCCCAGCAAAGTTCATCTCAGGCAGCCGGAAGCCTGCGAAAATAGCACATGTCTAGCTCCTGGCTGCCTGACCTGAAAATGAAGAGTGTCTGTCAGGCTGACTTTTGCTCAGCCTGACAGAAACTCTTCTTAGAGGCAAAAGGCAGGGGGGGTCGCCTTTCAGCCCCAAAGGACGGGCCGCAGATGCTAACCAACTTATTTTTCGTCAAGTCGCATGCAAGAAAAAATTCCACCACGTAGAGGTTGGCGGAAATTTGCCAGAACTCCTCGCTCCAAGAGATATGCATAGTGAGAAAAACTCAGCAAATTCCACTGGCAGAGTGTAATATTTCATCCACTCCTACTTGTGACATCACAGAATGTTTGGAAATAGAAATATATGAGCCCTACTCAAACAGTTTATCTTATAAGCAAAATCAAGAATATTTAAAGTTTTCTTTGGAATAGTGCCAGGTGATTTTTACTCATGTTTACCTTCAAAACACTAAAGCTCTGGTTTGATAAAGGAAATTTGACCAGAATGTGTAATCTCTGTAATGGTGTGGCATAAGACACATTTGTTTCGTTGGTCCCAGTGTATCAGTGAAGGAAGCAAGAAATTGTTTTCCAAAGCCTATGGGGGTGATTCTAAGCTTGGCGGGCGGCGGGAGACCGTGGCGATCATTCTGGGTTTCCCACTGGGCTGGCGGGCGACCGCCAAAAGGCCGCCCGCCAGCCCAGCGGGAAACACCCTTCCACGAGGAAGCCGGCTCCGAATGGAGCCGGCGGAATGGAAGGGGTGCGACGGGTGCAGTTGCACCCGTCGCGAATTTCAGTGTCTGCTAAGCAGACACTGAAATTCTAAGTGGGGCCCTGTTAGGGGCCCCACGACACCCGTTCCCGCCAGCCTGGTTCTGGCGGTCAAAACCGCCAGAACCAGGCTGGCGGGAAGGGGGTCAGAATCCCCATGGCGGCGCTGCCTGCAGCGCCGCCATGGAGGATTCTGCAGCCCAGGGGAAAACCGGAGGGAAACCGCCGGTTTCCCTTTTCTGACCGCGGCGGTATGGGCCTGGATGCACCGCCAGCCTGTTGGCGGTGCATCCGCGGTCCCCTACCCTGGCGGTCTCGGACCGCCAGGGTAGGAATGACCCCCTTTGTGTCTTAAATTAAACATTCAAAATCAACACATTGATTGCCCTGGCAAAGTCACCTCCCGATGAATTTGTTTGCTATCATTTGTAGAAGTTGCTTAAATGATTTTACCAGTGTATCAGTTGTTAAGGTTTGCACTGAGGTCAGGCCATTTACTCCTCCTTTTAATTGTAATATTTGATCATTTTAAATATTGTTGATCTCAAATTTCAATTTGTATTTGAAAAAATATGATCTCTTATTTATTTATTATTAGATTGTCTATAAAATATAAGGTTTAACAATGGACAAAGGTAAAGTGATGTTAGTGATGTTATAGTGAAATGAAATGCTTTGCATGCGAGTTTGGAAATCTTTTTTTATACTTGCTTTTTTTGTATATGATTTTATAGTTATTTATTACTGGTTTTATATTGTTTTATCTTATTTTTCATTGTGAAAAATGTATTGCTTTGTGATGTTTTAATATTGATCTTGTGAACCTCAGAAGAGGTCCAAATCCTGAAAAAAAAACTTGACTTGACTTGACATGCACAGTGGCACACTGAAAACCTCAGAGTGCAACGCACACTCACCTACTGCTTGCACTTTATTTGGTGTTGTAGTGCTGCTAATATGTATTTTGGGTATCTAAAATAATTCAGGTAACTTAGAATTGGCTTTTGGCACCCCCTAGGCAGAATTACAAAGATTGTGATTGTGTTCCACGAGGTGCCAGTGAAACTAACTCTGCTTTGTTTGAAAAGCCCCGATTATACCAACAAAGTTCAAAACTCAAAGAAGGGCTTCTCAGATGTCAAGGCCAAACAGAGATCTATGGGCATAAGATATATGCTGTTATACCCCTTCAGACTTTGGTGGTCATTCTGACCTCGGCGGTAAAAGGCGCCTACCGCCGGTCAGAAATCCTCCATAATCCCGCCGCGGTCGCGGAAACCCGCCACGGTCATTCTGACCCGCAGAAGGCAAACCTCCGAAAATCCGACCGCCACAACAGACCGCCAGACCAGCGGTCGGCGGAAAGGTGGAGGTGACCAAACCTCCACCGCCACGCCAACAGAAATACGCCCATGCCATTACGACCCACGAATCCATGCGGCGGTCATTCAAACGCAGTATTCCATTGGCGGGACACACCGGCGCGGTCAGAATACACACAAACGAACAAAACTCACCCACATTGGACGATTTGAATCCCACACACCTGATACACATACACACACCACTCCCACACACACAATACAATATAAAACACCCACCCACATCACCCACAAACCCCTACGCTTAAAAATTCGTAAAGAAGGCAAGAGCGAGACACCAGCATCCAAAACATAACAGCCACAGCCACTCAACACCATCACCCACACACTATCCACACACAAAACATCACACACCACCACACTCAACTCACTTAAATACACATACTCCACCCCACACATCATACACACCACCCCATGGCACCCCAAAGACAACCCCGCTTCACAGACGAAGAACTCAGGGTTATGGTGGAGGAAATCGTTCGTGTAGAGCCCCAGCTGTTCGGCACACAGATACAATACACCAGCATTGCCCGGAGGACGGAGCTATGGCAGAGGATTGTCGACAGGGTGAACGCAGTGGGACAGCACCCCAGAAATCGGGAAGACATCAGGAAGCGATGGAACGACCTACGGGGGAAGGTGCGTTCCATGGTATCCAGGCACAACATCGCCGTGCAGAAGACTGGCGGAGGACCCCCACCTCAACCCCCACAATTCACATCATGGGAGGAGGAAGTCTTGAACATCCTGCATCCTGACGGCCTCGCAGGAGTCGGCGGAGGAATGGATACTGGTAAGTTGAAGCTTCAATACTGCTTCCCCCCCACCTGCATGCCAAATCAGACCCCAACCCTCACCCCCATCCTCGAACCCCACCCTCACCCCCACCCTCACCCCCACCCTCACCCCCACCACCATCCTCACCCCCACCACCATCCTCACCCCCACCCCCAGCACACCTATTCCCCGCCAATGTCTCACCATCACAACCCACACATCCCAAAACCTAGGCCTGCATGCGTCCACTAAGCATGGACACCCATCACCAAAGCATGCCCAATGCATATACACATCCCCCCCACAAGCCACCCTCACCAAAGCCCCCACACACGAATGCCAGCACTTGGGGACACGGGAACCCACAGATACACCCATATGCCACACATTGAAACTATAACCATACCTCTATACCCCTGCAGGACCCGACCGTCAACACACCGCGGCAGAGGGGCCAGAATTATCCACACCCCCCACCCAAGAGGCCGTCAGCGATGACAGCAGCTCTGTCGATCTGGACACCGATGACCAGCCCGGACCATCGGGGACCTCTGGACAGTCGGTTCCCCTCACACAGGCACAGGCCACTATAGACCCTAACCCCCCTGGGAACACCAGCACAGCTCCCACCCAGCGGGCCCATGCCTCTGTCTCCAGGGCGCGTCAATCTGCGGTGTGTCTACCACTACAGGGCACCCAGGATAACCCACCACCCCAACAACAACAGGGACCTGGGGGCAGTGGTAGTGGGCACACCGGCCAGGGGGCAGAGGCCCAGGGAAACAGGGCAACTCGGCGGGCAGCTGTGCGACAGGGGGGGGAGGAGAGGCCCAGGGAACCCACTCTCCACGAGGTCCTCACCACCATCATGGGAGCATACAACCGCTCCCAGGAGACGATGGCGACGGTACTGGCCCGGATCCAGGTGCTGCAGGAGGAACACTATCGGGGGTACAGGGAGGACATCCGAGCCATCAACACCACCCTGGTTACCATGGTAGGGCTGCTGCAGGACCTCGTAAACAGCAGGGCGGACACTGAACAACACCCAAGGGCCCCTGCCACTAGCCGGGACCAAGAACAGCCATCCACCTCCGCCGGCGCTAGTGGACAGGAGGCCCCCGCACAGCAGCAGCCCACCAGACCCCCACCTCCTGCAGGAGAAGAACCACCCCGCAAGAGGGCCCTGAGATCTCGCAAGACAGAGTAGGATGTCAAGACCCCCGCCAGCAATGGATACCACCTGATGTCATCCCACTGTCCCACATTGTCACCCTGTCCATCCTCGAACTGCCCATGCTCCATCTCTCCACAGGCCTCTGGACAATGCACCTGTGTGACTGTTACTCTGGACTCTGCCATGGACATTCCTTCACCATAGCCCCCACCCACTTGAAACCACCCATCCCATTTTGAGCACTTCAATAAACACCTATTTTGCACCAAAATATCAGGAGTCTGGCTGTGATTTCAATAGATTGTAATTGACATGACAGTGCAAATATGTCCTTGTACATGGTGAAGTCAACAAACAGCTGCCACAAAGCTGTAGTCCATGGGGAAACGAAGCACAGGACTCGTAGTGGGGACCCCAGATCTGAAATAGGGAGGGAAAAGCCAAAACTCAGTCATCATACACTGGGGCAAATAGACAGGCAGCAGAGATGCTGCAGAGTAGTTAACATTTACTAAATTATCTTTGAAATGTTACCTGTGTCCTATTGGAAGTACTGTTCAATGATTCTGTCCCTGTTGTCTGTTTCAGCCCCGTCGTCTTCCTCCTCGTCACTCTCCTCAGGTTCCACCGCTGCCACAACACCACCGTCTCGACCATCCTCCTGCAGGAAAGGCACCTGGCGGCGCAAAGCCAGGTTGTGAAGCATGCAGCAGGCCACGAAGATGTGACACACCTTCTTAGGTGAGTACATTAGGGATCCACCGGTCATATGCAGGCAGCGAAACCTGGCCTTTAGGAGGCCAAAGGTGCGTTCGATCACCCTCCTAGTACGCCCATGGGCCTCATTGTACCGTTCCTCTGCCCTGGTCCGGGGATTCCTTACTGGGGTCAGTAGCCACGACAGGTTGGGGTACCCAGAGTCCCCCACTAGCCATACACGGTGTCTCTGTAGCTGTTCCATCACGTAAGGGATGCTGCTATTCCTCAGGATGTAGGCGTCATGCACTGACCCTGGGAATTTGGCATTTACATGCGAGATGTACTGGTCAGCCAAACACACCACCTGGATGTTCATTGAATGGTAACTTTTTCTGTTCCTGTACACCTGCTCCCTGTCTCTTGGGGGAACCAAAGCCACATGGGTCCCATCAATGGCACCAATTACGTTGGGAATATGTCCAAGGGCGTAGAAATCACCCTTCACTGTAGCCAGTTCGCCCACCTCAGGGAAAATGATGTAGTTCCTCATGGATTTCATCAGGGCAGACAACACTCTGGATAACACCTTTGAAAACATGGGCTGAGACATCCCGGAAGCAATTCCCACGGTTGTCTGAAATGACCCACTTGCCAAGAAATGGAGTACTGACATGACCTGCACCAGAGGGGGAATCCCTGTGGGTTGGCGGATGGGGGACATCAGGTCGGGCTCCAGCCGGGCACACAGTTCATGGATAGTGGCACGGTTAAGACGGTAGGTCAGGATAATGTGGCGTTCTTCCATTGTCGACAGGTCCACCAGCGGTCGGTACACGGGAGGATTCATCCGTCTCCTCGCCCAACCCAGCGGACGGTGCCTAGGAAGGACAACATGGAGCACACAGTCAGGCAACCCACAGGTACGTACTCACAGCTAGCACAGTATACGATTCTCTATGCAGTGAATGGCGTGTCTGAGTGGCTATGCAAGGCCTAGGCCTGTGTGACGCAGTTGAAATTGAGCCATGTGGGCCCTGGAAATGGCGGCTGCCTGACCTGTGAAGTGTGACAATGGGATGTGAGGTCAATGCACTGGCGTGGCACACCGCGGCGGGCGGCGGGCGAAGACCGCGGCGCGAAGCCGCATTGGTTAACATTGAAGCCTATGGGTTTCAGGAGCCAATGGCGAAGGGCGCCGGCAGTGGCGGGACGCACCGCCGCGGTACGCACCGCCGCGGACGTGACCGCCATTTTCTATCTACTTATCCACTTGCGACTTGAACTTTCACAGGAGAGGACCTATACTGCAAGTGTTGCTGTGACCTCGGTCTGGAAGGGACAATGGCTGCTGCGACTGGGGAAAGGGCCCCTGCCTTCACTGGAGAGGAGTTGGAGAAACTTGTGGATGGGGTCCTCCCCCAGTATGCGCTACTCTACGGTCCTCCAGACCAACAAGTGAGTTTAATTCTATCTGGATTTGGGGCCACTGGCTGGCTTGGGGGCCTGGCGGGGATGGGGGGCATGTTGGGGCTGGCGTGGGGCCTGGCGGGGATGGGGGGCATGTTGGGCATGGCGGGGGGCCTGGCGGGGGGCCTGGCGGGGATGGGGGGCATGTTGGGCCTGGCGGGGGGCCTGGCGGGGATGGGGGGCATGTTGGGCCTGGCGGGGGGCCTGGCGGGGATGGGGGGCATGTTGGGCATGGCGGGGGGCCTGGCGGGGGGCCTGGCGGGGATGGGGGGCATGTTGGGCATGGCGGGGGCCTGACGGGGATGGGGGGCATGTTGGGCATGGCGGGGGGCCTGGCGGGGGGCCTGGCGGGGATGGGGGGCATGTTGGGCCTGGCGGGGGGCCTGGCGGGGATGGGGGGCATGTTGGGGCTGGCGGGGGGCCTGGCGGGGATGGGGGGCATGTTGGGCCTGGCGGGGGGCCTGGCGGGGATGGGGGGCGTTGGGCCACTGGAAAGGAAAATGCTGAGTAACTTGAACGTGGTATTTCTCCCTCCCTGTACGTGTCACATAGGTCCGCGCCCATGAGAAGATCGGGATTTGGCGTGCCATCGCCAAGGAAGTCCGGGCCCTGGGGGTCCACCATCGACGGGGCACCCACTGCCGCAAGAGGTGGGAGGACATCCGCCGCGGGACCAAGAAGACCGCCGAGTCTCTGCTGGGGATGGCCTCCCAACGTAGGCGGGGTGCCTGCCGTCAACTGAGCCCCCTGATGTTCCGGATCCTGGCGGTGGCCTACCCTGATTTGGATGGGCGCGTGTGGGCAGCACAGCAGACACAAGGGGGTGAGTCCAAGCATTATCTACTCTGTTGTTGCGCAGTGGAGGTGTCTGGGTGGGGGAGGAGGGCTGTGGGTCCCCCTAGGCCAGGGCGATATCTGTAGGCTGGGCACCCCCGTAAGCCCCTGTGTCCCCAGCCACCACCCTCAGTAGTGTGTCAGTACAGCCATCCCTGGGCTGTGTCATCCATGGGTGCAGTTGTCAACTCTAGGCGTGTAGGGCATGTTCCACGGAATGCGTAGCGGACCCCAAGTGCGCAACTTAGTGCAGGGGGCATCTGTGTCTGTCATGTCCGCTAACTGTACCGGAGATCCATGTAATCAATATCCCTTTATTTCTCTCTCCCCCCCCCTTTTTGTTTGTCTTTCTGTGCTTGTGTGCATCAGCATCATCAGGCGGAGGAGAAGTGGCATCGGGGCAGGAGGGAGCTGCATCTCACATGGCCCAGGAGGGCCATGCCACAGAGTCAGACTGGACCAGTGAGACGGAGGGCGAGGGGAGCTCCACGACGGGGACGACTGGAGCCTGCAGCGACACGGACACGTCCTCGGAAGGGGGCTCCCTTGCGGGGGTGGCACCATCCGTGCCCCCCGCCATTACAGGTACAGCCGCCACCCAGCGCACCATCTCCGCCCTCCCAGCAGCCCCTCCGCGTTCGCCCCGTGCCCGCTCTGCCAGGAAGCCGGGCATCTCCTTCGCCCCAGGCACCTCAGGCCCTGCCCCTGTTACCCCCGCTGCCCTCAGTGAGGAGGTCATTGACCTCCTCCGAACGCTCATTGTTGGGCAGACTACCCTTTTGAATGCCATCCAGGGGGTGGAGAGGGAGGTTCATCGCAGCAATGCGTACCTGGAGGGCATTCATTCGGGTCAGGCTGCCCATCAGCGATCGTTCCAGGCTCTGGCCTCAGCACTGACGGCAGCCATTGTCCCTGTCTCCTGCCTGCCTCTACTAACTCCCTCCTCCCAGTCTCCTGTTCCTCTGCCTGTCCCACCCACACCATCAGACCAGCCTGCACACACCTCAACACCCAAGAGAAGCTCATCCAAACATAAGCACCACAGATCACGCAGACATTCACACACGCAACATTCCGATGCAGACATGCCAACAGTCACTACCACCTCTGTGACCCCCACCTCCTCGTCTCCCTCCTCCCTCCCTGTGACGTCTACACTCACACCTCCATTCACCTCACCATCAGCCAGTGTTTCCATCACCAGCACACCCTCCACTCCAGTCCGCACACGTGCAGTCACCACCCCCACTGCCATTTACACGTCCCCTGTGTCCTCTCCCACTGTGTCTGTCACCCCCTCTTCCACACCACACAAACGCAGCCACCCACCCACCCAACAGCCATCCACCTCACGACAGCCTATCCCTCCTGCACCTGCACCCAAAGACAGCAAACGTGACTCACCTACAACCACATCCTCTCCCTCCACTCCCATTCCCACTGTACCTACCACTCTCCATTGTCCCAAGAAGCTCTTCCTCGCCACTACTAACTTCTTTCCTGACCCTGAGCCCCCCCCTCCTTCTCGTCGGGGTAAGAAGAGCACCTCAGCCACCACCAGCCCTGCAGCCCCCTTGACAAGGGTGCAGGGGTATTGGAGCCCGCCAGCCCGCATGTCTGGATCTTCGCCCAGCAGCAAGGGGACAGCCAGCCCACCCCCTGGGAAGAGGAGCAGAAGGCGGAAGGGGCGCCGCAGGAGCCCGCCTTCTACATCCCCCCCGGACACCACCCAGAGACAGTAACCAGCCACAGCTCCAAAGGGAGGAAAGGGCCACAGGCCGACGACTAAGGAGGGCAAGGGCAGCAAGTTGGAGAGGTCAGGCAGCAGGCCTGCTGCCCAGGAGGAGCCCACAACCCCCATAGCCGCTGCCCCGGGAGGAACCGGCACAGCTGCCCCGGGAGAGCCCACCAGCCCCATAGCCGCTGCCCAGGGAGGACCCAGCCCAGCTGGCCAGGAGGGCCCCACCACCCACAGCCCAGGTGGGCAGTGAAGGAGCACCATCCCCGCTGCCCAGGAGGGCACCACCAGGCATTTAGCAGTTGGCCATAGACCGTCCGCCATCTCAAGAACCGCTGAACTGGGCCCTTCAAGGCAAGAACCGCTGAACTGGGCCCCGCCGTCTCAAGAACCGCTGAACTGGGCCCTTCAAGGCAAGAACCGCTGAACTGGGCCCTTCAAGGCAAGAACCGCTGAACTGGGCCCTTCAAGGCAAGAACCGCTGAACTGGGCCCCGCCGTCTCAAGAACCGCTGAACTGGGCCCTTCAAGGCAAGAACCGCTGAACTGGGCCCTTCAAGGCAAGAACCGCTGAACTGGGCCCCGCCGTCTCAAGAACCGCTGAACTGGGCCCTTCAAGGCAAGAACCGCTGAACTGGGCCCTTCAAGGCAAGAACCGCTGAACTGGGCCCCGCCGTCTCAAGAACCGCTGAACTGGGCCCTTCAAGGCAAGAACCGCTGAACTGGGCCCTTCAAGGCAAGAACCGCTGAACTGGGCCCCGCCGTCTCAAGAACCGCTGAACTGGGCCCCGCCGTCTCAAGAACCGCTGAACTGGGCCCCGCCGTCTCAAGAACCGCTGAACTGGGCCCTTCAAGGCAAGAACCGCTGAACTGGGCCCTTCAAGGCAAGAACCGCTGAACTGGGCCCTTCAAGGCAAGAACCGCTGAACTGGGCCCCGCCGTCTCAAGAACCGCTGAACTGGGCCCTTCAAGGCAAGAACCGCTGAACTGGGCCCTTCAAGGCCAGAACCGCTGAACTGGGCCCTTCAAGGCAAGAACCGCTGAACTGGGCCCCGCCGTCTCAAGAACCGCTGAACTGGGCCCTTCAAGGCAAGAACCGCTGAACTGGGCCCTTCAAGGCAAGAACCGCTGAACTGGGCCCCGCCGTCTCAAGAACCGCTGAACTGGGCCCTTCAAGGCAAGAACCGCTGAACTGGGCCCTTCAAGGCAAGAACCGCTGAACTGGGCCCTTCAAGGCAAGAACCGCTGAACTGGGCCCTTCAAGGCAAGAACCGCTGAACTGGGCCCTTCAAGGCAAGAACCGCTGAACTGGGCCCCGCCGTCTCAAGAACCGCTGAACTGGGCCCTTCAAGGCAAGAACCGCTGAACTGGGCCCTTCAAGGCAAGAACCGCTGAACTGGGCCCCGCCGTCTCAAGAACCGCTGAACTGGGCCCTTCAAGGAAAGAACCGCTGAACTGGGCCCTTCAAGGCAAGAACCGCTGAACTGGGCCCTTCAAGGCAAGAACCGCTGAACTGGGCCCCGCCGTCTCAAGAACCGCTGAACTGGGCCCTTCAAGGCAAGAACCGCTGAACTGGGCCCTTCAAGGCAAGAACCGCTGAACTGGGCCCTTCAAGGCAAGAACCGCTGAACTGGGCCCCGCCGTCTCAAGAACCACTGAACTGGGCCCCGCCGTCTCAAGAACCGCTGAACTGGGCCCTTCAAGGCAAGAACCGCTGAACTGGGCCCTTCAAGGCAAGAACCGCTGAACTGGGCCCCGCCGTCTCAAGAACCGCTGAACTGGGCCCTTCAAGGCAAGAACCGCTGAACTGGGCCCTTCAAGGCAAGAACCGCTGAACTGGGCCCCGCCGTCTCAAGAACCGCTGAACTGGGCCCCGCCGTCTCAAGAACCGCTGAACTGGGCCCCGCCGTCTCAAGAACCGCTGAACTGGGCCCTTCAGGGCAAGAACCGCTGGCCCTTTGGCAGACGTGGCAGGGCAGGATCTATCTCGGGCAGGGCTGCAGGATGTCCTCTGGCCAACTTGCCTCCTCCAGTGGCAGTGGGGTCTGTTATGGACTGTATGGACTGTGACTTTGCTCTCCCCAGGATGGCCCAGTGGGCAGGCCACCCACTGTATGGACTGTATGGACTGTGGCTTTGCTCTCCCCAGGATGGCCCAGTGGGCAGGCCACCCACTGTATGGACTGTATGGACTGTGGCTTTGCTCTCCCCAGGATGGCCCAGTGGGCAGGCCACCCACTGTATGGACTGTGGCTTTGCTCTCCCCAGGATGGCCCAGTGGGCAGGCCACCCACTGTATGGACTGTATGGACTGTGGCTTTGCTCTCCCCAGGATGGCCCAGTGGGCAGGCCACCCACTGTATGGACTGTATGGACTGTGGCTTTGCTCTCCCCAGGATGGCCCAGTGGGCAGGCCACCCACTGTATGGACTGTATGGACTGTGGCTTTGCTCTCCCCAGGATGGCCCAGTGGGCAGGCCACCCACTGTATGGACTGTTTGGACTGTGGCTTTGCTCTCCCCAGGATGGCCCAGTGGGCAGGCCACCCACTGTATGGACTGTATGGACTGTGGCTTTGCTCTCCCCAGGATGGCCCAGTGGGCAGGCCACCCACTGTATGGACTGTTTGGACTGTGGCTTTGCTCTCCCCAGGATGGCCCAGTGGGCAGGCCACCCACTGTATGGACTGTATGGACTGTGGCTTTGCTCTCCCCAGGATGGCCCAGTGGTCATGGAGTCCCCTCGTGGATCTGGCGTCGTGTACTCAAGTGGCTGAGGTGCCCCCCCTTCCCTTCCCCCTGAGGTGCCTGTCCTATTTTCTTTCTGATGCCCCTGCAGTGTTCTCTCCGTGGAGTTCTTGTCGTGGGACTGGGCCTTGCCCCTTTGCACAGGACCCCTGTGATCCACGGACAGTGGTTGGACTACATTTAGTAGCTGTATATATTTTGTACATAGTTTATTTATTTTTTGGGATTAATGGCGTACATATTTCAATATATCTGCCCGTTTATGATCTCTTCTTTTGGTCTTTGCATTATTTCGGAGGGGGGTGGTTTGTGGGTTGTGACAGTGATCTGTGGAAATGCATTGATGTGTGTGTTGTAGTGGGTGTGGGTGGGTGGGTGTGTGCCGGTAATCTTTTCCCTCCCCTGTGTCGTAGGTGCAGTACTCACCGATGTCTTCCGCGCCGCCGGGCGTGCTCCTGGTATATGAGGAGGAATAGGAGTGCGGGGATGACCTGTAACTCTGGCTCCATACTGCCGGAATCTCGCCTGGAGTGCGTAGAGGTGAGCGTTTTCCCGTTCGTAGTCTGTTTCCGCCGTGTTCTTATCGGCGGTGCTCCCGCCCCGGAAAAGGTGGCAGATTGGTGGGTCGTAATAGGGTGGGCGGTACTTTGTCTGCCGCCGGGCTGTTGGCGGGAACCGCCGCGCTGTTTGTTTGTACCGCTGTGGCGGTTGGAGTGTTAAGTTGGCGGGCTGTGTTGGCGGTTCCCGCCAGGGTCAGAATGCCATTTTTAATACCGCCGGTCTGTTCGCGGTCCGACCGCCGCCTCTCCGCCGACCGCCAAGGTCAGAATGAGGGCCTTTGTGTGCTCCCTGGGAGCAAATCACATTTGTTTGACATGCCGGAAGATGTCTGGCAGTGACTAGAGATCTGGGACAAGGTACTGGAAGCTTGAGCTCCCCTGAAATGGCAAGGATGTGGGGATCCACCTGAAGTCGCAGACATGACACTGTAGTGGAGGATGGCCCTCCCTTGGTGGAGGGCGAGCCATGGAGGGTGGTTATCCAGGACGATGGCACAATGGCAGTCACTCCCTCTGGGCGTACAACACCTTTGGAGAAGAGTTCATGTACTCCTGATCAGGAGGAGATGACAGGGCCTCAGTCCCCTTAACCTACGCTGGGTGGTTCACTTTCCTGACTCATGAGGGTTTTATTATTTATTGATTTCTACTTAGAGAAATCAAGAATGTGTTTATCGAGACCCCACCTTTAGCATGCCAAACGTATATCCTTTCAAAATATAATTGTTGATATTTCTACTACTGGTTTACCCACAATCAACCATGGTACATTATGCTGGAAGGGGTTGGTTTGAGCCCCTTCCACAGAGGTGGTAAGCATGATTGAGGAAGGTGGGGTTAGGCTGGGTGTCCCGACAGCATTAGTTATATTGGATTTGCAGCAAATGTGTTTGTTATGTTACTGCTCATCTCTTGGACTCCTCTCACAGCGACGAGCATGCTCCTTGGAACACAGAGGGTGGACCCTATTGACACACTGTCCTGAGGTCCTCCGGTCCAATTTGGAGGAGGTAAAACCTTGTCTTCCCCCAGAACGACAGTACCCCTGTGCTCCGCGTCTTCTTCACCTCCTGAGGCCTCTGTGCACTGTTTGCAAAATGCCTTTGTGCACAGACTGGCCCAGGTCCCCTGCACTCTATCCTGTGACACTCAACACGCTGAGTTGATCTCCAGCAGCGTGGGACCCTCCTCGGTAGTGCTAAACCAACCACATTTTGCGCCTCCATTGTCCCTTTGTCCTGGGACACCCGTGGGTGCTCTCTGGTGCTCTGAGGGCTCTCTGAAGTGTTGAGAGCCCCCTCTTCCTCCTCACACAGAGTTCAGGCCCCCGGGTCCTTCCTGGGTCCAGATAGCGCCCAGATGATGCAAAACACAACTTTGCCAGAACCAAGGCTTGTTGGAGGAATCCAGCACCAAAACTCACCTGCATCCAACTTCATGACAAAGGACATCCTTTGCATCATGCAGGAATCTGCTGGCATCTTCCTAGGTTGCATTTCTGCAGTCTTCATCCAACCGGGGACTCTTCTTTTGCACCCTCTTCTGGGTTAGCAGGGGCTCCTGTCTTTCCTGGAACTTCTTTTGACTTCTGGACTTGGTCTCCTACTTTTGCAGGTCTTCAGGTCCAGGAATCCACTGTTTGTTGTTTGCAGACTTGGTTGGTTCTTGCAATAATTCCAATCACGAGGTGTATTGTGTCCTTAGGAAACTTGCAGTACTTTACTCCTGCTTTTCTGGGCTCTGGGGTGGGGTAATTTACTTACCTTTACTGTATTCTTACTCTCCCAGCGATTCTGCACACACTATACTTGTCTAGGGAGGAATTCGTGATTGCATTCAACTTTCTTAGTATATGGTTTGTGTTGCCCCTAGACCTATTTTCTCCCTTTGCATTCTATAGCATTTCCTCTGGTTTTCACTAGCCTATGTCTAATTACTTGCCTTATTTTGGTGTCTGGTGTACATATTGTGTATAATTCTTACCTCCAGAAGGAGTATTGCCTCTAAGATATTTTTGGTACTGTGTCACCCAAATAAACTACCTTTATTTTTGGTAACACTGAGTATTGTCTTTACTTGTGTATAACTACTGTGTAACTATAAGTGGTATTGCATGAGCTTTGCATGTTTCCTAGTTCAGCCTAAGCTGCTCTGTTATAGCTACCTTTATCAGCCTAAGCTGCTAGAACACTACTGCGTTTCACTAATAAGGGATAACTGGACCTGGTATAAGGTGTAAGTATCCAAGGTACCAACTACAAACCAGGCCAGCCTCCTACAGTGAGCAGGGGAGTGACTCTGTCACCCCACAGGAGATTTATTTTGTCCTTCTGGTGCAGGGTGAAGACAGGGAGTCCTCAGAGCGTGCACATCATGGAAACTGTTGCAGTTACTGGCCTGAGCTGAAGTTGCAGAGTAAACTTATCATTTCTTAATACCTTGTTGCTGCAACAGCGGTTTTTGGAGCAGGCTGCAGTTGATCTGAGGTCAGAGGATAAAGTAGTAGTTGCAGTGGATTGGCTATCTCATCAGGTAAGGTATCAGGAGGGGTCTCTGATGTCACCTGCTGGCACTGGCCACTCAGAACCCTCCAGAGTGCCCCCACACCTTGCAAAGCAAGATGGCTGAAGTCTGGGACACACTGGAGGAGCTCTGGGTACCACCCCTAGGGTGGTGATGGACTGGGGAGTGGTAACTCCACTTCCCTTTATCCAGTTTTGTGCCAGAGCAGGGGACAAGGGGTCCCTGAACTGGTGTAGACTGACTTGTACAAGGAGGGCACCATCTGTGTCCTTCAAAGCATTTCCAGAGGCTGGGAGAGGCTATGCATTCCCAGCCTGTAACACCTATTTCCAAAGGGAGAGGGTGTAACACCCTGCTCCCAAAGGAAATGCTGTGTACTGCCTTCCTGGGACTGAGCTGCTCTGACCCCAGGGGGGCAGAACCCTGTCTGTGAGGTGGCAGAAGCTGTAGCTTCAGTGCATGCTTCAGATAGCTGGTTTGGCAGTACTGGGGGTCCATAGTGGAGCTGCCAGGATGCATGGAAGTTGCTCCCCAATACCAGATTTGGAATGGGGGGACAATTCCTTGATCATAGACACATTACATGGCCATATTCAGAGTTACCATTGTGAAGCTACATATAAGTATTGACCTATATGTAGTGCATGCATGTAATGGCATCCCCGCACTCACAAAGTCCTGGGAAATGGCCCTGAACTATGTGGGGGCACCTTTGCTAGTGCAAGGGTGCCCTCACAATTAGTAACTTTTCACCTAACCTTCAGCAAGTGAAGGTTATACATATAGGTGACTTATAAGTTACTTAAGTGCAGTGAAAATGGCTGTGAAATAGTGTGTGCACTATTTCACACAGGCTGCAATGGCAGGCCTGTGCAAAGGTCTGTCTGAGCTCCTTATGGGTGGCAAAATAAATGCTGCAGCCCATAAGGATCTCCTGGAACTCCAATGCTCTGGGTACCTAGGTACCATATACTTGGGACTTAGAAGGAGAGTCCAGTGTGCCAACTAAAATTGGTAAATGAAGTCACTAGCCTATAGTGACAAATTTAAAAGCAGAGAGAGCATAAGCACTGAGGTTCTGATTAACAGAGCCTCAGTAACACAGTCAAGCACTATACAGACACACACATTAGGCCATAAACTGTGTGCACTGGGGTCCTGACCAGCAAGATCCCAGTGAGTCAGGCAAAAACATACTGACATACAGGTAAAAATGAGTGTAAAATGCCAAGGAAGATGGTACTTTTCTACAGGGGCGACAGCTGAAATGTTGGCCTGGGGACAGCTACTCAAGAAATTTACAGACGGGGATGACCCCAGCTCATATTCTCTTGCAGAGGAGGGGGGAAGAGGAGCGAAATGGGATGATATATGTGTAATAATTGTGACAACCAAACGTGTAGTGGCCTCATTTGGGGTAGCGAGAGGACTTGCTTGGCTAGACGATTTGATCCATGAGTAGATTGTTTGTCTCCCTCATTTCAGATTCAACTACTGAACCCTATGTGAACATACCTGTTGTAAGGTAATCCTCAAAGCTTGGATGTCTTGATATTTTGTCTCTCTTTGTGTGGCGGAACTATTTAATGGCACTGTCTGATTTGCTTTATTACATTTTATGCTGTTTGTTTGCAAAACTAATAATGTAAAGTTTATAAAAACAAAACTTTAGAATTGTTGTTAATGGTGTTATTCTAGGAAGAACAACATTTAAAATGTAAGTAATAGACAGCTAAAAGCCATAAAATCACTTGATCATAAGTCAAGTGTCTAGTTCCGCATTTTTTCTGAGTTTAAGTTTGGCTTAAGCACAGAAAATATATTAAGATTCGCACACGAAACTGGCAAATGGCTTGCAAAACATATTTTGCGCGCAGTACTGTCACTCATGGACGTATTATATTATGCTTGCTGGTTTTCAAATTTTTAACAGGCATATGGGGGAGTATGTGTGGGCGTTCCCTCGAAGTGTCATGGACTGACAAGGAAAATGCAGTGCAAAGAGCTGCCCACCATGGGGGCATTCAGCAGGATTTGCAATATCTTTCCCACACGCTTCTGCGTTTTTAAAGATAGACATGAATAAGCAAGCTGCGATTGAGACAGCGTGGGAACACGCACCAATACATTTCATATCTCACATTAGTTATTAAACACCTGTTACTTACAGTGGACTTTGGATCTGGTACTTGTTCATAATTGGGTGGATTTTATGTCTCTTTTAGATTTTGACTTTCGATTATTTACCTTTGCGGACTATTGTTTTCTTTCCTCACACAGGGACATTTCTATGTTTTGATTGGATGTGTTAAATACTTCTACTGCAGATCTAATGGAATTACTTGATAGACCTGAGCCATTAACTTCGACTCGCCTCCGTTTTTATTAAAATGCATTCAGTGTGCCAACACGCATTTGAGTAAAAACACCCTTTGCTACCAAAGCAGCAATAAAAGCAATACAGGTTTGCAACTGTGCTTGTTTCCACATGTATTTGCCTGGTTTCAGTTGAGTATTAGGTTTACTTCTTCCAGAAAATATAGTACATTTATAGCAATAAAAAGACTATTTTCATTGACCTATTGTGACCTCTCGTAGAGTAATATAGCCTGCTACAGAAAATGATTTTTGTCTTGCACCACGGCTCTCTAGTGACCACCTAAGGTACTTCAGCCTACTACAGCAAGGACTTATGTTTGATTAGAGGGAATAAGCAACAGCCAAACTGACAGGTCTGGCTTGCATTTTTCATTGACAATGCTTGTTTAAGACAAGCAAGATTTATTGGGGGTCATTACGACCCTGGCGGACGGTGGTAATTTGGGGAAAGGTACTGCCAACAGGCTGGCTGTACCTTTCCCGAAATTATGACATTGGCGGTTTGGCTCAAGCCAAACCGCCAATGTACCGCTCCGTCTGCCAGGGTGGTAACAGTCGCCGGTCTGGAGACTTCGGTCTCCAGCCCGGCGGCCGTCACAATCCCACCCTCGGAATTATGACCCTGCCTACCACCATGGTTTTCGTGGCAATCTTACTGCCACGAAAACCATGGTGGTAGGCACTATCAGTGCCAGGGAATTGGCACTGATAGGGGTCTCCCCCACCCACTCCCCAGAGCCCTTCCCCTCTCTCTCCCTCCTGATCCCCCCGACATCCACACACCCACACATGCACACATACACACTCATACACACACTCATACCCACATCCACCCACGCATGCACACATACATACCCACACACCGCAACACACACTAACATACATTGTCACACACACACATTCACAACACACAACAGACACGTACACTCACATTCAGTCATACACGCACACATTCCATGTGACCCTCACCAGCATGTACGCATACAAAAACAGATAAACATCCCCTCACACAGTCACACACACACCCACACACGCACACAACACCCTCCACCCCTCTCTCCTCTCAGAGAACCCGACTTACCTGCTTGCAGGGAGTCCTCCGGCAGGAGACGGGACATGGTGTTGCTGCCAGCAGCAGCATCCGCCAGCAAAACACCGCCAGGCCGTATCATGGAACATGGTGTTTTGCTGGCAGCAGCACCACAATACCGCCGTCCGCCAGCATGACCTTCGACGGAATTCCGCCAGAAGGCTGGCGGAATTCTGCCTACGGTCTTAATGTGGTTGGCAGCTGGTAGCCACGGCGACGGTATGTTGGTGGCCATCGCCGTGGAGGTAGGCGGCATTTGCCGCCAATGTCAAAATGACGACCAATGTCTTTGTCAATGCTTGAGGAAAGGAATACTTTTTTTATTGAAAATAATTCCACCGCCCAAAAAAAATGAAATGAGTTTTAAGAATGTTTTAAAAATATTGCTAACTCCCTGGCTTTATGTAGATGGATGTCCAACAGTGGGGACACCCCACGAGTTATTGTTAGTACTGACGGTTAGCGACTTAAAAAGAATGTGTAACAAGGGTTGCTACTTATAACAATTTGAAAGTGGTGGATAAATTGTAAATGCAAGTTATAACTATAACTTAACATTTTAAAGTTTGAATAGTTTAAATTTAGTTTATAAAGGGAACATAAGTATTCCTAACTGTAACTAAGCTTTAACCTTTGGTTTTTAATTGAATTTCAATGTTTTTTAAATTTGTAGTAAAAATGTGTTTCAGTTTGTAGAATCCAGTGTCGCAAGTGGAGAGCTGTTATGAGGTGTTAGACCTGACAGTCTTAGGGGGGTCTTCCCCCAACTTTTTGCCTGCCTTCCTTTATTTTTCTGGTCTCCTTTTTGCTGGATTTAGGGCTCTGCACACTTTACCACTGCTGACCAGGGCGAAAGTGCTAGTGCTCTCTCCCCTAAACATGGTAACATTCGCTCCTGCCCGATTGGCATATTTAATTTACCTATAAGCCAATAGTAAAGTTATAGGTGCCCAGGGCCTGTAAACCAAATGCTACTAGTGTGACTGAAGCACTGATTGTGTCACCCACATAAGTTACACCTAAACTATGTTTGAGGCCTGCCCTTGCAAAACCTGTGTGTGCAGTTTTAATGCCACCTTCACTTGGAATTTACAACCCTTTGCCAAGCATTAACCTCCCCTTTTATGGCACATAAGTCACCCCTACGTTAGGCCCTATCTGACCTACAGGGCAGGTTGCAGTGTATCCAGTGTATCTAAAAGGAGGGACGTGTACTTGTAAGTTTTACATGCCCTTGTAATGAAAAGCTCCTAAAGTTGTTTTTCACAATTGTGAAGCATGTTCCTCTCAAAGGACAGCATTGGGAATTCTTTTATATACTTTTATGTGGTAATTTCTGATCTGAAAGGAGTGGCATTGTCATGTTTGATATGTTTGGAATGGTAGAGACAAATCCCGCTTACTGGTAAAGTTGTATTTAACATTACTATTTTGGAAATGCCGTTTTTAAGAAAGTAGCCATTTGTCTTCTCTTACATTACAGCCTGTCTGTAATCCACGTCTGGTTTGTGTTGAGCAACAGCTTACTTTGTGCATTCCATTCAGACAGCCATAAACACAGGACACCCAACTGCATCTGCATTGCTCTGCATACTGATGAGTGTTCCTGGGCAGGAAGGGTGGAGGGCTCTCACTTACCCTTCAAAGAGAGTGGCCTGACCTCCCATAAAGGACTGATAACCCTTCACAGATCTCCTGGCAAACAAGACTGGGCTGAAAGGGGAACCAGTGCACTTCAAAACCACTCTTTGAAGTCTCCTCAACTTCAAAGGCACATTTGGATATAAGTACTTAGTATGTAACCCCCTAAAATCAAACACTTCTGGACCTATAACTGAACTATGTCAAAAGGACTGCAGTGCTGCTCGAAGGACTCAACTGGACTGCTTTCCTGGAAGGAATGCTTTTCTGCTTGTTGACCTGTTGCCTGCTGCTCCCTGACTCTGCTGGAAAGACTGTTCCTTCCTACTTCAAGTGATCTTCAAGGGTTTGTTACCTTGCTTCCTGTTCCCAAGTCTCAGGGACATCAAAGATTTGAACCATCTGTAGATGGACTCTATAAGCTTTGAGTCTGCCCTGCCTTGGAAGTGGGCCCATGGTACTCTATCTTCAGTGGTGTTCATCGTGTAGGAAAGTAACCTCTTTCTAGCCTGGATAACCCCACTTTTGGCATGTTTGTCAGTGTGTTTGACTGTGCCTACTGGGATCCTGCTAACAGGCCCCCAGTAGTTATGCTCTTTCCCTTAAATGTAGTTGTCGGTTAAAGTTATCACTGTATTTCTCTCACATTTGACACACTGGTGCCCCATTATAAGTCCCTACTATATGGTAACTAGGTACCCAGGGCATTGGGGTTCCAAGGGATCCCTATGGGCTGCAACATATATTTTGTCACTCATAGGGAGCCCAAGCAAAGGCTTTCACAGGCCTGCCATTGCAGCCTGCATGAAAAGGTGCAAGCACCCTTTCACTGCCATTTTCCACTACCCCAGGTTACTGATAAGTCACAACATGTCAGGCCTTCTAGCCTGGAGGACAGGGTGCAAAATACCTGTGTGTGAGGGCACCCCTGCACTAGCAATTGTTCCCCCCAAAACTCCAGGCTCATTTTCCTAGACTTCCTGGTTGCGGGGATGCAATTTTACGTGTGTACAGGATACAGGTCACTCCCTATGTCCAGCTACAGAATGGTAACTCCGAACATAGGCATGTTTGGTATCAAGCATGTTGAAATCATACCCCAAGGCTTTTGCAAGCATTGATTGTATGATTCCATGCACTCTCAGGGCTCTTTAGAGGACACCCAGTATTGCCATTACAGACTTCTGAGGGTTTCCAGGCAGCCCAAGCTGCTGCCACCTCCCAGACAGGTTTCTGCCCTCCTCTTGCTTGAGAAGCTTGTGCCCAGAAAGGCAGAACAAGGGATTTCCTTTGGGAGAGGGCTGTTACACTCTCTCCCTTTGGAAATAGGTTTTACAGGCTTGGGAGGGGTAGTCTTCCCAAGTCACTGGAAATACTTTGAGAGGCACATTTGGTGCCCTCCTTTCATGAACCAGTCTACACCAGTTCAAGGACCCCCAGTCCCTGCTCTAGCATGAAACTGGGCAAAGGAAAGGGGAGGCAACGCTATTTTCAGCTAACTGCAAGCTTTGGTTGTACAAAGGCTTTTTGGCAGACTACAATGTCGCAAACCCAGCTTGTTGTAATTTAGTAGCGATTAGATTAAGCATTAGCAGAAGACTTCTTGTATTTAGCAACTATTGTGAACATTTTGCGGAATCCATTTTGTATTCAGGGCAGCTATTTTCTCTGCCACATGCTGCCATGTGCTCGCCATGTGCTCTGCCTTACCTTCCTGTTAACTACTCTTGAAAATCTGTCTAGTGACAAGTTATATTTAGCATCTCCCACTTTGCACATGCCCAGTAAGGTCTGCAGCTGTTAGTAATTAGTAACCGACAGTAATGTGTCTACTAGTCCTTGAAAACTGTTAGCCCCTCCTACCTGTCGACTGTGCATTTCCATATGACCTTATATGTATATGAGTCTTGCTTCTATAATTGTACCACCTCCTTTTAGCCCCTGCGTGGGTATAAAAAGACCATGCTCTCTTAGTTCAGTGTGCAACTTCAAACATTACCGAAGGGTGATGTTTGAACTGTAGTACCACCTCATGAGGTTTAATAAACTTTGCCTTTTATTTCAGTTTCTGTGCCAACTTCTTCCTATATGGTCTGAAACCCTTGTGCAGAGAAGGGCAAACACCTTGCACTAGTAGGCCTTGCTGAGGCTTACTTCGACAAACTGCAATCCTCAATCTAGCATGGGACATCACCTGCACCCTCTAGGAGCCTGCGCTCCTTCGTGATCTGCCTAAACTTGTGAATTTGTCCCAGTCCAGCATGACCAGATAACCCTTTGTGCTTCAATGAGCTTTTTTACCTATAGCTTTAAAATTGCACATCTCAGGATTTATGTCCTGGAATTTTGTCATCTCAGTCTTGTTTTATTTACAAAATCATGATGTAGTTTTCTAACTTGGTGTGGAGTCATTTTGTGGTGTTTTTACTGTGTTACTATATGAGGCATTGCACAAATACTTTACACATTGCCTTCTACGCTAAGCCTGCCTGCTCTGTGCTAAGCTAAAAGAGGGTGAGCACAGGATGATTTTAGTTGTGTTGTAACTTACCCTGACTAGAATTGGGGTCTTAACTTAGACAGGGTACCTACCTTTGCCATTTAGAGACCCAATTTCTAACATGTGGAGTGTTGTACAGTACAGTAGAGGAGAGTGTTGTAAAGTCTATTATAGATCAGAGTATTGTAGATTGTAATCAAGTATAGTAGAGTAGAGTGTTGTAGCATCTAGTAGTGTATTAAAGTGTTATATAGTGTAGTGGCATGGCGTCTCATGTAGTGGAGTCAAGTATTATAGACTGGAGCAGTGAGTGGTACAGTGGATTAGTGTGTCGAGCAGTAGAGTGGGGTGACAGACTGTGATAGAGCGGAGTAGAGTGTTTTAGAGTGGAGTAGATTGAAGTAAAGTGTCATAAAGTGGAGTATCATCAAGTGGAGTGCCATAGAATACAGTGGCGGAGGGAGTCATAGAGTGGAATGCGTTGTAAAACAGTGAAGTTGCTTATTGTAAAGAGAAGTTAAGGGGTGTGTCGTTGAGTGTCATATAGTGTAGGGCAGTGGAGGAGAGTGGATGCGCATAAGAGTTGAGTGAAAAGTTGTAGAGTGGCATATTGTGTAGTACTTTGCTGTAGAGTGGAGTTGCATGCAGTGTAGTAGAGTGTTGGACTGTGGAGTAGCATAGAACAGAGTATAGTACAGTGGCATAGAGTATTCTTTTCATTTTTTAAGAGTAGACAGTGGTTGTTGGAGCCACTGTCTGTTCTTAAAAAAAGCTTCACATGGGACCCCTTCCCATTAGCAAATGTGTTTCCACCAATTTAAAATTGGTGGTAAGCTGCAAATGTTTTGCGACCACATTTTGGTCACAAAACATTCATACGTACTCCTGCATTTGGTATTAGGAAGGAACACCCTAAACATGCTCCTTCTAATACCACATCACAGAGCCAAACTGCAATTCAGTAGCACATTACCAAATCGCAGTTTGGCCTTGGGGCATACCAAAAAGCTTTTCAGAGGTTGTGAATGGCCTGATTCTGTGAATCGGACCGTTTGCAACATCTTTGCACATGTGGCCCTAAATGTAGTATTGTACAGTGGAGTGCAGTACAGTGAATTGATTTAGACTAGAGTTGTGTATTGTGGGGTGGAGTAGAGTGTAAAAGCATAAAGTAGAATGGCATACAGTGGATGGCGTAGAGTGGAATACCATGTTGTAGAGAGGCAAAGACTGAAGTTGCATACAATATGATAGAGTAGTATGAAGTGGCATAAAGTGGAACAGTGTAGAGTGGAGTACATTATTTTCCTTTGGTGCATTTCTGCAGTCTTCGTCCAACTGGGGACTTCTTTTGCACCCTCTTCTATGTTGGCAGGGGCTCCTGTCCTTCCTGGAACGTCTTCTAACTTCTGGACTTGGTCTCCTCTCTTTACAGGTCTTCAGGTCCAGGAATCCACCAGTTGTATTTTGCATTATTGCTTGGTTCTTGCAATATTTCTAATCACGACTTGCAGTGTGTCCTATGGAAAATTGCAGTACTTTACTCCTACTTTCCTGGGCTCTGGGGTGGGGTATTTTACTTACCTTTGTGGTATTCTTACTCTCCCAGCGATTCTCTACACAGTACACTTGTTCAGGGTGGAATTTGTGATTCG
Source organism: Pleurodeles waltl (assembly GCF_031143425.1). Lineage (NCBI taxonomy): Eukaryota > Metazoa > Chordata > Amphibia > Caudata > Salamandridae > Pleurodeles > Pleurodeles waltl. The sequence continues at coordinate 1,036,047,792 of NC_090445.1, forward strand.
CATTCTACTTTCTTAGTATAGGGTTTGTGTTGCCCCTAGACCTTTTTTCTCCCATTGCATTCTATAGCATTTCCTATTGTATGCACTATCCTATGTCTTATTAATTTCCTTATTTTTGTGTCTAGTTATATATTGTGTATAATACTTACCTCCAGAAGGAGTATTGCCTCTAAGATATTGTTGGCCTTGTGTCACCCACATAAACTACCTTTATTTTTGGTAACTCTAAGTATTGTCTTTACTTGTGTATAAGTACTGTGTAACTATAAGTGGTATTGCAGGAGCTTTGCATGTCTCCTAGTTCAGCCTAAGCTGCTCTGCTATAGCTACCTCTATCAGCCTAAGCTGCTAGAACATTACTACATTTCACTAATAAGGGATGACTAGACCTGGTATAAGGTGTAACTACCCAAGGTACCCTCTACAAACCAGGCCAGCCTCCTACACCATGGCATGCACGTCTGCGTTTTCGTTCACACCGCCGAATGTGAATCTTTCAGACACATTCTTTAGCTGCTCCTGTATTAGATGCAATAACGGGATAGCATGACCCATTGTTCTGTCCTCCTTGCTAATTTACAGCGTAAAAACCTCAAAAGAGAGCAGCATGTGTGTGGTCATGTGCCTAGGCCCCATTTGTCCGCATCCATGGTCATAGCATTCCTATTTGCATCAGCTCCTCTTTGAATGATATAGGGCCTCATTATAACATTAGTGGTAAATATCGCCTACCGCCACAGTGACGGCTGCCAACATACCACAACGGCAGCTACCATCCGATCATCAGATTATGAGCACTGCCTGACTTCCGCCACAATAAGGGCGGAAATCTGGCAGTGATCATGGTGGTGGATGGTGGTAAGCTGGCGCTGCTAACACCAGCACGCCCCACCAGTAGAACGCCACCAGCCGTATTATGACTAGTAATACGGCCTGGCGGTGTTCTGCTGGTTGGGCTCTGCTGGCGATAGCTGTGCCCCTTCCCATTCCCTGCCGGACAACCTCCTCACGGACAAGGTAAGTCCAGGGGTCCAACAGCAGAGTGGGAGGGTGGGGGTGTTGTGTGTGTGTGTCTGAGTGTGTGAGTGTGTGTGTGAATACATCTGTTTGTGTTGTGTTGTTTGCGTGGTTGTATGCGTGTGAGTGAATGCGTGTCAGAATGGTGAAGTGAGTGCATGTCTGCATTTCAGTGTGACTGTGCAAGAATATATCTGGAAGTATGCGTGTATGAATGCGTGTATGGCAATGTGTATATGAATGCATGTATGGCAGTGTGTGTAACAATGCGTGTATGGCAGTGTGTGTATGAATTCATGTATGGCAGTGTTAGTGAATGGGTGTATGCATGGTATGTGTGGGTGTCTGTGTGCATGTATGAGGGGAGGGCGGTGATGTGTGCATGTGGCTGTGGGGGGTAGGGTCAGTTGTGTGGTGTGTGTATGTCTGTGGGTTTGTGCGTATATGGGGGTGGGAGGTGTGAATTTATCAGAGGGGTTATATGTATCGGAGGGGGTTCGGTGTGCGTGGATAGGAGGGGGGGAGAGGGGCTAGTCTGTGTATCGGGTGCGGGTTAGTGTGTGCGTGGAGAGGTGGGTGGGGGTTTAGTTTGGATGGAGGGGCGGTGGGGGCATCAAGTGAGTGTTGTGGGAACCACCTACCAGTGACAGGGAAGGAAGTCCATGCCATGGGTAGGGCCTACCGCCATGCCACAAAAAACATTGTGGTAGGCCTGCTCACAATGCCATGGCAGTACTATGTCGGCTGCCGGGTGGGAGATTGACATCTCCGGCCCGGCGGCTCATACCGCCATGGTGGCATGCGTGGAGAAGTGTCAGGTTGGCTGCAGCCAACCCGTCAATCTCATAATGTGGTGGTATGTACCGCCAGCCTGTTAGCGGTAATACCACTACATTAACCCGCCAGGGTCTTAATGAGGGCTATAGTCATTGATCTGTTTGTACTGCTCAAGCAGACATTGCAACATATAATAGGTTGAGTTAAAACATGTTGGCATCTCCTCCATCAGGGCTTTAACTGGTACTCTGATATCATGCTAAATAATCTGCAACTGTTTTCAGGCTTTAAAAGAATGGCTGAAATGAGTGCAGATCCATCTGCAGGTGGTCAGGATGTTGCTGACTATGGGGCTGATTACGAGATTGGCGGTCCATGGCTGTCATGTTGGCGGTCTGACTGCCAACGATCTAGCAGAGTAGACTGACATACTGCAAGTTTGGTGGTCATAGAAACAGAAGAACGCCAATGGCCTGCCACCACTACTAGTCAGCACAGACCGCCACGGTCACCGGAGCCTGTGTTTCTGCCAGACCCATTATGAGGTTGAACAACGCCAATTTGACCGTGGGGTCCAACCACCATGTACAAGCTGGCAGGAACAGACAGTATAAAGGCAGACACTGACCTGCAGGCAGCAGCCATGCAGCCCTTTGCAAATGTCGTTGCCTCTGTTCCTGCACATGCAAAGACAATGAAATCAACGCCTCTGTGGATGACAGCAACAGTAAGCACACACACCTATCTGTATCATTAAGCAATAAAAACAGCACGTAGCACGGGGGAACACATGATGGGGGAACCCACAGGCAGCAGCTACACATGACACTCAACACATACCCACAAACATACATCAACACCGACAACCCACACACTCACAATATGTACAGTTTCGTCAGCACACGCTCAATGCACTGCAACTCTACACAAATAAAACAGAGCCACATGACTCAGGGACACTGAAGGCCACACAACATTCTCACACATAGCAACAACAACACAACCACTGTACAAATACAATTACAACTCACACACTCATACCCAACACTGACCAGGAACTGGCCACACATACAGCACACATATACATTGTGGCGTGGAACACTTACAACTCCACCATGAAACAACCCTAAAATGGACACACACATCACACACACACAGCACAATGGAAGCACAATGGCATGCACAAAACACAGCCAGACAATCAACAAGGAAATGGCCCTAGAAGGATCCCAGGTACAAACAATACCAATATCAGTTTTCATGCACAGCTGCACAATAAGGAAGGACAACTCTACAAAGGGCACCTCGGTTGCGTGCACGTTCATAATGATTTTGATGCCCAGTGACAATACGTGAGAGATCCGGTCGCACGGTGTTAGAGAACTGTGCTGCGTGGGGTTTGCGTCGTTATAAGCAGCCACAAGTGGGTGTTTCACTGTTTCTCTAGCCGCAATGAATTGATTACACAGCCACGATGCAGGTGGAGCGTCGATTTTAGCCGCAAAGCAGGTGGCGCATAGTTTTTCAGCCGCATTGCAAGTGCTGCGTTGAAACTTTCCCGTACGGAGTTCTGTGCACGGATTTCAGTCCTTGTTCTGTCAACTTCACCTTTCAAGATTCCAGGGACTTGATAGGGCACCACTTGGCAGTGTAGGAGTCTCAGAAGGGGTCAGTCTGACCTGGACAGAGAATCCACAAACAGGAAGAGTCACAGAATGGTTTATGTCCTACACGACAGCTTCGGACACCAGACCCAACATAACACCACCGAAAGCGCACCCCCGGCCATTACCCTCAACAACTGGACCCACATCAACACTGAAGAAACCAAATCCATCATGAACTCTATCCACTCCGGTGCCCCTTCGGACCCCTGTCCTCACTTCATTTTTAACAAAGCCGACGACATCATCGCCCCGCACCTCCAGACCGTCATCAACTCTTCTTTTTCTTCTGCTGCCTTCCCCGAATGCTGGAAACACGCCGAAGTCAACGCCCTACTAAAGAAACCTACGGCTGACCCGAGCGACCTGAAAAACTTCCGCCCCATCTCGCTCCTCCCCTTCCCAGCCAAGGTAATAGAGAAGACCGTCAACAAACAGCTGACCACCTTCCTGGAAAACAACAACCTGCTCGACCCTTCACAAACCGGATTCCGAACCAACCACAGCACGGAAACCGCCCTCATCTCAGTCACTGACGACATCAGAACCCTGATGGACAACGGTGAAACAGTCGCCCTCATTCTCCTCGACCTCTCGGCTGCCTTCGACACCGTCTGTCACCGCACCCTAATCACCCGCCTCCGCTCCACCGGGATCCAAGGCCAGGCCCTGGACTGGATCGCCTCCTTCCTCTCAAACCGTTCCCAAAGAGTTTACCTCCCTCCGTTTCGCTCAGAACCCACCAAGATCATCTGCGGCGTACCTCAAGGGTCATCGCTCAGCCCGACACTCTTCAATGTCTACATGAGCCTCCTCGCCAACATCGTTCGCAAGCACGACATCATCATCACCTCCTACGCCGACGACACCCAACTTATACTCTCCCTCACCAAGGACCCCGCCAGCGCCAAGACCAACCTACAAGAGGGTATGAGGGACGTCGCAGATTGGATGAGGCTCAGCCGCCTAAAGCTGAACTCTGAAAAAACGGAAGTCCTCATCCTCGGCAACACCCCGTCTGCCTGGGACGACTCCTGGTGGCCCACGGCCCTCGGCACCGCACCGACCCCCACAGACCACGCCCGCAACCTCGGCTTCATCTTGGACCCTCTTCTCACCATGACCAAGCAAGTCAACGCCGTGTCCTCTGCCTGCTTCCTCACCCTCCGCATGCTCTGCAAGATCTTCCGCTGGATCCCCGCCGACACTAGAAAAACCGTGACCCACGCCCTCGTCACGAGCCGCCTGGACTACGGCAACACCCTCTACGCCGGGACCACAGCCAAACTCCAAAATCGCCTGCAACGCATTCAAAACCCATCGGCACGCCTCATCCTCGACGTACCCCGCAACAGCCACATCTACGCACACCTGAGACACCTGCATTGGCTCCCAGTCAGCAAAAGGATCACCTTTCGACTTCTCACCCACGCACACAAAGCCCTCCACAACAAGGGACCGGAATACCTCAACCGACGCCTCAGCTTCTACGTCCCCACCCGCCTCCTCCGTTCCTCTGGTCTCGCACTCACTGCCGTCCCTCGCATCCGCCGCTCCACAGCTTTCAATCATTTGAACCCAGGGCCCCTTAGCAGGTGTTAACCTTACCTCAGCCTGACCTACCTCAGCCATTCCTCACTAACCATCAGCTATCCTTTGTAGGCCTCCAGCCAACTTTATTTGATTCCAATCTATAACACAAACAATCTTTATATACCTGGCCTGAGACACACACAACCATACAATATAAATCCTTGAAAACAAGTACAGAACAACGTCTTATTCACTACTTTCTCATCCGAACTCCTGGGACATACATTGAACTCACAGCCAAACACCATTGGATGGGGTACTTTCATCTATATTGAAAACAGCAAAAGCTGAGGTATATTTTTTCTTTCATACTCTGAACCTTCCTCTCCTACCTCAACCTAATTTGCTCTCAGTACATTGACCTTCACATCCGCTTCCTGATCCTGACGGGGACAGGCTGGACACATAGGCACACATGTACACTCACACTGATTCATTCACACAAGTGCATATATATATCCATTCACATCACTCATTATCAAATATTCAAACATGCACGCATGCATGCACCAAACATTAATTAAAAAAAAACACACACACGTTTACTTTTAGCTCTGCCTCAGAGGTCCCAGTGGGGTTGGGACTACTGCCTTTCCTCACTGGCTAACCTAAGGTCAACCAATGAGGGAAGGCAGCAGTCCCAACTCATCACAGAGTGAGATGTGATCAGTGAGACTGCTGATCCCACCCCACCCTGTGACAAGGTGTCACTGACTGACATTCAAACCTGGTCACTTCAGGGATTAAAACTGATGTGCCCACATTCAAAGCAATCTGTGATGTTGCCCCTCATCATGAGGGGGAGGGCCTCAAGGCACCTTTGTTAGGCTGAAGAGGTCTTGACCACAGTGCTGTGACTTCTTCAGCCCAGCAAAGTTCATCTCAGGCAGCCGGAAGCCTGCGAAAATAGCACATGTCTAGCTCCTGGCTGCCTGACCTGAAAATGAAGAGTGTCTGTCAGGCTGACTTTTGCTCAGCCTGACAGAAACTCTTCTTAGAGGCAAAAGGCAGGGGGGGTCGCCTTTCAGCCCCAAAGGACGGGCCGCAGATGCTAACCAACTTATTTTTCATCAAGTCGCATGCAAGAAAAAATTCCACCACGTAGAGGTTGGCGGAAATTTGCCAGAACTCCTCGCTCCAAGAGATATGCATAGTGAGAAAAACTCAGCAAATTCCACTGGCAGAGTGTAATATTTCATCCACTCCTACTTGTGACATCACAGAATGTTTGGTAATAGAAATATATGAGCCCTACTCAGACAGTTTATCTTATAAGCAAAATCAAGAATATTTAAAGTTTTCTTTGGAATAGTGCCAGGTGATTTTTACTCATGTTTACCTTCAAAACACTAAAGCTCTGGTTTGATAAAGGAAATTTGACCAGAATGTGTAATCTCTGTAATGGTGTGGCATAAGACACATTTGTTTCATTGGTCCCAGTGTGTCAGTGAAGGAAGCAAGAAATTGTTTTCCAAAGCCTATGGGGGTGATTCTAAGCTTGGCGGGCGGCGGGAGACCGTGGCGGTCATTCTGGGTTTCCCACTGGGCTGGCGGGCGACCGCCAAAAGGCCGCCCGCCAGCCCAGCGGGAAACACCCTTCCACGAGGAAGCCGGCTCCGAATGGAGCCGGCGGAATGGAAGGGGTGCGACGGGTGCAGTTGCACCCGTCGCGAATTTCAGTGTCTGCTAAGCAGACACTGAAATTCTAAGTGGGGCCCTGTTAGGGGCCCCACGACACCCGTTCCCGCCAGCCTGGTTCTGGCGGTCAAAACCGCCAGAACCAGGCTGGCGGGAAGGGGGTCAGAATCCCCATGGCGGCGCTGCCTGCAGCGCCGCCATGCAGGATTCTGCAGCCCAGGGGAAAACCGGAGGGAAACCGCCGGATTCCCTTTTCTGACCGCGGCTTTACCGCCGCGGTCAGAATGGGCCTGGATGCACCGCCAGCCTGTTGGCGGTGCATCCGCGGTCCCCTACCCTGGCGGTCTCGGACCGCCAGGGTAGGAATGACCCCCTTTGTGTCTTAAATTAAACATTCAAAATCAACACATTGATTGCCCTGGCAAAGTCACCTCCCGATGAATTTGTTTGCTATCATTTGTAGAAGTTGCTTAAATGATTTTACCAGTGTATCAGTTGTTAAGGTTTGCACTGAGGTCAGGCCATTTACTCCTCCTTTTAATTGTAATATTTGATCATTTTAAATATTGTTGATCTCAAATTTCAATTTGTATTTGAAAAAATATGATCTCTTATTTATTTATTATTAGATTGTCTATAAAATATAAGGTTTAACAATGGACAAAGGTAAAGTGATGTTAGTGATGTTATAGTGAAATGAAATGTTTTGCATGCGAGTTTGGAAATCTTTTTTTATACTTGCTTTTTTTGTATATGATTTTATAGTTATTTATTACTGGTTTTATATTGTTTTATCTTATTTTTCATTGTGAAAAATGTATTGCTTTGTGATGTTTTAATATTGATCTTGTGAACCTCAGAAGAGGTCCAAATCCTGAAAAACAAACTTGACATGCACAGTGGCACACTGAAAACCTCAGAGTGCAACGCACACTCACCTACTGCTTGCACTTTATTTGGTGTTGTAGTGCTGCTAATATGTATTTTGGGTATCTAAAATAATTCAGGTAACTTAGAATTGGCTTTTGGCACCCCCTAGGCAGAATTACAAAGATTGTGATTGTGTTCCACGAGGTGCCAGTGAAACTAACTCTGCTTTGTTTGAAAAGCCCCGATTATACCAACAAAGTTCAAAACTCAAAGAAGGGCTTCTCAGATGTCAAGGCCAAACAGAGATCTATGGGCATAAGATATATGCTGTTATACCCCTTCAGACTTTGTGTGCTCCCTGGGAGCAAATCACATTTGTTTGACATGCCGGAAGATGTCTGGCAGTGACTAGAGATCTGGGACAAGGTACTGGAAGCTTGAGCTCCCCTGAAATGGCAAGGATGTGGGGATCCACCTGAAGTCGCAGACATGACACTGTAGTGGAGGATGGCCCTCCCTTGGTGGAGGGCGAGCCATGGAGGGTGGTTATCCAGGACGATGGCACAATGGCAGTCACTCCCTCTGGGCGTACAACACCTTTGGAGAAGAGTTCATGTACTCCTGATCAGGAGGAGATGACAGGGCCTCAGTCCCCTTAACCTACGCTGGGTGGTTCACTTTCCTGACTCATGAGGGTTTTATTATTTATTGATTTCTACTTAGAGAAATCAAGAATGTGTTTATCGAGACCCCACCTTTAGCATGCCAAACGTATATCCTTTCAAAATATAATTGTTGATATTTCTACTACTGGTTTACCCACAATCAACCATGGTACATTATGCTGGAAGGGGTTGGTTTGAGCCCCTTCCACAGAGGTGGTAAGCATGATTGAGGAAGGTGGGGTTAGGCTGGGTGTCCCGACAGCATTAGTTATATTGGATTTGCAGCAAATGTGTTTGTTATGTTACTGCTCATCTCTTGGACTCCTCTCACAGCGACGAGCATGCTCCTTGGAACAAAGAGGGTGGACCCTATTGACACACTGTCCTGAGGTCCTCCGGTCCAATTTGGAGGAGGTAAGACCTTGTCTTCCCCCAGAACGACAGTACCCCTGTGCTCCGCGTCTTCTTCACCTCCTGAGACCTCTGTGCACTGTTTGCAAAATGCCTTTGTGCACAGACTGGCCCAGGTCACCTGCACTCTATCCTGTGACACTCAACACGCTGAGTTGATCTCCAGCAGCGTGGGACCCTCCTCGGTAGTGCTAAACCAACCACATTTTGCGCCTCCATTGTCCCTTTGTCCTGGGACACCCGTGGGTGCTCTCTGGTGCTCTGAGGGCTCTCTGAAGTGTTGAGAGCCCCCTCTTCCTCCTCACACAGAGTTCAGGCCCCCGGGTCCTTCCTGGGTCCAGATAGCGCCCAGATGATGCAAAACACAACTTTGCCAGAACCAAGGCTTGTTGGAGGAATCCAGCACCAAAACTCACCTGCATCCAACTTCATGACAAAGGACATCCTTTGCATCATGCAGGAATCTGCTGGCATCTTCCTAGGTTGCATTTCTGCAGTCTTCATCCAACCGGGGACTCTTCTTTTGCACCCTCTTCTGGGTTAGCAGGGGCTCCTGTCTTTCCTGGAACTTCTTTTGACTTCTGGACTTGGTCTCCTACTTTTGCAGGTCTTCGGGTCCAGGAATCCACTGTTTGTTGTTTGCAGACTTGGTTGGTTCTTGCAATAATTCCAATCACGAGGTGTATTGTGTCCTTAGGAAACTTGCAGTACTTTACTCCTGCTTTTCTGGGCTCTGGGGTGGGGTAATTTACTTACCTTTACTGTATTCTTACTCTCCCAGCGATTCTGCACACACTATACTTGTCTAGGGAGGAATTCGTGATTGCATTCAACTTTCTTAGTATATGGTTTGTGTTGCCCCTAGACCTATTTTCTCCCTTTGCATTCTATAGCATTTCCTCTGGTTTTCACTAGCCTATGTCTAATTACTTGCCTTATTTTGGTGTCTGGTGTACATATTGTGTATAATTCTTACCTCCAGAAGGAGTATTGCCTCTAAGATATTTTTGGTACTGTGTCACCCAAATAAACTACCTTTATTTTTGGTAACACTGAGTATTGTCTTTACTTGTGTATAACTACTGTGTAACTATAAGTGGTATTGCATGAGCTTTGCATGTTTCCTAGTTCAGCCTAAGCTGCTCTGTTATAGCTACCTTTATCAGCCTAAGCTGCTAGAACACTACTGCGTTTCACTAATAAGGGATAACTGGACCTGGTATAAGGTGTAAGTATCCAAGGTACCAACTACAAACCAGGCCAGCCTCCTACAGTGAGCAGGGGAGTGACTCTGTCACCCCACAGGAGATTTATTTTGTCCTTCTGGTGCAGGGTGAAGACAGGGAGTCCTCAGAGCGTGCACATCATGGAAACTGTTGCAGTTACTGGCCTGAGCTGAAGTTGCAGAGTAAACTTATCATTTCTTAATACCTTGTTGCTGCAACAGCGGTTCTTGGAGCAGGCTGCAGTTGATCTGAGGTCAGAGGATAAAGTAGTAGTTGCAGAGGATTCCTGCTGGAAACTTGCAAGTAGAATCTGGAGAGAACCCACAGGAGAGACTCTAAATAGCCCTGGGAGGTGAATTGGCTATCTCATCAGGTAAGGTATCAGGAGGGGTCTCTGATGTCACCTGCTGGCACTGGCCACTCAGAACCCTCCAGAGTGCCCCCACACCTTGCAAAGCAAGATGGCTGAAGTCTGGGACACACTGGAGGAGCTCTGGGTACCACCCCTAGGGTGGTGATGGACTGGGGAGTGGTAACTCCACTTCCCTTTATCCAGTTTTGTGCCAGAGCAGGGGACAAGGGGTCCCTGAACTGGTGTAGACTGACTTGTACAAGGAGGGCACCATCTGTGTCCTTCAAAGCATTTCCAGAGGCTGGGAGAGGCTATGCATTCCCAGCCTGTAACACCTATTTCCAAAGGGAGAGGGTGTAACACCCTGCTCCCAAAGGAAATGCTGTGTACTGCCTTCCTGGGACTGAGCTGCTCTGACCCCAGGAGGGCAGAACCCTGTCTGTGAGGTGGCAGAAGCTGTAGCTTCAGTGCATGCTTCAGATAGCTGGTTTGGCAGTACTGGGGGTCCATAGTGGAGCTGCCAGGATGCATGGAAGTTGCTCCCCAATACCAGATTTGGAATGGGGGGACAATTCCTTGATCATAGACACATTACATGGCCATATTCAGAGTTACCATTGTGAAGCTACATATAAGTATTGACCTATATGTAGTGCATGCATGTAATGGCATCCCCGCACTCACAAAGTCCTGGGAAATGGCCCTGAACTAAGTGGGGGCACCTTTGCTAGTGCAAGGGTGCCCTCACAATTAGTAACTTTTCACCTAACCTTCAGCAAGTGAAGGTTATACATATAGGTGACTTATAAGTTACTTAAGTGCAGTGAAAATGGCTGTGAAATAGTGTGTGCACTATTTCACACAGGCTGCAATGGCAGGCCTGTGCAAAGGTCTGTCTGAGCTCCTTATGGGTGGCAAAATAAATGCTGCAGCCCATAAGGATCTCCTGGAACTCCAATGCTCTGGGTACCTAGGTACCATATACTTGGGACTTAGAAGGAGAGTCCAGTGTGCCAACTAAAATTGGTAAATGAAGTCACTAGCCTATAGTGACAAATTTAAAAGCAGAGAGAGCATAAGCACTGAGGTTCTGATTAACAGAGCCTCAGTAACACAGTCAAGCACTATACAGACACACACATTAGGCCATAAACTGTGTGCACTGGGGTCCTGACCAGCAAGATCCCAGTGAGTCAGGCAAAAACATACTGACATACAGGTAAAAATGAGTGTAAAATGCCAAGGAAGATGGTACTTTTCTACAGGGGCGACAGCTGAAATGTTGGCCTGGGGACAGCTACTCAAGAAATTTACAGACGGGGATGACCCCAGCTCATATTCTCTTGCAGAGGAGGGGGGAAGAGGAGCGAAATGGGATGATATATGTGTAATAATTGTGACAACCAAACGTGTAGTGGCCTCATTTGGGGTAGCGAGAGGACTTGCTTGGCTAGACGATTTGATCCATGAGTAGATTGTTTGTCTCCCTCATTTCAGATTCAACTACTGAACCCTATGTGAACATACCTGTTGTAAGGTAATCCTCAAAGCTTGGATGTTTTGATATTTTGTCTCTCTTTGTGTGGCGGAACTATTTAATGGCACTGTCTGATTTGCTTTATTACATTTTATGCTGTTTGTTTGCAAAACTAATAATGTAAAGTTTATAAAAACAAAACTTTAGAATTGTTGTTAATGGTGTTATTCTAGTAAGAAAAACATTTAAAATGTAAGTAATAGACAGCTAAAAGCCATAAAATCACTTGATCATAAGTCAAGTGTCTAGTTCCTCATTTTTTCTGAGTTTAAGTTTGGCTTAAGCACAGAAAATATATTAAGATTCGCACACGAAACTGGCAAATGGCTTGCAAAACATATTTTGCGCGCAGTACTGTCACTCATGAACGTATTATATTATGCTTGCTGGTTTTCAAATTTTTAACAGGCATATGGGGGAGTATGTGTGGGCGTTCCCTCGAAGTGTCATGGACTGACAAGGAAAATGCAGTGCAAAGAGCTGCCCACCATGGGGGCATTCAGCAGGATTTGCAATATCTTTCCCACACGCTTCTGCGTTTTTAAAGATAGACATGAATAAGCAAGCTGCGATTGAGACAGCGTGGGAACACGCACCAATACATTTCATATCTCACATTAGTTATTAAACACCTGTTACTTACAGTGGACTTTGGATCTGGTACTTGTTCATAATTGGGTGGATTTTATGTCTCTTTTAGATTTTGACTTTCGATTATTTACCTTTGCGGACTATTGTTTTCTTTCCTCACACAGGGACATTTCTATGTTTTGATTGGATGTGTTAAATACTTCTACTGCAGATCTAATGGAATTACTTGATAGACCTGAGCCATTAATTTCGACTCGCCTCCGTTTTTATTAAAATGCATTCAGTGTGCCAACACGCATTTGAGTAAAAACACCCTTTGCTACCAAAGCAGCAATAAAAGCAATACAGGTTTGCAACTGTGCTTGTTTCCACATGTATTTGCCTGGTTTCAGTTGAGTATTAGGTTTACTTCTTCCAGAAAATATAGTACATTTATAGCAATAAAAAGACTATTTTCATTGACCTATTGTGACCTCTCGTAGAGTAATATAGCCTGCTACAGAAAATGATTTTTGTCTTTCACCACGGCTCTCTAGTGACCACCTAAGGTACTTCAGCCTACTACAGCAAGGACTTATGTTTGATTAGAGGGAATAAGCAACAGCCAAACTGACAGGTCTGGCTTGCATTTTTCATTGACAATGCTTGTTTAAGACAAGCAAGATTTATTGGGGGTCATTACGACCCTGGCGGACGGTGGTAATTTGGGGAAAGGTACTGCCAACAGGCTGGCTGTGCCTTTCCCGAAATTATGACATTGGCGGTTTGGCTCAAGCCAAACCGCCAATGTACCGCTCCGTCTGCCAGGGTGGTAACAGTCGCCGGTCTGGAGACTTCGGTCTCCAGCCCGGCGGCCGTCACAATCCCACCCTCGGAATTATGACCCTGCCTACCACCATGGTTTTCGTGGCAATCTTACTGCCACGAAAACCATGGTGGTAGGCACTATCAGTGCCAGGGAATTGGCACTGATAGGGGTCTCCCCCACCCACTCCCCAGAGCCCTTCCCCTCTCTCTCCCTCCTGATCCCCCCGACATCCATACACCCACACATGCACACATACACACTCATACACACACTCATACCCACATCCACCCACGCATGCACACATACATACCCACACACCGCAACACACACTAACATACATTGTCACACACACACATTCAGAACACACAACAGACACGTACACTCACATTCAGTCATACACGCACACATTCCATGTGACCCTCACCAGCATGTACGCATACAAAAACAGACAAACATCCCCTCACACAGTCACACACACACCCACACACAACACCCTCCACCCCTCTCTCCTCTCAGAGAACCCGACTTACCTGCTTGCAGGGAGTCCTCCGGCAGGAGACGGGACATGGTGTTGCTGCCAGCAGCAGCATCCGCCAGCAAAACACCGCCAGGCCGTATCATGGAACATGGTGTTTTGCTGGCAGCAGCACCACAATACCGCCGTCCGCCAGCATGACCTTCGACGGAATTCCGCCAGAAGGCTGGCGGAATTCTGCCTATGGTCTTAATGTGGTTGGCAGCTGGTAGCCACGGCGACGGTATGTTGGTGGCCATCGCCGTGGAGGTAGGCGGCATTTGCCGCCAATGTCAAAATGACGACCAATGTCTTTGTCAATGCTTGAGGAAAGGAATACTTTTTTTATTGAAAATAATTCCCCCTCCCAAAAAAAATGAAATGAGTTTTAAGAATGTTTTAAAAATATTGCTAACTCCCTGGCTTTATGTAGATGGATGTCCAACAGTGGGGACACCCCACGAGTTATTGTTAGTACTGACGGTTAGCGACTTAAAAAGAATGTGTAACAAGGGTTGCTACTTATAACAATTTGAAAGTGGTGGATAAATTGTAAATGCAAGTTATAACTATAACTTAACATTTTAAAGTTTGAATAGTTTAAATTTAGTTTATAAAGGGAACATAAGTATTCCTAACTGTAACTAAGCTTTAACCTTTGGTTTTTAATTGAATTTCAATGTTTTTTAAATTCGTAGTAAAAATGTGTTTCAGTTTGTAGAATCCAGTGTCGCAAGTGGAGAGCTGTTATGAGGTGTTAGACCTGACAGTCTTAGGGGGGTCTTCCCCCAACTTTTTGCCTGCCTTCCTTTATTTTTCTGGTCTCCTTTTTGCTGGATTTAGGGCTCTGCACACTTTACCACTGCTGACCAGGGCGAAAGTGCTAGTGCTCTCTCCCCTAAACATGGTAACATTCGCTCCTGCCCGATTGGCATATTTAATTTACCTATAAGCCAATAGTAAAGTTATAGGTGCCCAGGGCCTGTAAACCAAATGCTACTAGTGTGACTGAAGCACTGATTGTGTCACCCACATAAGTTACACCTAAACTATGTTTGAGGCCTGCCCTTGCAAGACCTGTGTGTGCAGTTTTAATGCCACCTTCACTTGGAATTTACAACCCTTTTCCAAGCATTAACCTCCCCTTTTATGGCACATAAGTCACCCCTACGTTAGGCCCTATCTGACCTACAGGGCAGGTTGCAGTGTATCCAGTGTATCTAAAAGGAGGGACGTGTACTTGTAAGTTTTACATGCCCTTGTAATGAAAAGCTCCTAAAGTTGTTTTTCACAATTGTGAAGCATGTTCCTCTCAAAGGACAGCATTGGGAATTCTTTTATATACTTTTATGTGGTAATTTCTGATCTGAAAGGAGTGGCATTGTCATGTTTGATATGTTTGGAATGGTAGAGACAAATCCCGCTTACTGGTAAAGTTGTATTTAACATTACTATTTTGGAAATGCCGTTTTTCAGAAAGTAGCCATTTGTCTTCTCTTACATTACAGCCTGTCTGTAATCCACGTCTGGTTTGTGTTGAGCAACAGCTTACTTTGTGCATTCCATTCAGACAGCCATAAACACAGGACACCCAACTGCATCTGCATTGCTCTGCATACTGATGAGTGTTCCTGGGCAGGAAGGGTGGAGGGCTCTCACTTACCCTTCAAAGAGAGTGGCCTGACCTCCCATAAAGGACTGATAACCCTTCACAGATCTCCTGGCAAACAAGACTGGGCTGAAAGGGGAACCAGTGCACTTCAAAACCACTCTTTGAAGTCTCCTCAACTTCAAAGGCACATTTGGATATAAGTACTTAGTATGTAACCCCCTAAAATCAAACACTTCTGGACCTATAACTGAACTATGTCAAAAGGACTGCAGTGCTGCTCGAAGGACTCAACTGGACTGCTTTCCTGGAAGGAATGCTTTTCTGCTTGTTGACCTGTTGCCTGCTGCTCCCTGACTCTGCTGGAAAGACTGTTCCTTCCTACTTCAAGTGATCTTCAAGGGTTTGTTACCTTGCTTCCTGTTCCCAAGTCTCAGGGACATCAAAGATTTGAACCATCTGTAGATGGACTCTATAAGCTTTGAGTCTGCCCTGCCTTGGAAGTGGGCCCATGGTACTCTATCTTCAGTGGTGTTCATCGTGTAGGAAAGTAACCTCTTTCTAGCCTGGATAACCCCACTTTTGGCATGTTTGTCAGTGTGTTTGACTGTGCCTACTGGGATCCTGCTAACAGGCCCCCAGTAGTTATGCTCTTTCCCTTAAATGTAGTTGTCGGTTAAAGTTATCACTGTATTTCTCTCACATTTGACACACTGGTGCCCCATTATAAGTCCCTACTATATGGTAACTAGGTACCCAGGGCATTGGGGTTCCAAGGGATCCCTATGGGCTGCAACATATATTTTGTCACTCATAGGGAGCCCAAGCAAAGGCTTTCACAGGCCTGCCATTGCAGCCTGCATGAAAAGGTGCAAGCACCCTTTCACTGCCATTTTCCACTACCCCAGGTTACTGATAAGTCACAACATGTCAGGCCTTCTAGCCTGGAGGACAGGGTGCAAAATACCTGTGTGTGAGGGCACCCCTGCACTAGCAATTGTTCCCCCCAAAACTCCAGGCTCATTTTCCTAGACTTCCTGGTTGCGGGGATGCAATTTTACGTGTGTACAGGATACAGGTCACTCCCTATGTCCAGCTACAGAATGGTAACTCCGAACATAGGCATGTTTGGTATCAAGCATGTTGAAATCATACCCCAAGGCTTTTGCAAGCATTGATTGTATGATTCCATGCACTCTCAGGGCTCTTTAGAGGACACCCAGTATTGCCATTACAGACTTCTGAGGGTTTCCAGGCAGCCCAAGCTGCTGCCACCTCCCAGACAGGTTTCTGCCCTCCTCTTGCTTGAAAAGCTTGTGCCCAGAAAGGCAGAACAAGGGATTTCCTTTGGGAGAGGGCTGTTACACTCTCTCCCTTTGGAAATAGGTTTTACAGGCTTGGGAGGGGTAGTCTTCCCAAGTCACTGGAAATACTTTGAGGGGCACATTTGGTGCCCTCCTTTCATGAACCAGTCTACACCAGTTCAAGGACCCCCAGTCCCTGCTCTAGCATGAAACTGGGCAAAGGAAAGGGGAGGCAACGCCATTTTCAGCTAACTGCAAGCTTTGCGTGTACAAAGGCTTTTTGGCAGACTACAATGTCGCAAACCCAGCTTGTTGTAATTTAGTAGCGATTAGATTAAGCATTAGCAGAAGACTTCTTGTATTTAGCAACTATTGTGAACATTTTGCGGAATCCATTTTGTATGCAGGGCAGCTATTTTCTCTGCCACATGCTGCCATGTGCTCGCCATGTGCTCTGCCTTACCTTCCTGTTAACTACTCTTGAAAATCTGTCTAGTGACAAGTTATATTTAGCATCTCCCACTTTGCACATGCCCAGTAAGGTCTGCAGCTGTTAGTAATTAGTAACCGACAGTAATGTGTCTACTAGTCCTTGAAAACTGTTAGCCCCTCCTACCTGTCGACTGTGCATTTCCATATGACCTTATATGTATATGAGTCTTGCTTCTATAATTGTACCACCTCCTTTTAGCCCCTGCGTGGGTATAAAAGGACCATGCTCTCTTAGTTCAGTGTGCTACTTCAAACATTACCGAAGGGTGATGTTTGAACTGTAGTACCACCTCATGAGGTTTAATAAACTTTGCCTTTTATTTCAGTTTCTGTGCCAACTTCTTCCTATATGGTCTGAAACCCTTGTGCAGAGAAGGGCAAACACCTTGCACTAGTAGGCCTTGCTGAGGCTTACTTCGACAAACTGCAATCCTCAATCTAGCATGGGACATCACCTGCACCCTCTAGGAGCCTGCGCTCCTTCGTGATCTGCCTAAACTTGTGAATTTGTCCCAGTCCAGCATGACCAGATAACCCTTTGTGCTTCAATGAGCTTTTTTACCTATAGCTTTAAAATTGCACATCTAAGGATTTATGTCCTGGAATTTTGTCATCTCAGTCTTGTTTTATTTACAAAATCATGATGTAGTTTTCTAACTTGGTGTGGAGTCATTTTGTGGTGTTTTTACTGTGTTACTATATGAGGCATTGCACAAATACTTTACACATTGCCTTCTACGCTAAGCCTGCCTGCTCTGTGCTAAGCTAAAAGAGGGTGAGCACAGGATGATTTTAGTTGTGTTGTGACTTACCCTGACTAGAATTGGGGTCTTATCTTAGACAGGGTACCTACCTTTGCCATTTAGAGACCCAATTTCTAACATGTGGAGTGTTGTACAGTACAGTAGAGGAGAGTGTTGTAAAGTCTATTATAGATCAGAGTATTGTAGATTGTAATCAAGTGTAGTAGAGTAGAGTGTTGTAGCATCTAGTAGTGTCTTAAAGTGTTATATAGTGTAGTGGCATGGCGTCTCATGTAGTGGAGTCAAGTATTATAGACTGGAGCAGTGAGTGGTACAGTGGATTAGTGTGTCGAGCAGTAGAGTGGGGTGACAGACTGTGATAGAGCGGAGTAGAGTGTTTTAGAGTGGAGTAGATTGAAGTAAAGTGTCATAAAGTGGAGTATCATCAAGTGGAGTGCCATAGAATACAGTGGCGGAGGGTGTCATAGAGTGGAATGCGTTGTAAAACAGTGAAGTTGCTTCTTGTAAAGAGAAGTTAAGGGGTGTGTCGTTGAGTGTCATATAGTGTAGGGCAGTGGAGGAGAGTGGATGCGCATAAGAGTTGAGTGAAAAGTTGTAGAGTGGCATATTGTGTAGTACTTTGCTGTAGAGTGGAGTTGCATGCAGTGTAGTAGAGTGTTGGACTGTGGAGTAGCATAGAACAGAGTATAGTACAGTGGCATAGAGTATTCTTTTCATTTTTTAAGAGTAGACAGTGGTTGTTGGAGCCACTGTCTGTTCTTAAAAAAAGCTTCACATGGGACCCCTTCCCATTAGCAAATGTGTTTCCACCAATTTAAAATTGGTGGTAAGCTGCAAATGTTTTGCGACCACATTTTGGTCACAAAACATTCATACGTACTCCTGCATTTGGTATTAGGAAGGAACACCCTAAACATGCTCCTTCTAATACCACATCACAGAGCCAAACTGCAATTCAGTAGCACATTACCAAATCGCAGTTTGGCCTTGGGGCATACCAAAAAGCTTTTCAGACGTTGTGAATGGCCTGATTCTGTGAATCGGAACGTTTGCAACATCTTTGCACATGTGGCCCTAAATGTAGTATTGTACAGTGGAGTGCAGTACAGTGAATTGATTTAGACTAGAGTTGTGTATTGTGGGGTGGAGTAGAGTGTAAAAGCAAAAAGTAGAATGGCATACAGTGGATGGCGTAGAGTGGAATACCATGTTGTAGAGAGGCAAAGACTGAAGTTGCATACAATATGATAGAGTAGTATGAAGTGGCATAAAGTGGAACAGTGTAGAGTGGAGTACATTATTTTCCTTTGGTGCATTTCTGCAGTCTTCGTCCAACTGGGGACTTCTTTTGCACCCTCTTCTATGTTGGCAGGGGCTCCTGTCCTTCCTGGAACGTCTTCTAACTTCTGGACTTGGTCTCCTCTCTTTACAGGTCTTCAGGTCCAGGAATCCACCAGTTGTATTTTGCATTATTGCTTGGTTCTTGCAATATTTCTAATCACGACTTGCAGTGTGTCCTATGGAAAATTGCAGTACTTTACTCCTACTTTCCTGGGCTCTGGGGTGGGGTATTTTACTTACCTTTGTTGTATTCTTACTCTCCCAGCGATTCTCTACACAGTACACTTGTTCAGGGGGGAATTTGTGATTCGCATTCTACTTTCTTAGTATAGGGTTTGTGTTGCCCCTAGACCTTTTTTCTCCCATTGCATTCTATAGCATTTCCTATTGTATGCACTATCCTATGTCTTATTAATTTCCTTATTTTTGTGTCTAGTTATATATTGTGTATAATACTTACCTCCAGAAGGAGTATTGTCTCTAAGATATTGTTGGCCTTGTGTCACCCACATAAACTACCTTTATTTTTGGTAACTCTAAGTATTGTCTTTACTTGTGTATAAGTACTGTGTAACTATAAGTGGTATTGCAGGAGCTTTGCATGTCTCCTAGTTCAGCCTAAGCTGCTCTGCTATAGCTACCTCTATCAGCCTAAGCTGCTAGAACATTACTACATTTCACTAATAAGGGATGACTAGACCTGGTATAAGGTGTAACTACCCAAGGTACCCTCTACAAACCAGGCCAGCCTCCTACACCATGGCATGCACGTCTGCGTTTTCGTTCACACCGCCGAATGTGAATCTTTCAGACACATTCTTTAGCTGCTCCTGTATTAGATGCAATAACGGGATAGCATGACCCATTGTTCTGTCCTCCTTGCTAATTTACAGCGTAAAAACCTCAAAAGAGAGCAGCATGTGTGTGGTCATGTGCCTAGGCCCCATTTGTCCGCATCCATGGTCATAGCATTCCTATTTGCATCAGCTCCTCTTTGAATGATATAGGGCCTCATTATAACATTAGTGGTAAATATCGCCTACCGCCACAGTGACGGCTGCCAACATACCACAACGGCAGCTACCATCCGATCATCAGATTATGAGCACTGCCTGACTTCCGCCACAATAAGGGCGGAAATCTGGCAGTGATCATGGTGGTGGATGGTGGTAAGCTGGCGCTGCTAACACCAGCACGCCCCACCAGTAGAACGCCACCAGCCGTATTATGACTAGTAATACGGCCTGGCGGTGTTCTGCTGGTTGGGCTCTGCTGGCGATAGCTGTGCCCCTTCCCATTCCCTGCCGGACAACCTCCTCACGGACAAGGTAAGTCCAGGGGTCCAACAGCAGAGTGGGAGGGTGGGGGTGTTGTGTGTGTGTGTCTGAGTGTGTGAGTGTGTGTGTGAATACATCTGTTTGTGTTGTGTTGTTTGCGGGGTTGTATGCGTGTGAGTGAATGCGTGTCAGAATGGTGAAGTGAGTGCATGTCTGCATTTCAGTGTGACTGTGCAAGAATATATCTGGAAGTATGCGTGTATGAATGCGTGTATGGCAATGTGTATATGAATGCATGTATGGCAGTGTGTGTAACAATGCGTGTATGGCAGTGTGTGTATGAATTCATGTATGGCAGTGTTAGTGAATGGGTGTATGCATGGTATGTGTGGGTGTCTGTGTGCATGTATGAGGGGAGGGCGGTGATGTGTGCATGTGGCTGTGGGGGGTAGGGTCAGTTGTGTGGTGTGTGTATGTCTGTGGGTTTGTGCGTATATGGGGGTGGGAGGTGTGAATTTATCAGAGGGGTTATATGTATCGGAGGGGGTTCGGTGTGCGTGGATAGGAGGGGGGGAGAGGGGCTAGTCTGTGTATCGGGTGCGGGTTAGTGTGTGCGTGGAGAGGTGGGTGGGGGTTTAGTTTGGATGGAGGGGCGGTGGGGGCATCAAGTGAGTGTTGTGGGAACCACCTACCAGTGACAGGGAAGGAAGTCCATGCCACTGGTAGGGCCTACCGCCATGCCACAAAAAACATTGTGGTAGGCCTGCTCACAATGCCATGGCAGTATTATGTCGGCTGCCGGGTGGGAGATTGACATCTCCGGCCCGGCGGCTCATACCGCCATGGTGGCATGCGTGGAGAAGTGTCAGGTTGGCTGCAGCCAACCCGTCAATCTCATAATGTGGTGGTATGTACCGCCAGCCTGTTAGCGGTAATACCACTACATTAACCCGCCAGGGTCTTAATGAGGGCTATAGTCATTGATCTGTTTGTACTGCTCAAGCAGACATTGCAACATATAATAGGTTGAGTTAAAACATGTTGGCATCTCCTCCATCAGGGCTTTAACTGGTACTCTGATATCATGCTAAATAATCTGCAACTGTTTTCAGGCTTTAAAAGAATGGCTGAAATGAGTGCAGATCCATCTGCAGGTGGTCAGGATGTTGCTGACTATGGGGCTGATTACGAGATTGGCGGTCCATGGCTGTCATGTTGGCGGTCTGACTGCCAACGATCTAGCAGAGTAGATTGACATACTGCAAGTTTGGTGGTCATAGAAACAGAAGAACGCCAATGGCCTGCCACCACTACTAGTCAGCACAGACCGCCACGGTCACCGGAGCCTGTGTTTCTGCCAGACCCATTATGAGGTTGAACAACGCCAATTTGACCGTGGGGTCCAACCACCATGTACAAGCTGGCAGGAACAGACAGTATAAAGGCAGACACTGACCTGCAGGCAGCAGCCATGCAGCCCTTTGCAAATGTCGTTGCCTCTGTTCCTGCACATGCAAAGACAATGAAATCAACGCCTCTGTGGATGACAGCAACAGTAAGCACACACACCTATCTGTATCATTAAGCAATAAAAACAGCACGTAGCACGGGGGAACACATGATGGGGGAACCCACAGGCAGCAGCTACACATGACACTCAACACATACCCACAAACATACATCAACACCGACACCCCACACACTCACAATATGTACAGTTTCGTCAGCACACGCCCAATGCACTGCAACTCTACACAAATAAAACAGAGCCACATGACTCAGGGACACTGAAGGCCACACAACATTCTCACACATAGCAACAACAACACAACCACTGTACAAATACAATTACAACTCACACACTCATACCCAACACTGACCAGGAACTGGCCACACATACAGCACACATATACATTGTGGCGTGGAACACTTACAACTCCACCATGAAACAACCCTAAAATGGACACACACATCACACACACACAGCACAATGGAAGCACAATGGCATGCACAAAACACAGCCAGACAATCAACAAGGAAATGGCCCTAGAAGGATCCCAGGTACAAACAATACCAATATCAGTTTTCATGCACAGCTGCACAATAAGGAAGGACAACTCTACAAAGGGCACCTCGGTTGCGTGCACGTTCATAATGATTTTGATGCCCAGTGACAATACGTGAGAGATCCGGTCGCACGGTGTTAGAGAACTGTGCTGCGTGGGGTTTGCGTCGTTATAAGCAGCCACAAGTGGGTGTTTCACTGTTTCTCTAGCCGCAATGAATTGATTACACAGCCACGATGCAGGTGGAGCGTCGATTTTAGCCGCAAAGCAGGTGGCGCATAGTTTTTCAGCCGCATTGCAAGTGCTGCGTTGAAACTTTCCCGTACGGAGTTCTGTGCACGGATTTCAGTCCTTGTTCTGTCAACTTCACCTTTCAAGATTCCAGGGACTTGATAGGGCACCACTTGGCAGTGTAGGAGTCTCAGAAGGGGTCAGTCTGACCTGGACAGAGAATCCACAAACAGGAAGAGTCACAGAATGGTTTATGTCCTACACGACAGCTTCGGACACCAGACCCAACATAACACCACCGAACCCGCACCCCCGGCCATTACCCTCAACAACTGGACCCACATCAACACTGAAGAAACCAAATCCATCATGAACTCTATCCACTCCGGTGCCCCTTCGGACCCCTGCCCTCACTTCATTTTTAACAAAGCCGACGACATCATCGCCCCGCACCTCCAGACCGTCATCAACTCTTCTTTTTCTTCTGCTGCCTTCCCCGAATGCTGGAAACACGCCGAAGTCAACGCCCTACTAAAGAAACCTACGGCTGACCCGAGCGACCTGAAAAACTTCCGCCCCATCTCGCTCCTCCCCTTCCCAGCCAAGGTAATAGAGAAGACCGTCAACAAACAGCTGACCACCTTCCTGGAAAACAACAACCTGCTCGACCCTTCACAAACCGGATTCCGAACCAACCAAAGCACGGAAACCGCCCTCATCTCAGTCACTGACGACATCAGAACCCTGATGGACAACGGTGAAACAGTCGCCCTCATTCTCCTCGACCTCTCGGCTGCCTTCGACACCGTCTGTCACCGCACCCTAATCACCCGCCTCCGCTCCACCGGGATCCAAGGCCAGGCCCTGGACTGGATCGCCTCCTTCCTCTCAAACCGTTCCCAAAGAGTTTACCTCCCTCCGTTTCGCTCAGAACCCACCAAGATCATCTGCGGCGTACCTCAAGGGTCATCGCTCAGCCCGACACTCTTCAATGTCTACATGAGCCTCCTCGCCAACATCGTTCGCAAGCACGACATCATCATCACCTCCTACGCCGACGACACCCAACTTATACTCTCCCTCACCAAGGACCCCGCCAGCGCCAAGACCAACCTACAAGAGGGTATGAGGGACGTCGCAGATTGGATGAGGCTCAGCCGCCTAAAGCTGAACTCTGAAAAAACGGAAGTCCTCATCCTCGGCAACACCCCGTCTGCCTGGGACGACTCCTGGTGGCCCACGGCCCTCGGCACCGCACCGACCCCCACAGACCACGCCCGCAACCTCGGCTTCATCTTGGACCCTCTTCTCACCATGACCAAGCAAGTCAACGCCGTGTCCTCTGCCTGCTTCCTCACCCTCCGCATGCTCTGCAAGATCTTCCGCTGGATCCCCGCCGACACTAGAAAAACCGTGACCCACGCCCTCGTCACGAGCCGCCTGGACTACGGCAACACCCTCTACGCCGGGACCACAGCCAAACTCCAAAATCGCCTGCAACGCATTCAAAACGCATCGGCACGCCTCATCCTCGACGTACCCCGCAACAGCCACATCTACGCACACCTGAGACACCTGCATTGGCTCCCAGTCAGCAAAAGGATCACCTTTCGACTTCTCACCCACGCACACAAAGCCCTCCACAACAAGGGACCGGAATACCTCAACCGACGCCTCAGCTTCTACGTCCCCACCCGCCTCCTCCGTTCCTCTGGTCTCGCACTCACTGCCGTCCCTCGCATCCGCCGCTCCACGGCGGGTGGGAGATCTTTTTCCTTCCTGGCGGCCAAGACCTGGAACTCCCTCCCCACCAGCCTCAGGACCACCCAGGACCACTCCGCTTTCCGGAGACTCCTAAAAACCTGGCTATTCGAGCAGCAGTAACCCCCCTTTCCCCTAGCGCCTTGAGACCCGCACGGGTGAGTAGCGCGCTTTATAAATGTTAATGATTTGATTTGATTTTGACACTATGGGACATACCTCTACACAACTAGCTGGAAGGGACACACACCTAAATGAACACATGCACATTGAAATGCAAAGCAACTAGCACAACTCAACACACTCCATGTCTGTACTAAAAAAAACAAGAAGACACACATCATATGTATTCAAAGGCCATATCAGGGGGACAAGTCCAACTCCATACATGCCCATATTGCACAACAAAAAAAGAAATATTTACCATAACAATCATTACACAATGCCATGACACCAGCATTGCATCTACACCCCCACATAGCCATCACACAACATATATCCTTCTCTCGGGGGACAAAAGCATTGCACACAAACTCACATAGTGCAAACAACACCACATGGAGCAGCAAGCAGGCACAAACACACACAACTACAGATGCACAACCAAAGTCACTCGGGGTAACAGAAGGTTAGGAAACGTATTGGAGGTCAAATCTGTACCCAACAAACCAACAACTGGTTGGATTTATTAAACAAAGGGCTGCAAGTCCGAAGGTCATAGGCCAGTCCCTATGTTGTCCAAATAATGGCACTTTGTTGTGACCAAACTTGACTGCCATGTAACCTCCACAGTAAAAGACATCAAGAGGGCAGGCAGGCACCTCAGGGATTAGCTGGGAGTGGGGGTGGGGGATCGGGTTTTACAGGGGGGTTTGGGGTTGGGCTTAGGATGGGGGCTCCTTTTTGTGAAGGGTAGGCTTCTTCTTCTTGTGGGAGGGGTATGGGTGCTTGCAGGAGGGCAGTGGAGGCCTTGTAGGTTGAAACAATGGTCTTGGCCAAGACAGAGGCCCTTTTGGATATTGTACGGGGTTGAACAGGGATGAGGTCTAGGTTACAAAGGAAACATTTCTTTGACACATGGGGGTGGGCATCAGAAGGATATTGGGATTTGGAGGTCGATAGAGTGGTAGTCTGACTTATAGCAGTGAATGTCTTGGGTGCCTGCTTGTGGGAGTTATGCTTGTATGGGGTGAGTGTCTGTTGGGTGGGTGAGTGAGGGGGTTATGTGTCTTGAGCTAAGGGGGGGTGGAGGTGCTGGGGCATGCCGTAGTGGGTGGATGTTTGTTTGGGTGGTGACTGCCGGTATTCTGGATTCAGTGAAAGAAGATATGTCTGTAATTGTGGTGTTGTGATAGGGGTGGATGCCTGAGGTTCTACTGGGGTGCTGTCTGCAGGTAGTATGCGAGTGGTGGCTGTGTTTTGGCTGTTTTGGTGGTGTATGTAGGTATGCCAGATGTCATGTGTGTGATGTTGGGGGTTGAGGGGTGTCAGGGAAAGTAGTGACTGTTGCTGTGTCAAAAAAAATAATATTTACAATAACAAACATTACACAATGCCATGACACCAGCATTGCATCTACACCCCCACATAGACATCACACAACAGATATCCTTCTCTTGGGGGCCAAAAGCACTGCACACAAACTCACATACTGCAAATAACACCACATGGAGCAGCAAGCAGGTGGATGTGATTTGTGTGCGTGCCAGTGTGACTTGTGGTGCTTGTGTTTGTGAGTGTTCTGTGTGTCTGTTGAGGTTAATGCATGGGAATCTGTCTGTGTGGGAATGGAGGTTTTGGACTCAGAAGAGGGAGCAGGGGGCGACGGAAGACAAAGGGTGACTGGCTGCTGTCAGTGTGAAGGCAAGGCCTGAAAAGATCTTTGTAGGCCATCCATTGCACTGTGAATGCCCTTCAGGAATGCATTTGGAGCTGGGTTGTAAGTCCCTGGAGAGCATGCACGATGGCAGACTGACCCACAGAGATGTTTCTCAGGATGTCAATAGCCTCCTAGCTGATGGCAGCAGGGGTAACAGGGGCTGGGTGCCTGTGGCAAAGGAGAACCCCACCCTCTTGGGTGACTGGGAATGACCAACTGGGTGGTGGGGGGACAGGGAGGGCGGTCCATCACAACTAGGGAGCGGCCACTGGAAGAGAAATCAGAGGATGTAGAGGCTGATCTGGTCTCCCTCGTGGCACTACCCTTGCCCTCTGGAACACTGGGTCCCTCTGTGTCAGTAGTATCTTGACCCGAGGTCCAGTGGCCAAACGCTCCCCACTCAGTTGTGCCCTGTCTCCTTTGCCTGCCTGTGCTGATGCTGCCAAAAGAAAGAAAAATAGGGTCACAACATGCACATGAAAACACTTCAGTCACAACTCTGAGAGGCTAACCATGCCATCATGTAAACTAGCCTCCCGCAAAAAGTGCCACCTAAGTGGCACAATCATGTGCCAGTACATAGCCGTGCATGCCAGCTGGAATCACAAAAGTACCACATGAGAAAGTCAGGACCTCAGACAACTGCAATTGCATTGATGAAGACTGGCAACCATACTAGCCATACCACAACTAGGCTACCACTCCATCCTCAAACCTGTGCCACATGCAGCAGACCTTAGTGAACTAGTAGCCAACAATTGAATGCCATTGTGAGGTACTCCACCAAATACACAGACACAAGATCAGACACACATCTATTTTTCACTGACATGATGTACCAATCATATCAGAGGTTGCAAAGGAAATGCAGCTGACACAGGTACAAATCTGCAAAAACCTGGAGTAGGTGTCATGGAAATGCTCATGTCACTATTGACACCTGACAACAATGCACAGCTCCACAAGTGAAACCTGTACAAAATGAGTCAAGGAGGGAGTAGCAATGTCACCCAGACAAGCCCCAACTGTGGCATTGTTAGTAACAACAATGATGTCATGTTCAAAATCTCTTGGAGAGATGTCTCCAAAATACACACAACTATGATTCTGTAAGGCCCAGGATAGCTACCACCATTGTCTGACACCCGCTACAATGTTCACATCTGACTGTGTTTGTAGCGAAAACTGTACGTTGCAGGTTGGAGAGACAGAGAACTTGCAATCACCAACAGAAGGACCCCAATTTGTTGTCCAGTGAGAAGCTACATCACTTCCCACATCTCAGACAGGCAAGCATGGCATCTGTCTGTAGATAAATCCCTGCCCCTAAACACATGTGATGCAAACACACTGCAAGTCATTCCATGATGCATTCCAACAGTCAGGACATAATCCCCAATCATTGCACAGGTGCAGTGTACTTCTAAACATGAATCCACATCAAGTGGATCTTCTGGCCTCTGCCCCTACCTGTCATGTTCCTCATCGCTATTGCAGTTATACATGACTAATGACATGCTATGAGGCATGAAGGTATCTGTCAGACAACATATGATGGTGTCAAACTTCTATCTGTGGCACCACAAGAAATGGACCACCATTGTAGATGTACCATTACAATAACAATTCCCCATGCACATATATGTGAGAAACTCCAAATATCATCCCATCAACATGTATAGCACATGTATAAAACAGCAGCATAGATATGTTTTCTAAGGAGAATGGAGCACATGCCGACATGTAGGGACAAGGGCTGTTGGCTACAGTGATGAGACATCACTCATGTCAATGCACATTCCCCACTTACCAAGGGAAGGTAGTTTGCTACAGCTGCCAACAATTAGCCAAGTAAGTCATGTCACATATATGATGGACACCTACACATCACAGACTGCAGTGAGGCACCGACACCCATCATACACACAATGTAACTATCTCCTGGGTGGCAGATGTCAACCTACACATATTCCCAAACACACGGCACAGGACAGTGATCCACATCCTACTTACCTTTGGCCTGTAACATTTGGGAGGAGTGATCTGTTGGAGATAACTAACACCCAGTAGAAAAACAAATGATAAATATTTGTTCACTTCAAACAGCCATTTGTGATCCCTGTAATGCAATAGGTATGAGGATTTCCCATAGTTTTGTCCTAAGTCCCAGGTCCAAGAGGAAAAGCACACCAGTTGGAAACACATGACCTGTCTACACAAATAAGCTTCCATATGGTCTGTGACACATGACACATCCCTCATTGTCAGGGGGAGCAGTCAGTCCTTCACTCAATCACCTGGCAAAGGGACACACAGGAATATGCCTTGTACTCACCCATCCAACTCAGGGTAGGCCACCCACAAAATACTGCTCATTGGAGGGGTCATTGTCTGACGGGCCCCCATCCATGTTGGGAGGACAGCCCCAGCTGGGCCTCTGCAATCTTTCGGGCCCAGCATTTCAGGTCCTCCCACCTCTTGCGACAGTGGGTAATTCACCGGCCCGCACCTTCTTGGCGATGACTCTCCAAATTACCTTCTTCTGATGGGTGTTGACTTTCATGGATGCAAAAGACAAGACAAGAAGCCATGTCAAAATGTCCCAAACAAGATGGCTGAGTCATATATACATGCCAAGCTATGAACATCCTTTCCTGACCATAATGCCCATGTGTTGCATATAGCAGTCATTGGACACAGGGACATGACTACAATCACTCCCCAATATGCTGCCCTACATACCATGCAGCTCAGGCGTTGCACTGACTAGGTAGGCCAACTGTGACTTCTGTGGGACATGAGCTAGCCACGTGACTGAGATCAAACACTATGAGACACATCGCACCAAGGCCCTGATTTATACTTTTTGACGCAAACCTGCGCTAACGCAGGTTTGCGTCAAAAAGTATAGCGCTGACTTGTGCCATTCCAGGATGCCAGCCGGGAGCCATATTAATTGAATGGCGCAATCTGATGCAAAGGGTAGGCTATCAGAAAAAAAATTGATGTAAGCCGGGTGGCGGTGGCGGTATGGGAGATGGGTGTTTAGCTACAAAAAATGACGCAGGGCTGGTTAGAGTACAAAAAATGACTCTAACCAGATTAGTGTCGTTTTATGGCACTAAACCTACCATGCCACATGACTACTGCCTTAGAAAAGGCAGGAGTCATGCCCACCACCCCAATGGCCAGCACAGGGGACAAGGGTCCCCTGGGCAAGGCCATTGCACCCTGTGCCATGTATGGGAGCCCAGATGCATTCTTTAAAAAAAAAAGTAAATACTTACCTTTACTTATCTGTACTTACCTGGGATGGGGTACCCCATCCTCCACTGACTGGTATGGGTGTCCCTAGGGCCTCCATGGAAATGACCCCCACTGGTCCCCCAATGCCTTCCCTGACCCAGGCGTTAAATAATGGCACTAAGCAAGCTTAGTGCCATTATTTAGGCCCGCCTCCCTCCTGTGCACAATTTTTGCACAGGAGGATGAATAAGGCGCAAGGGCCTTCGAGTCTTTTTTGCCCGGGAACGCCTACTTTGCATCTCATTGACGAAGTTGCTGAGTTTGAATTGAACTGCAATAGTTTAATGCTAGACAGGTCTAGCATCAAAATATAAATAGGGAGTTGAGTTTGCGATGAAATAGCGTAAAAAAATGACACTGTTTCAGCGCAAACAGAGTATAAATATGCCCCCAAGTGGCTGCTGACAGGTAAACTCCTCAGTCAGTAATTCACATAAGCATCCACTATCCCAGATTATCTACCACAGCATTCAGTCCATACAGGCCTCAGCCAGCCTACGAACATCACTATCACCCTTGGCTCACTATGAAGGGAGTGGCATGGTGGTACACAGAGAGTCAAGCCTGTCCATGTGTGGAGAAGTGCAGATACAGATGCAGGCACATAACACTTCAGGGAGTTGGGGTCTGTGTGTCTCATCACCAACACAAAACACACATCAGCACATGTGTGTTCACTTAAAACCTTTTGAAAGAGCTGGGCATGCATTGTACATGTCCTGTAATGTGTCCAAACAACAGTATCACATATGATGGCTCATCAGTAAGCAACACGCTGGTTCTACTTATGCAATGACCTAAATGCAATAACCCTGTACAGGACACATGAACCGGATGAAGGTGATGTTGGACTTGACCCTTTTTGCAGTGTCATCCCCAATCTTTTTGCGTCCTTCCTTCTATTATTTCTGACCTGTTTTTGTTGGCTTTAGGACTCAGGGCACTTTGCCACTGCTAAACAGTGTTAAAGTGCAAATGCTCTCTGTGTAAATTGTTTGGTGATTGGTTTTTCCATGATTGGCATATCTGATTTACTAGTAAGTCCCCAGTACAGTGCACTAGAGGTGCTTAGGGTCTGTAAATCAGATGCTACTAGTAGGCCTGCAGCACTGGTTGTGCCACCCACATAATTAGCCCTGTAAACATGGCTCAGACCTACCAATGTAGTGTCTGTGTGTGCAATTTTAAACTGCCAATTCGACTTGCCAGGTGTACCCACTTGCCAGGCCTAAACCTTTCCTTTTTATACATGTAAGGCCACCCCTAAAGTAGGCCCTAGGAAGCTCCATGGGCAGGGTGCAGTAAATGTTAAAGGTGAGACATGTACTCATGTGTTTTACATGTCCTGACAGTGAAATACTGCCAAATTTGTTTTTCTCTGTTGCAACACCTATCACTCTCATAGGTTAACATGGGGGCTGCCTTTAAATGTTATTAAAGCGCAGATTCCCTTTGGGAGCAGATAGACATGTGAAGTCTGGGGTCTCTGAACTAACAATTTAAAAATACATAGTTTAGTGAAGTTGGTTTTTAGATTGTGAGTTTGAAAAATGCCACTTTTAGAAAGAAGACATTTTCTTGCTTAAACCAATCTGTGACTCTGTTTGTTTGTGGATTCCCTGTCTGGGTCAATTTGACAGTTGGGCTGTTTGCACCTCTCTCTAGACAGTGACACAAATGGAGCTGGGTGTAGCCTGCATATCCTTATGCCACCTGTGCTGGGAGGGAGGGGAGGAGTGGTCACTTACACCTGAAAGGGCTGTGCCTGCCCTCACACAATGCAGCATCCAGCTCCCTGGTGTGTGCCTGGGACCTGGCATGGGCAAGGCAAGATCTTGAAAACAATAGAGACTTCTCTTTGAAGTAGGCCTACTTCAAAGGCAGAAAGGGGTATACGAAGAACACCCAAAGCCCTGAAAATTCGATTACTTCTGGATCCAAATGGAATCTCTGCCAAGGAGAAGAGTAGGAGAAGCTGGAGGGGGAGTACTGCCCCTTTGCCTGTGACTGTGCTTTGCTGGATTGGCCTGCAGTTCCTGCTTCTGCCTGAGACAGGACAGAGACTGTCTTTTGTGTGACTTCCCACTGGTGAAGAATCTCCAAGGGCTTGAACTGAGCTTGCCTTCTATTGTTGAAGTCTCAGGAATATCAAAAACTTCTCTCTGGCAGCACTTGGGCTTTCTGCTGAGAGGCCTGCATATCAAGTGGTGCCCTAACCTGTCTCTGGGCCCCTAAAAGGTGAAGCTTGTGGAAAAGGACAGAAGTCTACGCAAATACCACGTGCGTGGAAACTTTTGACGTACCACCTGCCTCACGGCTGAGAAACGATGCGCGGCTGGCCTCACGGCTAAATCGATGCTCAACCTGCATCATGGCTGGGAGATCAACACAACGCAGCTGGAGAAACGACACGCAATTCCCTCAGTGGCTGTTTTTAACAATGCAAGCCCCCACACAGTGCGGTTTCTTGACACCTTGCGACTGGATTATGATACAACACTGCTGGGCGTGGAAAATCAACGCAAAGCCTGCCCGGACCCGAGGTGCACGTCTGGACCGACACATCGCTCTCTTGTGGGAGAGAAGAAATGACACACGCCGACCCGACCGGAGAAGGAACAACACACGTTCCCGCTTATGGGTGAGAAATTGATGCATCACTGGCCTTGTTTCGACACACACTTGCCCGTGCAGCTTTATTTTTTACGCTACCCAGGTACTTTTGCAAGCTAACAGCGTTCTCACTGATTAAAGACTCTTTTGCTTTTTAATTATAACTTAACTTGGGTATGCTGGATTTTTTGT
This sequence comes from Pleurodeles waltl, assembly GCF_031143425.1. NCBI lineage: Eukaryota > Metazoa > Chordata > Amphibia > Caudata > Salamandridae > Pleurodeles > Pleurodeles waltl. Next base: position 1,036,080,290 of record NC_090445.1, read on the forward strand.
CGTTTTGGTCTTGTTTTATTTAGATATATATTACCTATTTTTCTAAACCTGTGTTGTGTCATTTTGTAGTGTTTTCACTGAGATACTGTGTGTTGGTACAAATAATTTGCACCTTGCTTCTGAAGTTAAGCCTGCCTGCAGGTGCCAAGCTACCAAGGGGTTGAGCGGGGATTAACTGATTCTCATTTACCCTGACTAGAGTGAGGATTCTTACTTGGACATTGGGTAACCTGACTGCCAACCAAAGCCCCCATTTCTAACAGGTAGCAACAGGGCTGTGAGATTAAGATACCTGTCAAGGCTATATAATACACATTGGCAAAGATCTTAACAGCATATCCGTCACAGATCAACAGCCTGCCCCTAATACTATTTCCATTCTAATCAGTGGACAGAGGCTCAATAAGCGCCACCTTGAGGATAGAGGATGTGGACACAGTGTCACACTTGCATAGCAAAAGGTATTCAGTACCAGCCCAGACTATGACAGATACTGTGAGAAACATTAGACAGGCCCCGGTCTCTGCAGGCTCAGCATACAGACCTACATGAAACACTGTGGCCCTCATTACAACCTTGGCGGTCAGTGATAAAGCGGCGGTAATACCGCCAACAGGCCGGCGGTTAAAAAAATTGAATTACGAGCATGGCGGAAACCGCTAACATAGACAGTCACTTTAACACACCGACCGCCACAGCGGTAGAAACAAACACTGCTGCGGTAGCCGGCAACAGACAGGCGGAAGACAATGTACCGCCCACACTATTACAAGGCACCAATCCGCCAGCTTTTCTGGGACGGTCCCAACACCATCAAAAGCACGGCAGAAACAAGAATTGAAAGGGAAACCACTCACCTCTCGACACCCAATGAGGAACCAGGACACCATGGAGCCCGAGTTACAGGTGTTACCAATGTTGGTTTACCTCCTCTTCTACCAGGAACATCAAAGACGGCGGCGACGACCAAGGTGAGTACTGCACCTAGCACACAGGGGAGGGGGGGAGGAAAAAGAGAGTGACACACACATGAAACACACAACACCCCCACCCCCAACAGCACACACATAAACACATGCAGCAACATGACATTTACTCCCCGAAACCCCCTGGAAGAATGCAAGGACCAAATGTAATGATTGTAATGAGTGTAATCATCGAAAATCCAGATAGGCCAACATAACTTTAAAAGATCAGTATATACAAATATTTACAGCAAGTACACAAGTCCGTATACTGTTCCATTCAATGTCCGTGGGCCAGTGGGCCCAAAAAGCATGGGCAAAGCCCACACATTACACCTGCCTCAAAACAGAGAGAACACTGCTGGGGCATCAGGTCGAAAAAAAAACAGGCACCTCAGGGGGAAGGGGAGGGGGGGCTACTCAACCGTATGATGGGACAACGCCACTGCTCCACAAGGAGGATCCATGCCCACTGCTTGGTCTGGGGAGTGCAAGGCCACAGTCTCTCAAGTGACTGGTTTGCCCACTGCTTACTCCTGAGGAGTGGAAGGCCACAGTCTCAAAATTGGGTGGTTTGTCCACTGCTTGCTCCTGGGGAGTGCAAGGCCACAGTCTCTCAAGTGGGTGGTTTGCCCACTGCTTGGTCCTGGGGAGTAGAAGGCCACAGTCCCTCAAGTGGGTGGTTTGCCCACTGCTTGGTCCTGGGGAGTGCAAGGCCACAGTCTTTCTATTGGGTGGGTTGCCCACTGCTTGGTCCTGGGGAGTGCAAAGCCACAGTCTCTGGAGTGGATGCAGTTCTCCACTGGTTCTGGAGAGGGCTTTGTGCCCAGAGTGCGTCATCCTGCCAAGGACTGGGGTAGTTGATGCTTTTCTCCACTGGTTCTGGAGGGGGCTTTGTGGCCAGAGTGCTTCATCCTGGCAAGGCCTGGGTTAGTGGATGCAGTTCTCCACTGGTTCTGGAGGGGGCTTGGTGCCCAGAGTGCTTCATCCTGCCAAGGACTGGGCTAATGGATGCAGTTCTCCACTGGTTCTGGAGGGGGCTTGGTGCCCAGAGTGCTTCATCCTGGCAAGGACTGGGGTAGTAGATGCTTTTCTCAACTGGTTCTGGAGGGGGCTTGGTGCCCAGAGTGCTTCATCCTGCCAAGGACTGGGTTAGTGGATGCAGTTCTCCACTGTTTCTGGAGGGGGATTGGTGCCCAGAGTGCTGCACTTGTGGTGTGGCAGTTCCCATTCCCTCACCTGGGTGTCTGAGCCACGAGATTTTCTGGGAACAGGTAGCATGATTCTCTAAGGAGGCCAAGACACTCTACCCTACGGCGGCTTAGCCTGCCAACTGCTGTTACTGCCAGTGCTGGTTATGGTGCCTCATGTAGTGTGTGTAGGGTCCAGGACATCTCCTGCAGCCTTGGACAGCTGCCCACTAGGGATGATGCTGATGTCGGCTGTGGTGGCACTGGCTGGGCACGTCGCAGGGCAGGTGGTGGTGGCTGCGACGGTGTCTGCAGCGGATATGCTGCCGGTGGTACAGGTGGAGGGAGACACCAGGACATCTCCTGCAGTCTCGGACGGCTACCCACTGGGGATGATGCTGGGGACTGTAGCAGAGGCAGCAGACATGCAGGTGGCGGTGCAGGTGGTGGTGGTTGTGGCGGTGGCCACCGCCGTACAGGTTGCTGTTCTGTCTTGCTGACTTCCCTTTGGCCTTGTGTCCCTTTCCCACCTTGGAAGTCACTGCTGGGACCTTAGCACTATCGTCTTTTGTCTTGGAGGAGGTCTTGCTGGGTGGTTGGTGTGGCTTTTCCCTACGGCATGTGGACCCCTTCTTTACCTTGACAGGTGGTGGAATAGGGTGATCCTTGGCCTCACTAGGTGGCACACTGGCAGCCCTGATGGGTGCCGCCTTCGATGTCACTGGACTTGCAGGGACCACAGTGCTTGAGGATTTTGTGGCTGAGGTGCTGGGCTGGGATCTGGACATCCTGGCCCTAGGGGAAGGACGGGGGAGGTGTAGGGAAGAGGTCAATGGTAGCTAGGAAAAGTTTTTTTGACACACTGGGATGGGAAGATGGAGGGGGTTTGGGAGTGGAGGAAGAGGTAGTCGTTGTAGGAGGTGTACGTCTGCTGAGTTTGGGTGAAGGTGCATGGGCTGGAGGCTGTTGTGAGGTGGATGGCTGTTTAGTGGGTGTGTGCCAGCGTTTGTGTACTTTGGAAGGAGGTCTCACAGACACACTGGGAGAGGACACAGGGGACGTGTGCATGTTAGTGAGGGTGGTGAGTGCACATGAGCGATGTGTGGTGATGGGCGTGCTGGTGATGGAGGTAGTGGCTGAGGATGTAGTGCATGCAGGTGTGAGTGGAGATGAGACTGGGAGGGAGGTGGAGGACGTGGAGGAGCGGGACAGAGTGGAGGCAGTGGATGTTAGTGTCTCTGCATGGGTATGGTGCTTGTGTGACTGCCTGTGGGATGTGTGGTGCTTATGTTTGCCTGAACCACTTTTGTGTGTTGATGAGTGTGCATGAAGGTCTGATGGTGTGCTTGGGATAGGCTGAGGTACAGGGGATTGGGTCTGGGTAGTGGAAGTTGGAGGGGGCAGGCTGGACACAGGGACAATGCCTGCCATCAATGCTGAGTCCAGAGCCTGAAATGCTCTCTGTTGGGTCGCCACGCCAGAATGAATGCCCTCCAGGTATGCATTTGCTTGTTGTAAATGCCTCTCGACACCCTGGATGGCATTCAGAATGGTTGACTGCCCAACAGTGAGGGATCTCAGGAGGTCAATAGCCTCCTCACTGAGGGCAGCAGGGCTCACTGTGGCAGGGCCTGAGGTGCCTGGGGCGAAGGAGATGCCCACTCTCCTAGGTGAGCGGGCACAGGAAACACGCTGAGGGGCTGCTGGGAGGGCGGTGCTGGTGGGGGGTGGCAGCTATACCTGTTGTTGCGTTGGGCACAGAGGTGCGCGCCACCGCAAGGGAGCTCCCATCAGAGGAGGAGTCACTGTCGCTGGTGTCTCCTGTCCCCGTCGTGGAGCTCCCCTCGCCCTCCATCCCACTGGTGCCTTCAGACTCCGTATATTTACCCTCCTGGGTCATTTGGGTTGCAGCTCCCTCCTGCTCCGGTGCCAATGCTTCTCCGCCAGATGATGCTAATGCACACAAGGACAGGGTGACAAAACAAAAAGCGGGGGAAAGACAGAGGAGACACATGTTCAATGCCAGCAACAACACCACAGTTGGCGGACACAACACACAGGGAGCAGCCCGATGCAATAGGCCATGCACTAACTGTTCTTTGGAAAATCACATGCCCATGGGGGACTGTGCCTAAGCCCATTTGATGCACACCTGGAACCCACAGGAGCCTGACTAGGTATAGATGGCCACTATCACTTGTGGGGTTGGAGTGCCACAGAGCCTGCCTAACAATGGACTTACCCAGCAAGTTTGCCCTGGCCTAGGGGAGCCCACAGCCCACTTCCCCCACCCAGACACTTCATACAGTGCGCAGTCAGCTGAATGAGACTGTACTCACCCCCTTGTGGCTGCTGTGATGCCCTCAAGCACCCATCCAACTCAGGATATGCCAGGATCCGGTACATCAGGGGGGTCATAGTGCGACAGGCACCCCTTCCACATTAGGAGGCCATCCCCAGCTGGGCCTCCACCGTCTTCTTGCTCCAGCGGCGCCGGTCCTCCCATCTTTTGCGGCAGTGGGCGCTCCATCTATGGTAGACCCCCAGGTTCTGCACATCCTTGGCGATGGCACGCCAAATACCCTTCTTCTGGTGGGCGCTGACCTGGAGGAATAGTGAAGTAAGAATGGATTTAACTCCCCCGTCCGGTTCTTCTTACTTATTGGCCACAACTTCCCACCCTGGCCCAGAAACACATACACTGACCAACCTCACATGCTGGCCACAGCCCCCCCACATGTATCTTCCATCCACCCCACTCCATACATTCATGTGCCATCCATCATGCTCACAGTGTACACACCTGTTTGTCTGGAGGATCGTAGAGTAGCGAGTACTGGGGGAGGACCCCAGCCATCAGGTTGTCCAACTCCTCCACGGTGAAGGCAGGGGCCCTTTCCCCAGACACTGTAGCCATTGTCGCTTCCAGAATCAGGTCACAGCAGCACTTGCACTGTAGGTCCTCTTCTGTTGAAGGTCAGGTATCAAATGAGTGACAGATAGAAAATAGCGGTTACGTCCGCGGCGGTGCGTAACGTCACCGCCGGCGTACATCACCATAGGCTCCTGGAACTCATTGGGCCCAATGATAACCAATGCTGAATTGTGCCACAGTCTTTGTCCGCATACTGCGACGCTGCACAACGCCAGTGCAGTTACCTCATTTCCCCTTGTCCCTCCTTACCGGTCAGGCAGCGCCATTTCAGGGGGCCACATGGCAGGCCAACTAACTGCACTTTTGGGCAGGAATACGGACAGACAGCACCACACACCGATTTCATCACAATAGTTCAAAACACCCTTGTGCAAGCTATGTGGTGTATGACCCTCTGCTCACCCTTCCCCTCCATTGGGCACATCCGCTAGGGCAGAAGATGAGATGGCGTCATCCTCCGGTATACTGACCCCTGGTAGACCTGTCGACAATGGAAGACAGACACATCATTATCACCTACAGACTTGATTGTGCCACAATCCATGAACTGTGTGCCCAATTGGAGCCAGACCTGATGTCAGCTATCCGCCATCCCACTGGAATCCCCCCTCTAGTGCAGGTCCTGTCAGTACTCCATTTCCTGGCCAGTGGGTCCTTTCAAACAACAGTGGCCATGGCATCAGGGACTTGGGGTGTCGTTGAAATGCCATTATGTGGTGTGGGTGATGTGTGAAGTGATGTTTGTTGTGCTGTGTGATGTGTTGGGTTGGTGTGTGTTGATTGACGTGCGTGGATGTTGTATGAGTGATGATGATGTGTGCCTGTGGATGCTGGTGGTGTGTTTGCTATTCTCTCTCTCTCTCTCTGCTTTTTGAAAAAATGTTGTTGTAATGGGTTGTGTGTAATGTGGGTGTGTTTTTTATAGTGTTCTGAGTATGTGGTGTGTGTAAGTGTATCAGGTGTGTGTATTTTGATTTGTCCAATGTGGTTGTGTTTTGTAAGTGTGTGTGTATTTTGAGCACGGCGGTGTGTACCGACAATGGATTACTGCGGTTGAATGACCTCCGCATTGATTCGTGGGTCGTGACAGTGTGGCCGTATTCGTGTTGGCGTGACGGTGTAGGTTTTCCTATCGCCAGTTTATCACTGACCTTTGGTGTGGCGGACTTATGTGGGTGTCTGTATTGTGGCAGATTACGAGATGTGGGTCGTAATATTTGTAGCGGATTTGCGCTAAGGCCACGGTCTCTTGATGGCCATCAGCACGGCGGTAAGCGCGATTTACCGCCAGGGTTGTAATGAGGGCCTATATCCGACACTTACATGCATAACAGTACATCACATAGCCAACAGCCAGTTGGCAATTTGTCCTTATGTGCTGAGCTGAGGGCCATAGTAAGTCATGAATTGGTTTCTGAACAACAGCCTAACAAGGCCAGATGTTGTTTGAGATCACTGTGCCAACATACACAGAGCTTAACATACAATCAACCGACATATACAACATGCATTCTCCTCTCCTGCTGTTGTGTACTCACATGTGATTGCACATTGATAACATATTTTGCTAAGCGATGCCTGGGGATGGCTGTCATGACACCCCACCTAGTTATGTGCATCCAACACAAACTGGGTCAGGAAACACTCAATACACTCACACCACAACGTCTCAGAACTCAATGCCTGTCATGTGAGACAGAAACATTGACTCACCCATTGATGCACACTGACAGCACCTACAGGGCTTTGACTACACAATCTGCCAAACTGGACCAAACTCTAGGCTGTCTAAAGGTAAGCTATGTCAAAGTGCAGAGAAAACTGGGCCCATGGGGCATTTACTTTCTCCTCTTTTGCACCATAGAGCTGTCCATATAGGGGTATGACCTCCTCCACAAGCTACTCCAGCTCCTCCTGGGAGAAGGTAGGGCCCTTTCACCTTTGGACATGGCATGATTGCTCCCAGAGGCAGTACACTGCAGCTCAGGCAGTGGAGGTCTTGCTGGCAGTATTTTCAGGAGTCAAGTGAGGGATTTTGCAGAACATGGTGGTCATGTCCGCCACATATGTGACCATCACTGCTGGCAGACACAACCATTGGCCCAATACAGCCACTGGTAAAAACATTAGTGTATGGCTGTGGCTGCCACGGTAGCATCCGCCTACCTCCATGATGACTCCCGCCGGTGGTCGTGGGTGGTTCCTAATGTCCAGTGGAGTAGGTCAGGCAGCCACCATTTTAGAGGCATCCTATGTCATTTTTAGCTGTGTTAGATGCCTCACAAATCAGAAAATATTGTCCTGGTGAATTATGAGTGCTGGCATTGTCCTGTCAAATAGGTCAATCAAATTTGACATAATTTTGGTATTGCACCAAGCACATGTGACAATATGATTAGGGCACAGGCCCCTACCCGCTCCCTGCAGGGCAATGTTGGTTTTGGGGCATTAACTCACAGTCCAAGTGGCAAGTCACATGCACATATTGTTGCTGTCCAGATAGATGATGTGTAAACATATGTGGAAATGCAAGGGGGGAAACGTGTTACTTCTGTGAAATTGAAGTTGTGATGTGTACTGTATATCATGTCCTCTGCTACTCATATGCTGTGTCACTGTTCATCTATGACATGCATTATATATCTTGAAAGTTACACATTGAAGGATGAATATACTCTTCTTTTGTCCTACATAATTACCATGGGTAGGGAAGGATCAGACAGCCTCCTGTGTACCATCCACTGGCATATCTTCAGGCAATGGAGGACAGACACATCATCTAGATACCGCCTGGAGAGGAAGACAATTGTGGATCCTTGTCATCAGTTGGAGCCACATCTGATGCCTGCCATTCTTAACCAAATAGCATACCACCCATCACTCAAGTCATGGCAGTGTTGCATTTCCTGGCCACAGTGTCCTTCCAAAATACAGTGGCCCTCTCTGCTGGGATGTCCCAGCCTATGTTCAGTCTGGTCTTGAAGTATGTACTCTCAGCAATGTTGAAACACGTGGACAGCTACATCCTGTTTCCTCAACATGAGGATTTTGCCCATGTAAAGGCTGACTTCTATGGTTTGCACACATCTCACATGTGGTGGGAGCCATTGATGGTACATATGCAACAGCCTTGGTTCCACAGCATGGCAATGAACAAGTTCATCATAACAGGACGAACTTCCATTCCATCACTATCTAAGTTATTTGTTTGACAGACCTCTAGATTCCCCAGGTCTGTGCCCATTATCCGTGTAGAGAGAAAGAAGGGTGTTTTGTATCTGGGTACACTGTTTTGGCTAGGGGAGGTAACACTACTATTGCCCTCTGGCCTTGGTATTCCTATCAGTGCCTGTCCTACTCTCACACGCTGTACAGTTGTCCTCCTCTTAGGTGAGTACAATTCCATGGGTGAGTAGAGAGAGAAGGGAGGATTGGATGTGGGTACACAGTGTTGACTAGGTGAGTAACACTAGTATTGACCCTTGGCCTTGGCATTCCTGACAGTGCCTATCCTACTCCCAAACACTGTACAGTTGTCCTCCTCTCAGGTGAGTACCATTCATTAGGGACTTGGTGAACAAGGTCATTTTGAGTGTGGTACACTGTTCTGATTTTTGTAATAGTAGAACAGTGCCTGCTGGGAATTGCAGTGCTGTCATTTCCTGTGCTACACAAAGCATACAGAGATGTGGTTCCCAAGGATGAGCCTAGTTCCCATGTGAGATGGCAGGCAGTGGTCTTTGGACCGGTGGTGACTGAGATAGTGAGTGGAGGGACAGTGAAGGTGGCTAACGGTGATCAGTGTGCATGCATGATGATACATTTAGGTGACATGTAATTTATGTTGTGACTTACCAGACTCAACTCCTCCAGGTATTCCTGTCAAGCCCTCAGGATACAGGATGGCCAAGACCTTCTCCTCCCATAATGTGAGCTGTAGTGGAGGAGGTGGGGGACCACTGCCGACTTCAGGACCGCAAGCTGGTGCCTGGATGCCATGGAACAGACCTTCCTCCTGAGGTCGTTCCACTTCTTCCTGATGTGATCCCTTGTGCGTGGAGAGGTGCCGCAGAACTCACTCTGTCGACTATCCTTTTTCACATTTCGATTTTTTTGCTATAGTAGTTTGCTGGGCTTGGGCTACAAATAATTGTGGAACTACTCTGATGATTTCATCCACCATGATTTGTAACTTGTCATCTGTGAAAATGGGATTTTTCTTGGGTGACATAGTGGTGGTGGAGGTATATCTATATTGATGGGTGCTGGGTGCTAAACAGGTGACGGGGAGTGCATAGAGTGGGGACGTGCAACTTGATGTGATGGGTGTCTGTTGAGGATGTGGGATATGTGGTTGTGAATGTTGGAGGGGTGCCTAATCTATGGTTTGGATTTTCTTTTTCCAAGCTCTATCTTGCTGTGTGTGGAGTTTCAGATGCAAAGGACTGTGGTGTGTTAAGGGGTGTATTTTATAGTTTGCTGTGCAGTTTTGTCGAGTGTATGAATGTGTGTCAGCTGTGTTGTTTTCAAATGCATCCAATGTAGTGTAGTGTATTACTATGGTGACCGCCAACTGCTGTGGTTCAGACCACCATTGGGACACCACCATGGCAGGACTGCCATTGCAACTTTTAACTTGTAATACGGTCTGTGGTTTTTTGCTGTCCTGCCTATGCTACTCATAAGACGGTGGCCCGTGTGACCATCAATATGGCGGTGTTTTTTGGCAGGTACTACTATGGCAGTCCAACCACCAAACTCGTAATCAGGCCCTATGTCTTCTTGTTTAAGAAAGTCTTCCACAACCAAGTTTATGCAGTGCGCCAAACACAGGACCCTGAAATAGCCACCGTCTGCAAAGGCCTTAACTTTGTTACTGTAATCGTCCATTGCAACAAATCCACCTCGAAGACCTCTAGGTCACAGCCATTCCGACACCTTGCATTTAATTTCCTCCAAGACGTTTGCAGCTGTGTATGACTTGTTCATGGCAAATATGGCTACTTTTGCATCCCACTGAATGCTCTTAAAATATTTCTTCAGGGCCAAGACCGGTAGATAGCTTTTGCTTTACCCCCAGAAAAGAAATCCCTTGTGCAGTGATGCACATTTAATCAGTCGCCTGACAACAAATCCATGTGTCTGTTTTAAGGTGGATAGTGTGGACAATACTTTTCTGCAATGCTTGTCCAACCAATTGCAGCACAGTGTGATACAGCGCTGGAATAGCAACTCAGGCAAAAATGGTCTGGCTTGGACCCTTCCATTTCAGACAGAGGGCTGCCATAAACTCTAAGAGTTCCACTCCTTCCACAAAAGAAGAAGGGAGGAGGTCCAGCACTAACATTTTTGCTAACTTCCCATTTTACAAGCGTGCCATTGGGTGGTTGAAGTTGTAGGGCCTCTCCTGTCTAAACATGCCCGTAATTGTAGCCTGAATTTTCTTCTTTTGTGGGTCCACTGACATAGGTGACTTTTCCGGTGTAGGTGGTGGTAGACTCAATGGGCGTCATGGTGGTGCAGTCATTGTATACTGTGATATCTCCATCTGACCGTGCCATTGTGAGGTCACTAAGTCAGGTGATTTTGCTGCACTACTGGGGACAGGGCTGCTTTGCGTGGGGATGATGTCTTCCTCACCTTCCACTTTCATTTGACCAGGTGTAGCGGATGGTTCCTGGCTTTCATCACCTTTACCACCATGACCACATGGAGCCTTTTGTTTAAGGTGCGCTCCCACCGGATGGCGTGATGTTTTTTCATACAGGTCTTCTGGCCTCCTGTACCATAATGTCAGCCAGTCTTACCTCGACCACACTTGTGTGGCAAATGAAGCATATGATAATGTTCTCCTCCTGTTTGCTAATTGTAAAAAAGTCCCAAACTGGGGAGGAATACTTTCTTATTGGGCCACTGCCTTTGTCCAAAGAAGAACTGGTGGTCATGGGTGTGTCGGTTGTCTCTTTACAGTGTACTTGTACCAAGGAAGGGGTTGGTGCAGGTCTCTGCTAGGGCCTTACAAATATGGGGGGTGGCGGTGCTGTCTGTGCGACAACCCTCGGGCAGGTTAGATAGTAATGTCAGACTTCTCTGTGGTAGCTTCTAAAATGACTGTGCATCATCCTCTTCATCACCTCCTTCCATGATTCCCAGTGCAGCCCCAATTTTCTTGCGCCCCTTAGCTCCCGCCTAACTGCACAATGTGTGCACCATATCTAAGATACAGCACACCATGGCTGTAGTTAGGGGAGCTAGCGTCAAAATTTTTGACGCTAGTTCGGAGCTTTGCAAGATTAGCATCAAAACGTTTGATGCTAATCCTGCAAAGCCCAATGAGGCCCAATGTTAACAATGAGGTACCTTCTTTTAATGCCTGCTCTGGTGTTAAAAGTGCCGATTTTTTTGTGTCATTTTTTCAGCCCCCCTAACGGGGGAATGCCCCCTTTGCCATCACAGGCATAATGTAGCACAAAGGGTTATAAAATTGCACAATGCATGCATTGCGCCACTGTAAACTTGGAGCATCAATTTTGGGCTTGTTGAGCCACATTGGCGTCAAATAAAATGATGCTAATTTGACGCAAAGCAGGCGCTTGGGGCTTTTAAATCTGCCTCTAAATCTTTTTTGAACTTTTCTTTTCCCTTTCCTCTCCTAGAGTCTCTCAAACTCTGCCAGGGTCAAATCCATGTCCCTATCATCGTCATCACAAGTGGTGCTTGGAGAAGATGGTATAGTAGAACCCTTCCTTTTTATTGCTGGAGATCTGGAAGCCCTTGACTTTAAAAGAAGAGGTTCTTGCTAAACAAAAAGCTCAACCCCCTGTTCTGCTCCAACTTCTTGATGATCTGGCTGTGGCTGCGTCCACTTTGCTCTGTTACTTGAAATGATTGGGTACTACTTCGCAAATGGAATAAATCCAATTCATCATCTCAGCTTGTTGGAGTCACCTTGATCGTAGTGGCTGCCTCACTGACAGACACGGTCTTGGGCTTGGGTTGAGGGCGGTGCTTTTGATGCAGGAGTGCTCCCAAGTTCCTACCCCGAGGTCAGTGTGGTAGGCACACATCTCCCAAAAAAGTTTGCATTAGCACGCCACCGGCGGAAAGCTACGTCTTCTCACTGGCCACTCTCTTGGGAGCAACTTTCTTTGTCAGCATCTTATCAACTCTAGGTTAGAAGTGGTGATAAGATGCACAAGCAAAAGAATTTGGTACCTGTGGACCACCCTAACTGTAAGGCCTTCTCTTTGACAGTTCTGCGTGTAAAGTGGGGCATCTTCTTTTGTACACCTAAAAACAACCAAAGAAAAAAAAACATGTAGTTAGTGAAATGTGGCATTGTTGCAGTAGGTGGAAAATAGTATGGTAAGATGCAATCCTAGTGCAGTCGGTTATTTATACAATATGCCTAGTATCCAATCAAACATTGTAAAGGCAAACCATATGACTACACCATAAAAACATTTACATTTCAAATCAGACAGAGCAACAAGCAGAGGTAGCTCTGTGCTTTATCTCAATTTGTTTTAGGAGACACCTGGGGTAGTCATAGAGAGGTGCATGGGTAAATGGAATAATCCTTTAAATAAAATAACCTATGGCTGCAGGGTGGTCCAGGGGGAATGGAATATTCACTGACAAAATGAATTATGCTGTTAATTTGTCTGCCGTGCTCCACAGCCAGGGTGTCCTGGAGTAAATGAAATTAGACCTAAGAAACTGAGGCCCATATTTATACTTTTTTTGCGCCACTTTTGTGCCGCTTTTGCGTCAAAAAAGTACGCAAATGTGGCGCTAAGAAAATATAAATATGGGCCTGAATGTTGTAGTGCAGTTGTGAGTCTTCGGTTGATGGGTACATGGAGGAATGGAATGGATCGGATGGATGGATCAAGGCAAAATATTGAATTAAATACAAATAAAAATCAAAATGAAAAATTATAAAAAATAAAATGTAAGATATATAAAAATTAAAAAAATAAACAAATATTACAAAAATTAAAAAATCTAATATTTCAATCAAAATAGTGAAGAAATGTAAAAAAAACAGAGAAAAATATAAAAGTATAAAATAAAAATATAAAAATGTAAATTTGGCATACAAATTAATTAAAATTAAAAATAAAAATGTAAAAAATAAAATAGAAACGTAAAAAACAAATGATCAATAATGAATTATATTTGTATGTAAGCCTATGTCAAAGACACACTGGCTGCACAGTGTACGAACAAAATGGCTGCCAGCCAGACACATGGTTAAAGAACAGAAAGTGGCAAGGAGGAAGCATGGAGAACAAAGAACACATGCAAGCCTATGGCTGCATGATCAAAATGGCAGCCAGTCACGTTGTCAAACAATATCCTCCTATGCCATCAAATATTATTATCCCATAATATATACACTTTTTGCAACAAAAAAAATGAAATTGCAAACAATAACCAACATTTCAAATGTAATCCAATGCCATTCCTGACCTAAATGAAGCTTTAAAAACCTATACCACTGAAACATCCATTTCATGCCCTGGTGACTACCTGGGCCGATGTGTTTCAGTGTCCCTTTGGAAATCTAGGCCACATACTAAAATATTATCGCAAGTGTTACAATGCAAAATAAATCATAAGTAGGCCCATACTTAAACTCCAGACCACCCACCACTATACATATTTAAAGTAAAATTGAAGTACAAAGAAATACTGGAGCATGCTAAAGCAAACAAACAACAGCACCGTTATTCAATAGTTTTAGAACTTACTTGTGTGATTTCACGAAAACTAAGTTCCTAAATTTGAAGGAATGTCCAGGAGATGAGGTGATTGATCTTTCTACCTTGAAATCCAAGTGAAAAGTGACCAGGGGATGGACAAAGCGCTGGGAGGAGTCTGCTGGACAGGAATAGGAAGTTGGACTCTCTGACACACTTCCTTCCTGTCTGAAAAAAGGCTTCTCAATCTGAAAAACGAATAGCAGTCCATTGCAGAAGAAAATCCAATCAAAAAAGCTATTTTTGACCAGAATTAGTGGCTCTGAAGTAGAAAATCTACTTCAGAAGTTAGTTTGCACTCACAAGCAAACCATTTTGGCTGCCAGCATGGCTGAAAGCACTGCACAAGAACACACAGTCTCACGTGTGCAAGCTTGCAGCCCAGGAGAAGCATTGCGCTCGCAAGAGAGAGACAAAACCCAATCTCACAAGCGCGAACAAGCTCCGCTCTGCTCTGGAGAGCAGAAATCAGGAACTCCGCAGTACTCCACATAGCTCGGAGTACCTAAACTCTGCAAACTCCACCAACGAAGCAGAGTTCTACGCCCGGGCCTAGTTTTCTCATGATTTTCCCATAGAGGTTATTGAAGGTGCTTCAGAAGCTCCCAGAGTGTGCTAAAGAACAACTAGATCACTAAAAGTTTTTCTGATGACAAAAGTGTGGCACACCTAAAGCCATCTTGATTGAATCAAAATTAAAACATTTTATTTAGGAAAGAACAAGATGAAAGGGTACTTTTTCTCATAGAAATTATGGTTAGGTTCTGTAGAAAATAAAATTAGGGCAGGTTTTAAGTGAGTTCTCAAATATCTTCCTCTTCTACTCCTTCAAAACATTCTGACATGCAGACTGAAACATGCACTTTAAACAACAGCAGCAGACTGCTAGTTATCTCCCTGGCGATCAGCGTCTTTACTATAGTATTCTAATGAGCAACTTGAGTGCTTACATTCTGGATTTATGCCAAAAGTGTGATACATCTGGATGCCATCCTAATGGAATTCAAGAAGAAAACTGAAAGCATTTTCTACTGAGGCTACTGCAGTAAATGAGAAAATTAGGGAGCTTCATAACAAATATGTCTTCCAAGATGGCCACCAGAGAAAAAGGAGTTCAAATGTAGCACCAATATAACCCAAATGTAGCCCAAGTATAGCCCAATGACAGAAATGTTCAAAACACTTAGGGCCTGATATAGATATTGGTGATCGCACTGCCAAGTCATGTCTGCTGCGGACCCAAAATGATTGTCAAGTAGACAGTCACCTACTCACCATATTCAGAAGTATTGCGCCCAAGCCAAAGACTGCCATGACGGTGTGCAAGCTGCATCCTGAAGCCGACTCAGAGGACTCCAGTGCTGATGAGCAGACCCTCTGTTGCCATCTTGACAGTGGGATCCCGCAGAGCCTATTTAGATCACAGAGTTGTGCTGGCGGTTTTTCAGAAGCGGAACTATGATGGTGGAAGTCTGTTGTGAGACGCGTTCAGAGTAGTACTATAGCTGTGGGCATTGGTTGGATGCTGGCAGCTTACTGATGTTATATATTGGACAATTGTGAAAACCTGCAAAACACACTTTAAAACACACTCCATTTCAGACCATGGTCCTTTGCCATCACGCTGCAGCAACCCATTTAGATGCAGGAATTGCCACACAGGAGACAGGGATTTGTGTCCGTGTTTCTCTTCCTCTGTGTCTTTTATTATTATTATTTTTGTGGATTATCGTTCAACATTTTGGGCACTACTTTTTAACAATTATTCACTAGGACAGGGAGGAAAATCCCATTATCCACATTATCCATATCCTAGAAGAGGCAAATGCGGTCCAGAATAGTTGACAGATTGAATTTTGTAGCTGACTATCTGCACACACAAGAGGAGATTAGGAAGAGGTGGAATGACCTGTGGGGGAAAGTCTGTTCTCTGGCCTCCAAGAGTCACCTGGAGTCCCAGGGGACTAGTGTTAGTTCTCCCCTCCCCCATTTGAATTATTTATCTGCGGTTACAGGGATGTTCATTGCACGGCGATGGTATGGAGACTGCATCAGGCAACCATGATTGGCACACCTAATCGGGTGAGTAGAGGAAGGCTCCACTGGTATTGTCCAGGCACCTAAACCTGGCCTTCAGGAGCACAAAAACCCACTCCACAGGCATTCGTGTTCTTCCAAGAGCCTCATTTAAGCAGACTTCCCCAGGCATTGTTGAATTACTCAGCGGTGCCAATAACCATGATTGATAGGGATACGCTGAGCCACCTATTTGAAAGCAACACATCAACTGACTACTTACATGAGTATGTGACAGAACAACTAGGTCCTAAACAACTATAGCCTAAACCACTACTGCTAAACAACTAAAAAGTCTCTACAACTAAGTACTGAAGAACTACTGTCTAAACAACAATTGTGCCTGATTAACAATTGCCTGAACAACTAATTTTAAGGTAAGGTTTTCTTTTTGGTGTTTATGGTTTATTAGTTGTTTAGAATATATATATATATATATATATATATATATATATATATATATATATATATATATATATATATATATTAGTTGTTCAGGCAATTGTTAATCAGGCACAATTGTTGTGTGTTGAACATAAGTTTCCAATTTTATTTGCACAGATAGCCTTAAAATGTGGAATCTGTGTTTTCAGCATCATCTGCGCAAGGCAAAGGTAACAGTGGCCATGTTGGTGGGGAGAAAGCAGGCCACTGTTTTTTGGGTGTGGACACCAACAACAATATATATATATTACTTACTAGGAAGTTATAGTTGGGACCTAGTTTCCATAGGTAAAGTGTTTTTTGTTTTACCTATCACTGCTGTTTGACAAATATTAACAACATGTTCAAAACTAGTTTGTCACTCAATGCAGGTAATCAATCAAGCTGGGGCTGAGAAAAGGAGGGGTCTCAAAATGTGTTTTCCCCATGCAATTTGCCATAGGGACTTTGAACACAACTACAGTCCACTCCGTTGGACCGAATTATACCAAATGTGCGAGAAAAGTAGCTTTTGGTCAATTTGGTGTAAATCTGTTCAGTAGTTTTTGAGATATTAAAGGAAAAATAGATTCATATATCTGACCAGAGCCTAACCACAGATGTCATGGTAAGAACAGATTGGCTGTCAGCACTTCAACCAGGAAATGCTGGCAACCATCTTGGGACTGATATACCAATATACATGGTAGCTCCTTCTAAATGATCTACAGAGCTGAAAATGAGAACTAAAGCTAAATGTAGGGTAAAAATGCACTGCTAATTACCCCAGCTATTACATCACTCATGACATCTTCTGTGACATAATTGATAATATCACTGTAACATTTACATTGATTGATATACATACATATTCAAAATCACGAAACCACAACTTCTTATACGAAGCCAGTTTAATTTGTTTCTCTTTATCAAATTTGAAATTGGTTGCAATAACAGAAACCGCTGCAATGACCTTAACAAATTAAATGTCAGAACATGAAATTAACTAAGGCCTTTTACAGCACCCTTTTACATGTGTGCTTCAAATAAAAATAAATTAATACTTGCATCAGAATCAGTAGGGCACTGCTCTCTTAGAGGGTTAAGCAGGTGTTTTAGCATTTCAGTGAAGAGTATTATGCAATCGAATTGCATTGATATTCACTTTGAGGTCTGTCAATGTCATTAGTCAGAATTTGTGTTGTGCTGCACTGAAAAAACACAAAAAGCATTTTCAGACATTACAGTCTTTGCAAAAAGAAATATATCTGGAGACCTCATAGGAGATTTTAACTAAAAGCCTGCTAAAGTGATGTATACTGTAAAAGAATGCAACATGAATCAAATAAAATCATTATGTAAGAGCGAGTGACATTACTCTGGTTGTAAATCAAACTGATGTGTATTACCCCTACAGGCACAATACTGTATTTTAATTCCTGGGGCTGCTGAGCTGCCGTACGTAATTCGAAAGGGCAGTCATGCACCCTATTTTGAAGATACAGTGCATTTCTGTCCCTTTCCCCTGCGCTGGCACACACATTGCTGCCTAGCGCCAATGCAGGCACCTTTGCAACATGGTGCAAGGGGGCTTGAGATTTTGGTGGCAGGATTGTTTTTGCGCAGGATGGTGTCCCTTCCTGGAAGGCATTTTCCTCTTTTTTTGTGTGCTGAAGAATACGGCCTCATAGAAAAAAGAAGCAGTGAGGAGAAAAAATATATTTCTCCTCATTGCGCTTGCCCTTGGTAGGCGTACAGTTTTGATGCATTCCCAGGTTTACAGATTCTTGTGAGTCTAGGAATATGTCAAAACCCATGGGTGTTTTGTGGGAAAACACACTGTAACATCCACTGAATGCCTCCCTGATGCACTGTCAGACAACACAGCACCTTGTGCTGCATTGCCTTACACCATATCTACAAGGCCATGAAAATTCATGCAAAGTAGCTTTGCCTGCTCTTGTAGATATGGGTCTGCATTATGCACTGCTGGTGCGTCAGAAAAAGTGATGCACTGGTGGCACAAGGGAAATGCAAATATGCAACTCAGTTTGTACCACCTTGGCTTTTGTATGTGACAGCAATCAAACAGATGTTTTTGAGAGATGCAAAAATGGTTGCTGATCCAACACTTACTTGCAGTCACATAAACAGGAGTTGGTGGAACAGCAGATGATGGGTCACATTCCATCTCAGAGTTCCCTGACCATCCTGGAAACAAGATGGAAGAACCCAGGGACACTCTGGAGGAGCTCTGATCACCAAACCTGGGATGGTGATGGACTGGGAAGTGGTCACTACGCTTTCCTTTGTCCAGTTTCATGCCAGAGCAGGGACTGGGGGTCCCTGAACCGGTGTAGACTGGATTATGCAAGAACGATACCCCTCCCATGCCTGTAACACCTATTTCCAAAGGGAGAGGGTGCAACACCCCCTCTCCTAAATGAAATGCATTGTTCTGGCTTCCTGTGATTGAGCTGCTCAAGCCCCAGGAAGGCAGACGCCTATCTGTGAGGTGGCAGCAGCTGGGGCTGCAGTGAAACCCTCAGAAGGCTGGTATGGCAATACTGAGGGGCCATGGTGGAGCCCCCAGAGTGCATGGGATTGTGCAACCAATACTGGAATAGGTAATGGGGTACAATTCCCAGTTGTTAGACACCTCACATAGCCATATTCGAAATTAACACTGTGAGCCTATATATAGGTATTGACTAAATATAGTGTACACTTATAATTGCATCCCCGCATTCACAAAGTCCGGGAAAATGGGCCTGGATGATGTGGGGGCACCTGTGCTAGTGCAGGGGTGTCCTCACACACAGGTAATATGCACCTAGCCTTCAGGGTCTGAAGGTTAGACATATAGGTGACTTATAAGTGACCTGTTGCAGTGAAAATGTCTGTAAAATAGTGCTTAACTCCGGCTGCAATGGCAGCCCCAAAGAAGTGTTTGTATGAGCTCCTTATGGGTGGCAAAAGAAATCCTGCAACCCATTAGGATCTCCTGGAACTCCTATGCCCTGGGTACCTAGGTACCATATACTAGGGACTTATAAGGGGGGGTCCAGTAAGCCAATTTGGAGTGGAATACTCGGTTACCAGTATGAAAGTACAAACTTGGAACCAGAGAGAGCATAAGCACTAGGGTTCTAGTTAGCAGGACTCCAGTGACACACTAAAGCATACTGACAAAACAGTAAACCATACTGACATGTAGGCCACAAACTATGAGCACTGGGGTCCTGACTAGCAGGATCCCAGTGACACAGTAAAAACACACTGACAAACACTGACAAACAGGCCAAAAATGGGGGGAAACAATGCTAGAAAGAAGATACCTTCTCGACACTATGCTGATAGCATCTTTGGCAGTCACTGCTAACAATGTGTTCGCCATTGCTCACTCTAATTGAAAGATGAGAGTGTATCCCAAAAAGTGGGTGAGGAATGTACTCCTTGACTGAGTTTTGCAGAGGGTTTCAGTATGCAAGATGTTCCTGTTTGATTGTTGTCTTAATTTAATGAGGGAGAGATGAGTTGCACAGTGGAAGGTAGAGAGAGTAGAATAACGGTTTTGGGGGTGAGTTTCCTTTCCTGTGTGACTCCCCAGTGGCTCCTTTCTCTTTGCTCAGCTGATCTGAAGGCTCAGCACACAGGGATACACGGAATAGTGCAGTGGATAGCTTTTCTGACATTATAAGTGACCCAACCTACCCTCTCATTACCTAGGATACTGCTTAATAACCCTGAGTGACACTAATTCCACTATTCA
Source organism: Pleurodeles waltl (assembly GCF_031143425.1). Lineage (NCBI taxonomy): Eukaryota > Metazoa > Chordata > Amphibia > Caudata > Salamandridae > Pleurodeles > Pleurodeles waltl. The sequence goes on from NC_090445.1 coordinate 1,036,100,416, forward strand.
TAGCTTATAATCTAGAATGCTATGTGTATTTCAACCATTGGGCCATCACACTGCTTACGGGGATTCTCCACAGCTTCCCACAGGCACTAAATGCCTGCCCTACAACATCTCTTTCCATTGTTTACTTTCCTGATCTGTGGGAGTACCTCTTTGTGGTCTAGAAATGGCACTTAGGGAAGCATAAACAATTTTACATTATAGATGGGTGTGCATAAAAAGCCACATATTCCATCTTTGTTGGCATCATATAAAATGTGTCTCAGTCTTCTAAGAGTCATGACATGAGTGAATGCCAAAAAACGGAAAAGTAGTCTGATTGATGTGCTCTTTCTTCTCTGCCCTGCAGTTGTCCAGCATAGAAATAACACATATTAATATAATAGAAGCATGCTTCTCATTTGGAAAGCATGTAAGTGCATATTTTAGAAGACAGAGGGAGAAATGCCATGAACTTCATACAGTATACATTTCATGCTTGAGTGAAAGGCAGTTATTAAGCCTAAAACCCAAGGATTTCACTGTAGTCAGTGGTATAGGAGCAATGTGCATACTTATAGGCCAAAGGAAATTATTTCAGTCTTCCTTATATTTGCTAACTAAAAAAAACTGTTTTATTTGCATGGAGCTTTAGGAAATCGGAAAAACATAAATATTGGGATTGCATCATGCAAGCTGGATAAGGACAGTTAAACAGAATAAAAGCCAGGATTTGTAAAGCACGCAAATCACCCGTGAGGTTCTTAAGGCACTCAGTTGTGGGCACAGGGCGATTAAGGCCCTCATAACAACCCTGGCGGTCTGTGCTAAAGTGGCGGTAATACCGCCAACAGGCCGGCGGTAATTACCGCCAAATGATGACGATGGCGGAAAGAGCTCAGATAGACAGCCACTTTACCACATCGACCGCCAGGGCGGAAACAACAGCCACCACATCGGTAGCCACCTAAAGCCAGGCGGAAGACAATGTTCCGCCCACCGTATTATGACAGCCCAATCAGCCATCTTTTCTGGGGCGGTACCAATGACATCAAAAGCCTGGCGGAAACACTGCACAGAAGGGAAAGGACTCACCATTGGAGACACAGGCAACAACCACACCGCCATGGAGCCCGACCTGCAAATATTTCAGATGATTTTTTACATCCTGCTCCACCACCAACACCAACGACAGCGAAGACGACCACGGTGAGTACAGCCACCTAGCACACAGTGGAGGGGGGAGGAAAAAGAGAATGACACACACATGTACAACACACACCCCCACCCCAACACCATACACACAATCAGATGTAGTAAGAAAATATATTATCCCCATACGCCTCAATAATAATGCAAGGACTACAGGAATAGATGAAAGTTAGTGTAATAATATAAATACAGTAGAAATACGTACATCCAATCTAAAAGTATATACATATGTACAATTCAAGGGACACTGCTCAGTCCTCAATGTGCGTGGGCCAAAGGGCCACATGACAAAGTCCAAGGCCCCACTTTTCTCCTGCACCAACACGAAGAGAACACTTGTAGGCCCATCAGTTGGAAAATAGGCAGGCACCTCAGGGGGACAGGGACGGGGGCGCACCTCAGCTGGCAGATGGAACAACACCATTGGTCCTGGAGGGGGTAACATGCCCTGTGCTCTGTCTTGGGGAATGCAAGGCCACAGTCTCTCAGGTGGGTGACTTGCCCACATGCTCTGGAGGGGGCATTGTGCCCTGTGAACTTCTTCCTGAGGAGGATGGGGTGAGTGGGTGGCTTCCCCACTGGTTCTGGAGGGGGCATCGTGCCCAGTGATCTTCATCCTGGGGAGGATGGGGTGAGTGGGTGGCTTCCCTACTGGTTATGGAGGGGGCATTGTGTGCTGTGATCTACATCCTGTGGAGGATGGGGTGAGTGGATGCCATACCCACTGGTTCTGGATGGGGCATTGTGCCCTGTGATCTTCATCCTGGGGAGGATGGGGTGAATGGGTACCGTACCCACTGGTTCTGGAGGGGGCATCTTGCCCTGTGGTCTTCATCCTGGGGAGGATGGGGTAATTGGGTGCCATACCCACTGGTTCTGGAGGGGGCATCGTGCCTTGTGATCTTCATCCTGGGGAGGATGGGGTGAGTGGGTGACTTCCCTACTGGTTCTGGAGGGGGCATCATGCCCTGTGATGCAGATCTTGGGGTGGGCAAGATCACAGTCTATCAATTGGGTGTAATTCCCACAAGATTTGAAGGGGGTAGGCTGCACAACAGCCCATGGAGGCAGGTCTACAGAATGTCCGCCGCCGGTGACGGCTCCTCAGTGGTGGCAGTGGTGTTGCTGCTGCTGGCAGTGGTTGTGGGGGGAAGTTCATGCCCATCCCCTGCAGCCTCGGACGGCTGCCCACTGCTGGTGGTGGTGGTGGTGCTGCTGCTGCTGCTGGTAGTGGTGGGGGTGGCTCCACCCCATCCCCTGCAGCCTCAGACGACTGCCCACTGCTGGTGGTTGTGGGGAAAGCTCCTGCCAATCCCCTGCAGCCTCGAATGGCTACCCACTGGTGGTGCTGATGGTGGTAGGGGGAAGCTCCAGCCCATCCCCTGCAGCCTTGGACTGCTGACCACTGGTGGTGCTGGTGGTGCTAGTGGTGGTGGGGGGAGGCTGCAGCCCATCCCCTGCATTGTCAGATGACTGCCCACTGGTGGTACTGCTGGTGGTGGTGGGTGGAACCTCCAGCCCATGTCCTGCAGCCTCGGACAGCTGCCCACTGGTGGTGGTGGTGCTTCTGCTGGTGGTGGTTGTGGGGCAAAGCTCCTGCCCGTCCCCTGCAGCCTCGGATGGCTGCACAACCATGGCTGGTGGTGGGGGCTCCGACTGAGTCCCAGCACCAGGCCACTTGTCCTTCCTGCCTACTAGTGCAGGCCTCTTGCCCTTCCTGGCAGAAGCTGGGGATGGCTCCTTGCCCATCCTGGCAGCAGCTGGGGACGGCTCCTTGCCTTTCCTGGCAGCAGCTGGTGATGGCTCCTTGCCCTTCCTGGCAGCACTTGGGGCAGGCACCCTTTCCGTGAGGCAGCCTGGTGCCCTGGATCCTTTCCCACCACGAGTGGGTGTGAACAATACTGGGCCCATGGACTGGGTGGCTGAGGTGCTTGCCTGGGTTTTAGCCACCCTGGCCAGATGTGAAGGATGGGGGGAGTAGGGGTAGAGAAGAGGTCATTGGTGGAAAGGAAAATCTGCTTAGAGACATTAGGGAGGGGAGAGGGAGAAGGTATGGGAGTTGAGGAAGAAAAAGTGGTTGTGGGAGGTGTCTATCTGCTGTGTTTGGGTGCAGGTGCATGGGCTGGATGCTGTTGTGAGGTGAATGGCTTTTGGGTGTCTGAGTGTTTGCGCTTGTGTACCTTGAGGGGGACAGACACAGTGGTAGAGGACACAGGGGACATGTGCATGGCTGTTGTGGTGATGTCTGCCAGTGAGGTGTATGATCTGATAGGTGTGCTGGTGATAGCGGTAGTGGATGTGGATGTAGTGCATGCCTGTGTGAGTGTAGACACAACTGGGAGGGAGGTGGAGGAGGAGGAGGACGAGGACACAGTGGAGGCAGTGGATGTTGGTATGTCTGCATCTGGAGGGGGTTTGTGTGAGTGCATGTGGGATGATGTGTAGTGCTTGTGTTTACCTGGGCCACTCTTGTGTGTTGTTTTGTGTGCATGCTCGTCTGCCTGTGTGCTTGGGATAAGTTGGGGTTGAGGGGAATGGGATTGGGAGAGGAAGTTGGAGGGAGAGGGTGGAAACAGGTCAATGGCTGCCATCAGAGAGGAAGCCAAAGCCTGGATTGATCTCTGTTGGGCTGCCAAGACAGTGTGAATGCCCTCCATTAATGCATTGGTCTGTTGCATTTAGGCTGCCAGCCCCTGGATGGCATTCACAATGGTTGACTGCCCAACAGAGATGGATCTCAGGAGGTCAATAGCCTCCTCACTCAGGGCAGGAGGGTTAACTGGGGCAGGGCCTGAGGTGCCTGGGGCGAAGGAGATGCCCACCCTCTTCGGTGAGCAGGCACAGTCAACTCGATGAGGGGCTGCTGGGAGGGCAGTGCTGGTACGGGGGGTGGTAGATGTACCTGTAGCTGGGGTGGTCACAGAGGTGTCCACCACCACCAGGAAGCTTCCATCGGAGGAGGTATCTGTGTCCGAACTGTCTCCTCCAGTCTCCGCAGTGGTGCTCCCCTCGCCTTCCGTCCCACTGGTGCCCTCACCGTCCGTGGACTCTGCCTCCTGGGTCCTGTGGTATGCAGCTCCCTCCGTCACCAGTGCCTCTCCTCCTCTGCCAGATGATGCTAATGCACATAAGGGCAGGATGAAAAAACAAAAAGGGGGGAGACAAAGGATACACTTGTTTAATGGCTGACCAACACCACCCTTGGCGTACACAGCACCCTCACACACAGATAACAGGCATATGGACCATGCAATGCACTACCGGTAACAATGCTACTCACCAGGGCATGGGAAGGAACACATACCGCCAACTGCAGCATAGCTGGGGCCCACACAGCCCTGCCCAGTAGTGGATGCCTACGAGCTATCACATCATGTGAGGACTATCACATCAGAACCCTTGCCAACATGGGACCTACTCTGCAATGTAAGGGCTGGCCTAGGGACACCCACAGGCACGCATTCCCCACCCGGATACCACCCCACCAGGCGTAAGTAGTAATGATGGGCACTGTACTCACCCCCTTGTGGCTGTTGTGATGCCCTCAAGCGCCCATCCAGCTCCGGATAGGTCACCGCCAGTATGCGGGCCATCAGGGGAGTCAGGGTTCGACAGGCACCCCTTTCTGGTTGGGAGGCCATTCCCAGTTGGGCTTCCACCATCTTCCGTGCCCAGCGTCTCAGGTCCTCCAACCGTTTCTGACACTGGGTGCTCCGCCTGCAGTAGACCCCCAGGGTCCGCATGTCCTTGGCAATGGCACGCCCTAAACCCTTCTTTTGATGGGCGCTGACCTGCAGAGGAGCTACACACAGGGAAAGGTATTAGTCAGACTGTCCAGCATGTTACACTCATCGCCCACCATACCTCTTCCACACCCCATTTGCACAGACCTGGCCCAGCACACAAGCAGCATGCCGCCCAGGGGACATCCACCAACCCCCCCCCACATGAGGACTTCACACACACCACTCCATGCATTCAAGCCCATTGCATCGTGCTCACAGTGTTCTCACCTGTTGGTCTGGAGGCCCATACAGCAGTCAGTACTGGGGTAGGACCCCATCCACCAGCCTCTCCAACTCTGCCAAAGTGAATGCAGGGGCCCTTTCCCCAGTCACACGTGCCATGGTAGGTTCCAGCACAGGTCACAGCAGCACATGCAATGTTGGTCCTCTCCTGTTGAAGGTCAGGTAGCAAGTCAGTGAAGAAATAGAAAATGGCGGTGATGTCCAAGGCGGTGCATTCTGTCACCGCCGGCGTACATCACCATTAGCCACTGTACCCCATATGGCCCAATATTATCCAATGATGTTCCCGACTGCCTCCCGCAATGGCGCACAACGTCAGCTGAATTACCTCACTTCCACCTGTCCCTCCACACAGGACAGGCAAATGCTAATTCAGAGGGGAGGAGGGCAGGCCCTGTATTATAACTGCGTCACAGTTCACAATTGTACATACAGGACGGATGCCACTAATACATTTCAAATTAACTTCATGCATTTTACTATTGTGGCTACAATGTACAGTTTGTGACTGGCTCCTCACTCTTTTGCCCCATAGCTTGCTACAGCTGCAGATGAATAGGAGATGGAGACATACCCCTGTGTACAGAGCCCTGGTGGGCTTGGCAACAGTGGAGGACAGGAACATTATCCTCAGCTATAGACTTGACAGGGCCACAATCACAGAGCTGGGTGCCCAATTGGAGCCTGACCTGATATCTGCTATCCATCACCCCACTAGGATCTCCCCTCTTGTGTGAGTCATATCTGTGCTCCATTTCTTGGCAAATGGTTCTTCCCAAGTGACAGTGGTCTTGGCAGCAGGAATGTCACCGACAATGTTCTCAATAGAACTGACCAGAGGGCTGGATGCCCTGATTAAACGCATGTGCAGCTATACTGTTTTCCCCCAGGTGGAGGATTTAGCCACAGTGAAGGCTGACTTCTATGCAATAGGACATATCCCCAATATCATTGGGGCAATTGATGGCACACATTTTGTATTTGTCCCCCACAGCAAAATGAACGGGTGTTTAGAAATCGAAAGAATTTTCAGTCAATGAATGTCCAAATGGTGTGCTTGGCGGACCAGTACATCTCCCATGTCAATGCTAAGTATCCTGGGTCTGGGCATGATGCCTTTATCCTGAGGAATTGAAGCATCCCAAATGTGATGACCCAACTGCAGAGGCACAGGGTATGGGTATTAGGTGAGCCCTGGTTCCCACCCAGTGGATGTTGGTATATGGGTATGGTGTGGGCCATATGGGATAGTGTGTGGATAAATGTTGTACCTCAATATTTGCAGGTGACCCAGGTTACCTCAACCTATCATTGTTACTGACCCCTGTGAGGAATCCTAGGACAAGGGCAGAGGAATGTTACAATGAGGTACATGGGTGTAGAAGAAGGATTATAGAACGTACCTTTGGCCTCCTGAAGGCCAGGTTTTAGTGCCTCCATCTAACAGTTGGATCCCTGTGCTACTCACCCAAGAAGGTCTGCCAGATAATCGTGGCGCACTGTATGTTGCATAACCTTGCCTTGAGACGCCATGTGCCTTTTCTGCAGGAGGAAGAGGCTGGAGATGGCTGTGTGGCAGCAGTGGACCCTGTGGACAGTGAGGATGAGAAGGCAGAGGATGAGGAAGAGGACAACAGAACTGCAATGATTTGACAGTACTTCCAATGACACACAGGTAAGACAATGTAACTACACATTTGAATGTCATTTGTTTGTTTCACATTGTCACTGGCAGGCTACTTCTATGCTCACTCACTGTACCCTTTTTAATACTCTTTTTGCAGACGTTGGTGCCTCACTATCACTCCTGGTGTGTTCACCGCAACCAACTACAGGCCTATCCCATGTGCACATTACTGTACAGTTGATTTACAATGTTTTAACCTTGCTAAATGAATACATACTTAAATCATTTGACATACTCCATACTTGTAGTTTTTTCAAAGTGTGTTTATAGAAGTGCTATGAAGAAAAGGGGGTAGTACAATGGGCTCGGTGATGATGGAAGAAAGTCCAGGGTATTGTACCAGTCTATTTTAGCACAGGCGCATTGTCCAAGGACACATAGGAAGGGGAGCAATGGCTGTTCAGGGTGGACAGGGTGACAGAGTGGGACACAAGGATGACAAACAGGAGAGTCTTATTTCCTGGCGGGGGTCTTGCAATAGTCTCTGGCTTCTGCCTGGATCGCTGGGAACGTCTATGGTGTGGTTCTCCTTCTGCTGGGGGAGGGGTGCTGGTGGGCTGTTGGTCCTTTGGCGGGGCCTCCTGTCCACTAGCGGCAGCGGAGGTGGAGGGCAGTTCAGTAGTCTGCCTAGTGGCGGGGGCCCGCTGTTGTAAATCTGTCTACCTCATAATGTTGGCCATGTCTGTCTGTCTGTAAGCACCTACTTACACCTTGTGCCAGGTCCAGTTATCCCTTATTAGTAGATTAGTAGTGTTCTAGCAGCTTAGACTGATAGAAGTAGCTATAGCAGAGTAGCTTAGGCTGAACTAGGAGACATGCAAAGCTTCTACTATACCACTTATATCATATAGCACTATATCATAAGAAACACAATACTCAGAGTTACTAAAAATAAAGGTACTTTACTTTAGTGACAATATGCCAAAAGGATCGCAGAGGATATACTCCCTTAGGAGGTAAGTAAAATACACAAAATATACACACAAACCAAAATCAGATAAGTAACTGCCCAGATGTTGACAATATAGGTATTGACCTATACGTAGTGCATGCGTGTAATGGTGTCCCCGCACTCACAAAGTCCGGGGAAATTGCCCTGAACAATGTGGGGGCACCTTGGCTAGTGTGGGTTAGACATGTAGGTGACTTATAAGTTACTTAAGTGCAGTGTAAAATGGCTGTGAAATAACATGGACGTTATTTCACTCACGCTGCAGTGGCAGTCCTGTGTAAGAATTGTCTGAGATCCCTACGGGTGACAAAAGAAATGCTGCAGCCCATAGGGATCTGCTGGAACCCCAATAACCTGGGTACCTAGGTACCATATACTTGGGAATTATAAGGGTGTTCCAGTGTGCCAATCAGGATTGGTAAAATTTGTCACTAGCTTGCAGTGACAATTTTAAAAGCAGTGAAAGCATAAACACTGAGGATCTGGTTAGCAGAGCCTCGGTGATACAGTTAGGCACCACACAACGGGAACACACACAGGGCACACTTTATGAGCACTGGGGTCCTGTCTAGCAGGATCCCAGTGACAGAGGCAAAAACAAACATACATACAAGTAAAAATGGAGGTAACATGCCAGGCAAGGTGGTACTTTCCTACAGAACCCCCCCCCCACCCCCAAATGAGGGAAAATAAGGCTAACCTTGCCCAGATGAGTCTTTATTGTCTAAGTGGAAATATCTGAAGAGTCCATCTGCATTGGAGTGGGTACTACCAGTTCTATGTTCCACTGTATAGTCCTTTCCCTGTAGGGAGATGGACCACCTCAACAATTTAGGGTTTTCACCTTTCATTTGTTTTAGCCAAAGTAGAGGTTTGTGGTCTGTCTGAACAATAAAGTGAGTACCAAACAGGTATGGTCTCAACTTTTTCAGTGTCCAGACCACCGCAAAGTCCTCCCTCTCTATGGCAGACTAACGCTTTTCTCTAGTGGTCAACCTCCTGCTGATAAAAGCAACAGGTTGATCCTGTCCCTCAGTATTAAGCTGTGATAGCACTGCCCCAACCCCCAATTCAGAAGCATCAGTGTGGACTATGAACTTTTTGGAGTAGCAAGGGCTTTTTAGGACAGGTGCAGAGCACATGGCCTGTTTGAGCTCATCAAAAGCTTTTTGACAGCTAGCTGTCCACAATACCTTTTTAGGCATCTTCTTGCTAGTGAGATCATTAAGAGGAGCTGCAATGGAGCCATAATTCTTAATAAACCTCCTACAGTACCATGTGAGGCCTAAAAAAGGCTCTCACTTGGGTTTGAGTTGTAGGGGAAGCCCATTCCATAATGGTATGGATCTTCCCCTGCAGTGGTGCAATGTGTTCCCCACCTACCAGGTGGCCCAGATAAACCACTTTCCCCTACCATATCTGGAACTTTGAGGCCTTGATAGTGAGGCCTGCCTTTTGCACGGCCTCTAAAACTTCCCACAGGTGGACCTGGTGATCATCCCAGGTGGAGCTAAAGACAGCTATATCATCCAGATATGCTGCACTAACAGCTTCCAACCCTTGCAGGACTGTGTTCACCACCCTCTGAAAAGTGGCAGGTGCATTCTTCAGACCAAAGGGCATCACAGTTGATAGTGCCCTCCAATGGTTCAGAATGCAGTTTTAGGTTTTGCATCTTCTTATAACTTAATCTGCCAATACCCTGCAGCAGTGGCGTAGCGTGGGGGGAGCAGGGGGGGCCGGCCGCACCGGGCGCAACATCTGGGAGGGGCGCGCTCGCACTCGCGAGTGCTAAAATCCACGGGTTAGGGGGCGCAAATTACTTGCCTTGCCCCGGGTCCTGACAACCCACGCTACGCCACTGCCCTGCAGTTAAGTAAAAAGTGCTCAGATACTTGGCAGAAGCCAGTGTATGAATCAACTCATCTGCCTTGGGTATAGGGTGAGCATCTGTCTTGGTTACTTGGTTGAGCCCTCTATAGTCAACACAAAACCTCATCTCTCTTTTACCATCCTTATTGTGAGGTTTTGGAACCAGTGCCACTGGGCTAGCCCATGGGCTTTCTGAAGGCTCAATCACTCCCAAGTCTAACATTTTCTGAACCTGTTGTTTAATGCAGTCTCTGACATGGTCAGGCTGACTATAAATCTTACTTTTGACAGGTAAACTGTCTCCAGTGTTGATTGTATGCTCACACCAAGTAGTGATACATGGTATCAGCGAGAAGAGTTCAGAAAACTGACTTAAAAGATTTACACAGTTATCTTTCTGCTCAGCAGTAAGACAATCTGCAAGTACTACTCCCTTCACTCAGCCATCAGTTTCAGTGGTGGAGAAGAGATCAGGGAGCAGGTCACTCTCTTCTTCCTGTCCCTCATCAGTTGCCATGAGCAGGGTGAGATCAGCCCTGTCATAGTAGGGTTCAAGGCGGTTGACATGGAGCACCCTAAGGGGACTCCTGGCAGTGCCTAGGTCTACCAGGTGGGTAACTTCACCCTTTTTCTCAACAATTAGATGGGGTCCACTCTATTTGTCCTGGAGTGCTCTTGGGGCCACAGGCTCTAATACCCACACCTGCTGTCCTGGGTGTTACTGGGTCAAGACAGCCTTCTGGTCATTCCATTGCTTTTGCAGCTCCTGGCTGGCCTGAATGTTTTTACTGGCCTTTTTCATGTACTCAGCCATTCTTGATCTTAGGCCAAGTACATAGTCCACAATGTCCTGTTTAGGAGCTTTGAAAGGTTGTTCCCAACCCTCCTTAATAAGTGCAAGGGGACCTCTCACAGGGTGCCCAAGGAGGAGTTCAAAGGGGCTAAAGCCCACTCCTTTTTCAGGTACTCCCTGTAAGCAAACAGGAGGCAAGGTAACAGGACATCCCATCACCTTCTGAGTTTTTCAGGTATTCCCATTATCATACCTTTGAGAGTTTTATTAAACCTCTCAACCAGAACATTTGTTTGTGGATGATAAGGAGTAGTGAAGTTGTATGTTACCCCACACTCCTTCCACGTTGCTTTGAGGTATGCAGACATGGAGTTACTACCTCTGTCTGACACCACTTCATTAGGGAAACCCACCCTGGAAAAGATTCCCAGGAGGGCCTTTGCCACTGCAGGAGCTGTAGTGGTCCTTAAGGGGATTGCTTCAGGGTACGTGGTGGCATGGTCCACTACCACCAGGATAAACCTATTACCTGAAGCTGTTGGAGGGTCAAGGGTGCCAACTATGTCAACCCCTACCCTTTCAAAAGGCACCCCAACCACTGGAAGTGGAATTAAGGGGGCCTTTGGAGTGCCACCAGTCTTGCCACTGGCTTGGCAGGTCACACAAGAGCTACAAAACTCTTTGGTGTCCTCTGATATATGAAGCCAGTGAAACAGGGGAACAAGCATGTCCCAAGTTTTACTTTGGCCCAAATGCCCAGCCAAAGGTATGTAATTTGCCAAGGTAAGAAGAAACTCTCTGTATTGCAAAGGGATGATCAATCTCCTGGCAGCTCCAGGTTTAGGGTCCCTTAACTGAGTATATAGGAGGTTATCTTCCCAGTGCACCTTATGGCTATCACTGACATTCCCATTCTGCTGCTTGACAGCTTGCTGTCTCAGACCCTCTAGTGTGGGACAGGTCTGCTGTGCCACACTCAGCTCTTCCCTAGCAGGCCCCCCTGCACCCAAAAGCTCAGCAGTGTCTGCTGCCAGCTAATCTGGTGTAGGTTCTGCACAGGGGGAGGATTCCTCTCCCTCAAAAGGGGAATCTTATGGTGGGAGGGGGGGTAGTGGGCAAGGATTTACCCTTCCTACCCCTAGCTTTTGGGAGCACTTGGTCCATTGTTCCAGGATCTAAGTTTCCCTGTCCTTTTTGCTTTTTTGCCTGAGCCCTTGTCACAGCAAAAATATGCCCAGGAATGCCCGGCATTGCTGCATGAGCCTCTAACTCCACTTCAGCCCAAGCTGATGTCTCCAAATCATGGCCTAGTAAGCAATCTACAGGTAATTCAGGGGCTACCACAACTTTCTTTGGACCTGTAACCCCCCAGTTGAGATTCACAACAGCCATGGGGTGGCTAAGTGTGTTATTGTGAGCATCAGTCACTTGGTACTGCTGAGCAAGTAGGTGTTGATCAGGGTGAACCAGTTTCTCTATAACCATAGTTACAATGGCTCCTGAGTCCCTGTAGGCCTCAACCTCAACACCGTTAATTAGGGGTAGTTGCTTGTACTTACCCATATTAAGGGGACAAGCAACCAAGGTGGCAAAGTCAATGCCACCATCAGAGACTAACACAGCCTCTGTGGTCTCCCTAACAAGACCAACCCTAACTACACTGCCAATAGTGAGCCCAGCTGCACCCTTGGATTGGCTTTTTGTAGTAGACTTCCCACCAACACTGCTTTTACTAGGGGCACTAAATGATCAGTTGGGGTTGTGGTAGTGGGAGGTTTGGTGTTTTTCTTTGGACGAGTGGCATCACTTGCCCAATGGCCTTTTACTTTACATAAATAACAACAATGCTTTTTCTGATTGTGAGAAGAGGATTTGGACCCACCACCCCCAGAGGATTTTTGTGGGCCTGATGAAGACTCAGAATGTTTTTTATCTTTGTCCCCACCCTTGTCAGAGGACTTACCATCCTTCTTCTTGCCATCCTTGTCAGCCCCTCTATTAACTTTTCTGTTCACTCTTGTTCTGACCCATTTGTCTGCCTTTTTTCCCAATTCTTGGGGAGAGGTCAGATCTGAGTCTACCAAGTACTGGTGCAACAAATCAGACACACAATTGTTCAAAATATGCTCTCTCAGGATTAGATTATACAGGCTTTCATAGTCAGTCACCTTACTGCCGTGTAGTCAACCCTCCAAGGCCTTCACTGAACAGTCTACAAAGTCTGTCCAGTCTTGAGAGGACTCTTTTCTGGTGTCTCCAAACTTAATCCTGTATTGTTCAGTGGTTAAGCCAAATCCATCCAAGAGTGCATCCTTCAAAACTTTGTAGTTATTAGCATCACTTTCTCTGACAGTAAGGAGCCTATCCCTACCTTTACCAGTGAAAGATAGCCACAAGATAGCAGCTCACTGCCTTTGAGGGGCCAACTGTACCATACAGGCCCTCTCAAGTGCAGCAAACTACTTGTTAATGTCATCCCCCTCTTTGTAAGGGGGGGACTATCTTGTGCAGGTTTCTGGAATCTTGCTCTCTAACAGGATTGCTATCAAAAACTCTGCTGCTGTCACCATGGGGAACTAACCCCAACCTCTGCCTTTCCACATCCAGAGATTCCCTGTCTAAGGCCAGTTGCTGCTGTTTAAGCTTCAGCCTGGCCTCTTCCAACCTCAGCTTTCTGAGTTACCTTTCCATTCAGTTATCCTCAGGGTGGGAGGCTTGGAAATTGTGAGACACAGACGTTATGTGGGAATTGTCAGAGTTGGACCTGTCCCTAACTGACTGGACTCTAGTAACCTGGCCTCTAGGAGCGTAAGGTGCCCTACTAATGTGTGAACCCCTCCCACTACCAGTCACTAGATGGCCTGTTAGCTGACAGGTCATTGGAAGAACCCTCCCCAGCAACCTCAGGGGACTCCTCTGAGTCTGACTGGGTACCCCCCCTCCTTTACCTCCAGATCCTGGGATTGGCCAGACTGGTTCTGGTCACTTTCTAGGAGAAGGCTGAGGAGAAGATCTTTTGTAGGTTTCTTTCCAATTGCTAAACATCTTTCAATGCAGAGACCCCTCACAATTTTTAAGTTTAGATTCTCATTGGTTGCCTAGACAACTATGCGAGTAAGTTCTACTGCAGACATGACAGAAAAGGTTTAGGACAGAGAGAGAAAAAACTTTTTAGAACGTTTAAAACAACAGAGAAAAACTTTTTCAAACTTTTGACAACTTTTGAAAGTTTTCAGAAACTTTCGGAAACTTTTTAGAAAGTTTTAGAGAAGGAAAGTTAAACTGTTTAGGTGATTGGGTATATTCTGAAGTATTTGGTAAATGTTTTTCTTATGAAAAGCACCAATGACAAAGTGGTAAAGCACTTACAAGTACTTATCCCACCGCTACACCACCAATGTAGGAGGCTGGCCTGGCTTATAGTGGGTACCTTGTGGTACGTACACCTTGTGCCAGTTCCAGTTATCCCTTATTAGTAGATTAGAAGTGTTCTAGCAGTTTAGGCTGATAGAGGTAGCTATAGCAGAGCAGCTTAGGCTGAACTAGGAACATGCAAAGCTCCTACAATACCACTTATATCACTTAGCACTATATCACAATACTCAGAGTTACTAAAAATAAAGGTACTTTATTTTAGTGACAATATGCCAAAGGTATCTCAGAGATATACTCCCTTAGGAGGTAAGTAATATACATAAAATATACACACAAACCAAAATCAGGTAAGTAAACAGTTAGAAAAGTAGTGCAAACACTGTAGAACACAATAGAATGCAATAGGACACAATAGGCCTGGGGGCAACACAAACCATAAACTCCAAAAGTGGAATGCGAACCACAAATTTACTCCAGGCCTAGTGTAGTCATAGAGGGTCACTGGTAGTGTAAGAAAACACTAAGGGTGTCCAAGATACCCCACCCCAGGACCCTGAAAAGTAGGAGTAAAGTTACCCTACTACCCCAGAAAGACAGTAAAGTCGAGATAGGGGATTCTGCAAAGACAACAACTGACTGCAAAGCACTGAAGATGGATTACTGGACCTGAGGACCTGCAAAGGAAGGGGACCAAGTCCAAGAGTCATGCAAGTGTCCGGGGGGGGGCAGGAGCCCACTAAACCCCGGATGAAGGTGCAAAAGGGCTGCCTCCGGGTGGAAGAAGCTGAAGATTCTGCAACAACAGAAGGTGCCAGTAACTTCTCCGTTGGTCAGAAGATGTCCAACGGCAGTCTGGAGGATGCAAAGTTGTTTCCACGCAGAAGTACCGCAAACAAGCCTTGCTAGCTGCAAGAGTTACAGTTGAGGATTTTGGGTGATGCCAGGGCCCAGGAAGGACCAGGAGGTTGTCCCTTGGAGGAGAAGACAGATGGGGCGCTCAGCAATACAGAGAGCCCATGCAAAAGCAGGCAGCAACCGCAGAAGCACCTGAACAAGCGTTCAGAAGATCTGAGCACGATAGTCGACTCAGCACAACAAAAGAGGGTCCCACGAAGTCTGAGTCCAACTCATCGAGTTGGGCAATGCAGGACGGAGTGCTGGGGACCTGGACTAGGCTGTGCACAAAGGAAGTCTTGCAAAAGTGCACAGAAGCCCTAGCAGCTGCAGTTCACGCAGTACACAGGATTACTGTCTGGTGTGGGGAAGCAAGGACTTACCTCCACCAAATTTGGACAGAAGGGCCACCGGACTGTCGGGGACACTTGGATCCAGCTCCTGTGTTCCAGGGACCAAGCTCTTCAATATGAGAGGGGACCCAGAGGACCGGTGATGCAGAAGTTTGGTGCCTGCATTGGCAGGGGGAATATTCCGTTGACCCATGAGAGATTTCTTCTTGGCTTCTAGTGCAGGGTGAAGGCAGACAGCCCTCAGAGGATGCACCACCAGGAAACAGTTGAGAAAGCCATCCGGATGAGGCGCTACAATGTTTCTGGTAGTCTTCTAGCTACTTTGTTGCAGTTTTGCAGGCGTCCTGGAGCAGTCAGCGGTCAATCCTTGGCAGAAGTTGAAGAGGGAAGTGCAGAGGATCTCTGGTGAGCTCTTGCATTTGTTATCTGACGAGAAACCCACAGGAGAGACCCTAAATAGCTCTCAGAGGAGGATTGGCTACAAAGAAAGGTAAGCACCTATCAGGAGGGGTCTCTGATGTCACCTTCTGGCACTGGCCACTCAGAGGTGTCCATTGTGCTCTCACACCTCTGCATCCAAGATGGCAGAGCTCTGGAACACACTGGAGGAGCTCTGGGCACCTCCCCTTGGGAGGTGCTGGTCAGGGGAGTGGTCACTCCCCTTTCCTTTGTCCAGTTTCGCACCAGAGCAGGGCTGGGGGGATCCCTGAACCGGTGTAGACTGGCTTATGCAAGGAGGGCACCATCTGTGCCCTTCAAAGCATATCCAGAGGCCAGGAGAGGCTAATCCTCTCAGGACCTTAACACCTATTTCCAAAGGGGGAGGGTGTAACACCCTCTCTCAGAGTAAATCCTTTGATCTGCCTTCCTGGGACTCGTCTGCCCAGGCCCCAGGGGGGTAGAAACCTGTCTGAGGGATGGCAGTACCCGGGCTCTATGCTGGACTCTCGGGGATGCATAGAATTGTCCCCCCAATACCAGAATGGTGTTGGGGTGACAATTCCATGATCCTAGACATGTTACATGGCCATGTTCGGAGTTACAATTGTTACGCTACATATATGTATTGACCTATATGTAGTGCACACGTGTAATGGTGTCCCCGCACTCACAAAGAGCATGGAAAATGCCCTGAACAATGTGGGGGCAACTTGGCTAGTGCCAGGGTGCCGTCACACTAAGTAACTTTGCACCTAACCTTCACTAAGTGAGGGTTAGACATATAGGTGACTTAAAAGTTACTTAAGTGCAGTGTAAAATGGCTGTGAAATAATGTGGACGTTATTTCACTCAGCCTGCAGTGGCAGTCCCGTGTAAGAATTGCCTGAGCTCCCTATGGGTGGCAAAAGAAATGCTGCCGCCCATAGGGATCTCCTGGAACCCCAAAACCCTGGGTACCTAGGTAACATATACTAGGGAAGTATAAGGATGTTCCAGTGTGCCAATCAGGATTGGTAAAATTAGTCACTAGCCTGCAGTGACAATTTTAAAAGCAGAGAGAGCATAAATACTGAGGCTTTGTTTAGCAGAGCCTCAGTTATACAGTTAGGCACCACACAGGGAACACATACAGGGCACTCTTTATGAACACTGGGGTCCTGGCTAGCAGGATCCCAGTGACACAGGCAACAACAAACATACATACAAGTAAAAATGGGGGTACCATGCCAGGCAAGATGGTACTTTCCTACAGGGGCACCTCTACTAGTGCAGGGGTGCCCTCACACATAGGTACTATGCACCTAGCCTTCAGGGTCTGGAGGTTAGACATATAGGTGACTTATAAGTGACCCAGTGCAGGGAAAATGTCTGAGAAATAGTGCTTACACTCTTTCACTCAGGCTGCAATGGTAGCCCTGAAGAAGTGTTTGTAAGAGCTCCTTATGGGTGGCAAAAGAAATCCTGTAGTCCATTAGGATCTCCTGGCACTCCTATGCCCTGGGTACCTAGGTACCATATACTAGGGACTTATAATGGGGGTCCAGTACGCCAATTTGGAGTGGAATACTCGGTTACCAGTATGTAAGTGCAAATATGGAACTAGAGAGAGCATAAGCACTAGGGTTCTGGTTAGTAGGACTCCAGTGACATACTAAAACATACTTACAAAACAGTAAACCATGCGGGCATGTAGGCCACAAACTATGAGCACTGGGGTCCTGACTAGCAGGATCACAGTGACACAGTAAAAACACACTGACAAACACTGACAAACAGGCCAAAAATGGGGGAAACCATGCTAGAAAAAAGATACTTTCTCAACACTATGCATATAGCATCTTTGCAGAGTCACTGCTAACAATGTGTTCTCCATTGCTCACTCTAACTGGAAGAAGAGAGTGTATCCCCAAAAGTGGGTGAGGAGTGTAGTTGCTGACTGAGTTTTGTGGAAGGTTTTAGTATGCAAGATGTTCCTGTTTGATAGTTGTCTTAATTTAATGAGGGAGAGATGAGTTGCTCAGTGGGCGGTAGAGAGAGTAGAATGACGGTTTTGGGGGTGAGTTTCCTTATGTGCATAACTCCCCAGTGGTTCCTTGCTCTCTGCTCAGCTGATCTGAAGGCTCAGCACTCAGGGATACTCGGAATAGTGCAGTTGGATAGCTTTTCTGGCATTATAAGTGACCCAACCTACCCTCTCCTTACCTAGGATACTGCTAATAACCCTAAGTGACACTAATTCCAATATTCATAGCTCATCATCTAGAATGCTATGCGTATTCAACCATTGGGCCATCACACTGCTTACAGGTATTCTCCACAGCTTCCCTCATGCACTAAATGCCTGCCCTACAACATCTCTTTCCATTGTTTACTTTCCTGATATGTGGGAGTACCTCTTTGTTGTCTAGAAATGGCACTTAGGGAAGCATAAACAATTGTACATTCTAGATGGGTGTGCATAAAAAGCCACATATTCCAACTTTGTTGACACCATATAAAATGTGTCTCAGTCTTCTAAGAGTCGTGACATGAATGAATGCCAAAAAACTGAAAAGTAGTCTATGATGTACTCTTTCTTCTCTGCCCTGCACAGTTGTCCAGCATAGAAATAACACATATCTATATAATAGAAGCATGCTTCTCATTTGGAAAGCATGTAAGTGCATATTTTAGAACACAGAGGGGGAAATGCCATGAACTTCATACTGTATACATTTCATGCTTGAGTGAAAAGCAGTTATTAAGCCTAAAACCAAAGGATTTCACTGTAGTCAGTGGTAGAGGTGAAATGTTCATACTTATAGGCCATAGGGAATTATTTCAGTCTTCCTTATATTTGCTAAGTAAAAAACTGTTTTTTTTTGCATGGAGCTTTAGGAAATCGGAAAACATAAATATTGGGATTGCATCATGCAAGCTGGATAAGGAAAATTAAACAGAATAAAAGCCAGGATTTGTAAAGCACGGTTCTTTGGACACTCAATTGTGGGCACAGGGAGATTAAGGCCCTCATTACAACCCTGGTGATCGGTGATAAAGTGGCTGTAATACAGCCAACAGGCCGGAGGTAATTACTGCCAAATTATGACCATGGCGGAAAGAGCTCAGATAGGCAGCCACTTTATCACACCGACCGCTAGGGTGGAAACAAAGCCACCACAGCGGTAGCCACCTAAAGCCAGGCGGAAGACAATGTTTCGCCCACCATATTATGACAGCCCAATCCGCCACCTTTTCCAGGGCGGTAACAAAGACATCAAAAGCCTGGTGGAAACACTGCACAGAAGGGAATGAACTCACAATTGGAGACAAAGGCAAAAACCACACCACCATGGAGCCCGAACTGCAAATATTTCACATAATTTTTTACATCCTGCTCCACCACCAACATCAATGACGGCGAAGACGAGCATGGTGAGTACAGCCACCTAGCACACAGGGGTGGGGGGAGGAAAAAGTGAGTGACACACACCCCCACCTCCAACACCATACACACAATCAGAAGCAGTAAGAAAACACATTTACCCCATATTCCTCAATAATAATGCCAGGACTACAGGAATAGATGAAAGTTAGTGTAATAATATAAATACAGCAGAAATACCTACATCCAATCTAAAAGTATATAGATATGCACAATTCAAGGGACACTGCCCAGTCCTCAATGTGTGTGGGCCAATAGGCCATATGACAAAGTCCAAAGCCCCACTTGTCTCCTGCACCAACACGAAGAGAACACTGCAGGCACATCAGTTGGAAAATAGGCAGGCACCTCAGGGGGACAGGGAATGTGGGGGACACCTCAGCCGGCAGGTGGAACAACACCATTGATCCTGGAGGGGGTAACATGCCCTGTGCTCTGTCCTGGGGAGTGCAAGGCCACAGTGTTTCAGGTGGGTGACTTCCCCACATGCTCTGGAGGGGGCATCGTGCCCTGTGAACTTCTTCCTGGGGAAGATAGGGTGAGTGGGTGGCTTCCCCACTGGTTCTAGAGGGGGCATTGTGCCCAGTGATCTTCATCCTGGGAGGATGGGGTGAGTGGGTGCCATACCCACTGGTTCTGGAGGGGGCATCGTACCCTGTGATCTACATCCTGGGGAAGAGGGGGTGAGTATGTGCCATACCCACTGGTTCTGGAGGGGGCATCGTGCCATGTATTCTTCATTCTGGGGAGGATGGAGTGAGTGGGTGACTTCCCCACTGGTTCTGGAGGGGGCATCATGCTCTGTGATGCAGATCTTGGGGAGGGCAAGATCACAGTCTATCAAGTGGGTGTCATTCCCATAGGATTTGCAGGGGGCAGGCTGCACAACAGCCCATGGAGGCAGGTTTACAGAATGTCTGCCGGTGGTGACAGCTCCTCAGTGGTGGCAGTGGTGTTGCTGCTGCTGGCAGTTGTTCTGGGGGGAAGCTCCTGCCCATCCCCTGCAGCCTCTGACGGCTGCCCACTACTGGTGGTGGTGCTGCTGGTAGTGGTGGGAGGTGGCGCCAGCCCATCCCCAGCAGCCTTGGATGGCTGCCCACTGCTGGTGGTTGTGGGGAAAGCTCCTGTGCAGCCTCGGATGGATGCCCACTGGTGGTGCTGCTGGTGCTGATGGTGGTAGGAGGTAGCTCCAGCCCATCCCCTGCAGCCTCAGACTGCTGGCCACTGGTGGTGCTGGTGGTGCTAGTGGTGGTGGGGGGAGGCTCAAGCCCATCCCCTGCAGCCTTGGTTGGCTTCCCACTGGTGGTGCTGCTCGTGCTGGTGGTGGTAGGGGGAAGCTCCAGTCCATCCCCTGCAGCCTCGGACGGCTGCCCACTGGTGGTGGTGCTGCTGGTGCTGGTGTTGGTTTTCAGGGGGAAGCTCCTGCTCATTTCCTACAGACTCGGATGGCTGCACAAACATGGTTGGTGGTGGGGACTCTGACTGAGTCCCAGCACCAGGCCCCTTGTCCTTCCTGCCTGCTAGTGCAGGCCCCTTGCCATTCCTGGCAGCAGCTGGGGATGGCTACTTGCCCTTCCTGGCAACAGCTGGGGATGGTTCCTTACCCTTCCCGGCAACAGCTGGGGATGGCTCCTTGCCCTTCCTGGCAGCAGCTGGGGATGGCTCCTTGCCCTTCCTGGCAGCACTTGGGGCAGGCACCCTTTCCGTGAGGCAGCCTGGTGCCCTGGATCCTTTCCCAGCACGAGTGGGTGTGGACACTACTGGGCCTGTGGACTGGGTGGCTGAGGTGCTTGCCTGGGATTTAGCCACCCTGGCCAGATGTAAAGAATGGGGGGAGGAGGGGGAGGAAACAGGGCAATGGTGGAGAGGAAAAGCTGCTTAGAGACATTAGGGCGGGGAGAGGGAGAAGGTATGGCAGTGGAGGAAGAAGGAGTGGTTGTGGGAGGTGTCTTTCTGCTGTGTTTGGGTGCAGGTGCATGGGCTGGATGCTGTGAGGTGGATGGCTGTTGGGTGCCTGAGTGCTTGCATTTGTGTACCTGGGGGGGACAGACACAGTGGGAGAGGACACAGGGGACATGTGCATGGCTGTTGTGGTGGTGTCTGCCAGTGAGGTGTGTGTTCTGATAGGTGTGCTGCTAAAAGTGGTAGTGGATGTGGATGTAGTGCATGCAGGTGTGGTTGTAGACACAACTGAGAGGGAGGTGGAGGAGGAGGAGGACAGTGACACAGTGGAGGCAGTGGATGTTGGTATGTCTGCATCTGGATGGTGTTTGTGTGAGTGCCTGTGGGATGATGTGTGGTGCTTGTGTTTGACTGTGCCACTCTTGTGTGTTGTCTTGTGTGCATGCTCATCTGCCTGTGTGCTTGGGATAGGTTGGTGATGAGGGGAATGAGATTGGGTAGAGGAAGTTTGTGGGGGAGGGTGGAAATAGGGACAATGGCTGCCATCAGAGAAGAGGCCAGAGCCTGGATTGAGCTCTGTTGAGCCACCAAGCCAGTGTGAATGCCCTCCATAAACGCATTGGTCTGTTGCATTTGGGCTGCCATCCCCTGGATGGCATTCACAATGGTTGACTGCCCAACAGAGATGGATCTCAGGAGGTCAATAGTCTCCTCACTGAGGGTAGGAGGGCTAACTGGGGCAGGGCCTGAGGTGCCTGGGGTGAATGAGATGCCCATCCTCCTGGGTGAGCTGGCAAAAGCAACTCAATGAGGGGCTGCTGGGAGGGAAGTACTGGTACGGGGGTGGCAGATGTACCTGTAGCTGGGGTGGTAACAGAGGTGTCTGCCACCACCAGGAACCTTCCATCAGACGAGGTATCTGTGTCTGAACTGTCTCCTCCAGTGTGCGCCGTGGTGCTCTCCTCGCCTTCCGTCCCACTGGTGCCCTCAGCATCAGTGGACTCTGCCTCCTGCGTCCTGTGGGATGCAGCTTCCTCCGTCGACGGTGCCTCTGCTCCTCCTCCAGATGATGCTAATGCACAAAAGGACAGGAGGAAAAAACAAAAGGAGGTTGAGAGACAAAAGGATACACTTGGTTAATGGATGCACCAACACGACCCTTGGCGTACACAGCACCCTCACACACAGAGAACAGGACTACGCACTATGCAATGTACTACCAGTAACAATGCTAGTCACCAAGGCATGGGAAGGAACACATACCGCCAACTGCAGCATAGCTGGGACCCACACAGCCCTGCAGAGTAGTGGATGCCTACAAGCTAGGTAGGAGGACTATCACATCAGAACCCTTGCCAACATGGGACCTACTCTGCAATGTCAGGCCTGGCCTAGGGGCACCCACAGACACACATCCCCCTCCCGGATACCAACCCACCAGGCGTAAGTAGTAATGATGGGCACTGTACACACCCCCTTGTGGCTGCTGTGATGCCCACAAGCGCCCATCCAGCTCCGGATTGGCCACCGCCAGTATGCGGACCATCAGGGGGGTCAGGGTTCGATGGGCACCCCTTCCTCATTGGGAGGCCATCCCCAGCTGGGCCTCCGCCGTCTTCCGCGCCCATCGTCTCAGGTCCTCCCACTGTTTCTGACAGTGGGTGCTCTGCCTGCCGTAGACCCCCAGGGTCCGCACGTCCTTGGCGATGGCATGCCCTATACCCTTCTTTTGGTGGGTGCTGACCTACAGAGGAACTACACACAGGGAAAGGTATTAGTTAGACTGTCCAGTCTGTTACACTCATCGCCCACCATACCCTTCCAAACCAAACCCCATTTGCACAGACCTGGCCCAGCACATAAGCAGCACACTGTCCAGGGGACATCCACCAACCCCCCCCCCCACATGAGGACTTCACACACAGCACTCCATGCATTCATTCCCGTTGCATCGTGCTCACAGTCTTCTTACCTGTTGGTCTGGAGGCACATACAGCAGTCGGTACGGGGGTAGGACCCCATCCACCAGTCTCTCCAACTCTGCCGAAGTGAAGGCAGGGGCCTTTTCCCCAGTCACACGTGCCATGGTAGGTTCCAGGCACAGGTCACAGCAGCACATGCAATGTAGGTCCTCTCCTGTTGAAGGTCAGGTAGCAAGTGAATGAACAAATGGAAAATGGCAGTGACGTCCATGGCGGTGCATTCCGTCACCGCCGGCATACATCACCATTGGCCACTGTAGTCCATAGGGCCCAATATTATCCAATGAAGCGTTGCACGGTGGTTCCCGACCTCCTCCTGCAGCGGCGCACAACATCAGCTGAATTACCTCACTTCCACCTGTCCCTCCACACAGGACAGGTGAACGCTATTTCGGAGGGGGGGGCAGGCCATGGATTATAACTGCGTCACAGTTCACAATTGTACATACAGGACGGATGCCACTAATACATTTCAAATTAACTTCATGCATTATACTGTTGTGGCTGCAATGTACAATTTGTGACCAGCTCCTCACTCTTTTGCCCCATAGATTGCTACCGATGCAGGTGAATAGGAGATGGAGACATACCCCCGTGTACAGACCGCTGGTGGACTTGGCAACAATGGAGGACAGGAACATTATCCTCATCAATAGACTCGACAGGGCCACAATCACAGAGCTGTGTGCCCAATTGGAGCCTGACTAGATATCTGCTATCTATCACCCCACTAGGATCTCCCCTCTTGTGCAAGTCATATCTGTGCTCCATTTCTTGGCAACTGGTTCTTTCCAAGTGACAGTGGGCTTGGCAGCAGGAATGTCACAGCCAATGTTCTCAATAGAGCTGACAAGAGTGCTGGATGCCCTGATTAAACACATGTGCAGCTACATTGTTTTCCCCCAGGTGGAAGATTTGGCTGACTTCTATGCAATTGGATATATCTCCAACATCATTGGGGCAATTGATGGCACACATATTGCATTTGTTCCTCCACTGCAAAATGAATGGGTGTTCAGAATTGAAAGAGTTTTCACTCAATGAATGTCCAGATGGTGTGCTTGGCGGACCAGTTCATCTCCCACGTCAATGCTAAGTATCCTGGTTCTGTGCACGATGCCTTTATCCTGAGGAATAGAAGCATCCCAAATGTGATGATCCAACTGCAGAGGCACAGGGTGTGGCTAATTGATGAGCCCTCATTCCCACCCAGTGGATGTTGGCATATGGGTTTGTTGTGGGCCATACGGGATAGTGTGCGGCTAAATGTTGTCCCTCAATATTTGCAGGTGACCCAGATCACCCCAACCTATCATGGCTACTGACCCCTGTGAGGAATCCTAGGACAAGGGCAGAGGAATGTTACAATGAGGCACATAGGTGTAGAAGAAGGATTATAGAACGTACATTTGGCCTCCTGAAGGCCAGGTTTCGGTGCCTCCATCTAATAGGTGGATCCCTGTGCTACTCACCCAAGAATGCATGCCAGATAATCGTGGCAAGCTGCATGTTGCATAACCTTGCCTTGAGACGCCATGTGCCTTTTCTGCAGGAGGAGGAGGCTGGAGATGGCTGTGTGGCAGCAGTGGACCCTGTGGACAGTGAGGATGAGGAGGCCGAGGATGAGGATGAGGATGAGGACAGCAGAACTGCAGTGATTTGACAATACTTCCAATGACACACAGGTAAGAAAGTATAACTTCACATTTGAATGTCATTTGTTTGTTTCACATTGTCACTGGCAGGCTGTGATTTCCCACTTCTATGCCCACTCACTGTACCCTTTTTAATACTCTTTTTGCAGATGTTGGTGCCCCACTATCACTCCTGGTGTGTTCACTGCAGCCAACTACAGGTCTATCCTATGTGCACATTACAGTACGGTTGATTTACAATGTTTGAACCTTGTTAAACGAATACATACTTAAATCATTTGACATACTCCATACTTGTAGTTTTTTCAAAGTGTGTTTATAGAAGTGCTATGAAGAAAAGGGGATACTGCAATGGGCTGGGGTGATGATGGAGGAAAGTCCAGGGTATTGTTCCAGTCTATTTGTAGCAAGAGGTGCATTGTCCAAGGAGATATAGGAAGGGGAGCAATGGCTGTTCAAAGTGGACAGGGTGACAGAGTGGGACACAAGGGTGACAAACAGGAGGGTCTTATTTCCTGGTGGGGGTCTTGGCAATAGTCTCTGGCTTCTGCCTGGATCGCAGGGAACGTTTACAGTGTGGTTCTCCTTCTGCCGGGGGTGGGGTGCGGGTGGCCTGTCGGTCCTTTGGCAGGGCCTCCTGTCCACTAGCGACAGCGGAGGTGGAGGGCAGTTCAGTAGTCTGCCTAGTGGCGGGGACCCGCTGTTGTAAGACAGCCTCCCTCATAATGTTGGCCATGTATGCCAGCACCCCTGCTATGGATACCAGAATGGTTTTGATGGCCTGCAAGTCCTCCCTTATCCCCTGGTACTGTCCCTCTTGCAGCCGCCTGTTCTCCTGCACGTTGTCCAGGTTCTGGCTCAGAGCATCCTGTTGGTATGCTCCCAGGATCTCGGTGAGTGCCTCCTGGAGAGTCGGTTCCGTGGGCTTGTCCTCCCCCTGGTGCACAGCACTCCTCCCAGTTTCCCTGTTGACCTGTGCCTCTGACCCCTCAACTGTGTGCCCATTGCCACTGACCCCAGGTCCCTGATTGTCTTGGGTATGAGGTGTGCCCTGGGGTCCCTATAGTGGTGGATACAATGCTGATTGACGTGACCTGGGGACAGAGGTATGGGTACGCTGGGTAGGTGCTGTGGTGGTGTTTCTGAGGGGGGAGGCTCTGTGGTGGTGTGTGACTGTGGCTGGGTAACCGGCTGTCCAGAGGTCCCTGATGGGCCAGGTTGGTCTTCCAGCTCCAGGCGACCAGAGTTGCTGTCATCACTGTGGGCCTTTTCTGAGGGGGGACTGGAAGCTTCTGGCACCTCTTCTCTGCTGACATTGGCTGGGATACCTGTGGGGATGTAAATGCAGTGTTATTGTTTCTGTGTGTGACATATGGTGCGTGGGTGGCTTGCCCTGTTTGGTTGTATTTGCCCTGGCAGCTTTCACTTTTGTGAGCTGTTATGTGGTGGGCTAGCTGATTCTCTCTAGTGTGATGCTTTAGTGATAGGTGTCCATGCAGGTCTGTGAGTGGTGTCCATGCATTGGTATGGCATGCAGGGCTTGGCATTGGGATGAGTGAGATGTGATGGTGGGGGTGTGGGACATGATGATGTGATGAGGGTGAGGGTGGGGGTCTGTGATGGCATGCAGGTAGGGAGTGATAATAGTAGAGAATCTGGGACATCGTTGTGGTACCACGGGTGTTGGGTGAGTGGTGCGGGTGAGGATGTGTAAGGTGATATGTTGGGGTGTATGATGTGGGGTGCGTGGGTGGTGTATGGGTGTTGGTGGTGTGTGGGTTTGATCTTGTCTGTAGTCATGATGTCAGTCTGTTGGCAATGGTTTGTTTTCGTACAGGGATATGGGTAATGTGAGTGTCTGTTTTATAGTGGTGTGGGTGTGGCGTTTGTATAGGTGTCAGGTGTGTGTTATTTAAATTGACCAATGTAGTGGTGTTTTGTTTGAGTGTGTGTATTTTGAGCGCAGTGGTATATACCGCCAATGGTTTACCGCCTTTGAATGTCCGCTGTGGTGATTCGTGGGTCATAATGTGATGGGGGTAGTTCTGTTGGCATAATGGTGTGGGTTTTGATACTGCCAGTTTATCACTGACCTTTGGTGTGGCGGATTTGTGTATGTTGCTGAATAGTGACGGATTGGTGTGTGTGTCATAATATGGTGAACGGAGATTCGCCATGGCGGCGGTATGTTGGCGGCAGTCAGCGTGGCGGTAAGTGGGATTTACTGCCAATGTCATAATGAGGGCCTGTGATTTGCCCAGAATCACAGGTTGTTGAGCGGATGCCAAGAGTTGAACCTAGTTCTGCCAGCTCTGAAGTCATCAACTCAGGCTGTTACGCCACACTCTGAGTCAAATAAGTTGCTCTGTATCGTCAACATAAGAAAATGCTGCACAGCCCACAGATTTGATGAGCTTTGGCAAGTATCAGATATATGTAAGTTAAAGAGGAATGGTGACAATGAGGATCCTAAATGGTCTTCTAAGCTGACGTCGGTATGAGCTAAATTGATGGAAGAGAGCCTCCGTTCTTCTGTTCAACCTTTTAGATAGGATGAAATGAGTGTAGAAAATAGACTTCACTCAAATTGAAGGGGAATTCAATGAATGATTATAGGAAAGGCTGTGGAAAGATCCAATAGTATCCATTCCATAGTGTCACCCTCATCTAAAATATGTGTCCGAGTACTTCCATGGGTAATAGCACAGCAGCTTCAATGACTCTTCTCACCCGAAAACAAATTCCTGGAAGCCCAGAACGTTGTTTCTTTCCATCAACAGGAAGATCTAGTTAGCAACTACTTTCTCTTGTGCTTACCCAAGAGAAAGGTAATTGGATAATAGTTAGAGGCATCTACAGGGTTCAAATTGGATTTCTTTAAGAATCGAGAGAATCTTCTTTTTTTCCAGACTGAAAGAAACACCCCTATAGATATTGATAGCTGGAAACATTTTTACTATACTGATGTGACTGAAGAGCTAAGTAGTTTCCAGATGCAGTAGAGTAGATGTGTGTTCAGAGGGGAACTTTTTAAAGAGGTTTGTGACTGAGTTTATGTCTGGCGTAATGAAAGAGTGAAATGCAAGCGTCCCAATGTGGGGGCATATTTATAGGCCCCTAGCGCCACCTTGCGCCACAGTAACATAATTTATTTCGACATTAATGTGGCCCAACGAGGCCAAAATCCCCACACTGGATTTACAGAGTGGCGCAATTGGACCACTCTGTAACCCTTTGAGCTACATTATGCCTGCGCCAGTATGCAAGGGGGCGTTGCCCCGTTAGGGGAGCTGGGAAATATGGTGCAAGGAAATCTATAAGATTTCCTTGCCCTGTTTATTACGGTACTTTTAATGCCTACTCAAAAGCGGGCGTTAAAAGGGGGCTTCCATTCTTTAGAATGGTCCTCTATGTACTCTGCAGGAGTAGCACCAATATTTTAGCGCTACTCCTGTAGAGTACATCAATAACATCATGAGAAATGACAGTATTACCCCCTACCCTGCACCATGGTGCACCGTATTTTGAATATGGCACACACATAGTGGTGGTAGGGTATGCTAAGGAGTGCAGGGAAAGTGGCGCTGCAGTCGGTGCAGCACCACTTTTCATAAATCTGCCCCCTAGTGTCTCTCTTCCATTAGGTCAGTTTTTACAGCTGGAGGGACATGTTACTGATTAGTATTTTATAGGATTTAGGCTGACTGTATGAACATTTTTATTAGGCAGGGAGTGTTTTAGCTAGATCAGGAAGTGAATAACCAGTCAGCGATGTTTCTGAAAGGACCAAAAAGTCAAGACATGGATAAAGGACATGATATATTTCCCGTAGATGTTTTACTAAGTACCTAGAGTTTAATACGTCTCTAAGAGCCTAGATTGATAAGCTTACAATTTTGACAGTTGTAAAATTACGATAAGAAAGTAGAGTCTTCCTCTCACATCCCACCATGATCTGCAAGTTTTCACTTATGGCACATGCCTTGGGGCACAGCTTTTAAGTTCAATTATCAAAGGCCAAAAACTCACCAGGGGTAATGTGGACAATCATTCCTGACTCCCCTGGTGCCCCTGGAGCAGCAGCATATTCCATCAAATGTGCAGACTCATCATGAATGTCACAGACTGAGTTAGCTATAGAGAGTGTAAGAAAATTGGTTATTATTTGATGAGGATGTGACTCCTTCACAGATCCAGAATCTTTTCAGGTCCAACACGCAAGTTCAATGAAACAACCTGGACTCTTCTCATGATAGATATGACACAGAGCAGCTAGCCTTAACTTATATTATGGTATTCATCAGTACAAAAAAATTCAAAAGTCAAAACACAGTTCAATAAAAATCCTACAACCAAGTTTAAAAACAGACACAAATTTAACAATGACACCAAAACAACTAAAATTTAAAACGAGGGACCAGAGATATTAATTTGTAAACTTCAAAAAGAAGTAAAGTGGTAATCAGAAGTCACTATTCATGGTTGACTGAGACCTAGACCTAAAAACAATTTGAGGTTGCCTGTGTTGGCACAGAGGTCCGATACAACAAACAGATTGTCCCGCTCAAAGTTTTTATCATTTAGCTTTTTTTTTTTTTATTGAAGTCAAACTCCTCCAGTGGAAGTCTGTATTCATTAAAGTCCTCTAGAAGTCAGATAGTTGTTTGACAAGTCCCCGCTGAAGTTATTGGTTTTGGTTGAAAAAGATCTGAGTGGAAAAATTCAAATTTTACACCTGCTGAAGTCCTCTTAATCACACATATACGCTTAGCGCCTTCTCCTAGCCAAGTTTCCAACTACTGACCAAGGGCTCGATTTAGATCTTGGCAGTATTACTACCAATCCGCCTCTGCAGTGAACCCAAAAAGACTGCCATGTTGGCGGTCTCCCACCTGCTGTATTAAGATGCGTTGTGGCTATGTCAAAGACTGGCACAACGGAGTTTACTCTGTCATGACAGCTGCATTCCACAGCCGACACAGCAGATTCCAATGGCGATGATTAGCAGTCCAATGCTGTCTTGACGGCGGCATCCCACAATCCTATTTAGATCACACAGTTGTGCTGGCAGTGTTTCAGCGGCGGGACCTGGTCAGTATAGAACTATGGCTGTGGTCATTGGTTGGATGCTAGTAGTCCACACTTGTTGTAAATTGGACAATTGTTAACACCTACAAACACTATAAAACACACTCTATTTCAGCCCATGATCCTTAGCCATCACACTGCAGCAGACCAATTGGATGTAGGAATTGCCACACAGGAGACAGTTTTTTTCTGTGTTACACTCCCTTTGTATTTTTTTGTTAAAAACATATTTAGTTGATTCTCCATCATCTTTTTGGGGATTAACTTAGTTTTCCTAAAGAAGTCACTATGGTAGGAAGGAGAAATCCCAGTTTTTCAGAGCGAGAGTCGTCTGTCATGATGGATTAAACCATTAGAGTAGAGTCACAATTGTTTAGAAAATGTGTCCAAATTGCTACCATTTCACAGAAAAGGCAAAGGCAAATATGAACCAGAATAGTTGACAGAATTAATGCTGTAGCTAACAACCTGTGCACACAGGAGGGGATTAGGAAGAGGTAGAATGACCTGTGAGGGAAAGTTCGATCACTGGCCCCCAAGTGTCACCTGGAGGCACAGAGGAGTGGTGGTGGTTCGCGTCACCCTGCATTGCTTCTCTTTCTCAGGGAAGAGAAGTTCTTGCTAATCCTCCATCCTGAAGGCTTGAGTGGAATCCCTGGTTCTTGAAATCAGAACTATTTATGTTTTTCTAATCACTTATGGAGTCCTGCCCTTAAGTCGGATGTTTAGAATCCTGCAACAACCTTAGCAACACACATATAGATAATTGTGACTAAACAAAATATGTGGTGCCATACAAATTACTAGCAGCATGGTTGTAGCTCTCCTTCTAACATTATGCAATATTGTTGGAAAGAGAAGGGTCACCCCAATTTCTTTTACCTTCTACCTCCTCTTTTTCTGACCTCATTTTCATTGGCTTTAGGTCTTTGGGCTCTTTACCACTGCTAACCAGTGCTAAAGCTCATGTGCTCGCTCCCTAAAACATGGCAACATTGGCTCAAATCCAATTGGTATATTTATTTTATGTGTAAGTCCCTAGTAAAGTGTACTAGATGTGCCCAGGGCCTGTAACCTAAATGCTCCAAGTGTGCCTGCAGCACTGATTGTGCCACCCACATAAATAGCCCATTAACCATGTCTCAGGCCTGCAATTGTAAGGCCTGTGTGTGCAGTGTTACTGCCACATTTCAACTTGGCACTTAAAACTACCTGCCAAGCCTGAAATTCCCCTTTTGATTACATATAAGTCACCCCTAAGGTAGGCCATAGGGCAGGGTGCTATGTAGGTAAAAGACAGGACATGCACTTATAGGTTTTACATGTCCTGGTAGTGAAAAACTCCCAAAGCCGTTTTTCACTACTGTGAAGTCTTCTCCTCTCATAGGCCAGCATTAGAAATTCCCTTCTATGCTTTTAAGTGGTCATTTATGATCTGAGAAGAATAGACTTGTCATATTTGGTACAGACGGAATGGTAGTAAAAAAATCCTACTCACTAGTGAATTTGGATTTTACATTACTATTTCAGAAATGGCAATTTTAGAAAGTAGGTATATTTCTGAACCTACTGCCATTTGTGCCTTACAGCCTGTCTCCAATCGACATCTGGTCTGTGCTGGTTGACAGCTCCCCTTCTGCATTCCACCCAGAGAGCCATAAATACAGGACACTCAGTTGTATCTGCATTCACCTGCACACAGATGGGTTTCTCTGGGCAGAAAGGGTGTAGGGGCTCTCTCTTACACTTCAAGAGCCATTTTCCTGCCCTCACACAAATGACTGATAACCCCCCACAGTGCTTCTGGCAGGCAGGGCTGAGTTGAAAGGGTAACTTGTGCACTTCAAAATCACTCTTTGACGTTTCCCCCATTTTAAATGTACTTTTGGGTATATATACTGGATCTCTGACCCCACCAAATCAGACATTTCTTGATCTACAACTGAACTCCTCTGGACTGCTTTGCTGGAAGAACTGCTGCCCTGCTTGTTGCCCTGCTGCCCCCTGACTCTGCTGGCAGAACTCTGCCTTTCCCACAGGTGCTCTCCAAGCACTTGGATTGAGCGTGCCTCCTATTCTGAAATTTCAGGTCCACAAAGACTTCACCAAAGAGAAGAAACTCCCTGTGCGTGGGAAAAGTGATACAACACCTGCAGAAATCGACGCAGAACCTGCCTCGCGGCTGAAAAATCACTGCATCGCCTACCGGATCGATGCAGCCCCTTCTTCTTACCAGCTCATCCAGGATTTTCAACACATAGTCCCTGAACATCAAAATATCCCAGCATTGCAGTCAGGAACCAAGGCTGCGCTCCTGGAAATTGACACATCACCATGCAGTGTGGAAAGAAAAGATGCATCGTCTGTGCCGGAAAACCCAATGCAGCTCCTTATTTTTCATTGCATCTTCTCCTCTGCAGCCCGTTCTCATTGTTATTTTTGACACATCCCAGGCACTGAGTTTTACAAGAATGCAACCACTGATTCTTAAGGATTGAAACTAATTTAAACCTTTAAAAGGTAATATTATGGTCTTATTTGATTCAGATAAATATTATCTATTTTCCTAAACTGTTGTGGAGTACTTTTTGTTGTGTTTGCACTGTGTTACTGCATGAGTTATTGCACAAATACTTTACACATTGCCTTCTAAGTTAAGCCTGCCTACTCTGGGCCAAGCTGCCAGAGGGTGAGAATAGGATAATTTAGATTGTATAGTAATTTACCCTGATTAGGATTATGGTCCCCACTTGGACAAGGGTGTATACCTCTGCCAACTAGAGACCACATTTCTAACAAATATATATAGTCAGATTGTGTGTAGTTCCCCAGGGATCATCCCATGTATGGGGTCTGCGAATTACTATCTAACAATGTATGTTGTTGTGCTTCGTAAAAAGAGGTCCACAACTACACCCATTTTCACAGGACAGTAAGGTGGTTTCTAAGTAGTATTTTCTCCAAGTTACCTCAAATCCATATGTGTGTTCAAGTTGCAAACTTGTGCTTTTCTCCAATATAGTCATTGAAAGTGATATGCATAACTTACTTTTCAAACAAGTATTGTCTTTTGTGTCAACAGATGACTACAGCTACCATGATGCTCTGTTTTTAGATCTGAAAAAACAATAGTGGAATGTAATGTTGTTCCCCTATCATTTACTTCCATTTGTACACACATTTGAAAAACTAGTGCATTTGACAGTCACTATGTCATGCTATGGATTAAAATATCACTTCTTGTGTATCTCAACCATGTTGACACCTGCTCATAGCCACATTGAATAGATGCAAATGCTTACATTATCCATTGTCTTTTTGAATCCAAGATATCTAAAAATGTGTTGTGGCATGCTGAGTAGAATTAGTAGCCACACACAAATTGAATGTCACTGTCCACATTTTGACCAACTACAGTTTCATGTGCATTATGAACAACTTTGAATCCAATGTATTGCAGCCTGCTAGGCATTTGAATGGTCCAGTACTCCAATCTACTCAAGACTGAAAAAACACCTTGGCATTTCAGGACATCTCTACAAGGTCAGCATTGGAGTTGTCATCTGTATAAATCAGGATGCATGGGTAAAATAATTTAAAAAACACAAAGGCCTAACCAGGCTATCACTCGCTTTCTGGTTTTACGGTTGTACCTTTTGTGGACAAAGACATATGAAATGCACAAACCGTAATTTAATTACATATCCTCTGTAACATTCATAGGTTCAAGCCCCTGCCCCAGTACACCACCATGTGCCAGACAACACACTTCCACTCCAGCCCAGGAGCAAGCCTTCAGTGAGGACTCCAATACTGCAAGTCAGAACGACCACAAGCCAGGTGGTCCATCTCGTTTGATCGGCCAGACAGCTCCAATGAGTCAAACTTGGCACACACCTACACCTCCCATCTCAGCTGCAACAACATCTGAGTGTGAGGACACCTCTGCTTCCTGTGCACAGAGGACCTACACACCAATCCTGTGCCCCTCAATCCTGGCCTCTACTGAGACACCAACCATTCAGCCTCCAGGTCTGCCAGAACCCAGCCGTTTGGGGCACACTTCCTCAAGGGCACAGTCTAGTGAGAGTAGGGCTAGTGGGAGGGACTCTGTAGACCAGCCAAGGGAGAACACTGGGGTTTTTGTTAGCTAGACCACCATTGGGATCATTCCAACTGGCCCAAGGCATGATGGGCCTGGTTAAAACCAAGCTCCAGGAGATCAGGGAGGTGCAGAGTGATCAGATCTTGTAAGTACAGACCCACAATGAAAAAATGAGCTCCCTGACTGGGGCGCTATTTGCCATTTATCACCATGTCTGCAGGGTCTTTCCTGTATTATCTACCCCTGTCTGTGATCTTTCCACATCTGGATAAAGTACACCAATACCAGCCAGAGACTGGGAGGCCCTGCCACATTAGGAGCATAATCCTACCATCCCAGCATCGGCACCTCCTCCCCCCTCATCCCTAGAGGGGACAGTCATCCAGACCAGAAGGAGAGGATGGTAAGACCAACACCACCAACTCCAAGTCGACAAATAACCTAATTTCCTCCTTTTGTGTCTACCATTCACTCTGTGGACTATTTCATGGACACATTTACCTTTTCTAAGGAAAGGTGTAATTTGGATATTGGACGTCAAACTGTTTTTGGTTCTACGATCATGTTTCCATCCACCATGATAGACTCTGTTTTGTTTATTTCATCTTTTTATAATACACCTCACTCTTGTTTTTGTGTTATGATAAAAACTGTAATCAACACAGAGTAAAAGACTTTTTTTTGGATTATTTGTGGCATTTCCTTTTTCATGTCCATCTTCCACCATCATGTTGCCAAATCTTTAAAACACTCAGGGCCTCATTATGACCCTGGCGGTACAGAACCGCCAGGGTCAACGGGGGCGGGAGCACCGCCGACAGGCCGGCGGTGCTCCCTTGGGCATTCCGACCGCGGCGGTAACGCAGCGGTCGGACCGGGACAACTGGCGGTCTCCCGCCAGTTTCCCGCTGCCCAAATGAATCCTCCAAGGCGGCGCAGCATGCTGCGCCGCCTTGGGGATTCTGACACCCCCTACCGCCATCCTGTTCCTGGCGGTTCGCCCGCCAGGAACAGGATGGCGGTAGGGGGTGTCGCGGGGCCCCTGGGGGCCCCTGCAGTGCCCATGCCAATGGCATGGGCACTGCAGGGGCCCCCGTAAGAGGGCCCGCTAGTATTTCACTGTCTGCATAGCAGACAGTGAAATACGCGACGGGTGCAGTAGCACCCGTCGCACCTTCCCACTCCGCCGGCTCGATTACGAGCCGGCTTCATCGTGGGAAGGTTGTTTTCCCCTGGGCTGGCGGGCGGCCTTTTGGCGGCCGCCCGCCAGCCCAGGGGAAAACTTGGAATACCCTCCGCGGTCTCTGGACCGCGGAGCGGTATTTTGGAGGGGGGAAGTCTGGCGGGCGGCCTCCGCCGCCCGCCAGACTTAGAATGAGGGCCTCAGTTAGTAAAAATGTTGCAATTACAAAGACGTAAAATGTTAACCAATTCACTAAAAAAAATAAACTCAACTCAGAATGTATTTGTAAAATACAAATGTTGGCAACAGGTTCTCATAGAAATGGAATCTAGATTATAAACACTAGTCTTAAACCCAATAGTCTGTCCAATTCAGGGTTATATTCTCCATGACCTTAAAACCACAGAGAAAAGGGAATATGCAACAGGAACCAGTTAAATAGGCAAACTATCACTGATGCATGACCTCAGTATGAGCCATATATCCTGCCCTCACTATAGTAATCCTAGATTAATAATACCCATAGTCTACATCATGGCAGTGACAACATGTGAGGCCATATAACCAGTTCAGGACACTGTGGCAGTATCTGGTGCAATGACACATTCATCATTCAGTAGTGTGATAACAAAAAGATTTATCACCTATGAAGAAACACATTAACTGATCCTCCACTGTCCACGAATAAAAGACTTCGACCCGGATTTAAGAAACGTTAGCACAGCATTTGTGCCATTTTTTTACGCAAATGCAGCGCTAACTTAATGACATAATTAGATGTTGACGCTAGAGCAATATAGCGTTTATTTGTTTTACTTAGCACCATTTTATGGGAGTGCCACCTCACCTTGAGTCGGTTAATGACAATGATATGTAAGGCAGGCGTTCCCTGCTAAGAAAATTACACTAGCCCACTAGCGCCAAGTTTACAACCCGACCGAAAATGACATACCGGCTCCAAAAAATTACGCTAACTCTGATTAGCATCAAAATGTTGGCACTTGGTCAGACCAGGTGTTAAAATGAGACCCACAAACTACTACATAAGGGAAACACACAGAAGGAGCATTGGAAAGCAAAAGGACACCAGGGAAGTGTTAATCCTACTGCTTGGCACCTGGAGAAGACAATAGCGATGCCGCCAAATGCCAACGGCACCAATTGCAAACACCACCACAGCAGCCACAAATGCAGCCGATATTTGGCCAGCGTGCAAGCATCCTGGCCCTCAGGGAAGAAGATGTTATCAGACTCAACCATCTGAGGAGGTAGTTCATTGTACACTGGCTCCATCACATAGCACCAGACATCACAGTAAGAGTGAAGAGTCACACAGCAATTCCATCCACGACTAAACTTCTGGCTGTCCTTCACTTACTGGTGTCAGATTCATTCCAGGCAACTGTTGCACAAGTGGGTGGGATCTCATAACCATCCCTCTCTGCCTTCCTTACAAAGATTCTGGATTCCATCATCAGACTCACACCCCACCACATCTGCTTCCCCAACACCCAGGAACTACAGCAGGAGACCAAGCAAGGTGTCTATCACATTTTTGGCTTATTGCATGTGCTGGGTGCTATGGACTTCACCCATTTCCAACTTGTCCTTCCTGCAGCAACCAAACACGTCTACATACCCACTCCATCGATGTGCAGGCCATCGTTGACCACTGTGGAATTATCACAAACATCCTTGCCAAATATTCCTGAAGCGTCCATGATGCTTACATCTCCAGGCATTCCAGTATAAATCAACAATTCCAGGATGGACAATATGGCAATTGCCTACTTGTAGGGAAGATATCATACAAATCATAACACACACAGCAAACTTTTACTACAAACAATATAAACATATCAAACATACATGGACAGGGAAACACAGATAAACTACAACATATAAGCCACATGCCATGCTATGTTGCTTTTAATGCAGGTCACCCTCACATACACCCATATCTACAAGTCCCTGGCACCACCTGACTGACACATCACTGGACAGACAGGTAGACCAATGCCCCCTGTGAATACAAATGCTGGTCTCAAACAAATACATGTGTCCACAGGTTCACAACAAAACACAGATCCTCCCCACATAAAACACTTACCATGGATCACTCTGCTATGTGATTTGCATTGGGTGTTCAAACATCAAACAAGACACATGGCACTGCCCAACATTAACTATGCAGTAGAAGTCACAGGCAGCACTGATATTGATTGTCACCTGAGTGGTCTCATCACCATCTACATATCACCTACATATGATAGTTATACTCATTGTGTACAACTTTCCCGTGTGTGGTGCATAGTGCAGCACACAATTAAATACATCACCATCAATGAAACATCATGTGCAGGAATGGACATCTCACAGCACACCAACAAACAGACCGGTAAATCCCACATCTCCACGCCATGATACAAGGGTATCAACAATGGACTGTGCCAGATGTACTACTGACAATGTACAGGGAGAGGCCAGAAATGTACATGAATGAAGATACATGGAATTTAGCACGGCTGGACTCCAAATGCAGGGCACTGCTGAAAAGCACAGCATGCC
Organism: Pleurodeles waltl; assembly: GCF_031143425.1. Lineage (NCBI taxonomy): Eukaryota > Metazoa > Chordata > Amphibia > Caudata > Salamandridae > Pleurodeles > Pleurodeles waltl. Next base: position 1,036,137,906 of record NC_090445.1, read on the forward strand.
CTGTCCTGTCTCACAGTTGTCTGATAAATCATGTATACATCACAACACATCCCATATAACTGTTCCACACTAGGCATATGAACCTCATGGACATAAATATGCCAGACAGAAATTGCCAACAACAACCCTTTGGGCAAAGGGGTGGGATTCACATGCAACACACAGGGCCTTATACCTGTTACAGGGCACACAACACACACAGTAGGAACACATGTCTACTATATCACTGTTCTGCACGTCTAAAGTGAAAGCACTGAAGGCCACACGTCAGAAAAGATTGACAGCATCTGAAGCAGTGCTACGTCACTTGGGGCTACATGTAAGAAGGTTTGGTTTTGCGACTCGCAATTTGCGAGTCACAAAACCTTATGTTGCACAGTGTCAATGACACTATTTGCAATTCGCAAGTGGATCGCAAATGCCCTACCTCATGAGTATTCATGAGGTAGGTCGCAATTTGTGACCCCCTTGGGAATGGCCGCCCTCACAGGGATGGTGGCCTGCTGGAGACAGCAGACCACCATGTCTGTGACTGCTTTTAAATAAAGTTTTTTTTTTTTTTTTAAATGCAGCCCGTTTTCCTTTAAGGAAAATGAGATGCATTTCAAAAACAAAAAATGAAACTTTTTTGATTAATTTTTTCAGAGCAGGCAGTGGTCTGTAGGACTGCTACCTGCTCTGAATTTTTTTTTTACTTCCATTCACAAAGGGGAAGGGGTCCCATGGGGACCTCTTCCCGCTTCGAATGGGTTAGCACCAATGTGACACTGATGGTAACTGCGATTGTTTTGCAACTGCATTCGCAGTCACAAAACAATCATACATGGGACTGCGACTCGCAATTAGGAAGGGAACACCCCTTTCTAATTGCGACTCGCAAATGTCTTTTTGTGATTCAGTAAATAGTTTACTGAATCGCAAAAATAGGTTGGAACAAGCCAAAGTGAATTTTGCATGTCGCAAACGGCCCAATTCGCTGTTTGCGATGTGCAAAATGCTACGTACATGTAGCCCTTGGACACCTTAACACCCCCTACACAAAACATGTGTATGCTGTAGTCAATATATGGTGTATCATGGTGCATAGTAGGTGTAATAGTGTCAACATGATGGATGCCATGGATGGACTGTGTAGGATAAATGCCAAATGTGTGGTGCAGATCCGGCACAGTGCATAGGCCCAAATGTAAAGCAAAGGTGTGCCCCATTTTTATTCTTGCAATGTGCAGGCATCAAAAGTACCAGATAAAATATATTTATTGGAACCTCCTCTATACCTCTACACTATTTTATCATTAGCCAAATGGAGGCACACACCCCGTACATACATGATGCTTTGCGTAGGCATAATGTGTTGCTAAGGTACACTATGGGGGTCATTCTGACCATGGCGGTCTTGGACCGCCAGGGTCACGAATGACGGAAGCACCGCCAACAGGCTGGCGGTGCTTCACATGCCATTCTGACCGCGGCGGTAAAGCCGCGGTCGCCCCGCCGGAGCCGGCGGTTTTCCGCCATTTGTGCCCCGGCTGGGAGAATCCCTACCGCCGCCCGTCAGGGTTGGAATCACCCCCTAAGTGTTGCACAGCATGGGTAGTCACACTTTCTAAACATAGCACTGTGATTGTTTGCCTAATCTGTCCTCAATAGGGTCCACCAAAATGAGGCTAATGTGGTGCAAGGAGGTTACAGGGCCTTGTAACTTTGGTCCCCTGGCTCAAATATAGAGAACACTGTACACATTTGGCATGGGTGAATTGTCAGACAAAAATCTCAATTACAATCACCATGTATCTAAGCCACAATCCATGATCTGAAAGTGCACCACCACAACTAATGCACCCATGCATTCAAACAGGAACACACACAATACTAGATGTTAGTCTGATACATCACTCCACTCAAAACAAATATGGGCCATGGCACTTAGCTATTGACTAATGTGCCTGATTGATACATGTCCCCACATTCCATTGCAGCTGACCACAGTTACGGTATCCAGACATTTGTCATGACACCAACTGGAAATCCTCCAACTGATGCACAGCGGACCTACAATGAATACCACATAAGGATGAGAAATGGTGTGGAGTGGATATTTGGCCTCCTCACATCAAGGTTCAGGTGCCTAAATCTTACAGGACGATGACAGTTATATGCACCACCCCTCGTCTGCAAAATCATCCTTGTGTTTGCCATTTTGCACAATATTTGTGTACACACACATGTCCCATGGGATGACCAAGTAGATGTCCTTAATGAGGATTATGACAGCAATGGTGTACAACTGGAGGAGGGGGAACAACAAAATACTGCTGCTGGAGTACGCAGACAAGCACTAATAGTGCAGAACTGCACTCCAAGAATCACCATGTAAATAATCAAATAAAATCACCTAAACTCAGAATGTACATGGTGTACTCTTTTACACCATCACATACCAGTTGTAACTTGCACATATCTCAGAGAGTATGACTACACCACAAAAGCTGTAAACAACTTTGGAAAATAGGCCCTGATTTAAAAGGGCCTAGTGCATCTTTGTGCAAAATTAGTGTCAAACATCTTACGCTCTTGTGGCCAAACAATGCTAACATCCAAGCAGCAGAATCTCATAGTGGTGCAAGTCAGGCTTTCGGCCACTTTGTAACACCTTGTGCCACAAAATGGATGTGACAGGCATTAAGTATGCAAGGGGGGTGTAGCTGGTAGGGGGAAGCCAAAATGGTGTAGTGGAATCTAACAAAAACAACTGTGCCAAATATTGCTGCTACTTTTGACACCTGCTCAGAACAGCTATTTAAAGGGGGCACACCATTGGTACCAATGGGACCCTGAGTACTGTTCATTGTAAGGGCCTAAATCTTAGCTCAGAGTATGAACAGTACATCAATTGGGTCAAATATCTCATATGCTATTACCTCCTACCTTGTCCCATTGTGTGGATATTGTAAAATATGACACAGACATGGTTGTGGCAGGGGGGTGCTAAGGGTGGAAAGAAAAGAGACCCTCCACTGGCTTCTGCACCACTTTACTTTAATGATTCCCATACTCAGGAACAATAAAAATCTCCTAAACAATCCACTACCACATGAATGTGTTGGTGGAATGTAGGCATTGTCTCTAGCTAATACAATTCACATTGTCATACACATATCGCACAAGTGTGTTGGCTTGACACATGCCTGTAGTAATCCAGCAAATATATTTGAAGACTGCCGTACAGATGTATGGGCTAGGTAAGAAAAGGCTAGCAAGTACCTGCAATGGCAGGATTGTGTCTGCTAGGTAACCAAACCAATTCTGAATGAAAACAACACACGTGAGTAATGAGGAAAACTTCTTAGTGCTACTCACATGTATCAGCAAGAGATTTATATACCGGGACCAATACACATAAATGTCTATGTGTATTACACCCAATCAACTTACAATGTGCATGTAGGTCAAGCAATGTACTAACAAGTCACAGACCCTTGCAAAAACTGCATGTGTGAAGAATGACATAGAAAACTTGATTGTGTCATTTCTTCTACTCATAGCTGACATGAATAATCTCAATAACAAAATACACTCATTGGGAATGTTACGTAGGTTGTGGAAAGCACATGTGAGCATGTGGCCATGTATGAAAAATTATGTGAACCCACAGCAGAACAGTTGTGAGAGAAGTTGGAAGACTTGGAGGGCTGGTCCTGCTGAAATGATCTATGGATAAAAGAGGTACCTCAAAATACCCAGGGTCTAGCCATGGTCCTGTTTTTGGACGATCTCACCCTGAAACAGATGTAAACAAATGGACTCCCAACAACCTTATAGGTGGAGGGATTCCACCGCATCCCAGGTGCACCAAGAAAGCCTGGGGCACACCCTTGGCCATCATAGCAAGACTCAGAAATGTCCGATACCGGGACATGAGTCACCAAGCAGCTCGCTGTGCCCCCTCATTGCATATATTTGAAGCTTGGATTACCTTCGTCCATAATAGCTGTCTTTGGGTCCACAGGCTGCATCACAGTGTCTGGTAGGTTAAGAAGGCTCTGAGGGAATGGGGCCACAAGTACACAAAGACTTTTCTGGCACAGCTTTCATTAGGTGCAACATGCAAAACTCACTTTTTAGCACACCTAGAAGCTGGTTGTTGGCTGAATTGAATGACAGCTGTCAGGAGAGTCAAGAAACTGCAACTACCTGAAAAGGTGCTGGGGTGGCGGCATGGTGTTGTAGGAGGCTGGCCTGGTTTATAGTGGGTACCTGATGGTACTTACACCTTGTGCCAGGTCCAGTTATCCATCATTAGTAGATTAGTAGTGTTCTAGCAGCTTAGGCTGATAGAGTTAGCTATAACAGAGCAGCTTAGGCTGAAGAAGGAGACATGCAAAGCTCCTACTATACCACTTATATCATCTAGGTACTAAATCACAAGAAACACAATACTTAGAGTTACTAAAATTAAAGGTACTTTATTTTAGTGACAATGTGCCAAAAAATATCTCAGAGGATATTCTCCCTTAGGAGGTAAGTAAAATACACAAAATATACACACACAAACCAAAAATCAGGTAAGTAACAGTTAGAAAAGGCCTAGGGGCAACACAAACCATATACTAAGAAAGTGGAATGCGAACCAAGAATGGACTCCTAGGCTAGAGTGAAGTGTAGAGGGTGGGGCGAGGCCAACATGGCGACCGGAGCGGCAGCATAAACTGCAGCCCTGCTCCCGGTCCTGCTAATTATCCTGTTTACGGCACCTCCAGTCCTACCCGAGGCAGGAGCTGACTTCCCCGCCGCCCGGGACCCCCAAGAGAAGCGGCGGCTTCAAGCTGGGCACTGCTGCTGCCCATTGAAGTGAGTGACGTCGATGCAGTGACGAGTCAGCGCCCCCGGCCTGGAAGGGCGCCATCCCGGGCCGAAAACCAACACCGCCTACAACAAACTGAGGCTCTGTGGGGCTGCGCATAGCATTGGCACGTACCAACAACCGGCGCAGGGATGGATCGGGGCTCGAGGCCCACAGCTGAGGTGAGCGATTACTGAGACTGCGAACAGACTCCTCCCCCCAAGGAACAGCAACAACTGGGCGCCAGACCCTGCTCTGGGACACGCCCGACGAGGAGGTGCGCCGCGGCCTGCGGCCAGCGCACAAGTGAAGCGCTGATCGAGGCCGGACCCTAACCTCCCTCATCAAAGGGAAAGTCAACAAAAGTAAAAGCAGCAGCAAAGCACCAGGACACCTTACCACACCAGGCTGTGGATTGCGGATGGAGAGGTTGTGAGCTGCGTCGCGTGGCCTGAGTTCAGGGAGGACGCTATCACACGTGGGACACCGCAGGTGAGGAGACGCAGGGCGGTAGGCTCCCTGCCTGGCTCCGAGCGCCTGCATGGGACAGCCGCTGGCCAAGATATAGTGGCCCATTGATCTTCAGCAACGTATGCCAAGTTGCAGTGTAGATACGAAGCCCTGGCCCCTGCCTCAGTCAGAATGTGCAGAGCCAATAGCTGCTCCAAAGAAGTGCTGCAGCAACCACCTCAAACCCCCTGGACACCATAAATAAACTCTTTTTGAATGTAATCGCCTCATTCCGGGTACGGTGGCGGCACAGATCCATGACCCTGTTCACATCTTCTTCCGTGGCCTACTAGTGCCCTGACTGGCTATTGAGCCCGCTGCGGATTGAACCGCCGAGTCCAGGAGACCCCAATCTCAGACACACACAGCAGTCCCCACACCCACGCTGCACCAGTACTATAGTATCAGGTTGGATGCGGCTGCCCGTGCCGCTTCATGCAGTGCGACGTGCTCGGCCCCTATTCACCGCTAAGGAACTGGGCAGGGGAACAATACGAAACCCAGAGACGGACTGATCTGTATACCAATACCAATATCCCCACCTCACTTCGCTGCAGATAGGCGACCGTCCCAGCCTTTACAGGACACGCCGTTAACTCTGGCGCGGCAACTCGGACCTTCGCCTGGTACTCATCGTTACACTACAGGAGCCTAACCAGTATAGCGCCACAGCTTTCTAGTAGCGTCGCTCAGCCTACGACGCACCTAACTGGGCACACATCACCATCAACCCCACATTGTCACAGACATTAATGGGCAAACCGAAAACCCCATGTGCACCCCTGGGGAACATGGAATCAAGTGCCCTCCTTCTTCTGAGGACCACACCCCTACGCACCAGGCTTTGCAGAAGATGGAACTTACTTTACATGCCCACACAGCACAATTTGAAAAGATATTACAAGCTATCCTAGACACTAAGACCACCCTGGAAGCCAAAATAGGATCAGTTGCAGCAGACGTCAGCATACTGCGGGCAGACTAGCACGCACTGTCTGATAGGGTGGTTGAACTGGAAAAGGACACCGCAACTCTTCCCTCGACAGTGAAGGAACTGCAATCACAGATGAATCACCTGGCAGCAGAAGTGGCCGACCTAAAACACAGAGCTGAGGATGCAGAGGGAAGGTCACAACGCAACAACATCCATCTAGTGGGGTTCCCAGAACCTGTCGAAGGCCCCTGCACAGAACTATTTATAGAACAATGGCTCACGGAAACAATACTAAAAGGCAATATTCTGAAGTTCTTCTCAATAGAACGCGCCCACAGGGTCCCGGGCAGACCCCCCACCTGGTACGCAACCTCACCCGCTGATAGCAAGTCTTCTCAACTACCGTGACAGAGACCTCATCCTGCATCTATTCCGCAAATCAGGTCCTATACGCTTTGAAAATGCAGAGATTACGGCCTATCCAGACTTCACTACGGAAGTGCAGAAGAAACGTCGCTCTTTTTACCGGATTAAAGAACGTCTCCGTGAGCATAATATCAAGTATGCGTTAATGTATCCGGCCAGACTCTGCGAGCAGGACGAATCCCGAGTACTCTTTTTCACAACACCAGAAGACGCCTGGACCTGGTTTGCATGCCAAGGGCCTGGCCAACCCGACAGATGCAAATAACCCTGTGGAAAAATGGTCCTCTCCCAAGGCAAGACGCAGGCAACGCAAAAAACAAGTCACTAAACCCACACCCGAACAGTCTCAAATGGAGCGCTCCCTCCTCCTGCAGGCTACATCTCGATTTGTCAATGCATCACCAACAAATCTGTACAGTCAAACTGATGGTGAACTAGACCAAGACGCGCTCTCAGATTCTGCGGACTCTGTCCGGGGCCCGACTCTCACGCCGCGCACGCCAGACGATATACGCTAAATAATCGGGATCTATCCACCATAGTGCCGTGCGACGCACCCAACCCACAGCGACATGGCTTGACTCAAATAGCCGCCCAAGAATTGACTGGGCGAAACAAAAGTCCTTTGTTACTTCACACTACAGCAGACTAGACACTAAGGGGGTCACGAGACCTCCAGGGCTAAAAGGACGGAAGCACCGCCAACAGGATGGCGGTGCTTCCAGCCCTATTACGACCGTGGCGGAAGCGCCACGGTCGCACCGCCGGGGCCGGCGGTTTCCCACCGTTTTAGCCCCGGCGGTGATAATCCGCCAGGGCAGCGCTGCAAGCAGCGCTGCCCTGGGGATTATGACACCCCTACCGCCAGCCTGTTTCTGGCGGTTTGCACCGCCAGGAAGAGGCTGGCGGTAAGGGGTGTCCTGGGGCCCCCTAACAGGGCCCCGGCCAGCTTTTTACTGTCTGCATAGCAGACAGTGAAAAGCGCGACGGGTGCAACTGCACCCGTCGCACAGCCGCAACACTGCCGGCTTCATTAGGAGCCGGCTCCTATGTTGCGGCCTCATCCCCGCTGGGCCGGCGGGCGCAAACTTGGTTTGCGCCCACCGGCCCAGCGGAATGCCATAATGGGGGCCGCGTGAGTGCGGCCGCATTGGCGGCCGCACTGCGGTTACCGCCTGGCGGGCGGCAGTAGCCGCCCGCCAAGGTCGTAATGACCCCCTAAGGGTCCTGGGTGGAGGATCCAGTGCCAGGAGCATCACAGGCCGGGTATCCCAAAGATTGGGTTCCATCTACCCTATGCACCCCCCGCTCCATATGGACTGTTCACTCAAGCTGGCAACCGGCGGAACTTCATCCGCCATGCCACTACCAAAGTTAATGTTCTATATAGTTATTGATTTTATAATTACTCAATGGGTTTCTCATGTATTGTTTAATAGGGCTCACGCCTACAGTAATCCACGTCACATTTGTTACACTAATAATATCTTGCTCAACAGTATTTTGGGCATAGGCTGGCTAACTCCGAAGGGCAAAAGGCACATCACTAACATGAACGCGACGGGGATCACGTATCACCCTCGACTAGCTAAACCTATAACACCATATAACCTCCCAAACTCAACAACATATCCCAAAATATAATGTGCTCACATGGAATATAAGAGGTATGGCATGATTGCGCAAGAGGCAACGGGTATACACGTATCTCAGGAGACACCAGATACACCTAGCCATGCTGCAAGAGACACACCTTTATAAGACCACACTGGAAAGCACCCCCAATGTTTCCTGGTGGTGCATGCTCTGGGGGCCGTCTGCTTTCATCCCGCACAGGAAGCCACAAAGAAATCTCCTGTGGATCGATGGAATCTTCCCCCTGCTCCAGCAGGCACCAAACTTTCATTGTCACCGGTACTCTGGGACCCCTCTCATCCTGAGGAGCGTGGCCCCTGGAACACAGGTGGTGGACCCAAGTGACCCAGACTGTCCAGTGGTCCATCTGTCCAAATTTGGAGGAGGTAAGTCCTTGTCTCCCCTCTCCAGACAGTAATCCTTTGTACTGCGTGAACTGCAGCTGCTAGGGATTCTGCGCACTTTTGCAAGGAATCCTTCATGCACAGCCTAGCCAAGGTCCCCAGTACTCTGTCCTGCATTGTCCATCTCACTGAATTGACCACCGGCTTTGTGGGACCCTCTTTTGTAGTGTTGAAATGACCGCCGTGCTCAGTTGTCTTGAACCCATGTTCAAGTACTTCTGCGGGTGCTGCCTTCTTGTGTATGGGCCCTCTGTGTTGCCGAGGGTTCCCTCTGTCTCCTCTTCCAAGTGGCGACCTCCTGGTCCTTTCTGGGCCCAGGCAGCACCCTCTTTCTTCAATAGTGACCTGATTTGCACCATTTTTTTTTACTCCCAACCCCCATTGAAATGACTCCTGTCTTAGCAAAGACAGGAGTCATCCCCCCTTGCCCAATGGCCATGCCCAGGGGACTTATGTCCCCTGGGCATGGTCATTGGGCATAGTGGCATGTAGGGGGGCACAAATCAGGCCCCCCTATGCCACAAAAAAAAAATACTTACCTGAACTTACCTTAAGTTCCCTGGGATGGGTCCCTCCATCCTTGGGCGTCCTCCTGGGGTGGGCAAGGGTGGCAGGGGGTGTCCCTGGGGGCATGGGAGGGCACCTCTGGGCTCATTCCGAGCCCACAGGTCCCTTAACGCCTGCCCTGACCAGGCGCTAAAAAACGACACAAAAGCGGCTGGACGTCATTTTTTTTGACCCGCCCACTCCTGGGCGTCATTTTTGCCCGGGAGTGTAAATACGGCGCACATGCCTCGGAGTCATTTTTCAGAAGGGAACGCCTACCTTGCAAATCATTAACGCAAAGTAGGTGTCCACGCAAAAAAATGACGCAAACTCCATGAACTTTGGCACTAGACGCGTCTAACGCCAGAGTATAAATATGGAGTTTGTTTTGCGTCGAATTTGCGTAAAAAAAAATGACGCAAATCCGGCGCAAACGGAGTATAAATATGGCCCTCAGTGTTTTCTTACACTCCCAGCGACCCTCTACACACAACACTAGGCCAGGGGTCCCTAAGTGGTTCTCATCCCACATTCCTAGTTTGTGTTGCCCCTAGGCCTGGTGCTTCCTATTGTATTCTTCAGTGTTTGTACTACTTTTCTAACTGTTTACTTACCTGATTTTGGTTTGTGTGTATATTTTGTGTATTTTACTTACCTCTTAAGGGAGTATATCCTGAGATATTTTTGGCACATTGTCACTATAATAAAGTACCTTTATTTTTAGTAAGTCTGAGTATTGTGTTTCTTATGATATAGTACCTATATGATATAAGTGGTAAAGGAAGAGCTTTGCATGTCTCCTAGTTCAGCCTAAGCTGCTCTGCTATAGCTACCTCTATCAGCCTAAGCTGCTAGAACACTACTAATCTACTAATAAGTGGTAACTGGACCTAGCACAAGGTGTAAGTATCATCAGGTACCCACTATAAGCCAGGCCGGCCTCCTACAGTTGTTAGTTGGGTGATTCATGTACAGACCCTGCAATGCTGAGTGTCCTCCCTGCAACTGGAGGTGGTCTCTGGAAGGAACCTAGGACATCCTAGATAGCCTCTTTTTTGATGGTCGGCAGCTGGTCATCCATATCATCTGTAAAATCCAGGAAAGGCAGGTTGGCAGGAGGGAAGGCATCATCCTCTGCAATGGGTTAATTAAATGTCAATCTTTGACTGTAGTGGCTGTTGACATGGCTCATTATTTACTTGCTATCGGTGCCTCAGTGACATGTTACAGATCCCAGGTTGTAGTTGTTTATTATGTGTTGCATTGTTCAATGGGAGCAACGGGGCAATGGGGCAACCTTTCAAGGTATTTTGTGCAGTGTTCCTACACCACCATATTCCTTGCAGGCCCCTTATCCCAGCCATTGACACCATGGTAGCATGTCATTTACATTCCTATTTACCATGGTGGACATTTGTACAGTAGTGTAATGAGTGTTGTCACTATATTAGTGCTTTACTGCATTGGCACCATGAATAATGGCACTAGTGCAGAAAAGCACAGGGGGTCCATTGCTTAAAATGCTTGTGTAACTTTATCATCTGCCTTTAGCAGGCCCCACACATGTACTAATTGGATGCGCAGTGCAAGCTTTTTCAATTGTCAGCCCCATTAATTCGACCCTTCCTACATTAGGGACAATTCCTTGCATATAGAATATCTGCCACAGGCTAGCTCAGGTGTGTGTAATTTTTCTTAAATCGGGGTCCTGGTCAATATGAAGGAAGAACAGTATGCTGGGGCTTCACATTCACATGTGGTTTGAGCAACTCAAGTGGTATATGTTGCTGTTAGAAATGGGCTCTCTTGTTTGCAGTCAGTTTGCACTCTGTCCAAGCAGGGACCCTCACTCTAGTCAGGGCACTGGAGATACACATGTAAGATAACCCTTGCTCACCCCCTTGGTAGCTTGGCACAAGCAGTCAGGCTCATCTCAAAGGCAATGTGTAAAGTATTTATACCAAAACACACAGTAATACAGTGAAAACACTACAAAATGGACACCACACCAGTTTGGAAAAATAGCCAATATTTATCTAAATCAACAAGACCAAAACAACAAAAATCCAACATACACAAGTCAAGACATGAATTTTCAAAAGACTAAGGCCCTCATTATGACCCTGGCATTAAAATGTACCACACCGAACTGCCATGGCAGTAACAGCCGCTGGGCTGGAGATATCAATCTCTAGCCTGGCGGATGTCACTGTACTGCCTGCGGGATAATGACCCCGCCTAACGCCATGGTTTCTGTGGCTTCTTAACCACCATGAAAACCATGGTGGAAGGAGCTATCAGTGACAGGGAATCCCTTCCCTGTCACTGCCAGAGGTCTTCCCCACCCCCCTCTCCACATACCCACCACCCCCCTTCCTCTCCAAACACCCCCTACATTCACACCCTCCTTTCACACACACACACGCATACACACACCCATTCCCACATGCATCCACACATGGATACATCCATTCACACACACACATCCGTACACACTTTCATACATACATGCAGACACACATTCACAGTACACAACATTCAGGCACTCACACCTCCATACATGCACACACATTCAACACGAAACACACACACGCATGCACAAACATTCACACACACCTCCCCCCCACACACCACCCTCCTCCCGTTGTCAGAGCACTCACTCACCTGTGTTCAGGGAGTCCTCCAGCAGGAGACGGGACGGGGCGCTGCTGCCAGCAGCAGCCTCATCCAGATGAACACCATCGGGCCGTATTAAGGGTCATAATATGGCTGGCAGCGGTATACTGGTGTGGCGGTGCTGGGGGCAGCAGCGCCACATTACCACCATGCGCCGGCATGGCCACAGCTGGCTTTCCACCATTCTTCTGGCGGAAATCCGACTGTGGTCATAATATGGCAGATGGCTCGTAGCCGCGGCAGCGGTCTTTTGGCTGCCGCTGCTGCAGCAGTAGTCGTTTTTTACTGCCAATATCATAAAAAGAGCCTAAGAGTCTTACTACATAGTAAGCAATGGAAGTGTTGATTTTACGCAAAGTACCTGGTGTACGCCAAAAATAAAGCCGCACGGGCAAGCGTGCACTGGAAAAGTCAGCGATACCTCAGATCCGTGTAGGTTTATGATGATTTTGACGCCCAGTGATGATGCATGAGAAGTTCGACCGCTCAGTGTTGGAAACCTGCGCTGCATGAGCTTTGCGTCATTATCAGCAGCTGCAAGCGGGTGTTGCATCATGTCTCCAGCTGCAATGCATCAATCTCCCAGCCGTGAAGCGGGTGGCGCGATGTTTTTCAGTTGCATTACATGTAGTGCGTCAGAATTTTCCCTGCACAGTGTTCTGTGCATGGATTTCAGTCCTTGTTCTGATAACTTCACCTCTCAAGAGCCCAGGGACTGGATGGGGCACCACTTGGCAGGGCAGGAGTCTCAGTAGGGAGTCCAGGTGCTTGCAGAGGAAATATTTGATGGCGCTGAGAATTCAAAACAGGAGACAAGCTCAATCCAAGTGCTTGGAGATTCTTCACAAGCAGGAATATACCACAAAGTCCAGTCTTTGTCGTCTTTCAGGCAGAGGCAGCAACTGCAGGCCAACCCAGCGAAGCACAGTCACAGGCAAAGGGGTAGTACTCCTCTTTCAACTCTTCAGCTCTTCTCCTTGGCATAGGTTCCTCTTGATTCAATAAGTAATCTAAAAATGTGGGTTTTTTGGTCCACTACTTTTACCCCTTTCTGCCTTTGAAGTAGGTATACTTCAAAGGAAAGTCTCTGTTGTTCACAAGATCATGCCTTGCCCAGGCCAGGCTCCAGACACACACCAGGGTGTTGGAGGCTGCATTGTGTGAGGGTAGGCACAGCCCACTGAGATGTAATGACCATGCCTCCCTCCACTCTAGCTCAGATGGCCCATCGGGTTATGCAGACTACACCCCAGTTCCCTTTGTGTCACTGTCTAGAGGGGACTCACAAATAGCCCAGCTGACCCAGGGAATACACAAGCAGGCAGTCACAGAATGGTTTAAGCAAGAACATGCTCACTTTCTAAAAATGGCATTTTCAAACTGACAATTTAAAAAACAACTTTACCAAAAGATGTATTTTTAAATTGTGAGTTTAGAGACGCCATACTCTCTATTGCCATTTGCTCCCAAAGAGAAACTGTACTGAAAAGGTATTTAAAGGCAGCCCCCATTTTTGCCTATGAGAGAGATAGGCCTTGCAACATTGAAAACTGACTTTGGAAGTATTTCATGGTTAGGACATGCAAAACATATTAGTACATGTCCCATCTTTAACATGTACTCCACCCTGACCATAGGGCTACCTAGGGCCAACTTTAGGGGTACCTTACATGTATAAAAAGGGAAGGTTTGTGCATGGCAAGTGGGTACACTTGCCAGTTTGAATTGGCAGTGCAAGACTGCACACACGCAGACACTGCAGTGGCATGTCTGAGACAAGTTTATAGGGCTACACATGTGGGTGGCACAACCAGTGCTGCAGGTCCACTAGTAGCATTTGATTTACAGGCACTGGGCACTTCTAGTGCACTTTACTAGAGACTGTGCCAATTGCACATACATTTTACATAGGGAGCACTTGCACTTTAACACTGGTCAGCAGTGGTAATATGCCCAGAGTACCAAAAACAGCAAAAACTGAGTCCAGCACACAGTCAAAACATGGGATGCAGAGGCAAAAAAGGTGGGGGAGACCACACCAAGGAAGTGAGGTCTAAAAGTTGCCTTGATGTTAGCATCAGAGGGAAAATAGGTTAAATGCAATCTTCTGAACTTCCATACTATCAGAGTGCAAGTTGTCTCTGGAAAAGATTTGTCAATCCCTAGTTGGTGTCTATCTCAGGATCAACACATGTTGGCTTTGTACTAAGGATACAATGAGTCATCTACATGGAAGCAACACATCAACAGATTACCCCAATATCATGCCATTGTCCCTTCCTGAACTATGAGTCAGGCAAAAGATCCACAAGTCATATTGTACTTACCAACATCCCAGGCCCTCTCTGGTCCAAAGTGTGACATCTGCATGGGTATATTGTTGTTCCGTAGTATGAATGAATCATGTTTTGACCCAGGGAAGATGGCACATACATTTGCGATGTACAAGTCTGTTAAGTAAACAACTTGTACATTGATGGAATTGAAGTTCTTCCAAATGCAGTAGACCTGTTTCTCTACTGTGTGGTGGCACCAGTGCAATATGTATTCCATCTATTGTTCCAATCACATGTGGTATTCCACCCAAAGCATACACTTCTCCCTTCATGGTGGCCAAATCCTCTGGATGTGGGAAGTGGAAGAAGCTGTTGATGTGTCTCATCAAAGAAGCAAGGGCTTCTTGTAGCACACCACCGAAAGATGGCTTGGAGATGCCCCAGATACTGCCACAGAGTATTGAAAGGTTCTAGAGGCTACGAAATGCAGTACTGCCATGAGTTTTACTATTGGTGTTATGGCTGTTGTATTCCTATAGTAAGTTAGGAGATCAGGCTACAAGTGTGGAAACAAATCCATGATAGTTTGCCTGTTTAGATGATATTGCTTGAGGACATCCATTTCCTCCATAGTGGCAAGGTCTGGAAAGGGCTGGAACACCTGAGGCTGTCGCCTTCTACCCATTGCTGGGTTCAGACATCTGTATGAATGGAAAAGAAATGATAAGATGAAATGGTCATACCATATGTTTAATGTCAAAACACGTCTGACTTCTTGGTAACAGTAGAAATGTCATTGGGTGTACACACATTGACATCAAATATTTTAGTTTCAAACATTTTAGTAAAATATATTTTTTCATTATTTGCAAATAATACACTTGAACTGTATTATTTGCTCATGTTTTTTTAATTTATTTTTTTTAAATACCATTAACAGAGGTAGTACTTCCCTTGTGGCATTTTCATTGGCAAACATAGTCAAGGTCCAAATTTTATTGTGTCATATATTTTCAAGAAAAGTGTTCATATCTGACAGTTAGAAGATGCACTAGCTTCCATTTAGAGTGCTGGTAATGCACTAACATTGGAAAAATGCGTAGCTTCACACCATAAATGGCGGCTGCCTGACTTTGTCATCAGGACATTGGCTACTCAACAGCCGACAGCGAAAGTTGACTGCCTAGCAGGTGGTAGCCTCTATGACAGGCCCTGCTATAAGGTAACATGTGTGACAGATAGGCACAAAAAGCCAGTGGCTTTGTCTGTTTTGGTCATTGATTGCGTCTGCCGGGTACCTGTGTTTCGCTTTGTGAAAAAACACTCACTTGCCTCCTTACACTGCAGCCATCAAGACCTCCTCATTTTTTGCTGCTGTTACTGACCTCTGGGAGCCAGTATGCTGGGCAAAGCAGGTGACAGGGCCCCTGTCTTCTTCCCTGAAGAGCTGGAGCTCCTTGCCAGGGAGGTTTTGTCACTGTACAGTCAGCTATATGGAACCCCAGAGGATCAGGTGCATGTCTGCTTGGGGAATGTCTGACTGAGTAACATCTTTTTTGGTACTGTGGATGTTGTTGTGATTGGAGTTGACAGAATGAAGTAGCTGGGACAGATTTGTGTGACCAGTGTCTGAAATGTTTGTGCCTGGCAATGTTAAGCCCTTTGAAAGTAGAAGCTGTAATACACACAAACCCTATTTCATCATGTAAATGGCAGGCCACTGACTACCAGTGGCCAGTAGACAGTCTACCAGTAGTATGACTGACAACATACAGCCAAGGTTGAAATGAAAGTAATATTGAAGGAAAAATGTAGAGAGTCTGGAGTTGTTTGATGCTGTACTGTCACAAGGGATTCCAGCACATATTATGTATTAGGTTGCTCTGTATGGTTTAAATCTGTCATGTAGCTACATATAGGTAAACCTAATTTAGGTGCAGCAAGTTCACATGACACTGGCTCACCATCATCCATCTCAGTCTTTCCCATTCCAAAACACACTTGTTTGAACAACCTACAAATCCCTGTTCTTATTGACACATAGCAACCATTAGTCACTGCATGTGATGCAGACCATGGGTTCTGACTCTTTGGAGTTTAGGCAGGAAACCAATGTAGCTGTGAGTATGATTATATGCAAGGATTATGCAGGTGGTTTGGACTTTAGGGGTGGCTCTCACAACAGGATTGGTCACATAGCTCTGGCCAAGATGATGTTGTAGGCCTGATTAAGTAACATGAAAAGCTAGCAAGTATTGATGGTGCACAGAAGATCACTGCAAATCAGTATTTCCACTCTACCTGTAACAAACTACTGGTAAACAAATCTTGTAACTGATTGGTGAAAGCACCTGTGAATTTCCAAAATGTAATGTCACAGCAGAACTTTCCAACAGTAAAAATACATTTTCCTTTCTTGTTCTTTTATGTCATCTATACAGGTCAATATCCATCAGAAGTGGAAACTTTGAAAGGCCATCACAAAGAACGTGCAGACCTAGGGGTCCACAAGCTGCCTAGCCTGCACTGTCGGAAGAAGTCGGAGGACCTTTGTTGGGCAAAAAGAAAGTCAGCCGAAAGCTAAGTTGGGTAGTCCTCCCAGTGATCCAGGAGGGTGTGCCACACCCTGACCCCCCCAATGGCCTGAGTCCTTTTGGTGGATTACCCAGAGCTTGATGGGCAGTTGAGGGCCAAACAGCAGCAACTTTGGGTTAAGTTATTGTCTGTAGATAGCTTTTTCATTTAAGTGGTTTGAGTTTGAATCATACATCTATACCTCCAGTCAAAATTGAATGACATTAAACACCATGATCTTAGCTCTTCCTGGAAATGAGGTGATCCAACAGTTGCAAAAGTTCAATGAACTGTTAGCGCAAACAATATTGGAAAGAAACAATAGCATTAGCAACTCCCTTAAAAATATACCATCTGATGACCAACGCAGGTTCAACTAGGAATGCTTAAAGTTGAAAAAGGAGTTGTCTGTGGCCCCAAAGAACCAACACTTGAGTAACACTTATGAGCAACTATTCATTGATTGCAGGCAGCAATATAAAAGACTGTTAAGGTATAAAAAGAAGCTCCACCCACTCAATCTTTCAGAAAATCTCCTAGAAGCAATTTCCTTTAGAAATTCAAAAACATTCTGGGAATTGATCAGATGGGGTTGTGAAGGTCCTTCAGAAACTCTGGACTGAACATTAGCCCACAACTCTGTATCAATCATTTTACTGCTTTGTATCAAGGAGAAGGCAAGATCATATTGAAAGTCTCTTACGATCCACTAGGTCAACACCTGGCACCAAACAGGGGAAATTCTAACTTAAGGGAGACAACATAATCAGATAAAAACTGTGATATTTTAGCCCAGCAGCATAAGGGGACGGCGTATGAAACATCTGAGAAGTTAATCTCTGCTACAGACCAGCCAATGTCTCCATCCAAAGTTCAGGACAAACTCAGCAAAAAGAAAGTCACTCAAGCCATTGTGTCACAGAAAACGCACAAGGCAGCAGGTCCAGAAAGAATTCTAGCAGATGTCTATTGCAACCATCTAGCACTATGAGTACCAATATTGACCAGCTCTTATAATAATATCTGGTCCTCAGAAGAAATTCCCCCTTCATGGAGAAAATCTATAATTGTGACCCTCCACAAAAAAGGTCCTAGGGACCTAGTATCCAATTGCAATTTCATTGCTTGACAGCTTGGGTAAAATCTTTGACAAACTGATAATATCCAGTTTAGATCAGTGGATAGAAGAAAGAGATTTAATATCAGCATTTCAAGCAGGTTTCAGGAGGGACCAGAGCACTGTAGATCAGCTCTCCAGGATGAACCTAATCTGCTCTAAATGTGTTTGCTTAAAAAAATTCCCCGCTGTATTTGGTATTTGTTGATCTCCAACGGCTTTTGACAACATTGATCCCTCCACACTATGGCATTTTTTATGAAAATAGGAGTTCCAGAAAAGATCTTGAAGTTAATAATCTAATTGCACCCTGGCAATACCACCAGGATCAGATACAGCACCAGGAGCAAATACACATCAGAAACTGTGTGCCCCTTTTAAGGTGAATAATAGGCCTCTGGACCAGGTAACTACTAACAACTATTTGGGTTGCTGTGTGGACAGAAAATTTGCTTGGTCCCCACAGTTATATAAAAGCAATATCCCCTTGACCTAGCAAGCTTGCATGGTTAAGATTTGCAAAACCTAGTGGCAACCGTTCCATGAGATACAAAATGAAAGCAAAGGAGGCAACGCTTTATGGCGCTGAGATCTGGGGATTTAAGAAGACTCCGACAATACAAATAACCAAAAATTACTTCATTGTTACACATGGGCCGCAGTACACAAATGGACACCATAAGAATAGACCTGTAGATAGGAAGAATTAAAGATAGTATTTTATTGTCACTGTTAAAGTATTGGATCTGCTCTGTTCCAAGCGCAACACTAGTGGACTTTATGAAGTTACCAAATTATCAAACAGTGCCATGGTTTATGCTTCTGTCAAACATTTTAGTCACTATTGGTCGAGAAGAATTCTGGCTCCATCCTCAAAAAACTGCAAATTCCAGCTTATCTGTGGCCATAAAGGCATACTGCAATCACAAAAATTCAATGACTTGCAACCAACCCAGCCCTTTGCTAAAACGTTATCTATCATTTAATCAAGAGCATGACCTGGCCATCTTCATCAATAACATCTACCCAGCAGAAAAAGATCCCTTTATATAAAAGTTTGCATGGAAATATTGCGGGTGGCCTCTGTGACCAAGAGGTAGTCCTCAGATCTTTCAGTAGGGTGTGATTGCTGTCCTTGTGCTTTGGGTGGCCAAGAAACATTATCCCACCTTCTTCTGTTATGCCATCCGATGCTCTACTTTCGTAAGCAGCACCTATGTCTACTTTTTTAAACGCATGGGGTCTGGAGATGCAAGGAGGCCGAAGCCTTGTGCATGTGATCTGATGATAAAGGCATTGTGATGGCTGTCTCCACATACATTTTTGATGCATGGATATTATGAACACAAATACATCAAACAACTTTAGCGGTTACACAATGATTGTCATGTCACAATGGTAACACTGCAATAAGCTCTTTCTGAGCTGGATGTACCACCTGGCAAAGCGCTGTGCAAAGTAGGGTCTCAAATTTGCCAGACTCAACAAATATATAGACAATGCTCTGGGTAATTAGTAATTTGTATACTGAAAATATTGTGTACTGTGCTTGCTATGTTCTTACTACTAGGGCAGCCCCCATGATTACTTTTATTTCTTTTTATGATAGTCATTGTTGGCTTAGCTTCGGTTGAGAGACATGTACAAGGATTGTAGATTGGCAGCATCTTGGGACATTTTCTGGTTTCCCGTCCCCCGTCCCCCTTCCGGCTTTTATCCTTTTAAGATTTATTATGTTATGCACTTTATGTTTGGAACATTTCGAGATTGTAGGCCAATTTACTTTTCTAGTTATGACCCATGTATAACTACCCTAGAAAGTACTACCAACGACTTTGGCTGTAAAGGCATTATCTCAGTTTTCAAGTTAGGAAGTAACTTATCAATAGTATGGTTTACCTAGTACTAGTACTGGTTGGGGTAGGTGCATTAGGCTGGTAATACACTGGGAGAGTTTTTTAGACACATCCCCCTGGACCAATTTCAGTGTTATTATGTCATGCACTTTAAGCTTTGTACTTTCTAGATTGCAGGTGACTTTATATTTTTTGCATGATTTGCACACAATTATTTTGGAAGTTTCTATCAATGATTCTAGTACCACTAAACATGTCATGTTTTGATTTGAGCTTCTTTGTGACAGTTTCCCAAAACATGACATAATTGGGTCAGGTGTGAATGTCTGTCACAAATGTGTAATGTATATAGAGAATGTAGGCTTCATTCATGGTAACTGTAAAACTACACAATTATGAAGCAATTGATATATCAGGCTTGACATTGCTAAGTTGGTGCTATGACAAAGTGACAATGCAACAAAATTATTGCATTCTGTGTATAGAGGCATCCTTCCTTATCTGACACATGTTTGTAAGCAGTCTGTCCAGCAAACTTCTTGTAGGTTAATGTGGACAGTAGCTGGTGAACCCGAGTCCTTCGTCCTTCACAAATGTGTATATAAGCCAATCTGTGATAGTTGGCATGAATTTCTATGCCAAACTGTATAGTTAGTAACAAACAGGAATGTGTCCACATTGCTGAAAGAATTGTGCAGCCCACAGATAACATTTTGGTGTACTCAAGCCTGACCAGAGGAGAAATCGATGATCCAGAGCAATGCAATACTGAAAGGGGCATTTTTGCAATGAAGGTAACATCACATCGATGTTGTGGTGTCCAATCTTGATCAGACAATTTCCAAAAATCTTACCCTTTGCCAATTTTAGCTCTGTATTGCAGTGGTTCAGAGATATGGCCAGGGCTATGTTTTAACTCATGCTGTTGAAACCATTTGTTATGGAGTGAACCATACGTGTATAAGTGACAAAGGCATACATGATATGGGAGCTGAGATGGGGGATTACTGAACTTGTTGCAAATGTTGTGTGATGTACATTGATACATACACTGAGGGACCCAGTGGCATGTAGGGTGAGGGGACTGGCACAGAGGCCACCAGTGACTCTACATCTTCCATGGAGGCCTCCAATAAAGACCAGCCTCTAGTGAGTGTGGACCCTGGAGAAACTGTGGCACCTGTGTCTTCTTCTACTTCAGCAACACAAAAGGATGATGAGCGGAGTGTTGAAACTTTTCAAACACTCACCCCCAGTCGCAAATCAGTCTTGACCCTGTTCCCCATGGGAACAGTCCAGCCTGGACTGCCATGCCAGGTCCTCCTTGGAACAGAAACAAGCATCCTAGAACCGTTTTCAGGGTATCACCCTTCATCAGCCAGGTTAGCCTTGAATCCAGTGGCACAGTGAGCAAGGGACCCACGTCTGGGCATACCCTTCCCACTTAGGGCAACTTTAGCAACACAAAAGGATGATGAACGGAGTGTTGAAACTTTTCAAACACTCACCCCCAGTCACAGATCTGGGTTTCATCCACTATAACTATTGTGTCTGTGTTATCAGCATTAACTGGGCAAGGCGAAGGTGACAGTGTGGACACCACAGACACTGAGGGACCCTGTGGCATGGAGGGTCAGGGGACTGGCACAGAGGCCACCAGTGACTCTACAACTTCCTTGGAGGCTTTCAAAGAAGACCAGTCTCTAGTGAGTGTGGACTCTGGAGAAACTGTGGCACCTGTGTCTTCTTCTACTTCCCCATTCCAATCTACACCCTCCCTCTTGCTACCAACCTCAGTTGGCCGCAGCCACCCATAAAAGGGGTGGTGTCACCTTTGCTGCAGGCACCTCTGCCCTTGTCCCGGTGTCCCAGGCTGAGCTCAATGAGGAGGCTGTTGATGTTTTAGGAATGATCGCTGTAGAACCATTGAATGCCATCCCGGGGCTGGCTCACCAGAACACTCAGATGCTAGCATACCTGGATGGCGTGCACAGTAGCCTGGCAGGCATTCCAGGGTCTGGCCTCTTCATTGGCCACAGCCTACCACCCCAACTTTGTACCCACACTCCCACCCTTCCCCACACCAAATGCCTCAACCCAGCCCTGTCCGAAGCATTGGTAAACATGTACAAGCACCCACAAAAAAAGCACACCCAACACCAAAACAGCAAAAACACAGACACACAGGTACAGACACCACACACACCATGACCACCACAGTTACAACCCCAGTCTGTGCACCCACCACTACACAACTACATACCCCCCACCACCACCACACCCACAGCACCCACCACTAGAGCAACACCCACACACACCAGAAGCACATCCCCAGTCAGTGCACCCCCCACAACACAACAACACATACCACCACACCCACAGACACAACATCGACCACTACAGCAACATCCACACACACCAGAAGCACACCTCCAGTCAGTACACCCACCACGATACAACCACAAACCACTACCACCACTATTCCCACAGACACAACACTCACCACTACAGCAACACCCACAGACACCACAGGCACATAGACAGTCAGCACACCCAACACCACACATGCATGCACCTGTACTCCTATAGACACCACATCAACACATACCACATCCACTACATACACATACACTCACACACACATACTTGACACAAATTCCCAAACTCACCCACCCAACAGGCAATCAGTAAAAGACACAGATCTGAAATTACAACATATACAGCAGACCCTTAAGCACCCACACTTTCAACACACACATGCACAACAGACACAGACACTTCCTCTACACCCCAAACCCAAATCCCTTATGAACACCCTACCCATTTTCTTAGGGAGAGCCTACTTTTTCTCTGTCTCTGACCCTTTCCACATCCCACTATACCCCTGTCAAACATAAATCCACCATTTTCAAATCCAAAATCACCCCTACCAAACCCACCACTCCCAAACCCAAACCCACCGCTTTCAAACCCACCACTCCCAAACGCTCCCGTTAAACCCAAACTCTCACCCCCCCAGATCAAGGACCCCCCCCTTAAAAACATTAAGGTGCCTGCTCTTTTTCCCATAGGTGCCCCTTCCAGAGGAGGTTCATTTTTGCAGTGTAAATAAGAGGCAGGTTACGGGCATGCAATCCAGACTTTGAACTTTCTGGCCTAGTGCCTCTGATGTTATTTTCTTTGGAGTGAATCTTACAGAACATATGAGAGAATTATCTCATATTCGTAAACAATTTTGATTTGAGAATAGCTTTTCTTGGCCTTATTTTTGGATTGTTACTAATTGTTGCTTGTGATGTTCTTTCTGCTAATGTTTGTGCCATACACTTACTCTCATTTATGACAGTGATAAACACAGGTTGTATATTTTAGTTTTTTTTAATGGATGCATTAGTGTTGTACATTACTGATGGACATATCAATTGTGGTGCAAGTATTCATGTTGTTACTGAACACTTACACCAAAAATATATGCGTTTATGTTTTTGTGAGTGGAGAAAGCATGTGTGGTTATTTTGACATTATGTGGCAGTAATATGCACATATGCTTTACACAGATGACCTAGCACTTTACAGTTGAATGGGATCATATGTTTGTGATATATTGCACATGCCAAGGGGACATGTGACCGTCATACATATCTGCCATGTTTGCAGTTCACTAGTAAAAAGTATATTAGATGTTGTGTACACACATCTGTAGCATGTTGTTTTGTATTTGCTATATTATCATGGGATTGTTTGGTTCAAATTGGGAATACTGTTTAAGTTGATACTTAAGATAATTTGGGGACATTATGGAATACACACCTTTAAGGACACATTTCTATTTATGATTGTTGAGACTTAGGTGATAAGAATGCAGTCAGTCCCAGAATGGTGGGTGCGTCTTATATCTCGAAGTCTGTTCTA
This sequence comes from Pleurodeles waltl, assembly GCF_031143425.1. Classification (NCBI taxonomy): domain Eukaryota; kingdom Metazoa; phylum Chordata; class Amphibia; order Caudata; family Salamandridae; genus Pleurodeles; species Pleurodeles waltl. Next base: position 1,036,161,615 of record NC_090445.1, read on the forward strand.
ATACATTTTCAGATTTCAACATTACACACTTCAGCATCATGCAGCAATATGGTGGTATTTAATACAATTTAATGAGCCATGCACAAGTCCATGAGTAACAGGAATGCCTGTGACTTACTTTCATTTCAATGACAACATGATTGATTTCCATCTTGGACTTTGACCAGGGGCAATGGGAGGACTGGTAGCAGAGGGTTCATGGGGGCAGGATACGTGGAAAGCATTAAAAAGGTGAGTTTTGTTTTAATATAGGCCCTAAACCACCAACTCAGGTGTGCATATTGTGATTGGCTTGATGGTAAAAGGGCTTGTTGTCCCTTCACCAGACACTATTGTCTATGGCGCCATCGATGCGGGTGATGATTCTTGGCAGTGACGGCGGACAGTCGGTAGTCTTACACCTATGCTCCTGCTGACATCTAAATATGGAGGGTGGACTGTCATGGCAGTGGGTGGGTTTTCTGTCGAAAAGCTGATGGCGGGACAATTACCGCCAACCTCTAAATCAGGTGCCTGGTGTTTATTTGGAACTCTAACACCTCCAGCAGGGCAAGCCTGGGGCTGTTGCTAAAAGTCCTCTTGAATTTGGCTACTTTTGTTGAGAGGTCCTACTGAAGCTCTCAAGGTCTTTGAAGTCCAGATTTCTGGAGCAGTTCTTCTTTAGCTCTACTAAGGTTCCCCGGGTCACAGGTACAGCACTTAAGAGCCACAGCTAACTCCAGCAGAAGCCATCAGCAGGGTCCAGTCCAGGTTCGGTTGCTACTGATCAGCTTGTGACTCTAGGAAAACAATCCTCTTGCAACTTCTTATGAGCCGGTACTCAGATGGGAGGTTGGTCAACTGACCCGCCGAGTCCACTTTTTAGTACTGAGTACAATTGGTAGCAGGCCAGCACTTCAGTTCTTCACACAGCTCACAGAATGCAGGCCTAACCTCTTCTTTTCACAGCCACCAACCCTTAAATGTGTTTTCAGGAGCTCTGGGTGAGGTGTCGACTTTTTGCAATTCACTAACTAGTGGAATAGGGTAGCTTCTGACCACTCCCTAATCAATAAGTGAAAAGTTCCCAAAGGTAAACTTCTCCACTTTTGCAGTACACGCCACTTCAAACTACTCAAGTAAAAATTAATATTACCCATTTGGACAGAAATATGACTTATTGCCAAAACCAGCACCACAAGAATTATTGCATTGTTTCTTCATGTGGTATTCTTGCACCTGATATTTCAGGAGCACGTTTTGCTAGATCAATTTCTTTCCCAAAAATTCCACACATTTGTAGAACACCTATTCAGGATACAATTATCCATTCCATTCCATAATTATAGATCCTACATTATCGGTAACCGCCATGACAAGGTTACACTTGTACTTGTAATGAGAGACTTGGTGCACTCAACTCAGACAGCACAGCTCACAAACATGAAGCAGAAACCACAATGTGGTTTCTAATTTGAAGAATGACAGTTATTTTACAAACCGTGAACAGTGTGATGACTTTAAAAAGTGTCCCTATAATCCCTTCATGCTATTTGCTCATTGTGCAAAATAGGATCATTTTAAGGCATTTGGGGGGTGATTCTAACCCTGGCGGTCGGTGATAAAGCGGCGGCCAAACCGCCAACAGGCCGGCGGTCCAAAAAATGGAATTCTGACCCTGGCGGGAACCGCCAACACAGCCTGCCACTTGAACACTCCGACCGCCACGGCGGGACCGACAAACAGCGCGGCGGTCACCGCCAACAGCCAGGCGGCAGACAATGTACCGCCCACACTATCATGACCCACCAATCCGCCACCTTTTCCGGGGCGGGAGCCCCGCCGATAAAAACACGTCGGAAACAGACTACGAATGTGAAAACGCTCACCTCTACGCACTCCACGAGTACGGAGGACAGCATGGAACCCGAATTGAACATCATACCTGCTCTCGTCTACCTGCTCATCTACCACGAGTACGAACTCCGGCGCAGACGTCAACGGTGAGTACAGCACCTACGACACACGGGAGGGGGGAGGACGAAAGGTTACGGGCACACACATATGCAACTCCCCCCCCCCAATATGTACACACCAATGCAGAGCAACAAGTCACAGTGACACCAACCAAACCCCCGTAAAAAATGCAATGACACATCAAAATTGTCAATAAATATTTATGTCCAAAATAGCCTCCGATAAGTATTGGTCAACTAGCCAGAATATTTACATTTATAAAGTCAATATACACAGCAGTGGACAACTGCAGAAATCAGTCCTGCACATTTAACGTAGTAACGATTTGTCCGTGGGCCAAAGTGTAGCAACACAAGGTCAAAGCCCACACACGAGACCTGAGTCCTTTGGAGAGAACACTGCAGGGGCATCTGACGACAAAACTACAGGCACCTCAGGGGGAAGGGAAGGGGGGGCACCTCAGCCACATGAGTCCACGACGCAAGACCCACGAAGGGGCCACCATGCCCACTGCCATATCCTGGGGAGTGCTTGACAGGAAGGGCCCAGCGGAGCGGTGCTTGAGACGGCGGGGCCCAGCGGAGCGGTGCTTGAGACGGCGGGGCCCAGCGGAGCGGTGCTTGACAGGAAGGGCCCAGCGGAGCGGTGCTTGACAGGAAGGGCCCAGCGGAGCGGTGCTTGACAGGAGGGGCCCAGCGGAGCGGTGCTTGAGACGGCGGGGCCCAGCGGAACGGTGCTTGAGACGGCGGGGCCCAGCGGAGCGGTGCTTGACAGGAGGGGCCCAGCGGAGCGGTGCTTGACAGGAAGGGCCCAGCGGAGCGGTGCTTGACAGGAGGGGCCCAGCGGAGCGGTGCTTGAGACGGCGGGGCCCAGCAGAGCGGTGCTTAAGACGGCGGGGCCCAGCGGAGCGGTGCTTGACAGGAAGGGCCCAGCGGAGCGGTGCTTGAGACGGCGGGGCCCAGCGGAGCGGTGCTTGAGACGGCGGGGCCCAGAGGAGCGGTGCTTGAGACGGCGGGGCCCAGCGGAGCGGTGCTTGACAGGAAGGGCCCAGCGGAGCGGTGCTTGAGACAGCGGGGCCCAGCGGAGCGGTGCTTGACAGGAAGGGCCCAGCGGAGCGGTGCTTGAGACGGCGGGGCCCAGCGGAGCGGTGCTTGAGACGGCGGGGCCCAGCGGAGCGGTGCTTGACAGGAGGGGCCCAGCGGAGCGGTGCTTGACAGGAAGGGCCCTGTTCAGCGGTGGTCTTCTGCACGGCGGGGCCCTCTTCAGCGGTGCTCTTCTGCACGGCGGGGCCCTCTTCAGCGGTGCCTGTCTTCACGGCGGGGCCCTGTTCAGCGGTGCCTGTCTTCACGGCGGGGCCCTGTTCAGCGGTGCTCTTCTGCACGGCGGGGCCCTGTTCAGCGGTGCCTGTCTTCACGGCGGGGCCCTGTTCAGCGGTGCCTGACTTCACGGCGGGGCCCTGTTCAGCGGTGCCTGTCTTCACGGCGGGGCCCTGTTCAGCGGTGCTCTTCTGCACGGCGGGGCCCTGTTCAGCGGTGCCTGTCTTCACGGCGGGGCCCTGTTCAGCGGTGCTCTTCTGCACGGCGGGGCCCTGTTCAGCGGTGCCTGGCTTCACGGCAGGGCCCTGTTCAGCGGTGCCTGTCTTCACGGCGGGGCCCTGTTCAGCGGTGCCTGTCTTCACGGCGGGGCCCTGTTCAGTGGTGCTCTTCTGCACGGCGGGGCCCTGTTCAGTGGTGCCTGTCTTCACGGCGGGGCCCTGTTCAGCGGTGCTCTTCTGCACGGCGGGGCCCTGTTCAGCGGTGCCTGTCTTCACGGCGGGGCCCTGTTCAGCGGTGCCTGTCTTCACGGCGGGGCCCTGTTCAGCGGTGCCTGTCTTCACGGCGGGGCCCTGTTCAGCGGTGCTCTTCTGCACGGCGGGGCCCTGTTCAGCAGTGCCTGTCTTCACGGCGGGGCCCTGTTCAGCGGTGCTCTTCTGCACGGCGGGGCCCTCTTCAGCGGTGCCTGTCTTCACGGCGGGGCCCTCTTCAGCGGTGCTCTTCTGCACGGCGGGGCCCTCTTCAGCGGTCCTCTTCCAGGAAGTCTAGGGAGGCAGACCTGGGCTGGACACCCTGATCACTCGCCCTCCGAATGTGCAGTGGCAGGCACCTTCGGGGACGGAGTCCTGGGCCCTTTGCTGTCGTCCCTTGCAGGCGGGATGGGGCTTGCGGGGCCCTCCAGCTCCGCGCTCCTGATGGATGACCTCTCCAACCTGCTGCCCTTTCGCTCCTTAGATGGGGCTCTCGGGCCCTTGCCTCCCCTGGCTGTTGTGGCAGATGAAGTGGCCGTTGTTGGCTCCTTGGGGGCAGCTGTCTCAGTCCTCTCACGGCGGCCCTTCACTTTACGTGTCCTCTTGCCTGGGGGTGGGCTGGATGTCCCCTTGCTGCTCAGTGAAGTGTCACTGCCGCCAAAGGGTGGACTCCAGAAGCCATGCACCACTTGGACCCTCGAAGTTGGGCTGGTGGTGGCTGAGGTGCTCTTGGAACTCTTAACCGATGGAGGGGGTGGGTCAGGGGAGGGAAAGAGGTTAAGATTAGAGAGGTAACATTTCTTAGGACCAAGGTAAAGGGTAGGAGTAGTGGTGATGGAAGTGGAGGAAGAGGATGTGGTTGTAGGAGAGTCAGGTGTGCTGTCTTTGGGTGCAGGTGACTGAGGCGTAGGCTGTCGTGAGGTGGTTGGCTGTTGTTTGGGTGTCTGCCTGCGTTTATGTGTCTTGGAAGAGTGGGTGACAGACACAGTGGGAGAGGACACAGGGGACGTGTAGATGGCAGTGGGGGTGGTGACTGCACGTGTGAGGACTGTAGTGGAGGGTGTGCTGGTGATGGAAGCACTGGCTGATGGTGGTGTGCATGCAGGTGTGAGTGTAGACGTCACAGGGAGGGAGGGGGGAGACGAGGAGGAGGGGGACACAGAGGTGGTAGTGACTGTTGGAATGTCTGCATCTGGGTGTTGCTGGGGTGAATGCTTGTGTGTCCTGTGGTGCTTGTGTCTGGATGATCTGGCCTTGGGTGTTGAGGTGTGTGCAGGCTGGTCTGATGGTGTGGATGGGATAGGCTGAGGGACAGGAGACAGAGAAAGGGTGGAGGCAGTTAGAAGAGGGAGGCTGGAGACAGGGACAATGGCTGCCGTCAGTGCTGAGGCCAGAGCAGTGAACGATCGTTGATGGGCAGCCTGACCCGAATGAATGCCCTCCAGGTAGGCATTGCTCCGATGCACCTCCCTTTCCACCCCCTGGATGGCATTCAAAAGGGTAGTCTGCCCAACAATGAGCGTCCTCACGAGGTCAATGAGCTCCGCACTGAGGGCAGCAGGGGTAACTGGGGCAGGGGCTGAGGTGCCTGGGGCGAAGGAGACGCCCGCCTTCCTGGGCGAGCGGGCACGGAGCGAAGGCTGAGGGGCTGCTGGGAGGGCGGAGCTGGAGCGCTGGGTGGCGGCTGTACCTGTGGAGGCGGGGGGCCCGGATGTTGCCGCCCCCGCTAGGGAGCTCCCAAACGAGGACGTGTCCGTGTCGCTGGTGTCTTCACCGGTCCCCGTTGTGGTGCTCCCCTCGCCCTCCGGATCACTGGTGCCCTCGGTGTCTGTTCCAGTGCCCACCGGGGCATTGTGACTTGCAGCTCCCTCGTGCTCCGACGCCAATTCTCCTCCGCCTGATGATGCTGATGCACAAGAAGACAAAGAATAAGGGTGGGGGGAGAAATAATACAAAGTTGAGTGTATGCCTTGTCAATACCGTTGGCGGAGAGGACAGACACAGGTGCCTCATGCACTAAGCCGCGAAATTGGGGTACACTACTCAGTACTTCTGACTAGGCCAACAGGTCTAGGGACAACAGACGCGCACATGGGTGATGCAGGACCATGGATAGCTGTACTTGGCACCCTACAGAGGTGGGGGGCGGGGGCACAGGGCCATGTCTAAGGGAGGGGACTACACTACAGAAAGCGCCCTGGCCTAGTGTCACCCACGGCCCTCCTCCCCCACCCAGACGCCTCAACTGCGCTTAAGGATAGCAGAATGTGCAGGTACTCACCCCCTTGTGTCTGCTGTGATGTCCTCAAGCGCCCATCCAAATCAGGGTAGGCCACCGCCAGGATCCGGGACATCAGGGGGGTCAGGGTACGACTGGCACCCCTCCTAGGTCGGGAGGCCATCCCCAGCAGTGACTCGGCGGTCTTTCGGGTTCCGCGGCGGATGTCCTCCCACCTCTTGCGGCAGTGGGTGCCCCGTCTGGTGTAGACCCCCAGGGCCCGGACTTCCTTGGCGATGGCACGCCAAATGTCGATTTTCTGATGGGCGCTCACCTGTTAGACATGTACAGGGTGGGAAAGAGAAAACGTGAATTTTCGGCATGTTTGGAGTACATGCCCCCCCCTCCCCAACCTTGCCATGTGGCCCATTCTCTCATCTGTCGTGCGTTGCAGTCCTCATTTTCTCCCCACCCCAACAACTTACATCCACCCCACTCCACACAGCCATAACCCATTCAATGTGCACTCAGTGTACTCACCTGTTGGTCTGGAGGACCGTAGAGTAGCGCATACTGGGGGCGGACCCCATCCACTAGTTTCTCCAACTCTTCAGACGTGAAGGCAGGGGCCCTTTCCCCAGTCGCAGCAGCCATTGTCACTTCCAGACCGAGGTCACAGCAGCACTTGCAGTATAGGTCCTCTCCTGTGGATGATCAGGTATCGAGTGATTAGGCAGATAGAAAATGGCGGTCACGGCCGCGGCGGTGCGTACCGCGGCGGTGCGTACCGCGACCGCCGGCGCACATCGTCATTGGCTCCTGAATCCCATAGGGTTCAATGTTAACCAATGCGGGTTCATATAGCGGTCTTCGACCGCCTACCGCCACGGTGTGCCACGCCAGCGCATTGACCTCACATCCCATTGTCCCACTTCACCGGTCAGGCAGCCGCCATTTCAAGGGCCCACATGGCTTAATTTCAACTGCGTCACACAGGCCTAGGCCTTGCATTGCCACACATCCAAACATAGCCATCCATACCTTATCGTGTACTGTGCATGCAGTGGTGAACGTACCTGTGACTTGCTTGACTCTGTGCTCCATGTTGTCCTTCCTAGGCACCGTCCGCTGGGACTTGCGAGGAGAAGGATGAATCCTCACGTGTACCGCCCGCTGGTGGACCTGTCGACAATGGAAGAACGCCACATCATACTACGATACCGGCTTGACCGAGCCACTATACATGAACTGTGTGCCCAGCTGGAGCCAGACCTGATGTCCCCCATCCGCCAACCCACAGGAATTCCCCCTCTAGTGCAGGTTCTGTCAGTCCTCCATTTTTTGGCAAGTGGCTCATTCCAGACAACAGTGGCCATGTCATCTGGAATGTCTCAGCCTATGTTTTCAAAAATCTTGTCTAGAGTGTTGTCTGCCCTGACGAAACACATTCGGCGCTACATTGTATTCCCTGAGGAGGTTGATTTGGCCACTGTGAAGGGTGATTTTTATGCCCTTGGACATATCCCCAACATAATTGGTGCCATTGATGGGACCCATGTGGCTTTAGTACCCCCAAAAGACGATGAGCAGGTGTACAGAAACAGGAAAAGTTACCATTCGATGAACGTCCAGGTGGTCTGTTTGGCTGACCAGTACATCTCCCATGTGAATGCCATGTTCCCTGGGTCAGTGCATGTATGTGATGCGAAATAGCAGCATCCCTTATGTGATGGAACAGCTACAGAGACAACGTGTGTGGCTAATTGGTGACTCTGGTTACCCCAACCTGCCTTGGCTATTGACCCCAGTGAGGAATCCCCGGACCAGGGCAGAGGAACGGTACAATGAGGCCCATGGGCGAACTAGGAGGGTCATTGAAATAACCTTTGGCCTCCTGAAGGCCTGGTTTAGGTGCCTACATATGACAGGGGGATCCCTGATGTACTCACAAAAGAAGGTGTGCCAGATCATCGTGGCCTGCTGTATGCTTCACAATCTGGCATTGCGACGTCAGGTGCCCTTCCTGCAGGAGGATGGTCCAGATGGTGGTGTTGAAGCAGCTGTGGAGCCTGCGGAGAGTGAAGAGGAGGAAGACGAAGAGGACGACCCAGACAACAGGGACAGAGTTATCCTACAGTATTTTCAGTAGCACACAGGTAGGAATCTCCCACGCCATTTACCATTTAGTGAATGCCCCCTGCATCTTTACTTTGTGTATTGCCCCCCAGTTCTTTTAACCTGAAGTTTACTTTTCCCTTCCATTTTCATTGCTGTATGACCCACTGCGTGACTTCTGCCTGGTTAGCCCATGGACTAATGCTTATTGACATCGGTATGTTGTCCACACATATATAACAGAACATTATTGAGAAGTAATGTGTTATACATTTGTAAATAATACAGGCTGACTCCAGAATGATTTATGTGCAATGAGTGATTTATTTTTAGTGCTATATTTTGGTACATGATATTAAACGGTGAAGGGTGAGGGTGGAGTTATGTCCATGGCAGAGTCCAGTTCTCGGTCGCACAGGTGCATTGTTCATATGGCAGTGGAAGGATGGAGCAGGGGCAGTTCAAGGTTGGACAGGGTGACACTGTGGGACAGTGGAATGACATCCGGGGGGATATTAGACTGGCGGCGGTCCTGGCATCCTACTCTGTCTTCCTTTGAGATCTCAGGTTCCTCTTGCGGGTGGTTGTTCTTCAGCAGGAGGTGGGGTTCTGGTGGTCCGTCGTTCTGTGGGGGCCTCCTGACCACTAGCGCCGGCGGAGGTGGTAGGCTGTTCCTGGCTAGTGACAGGGGCCCTTTGCGGTGCCACATGGTCCCGCAATGTGGTTTCAATGCGGTTTAGGGCCTGGACTATGGTCCCCATTGCGGTAGCGATGGCCCGGAGTTCATTGCTGAACCCCATGTTCCGTTCCTCCCGCTGTGCCTGGATCTCGGTGAACCTGGCCAGTACCGTCGCCATCGTCTCCTGGGAGTGATGATACGCTCCCATGATGGTGGTGAGGGCCTCTTGGAGAGTCGGTTCCCTGGGCCTGTCCTCCCCCCCCTGTCGCACAGCAGCCCTCCCAGTTGCCCTGTTTCCCCGGGCCTCTGTCCCCTGGACGGTGTGCCCACTACCACTGCCCCCAGGTCCCTGTTGTTGTTGGGGTGTTGGGTCAGCCTGGGTGCCCTGTAGTGGCGGACACACCGCTGATTGACGCGTCCGCGGGACAGAGGCATGGGCCCGCTGGGTGGGAGCTGTGCTGGTGTTCCCAGGGGGGTTTGGGTCTGCTGTGGCCTGTGTGTGGAGAACCGACTGTCCAGAGGTCCCCGATGGTCCGGGCTGGTCGTCAGGTTCTAGGTCGACAAAGCTGCTGTCCTCGCTGGGGGCCTGTTCTGGGGGTGGGATGGACATCTCTGGACCCTCCGTGGTGGTGTGTTGTCGTTCGGGCCCTGCAGGGGTAAAGGAGTATGGTTATTGTTTCTGTGTGTGCCATGGCATGCATTTTGGGTGCCCTTGTCCCCCAGTGCTGGCATTCCCTTGTGGGAGGTGTTGTGAGGGTTGGGGGGGGGTGTATGGGTATGTGCAATGGTCATGCTTTGGTGGTGGCTGTCTATGGTTTGTGTTGGCATTCAGGGGTTGGTGTTGTTTAGGGTGGGTTGTGCTGGTGAGACATTGGCAGGGAGGTTATGTGCTGGGGGGTGAGATTGGGGGTGAGCGGGGGGTTGGCATGCTGGTGTTTGGGGGGGGTGAAGTGGTTGAGATTCTACTTACCAGAGTCCATTCCTCCTTGTAGTCCAGCGAGGCCATCAGGATGCAGGATGTTTACCACCTCTTGCTCCCATGCTGTGAATTGGGGTGGGGTGGGTGAGGGTCCGCCGCCAGTCTTCTGCACAGCGATGTTGTGCCTGGAGATCATCGAGCGCACCTTCCCCCGTAGGTCGTTCCATCGCTTTCTTATATCTTCCCGATTTCTGGGATGCTGTCCCACAGCGTTGACCCTGTCTACGAACCTTTGCCATAGTTCAGCCTTCCTTGCTATGGTGGTGTGCTGCACCTGTGTGCCGAAGAGCTGGGGCTCAACCCTCATGATTTCCTCAACCATGACCCGGAGTTCTTGGTCCGAAAACCTTGGGTGTCTTTGGGGTGCCATGGGGTAGTGTGGATGAGGTGTGGGGTGGTGTTTGTGGTGATGTGCGTGGTGATATGTGGTGATGTGTGCGTAGATGTGGTGTGGGTGATGAAGTTGTGTTCCTGTGTGTGTTGGGCTTTTCTAATGCTGTGCTCGCTATCGCTATCTCTCACTCTCGCTCTCGCCTTCGCTCAGATTTCCAACTAGTGGGGGTTTGTGGGTGTTGTGGGTGTGTGTTTTATAGTTGATTGGATGTGTGGGAGCGTTGTTTGTATGTGTGTCAGGTGTGCGTATTTCAAATTGTCCAATGTGGCAGTGTTTAGGAGCTGTGTGTGTATTTTGAGCGCGGCGGTGTGTACCGCCAATGGAATACCGCGGTTGAAAGACCGCCGCGTGGAGTCGTGGGTCAGAATGGCATGGGCGTGTTTGTGTTGGCGTGACGGTGGAGGTTTGGTCATCTCCAGTTTTCCGCGGCCCGCTGATGTGGCGGCCTTCCTTGGATGTCGGATTTTTGGCGGTTTCACAGTTGGTGGTCAGAATGACCGTGGCGGTCGACCGCGGCCGCGGCGGTAGTATGGCGGACTTCTGACCGGCGGTAAGGGCCTTTTACCGCCGAGGTCAGAATGACCCCCTTGATGTTGGAAGCAAGCTCGTGTCTCGCAAAGCAGGACAAATTATAAGGTTTAAAGGGGCATGCCTCTATTTAGAAGTACCATAATACAAACTAGGGTGATCGATTGAAAACCTGGCAATGCACCAGACAGAATAATTTGGATTAGGAACAGCATCTACATTTCATATATTATCTGTAGTTGAGTTTGAACATGTTCTGTATGTCTTTAGCTCCTCTGACGGCATTGAGATCTCTGCAGAGCTGGTGGGGATTTCAAAATATGACAGTCAGTAGTCCAGTTAGGGTGTCAAAGGAAAAAGACATCCGCCACTCTGATGTATGGTGGACCATCCGCCATAGCATAATCAGGTCTAAAGAAAGCAAATACACATGTATAACCATTAACAATTGAAAAAATTAGATCATAGGTAGAGTAATAATACAATGACACATTCAAAGATTTCCATTCAAAGTACTATTTATGTTGCTTTTACAATACATTTGTCCTTCAGAAATGTGGCTACCTTAACACTTTCCCGGTCAAATATAGGGGCATATTTATACTTTTTGAAACAAAACTGCACTAATGCAGTTTTGCATCAAAACGTTTAGCACCGGCTTGCACAATTCCTGAGCACCAGCCGGGCTCCATATTTATGGAATGGTGCAAGTCGGTGCAAAGGGTGGGCTAGCGTAAAAAAATGATGTTAGCTGGGTGAGGGTGGCGATATGGGAGAGTGGGGTTTTGCTCCAAAAAATGAAGTTAGGCTGGTTAGAGGCAAATAAAAATGCCTCATACCAGCCTAGCGTCATTTTCTAATACAGAACCATCCATACCACATGACTCCTTTCTTAGAAAAGACATGCATCATGCCCACCACCTCAATGGCCAGCACAGGGGACGAGTGCCCCCTGGGCATGGCCATTACACCCTGTAACATGCAGTGGTCCCCAAGGTGGGCCCCAATGGCACTTTTATTTAAAAACAAAAAATACTTATACTTACCTGGGATGACGTCCCCCATCCTCCGGTGTCCCTCTGTTGTGGGTGGGGGTGTTCCTGAGGCTTTGTTTTTAGATGGGAATGCCTACCTTGCATCTCATTGACGCAAGGTAGGTTCACGCATCTAAAAAATGGTGCAAACTCCAATATTTTGACATTAGGTGGGTCTAACGTTAAAATATAAATATGGAGTTTGTTTTGCGCCGAATTTGCATACACAAATGACACAAATTTGGCGCAAATGGAGTATAAATATGAACCATATTTATACTTTTTCATGCAAAACTGTGCTACCGCAGTTTTGCATGAAAAAGTATACCTCCAGCTACCCCCATTCGAAGACACCAGCCAGGCGTCATGTTTATGGTATGATGGTAGCAGGCGGGAAGGCCTGGCTAGTGTCATCAAAAGGGATACTCATCAGGTAGGGAGGCGTAGGGGGAACAGGAGGCTGTGCATCAAAGGTTGACGCTAGTTGGGGCAGAGGTATGAAAATACCTCTACCCAGACTAGCGCCATTTTATGACGTTAAACCCCCATGGACATGACCTGTCTTAGTAAAGACAGGAGTCATGCCCACCCCCTCGATGGCCACTGGGCCCAGTGCCATGTAGGGGGGCACAAGTTCGACCCCCCCATGGCACTTTAAAAAAGAATAAATAATGAAAACTTACCTGTACTTACCTTACGTACCTGGGATAGGGTCACCCATCATCTGGCATCCCTCTGGTGTGGGTGGGGGTATCCCTGCGGCTAGGGAAGGCCACCTGTGGGCCATTCCATGGTCCCCTAACACCTGCCCTGGCCGAGGCATTAAATAATGGCGCTAAGCAAGCTTAGCACCATTATTTAAGGCCTTCTTCCCCACAGGGGGATAAATATGGTGCTAAGGCCATATTGTAATTTTTTGCCCGGGAACGCCTACCTTGCATCTCATTGATGCAAGGTAGTTTACCACTAACAAAAAATGACTTTAACTCCATAACTTTGGTGCTAGATGGGTCTAGCGCCAAAGTACAAATTTGGAGTTAGTTTTGTGCCGAATTTGCATCAAAAAAATTGACGCAAATGTGGCCACATGTTCCATAATGGGACATGCACTAGGCTATATAGTGTTTCACTTGTGTGCATGGATTGTACCAACATAACATAACATATTATAATGAAAACATAACATGCCATATTTGTAAAGCACACAATAACCCCTTGGGGGCACCCTTGCACTGAATTCTAAGTCTATATTATATATATTGTATATTGAACTCTCCATGTTTAATGTGGGGGTGCTGAAATGCACTTGCATTGTCAGTGCTAAGCCAGCGACCTTGTATGAGCTACTATATATATGTACCGGCATCCCCCACCCAACAAGCCTTGGCAATTCCAATACGTCTAGCTCTGTTTGCTAATACATGCAAACACAGGTATTGGAATTGGCCCTTTTTGCAGGGTCATCCCTATACATTTTACCTTCACTCCTTTTTTTGCTGCATTTCTTTTTGTTGGTGTTTGTGCAATTTACCACTGCCAACAGGTGTGAACTGCTTGTGCTCACTCCTTAAAACATGGTAAAATTGATTTACCCAGAATTGCCACATTGAATTTACTGATAAGCCCTTAGTAAAGTAGTATACTATATACCCAGGGGCTGTGAAGTAAATACTACTAGTGGGCACGCAGCACTTATTGTGGCACCAACTTAAGTACTTCTTAAACCATGTCCCAGGCCTGTCGATGTGGCCTGGATGCAATTTTTAAGTGCCATTTTGACTTGACAAAATAACTATTGTGCCAAATTATCCCCTTTTATTTCATATGCCCACCAGCAGAAATTGCAGGGCTTGCCCACACTGTGTTCCGCTTGGAGCGCAAAGTTCTGACAAAACTCCGCCTACCATCACGTGATAGAGTGTTTTCAAAATTGTTGCTCATCAACATTAATTTGGTGAGTGCAAGCAAGAATTTGCAACCCCTAGCGTGATTTTTGGGTACTAGAACACATCCCGGCACTGCAGTTGCATCAGGTTGCTACCAGTTGTGTTGAGAAAGTTGCCGCTCGCATTGAGAAAGCTGCCGGTAGAGTAGAGAATCTACTCGAGCAGCAGGAAGAAGCAGAGTCCTCTGGCACACCATCTGGTGTCACTCACACTGATTTTACAGTGTGGGACAAGCTCCAGGCAGTAAAAATCAGTGAGAGCAGTGCAACGTACTGAAATTGTTCTGCTCATGGGCAGATGTGGAATTTCTCAGAGTTTTTCAATAACTCTGTGGAATTTTGCTGTGAAACTCCACAAGTTCTACTCAGTCCTTCCTAGGCAGCCCATAGAGCAGGGTGTTGTTTGCACTTATTTTACAGTGTGGGACATGTTTCCAGTACTCAAAATCAGCACAAGCAGCACAACATACCTAATTCTGCTGCTGGTGGAACTCTGATGAATCTCACAAGTTTTTAGGTAACTCAGTGGAATTCTGCAGAGTGAAACTCCATGAGTTCCACCCAGGCCTGCCTAGGTAGTGAATAGAGGAGAATGCATTGTAATCAAAGGGTTGAAAATCCACTTTTAAGTTTTACATGCCTTGGTAGTGTTTTTCAATACTGTGAGGACTACCTCTCCCATAGGGTAACATTGGTTGCCGAATGGCAATTAAATAGGTGCCAACTTTTGATTCGGAACAGGTGTTGGTGTCTCAGAAATTGTAATTTAAAATCCTTTTTATTGGGATAGTTGGAATTTAAGTCACAATTTTGAAAATGCCACTTTTAGAGAGTTATAATAAAATTAAGCTACATGAGCAACCCTTAGACCAATGAGAACCTAGGTATACAAATATATCATGGAACAGTCCAGCACAAGAGCAGTTGCCACTGCTTTACTGGTCTCCAGTTACAATAAAACCAATGGTTTCCTTTCCTTGGTCACTGCTTCCTTCCTGGGCAACCAAACAGCACTCTGACAGCTCTCTGGGTTTCAGCAGACTTAGGTGGAACTTTTGAGTGCCTACAATCAGCCTCTAAGGGTGCACCTTGGTGTCCAGTGGCAATCAGGCTTCTTGACATTGTCCTCTCCAGGTGCAAACTTCTTAGCTTTTATGGCCCTATGGTTGTGACAGGGAGTCAGCCAATTGACTATTGGATCACCTTTCTTGTTTGGCACTCATGGGCAATTATTCCATGATCGAGATGCCACAAGCATAGTTTTCTCTTTACTAGTCCACAGGTGCAAGAGAATCAGTCCAGTCTTTGTTTCAGTGCAGACATGATCTGCGGTCTGGGTGCCAGGACAGCCACTGTTATGCCCACTACAAGCCTTGGGGAATGTTGCAACTAACTATCCAATGGGCTACCAGGTCCCCTTCAGACTGATGATGACTTCCTGCAAAGTGTAGCATCAAGATATCCCACGGTGCACTACAATCCCCACTCCCAACCTGGCAGAACCTTTGTCTCCATGTGTGAAGATCCCTAGCCCAACCCAGAGATCTGACTACCTGCAGGCTGCACTCCCCTGAAAAATACATTTAGCAGCAGATATTCTCTCTCTGCCTGGCATGCTGTCTGTCTGCTAACGCTAAACAGCAGCCCCTACCCTGTATTGCTACCATTTGCCTTACAAACATTGTTTCCTTTGAAGCTCGCCTTTTGGGCTCCCACCCACTCTGGCCATTCTGCCAGGTTCAGGTCACACCTCTTTCCTTGGCAGGCCCTTTGTTCCTCATCCTGAGAATCATTCTCACCACTACCCAGGAGGGCAGCAGGCTGTCTCGGGAATAGCAGCTGTGTTCGCCAGACAATGGCTATTGGACAACTTTCTAAAGTTCCCATTTGTGAAATAATTCCAATAAACTCCACCTGAACAAAATGTCGGGTTTAATGCAACAATTTGGTTGAGGTATCAGTTTAGTAGTCCCATTTTGAAGTTACCACTGCTGAGCTGTCAACATGTAGCTCCATACTCGCCAATGGGGCTACTATTGGTTCCCCTGTAAAAATGACTATGCAGGGTATGGAAAACACACATCCTGCTTTCTAATAAACAGCGCCGTAGGGCTTGATAGGCCTGCCTTGAGGGTGGCATATATATTAAAAACAAAGAGTTACTATTGGTGGAAATTGTAAAATCTAATTAGCAGTTTACAAAACACCCTACCAGTCTACAATGACAGTTTGGTACTCATGCTTTGCTTTAGAAGAAGGAACAAACTTGAACAAGGGAGGTCCCGAATTGTGAAACCAGGAAAGGCTTTTAAACAATGAATTGAGAACAACCATTTGGCAGAGACCCAACATGAACGGTAGAAGGCAGGTAGTAGGGCCTGTGTTCAAATATCTAACCTAATTGAGCTACATCCTGGGAAAGAAACTACAACACGCTACTATTCAAAACCCGTAGATGCATTAAGGAGCTAGATAGAAGTCTCCTAGACCACTGAATGATCAGCCTCCTCTAAAGAGCAACATATCATGAAGTGGAAAAAATGACTGTGGGGATAGCCTGTCAAGATCCAAATTTGTCAGTGCAGCACAAGTAAGGCACCATGACTACTACCTAATTAACTATTGGATCGGGCCCTCTCTGCAGCATCACCCCAAGAAAGTGGTAAAATGCTTGTGCTCGCTCCCTAAAATATGCCACAATTTGCCTACACCTGATTAGCTCATTGAATTTACTTACAAACCCCTTGTAAATGGTAACACATGTTCCCAGGGCCTGTAAATTAAATACTACCAGTGGGCTTCAGCACTCCTTTAACAAACAGAAAACAAATACATTCATAATATTCATCACTCATACTACCTACTGAAGTAGCCTTTTCAAACATGTCTCAGGCCTACGACTCCAGTTTGTAATGCAGTTCTGAACTGCCATTTCAACCTGACAAAATAAAACTTTTTCTAGACATA
Source organism: Pleurodeles waltl (assembly GCF_031143425.1). Classification (NCBI taxonomy): domain Eukaryota; kingdom Metazoa; phylum Chordata; class Amphibia; order Caudata; family Salamandridae; genus Pleurodeles; species Pleurodeles waltl. The sequence continues at coordinate 1,036,178,213 of NC_090445.1, forward strand.
TATAGTTCCTTTTAATACATATGTCACCCCTAAGGAAAGACATAAAGGTTCAAAGAGCAAGGTTCAAGAGCAAGGTGTATTGTATTAAAAACATAGACCATGTCTTAGCAGTGAAAAACTCCTAACGTCATTTTTCACTGTTGTAAGTCTTCTCTCTCCCATTGACAAAGACCAGGTTACCCTATTTCACCTAATAAGTGATAACCTTTTATTGGGAGCAGATACAAATATGGTGTTTACACTCAAATGAACTGTAGTTTCAAATCCTCTTTAATGATAACTCCAGATTTATAGTCACATTTCTGAAAATTACACTTTTAGAAAATTGGCTTCTTCTCGTCCTAACCATTGGAGCCTTCTGCCAGGGTCCTGGCTCACATGTCTGTGAGTGGATCTGGTGTTGGGGCTTGTGTATTCCTTCCAGACAGCGAGACAAAGGGGGCTGGGTGTAGTGAGGATGGGCTATCCTGTCTGGATGGTTGAGGGCAGAGCTGCTCCCTACCCCTCTTACATTACAAAGGGCTTAGCAACAGCACACCCAAAGGCAGCTGGCACTAGTTTTTTGTCACCCCAGACTTCATGGATCCTTTGCAGTGGTGGGGAAGAACTCAGAATACTCCCCCCACTTTAAAGGCCAGCACCAGGTTTAAAAAATGCGCCCTCAGAACAACTGTTCAGTACACTCCTGGACCTGTAGACATTACAGAAGAAAGACTGCCTTGTTCCTCAGAGGACTGCACTGCTGTTTAAGGCCTGCCTTGTTTCCCAGAACACTGCCCTGCTCTTTCAAGACAACTGACCTCCTACTTGAGGGCTGCCTTAATGTTTAGAGAGCTGCCCTGCTGCCTGAGGCCTGCCCTGATCTCTGCAAAGGTAGATTGGACCTTATCCCTTCATCACCGGCTACCTGAGTGATTCCAAGGGTCAGCTGGCTAAACTCCTGTTTGAGCTATAGGGACACTACAATCTCCAGATGCCTCCCTCCTGCAACGGCTCAGATGACCTGCTGCACTGCACTGCCTGGACCTGCAACTGCATCTGCTTGAGCCCTGGTGGCCTCTGCTGGAATGAGTTCTTGACCCCTAAAAGGTGCCTTCCCAAGTCCTGGACCCTTGGCTGGCATCAGTTGAGTTCAGCCTGTAAAGAAAAGTGAAATACTGAGGTTTTGGGCTCTGTACTACTGCAAATAGGCCCCTGCCACCTGTGACAACCGTCAAAACAGAACTCCAGTGACCCCTACTCATCAATGACTAGAATGAGAAAGAGGGATGTTCAGGAAATTGTCATTATATCAAGCATTTAACACCTACAGTATCACATATTAGAATCGTTCGTGAAAAATAGTGAACAACTTTTAAAGGACTGTAGGTGAGCAGTACCAGGCTCGACTCTATAAGATAAAAGTAGGATATCTGGGTAACCAGACAAAGCATAATGATTCCCCTAAGAAATGTTTATAATTTATAAATATTTATTCATCTATTTGAGCTCAATTTATATATCATTGTGCTGTCAGACATTTTAGACTATGCCATGGTATCCACATACTCACTAGGAAAGGCCAAAGTCCAAATTGTTCAAAAGCCTAATATTCGTAACTGCAATTTGTGTTCAGTTGTAAGCAAGCTGAAAGAATGCTGTTTCAGGGCTTTTAGAAGTACATGTAGATTGAGTCTACTCTGGAGCCTCAATTTTGTGTATTGCACAGTCTGGGGCCTAGACTCCAAAGGCTCTTCCTCCTTGCTTCATCCACTCAGGATGTAGTCAGTTACATGCTGACTCTCTGCAACCAGATGCAGCGCTTCTGGAAGAAGGCCAAGAGCAACCTTGAGGCCAGTCAAGAGGTTATGAAACAATGGTATGCCCAGAAGGCCACCCTGGTAGAGTTTCAACATGACAACAAAGTTTGGGTGATGGAGCCAGTAGAGCCTCGGGCCCTCCAGGACCGCTGGACTGACCCATTTGAAATCAAGGAGCGGAAGGGGGAGGTCACTTACCTAGTGGACCTCAAGTCCCCTAGATACCCACTAAGGATTGCTCCATCAGAACCGACTGAATCCTCCTGGTGACAGACGAAGGAATGGAAGAGAAGAGTGAACCTCTCCCAACCCTTCTCTCTGCCAAATAAGGTGATGGGTCAGTGGAGGGTGTCAATCTCTCGGACTCCCTGACCCTGCATTAGAGAGGGGACTGCTAACAGTTACCGGAACAGTACTCCTTCCTGTTTTCCCTCACCCCTGGACTCACACACTTGTATGTCCATGATAGTGACACAGGACTCAGACCCCCTGTAAAGAACACAATTTACAGGTTGTCAGTCAAAGTGAAGACTAGCATCAAGGAGGAAGTTGCCAAAATGCTGGCTCTTGGGGTGATTGAGAAGTTCAGCAGTCACAGGTTCAACCCAGTAGTGCTGGTGCACAAGGCTGCAGCTCACGTTGCCAACCCAGAACTTAGGTTCTTCATGGACTACCGGGGTCTCAACTCTGTCACGAAGACAGATGCACGCCCCATCCCCCGAGCTGATGAGGCTAGGTGCAGCCAAATCCCTCAGTACCTTTGATCTCACATCAAGGTACGGGCAGATCACCTTGACTGAGGGGGCTAAATAGAGATCAGCTTTTTTTTTAACTCCAGATGGACATTACCAGTTCAGACAAATGCCCTTTGGATTGAAAAATGCCCCTGCTACCTTCCAACGGTTGTTTAATGGGGTCCTAGCTGTCAGGGATGAGTTCTGGGCAGCCTACTTGGATGACATTGCCGTCTACAGTTCCAGCTGGGAATAACACCTGCTCCACCTCGAGGAGGTGCTTCAGGCTCTGCAAAAGGCAGGACTGACCATCAAGGCCAGTAAGTGCCAGATTGGGCAGGGTTCCATGGTGTACTTGGGACACCTAGGGCCATATTTATAGACCCCTAGCGCTACAAGAGCGTCACTTTTTGTAACGCTCCTGTGACACTAAGCACAGCGTCATATTTACAAGGTGGCGTTAAGCCATTTTTTGTTGCTTAACGCAACCTTGTACATACAGCCCTTTCCCATGCAGCACTGTGCGTGGAAGGGGCGTGCAATGGGTGTTGCTGTGAGTGTGCCACAGCAACACCCATTGCATTTGGACGAGGCCTCAGATTCATGAAATTTCGTAAACCTAAGGCAGCGCCAAATCTAACGCCACCCCCAGGGGTGGCTTTAGCAGGGCTCAATGAGGAGGAATACTTTTATTCCTCCTCGTTTTTTGCTTTTTCTATGCATGCTGCATTCTGCTGCACACATAGAAAAAGCAAAATGCCAGGAATAATTGTTTATGTGTGGGAAGGTGTCCCTTCCTGCACCTAAATAATCTTTGAAAATGATGCTTTGGCACTTCTGTGTGTGCTGCATTGTGCAGCACACACAGAAGTGCCAAAGTGCCATTAGTGATTATTTATGTGTAGGAAGGGTCACCTTCCCGCACATAGACAATCACACTCATAAACACAGACATCCTTGCACGATGGTGCAAGGATGCCTGCGTTGGCGCTGGCAGTTAAATTTAGTGCCAGCGCAGGGGGAAACACAGGGGTTTGCTGCACCACTTTTCTTTAAATCTGGCCCACAGTAGGTGGTGGCAAGGTGCAGCCCCTCCAGGACAAGATTTAGACAATCAAGCCTGGCAACCACCTAGAACCCAGAGCGAGGTGAGAGCCTTCTTACGTCTCACCAGGTACTACCGCAGATTTGTTAAGGGCTATGGCACCATAGTGGCCCACTTAACAGAACTCACATATAAGAAGCAACCTTGGTTGGTGAATTGGACAGAGGCTTGTCAAAAAGCCTTTGACTCGCTTAAGGAAGCCTTGTGCACGGCACCTGTGTTCAGGGCCCTTGACTACTCCAAGGAGTTCATTGTGCGGATAGATGCTTCAGAGCACTGCAAAGGGGCAGTTCTAGCATAGCTGAATGAGGAGGGCCTAGACCACCCAGTAGTCTTTATTAGCAGACGCCTATTACCACGGGAACAGAGGTGGAGTGCCATAGAAAGAGAAGCATTTGCTGTGGTCTGGGCACTGCAAAAGCTGAAACTCTAGCTGTTTGGGACTCACTTCCGGGTTTAGACAGACCATAGGACCCTCAGAGGGCTCATGCAGATGAGGGGTGAGAATCCTAAACTCTTGAGGTCGTCCATTTCCCTACATGGGAAGGACTTTAAGATGGAGCATGGCCCGGAGACTGACCACGCCATTGCTGATGGTCTCTCCAGATACTGCTGCCTTAGCGATGGAGAGCTCCCAAGGGGTTGGGTATCTCTTTCCACTTTCAGCTGGGGGGACACATATTAGACCTGACAGCCTTAGGGTGGTCATCCCCCAACTTTTTGCCTGCCTCCCTCCACTATTCTGACACTATTCTTGCTGGTTTTAGGACGCTGCACACTTTACCACTTCTAACCAGTGTTAAAGTGCATATGCTCTCTCCCTTGAAGATGGTAATATTGGTTCATCCCCAATTGGCATTTTTGATCTACTTGTAAGTCCCTAGTAAAGAGCACTGCATGTGTCCAGGGCCTGTAGATTGAATGCTACTAGTGGGCCTAGTGGGCCTGCAGCTCTGGTTGTGCCACCCATAAGTAGCCCCTTAACCATGCCTCAGGCCTGCCATTGCAAGGCCTGTGTGTGCAGTTTCACTGCCACTTCAACTAGGCATTTAAAGGTATCTGCCAAGCCCTAAACTCCCCTTTTTCTACATTTAAGTCACCCCTAAGGTAGGCCCTAAATAACCCATAGGGCAGGATGCTCTGTAGTTAAAAGGCAGGAAATGTACATGTGTGGTTTATATGTTCTGGTAGTGGACAACTCCTAAATTGGTTTTCCACTCTTGTGAGGCCTTCTCCATTCATATGATAGCATTAGGGCCACCCTCATATACTGTTTGAGTAGTAGATTCTGACCGGAAAGGGGCAGCCAGGTCATATTTAGTATGGCCAGAATAGTAATACAAGATCCTGCTTATTGGTGAGGTTGGATTTTATATGACTATTTTAGAAGTGCCATTTTGGAAAGTGAGTATTTCTCTGCACTTAAAATCCATCTGTGTCTTCTAACCTGTCTTCAATCCACGTCTGGGCTGGGCTGGTTGACAGCTACCTTGTGCATTTCACCCAGGCAACCACAAACACAGGATTCTCAGTCACACCTGCACTCATCTGCATCATGAATGAGTCTTCCTGGTCTGGAAGGGTGGAGGGCCTGACACTTACATTTCTAAGGCTAGTGGCCTGCCTTCACACAAGGGACTGCCAAACCCTCTACTGGGACCCTGGCCGACAGACCTGTTCTGAAAGGGGTCCTTGTGCACTTCAAAACCGCTCTTGGAAGTCTCCCCCACTTCAAAGACATTTTTGGGTAAATAGACCTGGTCCCTGACCTCACCAAATCAGACACTTCTGGACCTGAACCTGCAACCTGTCAAGAGGAACTGCCGGGCTGCCCAAATGAATCATCTGGACTGCTTTGCTGAGAAGGGTTGCTGTCCTGCTGTTGACCTGCAGCCCTACTGCCCTGCTGCCCTCTGACTTTGCTGACAAGTGCTCTACAAGGGCTTGGATTGAACTTGCCTCCTGTTTTCTGAAGTCTGAGGGCCAAAAAGACTTCACCTCTTCAAGGAACTCCTTGTGCACTGAAAATCTATGTACAGTATGCCAGAAACAATGCACAGCCTGCCTTGAAACAAGAAAATCGGTGCACAGCCGAACCAGAACAACACAGCCCGACTTCCCGAGTGAAGATTCGATGCAGTGCCTGCCTTCCCAAAACATGTCATGATTGGCTCAGGTGTAAATGTGAGTCACAAATGTGTGTAGTGAATGTAGGCTTCTTGATTGGTAACTGTGACACAATTATGAAGCAGCTGATATATCAGACTTGACATTTCTAAGTTGGTGCTATGACAAAGTAAGAATGTGCATTTGCACCCAAATTATTGTATCTTGTATACAGTGGCATCCTTTCTTATCTGACATGTCTGTCAGCAGTTTGTCCAGCAAAACTGATTGTGGACAGTAGCAGGTGGACCTGAGTACATAGTCCTTCACAAAAGCGCATATACACCAGTCTGTGATTGCTAGCATGAATTTATATGCCAAACTGTATTGTTAGCAACAAACAAGAATATGTCCACATTGGTGAGAGAGATGTGCTGCCCCGAGGAGAAATCGATGATGCAGAGCAATGTAATACTGAAAGGGACATTTGCACAATGAGGGTAACATCACATAGATGTTGTAGTGCCCAATTTTGAGCAATCAATTTCCATCTAAAAATCTTACCCTTTGGAAGAAGTAAACCAATTTTAGCTCTGCACTGCAGTGGTTCAGAGATGGAGCCAGGCCCATGTCTTTACACATGCTGTTGAAACCATTTGTTATGGAGTAAACTACACGTGTATAAGTGACAAAGGCATGTAAGATAAGGCAGCTGAGATGGGGGATTACTGACCTTGTTGCAAATGTTGTCTGATGTACATTGATTTCCAATTGTATTCTCACATATACACTATAACTATTGTGTCTGTGTTATCAGCCTCAACTGGGCAAGGCAAAGGTGACAGCAGCAACATCGGCAGGGATGAAGATGGACACTGGGGATCGGGTGTGGACATCACAGACACTGAGGGACCCAGTGACATGTAGGGTGGGGGGACTGGCATAGAGGCCACCATCTTCCTTCCATGAAGACCAATCTCTAGTGGGTGCGGACCCTGGAGAACTGTGGCACCTGTGTCTTCTTCCACCTCCCCACTCCAATCTCCAACTTCCCTTTTGCTCCCAACCTCAGTTGGCCACAGTCGCCCCTAAAAGGGGTGGTGTCATACCATGATGGCGTGCACGGTGGCCTGGCAGTCATCCAAGTGTTTGGCCCCTTCATCAGCCACAGCCTAGCACCCACCCATCCTTGTGCGCACACTCCCACCTCTTCACCCTCCAGATCCCTCACCTGAGCCCTGTCTGAAGCAAACACAAACATATACATACACCTACTAATAAACCACAAACAGCACATTCCACTACAAACACAGCAAAAACACAGGCACACACACATACAGATACCACAGACTCCATCACCACCACAGTTACACCCCCAGTCAGTGCACCCACCACTACACAACCACATCCCTACCCACCACTATAGCCACAGCACCCACTACTAGAGCAAAACCCACACATACCACAAGCACACCCCGTCAGTGCACCCACCATGCCACAACCTAACACACCACCACACCCACCTCTACAGTAACACCCACACACACCAGAAGCACACCTGCAGTCAGTTCACCCACCAAGACACAGCCACACACCCCCACCACCACTATACCCAGAGACACAACACCAACCATTACAGCAACACCCATAGACACCAAAACACACACACAGTCAGCACACCCAACACCACACACGCATGCACCTGTACTCCCACAGACACCACATCAACACATACACATCCACAGCAGACCCACTACATACCCATACACACACACATACTCAACACCACAAATGCCCACACTCACCTAACAGAAAATCAGTAAAATACTCAAATACATTTACACCAGACCCTTAAGCACCCACATTTTCAACACACACAGATGCACAACAGACACAGCCACTCCCTCTTCATCCCAAACCCAAATCCCTCATGAACACCCTACCCATTTTCTTAAGGAGAGCCTACTTTTTTCCCTGGTTCTGACCCTTTTCACAACCCACTCCACCCCGCCAAATGAATATCCACCCATTCCAAATCCCAAATCACCCCTACTAAATCCACCACTCCCAAACCCACTACTTCCAAACCCACCACTCCCAAACACAAACCCTCCGCTTAAACCCAAACCCTCCCCTCACAAACCCAAGGACCCCCCCCCCACTAAAACCTTTGCGGTGACTGCTCTTTGTCCCATGGGTTCCCCTTTACAGAGGTGGTTTATTTTGGCAGTGTAAATAGGAGGCAAGGTGTGGGCATGTGTAGGAGGCTGGCCTGGCTTGTACTGGGTACCAAGGGGTACTTACACTTTGTACCAGGTCCAGTTATCCCTTATTAGTGTAGAAGAGGTGTTTCTAGCAGCTTAGGCTGATAGAAGGTAGCTATAGCAGAGCAGCTCAGGCTGAACTAGGAGACATGCAAAGCTCCTACTATACCACTGGTGTCATATGCACAATATCATAAGAAAACACAATACACAGATATACTAAAAATAAAGGTACTTTATTTTTATGACAATATGCCAAAAGTATCTCAGTGAGTACCCTCAGTATGAGGATGCCAAATATACACAAGATATATGTACACAATACCAAAAATATGCAGTAATAGCAAAAGGATGTAATGCAAGCAATGTAAAGTTACAGTAGATTGCAATAGGAGCACATAGGTATAGGGGCAACACAAACCATATACTCCAAAAGTGGAATGCGAACCACAAATGGACCCCAAACCTATGTGAGCTTGTAGAGGGTCGCTGGGACTGTAAGAAAACAGTGAGGGTTAGAAAAATAGCCCACCCCAAGACCCTGAAAAGTAGGTTTAAAGTGCACCTCTATTCCCCAGAGAGCCCAGAAGTCATGATAGGGGATTTCTGCAAGGAAGACCAACACCAGCAATGCAACCAAAGTGGATTTCTGGATAAGAGTACCTGTGGAACAAGGGGACCGAGTCCAAGAGTCGCGACAAAGTCAAGATTGGGCAGATGCCCAGGAAATGCCAGCTGAGGGTGCAAAGAAGCTGCCACCGGATGGTAGAAGCTGTGGATTATGCAAGAACATAGAGGACTAGAAACTTCCCCTTTGGAGGATGGATGTCCCACGTCGTGAAGAAGCTTGCAGAGGTGTTCCCACGCAGAAAGACCGCAAACAAGCCTCGCTAGCTGCAAGGGTCGTGGTTAGGGTTTTTGGATGCTGCTGTGGCCCAGGAGGGACCAGGATGTGGCCACTTGGATGAGGAGACAGAAGGGGCGCCCAGCAAGTCAGGGAGCCCTCACAGAAGCAGGCAGCACCCGCAGAAGTACCAGAACAGGCACTACAAAGAGGAGTGAACCGGAGCTCACCCGAAGACACAAAAGGGAGTCCCACAACGCTGGAGGACAACTCAGGAGGTTGTGCACTGCAGGTTAGAGTGTCGGGGACCCAGGCTTGGCTGTGCACAAAGGAAATCCTGGAAGAGTGCACAGGAGCCGGAGCAGCTGCAAATCACGCTTTACCTAGCAATGCAGTCTAGTGTGGGGAGGCAAGGACTTACCTCCACCAAACTTGGACTAAAGAGTCACTGGACTGTGGGAGTCACTTGGACAGAGTTGCTGAGTTCCAGGGACCACGCTCGTCGTGCTGAGAGGGGACCCAGAGGACCAGTGATGCAGTCTTTTGTTGCCTGCGGTTGCAGGGGGAAGATTCCGTCGACCCACGGGAGATTTTTTCAGAGCTCCTAGTGCAGAGAGGAGGCAGGCTACCCCCAGAGTATGCAGTACCAGGAAAACAGTCGAGAAGGCGGCAGGATCAACGATACAAGGTTGCAGTAGTCGTCTTACTACTTTGTTCCGGTTTTGCAGGCGTCCTGAGCAGTCAGCGGTCGATCCTTTGGCAGAAGGTGAAGAGAGAGATGCAGAGGAACTCAGATGAGCACTTGCATTCGTTATCTAAAGAATTCTCCAAAGCAAACCCTAAATAGCCAGAAAAGGAGGTTTGGCTACCTAGGAAGGAGGATAGGCTAGCAACACAGGTAAGAGCCTATCAGGAGGAGTCTCTGACGTCACCTGCTGGCACTGGCCACTCAGAGCAGTCCAGTGTGCCAGCAGCACCTCTGTTTCCAAGATGGCAGAGGTCTGGAGCACACTGGAGGAGCTCTGGGCACCTCCCCTGGGAGGTGCAGGTCAGGGGAGTGGTCACTCCCCTTTCCTTTGTCCAGTTTCGCGCCAGAGAAGGGCTGGGGGATCCCTGAACCAGTGTAGACTGGCTTATGCAGAGATGGGCACCATCTGTGCCCATCCAAGCATTTCCAGAGGCTGGGGGAGGCTACTCCTCCCCAGCCCTGACACCTTTTTCCAAAGGGAGAGGGTGTAACACCCTCTCTCTGAGGAAGTCCTTTGTTCTGACTTCCTGGGCCAAGCCTGGCTGGACCCCAGGAGGGCAGAAACCCATCTGAGGGGTTGACAGCAGCAGCAGCTGCAGAGAAACCCCGGGAAAGGCTGTTTGGCAGTACCTGGGTCTGTGCTAGAGACTCAGGGCATCATGGAATTGTCTCCCCAATGCCATTCTGGCATTGGGGTGACAATTCTATGATCTTAGACATGTTACATGGCCATGTTCGGAGTTACCATTGTGACGCTGTACATAGGTAGTGACCTATGTCCAGTGCACTTGTGTAATGGTCTCCCCGCACTTACAAAGTCCGGGGAATTTGCCCTAAACGATGTGGGGGCACCTTGGCTAGTGCCAGGATGTCCACACACTAAGTAACATAGCACCCAACCTTTACCAGGTAAAGGTTAGACATATAGGTGACATATAAGTTACTTAAGTGCAGTGGTAAATGGCTGTGAAATAACATGGACGTTATTTCACTCAGGCTGCAGTGGCAGGCCTGTGTAAGAATTGTCAGAGCTCCCTATGGGTGGCAAAAGAAATGCTGCAGCCCATAGGGATCTCCTGGAACCCCAATACCCTGGGTACCTCAGTACCACATACTAGGGAATTATAAGGGGGTTCCAGTATGCCAATGTGAATTGGTGAAATTGGTCACTAGCCTGTTAGTGACAATTTGTAAAGAGAGAGCATAACCACTGAGGTTCTGGTTAGCAGAGCCTCAGTGAGACAGTTAGGCATCACACAGGGAACACATACATATAGGCCACAAACTTATGAGCACTGGGGTCCTGGATAGCAGGGTCCCAGTGACACATAACAAACATACTGAAAACATAGGGTTTTCACTATGAGCACTGGGCCCTGGCTAGCAGGATCCCAGTGAGACAGTGAAAACACCCTGACATATACTCACAAACAGGCCAAAAGTGGGGGTAACAAGGCTTGAAAGAAGCTACTTTCTCACAGCATGCAAGCCAGACTTTGAACTTTCTGGCCTATTGTCTTTAATGTTATTTTCTTGGAGTGAATCTTACAGAACATGTGAAAGAGTTATCTCATACGTGTAAACAATTTTGATTTGAGAATACCTTTTTTCCTGGCCTTATTTTTGGATTGTTATTAATTGTTGCTGATTAAGTTCTTTCTGCTATTGTGTGTGCATCGTGCAATTACTCTAATTTGTGACAGTGACAAACAGAAGTTGTGTATTTTTTTTTTTTTAAATGTATACATTAGTGTTGTACATTAGTGATGGACTTATTAATTTAGGTGCAAGCATTCATGTTGTTACTGAACACTGAGTGGAGAATGAACGTGTGGTTATTTTGACATGATGTGGCAGTAATTTGTACATATGCATGTCACAGATGGCCTGGCACTTTACATTTGAATGGGATCATGTGTTTGTGATATAGTGTACATGCCAAGGGACCTTCATACATCTCTGCCATGTTTGCAGTTCACTAGTAAAAAGTGTATTAGATTCTGTGTACACACAATTTTAGCATGTTGTTTTGTAATTGCCACATTATCATGTGATTGTTTGGTTCAAATTGGGGATACTGTTTAAGTTGATACTTAAAATATTTTGGGGACATTTTTGCACACACCTTTAATGGCACATTTCTATTTATGATTGTTGAGACTTTTTGTGTAGGTGCCATAAATGCAGTCAGTCCAAGATTGGTGGGTACTGCTGATATCTTGAAGTCAGTTCTGATACATTTTCAGGTTTCAACATTACACACATCAGCACCATGCAACAATATGGTGGTGTTTACACAAATTAATGAGCCATGAACAAGTCCAGTAGTACTGTGGAGCTACACCTACAAGGGTAACAGCAATGCCTGTGACTTACCTTCTGTTTCAGCGACAAAAGGGTTGATTTCCATCTTGGACATGGTCCAGGAGCAACGGGAGGATTGGTAGCAGAGGGATTATGGTGGCAGGGTATGTGGAAAGCATTAAAAAGGTGAGTTTTGTTTTTATATAGCACTCAAACCAGCAACTCAGGTGTGGAAGTTTAGCTGCCAGAGTTGTGTGGGTGTTACTGCACATTGTGATTGGCTTGGTGGTAAAAGGGGCTGTTGTCCCTTCACCAGACACTTTTTCCCATGGCGCCATTAATGTAGGTGACGATTCTTGGAAGTGACGGAGGACAATCAGCAGTCTTTCACCTATGCTCCTGCTGACATCTAAATATGGAGGGTGGACTCGTGTGGCGGCGGGTGGGTTTTCCGTTGAAAAGCCGATGGCAGGACCATTACTGCCAACATCTAAGTCAGGCCCATAATGGTTATTTAGAACTCTGACTCCTCCAGCAGGGCAAGCCTGGAGCTGAGGCTGAAAGTCCTCTTTAAGTTTGCTACTTTTGTTGAGAGGTCCTTGTAGGAGGCTGGCCTGGCTCGTAGTGGGTACCAATGGTACTTACACCTAGTGCCAGGTCCAGTTATCCCTTATTAGTAGAGTAGTAGTGTTCTAGCAGCTTAGGGTGATAGAGGTATCTATAGCAGAGCAGCCAAGGCTGAACCTGGAGACATGCAAAGCTCATGCAATACTACTTATATCATATAGGTACTATATCATAAGAAAGACAATACTCAGTGTTACTAAAAATAAAGGCACTTTATTTTAGTGGCAATGTGCCAAAATATCTCAGAGGATATACTCCCTTAGGAGGTAAGTAAAATACACAAAATATACACAACAAACCAAATCAGGTAAGTAAAACAGTCAGAAAATACACTGTAGAATACAATAGGACGCAATAGGCCTAGGGGCAACAACCCGCTAGGGGTGGAATGCGACCACGGATGGCCCCCTAGGCTAGTGTAGTGTGTAGAGGGTCGCTGGGAGTGTAAGAAAACATTAAGGGTGTTAAAGTTACCCCACCCCAAGACTCTGGAAAGTAGGAGTAAAGTACTACTATTTCCCCAGAAACACACTAAAGTCGTGAAAAGGCATTTTGCAAAGACCACACCAGACTGCAAAACATTGAAGACAGATTCCTGGACCTGAGGACCTGCAAAGGAAGGGGACCAAGTCCAAGAGTCGTGAAAGTGTCCGGGGGGGCAGGAGCCCACTAAACCCCAGATGAAGGTGCAAAAGGGCTGCCTCTGGTTGGAAGCTGAAGATTCTGCAACAACGAAAGGAGGTAGGAAGTTCTTCTTCATGCAGAATATGTCCCATGGCATGCTGGAGGATGCAGAAGTGTTTCTTTGGCAAAATACCACAAACAAGCCTTGCTACCAGCAAGAGTCATGGTTAGAGAAAAAGGGTGCTGCCCAGGCCCAGAAAGGACCAGGATGTTGCCAATTGGGAGAGGAGACAGAGGGGGCCCTCAGCAATGTAGAGAGCCCAATGCACAAGCAGGAAGCAATTTTGGATTGTGTGTGACTTACCCTGACTAGAGTGAGGGGTCTTGCTTGGACAGAGGGTAACCTGACTGCCAACCAAAAACCCAATTTCTAACATTGGTGGCAGCGGTGGGATAGGACTTGTGTTTGTGCAGTGACATACAGTAGCTAAGTATTTCACTACCTACCCACAGTTGAAGGTCGACTTGATTTTTCATCTTTTTGCTTTTGGTTCTCTGATGTCCTCCTGGATATATTGTTGATATTTTAGACTTTGGATTTTGTTTTTTGCCTGTGATACCTTATCAGAATGAGAATGGGTATCTACTGTGTGTCATTCTTTGTGCCTACTGAACACCTCACTAAGGCTGACCTAAGGAGGCTTTGCAGAAAATGGGGCCTTCCTATATCAAGGAGATCTACTAAGATGGAACTGCTAGATACCTACATAACCTGGGGGGAAGAAAGATGGGCAGAGGAAGAGGCAGCAAAAAAACAAATGACTAAGTACTCCTCAGATGAGGAGGAGGACTGCTCAGATAAGGAGGAAGACTACTCAGATGAGGAAAGAGAACCAGTGAAAGATGAATGGCTCCTAGCTCAAGAGCGGCAGGCGCAACAGCTAGATGAGTTTCTTGAAAGAGCTGAGGCAGCAAGCGCCTTAGCCCTGGAAAAAGAAAGAATTGCAGCTCAAGAGCTGAGCTGTGAAGAGCTGAAATTGGAGGCCGGAAGGACTGAGTCCAGTTCAGATGGTGGCAGCAAAAATCTTGCATCCAGTACTGCTGAAGAAGGGCACAAGCCCAGAGATGTGGTGTCCAACTTGAAGAAGGGAGTTGACACACCCCAGGCGGTTCAAGGGTTTGAGGTAGTTCCCGTTATGCACAGGGTCCCTGAGAAGGATTGGGGAACTGGCACAGGGAGTCATATTCCTACTGGGGGGAGGAACACTTTACTGGCTCTAAAAGAGAGTGACAGAGAAAAGGGTTCCCCCCTGGTGGATGTCCTGGATATAGAGTGTAGAGACATCCCAGAAGAGTATGGGTTGAGTGTCAGGGACAGTCAGATACTGTCTCACCAGTCTCAGGTGGGTGATGTAGATGCTTTTTCAAGGCTGAGTCACTGGATGGTTGGGTGAAGGGTACTGTGGTTAATACATGCGAAGGGCAGAGTGGTGTAATTGCTGGAGAGCATATATCTGGTCTTTATTTTCCAGAGCTACGCCAAGACCAGGTGGAGTGTGAGTTCTCTCACCCCAGGGAGCTTACAATGGAGGCAGACTTCTGGGTGAATACCAGAGAGTCTGAAGAGGCATTTGGGGGTGCTCCTAAAGGGAGTGGTCTAGGTGTTTCCCAACCAAGTGAGGTGGGAGAGGATTGCAGTGTCCCAGGTAGGTCCCAGGTCCTAGATGGTTCCATGAGGGAACGCCAGGAGGGAAGCCTAACCTGTACCGTAGGGCCACCTGTTGAGGGAATCCCCGCAGTGTCAAAAGAACTTGGGGGGGTGACTGTAGCCAGCATCCCAACAGTTCTGGTGTCTGGCAGTACCACTCCTAGTGAAGGGGTGCAAAAGTCCAGACAGAGGGTTGAGAGGGGGTTGCGGACCCCAGTGGAGGACCTTGAGAGTCAGGGGTCAGCTCTGAGAGCAGAGCCCCCCAGGAATGACCCAGGTGAAGCCGTTTCTGGTTTTGTCGGAGATCCAGACTCTGCTGGATGGGCAGAGGTCTGGAGACCTGCTCCAACCAGACTCTTGTGTGGCCCTTGGGGGATGGTGTGTCCCTTGTGGGGGGTGAGTGTGCCCCCCCAGGAAGTCCTGGCATGCCAGGCAATGGTTCAACCTCAGGGTGGTGACTCTGGGTTGGATAGCCGGGTTCAGAGGTTAAACTCTGACCTGGTGGGGGATAGGTGTGCCCCCCAGAAAGTCCTGGTGTGCCAGGCAATGGTTCAACCTCAGGGTGGTGACTCTGGGTTGGATAACCAGACTCAGAGGTTAAACTCTGACCTGGTGGGGGGTAGGTGTGCCCCCCAGAAAGTCCTGGTGTGCCAGGCAATTGTTCAACCTCAGGGTGGTGACTCTGGGTTGGATGACCAGGTTCAGGGGTTAAACTCTGACCTGGTGGGGGGTAGGCGTGCCCCCCAAGAAGTCCTGGTGTGCCAGGCAATTGTTCAACCTCAGGGTGGTGTCTCTGGATTGGATGGCCAGGTTCAGAGGTTAAACTCTGACCTGGTGGGGGGTCAGTGTGCCCCCCAGGAAGTCGTGGCATGCCAGGCAATTGTTCAACCTCAGGGTGGTGACTGAGTTGGATGGCCAGGTTCACAGGTTAAACTCTGACCTGGTGGGGGGTAGGCGTGCTCCCCAGAAAGTCCTGGTTTGCCAGGCAGTGATCCAGTCTGAGGGTACAGACCCTGGGCTGGAAGACCAGGTTCAGGGTGTCCCCCCGGACCTGGAGGGAGGGGCTACTGATAACAGTGCCCCTACCATGTTGTCTTCTGAGGAGGCCACTCCTAGTTGGAGGGTGCTGGACCCCAGAAGGCAGGGCAGGGGGAGGAAAGCCTCACCTCGGGCCCTAGTCCAACCTGAAGGTACAGACCCCAGGTTGGAGGGCCAGTTGCAGGTTAACAGCCCTGCATTGGTGGAGGAATGGTGCAGGGCGGCTTCCATAAGCACCCTGACCATGTTGGACTCTGGGGGTACCGCTCCAGGAGGGAGGGTACGGAGCCCCAGAGGGGAGGACCAGGTTCAGGCTGTCATCCCTGACCTGGTGGAAGGGAGAGTGGTTAAAGGGTGCCCAGCACCTAGGGCTACCGCCCACCACTCTCCACAGCCACAGTGGTGGGAGAGCTTTGAGAGGCCTGGGGCCTGGCTCTCATCCCTGACAGCTGTCAGTAACTACTGTGGCTTGCTGTCCAGGTGGACAGAGTTATCCCTGGGGAGGGGACAAGAGTCACAACCCGGGGGTAGAGTGGGCAACACCACTGTGTTGGTCCTGGTGGTACTATCCTGCTCCTGGGATACATCCGTGGGCAACGTAAGGTTAGTTGATGCACAGATGGTATTCGCAGGTAAGGAAAAAAGGTTCCCCGTGGGTTGGCTTATTGGGCCCTGAGAGTGTGGACAGAGGGACCCAATTGGAGTCAGCAAGGTGAAGAACTGGAGCATGCCCCTGCTGTTGTTGGCCTGGGTCCTTGTTCTGTCACCTCAAACAGGGAAGTACATCAGGATAGTGATTGTTCTCCCCTGGCTTTAGGCTGGTAGGGGGTCATGTTGGACCTGGCTTTTTGACAGGGTCATCCCCAAACATTTTGCCTCCTTCCTCCTATTTTTCCTGACCTGTTGTTGTTGGCTTTTGACCTCTTGGCACTTTACCACTGCTAACCAGTGCTAAAGTGCATATGCTTTCTGTGTAAACTGTACTATTAATTGGTTTATCCATGATTGGCTATTTAATGTACTTATAAGTCCCTAGTAGAGTGCCCTATATGTGCCTAGGGCCTGTAGATTAAAAGCTACTAGTGGGCCTGCAGCACTGGTTGTGCCACCCACTTCAGTAGCCCCTTAACGTTGTCTCAGGCCTGCCATTGCAAGGCCTGTGTGTGCAGTTTCACTGCCACTTCGACTTGGCATTTAAAAGTAATTGCCAAGCATAGAACTCCCCTTTTTCTACATATAAGTCACCCCTAATGTGTGCCCTAGGTAACCCCTAGAGCAGGGTGCTGTGTGGGTAAAAGGCAGGACATGTACCTGTGTAGTTATATGTCCTGGTAGTGTAAAACTCCTAAATTCATGTTTACACTACTGTTAGGACTGCTCCCTTCATAGGTTAACATTGGGGCTGCCCTCATAAATTGTTGAAATGGCAGCTGCTGATCTGAAAGGAGCAGGAAGGTCATATTTAGTATGGCTAGAATGGTAATACAAAATCCTGCTGACTGGTGAAATCGGATTTAATATTACTTTTCTAGAAATGCTACTTTTGGAAAGTGAGCATTTCTTTGCACTTAAATCTTTCTGTGCCTTTCAATCCACGTCTGGCTAGGTTTAGTTGACAGTTCCTTGTGCATTCACTCAGACACACCCCAAACACAGGGTACTCAGCCTCACTTGCATACATCTGTATTTTGAATGGGTCTTCCTGGGCTGGGAGGGTGGAGGGCCTGCCCTCACACAAAGGACTGCCACACCCCCTACTGGGACCCTGGCAGACAGGATTGAACTGAAAGGGGACCTGGTGCATTTCTTAGCCACTCTTTGAAGTCACCCCCACTTCAAAGGCACTATTTAGTATAAAACAGGGCCTCTGCCCTACCTCATCAGACACTTGCTGGAGAAGAAACCTGAACCAGAACCTGCATCCTGCCAAGAAGAACTGCCTGGCTGCCTAAAGGACTCACCTGACTGCTTTCTACAAAGGACTGCTGCCTTGCTGTTGCCCTGCTGCCCTGCTGCCTTGCTGAACTCTTGTCTGGCTGTAAACGTGCTCTCCAAGGGCTTGGATAGAGCTTGCCTCCTGTTCCCTGAAGTCTCAGGACCAAAAAGACTTCTCTTTTTCATTTGGACTCTTCGTGCACTGAAAATTTCGACGCACAGCTTGCTCCGCGGTGAGAAAGTCGCCGCACACCGACGCTGATCGACGCAACGCCTTCGGGTCGACCGGAATTTCAACGCACGGCCTTGCAAGGACAACGCCGCCCGACTTCCAGAGCGGAAATCGACGCGACGCCTGCCGTGAGATCGAAACTTCGACGCACAGCCCCGCGGAACGACGCGCAGACGGAAAACAAGCAGGAGAATCCACGCACAGACCCCGGGACATCTGGTAATCCCGCGACCCACAGAAAGAGACTGTCCGCGCGCCGGAAAACGACGCACGACTTCCCAGCGTGAAAAATAAAGATGCAAGTCCGTGTGTGCTGGGGAGAAATCGACGCCCACACCATTTCTAACATGGACCATCCGCCATAGCATAATCAGGTCTATAGAAAGCAAATATACATGTAAAACCTTTAAAAATTGAAAAAAGGAGATCATAGGTAGAGCAATCATACAATGACACTTTCAAAGAATTCCATTCAAAGTACTACTTATGTTGCTTTTAGAATACATTTGTCCTTCATAAATGTGGGTACTTTAATAATTTCCCTGTCAAAAATAAGGGCATAACTATACTTTTTGATACAAAACTGCACTAATGCAGTTTTGCATCAAAAAGTTTAGCACCAGCTTGCACCATTCCTGAGCGCCAGCCGGAATCCATATTTGTGGAATGGTGCAAGCCGGTGCAAAGGGTGGACTAGCGTAAAAAAAACTGACGTTAGCTGGGTGAGGGTGGCAGTCTGGGAGAAGGGGGTTGTGCACCAAAAAATTATGTTAGGCTGGTTAGAGGCAAAACAAAATGCCTCTAACCAGCCTAGCATCACTTTCTCATGCACAACCATCCATACCACATGACTCCTATCTTAGAAAAGACATGAGTCATGCCCACCACCCCAATGGCCAGCACAGGGGACCAGTGTCCCCTGGGCATGGCCATTACACCCTGTAACATGCACGGGGCCCCAATTTGGGCTGCGTATGGCACATTAATTTTTTTTTTTAAAAGCTATACTTACCTGGGATGGCGTTCCCCATCCTCCAGTGTCCCTCTGGTATGGGTGGGGGTATTCCTGAGGCTTCTTTTTAGATGGGAATGCCTACCTTGCATCTCATTGATGCAAGGTAGGTTCACGCATCAAACAATGGTGCAAACTCCAATATTTTGATGTAAGGTAGGTCTAACGTCAAAATATAAATATGGAGTTAGTTTGCGCTGGATTTGCGTAAACAAATGACACAAATTTGGTGCGAATGGAGTATAAATATGCCCCACATTTATACTTTTTCACGCAAAAATGTATTAACGCAGTTTTGCGTGAAAAAGTATACCTCTAGCTACTGCCATTCCAAGACGCCGGCCAGGTGTCATATTTATGGTATGATGGTAGCAGGCGGTAAGGCCCGGCTAGCGTCCTCAAAAAGGATGCTAGTCAGGTGGGGAGGCATAGGGGGAACAGGAGGTTGTGCATCAAAGGGCGACACTAGTAGGGGCAGAGGTATGAAAATGCCTGTAACCAGACTATCGCCATTTTTTTACGTTAAACTCCCATGGACATGACCTGTCTTAGTAAAGACAGGAGTCATGCCCACGGCCATGCCCAGGGGACCTATGTCCCCTGGGCCCAGTGCCATGTAGGGGGGCCCTAGTTGGGCCCCTCGTGGCACTTTAAAAAATAAAAAAGACATACCTGTACTTACCTTTTGTACCTTGGATAGGGTCACCCCATCATCTGGCATCGCTCTGGTGTGGGTGGGGGTATCCCTGCGGCTAGGGAAGGGCACCTGTGGGCCATTCCATGGTCTCTGACCATGGAAATAGGCTCACAGATCCCCAAATGCCTGCCCTGACCCAGGCATTAAATAATGTGCTATGCAAGCTTAGCACCATTATTTAAGGCCCCCTTCTCCACGTGGGGATAAATATTATGCTAAGGCCATATCATATTTTTTTGCCTGACTTTAACTCCATAACTTTGGTGCTAGATGGGTCTAGCGCCAAAGTAGAAATTTGGAGTTAATTTTGTGCCGAATTTGCATCAAAATAATTGACACAAATGTGGCCACATGTTCCATAATGTGACATGCACTAGGCTATATAGTGTTTCACTTGTGTGCATGGATTGTACCATCATAACATAACATACTATAATGATAACATAACATAACATATTTGTAAAGCACACAGTGACCCCTTGGGGGCACCCTGACACTGAATTCCAAGTCTATATTATATATATTGTGTATTGAACTCTCCATGTTTAATGTGGGGGTGCTGAAATGCATTTGCATTGTCAGTGCTAAGCCAGCAACCTTGTGTAAGCTACTATATATATGTACCGGCATCCCCCGCCCAACAAGCCTTGGCAATGTCCAGCTCTGTTTGCTAATACATGCAAACACAGGTATTGGAATTGCCCCTTTTTGCAGAGTCATCCCTAAACTTTTTGCTTTTACTCCTTTTTTTTGCTACATTTGTTTTTGTTGGCGTTAGGACTCTGTGCACTTTACAACTGCCAACCGGTGTGAGCTGCTTTTGTTCACTCCTTAAAACATGGTAAAATTGATGTCCCCTGAATTTCCATATTTAATTTACTGATAAGCCCTTGGTAAAGTAGTATACTATTTACGCAGGGGCTGTGAAGTAAATGCTACTAGTGAGCACGCAGCACTTATTGTGCCATCAACTTAAGAACTCCTTAAACCATGTCACAGATCTGTCGATGTGGCCTGGATGCAATTTTTAAGTGCCAATTCAACTTGACAAAATAACTATAGTGTCAAATTCTCCCTTTTTATTTCACATGTCCACCAGCAGAAATTGCAGGGGTTGCCCACACTGTGTTCCGCTTGGAGCGCAAAATGCTGACAAAACTCTGCTGACCATCACATGATGGAGTTTTCTCAAAAGCGATGCTCACCAACATTAATTTGGTGAGTGCAAGCAAGAATTTGTGACCCCTAGCGTGATTTGTGGGAGCTAGAACACCTTCCGGCACTGCTGTTGCATCAGGTTCCTACCAGTTGTGATGAGAATGCTGCCACTGGCATTGTGGAAGCTGCCAGTAGAGTAGAGAGTCTACTTGAGCATCAGGAAGAAGCAGAGTCCTCTGGCACATCGTCTGGTGTCGCTCACACTGATTTTACAGTGTGGGACAAGCTCCAGGCAGTAAAAATCAGTGAGAGCAGTGCAACGTACTGAAATTGTTCTGCTCATGGGCAGATGTGGAATTTCTCAGAGTTTTTCAATAACTCTGTGGAATTTTGCTGTGAAACTCCACAAGTTCCACTCAGTCCTTCCTAGGCAGCCTATAGAGCAGGGTGTTGTTTGCACTTATTTTACAGTGTTGGACATGTTTCCAGCACTAAAAATCAGCACAAGCAGAGCAACATACCTACATTCTGCTGCTGGTGGAACTCTGTTGAATCTCACAAGTTTTTAGGTATCTCCGTGGAATTCTGCAGAGTGAAACTCTATGAGTTCTACCCAGGCCTGCCTAGGTAGACCATAGAGGAGAGTGCATTGTAATCAAAGGGCTGAACATTCACTTTTAAGTTTTAAATGCCTTAGTAGTGAAAAGCTCTTAAATGTGTTTTTCACTACTGTGAGGACCACCTCTTCCATGGTTGCCGAATGGCAATTAAATAGGTGCCAACTTTTGATTCAGAACAGATAAAGTTTTCAATTTTGGTGTCTGAGAAATTGTAATTTAAAATCCTTTTAATTGGTATAGTTGGATTTTTGAAAATGCCACTTTTTGAAAGTTATAATAAAATTAGGCTACATGAGCAACCCTTAGACATATGAAAACCTAGGTATACAAATATATCATGGAACACGGAGTCCAGCACAAGAGGAGTTGCCACTGTTCTACTGGTCTCCAGTTACAGTAAAACCAGTGGTTTCCTTTCCTTGGCCTCTCTGGGTTTCAGCAGACTTAGGTGGAACTATTGAATGTCTAAAATCAGCCTCTAAGGGAGCACCTTGGTGCCCAGTGGCAATCAGGCTTCTTGACATTGTCCTCTAAAGGTGCAAACTTCTCAGCTTTTATGGCCCTGTGGTTGCAACAGGGAGTCAGCCAATTGACTATTGGATCACCTTCCTTGTTTGGCACTCATGAGCAATTATTCCATGATCGAGCTACCACAGGCATAGTCCTCTCTTTACTTGTCCACAGGTGCAAGAGAATCAGTCCAGTCTTTGTTTCAGTGCAGACATGATCTGAGGTCTGGGTGCCAGGGCAGCCACTGTTATGCCCACTACAAGCCTTGGGGAATGTGACAAACAACTATCCAATGGGCTACCGGTCCCCTTCAGACTGATGATGACTTCCTGTAAAGTTTAGCATCTAGATATCCCAGGGTGCACCAGACAGAATAATTTGGATTAGGAACAACATCCAAATTTCATATATTATCTGTAGTTGAGTTTGTACATGTTCTGTATGTCTTCGGCAAGAGAGATGATAATAACGTTAGCCTTTTTAATGTGTTTCAAACCCCGAGTGATTTGTTGCAAGTTTAATACTTTTTCGTTATGATAATCACTTATAGTTTTCAAAAATAGAATATCAAGGGAGGAGCCTGATTTCTTCGTTTCACGTTTACTCGCATAAGAATTCTTGAATAATAAAGAGCATTTCTAAAGAAGAGTGCAGCTGCAAGTTTTACCATATGATTTACTGGATTTACCAGTTTAAAGAGAATCATTATTCAAGTTTGAAATTGGTCATGAGAAAGATCATGCCTGATTCTGTGAAATCGCAGTCCTGACTTTTTAGAATTAAATTATTGTGTGCATGTTTAATTATCTCTCTTTTAGGTCTTCCCTGGCATCCCCTTTCTAAACCTCTTTCTTGCCTGGCCACTCTAGTGTTCATTGCTTTAAGAGCAACCCAACTTGGAGCTGCCTGGAGGAGGGTCCTCCTCTCATTGTGCAGACCCTGAGAAAGTCTTGGCAACTGTTACAGAATATTGAGCCCACAAATTACATTCTTCCTGGTCAGCACAATAGATTTGGGCAATGGCCACCATGGATGACCTTTTGAAGGTCATTACACTAATGCAAAGAGATTTAGTGGAGTCAAAAAATGCCATGGCAGGATTGGCAGACAAGGTGGCTCAATTACTCCTGTATGCAAAAAACACCCTCCACTTCTAGTTCCACACCAACTACTCATATCACGTTAGCCATTCCTCCTCAGATTCCATTAGCAGCCGCTTAGGGTTTTTGGGGGGATCCCAATAAGGTTCCGCTCTTCCTAACCCAAGTTGAACTACATTTCACTTGCCATCCAACTGCATTCCCAGATCCACAATCATGTAGAGCTTTCTTAATTTCATATTTATCTGGTGACACGGCTTCCTGGGCTGTGCCACTGGTATGCCAAGACAGCTACTTGTTGTATAACTGGAAATCATTTGTTCGGAAGTTTGAAAAAGTATTTGACCGACAGGCAGTCACTTTATCTGCAGACAGAGAATTGCTTGAACTATAGCAAGGAAACAAGGATTTGGTATTGTATGTGACACAATTTAATAGACTAGTAGCAGAGACATCCTGACCAGAAGAAAATAGGTCAACAATATTTTGTCAGGGATTAAAAGATGATTTAAAAGACATATTAGCTCAAAGTGATACACAACCAGCCACTTGCACTGACTAATTAATCTCTCACTGCATTTAGATCATCGTATTTCAGAACGGAAAAGTAAAAGAAAGTAGCAACCAGTATGGAAGCAGAGAGAGAAAACTAACAAGCTCATGTGGAAAGAAGGGTTATATTTGGGTGTAGTCACAATCCCTTCACAAATCACATACTTAAACATCACTGTCAAAACCAGAAATGTTTGCATGAGTCTAGACCTTCATATTGCCAGTACCATTCACAAAGTAAGGCCTCTCATTGATTCAGGAGCTACGGGAAACTTTATTGATGAACAGACGGTACAACAATTGAAAATATACTGTAGTAAAAAAAAGAAATTCTGAAATGGTGCAAACAGTGGATGGGAAGGTTTTGTCTGGAGGATCAGTTATTTTCAGACTATTGAAGTGTGTATAGTGTGTTATGATGAAGATTCACAGGAAAGCCAGTTTGAATGTATAACTTTGGATGTGATTGAGACTCCACAATATGGGTTCATAGTTGTTATAGCCTGGTTGACATTACATAACCCACAGATAGACTGGAAAAGAAGAACTCTTCAGTTTAATTCCTCATTTTGTCAAAATAACTGTATCCATTATCCACTCAAACAAAACTTACGGATTGCCACTGCTGCAGAAAAAGAAACTGTTTTACCACCTGAGTATGCTCAGTATGTGGATGTTTTGGACAAGAATGGTGCTAAAGAGTTGCCTCCATACACAGAGTATGACTGCCAAATTGACTTAGTGCCTGGAGCAGTTATTCTACTTTGTTGTGTTTATGCCTTATCCGGTCAAGAAAATCAACACTTAAGAGAGTACTTGGAACAATACTTTGCAAATGGGTTTATACATCCCTCAAAATCTCAGGCTTCATTGCCACTCTTTTTTGTAACCGCAGCCAATTGCGAGTTAAGGCCATGTATAGATTACAGAGCATTAAAATGGTTACAGTAAAGAACAAATACCCTTCACCACTAATTCCTGTCCTTCTGGTTTAAGTAAAATCTGCCATAATCTATACTAAACTGGACTTGCAAAGAGCATACGATCTTGTTCAAATGCGCTCTGTGATGAGTGGAAGACAGCTTTCAAGACCTGCTATGGCTTATATTGGTACACAGTGATGCCATTTGGCTTATGTAACACTCCTGCAGCGTTCCAATATGTTTTGAGTGATGTCCTCAGGGAATTTCTGGACTTGTTTGCTATTGCCTACATAGAAGATATTTTGATATATTCTGACTTAGAAAAAGATCACAAAACACTTCTAAAAAAGATTTTATTAGCTCTCCGAAAGCATAATTTATTCTGTAAACTCAGCAAGTACCAGTTCCATTTTACCACAGTGGAGTTTCTAGGAGTCATTCTTTCCCCCCCTAGAATAAAATGGTAGATAGAAAAATCGAGGCAGTTGTAGACTGACCCACACCCACCTCAGTACGTGATGTACAATACTTCCTAGGCTTGGCAAACTTGTATCGCCATTTTATTAATAACTTTTCACAAACAGTAATCCAATAACAAAACTGTAGCGTACAAAGAATGTTTTATGTGGTCACCAGAAGCAGAAGAAGCCTTTACAACTCTAAAGAAGGCTTTCACTTCTGCCTCAATTCTAGCTTATCCTAATATAGAACAACCCTTTATGGTAGAAGCTGATGCATCAGATGTAGCAATTGGTGCTATTCTGTCAGAAACAAATCAAATCATGGGCCAATTGCATCCAGTGGCTTATATGTCATGAAAAGGTAATGCAGCTGAGCAAAATTATGTAGTTGCTAAGAAAGAATTATTAGCCATTCAAGATGCCTTTAAGGGGTGGCAATACTATCTAAAAGGAGCCAAACAGACCATCATAGTGTACTCCGATCATCGCAATCTACAATTTATGAGTTCTGCTTGTCTTCTCACTCCAAGACAATTGCGATGGATACTTTTTTTTGCTGAGTTCGATTGTATAGTACCTTACAGGCCTGGAAGTGACAATTGAAAAGCTGATGCATTATCACGTCAAGTCTCAATGACCACACATTCTACTGGACCACCACAATCTCTCATAGCTCCATCTAAAGTTCTTTGTGTTATCCAGGATGAAGAATTCTTTGATGAAGTATGAGAAGTTTTCAAAATTGAGAAATGGCAAAAGTGGCTCAAGGTGCAGTCACACAGAAACATAGTTCATCAACTACCTATGCATGATTCTTGCATATTTGTCCCAACTGTACAACTGCAGCATTCAATCTTTCATTGGCTTCATGATATTACCACTGTAGGTCATCCTAGTATTCCAAAGACTAGAGAATTAGTACAAAGTGATTTTTGTGGCCAACTCTACAAGCATATATAAGAGACATGGCATAAAAATGGTGACACTTGTGCTCAAAGTAAATCATATCATTCCAAACCAAGAGGGTTATTGATACTTCTTCCAACTCCAGAGAAAACATGGGAACATATCACCTTAGACTTTATTGTTGGATTACCAAAGGTTCAAAAACATTCAGTTATCTTGGTTGTAGTAGAGAGTCTAACCAAATACACACACTTTATAGCTTGTCAAATCGTATCCGCATCTAGTCAATTGGCTATCCTAATTTTTCATCACATTGTGAGGTAACATGGCATACCAAAGGTGATACTATCCGATCGAGGATCTCAGTTCTCATCATAATTCTGGCACACATGGTGCAAAGCTTTATAAGTTTCATCCACCCTATTTACTAGCCGTCATCCGCAAACTGATGGCCAGACTGAAAGTCTGAATCAAACTCTAAAACAATGTTTCCGTTGTTATGCTGAGAAAACACTTGATAATTGGGATGCTTCTTTATGGATGGTGGAGATGGCTTGTAACAATTCCTATCACTCATCCACAGGGTATTCTCACTTCTACAGGTTATATGGTTATCATCCTAATACACTCCCCATTACTCTACCTAATACAACACCAGATGCCCTGGCTGTTACAGACACTTTGTGCGAAATTCAACATACTAAAAAAATCACACAACCTGAAATGAGCTAAAAAAGCCTACAAACAACAATACGATAAAAGACATTGCCCGGGTCTTAAATAGCAACCTGGAGACAAAGGCTCTCATTATGACATTGGTGGTAAATGCCACTTACCGGCCTGCTGATGGCCACCAACATACTGCCACGGTGGCGAGAATCTGTTTGCCATATTATGACACACACACACCAATCTGACAGAATACAGCCACATACACAAATCCGCCAGCCCAAAGGTCAGTGGAAAAGTGGAGGCCCCAACACCCATACCGTTACACCAACAGAACAACACCCACCACATTATGACCCACGAATCACCACAGCGGACATTCAATGGCGGTAAACCATTGGCGGTACATACCTCCGCACTCAGAATGGACACCCACATACGAAACAACACCACATTGGCCAATACTAACAACATACACCTGACACTCATACACACACCATACTCACACACCCACAGCACTACAAAACACCCCCCCATATTACTCACAACCCTTTACGAATACAAATTATTGCCACCAAACTGACACCAAGACCACTGCGACAACTAGACATACACACCACATACACCTATACATCCCTCATGTACCCCACATTACACACCCCACCACATTACTCAACACACTCTCAGCAACACACACCACACAACACCCATGTCCCCAGAAAGGCACCCCTGTTTCACTGATGAGGAGTTAAGGGTCATGATGGAGGAAATTGTCAGGGTACAGCCACAGCTCTTTGGAGCACAGGTACAGCAGATATCCATTGCAAGGAAGATGGAGGTATGGTGGAGAATCATGGACAGGGTGAACACCATGGGACAGCACCCAAGAACAAGGGACGACATCAGGAAGAAGTGGAACGACCTACAGGGGAAGGTATGTTCCATAGCAGCAAGACACCTGCTCGACAAACAGAGGACTCGCGGTGGACCCCCACCTCCTCCCCCACAGCTCACAGAATGGGAGGAGCAAGTCTTGGCATGACTGCATCCTGAGGGAGTCACTGGAGTAGCCGGAGGACTGGACACGAGTAAGTCAACATTTACCACTTATCACCCCCCAGACCTGCATGTCATCACATCCCCTTACCTTCACTCCCATCACTCCACTCCATTCCACATACTGCACCTACACATATGACTAGCACCAATGCCAAGCCCTGCATGCCATACCAATGCATGGACAGCCCTCAAAGCCTTGCATGGATATGCATCACCAAAGCATTCACAGAATAGGGAAACTAGTAATCACACAATACATCACCAAACACAATCAAAGGTGGCAGGGCAACACCAACGATAGAGGGGAAGCCAGGGATGTACATTATCTCATACATATGAAGCATAATACATCACTTATATCCCCACAGGTACCCCAGCCAATGTCAGTGGAGAGGAGGTGCCACAACTATCCAGTCCCCCAACAGAAGATTCCCCCAGTGATGACAGTAACTCAGGACTTCAGGATCTGGATGACCTACCTGGCCCATCAGGTAGGACAGGACCAGGGAACCAGGAGGCACTCTCGGAGATCCTGGGAGCCTACCAACATTCCCAGGAGACAATGGGCCAGATTCTTGACAACGTGCAGGAGAACAGGCGGCTGCAGGATGGACAGTATCAGGGGATCAGGGAGGTCTTGCAGGCCATTAACACCACACTGATCTCAATAGCAGGGGTGCTGGGAGACATGGCCAACATCATGAGGCAGGCAACAGCACACCAGCAGGTCCCTACCACTAGTCAGTCCATTGACCAGCACTCCAGTTCCGCTGCAGCTAGTGGGCAGGAGGCCCCGCCACAGGACCCACAGGCCACCAGCACACCTCCCCCTGCAGAAGGTGAACCACCCCACAAATGTTCCCTGCGACCTAGACAGAAGCCAGAGACAATTACCAAGACCCATGCCACCAAATGAGATTCTCCTGATTGTCCCCCTTGTGTCCCACTTAGCCACCCTGTCCACTTTGAACTGACATTGCTCCTCTTCCAATGGCCCCATGGACACTGCACCTGCACTACCAACAGTCTGGAACAATACCCTGGACTTTCCTCCATCATCACCCCATTCCATTGCACTTTCCCCTCAATTTCTTAGCACTACAATAAAAACCCTTGAAGACAACTTGACTACTAGAATATTATGTGTTGAAAATTTGTATTTATGGACACAGTCACATTCATTAGAAATGAACTGTACACTGTGAGAGCATATTAATAATGAATTGTAGCTGGCTGTAGTCAGAACATCAGTACACAGTTGTTATATCACCAACATCTGTAAAATGACAAACCATAGGCGATAGTAAGTAGAGGTAAAAGGAAGTTAATGCCATCACGCTACAGCCACAGAAGAAACACCAATTGTCATAGAAATGTGAAGTTGCACTGTCTCACCTGTGTGTCATTGGAAATACTGACGGATAACTGATGTTCTGTTGTCCTCATCCTTATCCTCAGCCTCTTCATCCTCACTGTCTTCAGGGTCTACTGCTGCCACAGGGGTATCTCCCGTCTCTTCCTCCTGCAGAAATGGTCCATGGCGTCTGAGGGCCAGGTTGTGCAACATGTAGCATGCCACTAACATCTGGCAGACCTTCTCGGGTGAGTAGCACAGGGATCCACCTGTCAGATGGAGGCACCTGAACCTGGCCATCAGGAGACCGGAGATCCTTTTGATGATCCGTATGGTTCACCCATGTGCCTCATTATAACTTCCCTCTGCCCCTGTCCTGGCATTCCTCACAGGGGTTAGCAGCCACAATAGGTTTGGGTAGCCAGAATCACCTGCAAGTATTGAGGGACAACATTTAGCCACTACAATCCTATGGGATTAACACCAGAGGCATACACTAACATACAGTGGGTGGGGACCAAGGCTCACCTATTAGCCACACCCTGTGCCTCTGTAGTTGGGCCATCACATGTGGGATGCTGCTAATCCTCAACACTTTTTTCAACACGTTTTTCTGCATTAGAAATGTCATCTTTGTTAAGTAAAGGATTGCTATACATTACTATTCAGTACCATTGTTTTCCATGTGGATATAGCATGTTCTTTACACATTATGTCTTTACTCTCTTTTGTTGTTGTAGACATGAGTTAGAGATTTAAAGACAGCCGCCCTGTTAATTTTGCATGTATTTCCTTTTATTTACTATCGGTAGTCCTTTTTTTGATGTTAAGTACCGACGCGCGCTGCCAGAGTGTCTTTCACTGACTATCGCCAGTCTTCTTTCTATGTTAAGCGCTCATGCGTGCCGCTTGGGCATTTTCCCTGTTAGCGGCAATACATTTAAGCTTTAAGGTGTCCCGCACTCGCTTTGGCCTTATTTTACAATGCCGCCCAAGCGCGACTCGGCTTTTCTGAGGAAATTAATTCAGTTAAGCGTTACACAGCTCCTTGATCCATCTGGGAGCATATTTAGAATTTTGATATGGATATTCGAACTTACATTGATCCTTTATAGGTTTTTTGCATTCCCAGTGATGCATTCAATATGTGAGTGCTATTTGCAGCAATAACATACCATTAAGGTAAGTCTCTCTGGCCATGTGTATTGACACTTGTGTTCTGGAATTTCTTTTAAATATATCACCTTTTGTGAGTTTGCTATCCCTTGGTTTTTCATGATGAATCTTTCAACTATGTATATATGTAAAATAGGTAATCTCTCAGCTGGTCTAATTTCTATGGATCTTACTAATTATGCTATTCCATGGGGTTCCCCTTTGTTGTAGTTAAATAATAATTTTTCTTTTCTTGCACAATGGTGATTCTTTTTGGGTGAACGGGGTGGTTGTGCACCCCTGTTTGTTTGTGTTGATAAAACAAGCATTATTTGTACAG
Source organism: Pleurodeles waltl (assembly GCF_031143425.1). Classification (NCBI taxonomy): domain Eukaryota; kingdom Metazoa; phylum Chordata; class Amphibia; order Caudata; family Salamandridae; genus Pleurodeles; species Pleurodeles waltl. The sequence goes on from NC_090445.1 coordinate 1,036,208,797, forward strand.
TTATAATTTTATATATTGTATATATAGGCACTGTTTGTGTTGTCCTGAGGAGGCCAGATTTATAAAGGCCGAAACGCGTCAACTTTAATAGTGGAGGAATGCATGCTAAAATTTTAGAATAAGTGGATGTTAAAAATATTGGACCGTATCAGAGTTTTTTCCCAGCGATAGACTTTCTGCTGATGGACGATACGTCTTTTCCATCTTTTGCATTACCTCGACATAATACTGCTTGCCATTGTATGGCTAAGCAGCTTATTGGCTACGAGATAACAGTGCTCAAAGGAACTTTCGATTCATCTCTTTTTAATATTATTTCGTGTTTTGTACAGTCTTTTGTATAGCACTTCTATTTCTGATATGTAACAATTTGTTGTTTGTATTATTTATTTGTTGTTTATAAGGTCTCGCGATTTGTCACACAGTTGTGAGAGTGTGACCTGTAGACACTAAGCTTAATCTAGTTTAATTGACTTACTTTGAATAAAGAAATATATTTTCCCAGTTAATAATTTACGTTTTCACTGAGTTTTTTGGTTTTGTATTTATCCCTACTGGATTCTTGTATTTTGCCTTTAATCCTCAGGACAACGGCATCACACATCGACCCAGGATTCTTAGCATTGACGTGGGAGATGTACTGGGCCGCCAGGTACACCATCTGCACATTCAGTGAGTGGAAACTCTTACGCTTCCTGTACACCTATTCATTCTGGTGGGGGGGACAAATGCAACATGTGTACCGTCAATCGCCCCAATAATATTGGGGATATGTCCCATTGCATAGAATCCGGCCTTCACAGTGGCCAAATCTTCCACCTGGGGGAAAGCAATGTAGCTGCACATGTGTTTTACTAGGGCAGACAACATTCTTACCAGAATGATTGAGAACATTGGCTGTGACATTCCTGCTGCCAATTCCACTGTCACTTGGAAAGAACCTGTTACCAGGAAATAGAGCACTGATAGCACTTTAACAAGAGGGGGGATCCCAGTTGGATGACGGATAGATGAGATCAGGTCAGGCTCCAATTGGGCACACAGCTCTGTGATTGTGGCCCTATCCAGTCTATAGGTGAAGATAATATGCCTGTCCTCCAGTGTAGCTAAGTCCACCAGGGGTCTATACCCGGGGTATGTCTCCACCTCCTATTCATCCGCAGCGGTAGGTATCTAAGGAACACAAGAGTGAGCAGGCTGTCACAATTGGAACAAAACCACAACTGCAGTCCACATGGTGCACTTATGTATTGGGACAGTGTTAATGGCGAAGTATGTACCAATCTAATCTGTGATGCAGTAATTGTCGATATGACTGCCCCCCCTGAAATGGCGACTGCCTGTCCTGTATGTAGGCACAGGTGGAAGTGAGGTAATTCCGCTGACGTTGGGCGTCGTGGCGGAAGGCAGTCTTGCACTGCCGTGCTGTTCCTCATTGGATAATATGGGGCTCTATGGAGTACAGTGGGTAATGTGTATCTACGCCAGAGGTGACAGTGAACAATGCCCCGGATGTGACCACCATTTTCTATCTGATTCATCACTTGTTTCCTGACCTTCAACAGGAAAACACCTACACTGCGTGTGCTGCTGTGACCTGTGTCTGGAACCTACCATGGCCATGTGACTGGAGAAAGGGCCCCAGCCTTCACTTCGGAGGAGTTGGAGCGACAGGTGGACGGGGCCCTACCCCAGTACAAACAGCTGTATGGGCCTCCAGACCAACAGATGAGTACACTTTGTGCACAATGCATGTGGGAAGGATGCATGGAGATGTGTGTGTAAGCATCGTGTAAGGGGGTGGGCAGTTGGGGGAATGTCTTGTGGTGGTGTACATGGTGTGCGCTGGGCTATGAGTGTGCAAATGGTGATGGAAACGGGTATGGTGGGCCATTTCTGTGACAGGCTAGACTGTTTGTTTAATGGTGTTCTCATGTCTGTATTGCCTCTGCAGGTCAGCGACCAGCAAAAGAAGGGAAAATGGCATGCCATCGCCAAGGACATGCAGACCCTGGGGGTCTATGGCAGGCGGAGCACCCACTGTCGGAAACGGTGGGAGGACATGAGATGCTGGGCATGTAAGACTGCGGAGGCCCAAATGGGGATGGCCTCCCAACGAGGAAGGGATGCCCGTCAAACCCTGACTTCCCTGATGGCCTGCATACTGGCGGTGGCCTACCCTGAGCTGCATAGGCACTTGAGGGAATCACAGCAGCCACAAGGGGGTGAGTACAGTTTGTATCATTACATATTTTGGCTGGTGGGGTGGTATCTGGGTGGTGGATGTGTGTTTGTGAGTGCTTCAAAGGCCAGGCCAGACATTGCAGTGTAGGTCATCTCAAGGGTAATGGGTGGATGGCAAATACAGGTAACCTAGCTCGTTAGCATTCCATTTCAGGTAGGGCATTGTGGGTCCCAGGAGTGCTGCAGTTGGCGGTGTGTGCTCCTCATCTTGCCTTAGTGACTAGCCATATCACTGGAAGTGCAATGCATAGTGCATAAGCCTGTTCCCTGTGTGTGACCGTGATGTGTATGCCAATAGTGGTGTTGGTGCAGTCATTGACCCTGTGTATCCTTTGTCTCTCTCCCCCCTTACTTGTTTTGCCATCCTGTCCTTGATTAGCATCATCTGGCGGAGGAGCAGGGGCACCGGCGACAGAGGGAGCTGCATCCCAAAGGACCCAGGAGGCAGAGTCCACTGGGGACTCCAAGGGAACCAGTGGGATGGAGGGCAAGAGGAGCACCACGGCGGAGATTGGAGATGACAACAGAGACTCAGATACTTCCTCCGATGGAATCTCCCTGGTGGCGGCGGACACCTCTGTGACCACCCCATCTGCAGGTACAGGCATCATCCCGAACCAGCACCCCCCTCCCAGCAGCCCCTCAGCAAGTTGCCCGTACCCACTCACCCAGGAGGGTAGGCATCTCCTTCGCCTCAGGCACCTCAGGCCCTGCTACAATCAGCCCGCTGCCCTGAGTGAGGAGGCTAGTGACCTCCTGAGATCCATCTGTGTAGGACAGTCAACCATTGTGAATGCCATCCAGGGGCTGACATCCCAGATGCAGCAATGCAATGCATTCCTGGAGGGCATTCAAGGTGGATTGGCCCAACAGAGATCGATTCAGGCTCTGGCCTCCTCTTTGATGGCAGTCATGTCCCTGTTTCTACCGTCCACCCTCCAATTACCACTCCCCAGTCCGATTCTCCTCAACCCCAACCCCTTGCAGGCACACATACAGATGAGCATGCACACAAGACAACACACAAGAGTGGCACAGGCAAACACAAGCACCACAGTTTCATTACACAAGCACACAAGCACTCACGCAAACAACATACAGTTGCAGACACAACAGCATCTACTGCCTCCACTGTCTCCCCTCCTCCTCCTTATCCACCTCCCTCTCAGTCACATCCACACTCACACCTGCATGCACTACATCACCATCCACCACCAGCAACACCACACCGAGCAGCACACACACCTCACTTGCAGACACCTCCACAACAGCCATGCACACGTCCCCTCTGTCCTCTCCCACCCTGTCTGTCCCTCCCTCCTAAAGGACACAAACCCAAGCACTCACACACCCAACATCCATCCACCTCACATCAGCATACAGCCCATGCACCTGCACCCAAATCCTGCAGAATACATCTCCTACAACCACTCCCTCTACCTCCACTCTCATCACTCCTTCCCTCCTCCCACCCCACCTTCCTTAAAAAGCTTTTCCTTGCCCAACTTGACCTCTTCCCGTCCCCTCCCCTCCGTCCTGCCCGTATGAGCAGGGTACCAAAGACCCAGCCCAGCACCTCAGCCAAACAGTCCACAGGGGCAGTGATGGCACCACATACACGTGGTGGTAAGGATACCACACCTTCATCGAAGAAGGGGAAGGAGCCTGCACCTCCATGCAAGAAGGGGAAGGAGCCTGCACCTCCATGCAAGAAGTGGAAGGAGCCTGCACCTCCAGGCAAGAAGAGGAAGGCGCCTGCACCTCCATCCAAGAAGGAGAAGAAGCCATCCACCCCTGCCTGGAAGGGTAAGGAATCCATGCCCTATGTGATGGAGGAGAAAAAGCCCTCTACTCCAGCGGAGGCTGTCAGGGTGACACTTCCAGCACCACCAGCTGTCACAAGGCCCCCACCACCAGCTGATGAATTGCAGCCATCAGCAACTGCAGAGGCTGCTCAGGAGGCACCTCAATCCACCACCACACTGCAGACATCAGCAACTGCAGAGGCTGCCCAGGAGGCATCACCATCCACCAACACACTGCAGCGGTCAGCAACTGCAGAGGCTGGCCAGGAGGCACCTCCAACCACCAACACACTGCAGCCATCACCGCCACCGGCCCCAATGTAGGCCACACTACATGGGCTGCTGTACGAGGGCCCTCTCCAGAACCAATGGGAAAGTCACTGTAGGAGGCTGGCCTGGTTTGTAGTGGGTACCTTGAGGACACCTTATACCAGGTCCAGTTATCCCTTATTAGTGAAATGTAGTAGTGTTCTAGCAGCTTAGGCTGTTAGAGGTAGCTATAGCAGAGCAGCTTAGTCTGAACTAGGAAACATGCAAAGCTCATGCAATATCACTTGTAGTTACACAGTACTGGTACACAAGTAAAGACAATTATGTTACGAAAAATAAAGGTACTTTATTTGGGTGACACAGTACCAAAAATATCTTAGAGGGAATACTCCTTCAGGGGGTAAGTATTATACACAATATATACACTAGACTCCAAAATAAGGCAAGTAATTAGACATCGGATAGTGCAAACAATAGGAAATGCTATAGAATGCAATGGGAGAAAATAGGTCTGGGGCAACACAAACCATATACTAAGAAAGTGGAATGCGACTCATGAATACCCCCCTAGACAAGGGTAGTGTGTGCAGAATCAGTGGGAGAGTAAGAATACAGTAAAGGTAAGTAAATTACCCCACCCCAGAGCCCAGAAAAGCAGGAGTAAAGTACTGCAAGTTTCCTTAGGACACACTACACCTCATGATTGGAATTATTGCAAGAATTAACCAAGACTGCAAACAAAAAACAGTGGATTCCTGGACCTGAAGACCTGCAAAATAAGGGGACCAAGTCCAGAAGTCGAAAGAAGTTCCAGGCAGGACAGGAGCCCCTGCCAACCCAGAAGAGGGAGCAAAAGAATAGTCCCCAGTTGGATGAAGAATGCACCCTGGGAAGATGCCAGCGGGTCCCTGCATGATGCAAAGGATGCCCCACATCGTGATGTTGGATGCAGGTGAGATTTGGTGCTGGATTCCTCCAACAAGCCTTGGTTCGGGCAAAGTCACGTTTTGAATCAACTAGGTGCTATCTGGAGCCAGGAGGGACCTGGGGGCCTCAACTCTGTGTGAGGGGGAAGATGGTTCTCTCAGCACTTTAGGAAACCCTCACATCACCAGATAGCACCCACAGGTGTCCCAGTGCATGGGACAAAGGAGGTGCAAAATGTGGTTGGTGCAGCACTACAAAGGAAGGTCTCCCTTCACCGGAGATCAACTCAGCGAGCTGAGCATCACAGTATAGAGTGCTGGGGACCTGGGCCAGGCTGTGCATGAAGGAATTTTGCAAATAGTGCACAGAGGCCTCAGGAGGTGAAGAAGACACAGAGCACAGGGTTACTGTTGTTCTGGGGGAAGGCAAGGTCTTACCTCCTCCAAATTGGGACAGCAGGACCACAGGACAGTCTGTGTCAAAGGGGTCCACCCTCTGTGTTCCAAGGAGCATGCTCGTCACCAGGAGAGGAGTCCAAGACAACCAGTCATCAGCTTAGAAGGTGCCTGCGTGAGCAGGGGAGTGACTCCATCACCCTACAGGAGATTTCTTCGGTCCTTCTGGTGCAGTGTGAAAACAGGGAATCCTCAGAGCATTCACACCGTGGAAACTGTTGCAGTTGCTGGCTGGAGTTGACGTTGCAGAAGAAAAGTATACCTTGTGGATACTTTGTTGCTGTTACAGTGGTTCCTGGAGGTGGTTGATCTGAGGTCAGAGGATGAAGTAGTAGTTGCAGAGGATTCCTGCTGGAAACTTGCAAGTAGAATCTGAAGAGAACCCACAGGAGAGACTCTAAATAGCCCTGAGAGGGGGATTGACTACCTTATCAGGTAAGCACCTATGAGGAGGGGTCTCTGATGTCACCTGCTGGCACTGGCCACTCAGAGTCCTCCAGAGTGCCCCACACATTGTAAAGCAAGATGGCTGAAGTCTGGGACACACTGGAGGAGCTCTGGGCACCACCCCTAGTGTGGTGATGGACAGGGGAGTGGTCACTCCCCTTTCCTTTGTCCAGTTTCAAACCAGAGCAGGGGACAAGGGGTCCCTGAACCGGTGTAGACTGGCTTATGCAAGAAGGGCGCCATCTGTGCCCCTTAAAGCATTTCCAGAGGCTGGGGGAGACTACCTATCCCCAGCCTGTAACACCTATTTCCAAGGGAGAGGGTGTAACACCCTGCTCCCAAAGGAAATGCTTTGTTCTGCCTTCCTGGGACTGAGCTGCTCAGACTCCAGGAGGGCAGAACCCTGTCTGTGAGGTGGCAGCAGCTGTAGCTGCAGTGCAAACCTCAGAGAGCTGGTTTGGCAGTACTGGGGGTCCATGGTGGACCCCTCAGTATGCATGGAATTGGCTCCCCAATACCAGATTTGGAATGGGGGGAGAATTCCATGATCTTAGACAGCTTACATGGCCATATTCGGAGTTACCATTTTGAAGCTACATATAGGTATTGATCTATATGTAGTACATGCGTGTAAAGGCGTCCCCACACTCACAAAGTCCCGGGAAATGGCCCTGAACTATGTGGGGGCACCTTTGCTAGTGCACCTTTGCTAGTGCAAGGGTGCCCTCACACTTAGTAAATTTGCACCTAGCAAGTGAAGGTTAGATATATAGGTGACTTATAAGTTACTTAAGTGCAGCGAAAATGGCTATGAAAGAAAAGTGTGCCTTATTTCACGCAGGCTGCAGTGGCAGTCCTGTGAAAGGGTTTGTCTGAGCTCCTTATGAGTGGCAAAAGAAATGCTGCTGTCCATAAGGATCTCTTGGAACCCCAATGCCCTGGGTACCTAGGTACCATAGAGTAGGGACTTGTTAGGGGGGTCCAGTGTGCCAATTGAAATTGCTAAATGAAGTCACTAGCCTATAGTGACAAATTTAAAAGCAGAGAGAGCCTACACACTGAGGTTCTGATTAGCGGAGCCTCAGTGACACAGTTAATCAATATACAGACACACACATTAGGCCTTACACTATGAACACTGGGGTCCTAACCAGCAGGATCCCAGTGAGACAGGCAAAAACATACTGACATACAGGTAGAAATGGGGGTAACATGCCAAGAAAGATGGTACTCTCCTACAGTCACCCACCTGAGATACTCTGGCCTTGCACTCCCCAGGACAGAGCAATGGGCAGGTTGACCCATCCAGAACCAGTGGGGAAGTCACCCACCTGAGAGTCTGTGGCCTTGCACTCCCAATGACAGAGCAATGGGCATGTTGCCCCATCCAGAACCAGTGGGAGACTCACCCACCTGAGAGACTGTGGCCTTGCACTCCCGAGGACAGAGCAATGGGCTTGGAGCCCCCTCCAGAACCAGTGGGCTTGTTCCCGCATCCGGCTTAGGTGCCCCCTCCCCGAGGTGCCTGCCCATTTTCAAACTGATGCCCCTACAGAATACTATCCGGATGAAGTCAGAATTCAAGTTGGGCCTTAAACTGTGCCCTGTGGCTATGTGGGTCCTTTGAACATTGTACTGGGCAGTGTCCCTTTGTGTGCATGTGTACATATCTGTTTCATTGACAAATCGATTACGTTTTTTAGATGTTGATTTGTTTACAATCACTTTGGCCATTCCTGTTGTCCTTGCATTATTCTGCCGTGCATCAGAGGCAATTTATTTTTCATGTGCAGCTGGTTGTGTGTATGCTGTGTATGTGTCTGGTGTGTGTCGTGTGTGTGTGTCACTCTCGTTTTCCTCCCTCCCTTGTATGCTAGGCTGCTGTACTCACTTCGTCGGTGTTGGTGTTCCAGGTGGAGCATGACGTAGAAGATCATCAGGAAGACTTGCAGTTCGGGTTCCATGGGGCATTGTTCTTTCCTGTGTCTCCGATGGTGAGTCCTTTTTCTTCTGAGATGCGTGTCCGCCAGGCTTTTGATGGTGTTGGTACTTCCCTGGAAAAAGTGGTGGTGTGCTGTGTCATAATATGGTGGGCAGTACTTTGTCATCCGCCTGGCTGTTGGCGGCTACAGCTGTGGTGAGTGTTCATTCCGATCTGGTGGTTGCTGTGATACATTGGCTGTCTATGGGAGTTCTCACCGCCATTGTCATAATTTGGTGGTACTTACTGCCAGCCTTTTGGCGGTATTACCACCACTTTATCACTCACTGCCAGGGTCATAATGAGGGCCAAAGTGTGGTTATCAACAAAACACATCAAATTCAAAAGGAAACAAATGTTTCATCCAAAATTCATATGTCCCTTTTGAGTGCTACAACAGATTAATCTTGCCTTATAAATTATGTTGCCCTGAACCCTTCGAAAACATTTAGGCACATATTTATACTTTTTTAGCACCACATTTGCACCGCTTTTTGATGCAAAAGCGTCGCATTCTTGCAAAATACAATTGTATTTTGCAGGTTTGCGCCGCTTTTGCGTCCAAAAATGCCGTAAATGCGGTGCTGAAAAAGTATAAATATGGGCCCTAGTCTTTCACACCTCTCTTTTAAAATTAGCATCAGATAGATCCTTTTCCTGCCCTCATCCGATATTGTTCAATGGAGAATGGGAGTACGAAGTTCAAGCAATTTTGGACTCTAAAGGACGTCCGAACATATTATGGTATTTGATCGCCTCAAAAGGCTATGGTCCAGAGAACGATTCATGGATCCGAGTGGACCAGGTACATGCACCACGAGTGGTGAAACGATTTCACGAGAATAACTCATAGTTGTCAAAGACAGGATATCAAGGGGGGGCTGATTTATTTGTTTCACGTTTACACGTTAAAGAATTCTTGAATAATTAATCGCACTTTTAAAGGAGAGTGCAGCTGTAAGTTTTACCGTAAGATTTACTGGATTTACCAGTTCAAAGGGAATTATTATTTAAATTTGAAATCGGTCATGAGAAAGATCATGACTGATTCTGTGAAATTGCAGTCCTGACTTTTTGGCATTCAATTATTGGGTTTATGTTTTTTTTTTTTTTTTTTATCTTTCTTTCAGGTCTCCTTCCCTGGCCTCCCCTTTTTAAAGCCCTCCCCTCGCCTGGCCACTCTAATATTCAGTGCAGTAAGAGCAACCTGACTTGGACCTGCCTGGAAGTGGGTCCACAGTCTCATCGTGCAGACCCTGAGAAAGTATTGGCATCTGTTACAAAATTTTAGGAATTACAAGAATTTGAAGTTTTTCATGCACCTAGAATCAGGAACATTAGACATTTATAATACCTTTCTTTGCCAATTGGGCCCAGAAATACAAGTACTTTAGCTGTGTTCAGCAGTCTTATCTATAACATTTTCCTACCATCCACTATAGCAAATGTGTGAAATTAAAGTATGTTTATCAGTGCCTCAAAAAGAAATAACCCAGAAAAAGGAATAAAGTAGTTTGTACTAAGAGCGTTAAATACAACAATAGATGTTTCAATCAGTTCTTACTGTTTCAGGATGTAACATGTAGTGCACCTTTTTCGAAGGCGTATAACTCCCGCTGAGGCTTTCAAATTTCGCCTAATAAGGACTTTTTGAGTGTAAATAAAAGGTGTCACAGTTTGTAGGCAACGTCCATTTGTTTTTATTATATAGTTTGAAAAACACAACTCATAGTTAAAAGCTGAACTCTCTGCCATCCATTAAATCTAATACATTTTGCTGATAGATTTCAGGACATTAGCACCATTGCCAAAAACAAATTCTCCCCTTTATCACTTTTATTATAGGCACTCCAAAATCTATTCTTGGATTTTTTCCATCACAAATTGAAAAATGAGACTTGTATCAAAAGCGTTCACACAAGTGCTATTGCAGGATGTCTTGGCCAATGATAGAAGAGGCATTAAATAGAACAAACAGAAAACAAATCATTTAAGCAATGGCTTGTCTTTTTTATGTTTCATCATTGTCAGGAAAGCTGGAGGAATGTGTTTCTTCTTTTTGAACTGCATTTTCATCCAAGGTATAGCTTACAGTTGTTCATCCCAGTTATATAATTGCGAATAACCTTGCTTCACAATAGTAATGCACAATTTAAAAAACGACTGCTATTACTCTTGCGTAATTAGAATTTTGCCCAGGCCTTAGTTTATGAAATTATGCTTCAGGTGAAAATTGCGGTTTGCTCGAATTGTGCACGATTTGTTATGTTGAAGGCATACTTCCAATAAAACAAAATACAAGTGGCTCACCGACAGAGGACTAGTTTCAACAGGAAATGCACAAGTGGAGCTTTTCTGTGTAAACCTGCCCTCAACTTGACAAAATTATTTAGAATGTCAAAAAGCAAAATGTTAGTAAATCACACAAAATACTGAAGTAAAGTACTCAATTGCATGGTAGTACATGCACACTCATTAACATGTGCATCTTGAACGTGAAAGGTACATGGAAAAGTATGCACAGTATGCTTAATGTTAGCAAAAATAGCAATTTTACATCGACATGTACAAATTGCATATGTGTCACATATCCTGCATGTAGTATGCTGCATATCACTCACTTCTGCGTACAGTATTCGCTGTGCAAACTGAATGTCGTTCCATCAACCATACATATATGTACAATTCAGTTCAACATTAAAAATACATAAAAGGCAACAAACTGTGCATTCTTCTATTGCTACACATTCCTGAAAAGATGGGTACTGCGAATGTTATTCCACTGTCCTTGTTAGAAAGAGCAACTTCACTGATGCAGAGTCAAACTTCCTCGTTCTTTATGAGACACTGCACATCCCTATGGGGTGTGTTTTGATCGCCGAGGCTAGGAGCTCATACCGCAGTAGCTTGCAGGTCTGAGGCCATACTGTATATTACTACCATTTTGCTCCTATACAAAGGGACAGAAAAAGTTTTTCTACAACTTAATAACTTAGAACTCTGGGCCTCATTTACGAGACCCTCGGGCACACTGCACCATCGGATCATCATTTATTTTATGCTCCAGTGGTGCAGTGTGCCAGTCACTATTTACAAGGCCACACAAAGCCACCTTGTGTGGCTTTTCATGGCCTTGTAAATATAAGCCCCTTTCATACATAACACTGGGGAAGTTCCCACGCAACACCCATGGAACCGGAAGGAATCTGACACATTCCATACATTTACAAGTCTGGGAATGCGTCAGATTCCTATACCACATCAGGGGTGGTAAGAGCGCTGCCATATTTTTATTTCTCTCAGTTTTTTCTCTTTCTATGTGTGCTGCAGAATGCAGGAACACACCTTTTGTTTGTTTTTGTGCACAAAGGTGTCCCTTCCTGCACAAAAACAATCATCTCCACAATGTAGGCTACCTTGCACCATGAAGCCAGAGTGCCTGTGTTGGTGCATGGCAGCAATTTGTGCACCAGCACAGGGGAGAGGACATAAAGTTGCCTTATCTTGTAGATAGAGTGCATTTCTCCCCTTTCCTGGTGGTGCAGAGAGGCGCAGCAAGGCCCTTCCTGTGCCGCACCGTGCCAGTGGCCTTGTGAATGAGGCCAAAAGTATCATGAACCTCCCTTATTTATTCATATGTAGGAATGTTTAACAATGGCATTGTCACAAGTGAGTCCAAAATGCAGACACACCTGCTCCTTGATTCAAGGGAACATGTGTTCCCACCGTTCACCATTTTGTGATAATGTGCATGCAGAAGAAACACAAATGTACTGTATGTCCTTCATATGACACATTATGCCTTTTCAGTTAATGGAGGGAATTGCAGCTAAGTGACTCCCTGTGCTTCCCTGTGTGTGCCATGGTCTTTGTAAACAAGGCCCCCTGAGAGTTAGCACACTAGAGATTGATCGGAGCTCGGTGTAAGGGTTTCTGCTCTGTGGTTTAGAGTTGAGCTTTCTGGAGATGCTGCACTAAGTTCTAGAGTTACTGAATTTGTGTATGTGCCCTGAAGATACTAGCATGTCTTTATGTTTGATGAAAAGGCACACTGTTCTTTTATAACCCTATCTACAGGAGTAGATCGGCTTTGAGACATACCCATAGTTTAATGCTGTAGGACATAATACTTTTGAACCTTTGTTCACTTTTGAAGCTCCTAGGATGTCCATTGTTTCAATGTCAATTTGCCTTGCCTGAATTCCAAGGGCTCATTTTACATGTTGGCCCAGAATATATATGCTGGGCCTCATTGGAGACTGCCTGTACCAAAGGTGGCCCAGTCATGTTGCTATACCTCTACCAGGCCCTCTCTTCAACGTCTGGGTTTATCAGCTTTCATCACCTGCTAACCCAGAACCAACTTTCATGTATCAGTCCCATCTCGCAATCTCCCTTTTACCCAATGCAGCTGGAAGACAACCAACTGTCACTTCTCATGGAGCACAAACTGTTTCAAATTTACAAATCCCACCTCCCCTCAAGACAGCACCACATCCTAAGCAACCAGACCTGTTAACAATCTGCATATCTTTGTTGCCCTGCTACAATGGTACAATAGTTCAGTTTGGTAGCCTAACAGGTACCCCTGCCACAAATGTGTTCATATTCGAAATGACTGTTATAATGCTATCTGATTCTTGTTGTTCACTGCCTATCATGATGTCATACTCAGTCACATTGTCCCCTGCAACCTTCAAGTCTGTATACATCAGTCTCCTAAGCGAAAGCTAAAGTGAAATTGTTTTCTTGTCCTCGAATATATTTACTTTCACCCCTTCAAACTGGTCAAATGCTCTTCAACCAAGGACTGCTCAATCATATGCAAGACGGATAGCGGCATATTCTGCATCATCTGTGATGAATTACGACCCCCTCTGTAAAACATAAGATCCCTTTCTTAGTTTATTTATTCACTCCTTAGGCAGCAGAATCCCCACCCATAACAAGTTTAACATTCAATGAAATGGAAACTGCCTGAGATTTCATGAACCTTATTAAAACTCTTGGCCTCGCACAGCCCTAATAGCTACACACACAACACACAGCATATTCTAGACATGGACATTACCTTTCACCTTTGACAGGACCACCTTCATGTAACCCCTGTCTTCTGGGTAGAATATGCTATAATCACTGTCTGAATACTAGACTCAACTTACAACTAAAAAAAGCCCAACAAGCCGTAATAAATTTTCACCTTACTTTATCCATGCTCCTCATAACGTTTGACCCACTAAAAAAACACAAAGGTTATATTTCATGAATATGAGCTCACCATTAAATACAAATTGCATGCTCTCGCCTCACTAAAATGTTGGGAGCATCTCCAACACAAATCAACTCCTGTTTTTGAAAGATTTACCAGATAGTCAAAATACAACTCTCTTGCAGACAAAATATTATACAGGGTTTACCACTTAATGAAAAAACAAATCTGGCTGCAAAAATTACTCCAACAGTGAACATTTCAAAATCATAAGGCTTCCACTGCTAAAAAAAAAAACACTTTAGAAAGAGCTTTTTGACCAGTGAAGCAGTCACTACATAAAAATATATGTGATATCAAAAACAGTGGGCCTCAAACTGCATTTTGTAGAATGTAAGATAGTTCTCCGGTAGTGCCTTTTACTTACTACAAAATGCAATTCACAAACGTAAGGGTGGAGATCTCAGTCTCTTTCTATCCTATCTTTTCTCTACAGTGCTATCTGCTGTGGAGACGGAGATCTCTGCACATTTAGACATTTTGTTGTAAATGTGATTGGGACCAGGGGGTACATGGGAAGATGGGAAAAAATAATCAAAAATGTGTGGGGTTAAGTGAAGATAAATGTTGTAGTTAGGAGAAGGACATGCTAACATAAAAAACACATGCACACACACATAAACACACACACATACAAATACAAACACAAGATAATGAATTGTAATTCGCAGAATACATTTCTAAAATTACTACTGTGTCAAAACAGGATTAAATGTACTCCATGTTGAAGGGGAGTGGCAGAGCTGACTAAGATGGCTGTCACTCTGTAACAGAACTCTCGAGCCCCCTCCACAATCTTGCTAAATCCTCTGTGTTCCTTCTGCCATGGGCCTGCCCAGCCTGGGGTGTCAGAGGGCAGATGACCCTTCTTCAGACTGAGGAAAGAGGGAGGGAAGCTGCCAGCCTGGGAGGCTGCTGCAATGGTTTGGCAGTAAGGTGGGCCATTGTCAGATTGCCTCAGCCACCTCTGGTGGATTGATGTCCAGGTGACGGTCAGAGAGAAGAGCAGTAGTTGGGGCCTGGTGTGGTGATGTTTGGGCCTCCATAGTGAAGGTGGGCCAGGAGACCGTGGGGTTGAGGTTTGCCTCTCTAAAGGATCAAAGAAGGGAAGTTTGACTTCCCTTTTTTTGCCCCTGGGGCCTGGGGTGCCTGTGTGCCTGGGGAAGAGAGGGGGCATTGGGGCAGAGATCTGGGCCCCTACTGCTCTGATTAGAGATGGGTGGTATGATGTGCCCTGAGTATTTACTGGGCTTCTGACAGGTCTACAGACCCTGGAGCAGAGACTTTAACAATGCTTTCCAGTTCTGTCAGTTTGGACTGGAGTGGGGCTGCATGCCCCCTGGACTACTGAAAGGTGTAATATCCAAGCACGGGGCCAGCACAAGAACACTCACTCCCAGCTGCACATGGCTTCTGTGGGATGGTGAAGATCATGGCAGGCGGGCTGGAGGGAGGGTGACATGCTTCTGGATAGGACTGAAGGCAGAGAGCCCTACAATGGTACAGAATGATGATTAATACTTATTCTTACTCGTGCTGCCCGTGTTAACGGTGGTGAATGGGGCAGTGAGCCTGGGGAGTGATAGACACTTCCTGCATCCATTGTCCCTGCAGACCTAGATTCTCATCTCAGAGCATTTAAGAGTTGGGAGGTGATGTGGAAGGCCAGGGGCCCTGGTGCCCCCATGCAAACCATAGTGGACAGACGGACAGCTCCAGCTGGGAGTGTGCCGGTGATGGCCCTAAGTGAAGCTCTGGTGGAGGTCACAGACCCCTCCCAATGCCACAGTGATCATACAAGAAATCAGGGCTCCCTGAGTGGCAGTTGAAATGAAGATGGGGGGCAATGTGGTGCCCCTGAAACAGGATTTGCGCAATGAGGTTGAAAGAGTGATTAAAGTGGAGAGTTATGTGCTAACACTCAAGGGCCAGATGTCTACCCTCTGCATAGAAGTAAAACTGTTCACAGTCTCTACCAAGATACCGGAGGGCAGAGTGGACGATGCAGAGAACAGATCCAGATGCAACAACCTGCAGTTTGTGGGTTTCCCAGAGACCGTAGAGGCCTCCTCGCTTCGATCTTTCCCGGTGGAATAGCTGAAGAATAGGAGTAGGTAATAAATTCTACTCCACTAGTGGAGTTGGTGGTATTTTAACAACTCCGTGTTACTCTTGTAACATGGAGTTCTGGCCTATTTTACTGCATAGCAGTGTTTTTTCTCACATGTTGCTCACCAATGGTAAGTTGGTGAGCAAGAATTTGAAATTCCTAGCGTGACTTTTGCATGCAAAGAGGGCACGCATAAGATTTCCCTGACACCGGTGGTCGCAACCCATTTGCTGCTGAGAAAGCTGCCACTCAAGTACAAAATGTACTCAAGCAGCAGCAATACCAACTCGAGCAGCAGCTCCCTCCGGCAAGCTCCTGGTGCTAAATATCTGAGCAAGCAGCATGACTTGCAGATTTTCACCAGTTTGTGGAACTTCAAAGAATCTCACAAAGTTTTCATGTATCTCTGTGAAGCAAGTGGAGTGAAACTCTACGAGTCCCAACCATCCTTATTCAAGCAGCGTGTGCCTAGTGAGGCACTTTCACAGTGGTTTGGAATTAAAAGAGCACACCAAACTCTTGCACCAAATGTTCCTCCGGGACCCCCCACCCACAACCTTTGATTTTTTCAACTTCCAGATTAGGGACACAATCTTAATAGAAGCACACAAAAATGGGAGCTATTATATTAATTCTCCAGGATAATGATCTTTGAGGATTTTACCAGGAAATTATAAAGCCATTGTATATCCTTTGAGGTGGTAAGAAGGAAACCCCATGAGATTAACTTCTCCTAAATACTATTTTTCGCTTAACCTCAGAATTGTGCATGGCAACAATTAATTTTTCTTTGATACCCCTGGAGCAGCATGAGAGTGGGCTTCTGAAAAAAGAGAACTTATCCACTATGAGCCCCTGCTTCAACCGGTGCGGAGCGACCATGGAGACATACCTGTGATGGTCAGAGAATGCGCTACTAGGTGCAGACATTCTACATGGAAAGTTCCTCAATGTACAAGGGGCTCCTTAGAATCATCACACACTGAAACTGGCTGGAAAGGAGCCGATTGAGGAGGTCTGCAGATGACGGCCTGCCCTGGAGCGGAGGGGGTGTGTGGGATCCCTGATGCAAGAGGAGGAGAACCTGTGACTGACCAGAAGCCGGCAATGGACATTAAGTACCATGACATTTGCCCTGCAATGGGGCTGGTGGGGCCTTTGAGATGGCAGCAACCTTAAGAGGAAGCAGAAGACTACAAGACAAACAGTTACCCTTCATCAAGAGGGGACTACAAGCCATCCTATCCCCTAGTTTTTCTGTTTATCGCCACTTGTAGGGTTGTGGTTTGAGGAAGAACATTGGTGTAGTGTGAACTTCTGGGTCGGTGACAGACCTTCCCGAAGATGAGGATGTGGGTAGTTCTGAGCTCACATGAAGGAAATGTAGAAAGAGGAGACCAGTTGAGGATGTTTATTTCATGTTTTAGTAATACTGAAGTTCACACACTAGATGAACACTACAATCAGAATCACAACACCACCCTGGACACCTTAGGCTTCCTTGCTGCCTAACTGGTATGATGGTAACACCTGATGTGACCAAACCCAATTGAAAACCCCTTCCTGGAAAGTTAATGGTCTGGTCAATAAAATTGAAAGAGGGGTGGTGGCACAGTTTATCTGCCGATAAGCAACAGAATTCGTGCTGCTCCGGAAACCCATCTCCTTGGGGTGCAAGGTAAGTGCCTACAGAGAGACTCATATGTATTGCTTGTGTATGTGGGTTCACCAGGGGATATAAAGGGGTAGTGATACTAATGAAAAAGAATACCCTGTTTTAGGTGAGATGCTACTTTGGCATACAATGTGCCTGGAGTGGTCATTCCATAGTGCTCCTAAATGTCTATGCCCCCACAGACTATGGCAAAATGTACATGAGGTGTTCCACCCCTTACTTCTGCAATCTACTAGTATAAGGCATATCATGGGGGAAGACTTGGCTCAGTTTGGCCACGCCCTGGGTATGACAGATTTGTTGAGACTGAATACCCCCTTAGACAGGCAATATTCTACCTTTTTGGGGGTCCATAAATCCTTTTCCCAAATAGATTATGTATTTGTACCAGCAACAGAAGAAAGGGCAGTGCAAGAAGCAGGATACTTAGCCGGGGAAATATTGGATCACTCTCCCCTCACGCTTACCTTGGGATGTGAGGGGAAAGGGTGAAGGGTTGGTGAGAGATGGAGCCTTAGGGCCAGATTTAAGGAGCCCTTGTGCTGTTCCAACGCCACATTAGTGTCATTTTGTTTACACTAATGTAGCATTGGAAAGGGAAAGACGCAATGTCATATTTACAAAGTGCATTGCACCACTTTGTAACCACGTGCATCACATTATTCCTCTTCCAGGCATAATGTATGCAAGGCGGACATTCCTGCGCTAGGGGAACCGAAAAAATGGCACAACGGAATTTGTGAGATTTCTTTGCACCATTTTTATTTGCATTTTTTAACGCCTGCTAAGAGCAGTCATTAAAAAGAGGCTCTCATTGATTACAATGGGTCTCTGGGAGCTTTGCAGGATTAGCGTCCTAATTTTTGACGCCAGTCCTGCAAAGCGCCAGACTACCATAAAATATTATGATGCTAGACACCCTAACTACTGCCATGGTGCGCCTATTATAAACACAATGCTACAATGGTGGCATTAGGCGGGCACTAAGGGGCACAAGAAAAGTGTTGCTGCACTAGATGCAGCGCCACTTTTCATAAATATGCCCTTTAGCTCCTGGGGATTCAAGGTGCAAAATAGGGGAACTGATGGAGAAACCTCAGCTGTATTTCACAGAGAACGCTGGGAAAGTTGCTTCCCCAGTGACACTCTAAGTGCAGTATAAAACAGTCTTGAGGGACAGGGTCCAAAATCTAATAGCCAAGGGGAAATGAAGAAAATTCCAGATGTTAAAGGAATTGGAGAAAAAGATTGCACAATGAGAGCCTTGTTATTTAATGACCAAAGCTGAGGAACACTTGATGCTGCTAGAATTACGGAAGGAGGAATATAGGGTGGGGACCACAGAGACAGCAAGGAACCAGTATATCATACAGTGAAAAAGGCTACATGGAGTAAAAGACAAGCCAGGCTGCTTACTGACTTGGCTCAAGAGCTTAGATGGGTAGGAGAAATCCACAGATGAGAGAAAGATTATCTGTACAGATAGTGGCATAGCAGACTAATTCTCCAACTATTTTGTCAAGCTGCACTAGGTATGACAGTTCATCGAGAAGCATGGAATTACTGATTTTCTGTCTGAATTGCAGCTACTGGCTGACGAGGCTGCACTTGAAGAGGAGCACTCACTGATGGAGCTCACAGAGGCTCTGGCAATTATGTCCAATAGGAAATTACTGGGTCCTAATGGTTTCCCGCCAGAAGTATATAGACAATTCTCTGTGATCACTCGTCCTTATACACTCAATATGCCTGGTGGCCCTTTGCAGCAGATACACCCTCTATGGCCTATGCCATGCCACTAAAGTGGTAATACCAAAGCCAGGCATACAAAAACATTTGTGTAGTGCCTATCAGCCCATCTCCCTCCTCAATATAGAGGTGAGAGGGCTCGCTAAAATACTGGCCAACTGCTTGGTGGACATAACTGGCCAACTTGTGTACACAGATCAATCAGGCTTCATGCCAGGCAGGGCAACCTGATGTAATTTATGGCAACTGTATAACTGGCTAGAAGTGGTGGGACAAACACAGGCGCCACTAGTCATCTTGTCAGAGGATACTGAAAAAGCATTTCACTCTGTAGATTGGGTTTACCTTCCCCAGACACTTTAGGCTTTTGGATTTGGCTCTAACTTCTGTAAATGGGTGGCACACCTCAATAAAGTGCCTCTATAAAGCACCTAGAGGGGTGCTCAGAGTCAATAGGGTATTGTCAGCCCTCTTTCCCTTGGACTGTGGTAAAAGCCAAGGATGCCAACTTTCACCTCTTCGCTTTGTAATGTCTATACAGCACTTGACCTGCTGGGTGAGAGTGGATGTGACAGAGTTCCCAGAGGCTATGAGTCAAAAGAAAAAGACATCACTCTACATAACTGATATCTTACTAAACCTTTTGGATGTGTTTCAGGCCTTTGAGAGGTACACACAGTATAAGATAAGCTGCGGAAAATCTACAATATATGCAATTGGCTCCTGGGAGATGTTAGGGGACTCTAATTATAACTGGTGGGGGGGAGGATGGATGGGTTTCAATATTTAAGCCCTGCAATGGCAGGCCTGTGCCATTGGTAGAGGGCTGCTTAAGTGAGTGGCACAATCTGGGCTGCAGGCCTACTTGTCGCATTTCATTTACAGGCCGTGGGCACATGTACTGCACTTTACTAGGGACTTATAAGTAAGCTAATTAAGCCAATTTTGAATAAGCCAATACTATCATGTTTAGAGGAGAGAACATGAGCACCTTTCTCCTGGTTAAAAGTGGTAAAGTGCACAGAGTCCTAGTACTATCCAAATCGAAGTCAGAAAGGTGGAGGGATTAGACCAAAAGTCGTAGAAAGACTAACTTAAGGCTGTCAGGTCTAATATGTTTCCCCCCAGCTAAAAGTGGGGACAGCTACCCAACCCCTTGGGAGTCCTCCTTTCTAAGGCAGAAGAACCTGGAGAGACCATCAGCATTGGAATCGACTGACCTTGGATAGTGTTCCACCATAAAGTTCATTCCTTGTTGGTAGATGGCCTACCTCAGCAGTTGAGACATCTGAGGGGCCTGTGGTCTGTCTGAACCTGGAAGTGAGTCCCAAATAGGTTTGGTCTCGACTTCTTTGGTACCCAGACCACAGCAAAATCTTCTTTCGCAATCACACTTCACCTCTGCTCTCGTTGAAGTAGCATCCTGCTAATAAAGGCTACTGGTTGGTCTTGGCCCTCTTCATTCGACTGTGCTAAGACCACTGCAATGACATACTCTGAAGCATCCATCTACATGATGAACTTCTTAGAGTAGTCAGGGGGGTAAACATCCTTAATGCCGAATTTTTTATAACGAAGTCCTGGTTAACGAAAGCGGAACAACGCTTTCTTTAACCACGACTTCGTTATTTTGTGCCTTAACCACGCATGTCCTGAACAACGAACATGCATGGTTAAGGTACAAACAAGGGAGTCAGCTGAGGAGGACGACGCAGATGACAAGGTGACGACTCAGGTAAGTGGGGGGTTTTAGGTTATGGGGAGGTGTAGTGCTTTCCTGTTTTCTAGTTTCTAAGCACTAACATAACACAACAGAAATGCACTTCTGAGGTCAAAGAAGACTTTTATTGTTGTTAATTCTTCCCCAACCACAATATTTATGAATGACGAATTAGTAGCTTTCAAGTCCGCGTTAATCAAACAAAATATATCAGTTTGCAATATACACAGCAGGTTATATTTATAAGATATTGAATGCAAAGCAAAACAAATACTTCACCGTGTGGGAACTATCTACAGCTTTATCTTTCTAAGGTCTGCAAGCTGATGACCCCTGTCAGCCGCGAGAAAGAGAGATTCATCTACCCACACGGGATTGCTGGCAGCCTGCGCCAAGCTCCAGCACGAGGTCCGGCAGATTCGAATCTGACTCTCTGCAGCCTGTTACATTCGTTACAAAGGTGTGCCCCCTCCTCTCAGACCTGGGAAACTGAGCAAGCCTTTTGGAGACTGGCCAGGTCTCCAAGACTACTCCTGTTCCCAAGCTCAAGCGAAGAAAACAACACCCATGTACTCTCTCTTATCATGTCTAGTCTACTGTGAGAAAAACATCTTGGTTCTCTGGTGCAAAAACACAGCTTGGAAAAATACAGCTTGGATTCTCAACTGCAATGTCTAACTCCACGTTAAAGGCAATAGGCAGCTAACCTAAGTATCAAATGCAATGTCTAGTGTCATGTCAAAGCCAATAGGCATCTAAGCTGAATACAAAATGCAATGTCTTATATCATGTCAAAGCCCATAGGCAGCTGAGCTGAATATAAAATGCAATGTATAATATCATGTCAAAGCCAATAGGCAGCTGAGCTGAATATAAAATGTAATATATGATATCATGTCAAAGCCAATAGGCAGCTGAGCTGAATACAAAATGCAATATATGATATCATGTCAAAGCCAATAGGCAGCGGAGCTGAATACAAAATGTAATATATGATATCATGTCAAAGCCAATAGGCAGAATATCTAATAGCATGTCAAAGTCAATAGGCAGCTAAACTGAATACATCATGTCAAAGCCAATAGGAATGCAATGTCAAAGCCAATAGGCGGCTAGACTGGATACAGCATGTCAAAGCCAATAGGCAGAATACAGAATGTGATGGCTAATGCAATGTCAAAGCCCATAGGCGGCTAAACTGAATACAGAAAGCAATGGCTAATGCCATGTCAAAGCCCATAGGCGGCTAAACTGAACAAAACATACCATGTGCTACTGGTGAACATTGAGCACCTAATATGCGCAGTGGTGAAACACAAAGTCATTGGTCAAAACAAACTTTATCAAATGGCAGTACAGGAGGGGGTGGGGGGTCAGGGGGTTTTAGGTTTTGGGGTGGGGTGTTTTTGGTTTTGGGGAGGGGGTGGGGGGTCGGGGGTTTTAGGTTTTAGGGTGGGGTTGGGGGGGTGGGGCATTTTTGGTTTTGGGGAGTGGGTGGGGGGTCAGGGGGTTTTAGGTTTTAGGGTGGGGTTGGGGGGGTGGGGCGTTTTTGGTTTTGGGGAGTGGGTGGGGGGGTCAGGGGGTTTTAGGTTTTGGGGTGGGGTTGGGGGGGTGGGGCGTTTTTGGTTTTGGAGAGTGGGTGGGGGGTCAGGGGGTTTTAGGTTTTAGGGTGGGGTTGGGGGGTGGGGCGTTTTTGGTTTTGGGGAGTGGGTGGGGGGTCAGGGGGTTTTAGGTTTTGGTGTGGGGTTGGGGGGGTGGGGTGAGGGATGTAGGGTGAATGGTGCCTATTGCTAATGATTTTATCAGGAATGCCTTTACAACGAAATATCGTTGTTAAGGCATTCGTGGTAAAATCATTAGTAGTAAAGACGAGGTAGGTGTTCCGACCTCGTTGTTAAGGTTAGTAGTAGTTTAAGATTCGGTGTTCCGTCATATAACCAGTCAGGGGCCTTGAGTACAGGTGCTGTACACTTGGTCTACTTGAGAGTATCAAAGGCTTTCTGGCAAGCCTCTGTCCAGATCACCAATCTAGGCTGATTTCTTGAAGTCAGTTTGGTTAAGGGTCCAACAATGATGACATTGCCCTTGTTGCAATTGGGTTTCGCCTATTTAGTATGCCCGGATTAGTTTTTTTGTGCCTTTTTGATCATCTGGTTTTTTACTTTTAATTTTAGTGAGTCTCACTACTGCTGTCTCACCCATGGTAATCACATAGCAAACAGACGGTCTTGTTTACTGCCAGTGTCTGCCTTTCAAGATAAGGCCGCTATGGCACAGCTAGGGTACGGGCACTTGACTGGTTAAATATGAACAGGTTTTCAACATGTTTGCACACACGTGCAGACTTCCTGTGGGAGACTACTGTTGTGCACAGACTGATAACTAGATACAGGTAGCCTCTCACAACGGGGACTCTGCAGGTATAGATATTCCCCTGGGACAGGCCTTATAAAATTAATGTACATTAATTGAGTAAGTCAGTGTGACTTACTGTTTTGCCTTTAGTGTCATCACATTACACACATAAGGAGAGTTGTGCATTAGAGTGCAGTTTCAATCCCCTTTCGCCTACAGAGACCATTGACTTCTTGAATTGGAGGGTAACCTGTGCTGGAAAATCAACTATGTAATCCCCAAAATGATTCCTGTACTCCTTATGGGTCATCCAGAGTTTTCATATTTCCCTGGTTCATCTCAGGATCAGAGACCAGGTCTTTTGCCACCCTCCTGTGTCCAGTTAATCACATTTTTCTCCAGCAGCCGTAAACCAAAGGCCGCCCCTAGCAAAAGAAGCAATTAGCACTACTTCTCCCAGCTCCTGTGGAGGAAAGGGGTGGGGCAGAATGATCAGCATTGATCACTCAGCTGCCACACTGTACCATGGATGAGCCTGCCCAATCGCACTGAACAAAGGAGAGTACAGAGACAACTGGAGACAACCCATTGGGGTGCTCTCTTTGAATTTCTAGTGTATACATCCCAGTAGTGATGTCAGCAAAGGGTGGAGTTGAGACCCCAGGAGCTGATGTGATCAGTAGCTCCAGAAAGAATTTGCCGCTCCTGCAGAATCACACCATGTGGGGAGCTAGTGGGGCTGGACAGGGGTGGCCTCCACGGGCCAACCCTCACCGAAAACTAAGTGCAGGGGGCTGTGGTGGGACTGGGTACTACAAAAACACTACAAAAACAAACTGAAAAAGTTACACCACTTTCCTGGCTCAGCGGGAGAGCCAAAGTTATAAAATTCACTGTCCCGAAGGCACGCCCCATAATGCACTACTAGGCCTGGTTGTTTTTTACTAATTGTGGTTGTTTCACTCCTCGTGGTGGACGCACATTGTTGGAGTCACCACCTATGGCATCAGGACGGCACATACTCTCCTCATCATGGATTTCAGGAGTCCCCACCCTAAGTTGGGGAGGACCACAAAAAATTCACAACCCCTGGATTTTCATTCTGTTTTCAAGCACTCCCTAGGTTAGAGCTTTTGCTTTACAGCTGTCAGTGTTGTGTTCTCTACTGGTTAGGTGTGTGGTTATGTTTATTATTGCCTGAAAGGACTAAAGGCTGTTAAAGACAATGCAGGTATTGAAATGCTCTTTCGGGGCAAGGTGTATGTTTGCAATACAATATCATTATAATGTTGTGTTTTCTAGGGGCTGCTTTATTAGATGCATTTTGACAGTAAAAAATGTATGTAAAGTACACAGAAACATGTTTTACCAATTTCAAAACTTTGATGGATTCACCATGGTTTTTTAAAACGTTTTGTTCATTCTCATAATGATGTCAATGAATATCGCTCACAGTATATATGTTTTATTATCCCTAATAAGTACATTCCTGTTGGAGCATTATTTATTACACATTGATGATTTTCACATGTGGTGTGTTGCTCTTGAACCTTGACAAAGCTGATTATCTCACTGGATATGTTTGTGTGGCCCCTTTAGGGTTTCACAGGTGATTACACAATGTTTTGCATGGTATTTTTTACCAGCCAATGTACATATTTGTACATTATTGTGTAGTATTTAGTAGTGTGATTGTAATAAATTACTTCTCCTTTTCTAAAGAAAACATACTTACTACACATTCATTGTTTGTGTGCCAGTGAATGATGATTACTACCCAACACCATTTTCTCTGAGTAGACCTTGGACTGCTCTGCCGCGCTACCCTGAGAGAGTCTAGCTCAACAATGGGGTGCTTGGTTCCCAGTAAGGGGATTCTGGACCGATTAATTGTGCAGGCCTCACAACTAATAACTCAATATCTACATCCCTTAACAAATCTTCATTAGTATTGTGTGAGGCCCAGAAAGACACACAGGGTTCTAGGTGGTTTTAGATAGCTGCAATGCCATGATAGTCTCAAATGTTGGCCTGGAGGAACTGCACCTTGCACCCACCCACCTGGTGACCCAGTTATACCGCAGAACCCTGCCCTATCTGGCGCTTACTGACCTTGATTGTCAGGCTTGCCTGTTGCAGGTCCTAAAGCACCTCATGTTGGTGGTGCACATGTTCCTCTCAGCTGGAACTGTAGACAGCAATATCATCCAGGTAGGAAGTACAAAAGGCCTCCTTCCCAGCTAGGACCCTGTTAATCAACCTGTGGAAGGTGGCAGGGACAGTATTCGAGCCAAAAGACATCACCTGAAATTGGAAGTGCTCCTCTGGGGTTGAGGCTGCTGACCTCTCTTTAGCCCCCTCAATCAGAGCAATCTGCCAGTACCATGTTGTCAAAGCATAAATGTTGATGAAATTGGCAGTGCCTAGCCAGTCAATCAGCTCATCAACTCAGAGGATGGGTTTTGCACCAGTCCTGGTGACAGAATTGAGTCCCCTGTAGTCCACACAGAACCAGGGATCTGGAGTGGCTACTTGTGGTGCAGACTTAGGTACTAACACTATGGGGCTGTACCAAGGACTATTGGAGGGCTCAATCACCCCCAACACCAGCATCTTGGAGACCTACCCTTTGATACTGGCCCTCACCTTATCTGACAACCTTCACATTTTGTTCTTCACAGGTAAGCTGTATCAATATCATGGACACACTGTTGTGTGAGTCCAGGGATGAGGGAGAACAGAGTTAACACCTTCCACTGACCCGTTGTGCTCCTGGGCAAAAAGGATGCCAGAGAGAGGCTCACTCTCCTCCTTCACCCTCTCATCTGTCATGAGAAACATGCTAACTTGGGACCTCTCAAAGTGAGGCTTAAGGCGATTTTCATGTATCACCCATGAGGGGTTTATTGGGGTCTAGAAGTTTACCAGGTAAGTGAATGCCCCCTTTCACTCATCATTTTCATATGGGCCATTTTGGAGATCCTGGAGAGCTTGGGGGTCTTCTGACTCCATGACTAACATTCTCTGGCCAGGTCAAACTTCACCAGAGTGACTGTCTGTTCACACCAGAGCTTCATGACATTGTGACTGGCCTCAAGGTTACTTTTTCCCTTCTTCCAGAAGCAGTGCATTTGGTTGCAGGGGACTTGCATGTAACTGACAACAACCTGGGTGAGTTACATGGGAGCTTGGGCTTATCATCCATGACAAGGCTCATAGGTCCCCTAACAGGCTGGCCACATAGGAATTCAAAGGGGCTAAAGTCTACTCAAATATTTTGTCTAAGACTATCTTTGGTCCCAGGGTCCAATGATGATGGCTACCCTTTCAAAGGGAGTGTCAATGACAGGTAATGAGCCAGGGGAGCTTTATGTTTTTTCCTGACTTCCCACTGCCCTGACAGGTAGACCAGACCTACAGAATGCATCTGAGGCCATCTTCATCTGGGGCTAAAAATGTAGGTAACAAGTCTGGCAAAGGGTTTGTCTTGCCCTCGATGTCCTGCCAGAAGAATATTGTGAGCCAAACCCAGTAGGAAGGTCCTGTACCGCTAGGAGACCACCAGCGCATGTGCTTTCCCAGTTCTAGGAGCCCTATGCTCACTGTAAAGAAGGTTGTTCTCCCAAAAGATCAGGTGATCCCCAGAGGCTTAACCTGCTGCTTGGCCTCAGCTTGCTGTCTCAAGCCCTCCAGAGTGGGGCACTCTTTCTAATCCTTGCAGAATTCCTCCCTTGTAGACCCACCCCTAACTTGCCAACTAGCAAGCTTAGGCAGGTCACCTAGGGTGGCCATTTCCTTCCCCCTTGGCTCAGGGGCATCATCCTCAGGAACCCTATAAACTTCAACTGCAGGAAAATCAGGGACAGGTTTCCCACAACCCTTTCCTCTTGGAAGTTATTTAGGCCATTGTTATAGGCTCTAAACAACTTTGACCCCCTTCTTGTGCAGTCCTGGACTGTGTGGTTACGCAGACCCTCTCAGACAAAACTGACATCTTCAAGTGTGATCTGAGCTCAACCTCTCTCCAGGCAGTGTGCTCCAGGTCGTAGCTAACAGAAAATCAACCGGCATGGCAGGGCTCACAGCTACTTTCAGATTACCTGAGACCCCCCCAACTCAAAGGGAACCAGAGCCACTGGTATATGGCTTTCACGATTGTAGGTGACAATGACTTGGTGTAATGTGTTCAGTAGGACCTCCTTTGCAGACATCTGCTGACACTTCACAACAGTCATGCTGACTCCTGTTTCTCACAGAGTCTCCACCTGTTGCCCATTGTTGATGACCCACTGCTGGTAATTAGACGTATTGGCAGGCATTGGGGTTTTGGCACCACCTCTTTATCTACCATGAACACTAGGGTTATCTCTGTCTGTTCCTCAAAGCTAACTGGTACTACCTCCTCCCTGAGCACCACACTCAACAACCTAGGTGTCTGTCCACTAGTGGGCGGTGGGGGACTGTGCCCTCTTGGCACATTTAGGGGCATATTTATACTCTGTCTGTGCCCAATGTGCACATTCGGCGCAAACCTGGCACCATATTTATACACTGTGTGCGTCATTTTCTGGATTAGGGAAACCGCCTTGTGTTAATGACATGCAAGGTAGGCGTTCCCGTCCAAAACATAACTCAAACACCCATGCGCCATATTTATGCTACCGCGCAAAAATCCCGCGCGGCCGGGAGGTGGAGTCGGAAAATGGCGCACAGCCCGATTTGCGTCACAAAATAATGACTGGGCAAGGGCAGGCATTAAAATGGGGCAAACACACCATTACTTAAGGAAAACACACAGCAGCAACATCAGAGCTCCAAAAGGAAGACATGAGGGGCTTTTCATCCAGCATGCACGCAGACGCAGAGCACAGGACCAACAACAGCAGCTTCCACAACACCAGCAGGGACCCCAAAGGCAACACAGAAGGCAGGAGAGGATATTCCGGACCAGGACAACCCTTCTGGGACTCCGGCAACAAGACATCATCAAGAGGTACAGATTCAACTGGCAAGCCATGCAGAAGCTGCTGCGCAACATTGAGCCACAGTGGGCACCCAGCTTGCAGACACCCCACACCATTCCACCAGAAACCAAGCTGCTAGCTGTCCTCCACATGTTGGCAAGTGGCTCCTTTCAAACTACTGGTGCCCTGGTTGCCAGGATCTCACAGCCCTCATTCTCTGCCTTCCTACACAAAGTATTGGATGCAATCATCTCCCTTACACCCCGCCACATTAGCTTCCCCAACACACAGCAGAAGCAGCAGGAGACCAAACAGGGCTTCTATCAAATCAACGGCTTCCCACACGTGCTTGGTGCCAGCTGCCTCAACCGAACATCTATACCGCAACAGGAAGCACACACACTGCATCAATGTGCAGGCCATTGTCGATCACAGAGGATTGATCACCAACATCGTGGCAAAGTATCCTGGGAGTGTACATGACTCATTCATCTTCTGCCACTGCACCATCAATCAGCACTTCCAGGATGGACAATATGGAAATGGCCTACTTGTTAGTAAGTACAGAAACCCAGCTATATACACACAGCACAGCAACCCTGTAGGACACACAACACATACATCACTACATTGACATGTGGCCAGGAAGACACTGAGGTTGTGACACTGCTAGTCATGTTAAATATCCTGACCCAATGGGATACACACCTATGGACAAATGAAAGATGCAAATAACAACAGATGCTACTCCACAAACACAAGGGAACAATTTAAGACAACACAGTGACAATGACATGGTCTTAAGTGGCAGTACAACTTGGAAGATTAATCTATCAATATTACATCAATAACACTCAATCAAACACCCTTCCAAGCAATAAGTACTGTGTAAGGGGTGTGCAATGTGTTTTGCTGCATGTCAAACAACATGAGACACATAGCATGATGATGATGATGACTACAATGAAGGTGACATGGAATCATTGAGGCAGTACTTATATCTCGCATAACTCCTGCTCTGACATTGCCCACTACCAATGAGCAAGTGGACTGTGCTAAGAAGACATATTGATGTGACAGTATTGAAAGTGCACATTGCTACACATATGGTGTGAGAAAACTACACATATACACAACAGATGTACAGGCATATGGACCTTCTGACACTCAAACCGTCAACCTCACAACCAAGTTAGCCAGCTGAACTGGAACAGGTTCAGTAGTATAGGTACACGTTTGAACATGAGTCAACTCGGCAAGGGCAGAGAAATAGGTCTGCAGAGAACTTGTCACACATGGGATATTTGTGCATTGTCAATTGTCAACAATTCAGTGTTGACAACTTATGGAGATGTGTTGTACATTGTCATCTAGCCAAATCAAAGGGCCTCACTGATGTTTAACAAATTCTATTGAATATGTTAAATTGGATGGGATGTCCAGACCATATAGATGCAATCGTGTTACCACCACTGTGGAATTGATTCTGTGTATGGAAGTATCATGTCACCCCCATTTAAGACACATGGACACCTCTTTCACATGACATAATGCAAGGGAGTACACAATGTACTGCAAATCTACAAAAATACCTCTGACATCCACTCATTTTCTCTTTCACCTGATCAGGGGTATGGGATCCAGCCATGGATCATGACCCCATTTACAAACCCAAGCACATCATCAGAGCGTGCCTATAATGAGGCACATTGGAGGACATGCAACATAGTCGAGAGGACTTTTGGCATCCTGAAGTCAAGATTCAGGTGCCTCGACATCACCGGAGGCAGCCTCCTATACTCACCAGAAATGGTCTGCAAGACCATTTTGACCTGTGCCATCCTGCACAACATTTGTGTAAGGAGGAACATTCCCCTCTATGAATCAGACCCACAAATGCCTGAAGAGGAGGAAGAAGAGGACGTTGTCCATTAACATGAGGGGGGGTCATCCAAACACAGCAGCAGGATTGTGTTGGAGACAACACATTGTCCAAAACTTCTTTTAACTATAGTCACCATCACCACTGTCTTACCATATGTCATTAAACACCTATTCTAATCACTATATCATGGTCTGTGTAATCATTTTTGCATCACATTATCTCTAAGATTCATAATCAGAGTGTAGCCTCATGGAGCATTGCAGAAATACATATTAGGATACTGAAAAATCGACATCACATTTGATGGGTATGAATGTACAGCCAACTTCACACACACTGTAAATTACATATATCCTGTCCATTGCACATTTGAAGGGCAATAGCAGAGGACCACAGCTATTTCACAAATACATGTTAGCCGCATGGTTCATTGCAGCATATGGTACACAACAAAGACACCATCATTCACCAAGGAAATAAAATGCCTTATACATGAGGCAGTGGATGTTCTATTGCATTGGTAACAGGAATGTATGACCAGACCATTCACAGCAGTAAGTATGACATCAGCTATCTTTGCAAGGAGTATGTGTGACAAGAAATCCATGTAAGCAGCAAATGGATAGCACGAGTGCCCCAGGTATGACTAGCATTGCTCACAAGACATCCCCTGCACATGCCAGCCCAGGTCATCATAAGTCATGCCACTGCCATGTTTTCTGTCTCTCCCCACACTTCTCAAGGGGGCACTTGAAATGGACTATTTGTACCCAGATAATCCCTCATCTACACACACCCAGGCTCACATTCTGACTCCAGTGTGCTTCCCTCTTTAGTATGGTATGCCATAGTCATTGTTCATCTGTCTGCATGGACATCTGGTCAGATAATGCACTGCCTTGTAGTCTG
The DNA here is from genome assembly GCF_031143425.1 of Pleurodeles waltl. Classification (NCBI taxonomy): domain Eukaryota; kingdom Metazoa; phylum Chordata; class Amphibia; order Caudata; family Salamandridae; genus Pleurodeles; species Pleurodeles waltl. The sequence goes on from NC_090445.1 coordinate 1,036,239,562, forward strand.
TAGGACCTGTAATTACCTGTCCATTGCTTCCCATGTGAAAGGTACTGTTGGTCCTTTGAACTTGATTCTCACCTACAGGACTTGTGAGAGACTGAAGCTGCACATACCTATGAGCACCTCCATGCAGACCAGCCATTTGAACATTCACTGCCCTTGCTGCTGCCTGGACGGCATAGAAACTGCCATTATATGTATATCACTGTTATGCATTGCCGTATAAGTCACTTGTGTAACACAGGCCTTGGGTTATTGTGTAACGTTGTAGCACAAAGGGCAAAAAAAGTTTACATTTTCCACAGTGTTGTTCCAGCTTTGACCAGTCTCAGTCTGCTCACTGTGTATTTGCCTTGTTCATTTTTGTCCCTGATTGACCCTGCATCCTGTTAGCCTGACTGGTTCCTTTCTTTGCTTTACCACGAAGGTTCCCTGTGGCTACATTTGTCTCATAGTTGCTTTCCATGCCCTCACTTTCCTCCTGGGGTTTTGTGTCAGGTAGGTCTACAATGAATACTCAAATACATTGTATAGCATAATTAGTTTACTTATCGTATCATGGGGTGGAACTTGTCTTCAAATAGCCTAATCACGGCCCATCCCTTGTCTGGGTCTCATGTATGCATGAGTGACAAATAGTGACAGTGTACCATGGCTGTATGCATGGATTGCTTATGGTGCCTCCAGCACAACAAACAACGTAGGATAATGTGTATGAAATGTCAAAACATGTTTGTACCCTGGCAGTCCACACACTGATTCACATCAGCCCTAAAATATTGATGGGGTTTGCGTGGTGAATAGCTGTGAGATTAATCAGCACAGAGGCACTGATGTTCCCGGCTGCAGTGGGAATTGTAGAGGCCACCCTGTGTACAAATGTTGTGAGGAAATCTGCCGTTTTAAAATCCATGATCCATTAACTTTGTCAGCAAACCAAGGTTGTCCTGTTGTCAGTCTCATAAAAATTCTGCAGTGCCATAGCTGGACTATCCCCATGTGTGTTCTCAATTCCGTTTTGGCTTTCGTTCAATTCATCTATGAAGGATACTTTGTTAATGCAGGGAATGGCTCCACAGACTCATGACTAGACCTGCATGTAACTGGACCCCAATTATGACACATGATACACATGGGCCCACACACTTGAAACCTTTGTGCAATTAAACACTGGAAATATGTGAACACATGCTGCTTGGTCTGCTGGTCCTCCACTGCCACAGGAGAAACATAGGTCATTTATACGACTCAAACTGTGGAGTGACATTACATTTGTGGATGGTTTTGGGACTCGGTGTCACAAACACGGTACCCACATAGCATTTTCAAATGCCTGACTCATGGGTTATATACAAACAAGTGACCAGGAAGTGGTATCCAACATTCCAGGACATGTGTCGGCTTAGTCCTGGAACATTGCCATGATCAACCGTCTTCTATCTATCCTGTGCATGGTTTGTCATGGTAGATGCTTATGTCCCAAAAATCTGAGAAGTTCACACAGCATTTGTTGCTACGTGTATGACAAACACATTTCCTTACTCATTTCCACAGTGAGTAGCATCTGATGGTTGTCCACATTGACAACACATGCATACAAGCACATTTATGAAAACACGTCTTGTGATGTTCACACAGTGGGACAACTAAAATTGTAAGAGCCAATTCACACACATTGACACACAGGCAATGAGTTACTGTATTGAGTTGCATAGCCTTGCTATCCTCTATTGGCGCACAACCTGCTCAAACTGTGAAATACCAATTTGTATTACAAAAGTTTCAGGATCTATTGCATCAGTGAAGAGTGCAAATCTGGTACAACAACTAGATGATCATGGTCCGCAGTAGTGTGATCTGCCACATGTGCCCACACACTGGAATGCACAATGTAGGTGAAAACAGCGTATCTCTGTATAGTTCCAGCTGTCATGTACTATAAAAGTTGAGAAATGACCCAAACCCAGTAAAATACATACATTTTGATGCATACGCATCAAAAAAGACACACATGTTTCAAAAAATGCCACATATGCATAGAAAAATGACGCTCACTGCCATGATACATCCATTGGCCCTGAGCGTTAAATCCCACACTGTACCCCATGAAATTGGTTAACTATGACAAATATTTGAAAATATGGATGCGGGCGTAATAGGATGTCCTGTTTACAGAATTGGTACAGTGGGTGTACTTTCACTTTCACTTTGCAGTCTGTGATTTTTCTTGACTGTGTGGACTTGTCTCTATTGTGATTTTTTTTCTCCTGTGTGCTCCTTATATTGTCTTTTTGTGTTTTCTAAGTTTCTGTGGTATCCTGTGTAAGTGTATTTTTGTCATTTCTGGTGTCTAATTTTGTCTTTGTACTGTTTGGAGTCTGTTGTGGGTAGTGTTAGTTTGAGGATAGTTTGACTGTTGTAGTGTTATTTACTTTTCATTTCCCTCTCCTCCTTTCCCTTCATTATCCTCTGTACCCCTTAATTCCTTCATTTTCTCAAGCATGTTGGGTAGGCCTCGTCTCAGTAGAATGGGAGAGGAGGAGCTGGGAGGATTCATTTGGTTGGTGTGCCACTTCCTCCCATTGATAATAGAAGCAGGTGGCCGGGTGATACAGGGGTATCACACAGAGGCAAAGAGGCTCCGGTGGGCAAAGGTCCTGTACCATCTGCAACGCATATACAATTCACCGCACAACGACCACCAGCTAAAGCACCGTTGGTCTGACCTTGTTGCCAGGGAACAAGCCCTGCTGGACCACCTGGGGATTGTGATTGGTGGCCCCATTGGTGAGTACAATTCAGAGTAATGAGCACATTTAAATGCTATGAGGTGACAGTAGCAGATTTGTTCATATGCTGCAGGTATTGTTTTTGGACATGTGGAATGCAAGTTTAACATACAGTCGCCGTGAGTTATACAATAATTGCTACACATTACCATCATTTGTTGACGCAGCAGCTGCATTGAGTTACAAAACACAGCCTGTAAATTGGTGCTGCCTTCACGTCAATAGATGATGCAAATGTGGCTCTAACATATGTTTTAGGCATGGTTTGTGAGTGTAAAAGGAAAGACATGTTTTTAATCCAGATATTTTCAAGAATTATTGTGTCCCCCAATTATTTACATGTTCAAACTGGATTCTGACAATTTCTTTTTTTTAAATCTGTTTATTGAGATAATCAAATATTATACAGTGAGCACAACATTCTGTCGGATTTGTGTGGCAGGTTACATCACCTGAGGAATATATTTCCATTTTTATCACAATACATTGTTGTTGGACCTGGCTTTTTGACAGGGTCATCCCCAAACTTTTTGCCTCCTTCCTACTATTTTTTCTGACCTGTTGTTGTTGGCTTTTGACCTCTGGGCACTTTACCACTGCTAACCATTGCTAAAGTGCATATGCTCTCTGTGCAAATGGTACTATTGATTGGTTTATCCATGATTGGCTATTTAATTTACTTATAAGTCCCTAGTAGAAATCAAATCAAATCAAATCATTAACATTTATAAAGCGCGCTACTCACCCGTGCGGGTCTCAAGGCGCTAGGGGGGAAAGGGGGGGTTATCGCTGCTCGAACAGCCAAGTCTTTAGGAGTCTCCGGAAAGCGGAGTGGTCCTGGGTGGTCCTGAGGCTGGTGGGGAGGGAGTTCCAGGTCTTGGCCGCCAGGAAGGAGAAAGATCTCCCACCCGCCGTGGAGCGGCGGGTGCGAGGGACGGCAGCAAGTGCGAGGCCAGCGGAGCGGAGGGGGCGGGTGGGGACGTAGAAGCTGAGGCGTCTGTTGAGGTATTCCGGTCCCTTGTTGTGGAGGGCTTTGTGTGCGTGGGTGAGAAGACGGAAGGTGATCCTTTTGCTGACTGGGAGCCAATGCAGGTGTCTCAGGTGTGCGGAGATGTGGCTGTTGCAAGGGAACGTCGAGGATGAGGCGGGCCGAGGCGTTTTGGATGCGTTGCAGGCGGTTTTGGAGTTTGGCGGTGGTCCCGGCGTAGAGGGTATTGCCGTAGTCCAGGCGACTCGTGACAAGGGCGTGGGTCACGGTTTTTCTGGTGTCGGCGGGGATCCAGCGGAAGATCTTGCGGAGCATGCGGAGAGTGAGGAAGCAGGCGGAGGACACGGCGTTGACTTGCTTGGTCATGGTGAGAAGAGGGTCCAAGATGAAGCCGAGGTTGCGGGCGTGGTCTGCGGGGGTCGGTGCGGTGCCGAGGGCCATGGGCCACCAGGAGTCGTCCCAGGCGGACGGGGTGTTGCCGAGGATGAGGACTTCCGTTTTTTCAGAGTTCAGCTTTAGGCGGCTGAGCCTCATCCAATCTGCGACGTCCTTCATACCCTCTTGTAGGTTGGTCTTGGCGCTGGCGGGGTCCTTGGTGAGGGAGAGTACAAGTTGGGTGTCGTCGGCGTAGGAGGTGATGATGATGTCGTGCTTGCGTACGATGTTGGCGAGGGGGCTCATGTAGACATTGAAGAGTGTCGGGCTGAGCGATGAGCCTTGAGGTACGCCGCAGATGATCTTGGTGGGTTCTGAGCGAAACGGAGGGAGGTAAACTCTTTGGGAGCGGTTAGCGAGGAAGGAGGCGATCCAGTCCAGGGCCTGGCCTTGGATCCCGGTGGAGCGTAGGCGGGTGATTAGGGTGCGGTGACAGACGGTGTCAAAGGCAGCCGAGAGGTCGAGGAGAATGAGGGCGACTGTTTCACCGTTGTCCATCAGGGTTCTGATGTCGTCTGTGACTGAGATGAGGGCGGTTTCCGTGCTGTGGTTGGTTCGGAATCCGGTTTGTGAAGGGTCGAGCAGGTTGTTGTCTTCCAGGAAGGTGGTCAGCTGTTTGTTGACGGTCTTTTCTATTACCTTGGCTGGGAAAGGTAGAAGAGAGATGGGGCGGAAGTTTTTCAGGTCGCTTGGGTCAGCCGTAGGTTTCTTTAGTATAGTATAGTATAGTATAGTAGAGTGCACTATATGTGCCTAGGGCCTGTAGATTAAATGCTGCTAGTGGGCCTGCAGCACTGGTTGTGCCACCCACTTCAGTAGCCCCTTAACCCTGTCTCAGGCCTGCCATTGCAAGGCCTGTGTGTGCATTTTCACTGCCACTTCGACTTGGCATTTAAAAGTACTTGCCAAGCCTAGAACTCCCCTTTTTCTACATATAAGTCATCCCTAATGTGTGCCCTAGGTAGCCCCTAGAGCAGGGTGCTGTGTAGGTAAAAGGCAGGACATGTACCTGTGTAGTTATATGTCCTGGTAGTGTAATACTCCTAAATTCGTTTTTACACTACTGTGAGGCCTGCTCCCTTCATAGGCTAACATTGGGGCTGCCCTCATACACTGTTGAAGTGGCAGCTGCTGATCTGAAAGGAGCAGGAAGGTCATATTTAGTATGGCCAGAATGGTAATATAAAGTCCTGCTGACTGGTGAAGTCGGATTTAATATTACTATTCTAGAAATGCCACTGTTAGAAAGTGAGCATTTCTTTGCACTAAAATCTTGTGCCCTTCAATCCACGTCTGGCTAGGTTTAGTTGACAGCTCCTTGTGCATTCACTCAGACACACCCCAAACACAGGGTACTCAGCCTCACTTGCATACATCTGCATTTTGAATGGGTCTTCCTGGGCTGGGAGGGTGGAAGGCCTGCCCTCACACAAAGGACTGCCACACCCCCTACTTGGACTCTGGCAGACAGGATTGAACTGAAAGGGGGCTTGGTGCATTTCTTAGACACTCTTTGAAGTCACCCCCACTTCAAAGGCACAACTTAGTATAAAACAGGGCCTCTGCCCTACCTCATCAGACACTTGCTGGAGAAGAAACCTGAACCAGAAACTACATCCTGCCAAGAAGAACTGCCTGGCTGCTCAAAGGACTCACCTGTCTGCTTTTCTACAAAGGACTGCTGCCTTGCTGTTGCTGAACTCTTGTCTGGCTGTAAAAGTGCTCTCCAAGGGCTTGGATAGAGCTTGCCTCCTGTTCCCTGAAGTCTCAGGACCAAAAAGACTCCTCTCTTCCACTTGGCCGCTCCGTGCGCCGAAATTTTCAACGCACAGATTGTTCCGCGGCAAGAAAAACGCCGCACACTGACGCTGATCGATGCGACGCCTTCGGGACGACCGAAACTTTGACGCACGGCCTCGCAAGGACAACGTCGCCCGACTTCCAAGGAGAAATCAACGCAATGCCTGCCGTGAGATCAAAACTTTGACGCACGGCCTCGCCAGGACAATGCCGCCCGACTCCCCAGGAGAAATCGACGCGACGCCTGCCGTGAGATCGAACCTTCGACGCGCAGCCCCGCAGAACGACGCGCAGCCGGAAAACAAGCAGGAAAATCCACGCACAGACCCGGGACATCTGGTACTCCCCGCGATCCACAGAAAGAGACTGTCCGCGCGCCGGAAAATGACGCACGACTCCCCGCGTGGAAAATAACGACGCAAGTCCGTGTGTGCTGAGGAGAAATCGACGCACACAACAGTTTTCCACGTATCTCTTCTCCTGTGGCCCTCTGAGGAGATTTTCCACCAGAAACCAGGTACTTTGTGTTTGAAAGAGACTTTGTTTGCTTTCTAAAGACTTAAGACACTTTGGCCCTGATTCTAAGCTTGGCGGGCGGCGGGAGCCGCCCCCCAAGCGGGAACCGCCAGAAGACCGTACCGCGGTCTTTTCAAAAGACCGCGGCGGTCATTCTGGGTTTCCCACTGGGCTAGCGGGCGACCGCCAAAAGGCCGCCCGCCAGCCCAGCGGGAAACACCCTTCCCACGAGGAAGCCGGCTCAGAATGGAGCCGGCGGAGTGGGAAGGTGCGACGGGTGCAATTGCACCCGTCGCGAATTTCAGTGTCTGCAAAGCAGACACTGAAATTATTTATGGGGCCCTCTTACGGGGGCCCCTGCAGTGCCCATGCCATTGGCATGGGCACTGCAGGGGCCCCCAGGGGCCCCACGACACCCCATACCACCATCCTGTTCCTGGCGGGTGAAACGTCAGGAACTGGATGGCGGTATGGGGTGCCAGAATACCCATGGCGGCGCAGCAAGCTGCGCCGCCATGGCGGATTCCCATGGGCAGCGGAAAGTCGGCGGCTGTACCGCCGCGGTCAGAATGCCCGGCGGTGCACCGCCAGCCTGTTGGCGGTGCTACCGCCGACCCCGGCCCTGGCGGTATTTACCGCCAGAGTCAGAATGACCCCCTTTAGATCACTTTTCAGTGATATCTTTACAAATTCATATTGCAACTTTGATCGTTTTGACCTGAAAATACCCAGATAAATATTATATATTTTTCTAAACACTGTGTGGTGTATTTTTGTGGTGTTATACTATGGTGTTGTATGATTTATTGCACAAATGCTTTACACATTGCCTTCTAAGTTAAGCCTCACTGCTCGTGCCAAGCTACCAGAGGGTGGGCACAGGCTGATTTTGGATTGTGTGTGACTTACCCTGACTAGAGTGAGGGTTCTTGCTTGGACAGAGGGCAACCTGACTGCCAACCAAAAACCCAATTTCTAACATTGGTGATCAGCGGTGAGGATAGGACTTGTGTTTGTGCAGTGACATACAGTAGCTAAGTATTTCACTACCTACCCACAGTTGAAGGTCAACTTGATTTTTCATTTTTTTTTTTTTGGGCTTCTGATTCTCTGATGTCCTCCTGGATATACTATTGATATTTTGGACTTTGGATTTTGGTTTTTGCTGGTAAGATCTTATCAGAATGGGATTGCTTACCTACTCATTCTTTGTTCGTACTGACCACCTCACTAAGGCTGACCTAAGGAAGCTTTGCAGAAAATGGGGCCTTCCTGTAGCAAGGAGATCTACTAAGGCAGAGATGCTACATAACTACATAGTCTGGGGGGAGGAAAGATGGGCAGAGAGAGAGGCAGCAAGAAACCAAATGATTAAGTACCCCTCATATGAGGAGGAGGACTACGCACATGAGGAGGAAGACTGCTCACATGAGGAGGAAGACTACTCAGATGAGGAAAGAGACCCAGAGATAGATGAATGGCTCCGAGGTCAAAGGCGACAGGAGCAACAATTAGAGGAGTATCTTGCAAGGGTTGAGGCAAAAAGACTCTTAGCCCTGGAAGAAGAAAAGATTGCAGCTCAAGAGCTGAGCTGTAAAGAGCTGAAACTGGAGGCCGGAAGGGCTGAGTCCAGTTCAGATGGTGGCAGCAAAAATCTTGCATCCTGTACTGCTGAAGAAGGGCACAAGCCCAGAGATGTGGTGCCCAACTTGAAGAAGGGAGTTGACACACCCCAGGTGGTTCAAGAGTATGAGGTAGTTCCCGTTATGCACAGGGTCCCTGAGAAGGATTGGGGAACTGGCACAGGGAGTCATATTCCTACTGGGGGGAGGGACACTTTACTGACTCTAGCAGAGAGTGACAGAGAAAAGGGTTCCCTCCTGGTGGACGTCCTGGATATAGAGTGTAGAGACATCCCAGAAGAGTATGGGTTGAGTGTCAGAGACAGGCAGATACTGTCTCACCAGTCTCAGGAGGGTGATGTAGAGTGCTTTTCCAAGGCTGAGTTACTGGATGGTTGGATGAAGGGTACTGTGGTTAATACATGTGAAGGGCAGAGTGATGTAATTGCTGGAGAGCATATGTCTGGTCCTTATTTTCCAGAGCTACGCCAACACCAGGTGGAGTGTGAGTTCTCTGACCCCAGGGAGCTTACAATGGAGGCAGACTTCTGGGTGAGTAACAGGGAGTCTGAAGAGGCATTTGGGGGTGCTCCTGAAGGGAGTGGTCTAGGTGGTTCCCAACCAAGTGAGGTGGGAGAGGATTGTAGTGTCCCAGGTAGGTCCCAGGTCCTAGAGGGTTCCATGAGGGAACACCAGGAGGGAAGCCTAGCCTGTACCGTAGGGCCACCTTTTGAGGGAAGCCCCGCAGTGTCAGAAGAACTTGGGGGGGTGACTGTAGCCAGCATCCCAACAGTTCTGGTGTCTGGCAGTACCACCCCTAGTGAGGGGGTGCAGAAGTCCAGACATAGGGTTGAGAGGGGGTTCCAGACCCCAGTGGAGGACCTTGAGAGTCAGGGGTCAGCTCTGAGAGCAGAGCCCCCCAGGAATGACCCAGGTGAAACTGTTTCTGGTTTGGGGGAAACCCAGACCCTGCCGGATGGGCAGAGGTCGGGAGACCTGCGCCAACCAGACTCTTGTGTGGCCCTTGGGGACGGTGTGTCCCTTGTGGGGGGTGAGAGTGCCCCCCAGGAAGTCCTGGCATGCCAGGCAAAGATTCAACCTCAGGGTGGTGACTCTGGGTTGGATACCCAGGTTCAGAGGTTAAACTCTGACCTGGTGGGAGGTAGGTGTGCCTCCCAAGAAGTCCTGATGTGCCAGGCAATTGTCCAACCTCAGGGTGTTGACTCTGGGTTGGATGGCCAGGTTCCGAGGTTAAACTCTGACCTGGTGGGGGGTAGGTGTGCCCCCCAGAAAGTCCTGGCGTGCCAGGCAGTTGTCCAACCTCAGGGTGTTGACTTTGGGTTGGATGGCCAGGTTCAGAGGTTAAACTCTGACCTGGTGGGAGGTAGGTGTGCCTCCCAGAAAGTCCTGGTGTGCCAGGCAATTGCCCAACCTCAGGGTGGTGACCCTGGGTTGGAGAACCAGGCTCAGAGGTTAAACTCTGACCTGGTGGGAGGTAGGTGTGCCTCCCTGGAAGTCCTGGCCTGCCAGGCAATGGTTCAACCTCAGGGTGGTGACTCTGGGTTGGATACCCAGGTTCAGAGGTTAACCTCTGCCCTGGTGGGAGGTACGTGTGCCTCCCAGGAAGTCCTGATATGCCAGGCAATTGTCCAACCTCAGGGTGTTGACTCTGGGTTGGATGGCCAGGTTCAGAGGTTAAACTCTGACCTGGTGGGGGGTAGGTGTGCCCCCCAGAAAGTCCTGGCGTGCCAGGCAATTGTTCACCCTCAGGGTGGTGACCCTGGGTTGGAGAACCAGGTTCAGAGGTTAACCTCTGACCTGGTGGGAGGTAGGTGTGCCTCCCAGAAAGTCCTGGTGTGCCAGGCAGTTGCCCAACCTCAGGGTAGTGACCCTAGGTTGGAGAACCAGGTTCAGAGGTTAAACTCTGACCTGGTGGAGGGTCAGTGTGCCCTCCAGGAAGTCCTGGCATGCCAGGCAATTGTTCAACTTCAGGGTGGTGACTCTGAGTTGGATGGCCAAAGTCAGAGGTTAAACTCTGACCTGGTGGAGGGTCAGTGTGCCCTCCAGGAAGTCCTGGCGTGCCAGGCAATTGTTCAACTTCAGGGTGGTGACTCTGAGTTGAATGGTCAGGTGCAGAGGTTAAATTCTGACCTGGTGGGGGGTAGGTGTGCCTCCCAGAAAGTCCTGGTTTGCCAGGCAGTGATCCAGTCTGAGGGTACAGACCCTGGGCTAGAAGACCAGGTTCAGGTGTCCCCCCGGACCTGGAGGGAGGGGCTACTGATAACAGTGCCCCTACCATGTTGTCTTCTGAGGAGGCCACTCCTAGTTGGAGGGTGCTGGACCCCAGAAGGGAGGGCAGGGGGAGGGAAGCCTCACCCCGGGCCCTAGTCCAACCTGAAGCTACAGACCCCAGGTTGAGGGCCAGTTGCAGGTTAACAGCCCTGCACTGGTGGAGGAATGGTACAGGGCGACTTCTATAAGCACCCTGACCATGTTGGACTCTGGGGGTACTGCTCCAGGAGGGAGGGTACAGAGCCCCAGAGGGGAGGACCAGTTTCAGGCTGTCATCCCTGACCTGGTGGAAGGGAGAGTGGTTAAAGGGTGCCCAGCACCTGGGGCTACCGCCCCCACTCCCCACAGCCACAGTGGTGGGAGAGCTTTGAGAGGCCTGGGGCCTGGCTCTCATCCCTGGCAGCTGTCAGTAACCACTGTGGCTTGCTGTCCAGGTGGACAGAGTTATCCCTGGGGGGGGGACAAGTGTCACACCCCGGGGGTAGAGTGGGCAACACCACTGTGTTGGTCATGGTGGTACTATCCTGCTCCTGGGATACATCTGTGAGCAAAGTAAGGTTAGGTGCTGCACAGATGGGATCCGCAGGTAAGGAGAAAGGTTCCCCATGGGTTGGCTTAGTGGGCCCTGAGAGTATGTACAGAGGGATCCAATTGGAGTCAGGAAGGCGAAGAACTGGAGCATGCCCCTGCTGTTGTGGGCCTGGGTCCTTGTTCTGTCGCCTCAAACAGGGAAGCACATCAGGATAGTGATTGTTCTCCCCTGGCTTTAGGCTGGTAGGGGGTCATGTTGGACCTGGCTTTTTGACAGGGTCATCCCCAAACTTTTTGCCTCCTTCCTCCTATTTTTTCTGACCTGTTGTTGTTGGCTTTTGACCTCTGGGCACTTTACCACTGCTAACCAGTGCTAAAGTGCATATGCTCTCTGTGTAAATAGTACTATTGATTGGTTTATCCATGATTGGCTATTTAATTTACTTATAAGTCCCTAGTAGAGTGCACTATATGTGCCTAGGGCCTGTAGATTAAATGCTGCTAGTGGGCCTGCAGCACTGGTTGTGCCACCCACTTCATTAGCCCCTTAACCCTGTCTCAGGCCTGCCATTGCAAGGCCTGTGTGTGCAGTTTCACTGCCACTTCGACTTGGCATTTAAAAGTACTTGCCAAGCCTAGAACTCCCCTTTTTCTACATATAAGTCATCCCTAATGTGTGCCCTAGGTAACCCCTAGAGCAGGGTGCTGTGTAGGTAAAAGGCAGGACATGTACCTGTGTAGTTATATGTCTTGGTAGTGTAAAACCCCTAAATTCGTTTTTACACTACTGTGAGGCCTGCTCCCTTCATAGGCTAACATTGGGGCTGCCCTCATACACTGTTGAAGTGGCAGCTGCTGATCTGAATATTTAGTATGGCCAGAATGGTAATATAAAGTCCTGCTGACTGGTGAAGTCGGATTTAATATTACTATTCTAGAAATGCCACTTTTAGAAAGTGAGCATTTCTTTGTACTAAAATCTTGTTGTGCCCTTCAATCCACGTCTGGCTAGGTTTAGTTGACAGCTCCTTGTGCATTCACTCAGACACACCCCAAACACAGGGTACTCAGCCTCACTTGCATACATCTGCATTTTGAATGGGTCTTCCTGGGCTGGGAGGGTGGAGGGCCTGCCCTCACACAAAGGACTGCCACACCCCCTACTTGGACTCTGGCAGACAGGATTGAACTGAAAGGGGGCTTGATGCATTTCTTAGACACTCTTTGAAGTCACCCCCACTTCAAAGGCACAACTTAGTATAACACAGGGCCTCTGCCCTACCTCATCAGACACTTGCTGGAGAAGAAACCTGAACCAGAAACTACATCCTGCCAAGAAGAACTGCCTGGCTGCTCAAAGGACTCACCTGTCTGCTTTTCTACAAAGGACTGCTGCCTTGCTGTTGGCCTGCTGCCTTGCTGAACTCTTGTCTGGCTGTAAAAGTGCTCTCCAAGGGCTTGGATAGAGCTTGCCTCCTGTTCCCTGAAGTCTCAGGACCAAAAAGACTTCTCTCTTCCACTTGGACGCTCCGTGCGCCGAAATTTTCAACGCACAGCTTGTTCCGCGGCAAGAAAAACGCCGCACACCGACCGATGCAACGACTTCGGGACGACCGAAACTTTGACGCACGGCCTCGCAAGGACAACGCCGCCCGACTTCCCCGGAGAAATCGACGCGACGCCTGCTGTGAGATCAAAACTTTGACGCATGGCCTCGCAAGGACAACGCCGCCGACTTCCAAGGAGAAATCGACGCGACGCCTGCCGTGAGATCAAAACTTTGACGCGCGGCCTCGCAAGGACAACGCCGCCCGACTCCCCAGGAGAAATCGACGCGACGCCTGCCGTGAGATCGAACCTTCGACGCGCAGCCCCGCAGAACGGCGCGCAGCCGGAAAACAAGCAGGAAAATCCACGCACAGACCCGGGACATCTGGTACTCCCCGCGATCCACAGAAAGAGACTTTCCGCGCGCCGGAAAACGACGCACGACTCCCCGCGTCGAAAATAACGACGCAAGTCCGTGTGTGCTGAGGAGAAATCGACGCATACACCAGTTTTCCACGTATCTCTTCTCCTGTGGCCCTCTGAAGAGATTTTCCACCAGAAACCAGGTACTTTGTGTTTGAAAGAGACTTTGTTTGCTTTCTAAAGACTTAAGACACTTTATATCACTTTTCAGTGATATCTTTACAAATTCATATTGCAACTTTGATCATTTTGACCTGAAAATACCCAGATAAATATTATATATTTTTCTAAACACTGTGTGGTGTATTTTTGTGGTGTTATACTATGGTGTTGTATGATTTATTGCACAAATGCTTTACACATTGCCTTCTAAGTTAAGCCTGACTGCTCGTGCCAAGCTACCAGAGGGTGGGCACAGGCTGATTTTGGATTGTGTGTGACTTACCCTGACTAGAGTGAGGGTTCTTGCTTGGACAGAGGGCAACCTGACTGCCAACCAAAAACCCCATTTCTAACAATTGTCTTAACCAACATCCTATATTTAAATGATAAACATAACTTATCAGAACCCCATAAAAAAAAAGAGAGAGAAGAGATAGAGAAGAAGATATGAAGAAATAGAGAAGATAGGGGCCGCTCAGTGGGATAGTCGAAGACCGCGTGACAGGCGGCCAGGGGAGGGAAGGAGGCGCAAGGGGAAACAGGAGCAAGGCGGGTGGGCCGTGGGACTCTGTCGTCAAGTGGGGGGTAACGAGAGAGGGGAAAGAAGTGCCCCAATCGCAGCATCTCGATGTCCCATTCCGGCTCTACATTTTTGCTTTTGTTACCTGTGATCTATGTGACATGTTGGTCTGGGTGGTCAACCGCCTCCAGTGTATACCGAGTGCGTTGGTCTAGACAGATATTGTGCCAGCAGTAGAAGAAGGACGTTTTTCGTCTTTTTCCTTCAACTGATCTACAAAGGAGTCCCATATGTCCGCGCCCTTGACCACCTGATTTAATGTAACGTGTGCAGTACTTGTGGTTCTGCATTGGCCCAACGTAACAGATCTTTTGTCCATCGGTGTATGTCTGGGGCGCTAGGTGACTTCCATTGTGTTGCGATGAGTCGCTTAAGTATAACGAACGCTAGATCTGAGCATCTGTGTTTTTGTTTGTCCTTACTATGCTTGTGGTGTATCCCTAATATGCAGGATTCGGGAGTGGGGGTCAAAGGTAGTCCCGACCATGCTGCAGTTTGTTTTGTGATATCATGCCACATGCAGAATATCAGTGGGCAGTTCCAGGTCATGTGATAGAAATCTGCTTCTATGCTGCCGCACCTCGGACATTCAGAGTTGGTCTGTGGGAACATGCGTTTTATGCGAATTAGATTTAGGTATGTCTGGTGTAGATAATTGAGTTGGGTGTATCAGAAGCGGGCGTTGTGTGATACCTCCTGTGTAGTTGTGAGAGCCATGGATCATGCTTGTGCGGTGAGGGGTGTATGTAGGACCATTTCCCATCTGGTCTTGCGATTGTGCTACTTCTGGGCAGGCTTGCAATGTATTATATATTTAGGAGATGCTTGCATGTGTACCAGCTCCTATAAGCAATTTGTGTAGGGTAGGTGATATTTGCGGTTCTGTGCTTCCGTTCCTCCAAGTACTGCGTATTAGACATTGTAGCGCCCCGTGCATAATAAATCCACCCATCCCTAAGGTGTATGTTTCCGCTAGCGCTACGTAGGAGATAAAGCGGCCCTCTGTGAACAAGTCACTGACTAGTTGTATACCTTTTGCAGTCCATAAAGTAAGGCCCGGTCTGCCCTGTAGTTTGTCTATTCCTGGTACAGCGAGCAATGGGATCTTGGGTGAATATGGTGGCGTGCGAGCACCCATTAGCACGAAGCGGCGCCAGATATGGTCAGCCAGTGTTATCAGAACATTACTATGGTGTGATGGGGCCTCACGTCCGATGAGCCATCCCAGGACGTCTGAACAAACCAGGTGTGTTCTCACTGTGCCGCTCTCTGGGCTTAGGGGATCCTGTAACCAGCATAGGATCCAATGCAATTGTGCTGCTGCATAATAGAGTACGAATTGTGGTGCACCCATCCCGCCCTTCTCCACTGGGAGACAAATCTTAGCCAGGGCCACTCGTCTGCGTCCATTACCCCATATCAGTTCGGTCAGTAGTCTGGTCAGCTGTGTGAAGAAGGTTTTTGGTAGCATGAGTGGTAGTGCAGCGAAGTAGTGTAGTAGCTGAGGGAGTATAATCATTTTAGCTAAAGCTACTCTACCCATGGGTGAGAGAGGTAGCGAGCACCAAAAGGTTATTGAGACTTTTATTGATCTAATAGCCCGGTCTAGGTTCCCCTCCCTTAAATCTGATGCGCCATGGTAAATGTGTACTCCCAAGTATTTAAAGGTAGTGTAGTTCAACTGTAAGTCGTGCCCGGTGAGTATGTTGTCACGTGGGTTTGGGAGCAGCTGCATGGGGAATATGCATGACTTAGCCCAGTTGACACGTAGGCCAGATAGGCCTCCATAAAGGTTCAGCAGATGTAGATTCGGCAAGGATTCGGAATAGTTGCATAGGTATATTAATGCATCGTCTGCATATAGGGAGATGATGTGATATTCCTCGCCATCCGGGATACCCCACCTTATTGCTTCATTGCGCAGTCTAGCTGCCAGGGGTTCCATTGCTAATGCAAACGAGAGTGGTGACAGGGGGCAGCCCTGACGTGTACCTCTGCCTATCTCGAATTCCTCTGAAATGATAGCACCAGTCTTGACTCGTGCTTTGGGGCTAGTATATATTATGGATATCCAGCGCATAAACACTGTGCGAATCCCATTGTCTGCATAGTGGCCACCAGGAAGGGCCATCCCAGCGTGTCAAAAGTTTTCTCGACATCTAGTGAGACCGCCATGCGTGAGTGATCCGTATCAGGGGTCCCAGACATTAGACTCAACAGATTCCTGGTGTTAATAAAGGTATTACATCCGAGTATAAAACTGGATTGTTCCGAGTGTATCAAGGTGGGCATCAATGGTAGAAGGGGGTTCACCAGTACCTTCCCTAATAGCTTGCAGTCTGAGTTTAATAGTGACAAGGGTCGGTAGGAACGGACGTCCAAGGGGTCGTGGCCCTTCTTGTGGAGGACCACAATTGTCGCTTCTCGCTGTGAATCCGAGAAACGTCCTATTTCATACGCCTCTTGCAACATTGCTATATATGCCATGAGTGTCTGTGACCAGTAAGTCTGGTAATATTCAATTGGTAGCCCATCGACCCCCATGGCTTTATTGTGGGCCAGCTGCTTCAATGCTTGCATTATCTCCTCCTTTTCAATGGGTTTGTCTAGGTCCACTAGCTGTTCTGCTTACAGGCGTATTAGCAGGGTGTCCCGGAAGAATTCCATCAATTGTGTCGGTGCAGGGGGGGTTCAGTCTTAAATAGTGTGCTGTAACATTGCCTAAAGGCATCATTGCACTCTGATTGCATGTTTACTATCGCACCCGTATCTAGGCGAATGGCATTTATGGGGGTATGCCGCTGCAACCCTTTTACTAGCCAAGCCAGCATTCTGCTGGAATGGTCTCCCACAGCATGTAGGCGCACCACATAGTGCCGGTAGTCAAATTTCCGCAGACAGGTTTCAATTTCGCTCCATTGTTTTTTAAGATTGATTGTGTCATTGCTGGTGTCGCTGTTCGAAACCGCTTTACATTCCGTATTCCTTAATTTCCCCTCAATGTCGTGTAGTTCTGGATTAATGTGTGCCGAACCCCTCCCGCCATCGACATGCACATGCCTCTTATTACAACCTTATATCCATCCGATTCAATCGCACGTGATGTAGCCGTCTGAGTATTTGTTGCAAAGTAGGACTCTATGGTGTCTGCTAACTTTTCACGGAAGAGGGGGTCTCGCAGTAGGGTGGGTTGTAAGCGCCATGTAGGGATGCGTGTGATCTGTCTACCCCACCTCAGTGTAGCGATTAGGGGACAATGGTCCGATAGGGTTTTAGCCATGTAGTAGGCGCTGTGTATTGAATGTGTTATCGTGGCCGAGCATAACAGTTAGTCTATCCGTGTATGGAGTTGGTGTACCGGTGAATAGAAGGAGTATTCTTTATCGATGGGGTGTAAACATCTCCAAACATTGTGTAATCTCCACTCTAATTTCCAGCGTCCGAGATAAACTCCTACTCTGGGCGCCTTCTATTGGGGGATGGGATCTGTTTAATGAAATGTCCGCAACGCTGTTTAAGTCCCCCCCAGATAATAGGTATGGATGGATCATGCGAGATCTGCGTGGATGTAGCCCGAAAGAACTCCCCCTTCCCCGTGTTCGGTGCATATATTTCAGCTATGGCTAGCTGCCTGCCATCCATTTCTCCGACTAGGCAGACATACCTGCCGTTGATATCTATGTGTACGCTTTGGACCGCATATGGGACACCAGAGGCAGTCCAGATTAGTACCCCCTTCGCATACGTTGAAGTTTTAGTGCAGTGTATTGTGCCTGACCAACTTTTGCCGATTTTGCCTAGTTCGTGTGCGGTTACATGAGTCTCTTGGAGTATGGCGATGTATATTTTGTGGCGTTTGAGGTAGGCATGTACTCTGTGTCTTTTAGTGGTGTTGGCTAAGCCTCCTACATTCCATGTTACTATATTATATGACATTGGTATGTTTTGAGGTTGTACTGTAGTTTAGCCCACACCTCTGGAATAGTCCCGTCTCGCCCCAAGCAAATAGGAACATTGGTCCCAACGAGGTCCATTCCGTAACCCATCTGGGTTAGGGGGAACGGTTGATGTGTAGTCCAAGGCAGCTCTAGGGTTCCGGCCCATTCGGATGTAACTGTCTCCCTTTCAAGTTACTGTGTTGCACCGTCCGGAGCCCTTTCGTGCATGGCGTGACAAACTATGTGACTAAGTGTGTCCTCCGCTTGTGTTCTGTGGGGGCCTGTGACCATGTGTGAGCTACGAGATCTATTCAGTCACCCCTATAAACTGGCCAGGCAGGTCGAGGGCATCTCTAGCTATCGTTTTGCGTTGCTAGGGACGTGTGAGATTGTGTAGCCGCAGTAAATGCGTACTGTTTTAGAGGTCGTCCGCCGAGTGTGGTGTGAACACTGAGCTGAAGATTAGAGGCGATGCAGAAGGGCCATGCTGGCTACTCACTGAGCCCGAGTCCGTAATGCTAGTTTCTTGGTTGTGCTGTGGGCGTATGCTCGAGAACCTGTTTACCTCCTTTAGGGCTTGGGCTTGCTCAACCGCTGCCTGCGACTTAGTTGGACGTGACTCAGCCCTAGTCTTTGATCTTTTCTTCCTTCGTGACTGCTGGGTTAACCATTCCTTTTGTTCCAGGGTCTCCTCGGTGGGATCTGCCAGGCCCTTAGCGTGGATCAAGGTCCACGCATCCTCCGAAGTCAGGGAGATATGGGATCTATCGCCGTCCACCACGCGTAACCTGGCCGGAAACATGAGGGAGTATGGGAAGTTTTTGTCCTGCAGTATCTGTTTAGCTGTGAAGAAGGTGGCACGCTTGCGCTGGACCTCGGCTGTGTAGTCCGGATAGGCTGTAATTTTTGCATTCTCAATGTCTATTTGACCTGATGTACGGAAGCCCTTCAGGACTTAGGGGGTCATTCTAACTCTGGCGGGCGGCGGAGGCCGCCCGCCAGAGTTCCCCCCTCCAGAATACCGCACCGCGGTCAGAAGACCGTTGCGGTTATTCTGTGTTTCCCGCTGGGCTGGCGGGCGACCGCCAGGAGGCCGCCCGCCAGCCCAGCGGGAAACCCCTTCCCACGAGGAAGCCGGCTCCGAATGGAGCCGGTGGAGTGGGAAGGTGCAACGGGTGCAGTTGCACCAGTCGCGAATTTCAGTGTCTGCACAGCAGACACTGAAATTCTTTGTGGGGCCCTCTTACGGGGGCCCCTGCAGTGCCCATGCCATTGTCATGGGCACTGCAGGGGCCCCCAGGGGCCCCACGACACCCCATACCGCCATCCTGTTCCTGGCGGGCGAACCGCCAGGAACAGGATGGCGGTATGGGGTGTCTGAATCCCCATGGCGGCGCAGCAAGCTGCGCCGCCATGGAGGATTCAGCAGGGCAGCGGAAAACCGGCGGGAGACCGCCGCTTTTCCTATTCTGACCGCGGCCAAACCGCCGCGGTCAGAATGCCCTGCGGGGCACCGCCAGCCTGTTGGCGGTGCTCCCGCCGACCCTGGCCCCGGCGGTCAAGGACCGCCGGGGTCAGAATGACCCCCTTAGTCTCTGTCGCGGTAATTTAAGAATCTTGCTATTAAGGGGCGAGGGGGTGCTCCTGGGCGAGGGGGACCACCCCGGGATCCGATGAGCTCGCTCCACCGACAGTAGAGGTGAGGCCCCTTGCATTAGTATGGTATCTTTCAGCCAGCACGCCAGGAATGATTCCACGTTAGGAAGCTCGATCCGCTCCGGGAACCCCAGGAATCTAACGTTATTTCGGTGCGAGCGGCCTTCTGCCTCGTCTGCCCGCCTTTGCAGCCGCAGTATTTCAGACTCCTGGTGATTTGGACTTTCATGTCCTCGATATCACTTTTGGCCGTTTTGAGGGTTGATTCAGCAGCAATGACTCTGTCTACTAGTTTCCGGTGTTCCATGTGAAGGATATTAACTTCCGCCACCACTGCATCTATCTTTCCCTCTAGAGATGTTCTAGTGTTGAGTACCGCCTTCAGCACTTTATCGATTTGTATGGCATGAGCGAGCAATGTCTCTGTTACGTTGCACAAAGTGACAGAGTGTGAGTCTGTGTCCGCTTCCAGTGATGGGGTCACAGGTCTAGTTTCGAGTTGACCCCTCGGGGTTTCCATAGTTGCGCACAATTCAGTTTGTTGTGCATTAATTATGGGTTTGAGTGGATGGCCTGTGCTGCTTCATGCGCTCCATACACCTTCAGCTTTAAGGTACCGAACGAGCGGCCTGGGCCAACTCGGTCGTCCCAAGTCGTGTCCTCTCTGGTTACACGAGTTCATACGTGAGGTGTCTTTTGGGAGGGCAACTGCGGAGAATCTTCCAAGGGGTCCCGCTCAGGGCAATTGGTTATGAGATGCGAGGCGTGTGGTTGCATGAGGGCAGGACTCCACTGGCGCTGTGGGGGGAGGCAGGCAGGTGCGGCACACTCTATCTATGTCCACAAGTATGTAGTTTTTGAGGCGGTTTCATCGGGGCCCCCAGGCCAGATGGCTGTGAGTCAGGTCCGCACATGAAGGCTTGGGTCTCCGAGTCCCATGTGCAGTGCTTAGAGCTGTGCTGCACGGGCCTCCCGTCACACTCGGGTGGGCCCGCGCTGGGGGGTAGGTCCCAGCACTGTTGGTGTCCGCTCCCGTCCCTTGTTAGTTTATTCGTTGTGGGGAAACCCACTATGCAGCGTCCCCGCAGCTCCAGGCCTCCGCACCTTCACTAGGTCCGGCGGCCCGCTCTCGCATCCTCACGAGGGTCGGTGCAGCCGGACTGCTCCTCCGGATCGCCGCTTGCGCCACCTGCTCTCCGCAGGCTCCTCCGGTGCACGATTTCTGTGGCCTCTAGTTCCGACCGCTGGGCTGCACAGGGTCTCGTCGGCTACGCGCTGTGGTCTTTGCTCCGCCACCAGGCCGGGACCAGGCCGCGCCGATGGTGGTGCGCACAACAGTTGGTCCGGATCACTGGAGCGCACAGGGACTATGGCACTCCAGACGCGCTATAACCTGTGTTAATGTGTCCTGGCAGCAGGTATTTTACAGGATATTTGTGGACCGTGAATGGAGCTCTCAGTTAAGCGTCTGCACCCACCGCCATCTTGGCCACGCCCCCCCAACTGGATTCTGACACATACGTACCAAGTTATTTCTAACCTCAAGTAGCATCTTAGGCTGTTAGTTTGACTTGGTTGTGCCGCAATTAAATTAGGGATGGATGCCAAAAGTAATGCACACGAGTTTATATCTGAATGTTTGGTGCTACTTTCCATAGCTGGGGCACATAAAATGAAGCAAGTGATACAAATTGAGGGGTAAAAACTACCCATGGCCCTCTGTTCATTGTACCTGCATGTTTTACATTGGTCTTGGGCACAATAGCTGGAGCAGAGCTAATACATTTGCCATCTGTGTTACTCTATAGCAATGAACTTCTCATAAGTTATGGGATCATCATGGGATACCTGACGTTGGGGAATGCATGATCACAATGTATTACGTGCATGATGTTGTGCAAGGGACCCCTGACCAACTCCATCATACATATAAAGTTCCCTAATACTTTGCTAGTTAAGTTTGGCACACCCCTGCTGATCTAGTGCAGCATGTGTTTAATAACTAACTTCCCAGTATGGAGGCTATCACTGACATGGGTGTATACTAAGATCAGAAGACCAGCATTCCTGTGACAGCTGCCATTCCGAAGGTACATACAAATTGAAACCTACATCATTATGATTGACACAGTGGTACATTTGCTAAACTATGTGTTAATAATATGGCAGTGTCAGTTTGCTGTATAGCCGCTGATTAACCAACTTGGCAAATGTATGATGATGAATGTGTCTCACTGTGATTTACAAAACCCATAATGGGGACAATGGGCAATGAGTGATACATTTCAGGTGCAATGACTACACCTGTGCCCATGCAGTCTGTCATGGATGACTACAATATACACTGTCAACATATATCTCCTTATTGTATCAAAATATTAAAACTGGTCAATCCATGGCTAGCCTCAAACTCTCACCAATTAATGCACAGGATCCCTGCCATTATGGTGTCATAGGGGGCATATGTGGCTCAGGGTACACTGTTAATGTAGGTAGCACATGTCACCTAGACGCAACACAGGCCCTTCATGTAAGGGACCATAGAAGCATGATAAATTATTACCTTAAATCAACCCACAGGTGTGTCACACAGTAAATGATTGTCCCTTGATGCACAAGCCACAATACCTGAGTGACTGGTATTGCAGTGCTCCAGGAAAGTGGCTGTTCATGTCTCTCATTACTACAAATGAAGAGAGGAGTACACTCCATAAATGAGTCTGCAACCATGGTGAACATTTTCACAGATGTCTCAGAAATTCTGATGCATCTGTTGTCACTAAAGTCATGCTTTGCTCAACTAGCATAAAAAAATGGTGCTAGTCCAGCAATGCGAGGAGGCCCGCATAGTGAATAACCCTGCTCTGAGCAGGCGGTAAAATTCTGATGCAGTGAAGTTTCAGAATGACACAGTTAAATGTTTTACATTTCACTGTGTTATTCCTGTGTGGCTTTTCCCATGGGAACGCCTATCCTACATACATTACACCTTGTGCAGGTATAATGTGATGCACATGTTTACAAACTGATGCATTGGCCTTGATGCATCAGTTTGTAAATCTGGAGCAATGTAGAGCACTGCTAGTGCCTCCGCTGCATCAACCTAAATGATTCAGCAGTGATGCAAAGGTGGTGCAAAGGCCTTGGAAATGAGGTCCCTAGTGTTAGAAGTGTATTCCTCTCCACTGTCGTCATGTGTTTCCACAGACCACACCCCGCCCCCCCCAGTGCTTCTCTGGCACTTTGTGAACCCTCAGGGCAACATCATATGCAGAAAGGTTTTTATCTATATCATCTACCACTACATAACTGGACACCAAATCCTTGGATAGGCAAACTCTTTTTCCCCTTTAGTACTGTGGTATGCTGGCATTATCACTGGTGAAATCTGCCTGCCTGACCTTGATATCCAGCTCCTTCATGCACAGTTCAAGAGCCAGTAAATGTTCTTCTCTGCTACGTCTCTTTCTGCTTTTTTTTCCTTTGCCTCTATCTCTAATTTAGTCATCTGCAGCTTGAATTCTCTCTGCTTCCTCCTCTCTGCCCGTTCCACTGGAAAAGTCACAGCAGACAGGAGCAGGGAGCTAAAATTTAGGAGTCAACTCCTCAGCTTATACTGCATTTAGCTCCCCTGAAGAATCTCATCAGGCCACTCCATCCTGTCATCCTCTCCTGTGCTTACACACAGTGCAGAGTGAGCTTCTACCAGGCCCTCAGCAGCTTTTGTAACACTACCTTGCTGATGGTGCTCTTGGCAGGAAGTCCAAACTCTTTGTAGACATCCTTGAGCTGTTTGCAGACATCCTTGAGCTGGGTCACAGTGTAGACCTCCTTGTTGACCAGCTCAAATTCCATTTTTGTGGGTGATGATGTAAACCCACTGAGTTGATTTTTGAAAAAAAATCAAAAACTCCAATCAGAGAGAATTTAACATTCAAATTTGTCTTATGGATGGCAATGGTAGTGTACACCAAATCACTGTATGGCAGTGCACAAACACAAGTCCTATTCTCACCACTGATCACCAACGTTAGAAATTGACTTGCTGCTTGTCAATAGTGTAAGCCCTGATCAAGCTGCATTCAGAATCTTTGTCAAGGCATGGCACAAGCGTTCCCCCAAATTAACCTGTGCTCACTCTCTGGTAGCATGGAACAGAGCACTCCGACTTCTCTTAGAGGCAATGAGTGAAGTATTTGTGCATCACTTCAAACGGTAAACCAGTGAAAATAAACCACAGAAAGATTCCACAACAGGTTAGAATATTAGATCAAGATTTAGGCCCATATTTATACTTTTTGACGCAAAACTACGCTAACGCAGTTTTGCGCCAAAGAAAATTAGCGCCGGCTAACGCCATTCTGAAGCGTCATGCGGGCGCCGTATTTATTGAATGGCGTTAGCTGGCGTTAGCCGACCAGCGCTGCCTGGTGTGCGTGAAAAAAAACCACGTACACCAGGCAGCGCCGGCGTAGGGAAAAATGGCGTTTGGGCGTCCAAAAATGGGGCAAGTCAGGCTGAGGCAAAAAAATCGTCTTAACCCAATTTGCGCCATTTGTTTTGGGCGCCCAGACGCCATTAACATGACTCCTGTCTTAGCAAAGACAGGAGTCATGCCCCCTTGCCCAATGGCCATGCCCAGGGGACTTCTGTCCCCTGGGCATGGTCATTGGGCATAGTGGCATGTAGGGGGGCACAAATCAGGCCCCCCTATGCCAAAAAAAAAATAAAAAAAAATACTTACCACAACTTACCTTTTCTTCCCTGGGATGGGTCCCTCCATCCTTGGGTGTCCTCCTGGGGTGGGCAAGGGTGGCAGGGGGTGTCCCTGGGGGCTTGGGAGGGCACCTCTGGGCTCATTCTGAGCCCACAGGTCCCTTAACGCCTGCCCTGACCCAGGCGCTAAAATCCGGCGCAAATGCGGGTTTTTTTAGACCCGCCCACTCCCGGGCGCCATTTTTGCCCGGGAGTATAAATACGACGCATATGCATCGCAGTCATTTTTTAAGACGGGAACGCCTACCTTGCATCTCATTAACGCAAGGAAGGTGTTCACGCCAAAAAATGACGCTAACTCCATGAACTTTGGCGCTAGACGCATCTAACGCCAAAGTATAAATATGGAGTTAGTTTTGCGTCAAATTTGCGTCGAAAAAAACGACGCAAATTCGGCGCAAACGGAGTATAAATATGCCCCTTAGTAAATAGAACAAGACCAAAACAACAAAAATTCAATATGTCGAACTGAAGATCTTAAATATCAAAGTTTTAAGTAAAAATAGTGCCAAGAAGCAAGAAACGCTAGTGTTCGCCTTGTTTGGCACAATTTTTTTTTGTGAGTCAAAGAGCATGCTAACAAAAACGTATGTAGATTAAGATGCATTTTATTTGTTAGGCATTTGATTATAGGTTTACATTAGCATGTGACCATAAATGGGTCTTTCAGTCATTCATACATTAAATCTGAACCATTCTATATGCCGTCCAGTTGATTTTTTCAGCTTCCTTACTACTTTTTTAAGTGGGATTGTGCTACACATGAAGGCCAATGTGAATGAAAGGTAATAATTGTTGTTGTTTAAAACTGTTGATGTGCTTCCTAGTGACCAATTAGCATGCCCTCCATACGGTAGTTTGTGTAGCTCAGTGCTAGGTCACTTTTCCATTTTGCTGTAATGGAGTGCATATGGGAGACGGTTAATGTTTGTCTTGTTTGGCACAGTTTTATTTTGTGAGCCAGAGAGCATGCAAAGAAAACTTATATAGATTAGGACGTATTCCTTTTGTTATGTATTTTTTTAGTGGTTTCCATTGGCATGTGACCATAAATGTGTCTTGCAATTGTTTATATAAATTTGAAAATGTACACATGCAGTCTGATTAATTTTTGGGACTTCCTTGCTACTTTTAGAAGGTTTGTCTTACAGAGATGTCCATGGGTTTATGGCCCTTATAACTTCAAAACCGCATTATAACATCACCTGCATCTACATAGCCTAATTTACATTGCTGTGAAACTTCATTACAATCAGTTCAGCCATTTTGCTGCTACGTCCAATACAAAAAGTATATGTAAAATGCATTGAGGTCAAAAACTGTTTATGGATCTCCTTTTTCCTTTGCATCCCCTGACCAAACAACACAAATCTTTCCATCCTCTGCCAACATAACAGGGACAATAGGTCCGGAAAGTTTGACAGAACTTTGTCAAATAGGTGCAAAGTTATTAAGGGGTAAACATCTGAGGAATTGCTATCTCTGATAACCCTAACTAGAACTACAGAGAGTCTACAGCCTCTCTGTACTATGGCGTGATAAAAATATTGTTCTTTATTTTTGTTTAAATAATTAATTGAAAAACACAAAGATTAACATAACCTTATAGTTAGGTGAATATGTCAGTGGAAAAATTAACCTTTTGAATTCAAGAAAAGAAAATATTTCACCAATTAAACTTAGCAGAATTAACTATGACTTGCGCCACCACCACAGACTGCTTTTAACCTCACATATTTCATCACTCATGACATGTTCTATGATATCACTCATGACATGTTTGATGACATACAGCTGACATAACTATACCTATAACTACCTACTGGTGACCCCCACTGGGTAATATATGTGTCTATGCCACTACACTCCTCTCTATAAGATACTGCTCCACTATAATACACAACATGTTCCTGCAATGTACTCTACAACATTCCACTCTACAACAATCTACTTTACAATGCTTCAACCTACTCCACTCTAATGCACTCTACTCTATGAGAGTCTGACATCCTACTCTACTGAACGATATGCCAGTCCACTGCACAACACGCTGATCCACGCCATGATACTTGACTGTACTATGTAAGATACCATGCCACTACACTATATAACACTTTACTACACTGTACAATATGCCACTTCACTCTACTCCATTCTACAATAGTTCAATCTATGACAATAGACGTAACAACAATAGTCTCCACTGTACTATACGACACTCCACATAACAATACTAAGCTCAACAACACTGGAGTCGAAAAAATTTGAAACACATTTTTACTAAAAATGTTAAAAAAAACTGAAATTCAATGAAAAAAATCATAAATCCTAGTTATAGTTAGGGACATTTTTTCCCCTATATAAACCAAACGTAGGGCCTCATTTACAAGGAAATATTGGAGTGCTGAGGGTTCTCTAGGGCTGGCACTAGAATTAGCTGCTTAGCACCAATGCAGGCACCCTTGCACCATAGTGCAAGCATGCCTGCGCTGCAGGGAATGTTTTGTTATGTGAAGGAACAGACCACCTTCCTGCACATAATTAGTCATTAATGGTGTTTTGCTGTTTCTATGTGTGCTGCAGAATGCAGCACACAGAGAAAAAAACAAAAAAAAGGCGAAATAAAAGTGTTTCTCCTTTTTCCCCCTTTCATAAACCACCTCTGGGATGGCATTAATTGTTAGCGCTGCCTCAGGTTTACAATTTCTCATAATTCTGGAGCAGTGTCAAAAGCAATGGGTGCTGAGGGAAAAAGCCCACAGCAACATCCATTGCACGCCCCTCTTCTGAGGAAAACTGCATAGGGGAGCCCATATTTACAAGGTGGTATTAACCCATGCAAATTGACTTAGCGTTGCCTTGTAAATATGGAAAATGGCACATCACCACCAGCGGCCCAAGGGAGTTGTAATTGAGTTCCGTAAAGTACACAAACTTACAATTTCCAAAGTTATAGTTATAGCTTTCATTTGCTATTCATCCACCTTCAAATTATTATAAGTAGCGCACCTTGTTACACACACTTTCCAGCTTGCTTTGAAATATACATATATTCCCTGTAACCTTTGGCATTTTCAGTGAATTTCTCGTTTTTTTTAAATGTGCACGTTAATATTTGTATCAGATTGTGGCAAGCCAATGAGGGCTTTGCTTTTCCCCAGGATCCGAGGAGGATCCTCAAATCCACAGATCAGCTGAAAAAAATTGCCAATTTTTTGTTCATAAGGAGTCCTTAAGGGACTCTTCCATTGGTCCTCTGGGGTCAGGATACCTGCATCCTGGCCCCTTATATGTTTTTTTCCCACCCCCCAGGCAATGCGAGAAACAAAATGACGGGCACAACTTTTCTGTTAGGTGGCAGTCTGCCAATCATGGGCTTGTTTTCTGCCAATTCTGAGGAGGGTCGAAGGAGGATACAAGAAGAATCTAAAGAAGTTTTGCATCCCTATCTATACAAATTTGGTTTCGTTAATCAACTAGAAAACTACTGAATGGATTTACATCAAATCACAAAAAGGTCGCTTTCTGGACCAATAGCTGGCTTTCTGTCAAATTTGGTGTAAATCCATCCAGAGATTTGGCCACCATGCCTGTTCAAAATCCCTACGGAAAACAACCTGGAGAAAATATGTTTTGGGCCCCCTCCTTTTTCTGTGCTCCAGCCTGACTGGTCACCCTGAAACTTTCCAGGCAGCAGCTGCAGTGAGGTTCGTATTTTTGGGGGAAGATTTTGTGATCAACCAGCTCCAAAGATATAGACAAGTGAAAAATGATTTTTCGATTAAACTAGGACCTAACTATTACTTAGGTGACTGCCACTAACATATATATATATATACATATATGTTTCCATAGAAAAAGTGTTTTTTGGCTTGCCTTTATCTTTACCACCATTAGAAGAATCTTCACAAAAGTTTCTAAAAAAAGTGTGCCAAGGATTCTTGTTGCGCACAGAATGGTTTGGGGGTGATCATCAAGTGGGGGCTGAGAAAAAGGAGGGGTAAAAAAAAAAAGCATTTCCCATGTTAATTCCCATAGAGTTTGAACGCAACTACAGCCTGAACCTATGGACGGAATTTGTCAGAAAGGTAGTTTCTGGTGTGCTCTTTTTTTTATTTTGGTGCAAATTTATTCGTAGTTATTAAGAGATTTTATGAAATCTACATTTGTATATCTAAGGCCACTAGTCCCTCCAATAACTTTGAAAATAATAAGAGCTCATGCAGAGAGCTGTAGAGCTCTGATTGGCTGCCAACACTTCAAACCAGGAAGTGTTGGCAGTCATTTTGGGGACCAGCTTTTTCAGTGAATTTGCAAAATCATGGGAATTTTTTTTATTAAAGGGTTGTGTTTATTTTTATGAAGCCCCCGGGTAGACAAGGTCCCGGTGGCATGTTAAAATGGAGGAAGGAGGTGCACAGGGGCTCCCTCTTATGGCATTTTTATGCCCCCTGGATCTACACCTCCTTGGGGTTTGAATCATATAGAATGTAGGGGTGGAACACAGCCCCCTGCAGCCCTGGGCAACCTTTGGTTTCTTCAGTGAATGATAAAGTTTTTTTTATTCTATTTTCTAACTATAACAATGCTGTAACCTATATTTTTTTTTGTGAATTTCTAAGTTTTTTAAACAAACTTTTAATCTTACATGCTCTTCTGTTCCACATTATCTATGACATCCTAATAATTAAAACATAGTATTTGTGTAACACAATAATGTTGACACAATTTAATGGTGCAACACTGCTGGACAATATACTGAGTGAAGAAGGACCATGGCATATTATACAGAGTACTCACCAAAAGGCAGCATTGGGGCTGCACCACCTGACCCCATGCACTTTTCCTAACACAATGGGGGTTTTGAGATGCTCAAGCTTCACTCTGCTGGGTGAGGAGGTTCACTGTGGCATGCCTTGGAGTCACCAATTCCCAGCTGACTAGAAGCTCTTGCTTGACACAACTAATGATAATCAAGCAGACCATTTCCAACTGATCAAGTATGCCCAGAGAACCACAGTGTAAAGATAATGAGACCGTCCCTAAGCATACCAGTCTGCCTGGAATATCTGTTTTGCCTCTGTGCCTGTTAATCTGAATGAAGGGCAACAGAAAGGACAGTGACCTGAGACCCATGGACAGGACAGGAAGATGGCCAAAGCACTGTGTAAATGGAGTGCTGGGCTATATACAGAGAAGGCCATCCTACCCCGGGATGGTTATTTTACCTTTGTGCTTACTCACAATGAATGCAGCTTCTAAGCAATTCACTAGTATTTTGCCCTGGGTAAGGCTGAAGGGTAGATGAAGACTTGGGGTCCTCTGGTCTGGAATAAGGCCTAAAGGGATGACAACACTGATATTTGCTATTTTTATGCATTGTATTGGGGTTGTTTTTTTTGTTGTTGTAATATTCTAGATATTCACAAATTCTTCTCAAATTGTTCCACCACATAGATTCCAGTTCTGTGAAGTTTTTGTGGAATATGCTGTGATTTCTACAAAGGGGTAAAATCATATATACACAATCTTAAATTCATTTTTGAGGTGGGAAGTTTACTAATTTAACATTTTTAGACAAGTACTCATAAGTAATTTAACTTTCTAAGTACATCTTAGTATTTATTTAGATAATCGCTGTTACGTGGTATATGATGGAGATGTATTTGCAAATATCATGTGACACAGGAATAACGAGATCTGATTGGCTAAAACACTGTTCATGTGTGAAAAGCAAGTCCATATCCAATTTTCTTCCCATTTGCCTTTAGATACCAGGTTGGAAAGACTCTTTAACACTTGTTTGAAAACATTTTTCTTTTGGGTGAGTTTGCTTTTTGAATATGGCAGCCTCAACATCATGTCAAGCACCAAATCCTCAACAGACTTCCTCTTTATCTTCTGAAGAGGAACAGCCCAAAAGAAGAGAAAGCATCACATGACAGTTTTTTTAAATTCCATCCTGTGAAAAAAGGTCAATGTAAACTTTGCAGCAAGATCCTCTCCAGAGGAACATCAAAAATATTTAGTCACGGCATGACGTGCATGTTAAAGCACCTACAGTTATCTCATCCAAGACATCTGTCTTGGATCAGTCAGAGGAAGCATTAAAGAAAAAAGCTGGAGAGTTGCAGGTGAGAGACACCATTAAAGTACCTGGCACAGAAGGTTTTCCTGCTGTTATTTTACAGTTAAAAGATATTTTATCTGAAGTGCAACTAGGTGATCTAAGTTTAGGAGCAATGATTTTTTTATGTTTCATCGATATGCACCAGTCCTGTGCAGATTCATTTTGTGTTTTTGGCAGAGTTTCTGCAGTTTAAAAAGCAAAAACATCCAAAAAAGAGTTAGGAAAAAAAAGTTCTGGAAATAAAAATAAAAAAAGGTTATTTTCAGAATCGTCTTATCTGCGTAAAAGAATGATGATCTATATGTTCTTTGTTCGTATGTCATTGTACGCACCTGTTAGTATGTGTCTTTATAATAATAATTGTATGCCTGGGTGTATCAGCATATGCTTCAGCGTATTCCTGAATGTGTCAGCATATACATCATAGTGTGTCTGGGAGTGTGAGTATATGCATCAATGTGTGGAAGGGTGCATCAGTGTGTGAATCATATTGTGTGTCTAGGTGTCAGCACATGCATCAGAGTGTGTCTGGGTGTGTTAGTAAATACATCAGGGTATGCCTGGGTATGTCAGCATATAAATAAATGTGTGTTTCAGTGTATCAGTGTATGTATAAGTATGTGCAAGTGTAAGCATGACTGTGTGTTTTGGTGTGTTACTGTATGCATGAGTATATGTCTGGGTGCATTAGTGTGTGCATGAGTGTGCGCCTGTGTGTGGTAGTGTATTCTTCCGTGTTTAACTGAGTATGTTAGTGTATATATTAGTGTGTGCCTGGGTGTGACAGTGTATGCATGGCAGTGTGACTGGGTATGTCAGTGTATACATCAGTGTGTATCTGGGTGCGTCAGTGTATGTATGGCTCTGTGCCTGTGTGGGTCAGTGTATGCATGAGTGTGTGCCTAGATATTGTAGTTGTAATTGTATTTATATAGCGCTTTTCAGCGAGTAGCATGCTACTCTGGATCCCAAGAGGAATTAGTGGTGGACTAGTATAGGGAAACATTTATTTATCTTTCCTCAATTTTTGAATAGTGAAATGCTTATGATAATAAAACATTTAATCAGTCTGACATAAAAATGAGAGCAGGGATTCACAAGTATCTAATATAACAACTTATCTAGGAGCTATGCAATGACCTATCAACATGTATGTGTCCGGAATGTGCCAGGTGGTATGTGTGTGCATCAGAGTGTACCTGGTGGTGTGACTGTATGTGTCAGTGTGTGCCTGGGTGGGGCAGTAGATGCTTGAGGTGTACCTATGTGTGTCAGTGTATGCATGAGTGTGTGTCTGGTTGTGTTAGTGTATGTATCAGTGTGCGCCTAGGTGTGTCAGCGTATGCATCAGTGTGTCCCTGCATGTATTTGTGCATGTATTAGTGTGTGTCTGGGTGTGTTAGTGTATGAATCAGTCTTTGTCTGGGTATGACAGTGTATGCATCAGTGTCTGTCTGAGTGTGCTAGTCAATATTAGTATGTGTCTGTCTGTGCTAGTGTGTGTATCAGTATGTATCTAGATGTGTAAGTATGTACGTCAGTGTGTGTCTGTGTGTGTTAGTGTTAGTGTGTGCATCAGTGTGTGCCTGGGTGTGTCAGTGTATACATCAGTGTGTGCATGGTGTGCTACTGTATGTGTGATTGAGTGTGTGGGTGTATCAGTGTATGGATGAGTGTATGGCTGGGGGTCTTAATGTGTGTGTCAGTGTCACTTTGGGTATTTCAGTGTATAGATCAATGTCAGAGTATGCATTAGTGTGTGTCTGGGTGTGTTAATCTATGCATATGTGTGTGCCTGGATGAGTTAGCGTATGCATCAGTGTGTGGCTGGGTGTATCAGTATATGAATGAGTGTATACCTGGGTGTGTTAGTGTATTCATCAATGCTTGCCTGGTTGTGTTAGTGTATGGATGACTGTGTGCTTCGATGTCTCGTCTCATACGTCAGTGTGCTTGGGTGCGTCAGTCTATGCATATGTGCATACTTGGGTGTGCTAGTGTATGCATCAGCGTGTGATTGGGTGTAACGTTGTATAAATGAGTGTTTACCTGCATATCTCAGCAAATGCATTAGTGTATGCCTGGGTTTATCAGTCTATGAATGAGTGTGTGCCTTGGGTGTGTTAGTGTATGCATCAGTTCTTGTCTGTTTATGTCAGTGTATGCATCAGTGTCTGTTAGCATGTGTCAGTATGTTAAATGTATGTCTGGGTTTGTTAGGTTGTGCATCACTGTGTGTCTATATGTATAAGTGTATACATCAGTACGTGCCTGGCTGTGTCAGTGTATGGATTGGTGTGTTCCTGGGTATGTCAGCATACGCATGAGTACGTACCTAGGTATGTCAGTGTATGCATCAGTGTTTGCCTGGGTGTTTCAGTGTATGCATCAGCATCTCTCTGGGTGTGTCAGCATATAAGTTAGTGTGTGCCTGGGTGTGTCAGTCTATGCATAAGTGTGTGCCTGGTTGTGTTAATGTAGACATTGGTGTGTGCTTCGGTGGATCAGTGTATTCATTAGTGTTTACATGGGTGTGTTAGTGTATGCACCAGTGTTTGTGTGACTGTATCAGTGTGTTGATTACTGTGTGTCTGTATGTGCTAGTGGATGCATCAGTGTGTGCCTAAGTGTGTTAGTGTATAGATGAATGGTTCATTTGATGAGCTGGTGTATATAAAAGTATGCATGTAGATATACAAGTGTTTTCATTAGAGTATATTAGTGTATGAGTATAATTATCAATGTTTAGTTTGGAATGTTTATAGGTAGTTTATAAATGGCGAAAGATGTAATTAGTTACCTACTGTGCCGCAATAAATAGGTCTATTAACATGTGTAAAAAAAACATAAATAGAAGTTAAAGTTTCATATTATACCTTTATCCATTTTACTTTCAAGATCTGTAATATAAAAACATTGTTAACAATAAAACAAAAGAAATTTACATCATTGTATATCAACTATACATTTTATCTAAGCATCTTAATTTCCTCCCATCACTGTTCTCAGCTTCTTTACTTTTTAAACCATGAATATAGTGTTGTATAGATACTGATCACTGAGCAATGGGGTTAAAAAGTCATATATACCTATAAAAAAATATATAAGTGCACGGTATGTTATTTTAAATTAACATTAATATGTTTCGCATTCAATACAAATAACTAAGTAACAGTTTTACTAAAACTATCAGTTAGTGTAATATAAATAATTTGTATATGAGTATTTTTGTATATAAAGCCTACTATAATGTAACTAATATGTATGAAGGACAGCAGTAGATAAAAAAAAGTTATAAAAACATCACCCCTGGTAGGCTGCATGATGTTGTAGAATATGATAATCGATCAAGAAGGGCTATAGTATGTTAGTCTTATATTAATGATTCTTTTTTCTTATTTTTCAGCTGTTCTTTAAACATCTGTTGGATTGTCACGGTCTTCATATCATATTCTGTTCATATATTTTTATTTTCTAAAAACTACCTGGGTATCCAATGATGTTTTTAACTTCAATCACTTTATCACTATTTGTACTTATATAAAATTGTTGTTTTTACTGCTTTGTAGTTTCTCACCTCTTTTTTCAGTTTAGTGGCATCTCTGTTGTTTTGTTGCAGGAGTAAGTTAATTTCAGCGTTTAAAATCCATTATGAAGACATCACCCTTGATAGGCCTGTAGACGGGTCTCCTCGACCATGCATAGCACTGCCGCGGCCTGGCGCCTTGCGCGCGCCTCACCGGAAGGACTCACGCGTTCCCATGGAAACATGGGAAAGCCGCCTGACGCGCGCGAGGCTGATTTCCGGAGCCCTGCACTGAAAGGAAGGACGGACTCGGGAGGAGAGGCAGAGGAATCCTCCTTCAAGACGCCGAGGACGGAAGACGCGAGGGAGACGCCGCAAACTGAGAGGGAAGACCGGCAAGCCCTGGATAGACACAAAGATGGGGGAAATCGAACCCCCGAGACGAGCACTGGCCGCCACGACCCTGGATGGTCGTGGCTTACTAAGGTACGGTCCTTGTTACAAGGACAGGGTAAACACCATAGTATTTATAAAACGAAAGGGGGAGGAGGAGGAGGAACGGAGGGGAGTGAGGAAAGAGAGCATGTGTGAAAGCAGACCCAGAGGGGAAAAGACATAAAGGAAGAAACCTCTACGGGGCCAGCACTAGCAAGGAGTTGAATGTCACTAGTTTTTTCCCTGCCCTGCACAACCTCACTTCCGGGCTATCCTTAACCTCACCTACCCCCTTTCTTCCACAAATCCCCCCCCTCTGCATGACTACACATAAACAACCCCAGAAATACACAAAAAGACTTACCTTCGTTTCCTGCTGTGTTTTGTGTTTCCGGTTTCACCTGGGAGGTCCCAAGAACTGCCACCATCAGAAGACCTAGGGAATACAGGACAGAGACAAGAGAAGAAGAGGAAGAAATTAACAGAACAGGCCATCATCACTCACTGCTAGATATTATATCAACATTCACTATACATTAAAACCCTTACTTTTGCACCCTACTTACGTCTCCGACTCATCAGTACCGCCGATCCCTCACCACAAGGCCGTATAATGTCTTAAGTCATTTGCTAGTTTGTAAGGTAATCTCTGTTTGATTGTAATTTGTGTCCAGATGATATATTAACTTCTTTGTGGATGACACAATGTAGAACTTTTTAAGGACATCACCCTTGAATGATGTCTACACACTCAAAATGTCTGTAGAAGAAATGTTGTATGTTACTTAATTTTCCAGAAAGATATGTTAGAATTTTGGTTGAAGAAACAGAAGGTATGAATTTTGTAGTTTGAAAGGTAGTTTTGCTTTGAATATGAGGCTGCTGTCAATACATTCTATCATCCAGTTTCAGTTAAGAAGACAGTGTAGTGTACACATGTTATATTGACTCCTTCGTGAAAAATGATAGCTACAGTTGTGTAAGTTTTTCCAGAAATAGAAATTTGCCCTGCTTTGACGTTTGTAATTGGGTTTCCAATTTAGATAAAGCTGATCTACATTGTTGTATCATCAGTATAACGTATTTTCCTGTTTGTTGTGGATACAAAGTGGGCATAACATCTGATTTACAAGTTGGGAAGGTCATGTTTTAGTTTGCATTTTTAATCAACTTGTCAAAGATATAGGGGGTCATTACGACCCTGGCAGAAGGCGGAGAACCGGCGGTAAGACCGCCAACAGGCTGGCGGTCTCCCCTCATGGAATTATGACCATGGCGGTTACCGCCATGGTCATCCGCCGGTTCTCCGTTCCGCCCGCCAGGGCAGAGACGACTGCCGGGCAGGAGACCTGGTCTCCAGTCCGGCGGCCGTCACTATACCGCCGGCGGTATTTTGACCCGGCTTACCGCCACGGATTTCCTGCGGTTTGAACCGCCATGAAATCCATGGCGGTAAGCACTATCAGTGCCAGGGAATTCCTTCCCTGGCACTGATAGGGGTCTCCCCCACTCCCCACCCCCACCCGACTCCCTCCCCTACACCCCCCACAACCCCTGCCACCCCCCAAAGGTGGCAGAGCCCCCCTCCCCACCCCGACCCCCAACATCACAGAATCTCACACACACAACATGCACGCAGGCACCACCTACACACTCACACGCACATACGCCAACATACATGCCTACATACACACACACAGGCAGACACGCACACCCACATTCACACATTAACGCACACATCCATACTGACATACCCACAGACATACACACACTCATTCCCATACACACAACACCCCCGCAAGCATACACGCACTCACACACCCCCTCTACATACACACACGTACACCCCCATGCACGCACAGAACACCCAACACCCCCCCACCCCCCTCCCCTCACGGACGATCGACTTACCTGGTCCGATGATCATCCGGGAGGGGACGGGAGCCATGGGGGCAGCTCCGCCGACACCACACCGCCAACAGAACACCACCACGGCAAATCACAGGACGTGATTCGCAGGGCGGTGTTCTGTTGGCGTGGCGGTGGAGGTGGAGCAACCTCCACTTTCCCGCCTCCCGCCAGTATGGCTGTTGGCGGCTCTCCGTCCGAAAAAGGACGGAGAGCTGCCAACGGTCAAAATAGGCCGAGCGGAAAACCGCCACCAGTGTCGGTCTTCCGCACGGCGGTCCCTCTGCGGTCTTTCAAAAAGACCGCCGAGGTCAAAATTACCCCCCATAGTTTTGGAATCCGGTAATGTTAAGTATACAAATCTCTCCGAATTCATTTGAGTACAGGATGTGGCAAACTTCACACTCATGGTTCCATTTTTATCTCAGGCCAAATGACTCATCAATATTTACTTCTTCATCTTCCAGTACTCCCACGATGACCATTATAAATTCTTGTGCATCTTTTTGAGTGTTAAAAGTAAATACTACTCATTCAATACACTTATCTACAAGGTTGTGAATTGATGAAGCAGAATGTATTACTGTATTTTCACGTAGTAAATGCTGTAACAAATTATACGGTGCAGAAAACAACCTCTTATCAGTTTTCTGTTGAATTCCATTCACAACATATGGCAAATGAAAGAGTACATAAAGAACAATATTTGCATTGCAGTTGACATCTGAACTGTTTTCCAACTGGTAATCTTCAATTTCCCCCTTTTTTCCCAATTTCCTGTTTTAACAATTTCTAGATCCTCTTTCATTTGCTCCTTGCCTTCAATGTCTATTGACTCATTTGAAATTCTCCGCTTTGGACAGATCACACATTTTTCATATATAGGATTTTCACATAACTGAGAAGTATATAAACTTCTTAAATGATTATACTCTTACACACAGCTTACACCAGCACTAATTTTGTTTTCGTCAAAGTCAATTGAGTACAAATCAGACAATGTTCTCACACGAGATAATGCAACATAAGACATACCATCTTTGAATACTGAACTTCCAATATTAATAAAAGCTCTATCTACGCTTAAACCTTGTGATTTATGGATGGTGACAGAATATGCTAGAGAGAATGGAAACTGTTGTCACCGTACAGATAAATATTTTACAAATAAAAGACGTACAATATATCGGACAATCTGCTTCACACCATCAATTTGATCACATTTTACAGCCAAATATTCCACCTCATCCCTGTTTGGAAAATTAATGAAATCAACAAATTTACCTATTACACCTTTTACAGGAGCTAGTTGCAGTAGGTCACCGGAAACAATTAAAGCGTTGGTCATACTCTGTTCTTAAAATTTGCTGCATTTTTAAGTGTAGTAGTAGTGTATTTGAATGCAGTTAGTTAAAATCTTTACAAAAAGCAAACTTTATAACAAAAAGCAATGTGTCATTAATAGTCCATACTGATCTCAATATTTAATAAAACATTGCACTGTTGCCTTCCCATCCAAATAAATATTAAAATTCAGCAATAGTACATTTGAGCAAAGAGTGTAAAATTACAACAACGCCATCGGCAAGGTGCAGAAGTAAAATGTTTCGGCTATTTGTTTTGTAAAATTTGAAACATTAACTTTTGTAAAGTGTGCAGTTATTCTTAAAGCAATGGAATTGTATCTTACATTAATTGACATCAACAACTGTTCTCATCAGCCATGAGCACTAGCTGGTTTATTTCCAACCAGTGGTCAGAGCCTTTTTCATGTAACATCAGAAATGTAATCAATTTGCAGTTTAGTTGAGAGTCGTCTGGGTTAAGACAGCTAGTTATTGCAGACCTGGATGTGAGAATTGCTCTGTCCAGGAAGCATTTTTTGAGTAGGGTAGCCCGGACTTCTGTTAGGGCAGGGCAAATGCAAATCAGATGCATGAGATTTTCCTTTTCTCTTCTGCATAATCTGCACATCGTTTGCCCCTTCTAGTTCCAGTGTGGCTGTTCTGCAATACGTGGGCACAGGCCAAAACGTAATGCCATAAATCTTCTCTAAATGAGTATCAAAAATGTCTGGGTTTAATATGCCGCTGGTTTCATCGCATCATAATTATTAGCCACCATCCAAGTGTGTGTTCATTTGCTGAAAGTACTTTTGTCTTCTATGACTGAATTACGTTT
Organism: Pleurodeles waltl; assembly: GCF_031143425.1. NCBI lineage: Eukaryota > Metazoa > Chordata > Amphibia > Caudata > Salamandridae > Pleurodeles > Pleurodeles waltl. The sequence continues at coordinate 1,036,277,792 of NC_090445.1, forward strand.
TGCAACACTGTTTACCAATTGTCTAAATGTAAAAAATGGCAGGTTCATTTCCCAGAGCTCCTCCAGATTTGTTTGTTTCAAAGGCGTATGTAGATATTTATAATGACTGGAGGAGGGATCATTGCCCACCGTGGTTTATAAAGCCCTGTTTAACGAGTTGCCTTGTGCTGCTCTGAATTTTATACAAAGATTTTTATGGCAGTATATTTTCTTCCCAAAAGCTGTTACATTTGTCCAAATTCAAGGTGGACCTGTGCCAGAGAGGTCATTTTTAGGAGAATGAAAACTGTCTTTTGTAAGGAATGATCATGGGCTTGAAAAAAAAATCATATAGAAATGGGAAATTTTGTTACCATGCCTATTGCTTGCGTAGGGAGGATCAACAGAAGGGAGTGGGCTTTAAACTCAATGAGCTTCTTCATGGGTACCCTGTTAGAGGGATTTTAAGTCTTGTGAGAGGAGGCTGGGTGACATCTTTACAGCAACCCAATAATGACATTGTGGACTGTGTCCTGAGCCAAGCCTCAAGATATCTGAGTATATGAAAACAGCTAACAGAAATCTGAAGGCCAGTCAAGAGCTATTTAAAAAAGTGGCGATGTCAGAAGGCAACATTTGTGGAGAACCGACATGGCTGGCAAGAGTAGGTGGTGAAGCCACAGAAGTCCAGGGCCCTCCAAGACAAGAAGATATAGCCTTACAATGTACTAGAAAAGATGAGTGAAGTCCCTTATCCTGTGGTCTTTGCAGTCCCCAGGCACCTTCTATGACAATGTTGTTAGCAGCATGTGGGGACAAAAGGAGTAAAGTGAGCCCCTCCAAGATCAGCTGTCTCTCTACATAAATTGTGGCTTAGTGGAAGGAGTAATGCTCTCTATGACACCGACAGAACAACAGCAGGGGGCCTGTCAAAAGTTCTTCAGCTGGCTTAAAGACCTGTTCTCTCTGACACCTGGGGCCAGATGTAGGAAAGTCCCAAATTGCGACTTGCAATTTGCGAGTCCCTGCGACTCGCAAATTGCAAGTCGCAATTTGGGATGCAGAAAGGTGTCTCAGACACCTTCTGCGAGTCGCTATGGGGCGCAAAGACCCACCTCATTAATATTAATGAGGTGGGTCGCAATTTGCGACCCCATAGCGACTCAGGGCACTCACGGGGATGGAGGCCTGCTGGGAACAGCAGACCTCCATGTCCGTGACTGCTTTTAAATAAAGCAGTTTTTTTTTTCAAAGTGCAACCCGTTTTCCTTAAAGGAAAACGAGCTGCACTTTGAAAAATAAACCGAAACCTTTTGTTTCAGTATTTTTCAGGGCAGGTAGTGGTCCATTGGACCACTGCCTGCTCTGAAAAATTATTTTTTGGTCCAGTCACACAGGGGAAGGGGACCCCTTCCCGTTTGCAAGTGGGTTACCATCCACTTCAAGTGGATGGTAAATGCAAGTCCATTTACGACCGTTTTCGCGGTCGCAAATGGAATTGCATACCATTGCGACTCGCAAATAGGAAGGGAACACCCCTTCCTATTTGCGACTCGGAAATGCATTTTGTGAGTCGGTTCCGACTCGCAAAATGCATTTCTACATAGCAAAGACGCATTTGCGAGTTGCAAACGGCGATTTTCGCCGTTTGCGAGTTGCAAAGTCTTTGCTACATCTGGCCCCTGGTCTGATTTAGTGGTGTGTCCATGATATTGACTCTGGTGACAGCCTTCCTGTCCAAAACAAGATTTATAGGTTTTCAGACAAGCCAATGACCAAAATGTAGTACCTGATGGTGGTTGACCATTTCAGCAGTCCTTGTCCACTCCAGTGTTACTGGTACTTAAGGCCACTCTGCAAGGGGAAACACTAGAACTAAGGATCTGTGTGCACTGCATAGGGCTCGCAAAAGTCATCAAGACTGACTCTCACCCTATCCCAGAGATGATGAGCTAATTGACCTGTTAGGTGCTGCTAAGTACCTCAATACTTTTTATTTAACCTCTGAGTACTGGCAGATTATTTTGACTGAGGTATTCAAGGAAGAGTCTGCATTCTCTACTATTGAGAACTACTTGAGGGTTAAAGTGATGCAATTTGTGCTATAAAATGCATCTGTAATCTTCCAGAAACTAGTCGATGGGGAATTGACTAGGTTGGAGAACTTTAGTGCAGTCTATTTGATGCTTTTTTGGTATCTAGCTCTACCTGGCAGGACCATGTGACACACCTCGGTGAAGTATTTCAAGCCCTGCAGCAAGCTGCTCTGACTATCAAAGCCAGTAAGTTTCAGATAGGGCAGCGATCATTGGAGGACATGAGCCACCAAGATGGCTAGGGACATAAACATCTTCTTCATCCCATGATCCAGACCATCATGGCCATAGGAGCCTCCAAAGGCTTAGGTGAGAGCCATCCTGGTTCTGACTTACATTTTACAGGAGCCCCCTGACAGAACTGTCTTCCAATAAGCAGCCCATGAAAATCATCTGGATAGATGAGTATCAAAAGGCCTTTGAACCCCCGAAGGATATAATGTGAACTGCATCAGTATTCAAGGCACCTGAATTCAGCAAGAGGTTTGTTTTACAAATGGATACTTTGGAGCATGGCATAGGGATAGTACTTTCCCAGCTGAACAGCGAGGGTAGGGACAAACATTAGTCGTTCTCAGTATTAGCCTATTCCATGTAGACCAGTAAGGGAATGCCAATGCAAGGGAGTCTTTTGCGGGGATTTTGTCCTTGAAGAACCCTATCTGTTTGTAACTCATGTCAGGGTTCAGACTGACTCTGAACTCTCATGTGGATGATGCAATTGATGAAGGAAACCAACACTGTTGAGATGATCTATCTTCCTACAGAGAATGGACTTTAAGTGGAAGAGACCAAGCCAATGAACATGGTCTTTCCATGGCCTTCTGCTTGGATCTTGAGAACTGCAAAGGAAATGGCTAGTTACTCTTTGTATTTCAGCTGGAAGATCCAGTGTGATAAAGTGCCTTTTTGCATTTCAAGTTTGCCCCATGGAGGTCTATAGCAGTGGGATTTCCAGTAAGTGAAAGGTTCCTAGTAGGTGTACTGGTAGCCTCAGAGGAGACAGAAGATAAGTTAGCGAGGGTCATAGTTTCTTTGAATGGGCTGGTGACTGACCCTTCTGCCTGGTCCAAACTGTATTTCGTTTGACCTTCTAAATCATGTAAAGTTGGCTAAAATTCAATTGGTATCTATAACTTTCCAGTAAGGCCATGGTATACAGTGCAGGAAACACACCTACAATGGGGAAGTTAAATATCATATGTGGACTGTAGCATGTATTATGCCATTCACCAGGTGTACCAGGGAAACATGACTTCAGATCTATATGTGTAACCTGACTGCAGACATGCATGTCAGAATGAACCATTTTTGACATGAAATAAGCCTACTTTCAAGTACTTATGCCCTGATTCATTCTTTTTGACCCAAAACTGAGCTAATGCAGTTTGGCGTCAAAAAGGTTAGCGCTGACTAACACCATTTTTTAACGCCACTTGGGCGTAAAATTTCTACTTTGACTCTGGGCAGCGCTAAAAAATGTTGAGTCATTTTTCCCACGTTAACCATTGTGCCTTGTAGTAAGGCAAAATTACGTTAACGGAGGAAAAATGACTGTAATCCGGTTTACGACATAAAAACACGTCGCAAAACGGAAATGCACCGTTTTTGCCCGCAATAGCTTCAGACACAAACGGAGCAAACAGTGCAAACAAGCCCCAAAATTGATCCCAGAAGCCAGGAGAGACCCCAGGGAGACCCCATTCAACCAAGAACAAGTCAGCAGGACACAGATAAGACCCAGGGAGAGAGAACAGAAGAGTTGTTTCAGTGCAGAGGATCATGAAATACTGGAGACAGAGGTGACGGAGCATCAAAATCAACTCTTCGTCTCCTCTAAATTGCCAATTGGAAGTAGAGAGGCAATATGGCAGCAGATTGTGGATAAGATCAACAGTGTGGCAGAGTTTATGAGAACTGTGACTGAGTGCAAGAAATACTGGCATGAATGCAAGAGAAGGGCCAAAAGTAAAATGTCACGAAACAAGAAGGCAGCACTGCAAACAGGTGGTGGGAGTCCAGCACCGCAAGAGGACATGGATGAGATGGAGGAGATGGTTGCAGCAGTCATCCCGGGAGAAATCATCACAGGGATAAAAGGACGAGACAGCGCAGAATACCAGGAAATGCCACAAATGCAGGATAAGTTGCATGGGGGAAATATATACATAAATTCCAAGTGCAAGAAGGGGAAGGGGGAGGCACATAGGACTCACATAATGTTTGTCAAAGGAGCACAGAGGGATACAATGCACATTAAGCAAGTTAGACCATGCCAATGTAAGCTTACCCATGTACTTACGCCTGGGAGTGCCATGCACCATTGAAACATACACAACCTAGACATATCAAGAACCCCAGGCCTAAATACCCACATGTACAAATGCAGCACATGGGATGGATGGCATGTATAATCACTGTGCCACTGGTTGTGACATCACAATATCCCTTGCATGTAGTCACATCAACACCACTAACACGACCAAGACCTCAGAGACCAGGTAGTCAGTCAACACAATTCCTGGGGTAACTACATAGTGGTGTCCCTTGCTGTAACATTTTGCAATAGCCTTGCCTCATTGGCCAAACACATGTGTGCTGCATCTCACAGCACACCAGTCATTGTAACTGTTCCAACAGTATCCAAGCATGTGCCGGTAGCACCACTACACTTAGACAACACATCCACATGAGGCAGCCATCCCTACATCACATAGTCAGGGTGTCCCTTGGGTGCATGGAACAATTAACTCAACAGGTGCTGGGGGAATAGCAGGCTGGACTGGTATTATTGGTAACATTCCATTACCCAGACCAACTAAACTAAAGTTGTGCTCAACCACACATATTGATGCAGAACTGAAATGTGCCACTACAGAAAATATGTACCACAGATAGCAAACAGTAGCTCACAACAGTCACAGGCTGAGCCAACAACTATTTGGACACAACCATGTTAGACACGTGGGAATGGGGAAATAAACACACACATACAACACATGGGGTATGGCTGTCATATAATGGCGGTTAATTCCACAACAACAGGCGGGGGTGGTGCATGGGCAAGCCCAGTGTTGGTAAGACTGCCAGTGCAGTGTACCCATTGCACTTGGAGTATGAGTCACACGTTGGGATGGCACCTGGTAATATGTCTGCACATGGTAGCTCTGTGGGGCACTTACTAGACATTATAGATGGATGAAATAGGGTCAGTGCCAGTTGTGGCCTGCATTGGGTGTAACAGGACACGCTACACTCAGCCCTGCAAATCAGGCAGTGTAAAGGGCAAAGGGCCATGGTATGGGACACTCTGCACTGCCCATGCCAAGTGCACGGGCTGTGCTGAGGCACCCAGGGCCACACCACACCACATCACCAACAAACATGTCATGGAGGTTACACCGCCATGCAAAGGCTGGAGGAAATTTGGTAATATACCTGGAGGGTAGTGTTGAACATATCACTGGTGTTGTGTCACAGGACTGATGCCATAGCCAGTCAGCTGCTGGTAACCTGCCATGTCCAGGCCATTGGCCCTTGGGGCATTACACAATGACAACAGTTGCCACTGCCACCTGTGCTGTAGGGGTTGAACAATTACACAATGGCAGTCAGGTGCCCCTTGGAATGATGCACATGAAATGTTAAGCTACCTCAGGCCCAGAAGTACAACTCATCTGAATTGGCAATGTCCACAGAATGATGTACACAGCAGAAATTTCATACCCGTATTGCCCATCCCTGGGTTCAACCCTGTGCTTTTATCACATGAGCTGTACTGTCACAATGCTGCACTCATGTATCATAGTAAAAGGAGGGCTGCATTGAGTGGGGGGACATAGGTGTTCAGTAAGGTAAACAACCTACACCGACAGGAGTTGTAACAGTACTCTGCCAGGTCCATGAGTGCTGTGCAAAGTAGCACACAAACATAAATGACAAAATGAGGAGACATCAATGGCAACAAGAGCTCAATGTTGCAAATATGCTATCCCTGGGTTAGCGCAAGGTCTCAGCACAGCATGAGTGTTTGTGAAACATGTAAGACTGGGACATGTGAAAATTGCCATGTGTGGTGCGTGGCATGAGCACAGCAACACATATTGCAAGGCCTCACCATGCAAATGGATGCAAAGGGAGGGCAGAATAAGACAAGAGGTCGTCAAGACACAATAAGGATAGACAACACACTTAGAAGATAAGACACAGCCAATAGTGGCAACTGGGCTTCCATTCATTTTTAGGATTATGTCACCTTGTAAATACATAGCCACCTGATCATGACTGTGCGTCGAAGGTGGTACAATGGGTGTTGCTGTGGGAGTGCCACAGCAACACACATTAAATGTCGATGCTGCCTTACATAAAAGGAATATTTAACACTTGAGCTAGGGCCAAACCTATTACGCCAGCACCAGGGGTGGCATTAGCAGGGTGCAACGAGGAGGAATACATGTATGTCGCCCTCATTTCTGCTTTTCAATGTGTGCTGCATTCTGCAGCATGCATATGAAGAGAAAAATGCCAGCAATGATTGTTTATGAGCGTGAAGGTGTTCCTTCATGCACATAAACAATCATAGGTAAATGACGATTTGGCTCTTCCGAGTGTGCTGCATTCTACATCTCACACAGAACTGCCAAAGCGCCATTGGTGATTGTTATGTGCATGCAGGGACACTTTCACGCACATAAATAGTCACACCCCTCAATGCATACATCTTTGCACAATGGTGCAAGGATGCCTGCTATGATACTGGCAGGTGAATCTTGCACCAGCATGGGGGACAACACAGGTGTGCCCCATATTCACTTACATACGGTGCTATCTCGTTTCACCAAAGTGAAGCAGTGCAGCGCTGATTACTATTGCACAGCACCATGCTGCACCAAATTTATATCAACATGGGCCTATTATGACAATGATCCTCAAATATCAAGTCAGTGATGTGACTTGTCAACTGCCACAACATAGATAGACTGATTTTACACCATCTCATTGCACAATGTGATGGCTCTCCTGTGGATCTGCCTGTCCTGGAGTACCCTGATGACCTGGATGACCAGCTGGCAACTATCAGCCAAGAGACTCTCCAAGAAGTCCTTGTGAATATGCAGACACCACCTCCAGTCGCAAGGAGGAGTATTGAATTAGCAGACATCCCACAAGCCCCCACTTAGCACCCAGAGAGTATTACCTGCAAGCACCGACACAGCAGAGGACTCTGAGGACACTGGCACCAGTTTTGAGAGGACAGTGGTAGGAGTCCAGCAGGAGCTGGCCAAGGAGGTGCAGGTGGGGATGCACACTATGGCAGCCAGCCTTGAGGGGATGCGTATGTGCATGGTCACGGCAACAGAACAGACTGCTGCCAACCGACGCACACACTCCCCAGTGCGTGGAGTCCAGGAGTGTCTGAAGGGCATAGCTGCTGCCATGAGAGAGAGGCCACAACAACTGTCCTCCCAAACTGGCAGCAGTGTGCCTGAGGACAATAAGGACTCCATGCACCAAGAATTGGTCTCCATCAGGGCAGACATGGCTGCCAACCACAGGCATGTTGTAGCTCCTTCTTGCTGTAGTGATGCCATATGTAGTGCCACAGATGGCTCCTCCAAGGCATATGAACTCCACATCTGCAACCACTGAGGTGTGTGTGTGGCCCCATCTACCTCCCCACTACCACCATCAAGGGTAGAGGAGGCACCACACACATAGGAGGATGAACATGTGGAAAAGATCATCTTCACCTGTAGGAGTTCCCAGTAGCAACAGCCCATGCCACATGGGCAGTGTTTTCCTTTGTCCTGTGCTTGACATCATGCCATTGTTAGATATGCACTCCTCCTCAACGCACTGTTGACGTCTCTGCTATGGACTGCTATTGTCCCTAACTTTCCATTTGGCAATTTATGTTCTCCTGCACTGAAAGACACCTTGCCAAACATGTGCCATGACATATCCCTCAACCCTGGACTTGTGTTGTGTCCCAATTGGATGAATTCCACAAATGGGGTCACAGACCTGGACATTGTATGTACCTAGCATTGCCACACTTTGCCTAGTGTTTGTGATGTGTGTAACAGGTCTCAAGTCACAGAGTGTCAGTTCAAGAGTGCATGAATATGTGGGTATACATCTATGCACATGGTACCTGCATGTTGTACATCGATGTTGGCTTTATCCCCTACAAGCAAAACACTGAGGGCCATATTTATACTTTTTTACGCAAAAATGCGCGGGCGCAGTTTTGTGTCAAAAATATTACCGCCCGCTATGCCATTTTGGTGCGCTGTGCAGGCGTCAAATGTATACTTTGACGCCCGCCGGTGCAAACCACAGGTGGGAGTCATTATTTTTGACGCACACCGCAGCGTCAAGTCGTAAAGCAAAACTCCGTTAACGTGGCGAAAATGACTGTGGGTCAATTTACGACCCCACAAACCGGATATGCACAGTTTTTTGATGCAATAGCGTAAAAAAAAAGCGAACACTGCCATTTCACCAGAGTAGAGCCAAAATGGATCCCAGATGCCACCACAGACCCCAGGAAGATGACATCAGACCAGGAACCAGCCAGGATGACCCACACAAGAACCAGGACACTTTTAAGAAGAAAAGTGTTGCTTTAGTGCAGACGAGCAGGAAATTCTAGTTAAAGAGGTGACGGAACACCAGCTCCAACTGTTTGTCACCTCAAAGTTGCCAATCAGTAGGAGAGAGGCTATATGGCAACAAATTGTCGACAAGATTAACAGTGTTGCTGAAGTACGCAGAACAGTCATCGAGTGCAAGAAACGCTGGCATGACTGCAAGCGCAGAACCAAGGAAAAGATGGCCAGGAACAGGAAGGCAGCACTGCAGACTGGAGGTGGGAGTCCAGCACACCAGGAGGCCCTGGACCACATGGAGGAGATGGTCGCAGCCGTCATCCCTGAGGAGATCGTAACAGGGATTCAAGGACAGGACAGCGCAGACTACCAGGAGACAAAGCACATGCAGGGTAAGTCACATGGGGAATTATATTGCAATAATATCAACTGTGAGCAGGGGGGGATACCGACCACAAAATGCATGGAAGTCATCTTATACATGGAGTGACATGGGTAAAGGGGCACGGCAGGGGGGCATGGCCTGTTCTGAGAAGACCTGGGGCACACCATTATACAACACCAACAACAGTCCCATGGGGGCATGCTGTCATGCCAACGATGGAGCAAAGGGAAAGCCACGCCAGGAGAGAAGGCCACAACGTCAAACTGACATCCCAGCACACGTCAGCCACCATACACCCTACATTAACTAGGGCCCTATTAACAACCTCTAGCCATACCGACAACTGGAATGTAACAGTGACAACAGTTGTCACTACCACCTCCGCTCTGTGTGCAGCTCAAGTAGCCAATGGCAGTCACCTCTCCATTGATCATACACACCTAAATTAGGGGGTGAGGATGACAACTTCAACAATCCCCAGAAACAAGAAAAAGGTCCCAGTGCTGCCAAATGTCAATGCCCATAGTTGTCGCAAACATCAGACAATGTAAACAACAATAGGAGCTACACAGCACTAAGGACACACCCATGCTGCATATGTCAGGGTCCATCCTGTGCCTGGGTAGCAATGCAACATCCCAATGTCATACTGCTCAGACAGCAGCATTGAGGGGGGGGACACATGTAACTGGTCACTGAAATACACCTGCACAGTCAGAGGATGAAATAGGACACTGATATGATTATCAGGGCAATCCAATGTAACACACATTCCCCAACATCAGCAGTACACATTACCAATGTCAACATCCATATCGGATCATAACATTGCTATGTATAGGATATGCCACATGTCAAATACATTTAAGTGGATGTGAAAGATCAGAGATTGGGGCAGGTCCAGATTGTTAAGTGTGCTGCCGGGCCATCAGCACACCCACAGCCAGTGAAAGGTCTCACCATGAGAAGGGATGTAGACGGAGGCTTGAGTAGGACAAGAAGGTGACAATTCTCTATTTGGCCTAAACCAACACCTAGAGGCAATGATGCTGATTAGTCTAATAACTCAATAACATACATGTGACATGCAGGTGGGCCATAGGCCTGGAAGAATGCCCATCTGAAGGAATGGAGCAATTAACACGAAACAAGATCACAAAGTGAATTCATCAAAAGGCAGGCATGTCACATCAAAATTGCCACAACACAGACACACTAATTGTACCCTGTTTCATTGCAGAGGAAGATGGATCTCCTGCGGATATGCCTGCCCCAGATTACCCTGATGACATAGATGACGAGCCGATAAACATTTCCCCGGAGACTATCCAAAAGGTCCTTGAAACCCTCCAGACCCCACCTTCAGTCACAAGGATGAGCACAGAACAAGCAGCCATCGCAGAGGATCCACCCACCACCCCAATTGTAAGACCTGCCAGCTCCAATAAAGCTGAGGACTCAGACGACACTGGCACCAGCTTTGAGAGAACTGTAGTTGGAGTACAGACGGAGCTGGCCAAGGAGGTGCGGGTGGGGATGCAAAATATGGCAGCCAGCCTTGAGGGGATGCGTTCGTGCATGATGTCATCTGCAGATCAGGCAGCAGCTATGCAAGCCCTAACATCTAACTTGCAGGAACTGCAGAAAACCCAGAAGGAAATCAGCACAGCAGTAATACAGTTGACCCAACACCTACAACAGCAATCCTGTCAACGCGTGCACAAATGCAATATTGAACCCCTCAGGGCCGACCTGGCTGCCTACCATCATGATGTGGCTGCTATTCTCAAGAACCAGCAGATACTCCTTGCTGCAGTACTGCCCTTAAGACATTCACAGTGAGCAGCGACCGGGATGTCTGACTCCACGTCTTTTAACACTGAGGTGTGTGTTGCCCCTTCACAACCAACAACAACAAGGACAGAGGAAAATGAAAATGACCCGGAAGCACTAGTCCCTGCCACATGGCCAACAATTACAAAGGTCCTGCGCTTTGTAACTTGCCAGTCTTGCAACAACTGTACTCAAGCACTGTTCTGAAAACCACTGTATATCTTTTCACCCAGCCCAGTGATTGTCTCTCACCTACTCATTGGCAAATTCTGTCCCTCTGCACTGTCGGAAACATCAACCCCAGCATGTCAAAAGCATTTTGGTAAACCCTTGTGTTGGATCATAATGTAAGATGTCACTATAATGGACTCATAATCATGGAAAATTTACAGATAGCACTACAGCACTTTTCAATAAATAGCACTTACACAACAAATCTGTCTCTGGGTAATGTGACATATCAACTGTGCAGTAGATAACTGAAATGTGCCTACTGTCAAATTACGTAGCTTGTCAATACAACTGTCCTGATATTATGTAGTCAGATAAATCTGCACATTGCCCATGATTGCATCATGCCCTGCCCATCCTGAGGGACATTTCTGATGAAGTGAGAAACAATACACTATCATGCTGTGTTGGACAGAAGAATGCTTCCTCAGGGGATATCTAAGTCATCAAATAGTGGCCGCAAAATGTTGTCAACATGCAATAATAACACATATAACAGTGCACACTAATCTAAGCAAACACTACAAAAACTGCATAAATTAAGGTGTCTGAGTTTATATACAAATAGGTAATCATGCTGAACTGTGTCACAAATGATGTATGAGAGTCATGAAGACAAGAATACAAGAGTGCCAATGAGCACTCATCTTATAAGGGTGTCCTTGATCATCACACTGCAGTCAGACCTAAAACTGTTTCCCCAATACCAAGTCTGGAAGCACTGTTTGTGACTTTGAAAACACACTTATCAACAGAAACACATTGTCATCCATATTAACTGTGATTGGTGGTTGCAACGAAGGGTCGACACTTTGCAAGGCAGCTCTGGGCTAGCTGCCAATCGTACAGCTCAGTTGGGATTTGTTTGTAGCATAGGACACAAATTTAATAGTACAAAATTTATGTACAATGAATCCAAACCCACGATCAAGTACCATTCAACACATACTATTATGGGTTAACCAAATATTTATTAAATGCTAATCACAGAAGATTAAACTGAGGGAAAAATCTTACCTACCCTAATCTACCCTGACTTACTCATTACCCACAACTGTCCCTAACTAACCTAAGCTACACTTACTTATCACATGTAACAAAACGTTCTGAACATCTACCCTCCACCCCCTTATGAGACGGGACACATGGAGGACAACATATACTAACCTAAACACATACTATACTATCCTAACCTAATATATATTTCTTTGTATTTTCTTTTCTTTTAAACACACAAGAACCCCAACATAGGCTACACACTTAATAAGTAAAAATATAAAGAATCTGGACCCCCCACCCACTAACACTAACTAAACTAACAGCCTATACTAACTTAACACTAAGCCCCCTAAGCCCACTAACTATAAGAACAAGGAAAGAGGAGGGATGGGAGGGAATCATGTCTATCAAAAAATGTCTAGAGGTTGGCCCCCGGAGGGTTCTCTTGATAGACTTAACACGCCGGTTAATGTGGCGCACATCCCGGTTCAGGTGGCTCAACTTGCGCAGCACACGGTCCATCTTCCGTTCCATGTTGTGGAAGGCTGCAGGGTCAACAGATGGAGCTGTGGCAGTCTGGTTACCGGTGGAGGAGGTCTGTGTGTGTGTGTGTGGTGCCAGGCCCAGTGGGCTGTCCTGCACCGGTAGCAATGCTGGGGCCTGGAAGTCCAGCAGATGTAGGCACAACAGTCCCAGCTGTGGGTGGGGCCATCTGGCTTGAATTGGTGGTTGTGCTGGTGGTGGCTGTGGTGGCAAAGTATGGCCACCCTGTGGGAAGGCTCTCCATGCCCTGGAGGCCCGTTCATGGCGATATCGCCAGGCCATCCTCCTGAACCCCGACTCCACCAGCAGGATGTGCTGGTATCTCATGGCCCGGCGCTGGAATTCAAGGATTTGGTCTGGAGTCATGTTTGCAGCTGTGAAGACAAATGCAGATATTCTACATTAGTAACTGCATTGTGTGAAATGGCACAAGAAGTTAATCAGACAATACATCTTCTGTACTTGTAACAGCTCATATCACAATACAGATCCCTGAGGAATGTCCCTGAGGAAGTACATGGCAGGCCAGCCTACAAAGGTCACATCACACATAGCACATCCATAACCTACAAGATGGGTAACAACTGGCTTTGACTGCCAGTTATCAGCTAAGAATCATGCTGCATATCCTCCGCCAAGACCTGGGCTACAAATGTCAGTGTACGGAAAGCAAAACTAAAGCCACATGGTCTGCAAGTTGCAACTGGACTTGCCAGTATAGGTCCAAGTGCCAAACCTGAGTGTGTATACTAGGTTCCAACCAAACAGTCACTTATTCACATGTATGTGTAACATACTGGTAGCATCAGTACTAGGTACCCCATTCACAAACCCATGCCCGTGTTTGAGGGTGGAGGGGTGGATAAACAACTATCAATTTCCAACAACATGTACACCGAGGAGTGTATGGAAAACTCCACACATGTTTGGCTCTACACACACATCACAGGTAAGGTCTATCAACAATTAGGAGTCAGCAAACCCTAGAGCAATCATATTGCCACACATGTCAGGAAATGCAGAACTAGGTACACAACATATACTTCCAGTAAGGCCTGACTTACATCAGACCCATAATTGCAAGAACACCCATGATCATGAATTGCATGCACACCTAGGCCATTGCACTCAAGTTCCACATACTTGTAGCACTACATGTGGAAGTACATGCTGCTAGGAGGTTCTACCTACTGTTTCATAATTACGTTGGTAGATAGGGAAGCAGAAGTCTATTGGAAAGCAATTTGCTGTACCGATCTTGGGGAATGTGGGTCTGACAGGCTGACTAAATCGGAGCTGACTTCCAGTGCGACTCCGGTTGATACAAGTGTCATCCACATGACTAACCCCAGTACTCACAGTGGGGCCTACAGGAATGGCCTACAATCCCTATATAATACCATTGGATACGCATTGGCCAACTCAAAACATGTGAGAAACTGAAATCCCACTCATGGAACAAGAGAAATGGTTGCCCAATGCATCAAACCTTGCTATGCGTTCAACACACCCGAGTCCATAACCAGCAAACACAACACATAACAGACATATCAACACTTACTGGAGTGGTCGGGGTCCTCAAATATCGCCACCTCTCCCACTGTGTAGGGTGCCGGTCCACCTGTAAGGTATGGAACGAAGAAATGTGCTCAAAATCTGTGCACAGCGCAACAATTTCATAAACATATACAATGTGTAGGCTGAATAAGGAAATGGCAGCCATTCAGACATGATGGTACTGAATCTGATATATCACGGCCAACTTGTACGTAGCATGGGTCTCCTGTGACAATTACGCACATATAGAGAAACATACATTGGCCCTAACTATCATGTGGTTGCAAACATGCCCCGTAATTGGTGACCAGAAAAAAATATGGAGTGTAATCGTCTCATCATGTGCATCCAAGAGAGACATCCAAAGCCTGGTTACTTGAGGACTGCATTACCAGTCAAACATGCCTTGTGGCCATGACACATTAGTGACACATAGGTACATCGTACAGAGTGAGGGGCAGGGACATGTGCAAACATTTGGACTGCCATCCATATTTGGAATGTGGCACAACTAACTCCAACAAATATTCTAAGATGTTAGCTGAGGGCATCTTACACCTTTTCACGATGTTTTCAAATCCAGATCTGACATGCATCCAAAAAGATCAAGGAACACAATAATCCCAAACATTCATAGTACTTCTGTGAACGCTTTCCTTCCACACTCACCAGACTCACATGAGACATATGTCTGAGCCACTTTGCTATTATCAATTGACGTGAAGGCAGCACTCATTTTCAGCATCATGTAGTGATTCTAAAGTCAGTCTAGCTATTGCGTCAACAAAGTTAGCCAATATGTTGGTACATCTTTGCTTCTCTGTCAATAGTACCCTATATAGACATGATTGGCTCCTATTTTGTTTGGTTGTCTGACAAAAAGGCTGCACCAATTTACTTCATGGAAAAGTATCCTGTAAGTTTGCTGAGCACGTGCTACCTGACAGCTAGCAATTGTGATCCTTACCATAGTGCATCAATTATCCGTGTATGTTTCCCCAGCATTACAATCAGTCAGCAAGTTAGCTGGCAGACATAGTACAAATCCTCTCATGTCACTACAGAGCATTTAATCGTGCACATTTACATGATTAGTACTCACCAATAGTGCCACCAATCACGATTCCCAGGTGGTCCAAGAGATCCTGCTCCCTGGTGATGAGGTCAGCCCACAGGTGCTTCAGCTGGTGGTCACTCCTCTGGCTGGCATACACACGCTGCAGGTGATGCAGCACCTTTCTCCACCGGATTCTGCGCGCCTCTATTGGATACCCCCTTATCACCCTGCCCCCTGCCTGGATCATGAGTGGCAAGAAATGGCACACAAGCCATTTGAACCCCCCCAACTCCTTTTCACCCAACCTGCCAAGACGTGGCCTACCAGACATACTGGAAAAGTGAAAGGGAATAGGGGTAAAAGAAATGGAAAGGGGAAAAGGGGGAAAGTAGGGGTACAAATACAGATGAAAAGTAAACTTAACCACTAAAAGAGCCCAACTATCCCCAAACTAACACTACCCACAACAGACTCCCACAAACAACAAAACCACAAGATAAATGGACAAATGTAGACAAAACACAGTAGTACAGTATACACCAACAATATTTATTTCACAAATGGACTTTACAGATAGCACACAGGACAAAAAAGCACAAAATGTCAGGACACCACTCTCTACACAGCCACACAGTCTAGAAGGATCATAGACTGCAAAGTGAAAGTGAAAGTACACCCACTGTACATGATCTGTAAACAGGATATCCTATTACATCACTTCCTGTATGAAATGTCCCGCCTTTTTCGCGCTATGGGTCATTTTTTGTCTACCAAAACTGTATTTGCGTAATTTTTTTTGACGCACAGGAGTGAAAATTAGCCCGCATCCACATAATAGTACATGGCCTGTACAAATATCTGGATGCGGGCTAATTTTCACTCCTGTGCGTAAATTTTTTTTTATGCAAATACAGTTTTGGTAGACAAAAAATGACGCATAACGCTAGGAACGTCAAAATTTCAGTGCATTAGCTGGTTTTGGGCAATTTTTCTGTTTTTTTGTTATGTTACATTTGGGACACATCAGAGATAGGCTGATTGAAGACACTATGGTGTTGATGGTGTATGTTCACTTGCGTGACATCATACTGCAGCGGACCATGATCCGCTACTCCCTTGACAGTATTTTTACAGTTGGCTGACGCAATAGTTGGTCATAAGTGTGGCCTACATATATGTGTTGCACAAATTGTGCATGTTTGGCATAAGGAGAGGATAGCAATGTGACGCACATATGTACAATACCTAAATGCCTTTGGCTCAAAGTGTGTTCTTTGGCAACTAATGTATTTGTTGACCAAGTGTGTGTGTGTATCACATGAAGCATAATTGCACATATGCTTGTATGAATGTGACGTCCATGTGTCCAATGCTTAGATGCAAGTCATTGTGGAAATGAGAGAGGACATGTGTTAGTCATACATGTAGCAACATCCGTAATGTGGACTTCCAAGATTTAGGGTAACGTAGACACCACATGTGACATAGCATGCACCAGATAGATGGCAGACGCTTGTTCATGTCAATGGTCCACATTTTTAACATCCTATGTCCTAGAGTATTGGTAACAGCTTCCTAGGCACTGGTTGGTGAATCCCACAGTGAGTCATACACATGCATTGAGGAAGTGGGTACCATGTTGTTTGCACAGACAGACAAGGGTGAATCTCAAATGTATGATGACACCACAGTTGAGACCATAGAAGTGAGCCCCAACTATCAAGTGGCTGTGGTGGACCAGCATACAAGACAGCATGTGTCCACATATTTCCAGTGATCGATTGCACATAGGTGTCTTGTTCATGTGAGTGGTCCAATTATGATCCAGTATATTGTTTGGGGTGTAATTTGTCACAGTTCGGTCCAGGACTCATCATGAGTCAGTGGCAGCTATTCCTGTATCTACTGAGTATCCTTGGTTGATCAATGTGAGTAAAGTGGATGAGGACATGTGAACCTACATGGGGATGGTCCCGCCCTGTCACTAATGATGTGTAATGAAACAGTCAACAGGGCAACCTTGGTGTGCTGAGTGAGATAATGTCTCAGGTGTCATGTTCTGGCAGGTGTCATTACAACATTTGTACACAGGTTAGCCTCTGCAATTCCCACTGCATCTAGGAACATCATAGCCTCTGCGCTGATTATTATCGCAGCCATTCACCACACACGGCCCATCAATATGTTGTAAGCACTGTGATTCTGTGTGTGAACTGTCATGGTCCTGACATGTGTGTATTTTTCATGGACATTATCAGAGGTTGCTGGTTTTGCTGAAAGCCCTGTACCCAATCCCTGCCTACGGCCCTGGGACACTGTCACACTTTGTCATTCATGCATAAATGAGACCCAGACAAGGGATGGGCCATGAATTTTGCTTTTCCCAGAGGATTTTACTCATATGGTACAGTTAAAATGCGGATGATGCTATACAATGTATTTGTGTATGCATTGAAGAAGCCCATGCCCAATACCCCCTGATGAATGAGAGGTTTGCTAACGCAAGTGTGGTACAAATGTAGACACATGGATTCTTTAGTGTGACGCACAGACAGATGCCAGTCAAGCTGACAGAATGCAGGGTGATTCAGGATCCAGCAATTTGACAAGTTACATAATCAGTGGTCTGACTCAGACTTTTTGAAGGACAAACTAGACAGTTGACATGTCTAACTGTGTATGTCCTGTGTTTTTGAAGGTGACAAATGAACCCAAGGGCTGTGTTACACAGCTTAATTAGTATCAATGCTTAACGGTGTAATTGACTAAATGGCAACTCCTATGCTGTTCCAGGCATCAGCAGGGGCAGTGCTTTTTGAAATGGGTGGTGTGCATGGAGGTGATCACAGGTGTGGGTTGCATCTGTTTCTCACCAGTCCTGTAGGTGAGATTTGCATTCTAAGGGCCAACAGACATTTTCACACGGGAAGCAATCTACAGGTGCTAACAGGGCTTTGAAACTAGAAGACAGTGTATAAATTAACCTGACGTCCATGCAGTCAGATTTTCTATGACAATGACATACCATAGGAAAGGGTGTAGCACACTGGATTGCTAATGTTGGTCTGTGTGTGTAGAGGAGAGAATATCAGGGTACACATCTTAGTATTCCAGGGACCTCTTCCGACAGGTGGGTTGTGACCAGGTGCATGGGTGTGTCAGGAGTTAGGAAATGGGCTGACATGTACATGGAATGTCATGTGTGCAATGCTGCTCATATGTGTGGCACTTGCGCTGTCTATGTTCTGCTTCGATGGAACTCTGGCCACAGATAGCCCTTGCAAATATTGGATGCAGTTGGACTTACTGCTGTCAAGGGTCTGGTCAGAAATTCCTGTTACTGATGCAAAAGCACATCAACTGCCTCATGTATGAGGCTTGTTTTCCCCTTATTGAGTGATGGTGTCTTAGTTGTGTGCCATATGCTGCATTGGACCTTGATTTCAACATGTATGTGTGAAATAGGTGTGGTCCTCTGCTATTGGCCTTCAAAGGAGATATGTACATGATATATGTCATTTACAGTGTGTGTGTATGTGATCATTGTATGTTAGGCATCACATTAGCTCTGGGATGTTCAGTGTCCTAATCAGTATCTCAGCAATGCTCCATGAGGAAACACTCTTATTCTGATAAGTAGAGATGAAGGTGTGCAAAAATGAATAGCCAGACCATAACATGGTGATTATTATAGGTGTTTATTTAAATTAGTTAACTAAAGTGGTGAAGGTGATTATATTTAAAAGAAATTGTTGACGATATGTTGCCGTCTGCGTATACCAGCGGCCTTGTTCTGTAGTTCCCCCTCATGTTGCAGGCCAGCATCATCCTCTTCCTCCTCTTCAGGCATGTGTGGCTCTGGTTCCAGGAGGGGAATGTTCCTTTTGATGCAAATGTTGTGCAATATTGCCCATGTTAGGCTGATCTTACAGACCATCTCCGGGGAATATAGGAGGCTACCACCAGTGATGTCGAGGCAACGGAACCTTGACTTGAGGATGCCAAAGGTCCTCTTGACTATGCTGCGTGTCCTCCTATGTGTGTTGTTGTAGGCACGCTCTGTAGCAGTACTCAGGTTGCCAATAGGTGTCATAATCCATGGCTGGATGCCATACCCCTGATCAGCTGCAAGAGAAAATGAATGGGATCATGTTGATGTAGCTGGCCCTATTGAAATCACCTTTCATGGCAGTAGTTGTCTTGTGTTGTCTGTGACTCTTTGTGTTATAATGTAGCATCCTAGGCTTGTAGGATGTACCATCTGCATTGTGTTGTTTCCTTGGCTGAACGAGTGTTTGTCTGCTAACCGGTTGTCAGCAGAATGTTTTGGGATTTGCAGTACAGTGTGCCCTCACTAGCATTGTGACTTGTGATACAGGTGTCAGTGTGTCTTCACTGGGGGTGAGATGATAGTTCCATACACAGGTTGAAATTGACAGTGGTGGTAACACGTTCATATCAATGTAGCCTGGACATCCCATACCTTTAGACTTATGCAATAGATTAATGTAAACGTCATTGGGACACTTACATTTTTCAAGGTGACATTTAAGCAACCCACTCCACACGTTGTGATCTTTGACGTCTTAGCATTAGGGCTGTACAGTAATTTCAGATGTGTGACAGGTTCAATGGTGACCTAAGAAACATGGCTAGCGATGTCACAACCTCAGTGTGTTCCTGTTCACATGTTGCTGTTGTGGCGTATGTGTTGTGTGTCCTAGAGGGTTGCTGTGCAGTGTGTATATAAGTAGGATTTTGTACTTACCAACAAGTAGTCCATTGCCATACCGTCCATCCTGGAAGTGTTCATTGATGGTGCAGTGACGGAAGATGAATGAGTCATGTGCACTCCCAGGATATTTAGCCACAATGTTGGGGATCAATCCCCGGTGATCGACAATGGCCTGCACGTTGATGGAATGTGTGTGCTTGTGTGCTTCCTGTTGCAGTAGAGGTGTTCAGTTGCAGCTGGTGGCACAAGGCGACCATGTGTGCAGTCGATTGCACCAAGGACATGTGGGAAGCCACTGATGAGGTAGAACCCCTGTTTTGTTTCCTGCTGCTTCTGCAGTGTGTTAGGGAAGCAGATGTGGCGGGTGTCAGTCCAATGATGGCATCCAGTACTTTGGGCAAAAAGGCGGAGAATGATGGTTGTGATATTCCGGCAACCAGGGCACCAGTTGTTTGAAAAGAGCCACTTGCCAGCATATGAAGTACGGCAAGCAGCTTGGTTTCTGTTGGGATGGTGCAGGGTGTCAGCAAAGTGGGGGCCAACTGCGGTTCAGTGTTGCGCAGCAGCTGCTGAATGGCCTGCAAGTTCAACCTGTACCTCTGCATGATGTCGTGTTCCCTGAGGCCCTGAAGGGTTGTTCTGGGGTGGAATATCCTCTCCTGCCTTCTGCGCTGCCTTTGGGGTCCTTGCTGGCATTGTTGTAGCTGCTGTTGTTGCTGCTGGGCTCTGCGTCTGCGTGCACGCTGGATTAGAATCACCTCCATGTCTCCATGTTGCTGCTCTGCTGCTCTGCTGTTGCTTCTGTGTGTTCTGATGAAATACAGGTGTGTTTTCCCCATTTTAATGCCTGCCCTGACCCAGGCGTTAATTTTTGATGCAAATCGGGCTGTGCGTCGTTTTCCGGTTCCGCCTCCCGGACGTGCGTCATTTTTGCCCAAAAGCATAAATACGACGCATGGCCGTTTAAGTCATTTTTTGGGCGGGAACTCCTACCTTGCACATGATTAATCAAAGGCGGGTTGCCACATCCCAAAAATTACGCACACAGTGGAATTTTGTCGTCTGCGGCCTCAGACGTCAAAGTTTAAATACGGGGCAATGTTTGCGCTGAATGTGCCTCAACATTTTCGACGCACATTCGGCGCAGACGGAGTATAAATATGCCCCTGAATTTGTGATACGTGTTGAACACATGTATGCTACACACACTACATACTGCAAGAATGGGTGTGAAACAGTAATCGGGCAATATCGTCTGCTGGGAGTACTAGTAGAACACATTGGTATGAAACAGAGGGACTCAAACTCATTGATTATTGCCACTGGTCAGTTTAGCAGGATAGGAATCATATGTAGGCTGATGGAATATGTCCCACAGTGCCCAACCTTTCAAAACAAAACCCATACAATGTCAGCTGAATTTCCACACCTATCCTGTACTATACATGGTCAACATAGTCAGCTTGATTGGTGGGAACACTGGATGACAGGTGCACAGGTAAGTAGATGTGTTGTAGCTGCCAATGTGAAGGCTCAGTCACAATGAGGTGTTGAACATGTCAAGCGAGTGATTTGGATGCAGGACGTAGTTCCCAGGACAACACACAATTTGCACTGTACACCCATGGGAAGACCCTGAGACCCAAGCATATGGTAAATGAAGTAAGGGAGTACCCAATAATATGTATGATGATTATTAAATCTATAAAACAATATTAACTAACATATAACCTATCCTGACTATATATAACCCACAACAGACCCTAACTACTCTATGCTACACTCTATGCTACACTTACCTTACACATTTAACAACACAGTCAAAACATTCACCCCCTCCACCCCCCTTATATCACAGGACGCATATATTTTCTTTATATATGTTTTTTATATAAACATATAAAATCTCAAATATCACCCCCAACCACCCATCCACCCACCTGCTTAATAAAACATTAAGGGCCATATTTATACTCTGTTTGCGCCGAATTAGCGTCGTTTTTTTCGACGCAAATTCGGCGCAAAACTAACGCCATATTTATACTTTGGCGTTAGACGCGTCTAGCGCCAAAGTATGAGGAAAGAGCGTCATTTTTTTGCGTGAACGCCTTCCTTGCGTTAATGAGATGCAAGGTAGGCGTTCCCGTCTAAAAAAACTACTGCGCCGCAAATGCGTCGTATTTATACTCCCGGGCAAAAATCACGCCCGGGAGTGGGCGGGGCAAAAAAACCCGCATTTGCGCCGGATTTTAGCGCCTGGGTCAGGGCAGGCGTTAAGGGACCTGTGGGCTCAAATGAGCCCAAAGCTGCCCTCCCATGCCCCCAGGGACCCCCCTGCCACCCCAGGAGGACACCCAAGGATGGAGGGACCCACCCCAGGGACATTCAGGTAAGTTCAGGTAAGTATAATTTGTATTTTTTTTAATACTTTTTTTGGCATAGGGGGGCCTGATTTGTGCCCCCCTACATGCCTCAATGCCCAATGACCATGCCCAGGGGACATAAGTCCCCTGGGCATGGCCATTGGGCAAGGGGGCATGACTCCTGTCTTTACTAAGACAGGAGTCATGTAAATGGCGTCGTTAAAAATGGCGCAAATCGGGTGGAGGCGATTTTTTGCGTCAACCTGACTTGCACCATTTTTAAGACGCCCTAGCGCCATTTTTCCCAACGCCGGCGCTGCCTGGTGTACGTGGTTTTTTTCCACGCACACCAGGCAGCGCCGGTCTGCTTGCGCCGGCTAACGCCATTCAATAAATACGGCGCACGCATGGCGCTTCAGAATGGCGTTAGCCGGCGCAAAACTTTTTGACGCTAAACTGCGTTAGCGCAGTTTAGCGTCAAAAAGTATAAATACGGGCCTAAGAGAACAAAACCCACCCCCAAACCTACTTATCCTAACTAACCCACTAATCTATTCTAACCTACAACTAACCCCCTAATGCCCACAAAAAAACTAGAAAAAGAGGAGGGAGGGGAGCTAACTTTGGAGGAGTGATATATTGCCATTCAGAGGTTTGCCCTTTTCAGTCTTTTATTCATATTCTTGAGGGTCTTGCTATTCTTGGCCACCTCCTTCTCAATGGAGTCCAACTTTTGGAGGACCAGTTGTACATCCCTCTGAATATCTGTAATGGCACTCATGTCCATGGCAGCAGATGTGGTTGGCTGTGTGATGGTATTTGTGGGTGCAGCAGCTACAACAATATTTATGTTGGCAGCTGTGGGGCCCTGCACAGCTGTGATGCTTGACCCGGCCTGTGTGGGCAGTGTGGGTCCCCCTTGGCTGAATGCACGCCACTCACCAGTGGATCGCTCTGAACGATAGCGGCCTGCCATCCTCCTGAACCCAGATTCCACTGCCAGTATGTGACTATAGCACACTGCCCTCTTCTGAAAGGCACAGAGTTGGTCATTATTCATGTTGGCAGTTGTTAAAATGAGACGGGCAACCATCAGTGTCAGCATTGTGTTGGAGTATGTACAGTAAATTAGCTTACTATCTACATCTAATAGTACATGCACACCTACTCACAATCCAGATGATACAATGACCATTATGGATGGAACTACAATGCTGCCTTAGCACCATTTCCCTTACATCATAGCCACCCACAACAAGATTAGGTAACAAACAATTTTAGATCTGCTTAGACTTTGCACCATGTGTGACAATGCTAAGGCAGCCTCAAATTCATAATGATTAGGGCCACTATTCCTCTTCAAATGTGTGAAATGTTCTAACATACATCACCTAAAACTTGTTGCTGTAATTGGAAGTATGGGATGCTGTTGTTTACCATAAGGGTCCAGTGTTGCTAGGTACACATGCAAGCCTGATGACTGTCACCTACACTGTGAGCATCACATCTACCTACACATTTGTTGGTCCCACCCCCTGTGCCTCAGGGGTATTTCCATGCAGATCAACATCTCAACTGTCCAGGTCATCCACCAATGCATGCCCTCTCATACATGGAGTCAGGGAGTGGCCCATAATTTAGGTGATGACAAAAATGAAGCAGGTATCCATAGGTCTATCACTTCTACATTTGTGTGTCCAGGTGTAGACACCCATCAATACCTGATCAGCCAATACCATTCCTCACACACCCATAACCATGCCAGCACATGGTTGGACTTGAACTGCATGCACACCTATTACATTCAATATAGTTGTCACGTAAGTGGACTACAACAATATTGGCACCATACTGGGGGACAAATGCCCACACAATCCTACATGTACATTACAAAACATGGATGCACCAATTTGTGTCCAAAATTCCAGTGCCATCACATACACAACGGTGCACATCTAAGTAGCATATGGAGCTACATGTGTCTTGTCATCACCTTGTTTACACAATGATGGCCATAGAGTGCCAGAAGCCTCTCAAGATATGACTCTCTGCATGTGCATAGGGAACCACTTCAATGTGACACAGTGTCACCATCCAGCCTACTTTGATATCTGATCATTTTACTGCTCATCACTTCTAGCATTGGGTGGAAAACTCATGACTCACTCACACTAAACACCTCAACACTACACAGGACAGAAACCATCACACATACTGGATACATCTGGGTCCTCAAATCTTGTCACCTCGCCTATGGTGTGGAGGGGAGGTCCATCTGAAATATATGGATCGAAAACTATGGTTAGTATCACATAACTGTCACTACTAGTGGACAACATATGGCAGTATGTACTATTTCAGAACAGTGAGGTAATCATCCAGGTTGTGGGCAGTCCAACAGACACACCACTGCAAACTCACAATGAGACTGTCACTCTGGTGAATGAGAGCTATACATCTGCACTCTTACACTGCACCTGAGACTCATGTAGTGCTACATCCTGCAAAAACCATGTGTGGCCAATCTGTAGAAGATGTAACTCAGTGGAATGAGGTAGAGTAGTGTGACAGATAAATGACACAACCCTTGTGCTCTGCAAGACAGATGATTCAGGTATTCTGGCTTGTCCTGCAAGGCATACAGAGGCACTTTCTGGAGGAGAAGTGGCTAAATAGTCAGTCTGCAATTTGCATGCATTGTGTAACCCATGACTGATATGTCACAGTTGGGTGATGGCATCAAATGGCCCATTTCCAGTGACACCTAAGGCAGGTATTCCCCCTTTGTAAACATAATGGCAGAGATGATGTATGTGAAAATCTGACATTATTGCGCCATACATGGATTGTCGTATTTAGTTGTCACAATCCACTTACAAATGGTATGCTGGCAGTGTCTTGGCCTATCATAAATGACACAATGCTGGGGCACAGATGTTGCCTTGGCTCCTGAAATGTGTGACTTAATGATAGATGTGCATGACTCTCCTAGCTTTTGACTTGCATTAGTAAAATGTTAGGTTATATGAAGCCCATGTCTTTACTGGCACAGTGACATTTCATTCTGGTTGCATGCAACATGTCCACAAGCATTGCTTGCAGCATGACAACACATCTGCTACTGTCATTCAAGTGCAGTGAACAGTAAATATGTGGCCAATAGGATACTCACCAACAGAGCCACCAATCACCACACCAAGATTGTCCAGAAGATCCTGCTGCCTGGCCACAAGATCAGCTCAGTGATACTTCAGCTGATGGTCATTGCAACTGCTGTGGTACACCCTCTTCAGGTCTTGCAGCACCGTTCCCCACCGCAGCTGCCTTTCCTCCTTACGGTAGCCCTGGATCACATGACCACCCATCTCTAGCATTAATGGAAGGTAGTGGACTACCAGCCACATAAAGCCTCCCAGCTCCTCCTCCCCCATTCTGGTCTGTCTCCCCCTGCCAGACATTGCACTGGGGTACAGGTTGAAAAAATGTAAAAAGTAGTATTGAGGAACAGAAATAATAAAAGAAAACGTAATACCCAAAAATTCACTAACTCAACTTACCCACCTGTAGAACTAACCCTGACAGACACCCCACAGCACAAGTACAAGGTAAAATACACTAGACACACACCTTCACAGACATTGGGAAAAATGACAATGCAATACAACAGTAAACACAACAAGAGGGACAGCACAAGATACGCTAAATAGCAAAAAGACACCACCAACTCCAAAACACAACCACAAAGTCAAAAGAGGCACAGACTGTAAAGAGAAAGTGAAAGTACACCCACTGTACCATGCCTGTAAACAGGATATCCTATTACATCACTTCCTGTGCCCTTGCAACATGTTTTCTGTTATGCATGTTTTTTTTACACATCTGACATTTGTGTGAGTATTTCTGATGCATTACTTACGTGCATCTATTCACATTGATACATTACACCCATGCGTCGATTTAACAGTAAATAAGCATTGCGATGGGTGCAAATGTGGAAAACACGCTAAGGGCCCATGGGTCATGTACTTTGCGTTTGCGGATATTTTCATTTTATTTTAAACTCTAGTCCTGATTGTGTGATTTTGACATTGTGTGCACACTGTATCAACATACAAATTGAATGTGCTGGGCTGCAGTATAGCATTTTGGGTATGGCAACATGTGGTAGTCCATTGATCAATGTGATTTGTGTGTGATTGGTCTGTTACACCAATGTGTGTGTTACAAAATCAACTGCATGCAAATGTAAACAGGTCATGCATATGTCTGTATGTGTGACAACAGTGTATCCACATATGTATGGCAGTCAGTACTATGCAAGCGTCACGGTATGTGATTGTGATATATGCTCACTTATGTGCTATGTGTGGTTGTCTTACAGAGCATCACATTTATACAACATTCACAGCTCAGGGATTGTTGATGATTGCTGACGAGTGCTATTTGGCAAATGTTACCCGATAAATGTCTTCATATGTTGATCTTGAGTATATAGATGACTAGTGTGTGGACTACACATAAGTCTGACATGTGTACATCTTTGATGCATACTGTGATTGACACACTCTACCTACATTCAAAACATATCATGTATTGAACACAATGGACAGTTGAAAATCAGAACATTTTGCTTTGTAATTACAATTACTTTGTGGTGGACCTGCAGCCCTAGCTGCATGTGTTCTCATCCATTCTGAAGTGCATTTCATAAACATGTTCATGCAACGTGTGAGGTCATGTGTACCCTGTGACAGGATTGGGCCCCATGGCAGTGGTAAGAGTGATTTCCATGGATATACTGTGCATGCTCCATTTCTCCCATTGCTTGTCATACCTGGGCTAATCATGTTGAGCATTGTCACCAATGATGTCCTCACCTTGTCACACATGTTCCATGCAGCCATTGCAACTCTCACACTGAGTTGTGTTTGTGGTCTGTTCAAACATTACAGTCTCACCATATTTTGACATCCACTGCCTCATGTGTGGGCCCCTTATTTAGGTCATTTTTAGACATGTTGCTGTTGTGTGTGATGAGCTATTGTTATACAAGTTGGAGTTGGCAAAGTGAATGTAATTAATCTGTTGTGCTCCATAAATTGTGTCCTCCGGTTGTCACATTCAAGTGGTGAGGCTAATCGTGATGAGTGTGATGGTAGCAGTTCACTCTTACACTTCACATGTGATGTTGCTACAGTACTCTTCTGATTTGTATTTGTGACATGCTCCCTGAGGTTAGACTCATAATCCTAAGGTATATGTTTAAAAGATTGAAGACACCAAAGCCAGACTGTGTGAATAAGTGAGAGGTTTATTGACAAAATTTACAAGGTGAGTTACGTGATGATTATGTGAAAAAATTCTGTACAATGTGCAGTCTGCAGCGTATCCCAGCAGCTGTGTTGTGGTCTTCCCTCTAATTTTCTTCTCCACCATCCTCCTGCTCCTCCTCAGGCACGTCATCAACCTGCTCATATAATGGTATGTGCATCCGTACACATATGTTGTGCAGGATAGCACCAGTCAATATGATCTTGCAGACCATTTGTGGGGCATATCGGAAGCAGCCTCCTGTGATGTCCAGGCACCTGAATCTGGACTTCAGGGTGCCAAATGTCCTCTCCACAATGGTCCGTGTCCTCCGATGTGCCTCATTGTAAGTACGCTCAGCTTAGGTTGTGAAATGGGGTAATTCTCAATGGCTGTATGCCATAACCCAGATCCGCTGCAAAAGATTACAGAAGTAATTTGTTGTAAGGGCTTGCAGCAGGTAAGTCATGTAGCATGGCAGTTGATATTAGGATCTGGTAGTGGTTCATATGTATTTGTGTTTTGGTGTGAGTTCCTAACCTTGTGTGATCTTGGTTGTTGGACATGACAATCTTGGTTTGGGTCAAGGACCTAAAACACTTGATTTGGATTCCACACTGATAGTCATTATGGATGTACCATGCATTGTGTAGTGCACCTTTTTATCAGTGTGCTATCACTAGAGGGGACAAGGAACATCCTAACAACACAATGGGGTCAGAAGTGGTGGCAACATGGTAGCACTGCAGTGCCTGGACGTCCCATCCCTTTTGACATGTGTCATTGTAGATGAGGTGTGACACTTACGGCCTATGAAACAGGTTAGTGTGAATGCACAACATGTCTCCTAAATTGGCTGCTGTGTCCTGCAACATTTCAACTATGCAAGAATGCCCCATGTGTGACATGTTATTTGGTAAACCTTTGTTGTCCCCTGCTCCAGGTGCTCAGGTGTAGCCGTGCACCAACGCTACCTACCCTACACCAGGGCACTTGGCTATCTGCCTTGTGGAGGTGGATGTATCTGTGCTGGACAGTACACGGCCCTGGACCTATGCTTTTTGGATTGGCTCTTTCTGTGTGTTCAGCTGTGTGCAGCATGCCTTTGTGCCACATTCATCTGAGTTCATATCTCAGTCTACTTTCTCTTTGCAAACTGCATGCTGCACCCCTGGGGTGGTATTTGTTATTGGCACTTCCTTAGGTTTTAGGGGACAGCTACATGTGAATCTGCACCTTCATATTATGTATCTTGTGGTGACAGACCTGCAGCGTGAAACATTGCACACCCCTTACACGTTACACACAGAATGTGGCTTCAAGTAATGAAGAAATGGTCATCTGCCAAGATGTACATACAGTGCATGCCATGACTATGGTACTGTGGGCTATTACATTGTTCCCTTGGTGTTCCTGAGTGGCAGCTACTGTTTGTGTCAGCCATGAGGTATCCAAGGGTGTGTATCCCATTGTCACAGGATGATCAACATAACTAGCAGTGTCTCTCCTATCTTCCAAAACATTAGTGTGCATTCCTACTGTCGACACATGCACAGTGCAGGCTCTGTGATGTAGCTCAGCTACTTACCAAATGCGTACCTGGGCACAGTGCATGTGAGGTCAATGATGTCTTATTGTCTCCTACTGGGTCCCACTGTGACATCCATGATGTGCACTGTCTGACTGTGTCTCTGCCCCCATTAGGCCATTTATTATATCTGGTACATACATGATGGTGTTGTGAGTCAGTGAGGGATGCATCTGAGGTTACAGTACAGTGACTGTGGTTCCACTTCTGACACATCTGGCACATGGTATGTGATGGGGATTGATTGTGTATTCCTATGTGTGTGAGCCAATGCATCAGGCAGATGCCTGTGCACACTAGAGGTAAGTTAGGTATGTGTTGAGGAGATACAGTTGATATAGGCACAAGTTGTGTGGTGTTTGATATTGTTCTGGCAGTGATTTGCACAGCATGACATGAGACATCTGTGCCTATTTGGAAGTTACATGACATGGGCATGGTGTATGCCTTTGACGTTTCTGTGATATTGTTTGTTTGGTGTAGTGTGTGTGATGTGTACATAGTGGGCAACCTGAGGGCACTTGTGGTGGTCTGTGTAGTTCTGCTGTTTTCAAAGGGTACAGGTCTGCACCCGTCCTTCCTGTGGTGTGCCTGTCAAGTTGTGGGTGTGTTATGTACATGTGGGTGTATGTATTGGTGTGCACTTACTGTGCTGTACTGCAGCATGGTGCATATGTGTTATCACCTGGACATATGTGTAACCCTGGCCATATGTTACAGTAGTGGTGTATGTCTAGTGTGTCCGACAGGGTTGGGGTGTTGTGTGTACAAAACTAGATTAGTTGACTTACCTACAATTAGGCCATTTCCAAATTGTCCATCCTGGAACTCTTCATTGACCGTACTGTGCCAGAATATGTAGGCGTCATGGACACTCCCAAAATGTTTATGAATAATTTGCGGTGGTCCACTACGCCCTGAACATTAATGGAATGTGTGTGCTTGCAATTCCAGTATAAGTGCTCTGTTGCTGCAGGTGGCATGAGCCAGACATGGGTGCAGTTAATTGCACGGAGCGCATGCGGGAGGCCAAGGATTTGATAGAACCCCTGTTTGTTCTCCTGCTGGTTTTGCTGGGTGTATGGGAATCTGATGTGGCGAGGTGTCAGGGAGATGATTGCGTCTAACACCATTGGCTGAAATGCAGAGAATGATGGCTATGAGACGTCAGCGAACAGTGCACCCGTTGTTTGGAATGAGCCGCTTGCCAGCATGTGCAGGACAGTGAGCAGCTTTGTTATAGGTGGTATGTTGTGTGGGGTCTGCAGGCTGGCTGCAATTTGTGGCTCAATGTGGTGCAGCAGGTGTAGTATGGCTTGCTGGTTGAGTCTATAAGTCCTAATAATGTCCAGGTCCCTGAGGCCAAGGAGAGTTGTCCTGATTCTGAAGACCCTCTCCTGCCTTGTTCATTGCCTCTGTGGGCTGCGTTGTCGTGATGGTGATTGCTGGTGTGGTTGCTGCCCTCTGCGCCATCTAGCAAGCTGTATCAGTATCACCTCATCTTCTCCTGTGGGTTGTAATGTTGCTTCTGTGTGTTTTCCTTACGTAGGGATGAGTTTGCCTCATTTTGACGCCTGCCCGGACCCAGACGTTAAATTTTGATGCAAATCGGTTTTAATGTAAATTTTTGAGTCCAACTCCCACCCGTGCGTCTTTTTTGCCCGGGTGGTTAAATTTGGTGCTAGGGTGTTTGAGTCATTTTTTGGAGAGGAGCGCCTACCTTGCATCTAATTGACACAAGGAGGTTTCAAGCATCCAAAAAATAATGTTAACACCAATTTTTGATAGTAGACAGGTCTAGCGTCAAAATATAAATATGGTGGTGGGTTTGCACTGAATTAGCAGCAAAATAAGAGTATAAATATGCCCCTGAATAAGTTATTTCAGGAAGGCCCTACAATCAAAGGCAGGGTGGGATACAGAAATTAATGCTGTTCACTGTATAGGTACTGTGGTTATTTCAATGAGAAAACCTAAAGTACAATCAACATGCTATTTTTCAAATTTGTGTTTATAAAAAAAAGCTCCTGAGCCCATTAATCCACTGTGTTATTGTATTAGAAATATAATATAATGATAAAGGTGAATTTTTAATGTATGCCAAAAATATGACATTTAGTTACACTTTTTCAGTTTAAATTTTGAATCTCTAGCATACTAATTAGCATGATCAATACTGGATTGCCCTCCCTCCTAGTGCTTCATCCCAAGAGTAATTTCGCAACTGCTCTCAGTGCAGGAACAATGGCTTCTGTCATTTGTCAGGATGGCCTGGGAATATAGCTAAGTCTATCTCAGGAAGGACCATATAGGAAGTTCCAGAAACTTTATTAACATGAAATAGGACCAGGATGAGGCCTGACAGTTCATAGTTTAGTGCATTAGCCTTTAACTTGTGGCCTACCGAAACTCTGGGGGGCCACAATGCCTACTCAGGGAGTCTGTGTCTGTTTATAAAGTTAAATCATATAAGAAGAGTAAGAAAGTAGATATCCATTAAAAAGCACAATGGAAAATTGCAAATTTCAAAAAGCACTGCAACATGAATTGAAATTGGAAGCTAACAACTAAGGGACATATTCATTAGAAAGTGGTGCAGCTCAGCAGGTTCCTTGCTGCACTGCACTGCATCACTGGGAAAGGGCAGGAACGTGCCATATTTTAGGCATGTAGGACATTCCTGACTTTCCCTCCTGTACTGGTGCACAGTGGGCTGCCTAGCACCAATAGAGGTGCAAGGGTGCGCGTGTTGCATGCTGGATTGCCCTTCAAAAACATTCCTGGAAGGCATATTCTCTTTCTATGTGTGCTGCAAAATGCATATTTAGAAAGAGGAAGAAACAAAGAGAAACATAGGCATTTCACCCTTGGGAATGCGTGAGATTTTGGCGCATTTCCATGTTTGGGAACGTATCAAAAACCAAAGGAATTGTATGGGAACACTCAGGCAACACCCATGGAACGTCTTCCCAGGGCAGAGTAATGCAAAGCAGCAATTTGCATGGTCGTGCATTACTCCAGATTTTGTGAGCCATTCAGAGCCATGAAAGGTGGCTTTGTGTGGCTTCAAAAATCTGACTTAAGGTTTGCATTTTTCTTGCATCATGTTGTGTGGTGCAAGAGTAAAGTGAACCGGATCATAAGTATGGCCCACAGTTGGTATTCTTTGCTTAATTTGCAGTAGAAGTACATATAAAGTAAACAGAATCTAGTACGGCCGATTTGGTGGCATCAAAAGAAGCATGGATATGTGCTGACAAAAAATAATGCATCAGGAGAGAAAATGAAAAGGTAATATGCTAGAGTCCAGCTCATCACTTGGAATATCTTGTTGTTTAGAACATTAAACTTTATTTTGAAAAAGCGCCAACCTTCCCATTAAAATTTTAATTTTCAACAATTGTCTTGCGAATTAACCCCTTCTGTGCCGCGGACGTAGTGGTTACGTCCCGCGGCACAGTGCTGCTGTGCCGAGGACGTAACCACTACGTCCTCGGCACACAGCCCAGAGGGAGCGCTCTCGCTCCCTCTGTGTGCTTCCCCCCACCCCCCCAAAGTCAGGGATGGAAGGGGAACCCCTTCCCCTTCCACCCCCGACCCCCCCACCCCCCCATAATGACGTCATCGCACGATCGCGCGCTAACTTCATTATGGGGATTTCGCCGCACAGGAAGCCATTTGCTTCCTGTGCGGCGAACGGAGAAGAGGTGAGTTCCTCTTCCCGGTGGGTGGGGGGTTTGGGCTAAAGAGGCACCGGGGGAAAGGAAAGGCTTTTCCTTTCCCCCGGTGTCTCTTTGAGCATTCCTGCTGCCCGATCGCATTG
The DNA here is from genome assembly GCF_031143425.1 of Pleurodeles waltl. NCBI lineage: Eukaryota > Metazoa > Chordata > Amphibia > Caudata > Salamandridae > Pleurodeles > Pleurodeles waltl. The sequence goes on from NC_090445.1 coordinate 1,036,310,902, forward strand.
CGATCGGGCAGCAGGAATGCCCACTAGACACCAGGGATTTTTTTTTTTTGTTGTACTTTCTGTTTCTTGTTGGCGGGGAGCGGCCCCTTGGGCAAGGGTCGCTCCCCTTGTGGGGGCAATTTGTTACGGCCATTTCTGCCCCCCTTGGGGGCAGATTGGCCTACTTTTTAGGCGGATCTGCCCCCAAGGGGGGCAGAAACCACTGGATCACCAGGGATTTTTATTTTCTGTGCATTTATGTTGGGGGGGGGGTGCCCCCTTGGGCAAGGGGCGCCCCCCCAAGGGGGCAGAGAACTGTTGGCCTTTTCTGCCCCCCTTGGGGGCAGATCGGCCTATTTTTTTTAGGTCCATCTGCCCCCAAGGGGGTCAGAAGCCACTTAGGCACCAGGGATTGTGTGTGTAGTGAATGGGGGGGCGCCCCCTTGGGCAAGGGTCGCTCCCCTGTGGGGGGCATGTCCTTTAGGGCCATTTCTGCCCCCCTTGAGGGCAGATTGGCTACTTTTTAGCCAGATCTGCCCCCAAGGGGGGCAGAAAACACTAGATCACCAGGGTTTTTTATTTTTATGTGTATTTATGTGGGGGGGTGCCCCCTTGGGCAAGGGGCGCCCCCCCCAAGGGGGCAGAGAACTGTTGGCCTTTTCTACCCCCCTTGGGGGCAAATCGGCCTATTTTTTTTAGGTCCATCTGCCCCCAAGGGGGGCAGAAGCCACTTAGGCACCAGGGATTGTGTGTGTAGTGGATGGGGGGGCGCCCCCTTGGGCAAGGGTCGCTCCCCTTTGGGGGGCATGTCTTTTAGGGCCATTTCTGCCCCTCTTGAGGGCAGATCAGCCTATTATTTTTAGGCTGATCTGCCCCCAAGGGGGGCAGAAACCACTAGAACGCCAGGGATGTTTTTTTATGTGTTTATTTCTGTGGGGGGGCGTCCCCTTGGGCACGGGGCGCCCCCCCAAGGGGGGCATTGACCTGTTGGCCATTTCTGCCCCCCCTGGGGGCAGATGGGCCTATTTTTCTAGACCCACCTGCCCCCAAGGGGGGCAGAAGCCACGTAGACACCAGGGATAGTGTGTGTGTGTGTGTGTGTTAGTGGATGGGGGGGGGGTTTGGGCAAGGGTCGCCCCCCACTTTGGGGGCACATGTACCCAGGCCATTTCTGCACCCCTTGGAGACAGATCAGCCTATTATTTTTAGGCTGATCTGCCCCCAAGGGGGGCAGAAACCACTAGAACGCCAGGGATGTTTTTTTATGTGTTTATTTTTGTGGGGGGGCGTCCCCTTGGGCACGGGGCGACCCCCCAAGGGGGGCATTGACCTGTTGGCCATTTCTGCCCCCCCTGGGGGCAGATGGGCCTATTTTTCTAGACCCACCTGCCCCCAAGGGGGGCAGAAGCCACGTAGACACCAGGGATAGTGTGTGTGTGTGTGTGTGTTAGTGGATGGGGGGGGGGCTTGGGCAAGGGTCGCCCCCCACTTTGGGGGCACATGTACCCAGGCCATTTCTGCACCCCTTGGAGACAGATCAGCCTATTATTTTTAGGCTGATCTGCCCCCAAGGGGGGCAGAAACCACTAGAACGCCAGGGATGTTTTTTTATGTGTTTATTTTTGTGGGGGGGCGTCCCCTTGGGCACGGGGCGCCCCCCCCTGGGGGGGCATTGACCTGTTGGCCATTTCTGCCCCCCCTGGGGGCAGATGGGCCTATTTTTCTAGACCCACCTGCCCCCAAGGGGGGCAGAAGCCACGTAGACACCAGGGATAGTGTGTGTGTGTGTGTGTGTTAGTGGATGGGGGGGGGGGTTTGGGCAAGGGTCGCCCCCCACTTTGGGGGCACATGTACCCAGGCCATTTCTGCACCCCTTGGAGACAGATCAGCCTATTATTTTTAGGCTGATCTGCCCCCAAGGGGGGCAGAAACCACTAGAACGCCAGGGATGTTTTTTTATGTGTTTATTTTTGTGGGGGGGCGTCCCCTTGGGCACGGGGCGCCCCCCCAAGGGGGGCATTGACCTGTTGGCCATTTCTGCCCCCCCTGGGGGCAGATGGGCCTATTTTTCTAGACCCACCTGCCCCCAAGGGGGGCAGAAGCCACGTAGACACCAGGGATAGTGTGTGTGTGTGTGTGTGTTAGTGGATGGGGGGGGGCTTGGGCAAGGGTCGCCCCCCACTTTGGGGGCACATGTACCCAGGCCATTTCTGCACCCCTTGGAGACAGATCAGCCTATTATTTTTAGGCTGATCTGCCCCCAAGGGGGGCAGAAACCACTAGAACGCCAGGGATGTTTTTTTATGTGTTTATTTTTGTGGGGGGGCGTCCCCTTGGGCACGGGGCGCCCCCCCCTGGGGGGGCATTGACCTGTTGGCCATTTCTGCCCCCCCTGGGGGCAGATGGGCCTATTTTTCTAGACCCACCTGCCCCCAAGGGGGGCAGAAGCCACGTAGACACCAGGGATAGTGTGTGTGTGTGTGTGTGTTAGTGGATGGGGGGGGGGCTTGGGCAAGGGTCGCCCCCCACTTTGGGGGCACATGTACCCAGGCCATTTCTGCACCCCTTGGAGACAGATCAGCCTATTATTTTTAGGCTGATCTGCCCCCAAGGGGGGCAGAAACCACTAGAACGCCAGGGATTTTTTTTTATGTGTTTATTTTTGTGTGGGGGCGTCCCCTTGTGCACGGGCGCCCCCCCAAGGGGGGCATTGACCTGTTGGCCATTTCTGCCCCCCCCTGGGGGCAGATGGGCCTATTTTTCTAGACCCACCTGCCCCCAAGGGGGGCAGAAGCCACGTAGACACCAGGGATAGTGTGTGTGTGTGTGTGTGTTAGTGGATGGGGGGGGCTTGGGCAAGGGTCGCCCCCCACTTTGGGGGCACATGTACCCAGGCCATTTCTGCACCCCTTGGAGACAGATCAGCCTATTATTTTTAGGCTGATCTGCCCCCAAGGGGGGCAGAAACCACTAGAACGCCAGGGATGTTTTTTTATGTGTTTATTTTTGTGGGGGGGCGTCCCCTTGGGCACGGGGCGCCCCCCCAAGGGGGGCATTGACCTGTTGGCCATTTCTGCCCCCCCTGGGGGCAGATGGGCCTATTTTTCTAGACCCACCTGCCCCCAAGGGGGGCAGAAGCCACGTAGACACCAGGGATAGTGTGTGTGTGTGTGTGTGTTAGTGGATGGGGGGGGGCTTGGGCAAGGGTCGCCCCCCACTTTGGGGGCACATGTACCCAGGCCATTTCTGCACCCCTTGGAGACAGATCAGCCTATTATTTTTAGGCTGATCTGCCCCCAAGGGGGGCAGAAACCACTAGAACGCCAGGGATGTTTTTTTATGTGTTTATTTTTGTGGGGGGGCGTCCCCTTGGGCACGGGGCGCCCCCCCCTGGGGGGGCATTGACCTGTTGGCCATTTCTGCCCCCCCTGGGGGCAGATGGGCCTATTTTTCTAGACCCACCTGCCCCCAAGGGGGGCAGAAGCCACGTAGACACCAGGGATAGTGTGTGTGTGTGTGTGTGTTAGTGGATGGGGGGGGGGCTTGGGCAAGGGTCGCCCCCCACTTTGGGGGCACATGTACCCAGGCCATTTCTGCACCCCTTGGAGACAGATCAGCCTATTATTTTTAGGCTGATCTGCCCCCAAGGGGGGCAGAAACCACTAGAACGCCAGGGATTTTTTTTTATGTGTTTATTTTTGTGTGGGGGCGTCCCCTTGTGCACGGGCGCCCCCCCAAGGGGGGCATTGACCTGTTGGCCATTTCTGCCCCCCCCTGGGGGCAGATGGGCCTATTTTTCTAGACCCACCTGCCCCCAAGGGGGGCAGAAGCCACGTAGACACCAGGGATAGTGTGTGTGTGTGTGTGTGTTAGTGGATGGGGGGGGCTTGGGCAAGGGTCGCCCCCCACTTTGGGGGCACATGTACCCAGGCCATTTCTGCACCCCTTGGAGACAGATCAGCCTATTATTTTTAGGCTGATCTGCTCCCAAGGGGGGCAGAAACCACTAGAACGCCAGGGATTTTTTTTTATGTGTTTATTTTTGTGTGGGGGCGTCCCCTTGGGCACGGGCGCCCCCCCAAGGGGGGCATTGACCTGTTGGCCATTTCTGCCCCCCCTGGGGGCAGATGGGCCTATTTTTCTAGAACCACCTGCCCCCAAGGGGGCAGAAGCCACTTAGGCACCAGGGATAGTGTTGTGTGTGTTTTTTTTGTTTGAGGGCTGTCCCCTTTGGCAAGGGTCGCTCTCCATGGGGACACAGTACTAAAGGTATTTTTTGGCTTCCTTGGGGCAGACAGGCCTATTTTTTTAGTAGGCCCATCTGCCCCTATGGCAGAATCCACTTAGGCACCAATTTCTAAAATGTTTGATGGTGGGGTGTTTGTCAACTGAAGAAGTCTTTGCATTTGTGATAAAAAATGTTTTCCTCCTTTTTGTTCTAGTTCAAAGCTTTTGCTTTATTTGCTGTGGCTCCTTGCGGTTTTGGCGGTGGTTGACCTGCAGTTTGCACAGTTGCATGTTTTAGGTAAGTAAAAACAATTTACTCCAAAGGAGTATTGTTGCCATGCATGAATGACATGTTTGTAGGGGGTGTACTAAATGCAGGATTGTGTGTGAAATTGTCCTTAGGTTTGTGCACAATGATATTTGTTTTGTCTTATTTCTAATTTGCCTTTCTTTCTTTCTTTTTAGTGGGATATCATTGGTGATTGCTGTGTAGTTGCTGGTGAATCAAGCTTTTTCAGGCAAGTGAGCGGTATAGTTTTTGAGTTTGTAACTCTTACTAACAAAGCTACACTTTGTTACTTGTCTTACACAGTGCTGGTTGTTGGTGGTGAATTTGTCCAGTTAATTTTAGCAGGAGAGATCATGGCTAGCCGCAGGATGACCGCTCAGCAGGTGGTTGGTATGCTTTTTGAGTCACAGTCTGATCATGACTATGAGACGGACTCTGCATCTGAGGCAGAGGAGGAAGTCAGAGATTCTGGCAGTGATGTTTCTGTTGGAGGGGAATCTTCTGATGATGAAGCCACACTCAGTGCAGATGAAGGTTCTGTTTTAGAGGAGGACATTGATGTGCCAATAGTGCAGCAACCTGGGGCTGAAAGGTTTCCCGTTAGAAGACCTGATGTCTGGGTTGCCCCAAACATGGAGCAGCCAGAGTTGCCTGCCTTTACTGGTCTCCCGGGGTGTAACGCCAATACAGAGAACTTTATGCCTATCAATTTCTTTGAGTTATTCATGGATGATGTGTTTTTGGAAGAGATTGTTGAGAAGACTAATTTGTATGCGGAGCAGCATTTGAGGGACAACGCTGCTAGACTTAGGCCACACTCTAGAGCTGCCCAGTGGATTCCCACAAATTTGGAGGAGCTAAAAAAGTTTTTGGGTTTGACTTTTTTGATGGGGTTGATAAGGAAGCCATCACTGGCTTCTTATTGGTCTACTAGTCCCTTGATGGCAACAGCTATATTTCCAGCTACCATGAGTCGTAATCGGTATTTGCTTCTTCTTAGGATGCTGCATTTTGTTGACAATGCATTAGCCTTGCCACGAGATCACCCAGATTCTGACCGTCTTTTTAAGATTAGGCCTGTCCTTGATCATTTTGTAGATCGGTTTTCGGAGGTCTATGTTCCAGGCAAAGAGATAAGTGTGGACGAGTCTTTGGTCCTCTTCAAGGGTCGTTTGGTTTTTAGGCAGTACATTCCTAGCAAAAGGGCACGATATGGAATTAAATTGTATATGCTGTCTGAAAGTAGGACAGGATATGTGTATAGTTTCCGTGTGTACACTGGTAGGGATTCATATATTGACCCCCCTGGTTGTCCTCCCACTTTTGGAGTTACTGAGAAAATAGTGTGGGATCTTGGTAGACGACTGTTCAACAAAGGTCACCATTTGTATGTAGATAACTTCTACACTGGTGTGCAGTTGTTCAAGGAATTGTTTAGAGTGGACACAGTTGCTTGTGGCACAATCCGTTCTAACCGGAAAGGCTATCCAAGGGAGCTTGTCTGTAAAAAACTTGAGAGGGGACAGTGCTGTGCCTTGCGGAACGAGGAGCTGCTAGCTTTGAAATTTTCAGACAAGAGGGATGTCTACATGCTAAGTACCATCCATGATGAGAGTACTTCCCCTGTGACTGTTTGGGGCCAGGTTGCTGAAGTGCGCAAACCTGTGTGCATTTTAGATTATAATAAGCACATGGGAGGTGTAGATAGAGTTGACCAGAGGTTGGAACCTTATACTGCTATTCGTAAGTCTTATGTTTGGTATAAGAAGTTAGCACTTCACCTCTTCCACTTAGCAACCTTCAATGCTTTTATTGTGTTTAGGGATAGGTCTCCAGACTCAAAGATGACATTTGTGAAATTTCAGGAGTCAGTGATAGAGAGCCTTATTGTGGTGGAACAGGCCAGAGTTCCTAGAGAAGCAGTGGTGGAGGATGTGGCTAGATTGAAAGATCGCCACTTTGCTGAGCACATTCCTCCCACACCCAAAAAAGACTTTCCAGCTAAGAAATGTAGAGTGTGTTTTCGAAGAGGTATCCGGAGGGAGTCTCGAATGTACTGCCCAGTTTGTCCTTCAAAGCCTGGGCTGTGTGTCGGTGCTTGTTTTAAGAATTACCACACCCAGAAGAATTTCTGGGAACAACCATGAGTGTAAACTCATGTCTGTTTTGTATTTTCATGTGTTTAGTTTCATGGTTAGCATTTCTGTCATGTTGTTAGTTAGAGCTTTTGTGTTTGTTGTTTTGTAATTCTTTCTACTTAGTTAGGGGTTCCTCTGTTTAAAAAAAAAAAAAATATATGATGCCATTGTGTGTGGAGTGGGGCTTGGCTGAGACTGTACATATTGACTTGATGTTGGCTACTGCAACACACTGCCAGCCAAACACCAGTCCACACACTCCCATCAGCTGGTGTGATTGTTGTATCAGGCATGTGGGCGTATGTAAGTGATGGGCCCTTGAGTGGCGCTGTCTGTCGATGTGAGTGTTGTAATGTGCTGGGCCCGTGGCTGGCGGTGTGAATGGCCTTGTGTGTGTCATGTATGAAAGTTGTGTGAATGGACTGTAAAGCGGTTGGTGCCTTGTCGCGGCTTTACAGCTCACGAGCTGTGAGTCATTGGTTCAGTTTTTTGCCTTTCAGTTACTAACAGTGCTTTTCATTTTTGTGAAAGCTCTTGTTAGTAAAATTTGATCCACTGAACCATCACTCACCCTCGTGCCAAATCCAACCAGTATGTGTGGTAAAAATGACCAAACCTGCTCCGCTGTAATCAGGCGTCGCAGCACACCTATGACACGCTAGGTGCCTCAGGTGGGACCCCGATGATGAAGCATGCCACCAACTTGGTTGGTGGGTGAGGGGTCTTTTTCACATAACCTAAGTGTGTTTCTTTTCAAAATTTTAGTGTTTGGCACATCACGGACGTATGTGGGCACATCAAAACGATATATTACAAAACTACCTGTGTTTGGGGGGGGGGAGAGGGCACCTATGTTTTTGGTCCTGTGTGCGGCCTTCATCTAGGGAAACCTACCAAACCCAGACATTTTTTAAAACTAGACACCCCAAGGAGTCTAGGGAGGAGTGGCTTGCGTGGATCCCCCAACATTTTCTTACCCAGACTCCTCTGTAAACCTCAAAATGTGCTTAAAAAAAGCATATTTTCCTGACTTTTCTTCGTACGATCACCACTCCAGCACTAAATTCCTACTCCCCAGTGTTCCCCTCAGTCTCCCAAATAAAATGACACCTCACGTATGTGGGTCCCCAAAGCGGAGTCAGTCTAAAGATGTATAAAAGAATATGTCCTTATAAACTCGCAGTACTATCCCCTGTATCTCTACAAGTTTTGGGCCTTATTCTGTTGGAGGCACCTGGCCCACCCACACAACTGAGGTATCATTTTTATCGGGAGACTTGGGGGAACGCTGGGTGGAAGGAAATTTGTGGCTCCACTCAGATTCCAGAACTTTCTGTCACCGAAATGTGTGAAAAATGCGTTTTTTTAGCCAATATTTGAGGTTTGGAAAGGATTCTGGGTAACAGAACCTGGTCAGAGCCCCTCAAGTCACCCCATCTTGGATTCCCCTAGGTCTCTAGTTTTCAGAAATGCACAGGTTTGGTAGGTTTCCCTAGGTGCTGGCTGAGCTACAGGCCAAAAACTACAGGTAGGCACTGATTTCAATGAAAAAATGTGATGTGTCCATGCTGCGCTTTGGGGCGTTTCCTGTCGCGGGCGCTAGGCCTACCCACACAAGTGAGGTATCATTTTTATCGGGAGACATGGGGGAACGCTGGGTGGAAGGAAATTTGTGGCCCCTCTCAGATTCCAGAACTTTCTGCCACAGAAATGTGAGGAACATGTGTTTTTTTAGCCAAATTTTGAGGTTTGCAAAGGATTCTGGGTAACAGAACCTGGTCCGAGCCACACAAATCACCCCATCTTGGATTCCTCTAGGTCTCTAGTTTTCAGAAATGCACAGGTTTGGTAGGTTTCCCTAGGTGGCGGCTGAGCTAGAGGCCAAAATCTACAGGTAGGCACTTTGCTAAAAACAGGTCTGTTTTCTGTGATGTGTCCACGTTGCGCTTTGGGGCGTTTCCTGTCGCGGGCGCTAGGCCTACCCACACAAGTGAGGTATCATTTTTATCGGGAGACGTGGGGGAACGCTGGGTGGAAGGACATTTGTGGCTCCTCTCAGATTCCAGCACTTTCTGCCACAGAAATGTGAGGAACATGTGTTTTTTTAGCCAATTTTTGAGCTTTGCAAAGGATTCTGGGTAACAGAACCTGGTCCGAGCCCCGCCAGTCACCCCTCCTTGGATTCCCCTAGGTCTCTAGTTTTCAGAAATGTACAGGTTTGGTAGGTTTCCCTAGGTGCCGGCTGAGCTAGAGGCCAAAATCTACAGGTAGTCACTTTGCAAAAAACACCTCTGTTTTCTTCCAAAATTTTGGTGGTGTCCACGTTGCGCTTTGGGGCGTTTCCTGTCGCGGGCGCTAGGCCTACCCACACAAGTGAGGTATCATTTTTATCGGGAGACGTGGGGGAACGCTGGGTGGAAGGAAATTTGTGGCTCCTCTCAGATTCCAGAACTTTCTGCCACAGAAATGTGAGGAACATGTGTTTTTTTAGCCAATTTTTGAGCTTTGCAAAGGATTCTGGGTAACAGAACCTGGTCCGAGCCACACAAATCACCCCATCTTGGATTCCCCTAGGTCTCTAGTTTTCAGAAATGCACAGGTTTGGTAGGTTTCCCTAGGTGGCGGCTGAGCTAGAGGCCAAAATCTACAGGTAGGCACTTTGCTAAAAACAGGTCTGTTTTCTGTGATGTGTCCACGTTGCGCTTTGGGGCGTTTCCTGTCGCGGGCGCTAGGCCTACCCACACAAGTGAGGTATCATTTTTATCGGGAGACGTGGGGGAACGCTGGGTGGAAGGAAATTTGTGGCTCCTCTCAGATTCCAGAACTTTCTGCCACAGAAATGTGAGGAACATGTGTTTTTTTAGCCAAATTTTGAGGTGTGCAAAGGATTCTGGGTAACAGAACCTGGTCCGAGCCACACAAATCACCCCATCTTGGATTCCCCTAGGTCTCTAGTTTTCAGAAATGTACAGGTTTGGTAGGTTTCCCTAGGTGCCGGCTGAGCTAGAGGCCAAAATCTACAGGTAGTCACTTCGCAAAAAACACCTCTGTTTTCTTCCAAAATTTTGGTGGTGTCCACGTTGCGCTTTGGGGCGTTTCCTGTCGCGGGCGCTAGGCCTACCCACGCAAGTGAGGTATCATTTTTATCGGGAGACTTGGGGGAACGGTGGGTGGAAGGAAATTTGTGGCTCCTCCCAGATTCCAGAACTTTCTGCCACAGAAATGTGAGGAACATGTGTTTTTTTAGCCAATTTTTGAGCTTTGCAAAGGATTCTGGGTAACAGAACCTGGTCCGAGCCCCGCCAGTCACCCCTCCTTGGATTCCCCTAGGTCTCTAGTTTTCAGAAATGCACAGGTTTGGTAGGTTTCCCTAGGTGGCGGCTGAGCTACAGGCCAAAATCTACAGGTAGGCACTTTGCTAAAAACAGGTCTGTTTTCTGTGATGTGTCCACGTTGCGCTTTGGGGCGTTTCCTGTCGCGGGCGCTAGGCCTATCCACACAAGTGAGGTATCATTTTTATCGGGAGACGTGGGGGAACGCTGGGTGGAAGGAAATTTGAGGCTCCTCTCAGATTCCAGAACTTTCTGCCACAGAAATGTGAGGAACATGTGTTTTTTTAGCCAATTTTTGAGCTTTGCAAAGGATTCTGGGTAACAGAACCTGGTCCGAGCCCCGCCAGTCACCCCTCCTTGGATTCCCCTAGGTCTCTAGTTTTCAGAAATGTACAGGTTTGGTAGGTTTCCCTAGGTGCCGGCTGAGCTAGAGGCCAAAATCTACAGGTAGTCACTTCGCAAAAAACACCTCTGTTTTCTTCCAAAATTTTGGTGGTGTCCACGTTGCGCTTTGGGGCGTTTCCTGTCGCGGGCGCTAGGCCTACCCACGCAAGTGAGGTATCATTTTTATCGGGAGACTTGGGGGAACGCTGGGTGGAAGGAAATTTGTGGCTCCTCCCAGATTCCAGAACTTTCTGCCACAGAAATGTGAGGAACATGTGTTTTTTTAGCCAATTTTTGAGCTTTGCAAAGGATTCTGGGTAACAGAACCTGGTCCGAGCCCCGCCAGTCACCCCTCCTTGGATTCCCCTAGGTCTCTAGTTTTCAGAAATGCACAGGTTTGGTAGGTTTCCCTAGGTGGCGGCTGAGCTAGAGGCCAAAATCTACAGGTAGGCACTTTGCTAAAAACAGGTCTTTTTTCTGTGATGTGTCCATGTTGCGCTTTGGGGCGTTTCCTGTCGCGGGCGCTAGGCCTACCCACACAAGTGAGGTATCATTTTTATCGGGAGACGTGGGGGAACGCTGGGTGGAAGGAAATTTGTGGCTCCTCTCGGATTCCAGAACTTTCTGCCACAGAAATGTGAGGAACATGTGTTTTTTTAGCCAATTTTTGAGCTTTGCAAAGGATTCTCGGTAACAGAACCTGGTCCGAGCCCCACCAGTCACCCCTCCTTGGATTCCCCTAGGTCTCTAGTTTTCAGAAATGTACAGGTTTGGTAGGTTTCCCTAGGTGCCGGCTGAGCTAGAGGCCAAAATCTACAGGTAGTCACTTCGCAAAAAACACCTCTGTTTTCTTCCAAAATTTTGGTGGTGTCCACGTTGCGCTTTGGGGCGTTTCCTGTCGCGGGCGCTAGGCCTACCCACGCAAGTGAGGTATCATTTTTATTGGGAGACTTGGGGGAACGCTGGGTGGAAGGAAATTTGTGGCTCCTCCCAGATTCCAGAACTTTCTGCCACAGAAATGTGAGGAACATGTGTTTTTTTAGCCAATTTTTGAGCTTTGCAAAGGATTCTGGGTAACAGAACCTGGTCCGAGCCCCGCCAGTCACCCCTCCTTGGATTCCCCTAGGTCTCTAGTTTTCAGAAATGCACAGGTTTGGTAGGTTTCCCTAGGTGGCGGCTGAGCTAGAGGCCAAAATCTACAGGTAGGCACTTTGCTAAAAACAGGTCTGTTTTCTGTGATGTGTCCACGTTGCGCTTTGGGGCGTTTCCTGTCGCGGGCGCTAGGCCTACCCACACAAGTGAGGTATCATTTTTATCGGGAGACGTGGGGGAACGCTGGGTGGAAGGAAATTTGTGGCTCCTCTCGGATTCCAGAACTTTCTGCCACAGAAATGTGAGGAACATGTGTTTTTTTAGCCAATTTTTGAGCTTTGCAAAGTATTCTGGGTAACAGAACCTGGTCCGAGCCCCGCCAGTCACCCCTCCTTGGATTCCCCTAGGTCTCTAGTTTTCAGAAATGTACAGGTTTGGTAGGTTTCCCTAGGTGCCGGCTGAGCTAGAGGCCAAAATCTACAGGTAGTCACTTCGCAAAAAACACCTCTGTTTTCTTCCAAAATTTTGGTGGTGTCCACGTTGCGCTTTGGGGCGTTTCCTGTCGCGGGCGCTAGGCCTACCCACGCAAGTGAGGTATCATTTTTATCGGGAGACTTGGGGGAACGCTGGGGGGAAGGAAATTTGTGGCTCCTCCCAGATTCCAGAACTTTCTGCCACAGAAATGTGAGGAACATGTGTTTTTTTAGCCAATTTTTGAGCTTTGCACAGGATTCTGGGTAACAGAACCTGGTCCGAGCCCCGCCAGTCACCCCTCCTTGGATTCCCCTAGGTCTCTAGTTTTCAGAAATGCACAGGTTTGGTAGGTTTCCCTAGGTGGCGGCTGAGCTAGAGGCCAAAATCTACAGGTAGGCACTTTGCTAAAAACAGGTCTGTTTTCTGTGATGTGTCCACGTTGCGCTTTGGGGCGTTTCCTGTCGCGGGCGCTAGGCCTACCCACACAAGTGAGGTATCATTTTTATCGGGAGACGTGGGGGAACGCTGGGTGGAAGGAAATTTGTGGCTCCTCTCGGATTCCAGAACTTTCTGCCACAGAAATGTGAGGAACATGTGTTTTTTTAGCCAATTTTTGAGCTTTGCAAAGGATTCTGGGTAACAGAACCTGGTCCGAGCCCCGCCAGTCACCCCTCCTTGGATTCCCCTAGGTCTCTAGTTTTCAGAAATGCACAGGTTTGGTAGGTTTCCCTAGGTGGCGGCTGAGCTAGAGGCCAAAATCTACAGGTAGGCACTTTGCTAAAAACAGGTCTGTTTTCTGTGATGTGTCCACGTTGCGCTTTGGGGCGTTTCCTGTCGCGGGCGCTAGGCCTACCCACACAAGTGAGGTATCATTTTTATCGGGAGACGTGGGGGAACGCTGGGTGGAAGGAAATTTGTGGCTCCTCTCGGATTCCAGAACTTTCTGCCACAGAAATGTGAGGAACATGTGTTTTTTTAGCCAATTTTTGAGCTTTGCAAAGGATTCTGGGTAACAGAACCTGGTCCGAGCCCCGCCAGTCACCCCTTCTTGGATTCCCCTAGGTCTCTAGTTTTCAGAAATGTACAGGTTTGGTAGGTTTCCCTAGGTGCCGGCTGAGCTAGAGGCCAAAATCTACAGGTAGTCACTTCGCAAAAAACACCTCTGTTTTCTTCCAAAATTTTGGTGGTGTCCACGTTGCGCTTTGGGGCGTTTCCTGTCGCGGGCGCTAGGCCTACCCACGCAAGTGAGGTATCATTTTTATCGGGAGACTTGGGGGAACGCTGGGTGGAAGGAAATTTGTGGCTCCTCCCAGATTCCAGAACTTTCTGTCACAGAAATGTGAGGAACATGTGTTTTTTTAGCCAATTTTTGAGCTTTGCAAAGGATTCTGGGTAACAGAACCTGGTCCGAGCCCCGCCAGTCACCCCTCCTTGGATTCCCCTAGGTCTCTAGTTTTCAGAAATGCACAGGTTTGGTAGGTTTCCCTAGGTGGCGGCTGAGCTAGAGGCCAAAATCTACAGGTAGGCACTTTGCTAAAAACAGGTCTGTTTTCTGTGATGTGTCCACGTTGCGCTTTGGGGCGTTTCCTGTCGCGGGCGCTAGGCCTACCCACACAAGTGAGGTATCATTTTTATCGGGAGACGTGGGGGAACGCTGGGTGGAAGGACATTTGTGGCTCCTCTCAGATTCCAGCACTTTCTGCCACAGAAATGTGAGGAACATGTGTTTTTTTAGCCAATTTTTGAGCTTTGCAAAGGATTCTGGGTAACAGAACCTGGTCCGAGCCCCGCCAGTCACCCCTCCTTGGATTCCCCTAGGTCTCTAGTTTTCAGAAATGTACAGGTTTGGTAGGTTTCCCTAGGTGCCGGCTGAGCTAGAGGCCAAAATCTACAGGTAGTCACTTTGCAAAAAACACCTCTGTTTTCTTCCAAAATTTTGGTGGTGTCCACGTTGCGCTTTGGGGCGTTTCCTGTCGCGGGCGCTAGGCCTACCCACACAAGTGAGGTATCATTTTTATCGGGAGACGTGGGGGAACGCTGGGTGGAAGGAAATTTGTGGCTCCTCTCAGATTCCAGAACTTTCTGCCACAGAAATGTGAGGAACATGTGTTTTTTTAGCCAATTTTTGAGCTTTGCAAAGGATTCTGGGTAACAGAACCTGGTCCGAGCCACACAAATCACCCCATCTTGGATTCCCCTAGGTCTCTAGTTTTCAGAAATGCACAGGTTTGGTAGGTTTCCCTAGGTGGCGGCTGAGCTAGAGGCCAAAATCTACAGGTAGGCACTTTGCTAAAAACAGGTCTGTTTTCTGTGATGTGTCCACGTTGCGCTTTGGGGCGTTTCCTGTCGCGGGCGCTAGGCCTACCCACACAAGTGAGGTATCATTTTTATCGGGAGACGTGGGGGAACGCTGGGTGGAAGGACATTTGTGGCTCCTCTCAGATTCCAGAACTTTCTGCCACAGAAATGTGAGGAACATGTGTTTTTTTAGCCAAATTTTGAGGTGTGCAAAGGATTCTGGGTAACAGAACCTGGTCCGAGCCACACAAATCACCCCATCTTGGATTCCCCTAGGTCTCTAGTTTTCAGAAATGCACAGGTTTGGTAGGTTTCCCTAGGTGGCGGCTGAGCTAGAGGCCAAAATCTACAGGTAGGCACTTTGCTAAAAACAGGTCTGTTTTCTGTGATGTGTCCACGTTGCGCTTTGGGGCATTTCCTGTCGCGGGCGCTAGGCCTACCCACACAAGTGAGGTATCATTTTTATCGGGAGACTTGGGGAAACATAGAATAGCAAAACAAGTGTTATTGCCCCTTGTCTTTCTCTACATTTTTCCCTTCCAAATGTAAGACAGTGTGTAAAAAAGACGTCTATTTGAGAAATGCCCTGTAATTCACATGCTAGTATGGGCACCCCGGAATTCAGAGATGTGCAAATAACCACTGCTTCTCAACACCTTATCTTGTGCCCATTTTGGAAATACAAAGGTTTTCTTGATAGCTATTTTTTACTCTTTATATTTCAGCAAATGAATTGCTGTATACCCGGCATAGAATGAAAACCCACTGCAGGGTGCAGGTCATTTATTGGCTCTGGGTACCTAGAGTTCTTGATGAACCTACAAGCCCTATATATCCCCGCAACCAGAAGAGTCCAGCAGACGTAACGGTATATTGCTTTCGAAAATCTGACATTGCAGGAAAATGTTACAGAGTAAAACTTAGAGAAAAATTGATGTTTTTTTCACCTCAATTTCAATATTTTTCTTTTTCAGTTGCTATTTTCTGTAGGAAACCCTTGTAGGATCTACACAAATTACCCCTTGCTGAATTCAGAATTTTGTCTACTTTTCAGAAATGTTGCGGTTTATGGGATCCAGCATTGGTTTCATGCCCATTTCTGTCACTGACTGGAAGGAGGCTGAAAGCACAAAAAATCGTAAAAATGGGGTATGTCCCAGTAAAATGCCAAAATTGGGTTGAAAAATTGGGTTTTCTGATTCAAGTCTGCCTGTTCCTGAAAGCTGGGAAGCTGGTGATTTTATCACCGCAAACCCTTTGTTGATGCCCTTTTCAGGGAAAAAACCACAAGCCTTCTTCTGCAGCCCATTTTTCCAATTTTTTTAAAAAAAATGAAATTTTCACTGTTTTTTGGCTAATTTCTTGGCCTCCTTCTGGGGAACCCACAAAGTCTGGGTACCTCTAGAATCCCTAGGATGTTGGAAAAAAAGGACGCAAATTTGGCATGGGTAGCTTATGTGAACAAAAAGTTATGAGGGCCTAAGCGCAAACTGCTCCAAATAGCCAAAAAAAGGCTCGGCACAGGAGGGGGAAAAGGCCTGGCAGCGAAGGGGTTAAAAGCAGTATTCCATAATCTGTATATTTGTTTCATGAATAATTGTTTCTGTATTTTTGAGATTCAAATCACAGCAACTGCTTAAGCAGGGGTCCCTGGCTTTCAGTAGTGATTCAGTAGGGTCTCCAGATGTCAAAAGATTAGGAATCACTGGTTTAGTGTAAAGTGAGACCTGGTGAAGAAGGGCCAAGTGGTTCCAGAGAAAACTCTAGCCATATTAGCTCAATTCACATTGGAAGGGGAGCTGGTCCCAGAACCAGAGTTGTGCAGATAGGTAGTAGGGGACTTCTTTTTACCATAGACACACCCCTGCATTGCCCAAAGGCCTCTTCCAGGTTTGCCATCTTGATTTTTGTATGAATCATGCTCTGTAGGATAGTTTGCAGTAAGAAAATTGGATTGTACTGTAAAAGGGAGAAAGTTTGCTATCGAGAACCTTTTACTCATTAGTTCGGGAGTTATCCCCACCTACTAGCCTTTGGACTGCACATCCAACTCCTCAGAACATCACTGAACATGTGGATGAACAGAAGGGGGAAATGGCTACTGTCTGAGACCTGTGATGAGAGCTGAAGGGCTGGACATACTCTCAGGTATACTAATGACTGAGAAGTGGGTGCATTCCTGTGCAGCTAAAGGGAGACAGAAAGCTGCAAGAAGCCTCTCTACGAAGTCACCAGTTCACCAGTTACAGGTGAGCTCAGAGAGGACTACAGATATTGCCTCTGAGGCATGGAAAGCCCTAAAACTGACTTGGTGGAATTACGCAAAAAAGGAAAAAAAGTTAGGACTTAGAACATTTTTGTCTCTTGGAGAAGTGGTGCCAACTGATGAGGTCAAGTGAAAAAAACACCATTCTTAGCAGTCAAGAACACCAGATTTTGGTTCAGTGAACTTTTTTGCTTCATGAAACCCATCCTGCTCGGCTGCAGTTTTGCAGCTTGTCCTGCTAGAGGAATTCAAGCATCAAATGTAGAAATTAGGACAGGGCTAAGGTGGTCCAGGTAGCTAGCCAACAAGGCAACTTTGGCAGGTGTGGTATTTGGATTTTTTACATTCAGAGCTTTTCCTGCCAAAATCAATTGTTTCATAAACTAACACTTTGGCTTAACTCTACAAGTATTGCCCTTCTTATTCACAGAGTTTGGAACTTAGCTCAGTTCACTAGTGGGTGTGAAAATACAGGTTGTCGTAGCCCCAGACAATCCAACTCAATAAATAGTTGATGTGGTGGCTGACTTTTTGGGTTACTAACAACCATTAAAAAAGACTTCAGGGACGCAGTGTCAATTCATACCCAATTGTTTACATTATATTATCACACACAAATACTGCATTAAGAAAAATACATCTTTGGCCATATTTATGAGGAGGTTTGAATGGCGTTTGCATCACGCAATGTAGTACATGCTCAACGAAAACCCAAATGCAGTTTATGAAGCCATGCAAGGTCACATTGCTTGGTCCTCAGTGGCTTCATAAAACTGGTATGAAGCAATGCAGTGAAAACTGCTGTGTTGCATTACTCTGCCCTGGGAAGACTTAGCAAGGGCATTGTGTGGATGCCCTCAAGCAACTCCCATGGATTTTGATACATTCCCAAAGTTACTAGAACTGGTAAACCTAGGAAAGTGCCAAAATGCTACACCTTCCCAGGGGAGGCATCACAAGGAGAAATATCGTTATTTCTCCTTGTTACTTCCTCTTCCTATGTGCACTCCTTCCTGCTCAAAAACAATCATGCCTGCAAAGGAGGCATCCTTTCAGCATGATGCAATGGTTTCTGTATTGGAGATAGGCAGCCAAAAAGGGTGCCAGCACAGGGTAAAGGGTAGGAATGTGCCATATTGACTGAAGTAAGGGGCATTCCTGCCCTTTCCCTGCCATGCAGTGCAGTGCAACAATGTGACTTGCTGTGCTGCACTGCATGTTGTTTTCATAATTATTTAGGTTTAACAGTGTTTTATTCCAACAGTTGTATCCTGTTGTTTTGCACATGTACAACAATCATAATGAATATTACTAATACAGCTCTAATGCATGCCACTAGCAACGAGAATATTATGAACATTTTCTACCATGGTTAGATCATAATTTGGCAACTTAACACCCCTAAGACTACTTCTCTGAATTAGTCATTGAAAGCATGGAATAGTTTAACTTGCATCAAGAGTTTCCTAGGAATCAACGCACTGCATACCTGTTTATAGCAAAAAGCTCTAGTTTTCAGTAGCCAGGAGAGAGAGTTCCCTCTAAAGGAAAACACACATCAGCTGGGCTCAGCTACTCTCCTCTCAGACTTGGCTCGGTATCAGCTCTCAGTGTAGCACAGAATGCTGCATCAGTACAGCAATCGTCAGGACCTCTGGCAGTATTTTGTGTGAAAATTTGGGGACAGCGACCTCTCTAACCCCATAGACGCTTCAAGAGGCTTTTGTATTATCAGCCACTGATCTCAACCTACATGAGGAACTTCTGACATAATCTACGTGCAACAGTAAATTAGTTTTAAAACCCATTAGTATAAATTAATATGGTAAAATTAAGTCAATTCAGACTACATTGTTAATGTTATTGTTGTTAGCTTACCTCGAAATATAGATGGCAAGGCACTTGTCCTAGACTGATGTTGCATCAACTGTCTCACCAATGTCATTGTCTGGATAATTTGACACTTTCCAGGGTTTTTAGAAAGATAATGACAGAAGGCAGCTACATTAAAGGTAGACATGCCGATGATCAGAAAGAAAAAAATAGACGATGTGGCTGCACAAAATGAAGTCTGGCCTTACGGGCGTTAAATCACAACAGATTTTGCAGGATCTTTTTCAATGTATATCTGCCTTCATGTTTAACTTTTCAGAAACAGCCTTCAGCCTTGCCCCCTTGGTTGATTTAAAGGACCAAAAAATAGTGTGAAGGTAAAGTCTTTGATGGGGTAATCCCACTAGGCTTAGCCGGCCTCCAGTGTATTGGGGTTGGCCTCAACTTGTGCCTAGGAGTGTGTCAACAACACCCAAAGATGCTTTACTGTTGTTAGCAACGTTTAACTTTATTTAAAAAACAAAAAATCATATAATTGGTTCCCTCATTTAATTTTAATCATTTTGTGTTGTGTGTCTTATTGGATATGTGATTTTTATTATGCTATATTTTGACTTGTTAACTGTGTTGGAACTGCTACATAACGCATTTATCTAACTTTGGTCCTGATTTAGAGTTTGGTGGACTACCTGAGTTGAACCCAGGTTTTTTTCACCGAACCTGTGTTTTTGATCTGACAAGAGTCTGGCCTTCTTAGTTGAAAAGGCCTTACATTCTTTCTACCTAATAATCCGCTTTCTTACTTTCAATAAAGTAATTCTTTTGCTCACAATTCCATGTGTTTCTAGCCATCGTGGTTGATGCTAAGTAGTAATATATCAACCCTCTTCGAAAATCATCTTCGTTCCCACAAAAAAAATCTATCATTAATCCTGGCTTATTAAATATTTTCATAGGATGGTCTATTGCTAGTTTTACTAATGTTTTATTAAACATGTAAATGATTCTGACTGTCTATACACACTCCAGTAACATTATAGAGAAAGGTGATACATTATGACTATCCTATATAAGCAAAGTTACGTTTTTTTTATCATCATCCAGTTAGGTCAAATCTACAGGAAATAGTTTATTGCATTTTTCACATCTGTATGGTGTCTAATATGACTCTTCTTGTTTGGTCTCTCTCCCAGCCCTGCTAGTATCAATCAACCCTCTATGAACTTAGTCGCAGTTATACGTTTTCTGTACTGAACCCTGTTTCCTAGCAACCATCTCTTTATCACTTAATAAAATGGAGTTTCATGTGGGCACTGATTCATCCTTGAATCTATTTCTCCTTTATATCATGGCCTCAATGTATCTCTGGCGATGGGACTGTACAAGCTGCTAGGGCAGGTGTTTTAATAAAAATTATTAATGAGTGTTCATGTATTCTGAGTAATGGATTTCTGTAGAAAATATAATAACGTAGAAAAAGAATGCACACATTTCAAAATGTGATTACGATGAGTGTCCGTCAATATTCACGAAGTGTACTTATTAATAGTCTAATGCTTTGAAATGTTGAGCATATGTTTGACTAATGCAGTAATATGTCATATTAAGGGTTGTGCATTATGTATTAGCTTTATTAGTTGTAGGCCTTAACTTAGCGAATGTCTTGGCTTAGTTGCCAGGCCTCATGTCAAGCTATATTTCTTAACATTTTATAAATGGCTGTCCTAGAGAGTTAAATTGTCAGTTTTCCACTGTATTGTGTAAATGTGCTTGTAGCTGAGAATATTTTCTCATGAGAACTGATGGCTACAAAATGCCGTTCTTGCTAAATGTAACATTATGTGTGAAATGTGTGTAAGACTGACTTCCTCAAGAGGAGAGCAATGGAGACACTGACTGGAGTAGAAGCTGCAACAATATTGTTTCCTGACAAGCCGGATGATGAGAACATTGCAGGAAAAGCCAATCAGCGACATGTGAAGGGAGTAGTAGTAGAATTCATAGATAATGAGTTTTAGTTTTGTTGGACAAAGTGAGAACATGCAATCCCTTGACCAATAGGGATTTGGGAAGTAGTTTTAGCAAATTTAACCTAACGGGTCTGCACCAAGAGCTGTGATGCCATTCTTTCTATTCTTCTTGAGAGTTTACCCCTATTCTTTCAAGTTGCTTAAAGACTTTGGGGGTCATTCTGACCCTGGCGGTCATTGACCGCAAGGGTCAACGACCACGGAAGCACCGCCAACAGGCTGGCAGTGCTTCCTGGCCAATTCTGACCGCGGCGGTAAAGCCGCGGTCAGAAAAGGGAAACCGGCGGTTTCCTGCCAGTTTTCCCCTGGCCAAAGGAATCCTCCATGGCTGGGGATTTCGACCCCCTTCCCGCCAGCCTCTTCCTGGCGGTTTACACCACCAGGAAGAGGCTGGCAGGAACGGGTGTCGTGGGGCCCCTGGGGGGCCCTGCACTGCCCATGCCACTGGCATGGGCAGTGCAGGGGCCCCCTAACAGGGCCCCAGCAAGATTTTCAGTGTCTGCTTGGCAGACACTGAAAATCGCGACGGGTGCCACTGCACCCGTCGCACCCCAGCAACTCCGCCGGCTCCATTCGGAGCCGGCTTCATCGTTGCTGGGTCTTTCCCGCTGGGCCGGCGGGCGGCCTTTTGGCGGTCGCCCGCCGGCCCAGCGGGAAAGTCAGAATGACCGCCGCGGTCATTTGACCGCGGTGCGGTCTTCTGGCAGTCTCCGCCCGGCGGGCGGTGCCCGCCGCCCGCCGGGGTCGGAATGACCCCCTTTGCATTTTCTGAACTTTGATGTTGAATCCTGATGCCTTGCTTATTCACTGATGTCCGGAAGACGAACATTATCATGTCTTGCCGATCCAACTGAGGAGAGGTAATAATTGTACCCATTAGTCTATTATGCATATTTTCTTTTACTTTCTAGGTACCAACCGCACTGTTTTGCGAGAGCCATAGTTAAATGTTTTTCCAAATTTGTGTTACTAAATTGTTTTGCATTAGTCCCAACATGCTGATGCTAATCTGATGTTAGTTAAGGATCCTCACTAATTAAAACCTGCTAATAAGGAATGATGCTTGATAAGTTTCTTTGATGAATCTACTTGTATGTGATCTCGTTTGCGAAATTGTTCTTGTTATTAATTTGCACTGTAACCTTAGAATGTGTAATAGTTCAAGCTTTGATTAGACTATGTTTTTTTCCGTCGCTTTAGACAGCCAGTGTTGTTTCTGTATGTGTAT
The DNA here is from genome assembly GCF_031143425.1 of Pleurodeles waltl. Classification (NCBI taxonomy): domain Eukaryota; kingdom Metazoa; phylum Chordata; class Amphibia; order Caudata; family Salamandridae; genus Pleurodeles; species Pleurodeles waltl. The sequence continues at coordinate 1,036,332,472 of NC_090445.1, forward strand.
CACCTGATTTGAGATTAATTTACATGACTTCAGCATTTTTAATATAGGGAAATAAATATTCTAACTTTTACTAAAGGTGTAGTTATTCATGGCTGAAAGGTCATGGTGTGTGACAATTACTGACTCTATTGATTATTAATGTTATTGATTATTGTTGATTATTGATATTGTGTATTGGTTATTGGCTATTGACCTGCATGTACTGGAATTATGGTCGGATCATCTTAATTGCGAGTCAAAAGGTTCATCGACCTATTCGCGTCCCCTTGTGATTTTACGTATTAAGGTAAGACGCGCCAACATTGTAGGTAAAATCAACAGGAAATAGTTTATTGCATTTTTCACATCTGTATGGTGTCTAGTATGACTCTTCTTGTTCGGTCTCTCTCCCAGCCCTGCTAGTATCAATCAACCCTCCATGAACTTAGTCGCAGTTATACGTTTTCTGTACTGCGTCCTGTTTCTTAGTAATAAAAGGGAGTTTCATGTGAGCACTGATTCATCCTTGAATCTATTTCTCCTTTATATCATGGCCTCAATGTATCTATGGCGTTGGGACTGTATAAGCTAACATGTTTCTAAAAGGCCTGTTTGGGTTTTTTATAGTAAATTCTGCATGAAATCAGTTTATCATTTTACAAGAGATGCATCTCCTCTCGAAAAAATATAGGTTCACAAAATCTGAAAATGTGCTCCTCTCCATGTTTTGTTTTGTGCTTGCAGTAAAATAATGCATTACATAGTTCACGATGCTAAATGTTTGTGCACAATTCCTCACATTTTGGTTGAATTTGCATATGTTTCTAGTATCCTGTGTGTCAATTCATTAAAAAAATGTATCAATGACTTCTCATTAACAATTATTACAGTTAGACTTTGATCTTTCATCTTGTGCGTTGATGCAGCATATGAACATTAGGGGGCATATTTATACTCGGTTTGCGCTGAATTAGCATCAGTTTTTTCTACTCTAATTCAGCGCAAACATAACTCCATATTAACACTTTGGCGCTAGCCAAAGTAACGGTGTTAACTTCATTTTCTGGACGTGGAAACCTACCTTGCGTCAATGAGATGCAAGGTAGGTGTTCCCATGCAGAAAACAACGTTATGGCTCTTGTGCCTTATTTATATCCGCGTGCTAAATTCATGCACAGGGGATGGGGGCCCTAAATAATGGCGCTAAGCTTGCTTAGAACCATTATTTAATGTCAGGTATGGGCGGGCATTAGGGGACCTGTGGGTATATTTCCATGGTCAGAGGCCATGGAAAGAGCCCACAGGTGCCCTTCCCTGGCTCCAGGGACAACTCCACCCACACCAGGAAGACACCTAAGGATGGAGGAACCCCATCTCAGGTAAGTAGAGGTGAGCATTTTGTATTATTTTTTGTAGTGCCATGGGGGGCCTAACTTGGGCCCCTCTACATTGCACTAGGCCCAAAGGCAATGCCCAGGGGACCTAAGTCACCCGGGTATAGCCATTGGGCTAGAAGGCATGACTCCTGTTATGTCCATGAGGGTTGTGCACCGAAATATGGCGCAAATCAGGTTAGAGTCATTCTCTTGGCGCTAACCTGACTAGCGCCATTCTTTGAAGCACAACCTCCAGTTTTCCCTATGCCTACCACTAACCATTCTATAAATATGATGCCCGACTGGCATTTTGGGATATAACTAGCTGGCGGCATACTTTTTGACAAAGTTTAGCATCAAAAAGTATAAATCAGGGCTCAGGAGTATGAATGACATTCAGGCACATATTCCTGGAAAAATGACAGAGCGCAATGCTGCACCAAAATTGTCAGCGCCGCGCTCCGTCATTTTCACAATGCAGGGATGCACCATATTTTACCCTGTGTTGTCCCCTGCGCTGGCACTAAATTTAGCTGGTCGCGCCAACTCAGGCTTCCTTGCACCATCGTGCAAGAATGTCTGTGTTCAGTGGTTGTAGGAGGGTGGCCTGGTTTGTAGTGGGTACCTAAGGTACTTACACCTTATAACAGGTCCAGTTATCCCTTATTAGTGAAATGTAGGTAGTGTCTAACAGCTTAGGCTGTCTAGGGGTAGCTGTAGCAGAGCAGCCAAGGCTTAACTAGGAGACATGCAAAGCTCTTGCAATACCACTATAGTCACACAGAACTTCTACACAATAAAAGACAATACTTAGTGTTAACAAAAATAATGGTACTTTATTTTAGAGACACAAGGCCAAAAATATCTAAGAGGCAATACTCCTTCTGGAGGTATGTATTATACACAATATATGCACTAGTAACCAAAATCAGGTAAGTAAACAGTCATAGAATAATGCAAACAGTGAAAAACACAATTGATTTCAATTGACCTAGGGGCAATACAAACCATATCCCAAAATAGTGGAATGTGAAAGTCAGACTCCCCCCTAGGCAAGTGTAGTGTGTAGAAGGGCACTAGGAGTGTAAGAAAACACCAAAGGTAAGTGAAGTACCCCACCCAGAGCCCAGGAAAACAGGACTAGAGTACAGCAAGTTTCCTCAGAACACACTACAAGTTGTGGTGAAGGAATATGCACAAACCAACCTAGACTGAAGCAAACCAACAATGGATTCATGGACTTGAAGACCTGTGCAGAGAGGAGACCAAGTCCAGAAGTCGATGAAGAGTCCAGGAGGAACAGGAGCCCCTGCCCACCTGGAAGAAGGTGCAAATGTGGATTCTCCGGTTGGAAGAATAGTACAGCAGTGCACCAAAGAAAATAGCTGTGGGTTCCTGCTTGGTGCAGGAGACGTACTACGTCGAGTCGTTGGATGCAGTCTGTTTGCGTCACTGGATTCCACCAAAAAGCCTTGGTTCACGCAAGAATGCGTTTTGCATCGAAGAGGAGCTGCCTGGACCCAGGAGGGACCTGGGGGTCTCAACTTGGACAGAGGAGGCTCTCAGCACTTCAGAGAGCCCTCAGAAGACCAGGCAGCACCCACAGGAGTCCCAGGACATGGGAAAAAAGGAGTTGCAAAGTGCGGTCATCACAGCACTACACATAAGGATCCCACGCTGCCGGAGAACAACTCAGGGAGCTGAGCATCGCAGGATACAGTGCTGGAGACCTGGGCTACGCTGTGCATGAAGAACTTTTGGAAGAAGTGCACAGAAGCTCAAGGAGCTGCGGGAGGACGAGATGCACAGGGGTACTGTCTCAGCTGGGAGGAAAGCTCTTTCCTCCTCCAAATTTGGTCTGGACCTCTGGACAGTCAGGATCACTATGGTTCACCACCTTTGTTCCAGGGATCATACTCGTCGACAGGAGAGGAGTCCCCGAGTACAGGATATTGTTGCAGACAGGTACCTGCTGAAGCAGGGACGTGACTCTGTCACTCCCCAGGAGATTCCTTCGGTTCTTCTGGTGCAGGGTGAAGACAGGCAGTTCTCGGAGCGTGAACAACCTGGAAACTTTTTCAGTTGCCTGCTGGAGCTGTGGTTGCAGGTCATAGTAGCCTTCCTGGACACTTTGTTGCAATTACAGCAGTTCCTGGAGCAGTCTGCGGTTGATCCGACGGTCAGAAGCTGAAGCAGAGGATGCAGAGGAGTTCTGGTGGTGTCTTGCAAACAGAATCTGAGGAAACACCCAGCAGAGAGACCCTAAATAGCCCTGAGAGTGGAATTGACTAGCTACCCAGGTATGCACCTATCAGAAGGGGGTCTCTGATGTCACCTGCTGGCACTGGCCACTCAGATGCTCCCAGAGGGTCCCCACACCTAGGAATCCAAGATGGCTAACGCCAGGGACACGCTGGAGGAGCTCTGGGCACCACCCCTGGGGTGGTGATGGACAGGGGAGTGGTCAATCCCTTCTCCTTTGTCCAGTTTTGTGCCTCAGCAGGGCTGGGGATCTCTGAACTGGTGTAGGCTGTATTATGCAAAGAGGGCACTGTTTGTGCCCTTCAAAGCATTTCCAGAGGCTCTGGGAGGATACCCCTCCCATGCCTGTTACACCTATTTCCAATGGGAGAGGGTGTAACACCCTCTCCTAAAGGAAATGCTTTGTTCTGCCTTTCCAGGATTGAGCTGCTCAATCCCCAGGAGGGTAGAAACCTGTCTGTGAGGTGGCAGCAGCTGGGGCTACAGTGGAAACCTCAGAGAGCTGGTTTGGCAGTACTGGGGGTCCATGGTGGAGCCCCTAGGGTGCATGGAATTGGACCCCCAATACCAGATTTGGATCGGGGGTTCAATTTCACAATCTTAGACACCTCACATGGCCATATTCGAAGTTACCATTGTGAAGCTACATATATGTATTGACATATATGTAGTGCACGCTCATAACGCATTCACGAAGTACAGAGGATTGACCCTAGACAACGTGGTGGCACCTCTGCTAGTGCAAGAGTGCCCTCACACACAGTAACTTTGCACAAAGCCTTCAGTAACTGAAGGTTAGACATATAGGTGACTTATAAGTTACCTGGTGCTGTGAAAATGGCTGTGAAATAGTGTGTGCACTATTTCACTCAGGCTGCAGTGGCAGTCCTGAAGGAGTGTCTGTATGAGCTCTTTATGGGTGGCAAAAGAAATGCTGCAGCCCATAAAGATCTCCTGGAACCCCAATGCCCTGGGTACCTAGGTACCATATACTAGGAACTTATAAGAGGGGACCAGTGTGCCAATTAGAATTGGTATATTCAGTCACTAAACTATAGTGACAAAGTTGGTACACAGAGAGAGCATAAGCACTGTAGTTCTGGCTAGCAGAACTCCAGTGACACAGTCAAGCATACTGACAACACATATATGCCAAAAACTATGAACATTGTGGTCCAGACTAGCAGGATCCCAGTGAGACAGTAAAAACACACTGATGAACAGGCAGAACTTGGGGATAACATGCCAGGAAAGATGGCACGCCCACAGCAACACCCAATTGCGCCGGAGGGGCCCATATTTACAAGCAGGTGTAACACCACAAAAGTGGCATTACAACTTCTTCTAAATATGGAGCAGAGGTTAGCACCACTGGAGTGTCTCGTAAAGTGATGCTCCAGTGGTACTAGGGGCCTATAAATATGCCCCTCAGAGTTCAAACTACATTGACCCATTATCAATTTACAACATCTCTACTTTCCTGTGTTAGTATTTGATCACATAGAGTAAAATCCTTGCACCAATCCTGATATTTTATTTGCGCCCACATTGATCATGACCCTTCAAATGATGTGCAATCTTCTCATTATCCTTGGACTTATATTGCAAACTCTTATTCACATTCCTTAACTAACCTCATTCCCTCGCGCTACATTGGACAGAGCCCCAGTAGCCAGGTACCTAGGGTACAATTGTATCTTATTGTAATTCTTGAATGTTTTACATGGTACAGTGTGAAAAAGACATCAACTCATTTTGATTTGCTACTTCTGTACATTCTCATATTCTCATATTAGTGAGTGATTACATAAAGGAAAATCCTCAGGCCCATCAATGTTTGGGCCCTGATTAATACTTTTTGACGCAAACCTGCTTTAGGGAGCATTTGCGTCAAAAAGCATAGCGCCGGCTAGTGCCTTTCCAGAGCACCAGCAGGGTGCCATATTTAAAGAATGGCTCAAGACGGTGCTAAGGCCCGGTTTGCATCAAAATACATGACACTAACCTGGTGGGAGAGGTGTAGGGGGAACAGGGGGTTTCGCGTCAAAGAATGATCCTAGTATGGGCAGAGGCATAAATAATGTTTCTAACTAGACTAGCGTCATTTTCTGATGTTAATAACCCATGGACATGACTCCTGTCTTAGTTAAGACAGGAGTCCTGCCCACTACCCCAATTGCATGGCCATAGGGCCCAGTGCCATGTAGGGGGGCCCAAGTTAGGCCCCCCTATCGACCTACAGAAGAAAAAAAAACATTTTACTTACCTCTACTTACCTGGGATGGGGCCCCCCATCCTCCGCTGTCCCTCTTGTGTGGGTGCGGATGTCCGTGGTGCTAGGGAAGGGCACCTCTGGGCTCTTTCCATGGTCTCTGACAATGGAAAAAGGCTCACAGCTCCCCTAATGGCTGCCCTGACCCAGGCATTAAATAAAGGCGCTAAGCATGCTTAGCGCCATTATTTAAGCCAGCTTCCCTCACTTGCACCAATTTTGCTTGGGAGTATAATTAAGGCGCCTGGGCCTTAGAGCCATTTTTTTGCCCAGGAATGCCTACGTTGCATCTCATTGACACACTGTAGTTTTCCGCAGGAAAAAATGACTTTAACTCCAATATTTTTACGCTAGACGGGTCTAGCTTCAAAATATAAATATGGAGTTAAGTTTGAGCTGAAATAGCATTAAAAAATTACACTATTTCAGAGCAAACAAAGTATAAATATGCCCCTTGGTGCTCTGAAGTCCATCAATGACAGTTCAAACTATTAGTAAATCTGCTTAGAAAGCTATGCAGTCTGACTTAGAGCCTAATTTATATATTAGGGAGAGGCACAATCTATTACAATGAATTTATATGTGGGTGGTCAACTTCATCAATGACCTGACGGAGTAAAAGCCATCAGAGAATTAGCTAAATGTCTGCCTGTGCAATTCAGAGGGGTGGACACATTGCCATTTTTTACCACCCCTCACCACCAGACAAGCCCTGGGCAGTAAAGAACAAAAATACCCCCTTTGCCAAGCGAGATGATTCACATGTTGAGGTGGGCATTGTTTATTTATTCTAAAAAAAAAAAACACTTAGGGGTTTCATTTTAAAAAATAAAAAAAATATTGAAAATGTACATATGGCTCCACTATATTTGACAGAGTCACAGGGCAAATTTCCAATATATTCGTAAGAACCACCTTGACAGCGGTTCTGGGAAACGGTAGAAATGTCCTTCAGGCTGAGGGACATTTCTGAATTTTTCAGGCTGGTACACCATCAGGGCAACAGAGTAAGGGGGTGATTCTGACCACGGCGGACGGCGGTCGCCGCCCGCCAAGCGGTTCCCGCCGAAAGACCGCGGCGGTCATTCTGGCTTTCCCACTGGGCTGGCGGGCGCCGCCGAAAGTCCGCCCGCCAGCCCAGCGGGAAACACCTTTCCCACGAGGAAGCCGGCTCAGAATGGAGCCGGCGGAGTGGGAAGGTGCGACGGGTGCAGTTGCACCCGTCGCAAATTTCAGTGTCTGCAAAGCAGACACTGAAATTCTTTGTGGGGCCCTGTTACGGGGCCCCCTGCAGTGCTCATGCCATTGGCATGGGCACTGCAGGGGCCCCCAGGGGCCTCACGACACCCCATACCGCCATCCTGTTCCTGGCGGGTGAACCGCCAGGAACAGGATGGCGGTATGGGCTGTCAGAATCCCCATGGCGGATTCCCATGGGCAGCGGAAAGTCGCGGTACACCGCCGGCTTTCCGCTTCTGGCCGCGGCTGTACCGCCGCGGTCAGAATGCCCGGCGGAGCACCGCCAGCCTGTTGGCGGTGCTACCGCCAACCTCCGCCATGGCGGTAATTACCGCCAGGGTCAGAATGACCCCCTAAATTACTCTGTCCCCGTGACGGAGTACAATGAGTCCAGCAAATTATAAATCAACCCCTTATTCATGTACAGTTAATCTACAGAATCTGACCAGACATAATCCAGTGGTCAATTGCTCTCTCAATTACTGCTCCATAAACCTCTAGTGGTACTACAACAATGAGCACTTTGCTGGCTCTCTATCATGATCAGGTTTCCTGTTTTCTTTCTTTTTTAATTCTAGCTGAAATGTTCCAGTGTTCTACCAATTTCTGAAAATCAGGGTTTATCATGGTTTATACATAGACAAAAATGACAAAAATGTTGCTCTTTTTGTGCAGAGTTAACGATGTGTCTCTCGTCATTTTGTTAAATACTACTAATCCAAATAGGTTTACAGCGTTATTTTGATTGTATGTTTACATTGTTATCTTCTTCATGTTCCTGCTGTCCTGGAAGAATGAGTGGAGCTTGACTGTGGTTGAGAACAGGTTACTCTGTCACAAGTGTGACGGATATCCGTCTGACGACATCTAAATCCCATAGAATATAATGGGATTTAGAGGCCCATGGACGGAATATCCGTCACCATTGTGACGGGGTAACCTGTTCATCGAGTTCTAAGTGAGGCCCTATACCTTTACATGGCCACTTCCTTTGGCTAGGAGAGGTTGTCTTTGTAATTTCAAATGTGCTTTTTTATTTAGGGTAGACAGTAGAGGAATATTAATTTGTAATATTCTATGTGCACATGCATTTGTTTTAGGATATTGTAATGTATCATTTGTTTCACACCATGCTGACATTGCCATTCCTCTGTTTAAAAACATGAGATTTTTGGGATGTGAGCCAAGACTTTCCGGAGATTTCTATCAAACATGTCGCTATGACAAACTCCTCTTTGACTTTAAACTTAGCATATTTGCAAGATTGTTCCTCGCGATTCTTCAGAGGTTGAGCTTTTAATCTATTATTGTGAGACAGACTTCATGACAGTCATCTTATTGGAAACATACTTACAATATTTACCCTTGATTTATGATATTGATGCTGATTTCAATTGACAAACCATTGGTTCTTTGCGTTTTGTAATGATTATTACATGTTAAATAAACTTTTATGGTTTGCACTTTGAAGCTGTCCTGTGTGGAGGTTCCCACGTGGAATATCTTTGTGAATTTTCCTGCGTTGTTTTTTTCTTCATTTGCCCAGGGCCCTCATCCTTTGGGAATCATGTGGCCTAGTCCATTCACTCTGCCCTTTTAATATTAGAAAGCACTGATATGAGCATATCTACCATAAGGCGATGCACAAGTTCTTGTTGGAAGGTGGGTCATTAGTTGTGTGGCCTGCACAAATCATGGGTCTGCACACGACCACCATGGGAACTAAACAGCCCTTTATGGAAGTGTCCAGCAGACTTGCACCTGTGGCCAATCCAGACACCCCACATCATGTCCTTGTCCCTGTCCCCTCCTTTCTGCACAGTCTTCTGGGATAGTTCCAAAATGGCATCGTCCTTGAGCTTATGCCACATGTGCACTGGAACTCAGTCCCTCCTTCCTAGCATTCCTTTCAGGGCTTCTCTGCCCATTTCCTGGCAGGGCCTGACAACTGGCTGATTGATGCAAGGTCCTGCTCAGGCAGCTGGAGAGAGCAGTAATTGACCCTAATACTGAGCTGAGTCAGAGAAAGATGACATTCCCGGATGACCCATAAATTGTACAACTATGGTTTGGTAACCTACTGCATCATTCTCTTCATACAAATTACAGTGAACATTGGCGCGACTCTGGTTTCTGTGGGCCCTAGGGACCTGAGTTATGCCCTAGGCCACTCTTACCCATTGACATTGAATGGAGTGTCCCTACAGTGAAAAGACAGTAAGCACACTGATGTTGACATGTACTGGAGTGTCCCTACGGTACAAATACAGTAAGCAAACTGACTATCCCTCCTCTGGCTACGCCCATCTCATGAGGCCTACTCAGGTCACCAATCACTCTTCATAGTTCCTTCTATGCCAGGCTCCCTAAGTGCAGTTCTTGGGCTGCACACAGCAGGATCTCTCCACTCGCAGCCCTTAGATGGGTGCAACTGTGTGCACACGTGATCCTATGTAGCCAGCCCAGGGCCTCCTACTCTTGCTGCACCACAGCAACCATTCTTCAGCAAGGGGGCACCGGGGGTCAAACGCGCAGCCCATATTACCATGAGCTTACTGTCTGGGAGTCCCTGACTAGGAGGCTCCCTCAGAGTAAAAGGTCAAAAACCAGGTGGTCAAAAAGCGAAAACAAATCAGGTCAGACCAGATGGTCAGAACCATCCTCTCACAGTTCTCAGTTGCATATTCTGTCCCAGGTGTATTATTATATATGTGCTTGAAGCACGCTCAAGTGAGACATGGAAAAGCAGTGCCGACCAACTTTTGAGAGCTACAGTTTTTGTACTTCAGAAAGTTCACACTTGCCCAATGCCAAACTGTTTAACTCTGAAAAGGGTTGATCCCCTTCTTATTCATGCAAAAGGCATCTGTGACAGTTTTGAGCAAACTCTCACAGGCTATGACACAACCCCAAATCACATCAAATTAAACCAAGCCCAAACAAGGGGTAGCGGGCTGTCAACAAGAGAGAGACAGAGTTTGCTGAATGTTTTTACTAGCTGATGAGTATTTCTTTTGCTTTTTAAAACAAATTTTATTGAGTTTGTTTATTCTGGGCAAAGAGCCAGTAGGATGCAAATAAAACTTCCAATCGGAAATGTAAACTTAGAAATGGAAACATATGTCAAGTAACTAAGACCCCTTCCTGCCGCCCCCCCCTTCCTACCCAGCCCCACATTCAGAAGGACCTGCATTGCTCATAGAATGGCCACCAAGTGGTCACCCTGCATCTAACTTCCTGATGTCTTCCTCCAGACATTCTGCAGTATTGTGGGTTGTTGCCAGCACTATGCCTCAGTAGTTGGTCCTCCGCTGCCATGTCTTGTGTTTCTATGGGCATCTCCTGGCCTGGAAGAAAAATAATTCCAGTTGCATACAGAAATATAGCCCCCTCTTCCATTTGTTTTAGGAAGGAGCATTGGGCAGTTTCCAAATCTGCGATATGTCCCTTTTTGTCATGGTGAGGACAAACAAGAGAAACTTAATTTTGTACCTCTTTTTGCCTATCCCCTCCATTATGTGGAGCAGGGTCAATTTAGGGTTCAACAAGTTGTCCCGAGAAAGCATGTCACCTAGGCAGCCAGTCTCTTCCCGCCAAAAATAAGTCAATGAAGAGCAGTCTAATCAGTGTTTATGAGTGTACTATCCCCTTCATCGCATCTAAGACACCACAGGGACTCCACAACCCCCGTACGGCACAACCGGTGTCTGGTGTAATATGCCCTGTGGAGATATTTAAATTGAATGAGGCATAGCCAAGCCAAAATGGCCACCAGTCATCATCGCCCAAAGGGCCAAGGTCAGATTCCCAGGCCTGTCTGAGGGATGTAAGAGTATGTGCACCGTTAAGTATTAGAGATTAATATAGTCTGGAAATTCTGTGATACCCTAGGTCGCCAGAGAGGAGCTTGCCGTCCAGGGGTTTAAAGTCTGGCAAGGCATCCAAGTGCCTAATGTAGGGCATTGTGGTGTGTCTGAGCTGTAGATAACGGTGGAATTGACTACAATGTAATTGATATTCTTCTTGTAGTTCCTGGAATGATTTCAGCGCTGTGCCTGTTATGATATCCCCCAGTGTAGAAATGCCTACCTTGTGACATCTGGTGAAGCCCATGAGATTGGCCGCCTGGCACAAGTCTGAGCTATGCCACAGGGGAGTGTATTTTGTGAGTCTGCCGCATCAGCCCCAATATCTCAGGGTAGATCACCAAAGGGAAAACACCACCTGTGTTGCTGAAGGAAGGTGATCAGTTTTCACATTGCCATATAAGAATGACAATATCGAGGTGCCACATTTCACTGGCATTTGCAGGGTCCCCATGGGGGGCACACCACCAGCCAGTTATGATGAGTAGCTGTGATGCCATGTAGTAAGAATTAAAATCTGCCTCTGTGACTCTGCTCGCAACTCTTTTGAACCAGTTCCTTAACTCACTAGTGTGGGAGCAAAAGGAAGATTGGCATATTAGTGCAGTCTGGCATCCAGGGCCTCCTAGAAGTCAGATCATCAATTTTCAAATTTTTGACAAGAGAGTGAAATGGAGAGTGTAGTTGAACTATCAAAAACTAAGCCAGGTATATCTCCTGCAATCAAAGAGCAAGGATGAGGTAGGTAGTAATATATAAAAAACAAAATCAATTGAAAAGAAGGTCAAAAGGCAGAAAGTTTATGTCTGGACTTTGATAAAGCAATTCCAAAGCTGAAGGGCACTATAAAATAGCCAAGTTCCTGTAACATGGAGAGAGATGATATCTTAGATTGAAACTAGGGTCCTAAAACCCTAGTTTCAATCTATTATATTGTCTCATGATATTGTTTTATTTTAATCAAATAAAAGTGAAGAACTGGAGAAGCAAATGAAGGAAGTTTATAAAAACAGAAAGTGAAAAAAGAGAGAAAGGTGATCAATCTCCGACAAGCTGGAGCCAGCGCGAATCATGTGGACCGAGTAAGGAGACGTGGCATAGGCATGAGGACCAGGGGCCGAAGGTCAGGACCGTAAGCGGAGAGTAGCCCCAAGTAGCGGCTGCTCTCTGACCTGGGGATTTGGACCTTTGGCTCCAGGAAGAGAAAAGGAAGAGAAAAGGAAGAGCTGCAGTGTGTTGCGTTGTGGGTGGGTGAATCACGGTGTGTTGCTTACTCTGCTTACACTGCTCTCACTTCACTTACCGCTCATTGCTCTCATTGGCAAATTTGCTCACCGCAGCTGACCACAGTCCACTGCTGCCTGCCACAGCAGTAGTATTGGTGCTTGTGTCCTCTTCACTGCTGCTCTTCTGCCATCCACCCTCCATAACTAATAGCAAAGAGCAACAAAAAAGTGTGAGTGAGAGGGTGGGCACTTGAGACCTGCAAGAATTACCAATTGGAGAGAATATAAAAGGAGCCCTTGCAGCCATAGGAGAGCTTAAACCTTCAGGGAACTACAGGTGAGCTACAGGGAGACAGGTGGGCACCTGGAACCACAAAAGGGCAATGGATACAGGCCTAGGCCCTGTATTTGGCCGAGCCCCAGGTTCACAGAAGTGGACAAACTGAGTTAGAATATGGCTTGCATTCTGGGTGCACTCCTGCTCCTGCTCCCTGAGTTACAGCAACAAATTCCAGCGAACTCCAGCGTCCTGCCTCCGCCCAGTGATCCCCCACCACCCAGACCTGACAAAGCTTCTTGGTCACTAAGCCTTCCTTAGTCCCCCCAAGGCCTCCAGGAACAAGATCTCAAGGAAAAAGGGCTACTTGAACACTGGTGCATGCTCACACCCCTCCCCCACCTGGACCAATGCGAAACCACCTATCAATGGGGATGGGCACCATGGCCAGAAAAGCAGTCTTGGTTTCTCATTAACCCTGCTTGTGTATTTGAGGGCCCCTCTAGGGTACCTCTACCATGAGGACAACTCATCCAAATTGGTGCTTCAGTTTGCCAGCTAGCCTCTTAGTGTGTCACTGAGGGCCTCTCTGAATGTTTGGGCTCCCCTCCTGGTCATCTTTTGGAATTCCGCACATAGAGAGGTGAGTGGCAGCGCAGTCTGTGAGCATTCAAGGCATAAGATCCAAACACAAGGACGTGCCAGTGTTCAAAAGGCTTCTCAGCGGTGATGTCACACAGTGACAATTTTGCAGAAACTCAGGAGAATGAGAACACAAAACACCACATTAACACAGCTGCAACGATGCCAACACTCTCACAAGATGGCCAAAAGGCAAGAGGATAAGCTGCTCTACCCCAGCAAAGGGTGACGGGGGAAGTCCTGAGTACCGTCCAACACTGAACTAGGCAGCAAAATGACTCTGACAGTAGGCAATTCCCCTCAGCTCCACACTTGAGTTTGGGACGGCAGCACACCTTCAAAGTGCAAGAATGATATCAGAGGTTGCCTACCACTGCATGCCAAGGATGACCTAAATCCTCTACCTCAGGAACCCTCAAGCTAAGATCAATCTCCCTCCAGAGGGAGAAGTGTAGAACCTCACAACGTACTTCATAGTAGCTCAGTGTTTAAAATGATTCCACTTGACCTATAGATGATCATCACAGGGAAGGAGATGATAAGTACAACGGCTATCTTGAGGAGCACATGGGTGACACCAGCATACACCACAACAAGGGGGAAGATGAAATCTGAATGGAAATCTTTAGCAATGCCACCCCAAGCTCGGGTCTCAGAACACCCAGCAAAAGTTAACACAAAAGAAACTGAAGTGGTGCTGGAGATCCTAGAGACACAGGACAACCAATCATCACTCCCACGTCCAGCTTTGCTTGCAGAAAGCACAACAAAGGCCAATACAAAAGGCAAACCAGCTGTTCCAGTGGCCCAAGAATACCATGGCACCCACTCACTGCGCAACCCAGCCATGATCACCTGCTCACCACGTGCTAACGGCACAGGGGAGATTCTGATCCAGGGGGAGGAACAGGCTGGCATAGATGCTCTCCAAGGACTTTTATTCCCAGTAGACACCATAGTGGATGATATTGACATGATCCAAAACAGTGAGCAAGGCCAGAGGTGCTTGCTGGCCAGTTTGTGCTCAAGCTTTTCCAGCTCAAGCTTTGTTCATCAAGACAAAGCTTCAAAAATCGAATATGACAGGGAGGAAGAATGCCTTCCCTTATCCCTACCCTCGTATACATTACTAAGCATTAATAATGCACTCAACTCGATGGCCAATGCAGCACTCATCCATGCCGACAAACTTGACGTACAAATAAATATACTACAGTCTGTGACATCATTAATCACCAGAATTGATGGCAAGATGGACTGTCTTGACAGTTAAATAACTAGAGCTCAAGAATCAGCACAACTGGCCCCAAGGCAAGACTCACGCCACTGCAGCACAATTTTACAGAAATTAGAATGTCTGCCCAAAATTATGAGTTCCTTCATGAAGGACTTGAAAAAGGAAATATGGAGCACAGTGGCCAGGAACGAGCCACGTCCGCAAAAAAAAGCCTTAGAGTCCTGAAATCCTTGCGAGGCACAGAAAGCAGGCTGTCCTCACCAAGACCATCTTTGGAGGCCACAAGGCTGAAAGCTATGGGGTCAACCAATGGCCAAGCAATTCTCGACCAAACAAATCAACCATCAATCTGTGGCTACTGCTTTGGTCCAGTGGGAGCATCAGCAGGGTCAAAAACAAGGGCAGGAGCACACCATCCCGAAAGCCAAAGCCCCATGCCCTGACGCTAACACACAAGCCATGGGGGCACACTCCTATCAAGAAAAAAAAACAAGAAAAAAATGAAAACATTGAACAAAAGGAGCAAAACTAAAAATCTGAATCACTTGCATTGGCTCCAGGATGACAGCAAGGATACAAAGGGTAAAACTGACAGACCCATAATAGACCTACATAGATCTGCTATTTGCAACCACAAAGATATCATCAATGAGGAGGCGGACCCCTGCCTCAAATCTGAAACACAAAGAAGTGCTGGGATTACTTCAGCAAACAGGATGCTGGACCACAACTAAACATACCTCTGCAAAAACCACACTATCAAGCTGCAACACTACAAAAGCTCCTAACATGTCCTCAGTGTGGATGCAAACAGCAGCAACCCAAGCGGAACCGAGACGTGAAAAAGTAACAGCCCACCATCACATGGAGAATGGGAGTCTATGGTAAGCCCTAGTACCACACCATTGTCCCTGGGCAGCCCCATGACACCTGCCCCACAAGATAGCCTTCTTAAGACATTAACTCAAAACATCAACAGCTATGGCTCCCCAGAACGAGATCACAGCGAGGGAGCAATTAAGATACCCCCTAAACCAGTTGTAGGGGAACAGTGAGATGGCCTGACATCTGTAAACATCTGCAACTTCAAGATCACATTATACCCTGGGTACACTTCATTAGGAAAGAGAGGCATTCATAACAGAGGGAATATTTTGAAGCTTTGTGGCAACATTCTAGAACTCGAAAACATTACTCCTGCCGATATTGATAAAGCAGCCTTCTGCCTCCTAGATATCAGGGAGACAAATGAGAGCTCTGACATTACCTTCATCAACTCTGAACCATTATATGCCCTAAGAAGGAACAAAACGCACAAAGATAACTGGGAAATACAAGTAAGAGAAGCATGATGGAGCAAATTTTTTTTGTGCCAAGTTAAGGAAAACAATTACAAGCCATAGCCCATGTCCAGCTGTACTCTAAGGTACACCAAAGATGGAATCAGACCTCCTCCAATCACAGAGGGGAATCTATTAATAATAGCAAACCAAAAAAGGGGTGCCGGCCATTGCACCACGCAAACACAGAAATCCCCAGACTGGGTGTGGCTTTCAAATGCACTCAGCACTCGACCTTAGCACACAGCCATCCATAAAGGTCAACCAAGCAACAAATTATTGCTTGAAAATCAGCTCATGAAACACTTG
This sequence comes from Pleurodeles waltl, assembly GCF_031143425.1. Taxonomy (NCBI): domain Eukaryota; kingdom Metazoa; phylum Chordata; class Amphibia; order Caudata; family Salamandridae; genus Pleurodeles; species Pleurodeles waltl. The sequence goes on from NC_090445.1 coordinate 1,036,348,497, forward strand.
AGGCCTAAATGGCTCCAAAGCCAAGATGACAGCCATCAGTAAACTAAAGAAATGCAACATTATCGCCACTCGTCTCCCTGACCTGAATTTACAGCCTATGAATCACCAGCTGTAGCCTCATAGACAGTGGGCCACGCCTCCGGAGGAGTGTAAATTTATTTGAAAAGTGACCTGGCTGCAACTGCCATGAAACTCTGAAAAGGGAGTGGTGACTACATCTTTGTCGAACGCTCATTGGCAAAGACTAGAGCTGTAAGAACTGGGCTCAACCTCATTTCTATCTCCCCCCAGCAAAAACTAGAAGAGAGGCAGAGATGGTCACACTGTTCCCTATTCTGAAAGATCTATCACCTTCACACACAGATGATATGTGGGTCGTGATGGGCGACTTTAATGCAAATCTTATGCAAACAGTGCCGAATAGCCTGTTTGTGGTCCTGGATGATCAAATATGGGTCATACTTACAACTAACAAGCAATTACAAAGAGCTGATAAATAGTGAATCATCCTGGTGTCCTTCCTAAATCAGCTAGTCCTGCGCTCAATGAATCGGAGATTTAGCTCAGTCTGGCCTGCGGCTCACAGGCAAATCTCCGACTTCAGTATGACCACCCTTAACTATATCTGAGTGTTGCTGGACTATTTTATATGCATAAACAAGTTTGTCATGACTCCTTCCTTGGCCATTGACCATGCAGTGCGTACCTGCAAAGTCCTGGCCCCATGGTCCGTCCTCCCTAAAACAAGACCCCTTGGCAACCAAGAACAGCTTGAGCCTGTCAAGAAAATAAAGTGGTCTTTGGCATATCATAAAGAGCAAGGGGCAAGTGTGTACCACTTCCAGGATACAACCTGCAGAGTAAGTCAGGAAATTATCACTACAAATTTCTGGGGGTTTCTGTCCGACCATCTAAGGAAAAATCTATGCAGCTCGGGAAATACAGACAATGCAAGTCATCTGTAAACACTAGTTCTGCAGCCAACATAGATCGTCAACTAATGACCTTAAAACGCAGCTTAAATAAAGCCCTGCAGAAACTTAGCAAAGACGGGGGGTAAGAAATGGCTTCAGACCCGGTTACTACAATTCGCCTAAAATATAGAAAAGCCCTCCACGACTAAAGGAGGAAAAAGGAAACTCACAGGTGGGTTGATTCATATGAGGTAATAAAATCAAGGGACCAGAGGAAGTTTTGGCTATGGGTCAACAAATGCTCCAATTTAAACCATCAGGCTACCGTCACCAATATATCCCCCGGGGATGAGAAATCTATACGTGGATTCTCCTCAGACCCATTGTGTAGAAAAGTACCATCTTGCCTGGTACGTTACCCCCATTTTTACTTGTATGCATGTTTGTTTTTGCCTGTGTCACTGGGATCCTGCTAGCCAGGACCCCAGTGCTTATAAAGTGTGCCCTATATGTGTTCCCTCTGTGGTGCCTAACTGTATCACTGAGGCTCTGCTAACCAGAACCTCAGTGTTTATGCTCTCTCTGCTTTTAAAATGGTCACTGCAGGCTAGTGACCAATTTAACCAATTCTGATTGGCACACTGTAACACGCTTATAATTCCCTAGTATATGGTACCTAGGTACCAAGGGTATTGGGGTTCCTGGAGATCCCTATGGGTTGCAGCATTTCTTTTGCCACCCATAGGGAGCTCAGACAATTCTTACACAGGACTGCCACTGCAGCCTGAGTGAAATAATGTCCACGCTATTTCACAGCCATTTTACACTGCACTTAAGTAACTTATAAGTCACTTATATGTCTAACCTCACTTAGTGAAGATTAGGTGCAAAGTTACTTAGTGTGAGGGCACCCTGGCACTAGCCAAGGTGCCCCCACATTGTTCAGGGCAATTTCCCCAGACTTTGTGAGTGTGGGGACACCATTACTTGCATCAATTACACATAGGTTAATCCCTATATGTAGCGTCACAATGGTAACTCCGAACATGGCCATGTAGCATGTCTAGGATCATGGAATTGTCACCCCAATACCATCCTGGTATTGGGGTAACAATTCCCTGCATCCCCTGGGCTCCAGCATAGAGCCCGGGTACTGCCAAACTAACTCTCTGGGGTTTTCTCTGCAGCTACCGCTGCTGCCAACCCTCAGACAGGGTTCTGTCCCCCTGGGGCCTGGGCAGCCCAGTCCCACGAAGGCAGAACAAAGGATTACCTCTGAGACAGTGTGTTACACCCTCTCCCTTTGGAAATAGGTGTTAGGGGCCTGAAAGGAGTAGCCTCTCTTGGCCTCTGGTAATGCTTTGAAGGGCACAGATGTGCCCTCCTTGCATAAGCCAGTCTACACTGGTTCACGGATCCCCCCAGCCCTGCTCCGGCGCAAAACTGGACAAAGGAAAGGGGAGTGACCATTCCCCTGACCAGTACCTCCCAAGGTGAGGTGCCCAGAGCTCCTCCAGTGTGTCCCAGACCTCTGCCATCTTGGATGCAGAGGTGTGAGGGCACAATGGACATCTCTGAGAGGCCAGTGCCAGCAGGTGACGTCAGAGACCCCTCCTGATAGGTGCTTACCTTTCTCTGTAGTCAATCCTTCTCTGAGGGCTATTGGGTCTATCCTGTGGTTTTCTCTTCGGATAACGAATGCAAGAGCTCACCAGAGTTCCTCTGCACTTCCCTCTTCGACTTCTGCCAAGGATCGACCGCTGACTGCTCCAGGATGCCTGCAAAACCGCAACAAAGTAGCAAGAAGACTACCAGCAACATTGTAGCACCTCATCCTGCCGGCTTTCTTGACTGTTTCCTGGTGGTGCATGTTCTGAGGGCTGTCTGCCTTCACCCTGCACTGGAGGCCAAGAAGGAATCTCCCGTGGGTCAACAGAATCTTCCCCCTGCCAACACAGGCACCAAACTTCTGCATCACCAGTCCTCTGAGTCCCCTCTCATCTTGATGAGCATGGTCCCTGGAACACAGGAGATGGATCCAAGTGTCCCCAACAGTCCAGTGGCCCTTCTGTCTAAACTTGGTGGAGGTAAGTCCTTGCCTCCCCATGCCAGACAGTAATCCTGTGTACCGTGTGAACTGCAGCTGCTAGGGCTTCTGTGCACTTTTGCAAGACGTCCTTTCTGCAAAGCCTAGCCCAGGTCCCCACCACTCCGTCCTGCATTGCCCAACTCGCTGAGTTGGACTCCAACTTCGTGGGACCCTCTTTTGTTGTGCTGAGATAACCGCCGTGCTCAGATCTTCTGAATGCCTCTTCAAGTGCTTCTGCGAGTGCTGCCTGATTCTGTGTGGGCTCTCTGTATTGCTGAGCGCCCCCTCTGGCCTCTCCTCCAAGGGGCGACCTCCTGGTCCTTCCTTGGCCCTAGCAGCACCCAAAACCTTCAATTGCAACTCTTGCAGCTAGCAAGGCTTGTTTGCAGTATTTCTGCGTGGAAACAAATCTGCATCCACCACCACGCCATGGGACATCTTCTGACCAAAGGAGAAGTTCCTGGCACCTTCTGTTGTTGCAGAATCTTTGGCTTCTTCCACCCGGAGGCAGCCCTTTTGCACCTTCATCCTGCCCCCCCGGACGCTTGCGTGACACATGGACTTGGTCCCCTTCCTTTGCAGGTCCTCAGGTCCAGGAATCCATCTTCAGTGCTTTACAGTCAGTTGTTGCCTTTGAAGAATCCCCTATCTCGACTTTACTGTCTTTCTGGGTAGTAAGGTAGGGTCTTGGGTGGGGTATCTTGGACACCCTTAGGGCCATATTTATACTCAGTTTGCGCCGGATTTGCGTCGTTTTTTTTTACGCAAATTCGACGCAAAACGAACTCCATATTTATACTCTGGCGTTAGATGCGTCTAGCGCCAAAGTCCATGGAGTTTGCGTCATTTTTTAGCGTGGACACCTACTTTGCGTTAATGATATGCAAGGTAGGCGTTCCCGTCTTAAAAATTGACTCCGAGGCATGTGCGCCGTATTTACACTCCCGGGCAAAAATGACGCCCGGGAGTGGGCAGGTAAAAAAAAATGACGTCCAGCCGCTTTTGCGTCGTTTTTTAGCGCCTGGTCAGGGCAGGCATTAAGGGACCTGTGGGCTCGGAAGGAGCCCAGAGGTGCCCTCCCATGCCCCCAGGGACCCCCCCTGTCACCCTTGCACACCCCAGGAGGACGCCTAAGGATGGAGGGACCCATCCCAGGGAACTTAAGGTAAGTTCAGGTAAGTATTTTTTTTATTTTTTTTTGTGGCATAGGGGGGCCTGATTTGTGCCCCCCTACATGCCACTATGCCCAATGACCATGCCCAGGGGACATAAGTCCCCTGGGCATGGCCATTGGGCAAGGGGGCATGACTCCTGTCTTTGCTAAGACAGGAGTCATTTCAATGGGGGTTGGGAGTCAAAAAAAATGGCGCAAATCGGGTTGAGGCGAAAATTTTGCCTCAGCCTGACCTGCCCCATTTTTTGGCGCCCAAGCTCCATTTTCCCCTACACCGGCGCTGCCTGGTGTACGTCTTTTTTTGTGACGCGCACCAGGCAGCTCCGCCGGCTAACGCCGGCTAACGTCATTGAATAAATACGGCGCCCGCATGGCGCTTCAGAATGGTGTTAGCCGGCGTTAGATTTTTTGACGCACAACTGCGTTGGCGCAGTTGTGCGTTGAAAAGTATAAATATGGCCCTTAGTGTTTTCTTACACTCCCAGTGACCCTCTACACACTACACTAGGCCTGGGGTCCATTCACGGTTCGCATTCCACTTTTGGAGTATATGGTTTGTGTTGCCTCTAGGCCTATTGTCTCCTATTGCATTCTATTGTGTTCTACAGTATTTCCACTACTTTTCTAACTGTTTACTTACCTGATTTTGGTTTGTGTGTAGATGTTGTGTATATTACTTACCTCCTAAGGGAGTATATCCTCTGAGATACTTTCGGCTTATTGTCACTAAAATAAAGTACCTTTATTTTTAGTAACTCTGAGTATTGTGTTTTCTTGTGATATAGTGCTATATGATATAAGTGGTATAGTAGGAGCTTTGCATGTCTCCTAGTTCAGCCTAAGCTGCTCTGCTATAGCTACCTCTATCAGCCTGAGCTGCTAGAACACTACTAATCTACTAATAAGGGATAACTGGACCTGGCACAAGGTGTAAGTACCACAAGGTACCCACTATAAGCCAGGCCTGCCTCCTACACATAGCCTGCCCAAAACCACTAGAGAAGAGACCTGAATGGCTTATGCCGCTGCCTGACCCAGACCCTCTAGACACGCATCCAATAACCCTTGCCCAAGTAGCACCATTAATGAAGTCAATGCAAGCAGGTGATGCGCTTGGCCTAGGTGGCATCACAGCCACAGTATACAAGTCGGACCTATTTCGATGGGCCACAGTAATGGTGCCTTTCCTCCAGGATTGCCAATTAGGGGAGGCATTCCTGAGATATGTAGGGGTTCACTTTTGGTCCCTATCCACAAGAAAGGCTTGTGATCGTGCCTGGGGGACTACTGATTGATAGCGCTGCTGGACGTTGAGAGGAAGTATTGCACCAGTATATTAAACCAAGAACTCCAAGCCTGGGTGGAAGAAAGGAAGCTGATCCCCTGTCTCAAACTGCCCTTCAAATGGGCTGCCATATTGAAGGCAATCTCATCTGCATCTCCCATCTGAATGAAGCCACAATAGCAGGCAAGGGAAGGGCCCTGTATGCAGGGTTTATTGACTTCCAAACTGCATTTGATGGTGTGTTGCATACAAAACTCTGGGTTAAACTCAACACTTGAGGCATCCCTTAGAATTTATTAAAAGTAATTATCACCCTTAACTCCGACACCCGGGTAAAGATAAGAGTTAACATTGGAAGGACCACCACTGGCAAAATTCGGATAAACAAAGGCTTGAAGCACAGGTTTATACTGGTACCACTCGGATTTAATCTTTGCCTGGCCAACAACCCAGAACCTTTTGCGCCGTGAGAGAATTTTCACCATAAATGGCCTTGACATTCAATCACTTCAGTATGTGGACTATATGGCCCTTTTAAACCAAACGCCTATTCGCCTCTGGAGACTCTTCAATACACTAACCGTCTATGTAAGGCCAACTACCTAAAAGTGAATATAAGGAAAACAAAGGTGATGATAATCTCCCATAAGCTGGTAAAAAGGTCATGGTTCATTGAGAGAAAAGCCATTGAGGTGGTGAATATGTACAAATATTTGGGAGTCTGGCTGGACCACAGAGGCCGCTTGGCAGCACACATTACTAGCCGGCATTGGGCAGCTAATTCTTTAAAATCTGCCTTTTCGCAAGTGAAAAAATCAATGAATACCCCTGATTTGTTCCTGCTCCTGAAAGTAATAGGACTCAAATTCCTTTTCACTGTGGCATATGGGGTACTGACATCCAGAGACAGAATGGCCAATTGGCTGGACACAGCACAGTCATCTCACTATCAAAGAGTAATTTTGCTTCCAAATTGCACTTCACATGCTCAAATTTGTCAAGAGTTTTGGTTAATCTCACAGCAATGGTTATTAAAACTCAGATTCCTAACCTTCAGTCTGAAAGCCAAGCAGACAAAGGAGAGCACATTGAAAAACTTTATTTGGGAACTAATCAGTAACCTGACAACAAATTGGCATAAATGTCTAAACCACACTTGTGAGGCTCTAGAAGCATTTGCAGTCTGGGCAAGTGGGTTGCTGGTACCTATGGTAGCTAAGCTGCTGCTCAAACAAGCTCAGCTAATACTGGCAGAGCGTGATTTATAAGCTGTGAAGAATTTGGGGCCCAGCGGTCTGTGTAGGAGGTTGGCCTGGCTTGTAGTGGGTACCAAAGGTATTTACACCTTATACCAGGTCCACTTATCCCTTGTTAGTGAAATGTAGTCAGTGTCTAGAAGCTGGGGTCTCTAGGGGTAGTGTGTATGAGCAGCCAAGGCATAACTAGGAGACATGCAAAGTTCATGCAATATTACTTTAGTCACACAGTACTCACACACATGAAAGAAAATGCTCGGGGGCATATTTATACTCCGTTTGCGCCGAATTTGCGTCATTTTTTTCGACGCAAATTAGACGCAAAACTAACTCCATATTTATACTTTGGCGTTAGATGCGTCTAGCGCCAAAGTTCATGGAGTTAGCGTAATTTTTTTGCGTGAACACCTTCCTTGCGTTAATGATATGCAAGGTAGGCGTTCCCGTCTTAAAAAATGACTCTGATGCATATGCGTCGTATTTATACTCCCGGGCAAAAATGACGCCCAGGAGTGGGCGGGTCTAAAAAGCCCGCATTAGCGCCGGATTTTAACGCCTGGGTCAGGGCAGGTGTTAAGGGACCTGTGGGCTCAGAATGAGCCCAGAGGTGCCCTCCCCTGCCCCCAGGGACACCCCCTGCCACCCTTGCCCACCCCAGGAGGACACCCAAGGATGGAGGGACTCACCCCAGGGACATTAAGGTAAGTTCAGGTAAGTATTTTTTTTTAAAAAAAATTGTGGCATAGGGGGGCCTGATTTGTGCCCCCCTACATGCCACTATGCCCAATGACCATGCCCAGGGGACATAAGTCCCCTGGGCATGGCCATTGGGCAAGGGGGCATGACTCCTGTCTTTGCTAAGACTGGAGTCATTTCAATGGGGGTTGGGAGTGAAAAAAAAATGGCGCAAATCGGGTTGAGGCGATTTTTTTGCCTCAGCCTGACTTGCACCATTTTTGGACGCCCATACTCCATTTTCCCCCTACGCCGGCGCTGCCTGGTGTACGTCGTTTTTTTTAACGCACACCAGACGGCGCCGGCGGCTAACGCCGGCTAACGTCATTCAATAAATACGGCGCCCGCATGGCGCTTCAGAATGGCGTTAGCCGGCGCTAATTTTTTTGACGCAAAACTGCGTTAGCGCAGTTTTGCGTCAAAAAGTATAAATATGGGCCTCAGTGTTACAAAAATAAAGGTACTTTATTTTGGTGACACAAATGCCAAAAACACCATACAGACTATACTCTCTTAGGAGGTAAGTAATACACAAATTATATACACTAGTATGCAGAAATAGCTGTAAAAACAGTTAGAAAACAGTAGTGAAAATAGCAATAGTTAGAAATGGCTAGGGGGGGACACAAACCATATACTAAGAAAGTGGAATACGAAAGTCGGTTTCCCACCTAGGCAAGTGTAGTGTGTAGAGGTATGCCAGGAGTGTTAGAAAGCACCAAAGATAAGTCATCATCATCATCATCATAATCACTTTATTTCGGTAAAATTATACCATAAAAGTGCAATACAAAACAGTCACACAAAAAAATAGGGATAAGAATAAAAGTATTAAAATTTAAAATAGTTCCCTAAAATCAACAAGTGTGAAACAGCAAAATGCAATGCCTAAAAATTGCCATAAATATAAGAATATAAAAAAGACATGCAGTATCAACTGGATAATAACTCAAATATCCTGCCAGCCATACATTATGTTTCACGACTGTGGTCTGCTATGCCTACTACTAATATCTGTTACTAAATGTTATTAGTTTTTTTTTTTAAATCCCAAGTCTAAAATGCCAGATAGATTCGAGAAATTTAGCCAAAGAGCACACCATTTGTACAGAAGGATCTGATTTAAATAATCTCAGAGCAGGTAAGCAGTTCCTGAAACCCATTTGTTTGCATAGGGGGATGATCCAAAGGGCCCTCTGTTTGTGATATGCGGGACATTGAAAGAGGACATGGATCACAGATTCTTCGATCTCGCAGCCCATCGGACATAACTTTGACCTGTTTTTTGAATCGGACCATTTGTAGGTTAGGGTGCGCAGAGGAAGAGACCCTATTCTAAATCTAATATACAAAGCGCGTGCAAGCGGAGTGGATATAACATCCATGTTGTGCTCTAGCTCATAATGGCATTTAATCTGTAAAAAACTATCAGTCATAGAGGAAGGCAAAACTTTGGCCAAGTGCGAAGATTGGGCATTAAGCCAAAATGCGTCCTTCAGGATCTGTGTAGCATTTTTGGGGATAGAAGAAGGGTCCATCCAATAGGTCCCCAAGCCAAGACGAAAAAAAGACCAATCTACATAAGCACACCACTTAATTCTTGTAATAGAGTTGGTGCCCACCAAAGATAAGTAATAGAACCCACCCCAGAGCCCAGGAAAGCAGGAGTAAATCACACTAACTTTCCTAGAACACACAAGAACACGAGAAAGAAGATTATGCAAGAAGAGAAGAGACTGCTAGACACCAACAGTGGATTCCTGGACCTGAAGACCTGTGGAAGAAGGGGACCAAGTCCAAGAAGCACAGAAGAGTCCAGGGAGAACACGAGCCCCTGCTAACCCGGATGAAGGTGCCTAAGAGGAACCACTGGTGAAGAACAACAGTCAGTACTGCACCGAAGAAGACGGATGCGGGTTCCTGGTTGGTGCAGATGATGCCCCATGCCGGATGGAAGATTGCAGTCTGGTTTGCGTTGTTGGTGGTTTGCGCCAACAAGCCTTGGCACATGCAAAGATAACGGTTAGTGGAAAATGGCACTGCCCATGATCAGGAGGGACCTGGTGGACTCCACCCAGGAGGGGAGTCAGAGGGGGCTGTCAGAAACTCAGAGAGTGCACAGAAGGCCAGGCAGCGTGCACAGGAGTCTCACAGCACAAGGACAAAGAAGGAGCAAAAGGAGGCCCATGCAGCACTGCACAAAGGGAGCCCACGCCGCCGGAGAACCGCTGAGGAAGCTGTGCATCGCAGGAAGGAGTGCTGGGGGCCAGAGCTGCACGGTGCATGAAGATCTTCATGGAACGATGCCAACAAGCCTTGGCAACTGCAAAACACACAGTGAACGGGGGTACTGTCTTGTGTGGGGAGGCAAGCTCTTACCTCCACCAAAGTTGGACAGTAGGACATCAGTACATCCCTACCATTGGAACCACTTCAGTCAACCACCCGTGATGCTGGATCCACATCTGGAGAGAGGACTCAAGTCACTGGTCTTTGCTACAGAGGGGTGCCTGCTGAAGCAGGGAAGTGACTCCTTCACTTCAAGGGAGAGTCCTTCATTCTTCTGGTGCAGGCTGAAGACAGGCAGTCCTTGGAGGATGAATGACCTGGAAACAGTTGCAGTTGCTGGCAGGAGCTGGAAATACAATGTTGCAGAAGTCGTCTTTGCTTCTTTGTTGCAGTTGTAGAGTTTGGTAAGAAGGTGAAGTAAAGGATGCAGAGGATTCCTGCTGGAGTCTTGCAATCTGAATCTGAAGAACCACCAAAGAGAGAGACCCTAAATAGCCCTGGACGGGGGATTGGTCAGCTACACAGGTAAGCACCTATCAGGGGAGGGCTCTGACATCACCTGCTGGCACTGGCCACTCAGATGCTTCCAGAGTTCCCTGCCAACTTGGAATCCAAGATGGCAAAACCCAGGGACCCTCTGAAGGAGTTCTGATCACCACACCTGGGGTGGAGATGGACAGGGGAATGGTCACTCCCCTTTCCTTTGTCCAGTTTCACTCCAGAGCGGGGACTTGCAGTCCTTGAACTGGTGTAGACTGGATTATGCAAGGAGGGCACCTTCAAAGCATTTCCAGAGGTTCTGGGAGGCTACCCCTCCCAAGCACGTAACACCTATTTCCACAGGGAGAGGGTGTAAAACCCCTCTGCCAAAGGAAATGCTTTGTTATGCCTTCCTGGGCTTGAGCAGCTTGAGCAACAGTAGGGCAGAAACCTGTCTGAGAGGTGGCAGTAGCTGGGGCTGCCTTGAAAACCTCAGAAGGCTGTCATTGCAATACTGGGGGACCTGTAAGTGCCCACAGAGTGCATGGAATGATACAATCAATGCTTGCAAAAGCCTTGGGGTATGATTCCAACATGTTTGATACCAAACATAGTCATATTCTGAGTTACCATTGTGAAGCTGGACATAGGAAGTGACCTATGTCCAGTGTATGTGTAAAATGGCTTCCTTGCACTCACAAAGTCTGGGGAAATGAACCTGGAGGTCGTGGGGGCACCTCTGCCAGTACAGGTGTGCACTCACACACGTGTATTCTGCAACCTGCCTTCAGGGCAGGGAGGCCTGGAATAAAGATGACTTATAAGTGACCTGGTGCCGTGTAAATGGCAGTGAAACGGTGCATGCACCTTTGCACACAGGCTGCAATGGCAGTCCTGTAGAAGCCTTTGCATGGGCTCTCTATAGGTGACAATAGAAATGCTGCAGCCAATAGGGATCCCCTGGAACCCCAATGCCTTGGGGACCTAGGTACCACATACTAGGGACTTATAAGGGGTGACCAGTATGCCAATTTTGGGTGAAATACTGGGTTTCCAGTATGCAGTGACAAATTCTAGATGAGAGAGAGCATAATCACTGGGGTCCTGGTTAGCAGGATCCCAGTGAACACAGTCAAACACACTGATATCCGGCAATAATTGGGGGAAACATGCCAAAAAGAGGGTACTTTATTATAGTCTGGTCATGGTCCCTCCTGTCTTACCTCTCTCTACCCCTAAACCTAAGCATGACACGCTATCTAATGGGCCTGCACTTCGGTTTTGTCCTGCCGAAATCCTACTGGTATGGCTGGAGGAACCTGGATGACACTGACAGGCAAATCACTGACCCATGTCCTCTGTCTCTGTGAGGAGTTGTCCCCTCTAAACAAGTTATGGCTTTGATTGCTCTGGCGCATTTTAAATGTATGGACTTGCCGAGGAGTTGTAGAAGCATGCCTGAGAGGTGAATCTGCACAGTTGGCTGCCAGTTTTATGGAAATTATGAAAGCTGCTGTTGCTCTGTGTAGGAGGTCGGCTCACTATATAGTGTAGAAAACCGGTGTGCTCTGTGCAGAGTCCAAGCAATCCCACCTTCGTATTTAGAGGTAACAACCAGACCAACTAATGCTCTATTTTTTGTGGTAGCTTGGTCAAGCAGTTAGGCTAATCTTGAAGATGTTCTAAGCATTTGTTGTACTCACACTATCAATAAATTAATAAATAATAAAGTTTTTAAGACCAAGATCATCAGAATCAGGAAAGTACTACTTAAGTTATGATTTTTCAAAGGATCTGTTTCTGTGTGTAATTATACACCATAGGAATCAAAAGGGGAAAACTTTAAAGTTGTATATAAAATCAGGCATGCTCTCACAAGTGTCACCTTTTGCTTTCAGGTCGAGGTTGTTGAGATATCCTGTGGACCAGCCGGAGATGTTCAGGTGGCTCCCAGTGCCGGCGGCTGAAGGTCTTGGATCTGGCGCGCCACAGAGAAGCGGATGACTTGGAAATGCACTGCACAGAGGGAGTTAGCGGTAAGTCTGGTTGGTCCCGTTGGAGGGTGGAGATTGCAAGGGGTTAGAGCAGAGCTGGTTCTCCAATATAGGGGCCAGGGAGGCTGGGTGCACAGCAGACAGGTCAGCCAAGGGTTGTGCATTAGGTAGCCTTTTGAGCCATGTATAGGTCCCTTGGAGGATGTTTTGCAGGTCAGCAGGGCCACTCTGGGGGGTGGTTCTTGGGTGTCCTGACGTCCCTTGATTGTTGCTTGCTCCTTGGAGAGTCCAGAGTGGACTTTTCTTCTGGGTGGGTTATATTGGGAGTTTAGTACCACTGGCTATTACACAGTTCAACCACTGGAGGTTGCAGTGCCACCAAACTTGACACACTTACAGGGTTTGTCCTCTTGGTCTGTAGGGTAAAATGTGGTCTGGCTGCTGTGTCAGATTCATTAGTCAGTGGCCAGTCAGTGAAAAGGACTTCACTGGATCTGGCTTGCTGGTTGCAGGGAGAGCTACCTTCAATCTGGAGGGAGGTAATTGGCAAATTATAAAAGGTTGGAGGTCCTCTGGGGTTTCTTAGAGTCTTCCCTATGTTCAGTTGACCCCTCAGCAGTGACTAGTGAGTCCTGGATACAACAGGAAGGGTTTGGAGCCCTTTTCTTCTTGCAGCAGGCCTTGGGTCTTCTTTGTCACTGGTTTTCTTGTGTCCATCAAATCTGATCTGCAGGTCTAGGGATTCCCACTAAATGCTGCATTTAGTGGGTATTTAGGGGTGTACCTTGTAGTGACCAATGTGCCACTTACTTAAGGGTGGCTACATCCACTATGTGACCACTTCCTGTGGGAAGAGTTCACATCCCTAACCCTGATTGGCTATTTTTCCTGTTATTGAAGATGAGGGAACATGCAATGGAGTGGTCACTCCGCCAGCCACACCTAAGGGGTGGTGCAGGCTAAGGATGGTCACTCTCCCATCCTTTGTTAGTTTTCCCACTGTTCCTTTCACCAAAAGTGGAGTCTGGGATGGGGGTGGCCATCTTCTGCTAACAGCAAATAGCTGGAGTGGTGCTTCAAAGGTGGCATGGCCTTTGAAGCTTCATGCCAGAGCAGGGCACATTCTTGGAGGTAGGAGGTGTGACAACTCTACCCAGGAAGGGCTTTGTCTTTTAGTCCCGGAGAGCAGAGTCTCTCGCCCCAGGGATCCAGAATCATGTCTGGTGGCAGCAGGCTGCTTTGAATTAGACATCAAGCATGCCACGGTGGTGTAGCTTTTGCTGGGTCACCTCTTAGGTGGCCCTGGGTACCAAACAACCCAGGGTTCAGAGCATCCATCCTGTAGCTGGGGAACTCATGATGACCAGTGTCCAGCACATGAACGTGCTGTGGCTCCCTGTATACTTACTATGTTTAAGGTTTTGTAAAGAAACAGTAGGGGCATATTTGTTAATGCAACTATATGTGCTCACATGCATTATAGTGCACCCTGCCTTAGGGTTGTAAGGCCTGCCAGAGGGGTGACTTACCTATAGTGCATGCAGTGGTAGTATACAGGGCACTGGGTGTGAGTTATAGTTACCTGAGAAAACCTTAATTATAACTGGTGAATTTCTCTGGTCAATCAATCATGGTGCTTCTAGAGCATGGCTATTCACCATTTCGGGTCTCAAGGTGCTTGGGGTAGGGTGGGTTCTGCTGCTCAGTTGAATGCTGGATGGCCGATTCAGAAGAGCCAGGTCTTATGATCCTTACTGAATTGAGTCAGAGAGGGAGATTGCCAGAGATTAGGAGGAAGAGAGTTCCTGGTCTTTGCACTGAGGCAGGAGAAAGATCTTCCTCCAGCTGTGGTCTTGGGGATCCATGGGATGGTGGTCAGGGGCAGGTGAGCAGAGCAGAGTTGTCTGGTTGGCATGTGGAAGGCAAGGTGGTGATTGAGGTATGCATTTCCAATGTTGAGGAGGGCTTTGTGGGAGTGCATGAGGAGCTTGATGGTGATTCTTTTGTTTATTGGGAGCCAATGGAGGTCTCTCAGGTTCCCAGAAATGTGGCTGTTGCGAGGGATGTCCGGGATGAGACTGGCAGCAGTGTTCTGGATTCTTTGCATCTTCCTTTGGAGCTTCAGGGTGGTGCCTGCATAGAGTGTGTTGTCGTAGTCAAGCTTACTGCTGACGAGTACCTGGGTGACTGTTCTTATTAATTCAATGGGTATCCACTAGATGACCTTTCAGAGAAGATGGAGCATGTGGAAGCAGGAGGACAAGATAGTGTTGACTTGGGGGTTCATAGAGAGCGAGAGGTCGAAGATGATGCTGACGCTACGTGCATGGTCGGCTGGTGTGGGGGTGTCTGATCGCTGTGGGCCTCCAGGAGTGATCCAAGGTGGAGGGTGTGGTACCCAGAATGAGGACTTCTGTCTTATCAGAGTTGAGCATGAGGCAGCTGTCTTTCATCCATGAGGCGACTGCCTTCATCCCGTTGTGGAAGTTGGTCTTACCGACCTTAGGTTCATCACTGAGGATGAGGATCAGCTGTGTGTTATGAGCGTAGGAGACAATGTTAAGTCAGTGGTTTCTGATGATGTTTGCTAGCAGGGCCATGCAGATGTTGAAGAGAATGGGGCTCAGGGAGGAGCCTTGAAGGATGCCAAAGCTGATCTCTGTAGGTTCGGATGTGAACAGTGGGAGCCTGAGTTTCTGGGTTCAGCCGGTGAGGAAGGAGAGCATCCATTCTAGGGCTTTGCCGAGGATGACCGGTGACAAGCAAATCACTGACCCATGTCCTCTGTCTCTGTGAGGAGTTGTCCCCTCTAAACAAGTTTTGGCTTTGACTGCTCTGGCGCATTTTAAATGTATGGACTTGCCGAGGGGTTGTAGAAGCATGCCTGAGAGGTGAATCTGCACAGTTGGCTGCCAGTTTTATGGAAATTATGAAAGCTGCTGTTGCTCTGTGTAGGAGGTCGGCTCACTATATAGGGGGTGATTCTAACTTCGGCGGGCGGCAGAGGCCGCCCGCCGAAGTTCCCCCACCAAAATACCACTCCGCGTTCAAAAGACCGCTGAGGGTATTTTGGGATTTGCCCTGGGCTGGCGGGCGGCCGCCAAAAGGCCGCCTGCCAGCCCAGGGCAAATCAACCTTCCCACGAGGACGCCGGCTCAGAATTGAGCCGGCGTAGTGGGAAGGTGCGACGGGTGCAGTGGCACCCGTCGCTTATTTCAGTGTCTGCATAGAAGACACTGAAATACTTTGTGGGGCCCTCTTACGGGGGCCCCTGCAGTGCCCATGTCATTAGCATGGGCACTGCAGGGGCCTCCAGGGGCCCTGCGGCACCCCCTACCGCCATCCTGTTCCTGGCGGGAGTCCCGCCAGGAACAGGATGGCGGTAGGGGGTGTCAGAATCCCCATGGCGGCGGAGCGCGCTCCGCCGCCATGGAGGATTCTGCAGGGCAGCGGGAAACTGGCGGGAGACCGCCGGTTTCCCGCATCTGACCGCGGCCGAACCGCCGCAGTCAGAATGCCCTGCGGGGCACCGCCGGTCTGTCGGCGGTGCTCCCGCCGAGACCGCCGGGGTCAGAATGACCCCCATAGTGTAGAAAACCGGTGTGCTATGTGCAGAGTCCAAGCAATCCCACCTTCGTATTTAGAGGTAACAACCAGACCAACTAATGCTATATTTTTTGTGGTAGCTTGGTCAAGCAATTAGGCTAATCTTGAAGATGTTCTAAGCATTTGTTGTACTCACACTATCAATAAATTAATAAATAATAAAGTTTTTAAGACCAAGATCATCAGAATCAGGAAAGTACTTCTTAAATTATGATTTTTCAAATGATCTCTTTCTGTGTGTAATTATACACCATAGGAATCAAAAGGGGAAACGTTAAAGTTGTATATAAAATCAGGCATGCTCTCACAAGTGTCACCTTTTGTTTTCAGGTCGAGGTTGTTGAGATATCCTGTGGACCAGCCGGAGATGTTCAGGTGGCTCCCAATGCCGGCGGCTGAAGGTCTTGGATCTGGCGCGCCACAGAGAAGCGGATGACTTGGAAATGCACTGCACAGAGGGAGTTAGCGGTAAGTCTGGTTGGTCCCGTTGGAGGGTGGAGATTGCAAGGGGTTAGAGCAGAGCTGGTTCTCCAATATAGGGGCCAGGGAAGCTGGGTGCACAGCAGACAGGTCAGCCAAGGGTTGTGCATCAGGTAGCCTTTTGAGCCATGTATAGGTCCCTTGGAGGATGTTTTGCAGGTCAGCAGGGCCACTCTGGGGGGTGGTTCTTGGGTGTCCTGACGTCCCTTGATGGGTGCTTGCTCCTTGGAGAGTCCAGAGTGGACTTTTCTTCTGGGTTTGGTATATTGGGAGTTTAGTACCACTGGCTATTACACAGTTCAACCACTGGAGGTTGCAGTGCCACCAAACTTGACACACTTACAGGGTTTGTCCTCTTGGTCTGTAGGGTAAAATGTGGTCTGGCTGCTGTGTCAGATTCATTAGTCAGTGGCCAGTCAGTGAAAAGGACTTCACTGGATCTGGCTTGCTGGTTGCAGGGAGAGCTACCTTCAATCTGGAGGGAGGTAATTGGCAAATTATAAAAGGTTGGAGGTCCTCTGGGGTTTCTTAGAGTGTTCCCTATGTTCAATTGACCCCTGAGCAGTGATTAGTGAGTCCTGGATACAGCAGGAAGGGTTTGGAGCACTTTTCTTCTTGCAGCAGGCCTTGGGTCTTCTTTGTCACTGGTTTTCTTTTGTCCATCAAATCTGATCTGCAGGTCTAGGGTTGCCCACTAAATGCTGCTTTTAGTGGGTATTTAGGGGTGTACCTTGTAGTGACCAATGTGCCACTTACTTTAGGGTGGCTACATCCACTATGTGACTACTTCCTGTGGGAAGAGTTCACATCCCTAACCCTGATTGGCTATTTTTCCTGTCATTGAAGATGAGGGAACATGCAATGGAGTGGTCACTCCGCCAGCCACACCTAAGGGGTGGTGCACGCTAAGGATGGTCACTCTCCCATCCTTTGTTAGTTTTCCCACTGTTCCTTTCACCAAAAGTGGAGTCTGGGATGGGGGTGGCCATCTTCTGCTAACAGCAAATAGCTGGAGTGGTGCTTCAAAGGTGGCATGGCCTTTGAAGCTTCATGCCAGAGCAGGGCAAATTCTTGGAGGTAGGAGATGTGACAACTCTACCCAGGAAGGGCTTTGTCTTTTAGTCCCGGAGAGCAGAGTCTCTCGCCCCAGGGATCCAGAATCATGTCTGGTGGCAGCAGGCTGCTTTGAATTAGACATCAAGCATGCCACGGTGGTGTAGCTTTTGCAGGGTCACCTCTTAGGTGGCCCTGGGTACCAAACAACCCAGGGTTCAGAGCATCCATCCTGTAGCTGAGGAACTCATGATGACCAGTGTCCAGCGCATGAACGTGCTATGGCTCCCTGTATACTTACTACGTCTTAAGGTTTTGTAAAGAAACAGTAGGGGCATATTTGTTAATGCAACTATATGTGCTCACATGCATTATAGTGCACCCTGCCTTAGGGTTGTAAGGCCTGCCAGAGGGGTGACTTACCTATAGTGCATGCAGTGGTAGTATACAGGGCACTGGGTGTGAGTTATAGTTACTTGAGAAAACCTTAATTATAACTGGTGAATTTCTCTGGTCAATCAATCATGGTGCTTCTAGAGCATGGCTATTCACCATTTCGGGTCTCAAGGTGCTTGGGGTAGGGTGGGTTCTGCTGCTCAGTTGAATGCTGGATGGCCGATTCAGAAGAGCCAGGTCTTGTGATCCTTACTGAATTGAGTCAGAGAGGGAGATTGCCTGAGATTAGGAGGAAGAGAGTTTCCGGTCTTTGCACTGAGGCAGGAGAAAGATCTTCCTCCAGCTGTGGTCTTGGGGATCCATGGGATGGTGGTCAGGGGCAGGTGAGCAGAGCAGAGTTGTCTGGTTGGCATGTGGAAGGCAAGGTGGTGGTTGAGGTATGCATGTCCAATGTTGAGGAGGGCTTTGTGGGAGTGCATGAGGAGCTTGATGGTGATTCTTTTGTTTATTGGGAGCAATTGGAGGTCTCTCAGGTTCCCAGAAATGTGGCTGTTGCGAGGGATGTCCGGGATGAGACTGGCAGCAGTGTTCTGGATTCTTTACATCTTCCTTTGGAGCTTCAGGGTGGTGCCTGCATAGAGTGTGTTGTCAAAGTCAAGCTTACTGCTGACGAGTACCTGGGTGACTGTTCTTATTAATTCAATGGGTATCCACTAGATGACCTTTCAGAGAAGATGGAGCATGTGGAAGCAGGAGGACAAGATAGTGTTGACTTGGGGGTTCATAGAGAGCGAGAGGTCGAAGATGATGCTGACGCTACGTGCATGGTCGGCTGGTGTGGGGGTGTCTGATTGCTGTGGGCCTCCAGGAGTGATCTAAGGTGGAGGGTGTGGTACCCAGAATGAGGACTTCTGTCTTATCAGAGTTGAGCATGAGGCAGCTGTCTTTCATCCATGAGACGACTGCCTTCATCCCATTGTGGAAGTTGGTCTTACCGACCTTAGGTTAATCACTGAGGATGAGGATCAACTGTGTGTTATGAGCGTAGGAGACAATGTTAAGTCAGTGGTTTCTGATGATGTTTGCTAGCAGGGCCATGCAGATGTTGAAGAGAGTGGGGCTCAGGGAGGAGCCTTGGAGGATGCCAAAGCTGATCTCTGTAGGTTCGGATGTGAACAGTGGGAGCCTGACTTTCTGGGTTCAGCCGGTGAGGTAGGAGAGCATCCATTTTAGGGTTTTGCCGAGGATGACCGGTGACCTTGTGCGTCTGTAACTTTGCCAATGTGATTGTTCCTCGAGTGCCCTCATCATATAATTTTCAAGGTGGAACTACAAATAGGCAGTTCCACCTTGAAAATGTTTTTTTCTTTTTTAATTGTGGGGACCATGGGGGGCCTGAATGCCCAGCTGTCCCATCTGGTTCCTGACTCCTGCAGGAGCTAGCATTGCTAGCTGTGTAAATAGCAGCTCCCTGCTTGTGGGAGCAATGTTTTTATGTGTTTCCCTGCAAGCGTATTTGCATGCAGGGAAACAGAAGAAGACATATATATTGGACATCAGTAGGTAGTTATAGTTAGGACATAATTTACTTGGAAAACGCGTTTTTTGGCTTGCGTATATCTTTAGTCCGTTTGATTAATCTTCACAAAATATTCCAAAAGAGTGCCCTCTAGGGAGCTGTTGTGCAGGAAAAGTTTCAGGCTGATCCATCAAGTGGGAGCCGAGAAAAAGGAGGGGTCAAAAAAAGTGCATTTCCGATGTTAATTCCCACGCCTGCAGCTTGAACCGCTGCACAGAATTGCACCAAAATGGCAGATAGATAGCTTTTGGTCAGTGATCACGCTTTTTGTTATTTGGTGTAAATCCGTTCAATAATTTTAGAGAAATTATAGGAAAAACAAATTGGTACATCTAGAAGTGCAAATCTACTTGCACCGAATTTGTGAACCCTTGCCCACAACAAGGCTCTTATTGACTTGCCACAACCTGAGCAAAGTTGCTGCTGCCATCTTATGTATTGAGACATGGTTCCTAGGGCTGAAAACAAATAAGGAAAGTGTGATAAGGGGTCATGGTGGAGATAACCTGACTCCAGGGGTGAGATATAGACATATTTGAGGGTCATATTATGAGTTTAATGTTAATGGTTTTTATTCACCATGTGCAATATTTGTGAATATGTTGAGACACTCAGCACTGTTCCCCTGTGAAATGTTGTGACACTCACAGAACCACTCAGACACTTATGCACCCATTCAGAGACACACTCAGACATTCATGCACTCACTTACAGACTTAGACACTCATGCACCTACTCACAGACCCACTCAGACACTCTTGCACCCACTCACGGACACACTCAGACACTTGTGCACCCACTCACAAACCCACTCAGACACTCATGCACCCACTGACAGACCTACACAGGCACTCGTGCACCCACTGATAGACCCACAATCGCATTTCCCTCCAATTTTGAAGAAACATTCTTAATGCACAGGAATACGATCACCAAAAAAAGAAGCACTTCATGAGTGCCATGAGGTGTGCCGCAGAGCGAGGCTACAGGACAGGCCCGCTGCAAACCCCTTCTGCTCATGGTCAAAGGCTGTACATAGCATGGGTTTGGGTGATTATAGGGGGTGTCAGCAGGGCCTAGCCAACCCCTGCCATGCACAGCCAAGGTAATTATAGGGGGTAGGCTACAGGGCATGACTGAGGGCCAGGCCAAGCAGCCAACTCCTGCTGTGCATGGAGAGAGGCGATGGGTGCCATGAGGTTGGGTGATCATGGGGGGGTTGGCCACAGGGCCTAGCTGCAGGCTAGGCCCTGCAGCTAACCCCCACCGTACATGGCCAAAGGCAGTGTGTGGCATATGGTTGGGTGGTTATAAGGGGTTGGCCACAGGGCTTAGCCGCAGACCAGGTCTTGTGGCCAACCCCCAGCCCACATGGCCAAAGGCCATGCATGGCATGAGGTTGGGTGATTACAGGGGGATGACTGCAGGGATTAGAAACAGGCCAGGCCCTGCGGCCAACCACTGCCTCGCACTACTGAAGATGTTAGTGGGGATGGTTGGATTAATGTAAAGTCATGAAAATTACCTTAACTTAAAAAACCATAGAAATTCACTGAAATAAACAACGGTCACTGGGACATTATAGTTAGAAAATATAATTTAAAAAGACCGTAGAAATGAACTTAAAAAAATAAAGGTTACAGGGACATTTTAGTTAGGCAAACATTTTAAACGTACTAAACCATAGAAATTCAGATATTAGAGTTATTTCAAGTAACTGTAAATTGTGCTCTAAGGTAATTATAACTTGTGCCCCCGCCATGCACTGCTAATTAACACAGATATTGCAGCACTCATGACATCTTTTAAAACATCATTGATAATATCATTGGAACATTTACAGTAACATTATTGATGAGAGAACTATGCATTGAGAGTGCTCGAGATATACTTAGAAAAAGTGTTTGCTGACTTGGCTATATCTTTAGCACAGTGTAACACATTTTCATGAAATTTTCCAGAAAAAGTGTCTTGTTTGTTCTTGTTGTGGATGGAAAGTTTCGGGGTGACTCGTCAAGCAGGGGCTGAGGAAAAGGGAGGGTCAAAAAATTGCATTTCCAATGTTAATTTCCATTGAGATTTTACACACGACTACAGCACAAACCACTGGATGGAATTACACAACATTTAGAAGAAAGGTAGATCTTTGTGCAGAAAGCACCAAATTATTATTTTGGTGTAAATCTGTTCAATAGTTCTTGAGATATTAAAGGGAAAAATATAAATATCTCGAGCTGTGGATCCCGAAGATCTCATGCTGAGATCTGATTTGCTGCCCACACTTCAATCAGGAAGTGTTGGCAGCCATTTTGAAAATTGGCTTCAAGAAAGAACCAGGCATGCAAAAAACAGGGCTGAGAGTAAGGAGAAAGCAATGAGAAGGAGGGAAAGTCAAGTGGCAGGCAAACACCAAACGGGACTGGGAGAGAGGTGAAAGCAGTGAGGAGAGAACCTCAACAGGCAAGCGCAAAGCGGGGCTGAGATTAAGGAGAAAGCAGTGAGAAACAGCAAAAGGCAGGCAGCAGGCACACACAAAACGGGATTTAATGCAGGAAGAAAGCAGTGAGAATGAAGGAAAGGCAGGCAGCAGGCACAAATAAAATGGGTCTGAGAGCAAGGAGGAAGCAGCGAGAAGGCAGGAAAGTCAAGACAGCATGGATGTAGAAAAAGGGGCTGAGAGCCAGGAGAAAGCAGTGAAAAGGAGGGTATAGCAAGCCAGCAGGCACACACAATTCGGGGTGGAGGGCGAGAAGAAAGGAGGCAAAAGGACAGAAAACTCAGGTAACTGGCATGCACAAAATAGGGACAAGAGCAAGAAGAAAGCAGTGAGAAGGAGGAAAAATCAAGACAGCAGGCACGCACAAAATGGGGCTGAGAGAAAGAAGAAAGCAGTGAGGAGGGAAAGTCAAGGCAGCAGGCAAGCACAAAAAGGAGCTGAGAGTGAGGGGAAAGCACTGAGAAGGAAGGAAAAGCAGACAGCAGGCACACCCAAAATGGAGCTGGAAGTAAAAAGAAAGAAGTGAGAAGAAGGGAAAAAAGGCATCAGGCATGCAAAAATTGGGCCTGGAATGAGGAGAAAGTAATAAACAGGAGGGAAAGGCAGGCACACAATAAATGTGGTTGAGAGCTAGGAGAAAGTAGGCAGAAGGAGGGAAAGGCAAGGCAGCAGGCAGGCACAAAATGGGGACAAGAGCAAGAATTAAGCAGTGAGAAGAAAGAAAGTCAAGACAGCAGGCACACACAAAACAGGACTGAGAGTGAGGTAAAATCAAAGAGGAGGGGTAGGCAGGCAGCAGGCATGCACAATACCAGCCTAAGGGTGAGGAGAAGGCAAAGAGAATGAGGGAAAGCTAAGCAGCAGGCATATTCAAAATGGTACTGAGAGTGAGGAAAAAGCAGTTAGAAGGTGAGAAAGTCAAGGTAGCATGACCACAGAAAACAGGGCTGAGAGCAAGGAGAAAGCAATGAAAAAAACAGATAAGTCAGGCAGCAGGCTCGCCCAAAACAGGGCTGAGAACAAAGAGAAAGCAGTGAGAAGGAGGGGAAGTCAAGGCAGAAAGCACGAACAATACAGTGATGAAAGCGAAGAGAATCAGTGAGAAGAAGGGAAAGTCAAGGCAGCAGGCTCGCACAAAACTGGGCTCAGTGCGAGAAGAAAGGAGTGTACAGTGTGTAAGGCAGATAAAGATCCAGGGGCGGCCATCTTACAAATAGGCAAAATTAAACATGCAATAAACAGTTAATGTTATGGCATGTCCTCATCGAATTTATTCAATATAGTATGACGGTCCTACTTATCTAATTATGAAAGGATTGAGAAAAGAACTTTAAGCGACCAACTTCACTAAGAAACAGAGCATTTGAAAGAAACCAAAGAGATAGTCTTACTTTGATTTCAGTAACCAATATTGAAAATTACAACAGTTTTGATCTTGGGACCTTTTTTCTGTTCAGTCTGAATTTTTTATTAGCACCCACCTTTTGAACCATACAGATCTTATACCTATAATGGTGTTCTACCTGTAAGGTAATTCATACACACATGTTGGAGATGGCTTTCCCTTCAATCAATCAATCAATAATTTATAAAGCGCGCTATGTACCCGTTAGGGTTTCGAGGCGCTAGGGGGGGGGTGCTGTTATCGTTCGAAGAGCCATGTCTTGAGGAGTTTCCTGAAGGTGAGGAGGTCCTGGGTCTGGCGCAGTGAGGTCGGGAGTGAGTTCCAGGTTTTGGTGGCGAGGTAGGAGAAGGATCTGCCGCCAGAGGTCTTGCACTGGATTCGGGGGACGATGGCGAGGGCAAGGTTGGCAGAGCGTAGTTGTCGTGAGGGAACGTAGAAGTTGAGTTTGGTGTTCAGGTAGGCGGGTCCGGTGTCGTGTAGAGCCTCGTGTGCGTGGGTGAGGAGTTTAAAGGTGATCCTCTTGTCCACGGGGAGCCAGTGGAGGTCCTTCAGGTGAGGGGAGATGTGACATAAGCAGGGTATGTCGAGGATCAGGCGGGCGGATGCGTTCTGGATGCGTTGGAGTCGTCTGATGTCTTTTGTTGGGATGCCTGTGTAGAGTGCGTTGCCGTAGTCGAGTCTGCTACTGATGAGGGCTTGGGTCACTGTCTTTCTGGTTCCTGTTGGAATCCACTTGAAGATCCTGCGGAGCATTCGGAGGGTGTTAAAACAGGAGGATGAGACTGCGTTGACCTGTTTGGACATGGTGAGGTTGGAGTCGAGGATGAAGCAGAGATTTTGTGCGTGGCTGGCTGGGGTGGGTGGGGGGCCCAGGGCGGTGGGCCACCACGAGTCGTTCCAGGCCGAGGGGGTGCACCCGAGGATGAGGACTTCCGTCTTGTCGGAGTTGAGTTTCAGGCGGCTGTTGTTCATCCACTCGGCGATGGATTTCAGTCCCTCGTGGAGGTTGGCTTTGGCGGTGAGAGGATCTTTGGTCAGGGAGAGGACGAGTTGGGTGTCGTCGGCGTAGGTGAGGATGCTGAGGTTGTGCTGGCGGGCCAGTTGTGCGAGGGGGGCCATGTAGACGTTGAACAGCATTGGGCTTAGTGAGGAGCCTTGGGGTACGCCGCAGATGAGGTTGGTGGCATTGGAGCGGAAAGGTGAGAGTCGGACCCTCTGGGTTCTGCCGGAGAGAAAGGAGGAGATCCATTTGAGGGCCTTTTCTTGGATGCCGGCTTCGTGTAAGCGGGTTAGTAGGGTGCGGTGGCAGACTGTATAGAAGGCGGCTGATAGGTCTAGGAGGATCAGGGCTGAGGTTTCGCCGTTGTCCATTTGTAGTCTGATGTCATCTGTGGCAGTGAGGAGTGCAGTCTCTGTGCTGTGGTTTCGCCTGAAGCCAGATTGGGAGGGGTCAAGGATGGAGTTGTCTTCTAGGTAGTGGGCGAGCTGTGCATTGACGATCTTCTCGATGACTTTCGCTGGGAAAGGGAGGAGGGAGATCGGTCGGAAGTTTTTGAGATCGTTGAGATCAGCCTTAGGTTTCTTGAGGAGGGGTTGGATTTCTGCGTGCTTCCAGCTGTCCGGGAAGGTAGCGGTGTTGAAGGAAAGGTTGATGATCTTTCAGAGTACAGGGGCGATGGTGGCGTCGGCTTTGTTGAACACGTGATGTGGGCAGGGGTCAGAGGGAGATCCTGAGTGGATGGAGTTCATGGTCTTTAGGGTTTCGGCGTCGTCTACTTGGGTCCAGGTGGTGATGTGGTCGGCGTGAGAGGAGTTGTTGGGGGTGGGGTCTGGCGGAGGTGAGGTGTTAAAGCTGTTGTGAATGGCTGCAATTTTCTTGGAGAAGAAGGTGGAGAGATCGTTGCAGAGTTTCTGGGATGGAGGGATGTCGTTGACAATGGCGTTGGGGTTGGCGAGTTCTTTCACGATGCCGAAGAGTTCCTTGCAGTCGTGAGCGTTGTTGTTGAGGCGTTGTGTCCCACTTTTTAGCATGTGGGTGATATTTTGAAACTCCTTATATTGTCTTCTTATTAGAAGATTTGTTTTTGTATTCTTTACAGCCTTGAGAAAGCTCCAGGTTTAAGTACCACCAGGCGGCAAAACACGTGTCAGTGTTTGTTTCTCATCGCTGCACATTATATTGGTGTTGTGTTCATCAACGTACTTCATAATAAACCTTTATTTGACCTACTGACCTGGATGGATATGCTAATTCAAAATAGAATCTTGATGTGAAGATATGGACTATCAGTTGAAACAGGGATTTACCAATATCTTGTTTTTGAAATATACTCACTGCGGTTAATATAAGAGGTTCACACCTCCTTGGTAACCCATACCCTTTCACAAAATAATATATGGGCATTCAGAAAGAGAGCATTGGACCCGTCTGGAGTGTATACGTACATGTACAGGATGTTTGTTAATTAGTTTACTTTATGACACATTTATATGTGCATGATCAGACCAATTCACAAAATTGAGATTGATATATGCACATGATACTGTCATTACAAAGCAAAGGCATCCCCTACTTCATCAAGGAAATTAGAATCTGCTGCCATCTGTGTATGTTTACTGTATGTAAATATGCTCAAAATGAGAATACATCATGTCATACCTACAATGATTCACAGTCTTGAAGATGTATTTATTTCATATAGGAAACATGGTCCTGAGTCAGTCCTGAGTGAGCAAATTGGGTTGAGGGATTGCGTTATGCATCTGGGAAGAGACTTTCATATACACATATGTGAAAGTAGTTAGGGTGATACAATCCAGGTTGGGTGCCTCTTTGTTGTATACCCCACCTGGAGTCACCAAAGCCACCATGCATTGCTCACTTAACTTAGTCAGTGTCAGGCAGCCCATACATGAATATGTGTATGTCAGTTATCTCCTGCAAAACATGACTGGGATAGTTTTGATTTATGTACCCTCAAACAACTGTGGTGAAATGTGACATGTGACTTCTGGTTGACACTTGTAGCCAAAAAACATGCTTATTCATATTTCAGTATATTTCAATGCACCCAAGACTGCATTTGGCTGCACACAGCATGATTTAGACAATGCTTCTCAGTAGTGTGTATATGCATGCCAGAGCACACATCAGAGTAAGAACTTTTCTGCATATAATGCAGGCACCATTGTACTATGACTCTGAGTGAGGCTCAAGTACCAAAGGGCTGTGTCACAACAGTCATATCTCACGGTAGGCCAAGAAATATAAGTTGTAGGTATCCACATGATTATGATCATCAACATGATAGTCACACATATAGGCATGTAATCTGTTGTCTGTCATGGGCCATTTACTTCTTGAATACATAAAGTTTCCATCTCACAAACTAATGTTGTTAATATCCATAACAAAATAGGCTAGTTTATGATGACTACCCGGATGACACACAATAATTCTTTATATAATTTGTATTTTGCCTGGCATACTGCTACAGGGACCCGTATGTTGTTGACAGAAAAATGAGGTGTACAAATGAGGTGTAAAACAGCTAGTATGTTTTCACACCCTTATGGTCAGTCAAACAGATATATGTTTAGTTCGAGAGATCTTAAGTGTGTGCCATTTCTGTGCTACATATGATGCATATTAATGCAACACGTGGCATACAGACACACTGTGGCCTAGGAATCCATCATAACTGCCTGTACATGCATACGAACAATGTCTGTGTGACCATATTGCACATCTGTTGTACCTGTGCACAACCCACGTTTTTACATAAGCATCTGACCACTAGCTACACGTTCTTAGCAACACACATTTCACTGTGCCACTATATATGTTGAATCCTAATTGTATAGCTAAGTGCCATTTATTGGTACCAGCTAATGTGCTAATGTTGAACAAATGCAGATTCTGCAACAGGTAAATGATTCATGTACCCAAAGCTACATGACTATAGATGTGCAAAAACAAAATTCTAACATGTTTACAGCATGTGCACCTGCTTACGTACACTCTACATTCACAATGGGACACTTCCTTGTTCATGCACAATTAACCCCTTCGCTGCCGGGCCTTTTCCCCCTCCTGTGCCGAGCCTTTTTTTGGCTATTTGGGGCAGTTTGCGCTTAGACCCTCATAACGTTTTGTTCACATAAGCTACCCACGCCACATTTGCGTCCTTTTTTTCCAACATCCTAGGGATTCTAGAGGTACCCAGACTTTGTGGGTACCCCAGAAGGAGGCCAGGAAATTAGCCAGAATACAGTGAGAATTTAGTTTTTTTCAAAAAAATGGGAAAAAGGGGCTGCAGACGAAGGAATGTGTTTTTTTCCCTGAAAATGGCATCAACAAAGGGTTTGCGGTGCTAAAATCACCAGCTTCCCAGCTTTCAGTAACAGGCAGACTTGAATCAGAAAACCCAATTTTTCAACCCAATTTTGGCATTTTACTGGGACATACCCCATTTTTATGATTTTTTGTGCTTTCAGCCTCCTTCCATTCAGTGGCAAAAATGGGCGTGAAACCAATGCTGGATCCCAGAAACATTTCTGAAAAGTAGACAACATTTTTAATTCAGCAAGGGGTAATTTGTGTAGATCCTACAAGGGTTTCCTACAGAAAATAACAACTGGAAAAAAAAATATTGAAATTGAGGTGAAAAAAACTGCAATTTTCCTCAACGTTTTACTCTATAACTTTTTCTTGCAATGTCAGAATTTTTAAAGCAATACTGGACTCTTCTGGTTGCGGGGATATATAGGACTTGTAGTTTCATCAAGACTCTAGGTCCCCAGAGCCAATAAATGAGCTGCACCCTGCAGTGGGTTTCATTCTATACCGGGTATACAGCAATTCATTTGCTGAAATATAAAGAGTAAAAAATAGCTATCAAGAAAACCTTTGCATTTCCAAAATGGGGACAAGATAAGATGTTGAGGAGCAGTGGTTATTTGCACATCTCTGAATTCCGGGGTGCCCATACTAGCATGTGAATCACAGGGCATTTCTCAAATAGACGTCTTTTTTACACATTCATATTTGGAGGGAAAAAATGTAGAGAAAGACAAGGGGCAATAACACTTGTTTTGCTATTCTATGTTCCTCCAAGTCTCCCGATAAAAATTATACCTCACTTGTGTGGGTAGGCCTAGTGCCCGTGACAGGAAATGCCCCGAAGCACAACGTGGACACATCCCATTTTTTCACAGAAAACAGAGGTGTTTTTTGCAAAGCGCCTACCTGTAGATTTTGGCCTCTAGCTCAGCCGGCACCTAGGGAAACCTACCAAACCTGTGCATTTTTCAAAACTAGAGACCTAGGGGAATCCAAGATGGGGTGACTTGTGGGGCTCTGACCAGGTTCTGTTACCCAGAATCCTTTGCAAACCTCAAAATTTGGCTAAAAAAACACATTTTCCTCACATTTCGGTGACAGAAAGTTATAGAATCTGAGAGGAGCCACAAATTTCCTTCCACCCAGCGTTCCCCCAAGTCTCCCGATAAAAATGATACCTCACTTGTGTGGGTAGGCCTAGCACCCGTGACAGGAAATACCCCAAAACACAACGTGGACACATCCCATTTTTTCACAGAAAACAGAGGTGTTTTTTTACAAAGTGCCTACCTGTAGATTTTGGCCTCTAGCTCAGCCGGTGCCTAGGGAAACCTACCATACCTGTGCATTTTTTTAAACTAGAGACCTAGGGGAATCCAAGATGGGGTGACTTGTGGGGCTCTGACCAGGTTCTGTTACCCAGAATCCTTTGCAAACCTCAACATTTGGCTAAAAAAACAAATTTTCCTCACATTTCGGTGACAGAAAGTTCTGGAATCTGAGAGGAGCCACAAATTTCCTTCCACCCAGCGTTCCCCCCAAGTCTCCCGATAAAAATTATACCTCACTTGTGTGGGTAGGCCTAGCGCCCGCGACAGCAAATACCCCAAAACACAACGTGGACACATCCCATTTTTTCACAGAAAACAGAGGTGTTTTTTGCAAAGTGCCTACCTGTAGATTTTGGCCTCTAGCTCAGCCGGCACCTAGGGAAACCTACCAAACCTGTGCATTTTTTTAAACTAGAGACCTAGGGGAATCCGAGATGAGGTGACTTGTGGGGCTCTGACCAGGTTCTGTTACCCAGAATCCTTTGCAAACCTCAAAATTTGGTTAAAAAAACACATTTTCCTCACATTTCGGTGACAGAAAGTTCTGGAATCTGAGAGGAGCCACAAATTTCTTTCCACCCAGCGTTCCCCCAAGTCTCCCGATAAAAATGATACCTCACTTGTGTGGGTAGGCCTGGAGCCCGCGACAGGAAATGCCCCAAAGCACAACGTGGACACATCCCATTTTCTGACAGAAAACAAAGGTGTTTTTTGCAAAGTTCCTACCTGTAGATTTTGGCCTCTAGCTCGGCCGGCACCTAGGGAAACCTACCAAACCTGTGCATTTTTGAAAACTAGAGACCTAGGGGAATCCAAGATGGGGTGACCTGTGGGGCTCTGACCAGGTTCTGTTACCCAGAATCCTTTGCAAACCTCAAAATTTGGCTAAAAAAACCCATTTTCCTCACATTTCGGTGACAGAAAGTTCGGGAATCTGAGAGGAGCCACAAATTTCCTTCCACCCAGTGTTCCCCCCAAGTCTCCCGATAAAAATGATACCTCACTTGTGTGGGTAGGCCTAGCGCCCGTGACAGCAAATGCCCCAAAACACAACGTGGACACATCCCATTTTTTCACAGAAAACAGAGGTGTTTTTTGCAAAGTGCCTACCTGTAGATTTTGGCCTCTAGCTCAGCCGGCACCTAGGGAAACCTACCAAACCTGTGCATTTTTGAAAACTAGAAACCTAGGGGAATCCAAGATGGGGTGACTTGTGGGGCTCTGACCAGGTTCTGTTACCCAGAATCCGTTGCAAACCTCAAAATTTGGCTAAAAAAACAAATTTTCCTCACATTTCGGTGACAGAAAGTTCTGGAATCGGAGAGGAGCCACAAATTTCCTTCCACCCAGCGTTCCCCCAAGTCTCCCGATAAAAATTATACCTCACTTGTGTGGGTAGGCCTAGCACCCATGACAGCAAATGCCCCAAAACACAACGTGGACACATCCCATTTTTTCACAGAAAACAGAGGTGTTTTTTACAAAGTGCCTACCTGTAGATTTTGGCCTCTAGCTCAGCCGGTGCCTAGGGAAACCTACCATACCTGTGCATTTTTTAAAACTAGAGACCTAGGGGAATCCAAGATGGGGTGACTTGTGGGGCTCTGACCAGGTTCTGTTACCCAGAATCCTTTGCAAACCTCAACATTTGGCTAAAAAAACAAATTTTCCTCACATTTCGGTGACAGAAAGTTCTGGAATCTGAGAGGAGCCACAAATTTCCTTCCACCCAGCGTTCCCCCCAAGTCTCCCGATAAAAATTATACCTCACTTGTGTGGGTAGGCCTAGCGCCCGCAACAGCAAATGCCCCAAAACACAACGTGGACATATCCCATTTTTTCACAGAAAACAGAGGTGTTTTTTGCAAAGTGCCTACCTGTAGATTTTGGCCTCTAGCTCAGCCGGCACCTAGGGAAACCTACCAAACCTGTGCATTTTTTAAAACTAGAGACCTAGGGGAATCTGAGATGGGGTGACTTGTGGGGCTCTGACCAGGTTCTCTTACCCAGAATCCTTTGCAAACCTCAAAATTTGGTTAAAAAAACACATTTTCCTCACATTTCGGTGACAGAAAGTTCTGGAATCTGAGAGGAGCCACAAATTTCTTTCCACCCAGCATTCCCCCAAGTCTCCCGATAAAAATGATACCTCACTTGTGTGGGTAGGCCTAGAGCCTGCGACAGGAAATGCCCCAAAGCACAACGTGGACACATCCCATTTTCTGACAGAAAACAAACGTGTTTTTTGCAAAGTTCCTACCTGTTGATTTTGGCCTCTAGCTCGGCCGGCACCTAGGGAAACCTACCAAACCTGTGCATTTTTGAAAACTAGAGACCTAGGGGAATCCAAGATGGTGTGACCTGTGGGGCTCTGACCAGGTTCTGTTACCCAGAATCCTTTGCAAACCTCAAAATTTGGCTAAAAAACCCCATTTTCCTCACATTTCGGTGACAGAAAGTTCTGGAATCTGAGAGGAGCCACAAATTTCCTTCCACCCAGTGTTCCCCCCAAGTCTCCCGATAAAAATGATACCTCACTTGTGTGGGTAGGCCTAGCGCCTGTGACAGCAAATGCCCCAAAACACAACGTGGACACATCCCATTTTTTCACAGAAAACAGAGGTGTTTTTTGCAAAGTGCCTACCTGTAGATTTTGGCCTCTAGCTCAGCCGGCACCTAGGGAAACCTACCAAACCTGTGCATTTTTGAAAACTAGAGACCTAGGGGAATCCAAGATGGGGTGACTTGTGGGGCTCTGACCAGGTTCTGTTACCCAGAATCCTTTGCAAACCTCAAAATTTGGTTAAAAAAACACATTTTTCTCACATTTCGGTGACAGAAAGTTCTGGAATCTGAGAGGAGCCACACATTTCTTTCCACCCAGCGTTCCCCCAAGTCTCCCGATAAAAATGATACCTCACTTGTGTGGGTAGGCCTAGAGCCCGCGACAGGAAATGCCCCAAAGCACAACGTGGACACATCCCATTTTCTGACAGAAAACAAAGGTGTTTTTTGCAAAGTTCCTACCTGTAGATTTTGGCCTCTAGCTCAGCCGGCACCTAGGGAAACCTACCAAACCTGTGCATTTTTGAAAACTAGAGACCTAGGGGAATCCAAGATGGGGTGACCTGTGGGGCTCTGACCAGGTTCTGTTACCCAGAATCCTTTGCAAACCTCAAAATTTGGCTAAAAAACCCCATTTTCCTCACATTTCGGTGACAGAAAGTTCTGGAATCTGAGAGGAGCCACACATTTCCTTCCACCCAGCATTCCCCCAAGTCTCCCGATAAAAATGATACCTCACTTGTGTGGGTAGGCCTAGAGCCCGCGACAGGAAATGCCCCAAAGCACAACGTGGACACATCCCATTTTCTGACAGAAAACAAAGGTGTTTTTTGCAAAGTGCCTACCTGTAGATTTTGGCCTCTAGCTCAGCCGGCACCTAGGGAAACCTACCAAACCTGTGCATTTTTGAAAACTAGAGACCTAGGGGTATCCAAGATGGGGTTACTTGTGGGGCTCTGACCAGGTTCTGTTACCCAGAATCCTTTGCAAACCTCAACATTTGGATAAAAAAACAAATTTTCCTCACATTTCGGTGACAGAAAGGTTTGGAATCTGAGAGGAGCCACAAATTTCCTTCCACCCAGCGTTCCCCCCAAGCCTCCCGATAAAAATTATACCTCACTTGTGTGGGTAGGCCTAGCGCCCGCGACAGCAAATGCCCCAAAACACAACGTGGACATATCCCATTTTTTCACAGAAAACAGAGGTGTTTTTTGCAAAGTGCCTACCTGTAGATTTTGGCCTCTAGCTCAGCCGGTGCCTAGGGAAACCTACCATACCTGTGCATTTTTTAAAACTAGAGACCTAGGGGAATCCAAGATGGGGTGACTTGTGGGGCTCTGACCAGGTTCTGTTACCCAGAATCCTTTGCAAACCTCAACATTTGGCTAAAAAAACAAATTTTCCTCACATTTCGGTGACAGAAAGTTCTGGAATCTGAGAGGAGCCACAAATTTCCTTCCACCCAGCGTTCCCCTAAGTCTCCCGATAAAAATTATACCTCACTTGTGTGGGTAGGCCTAGCGCCCACGACAGCAAATGCCCCAAAACACAACGTGGACACATCCCATTTTTTCACAGAAAACAGAGGTGTTTTTTTAAAGTGCCTACCTGTAGATTTTGGCCTCTAGCTCAGCCGGTGCCTAGGGAAACCTACCATACCTGTGCATTTTTTAAAACTAGAGACCTAGGGGAATCCAAGATGGGGTAACTTGTGGGGCTCTGACCAGGTTCTGTTACCCAGAATCCTTTGCAAACCTCAACATTTGGCTACAAAAACAAATTTTCCTCACATTTCGGTGACAGAAAGTTCTGGAATCTGAGAGGAGCCACAAATTTCCTTCCACCCAGCGTTCCCCCCAAGTCTCCCGATAAAAATTATACCCTACTTGTGTGGGTATGCCTAGCGCCTGCGACAGCAAATGCCCCAAAACACAACGTGGACATATCCCATTTTTTCACAGAAAACAGAAATGTTTTTTGCAAAGTGCCTACCTGTAGATTTTGGCCTCTAGCTCAGCCGGCACCTAGGGAAACCTACCAAACCTGTGCATTTTTGAAAACTAGAGACCTAGGGGAATCTGAGATGGGGTGACTTGTGGGGCTCTGACCAGGTTCTGTTACCCAGAATCCTTTGCAAACCTCAAAATTTGGTTAAAAAAACACATTTTCCTCACATTTCGGTGACAGAAAGTTCTGGAATCTGAGAGGAGCCACAAATTTCTTTCCACCCAGCGTTCCCCCAAGTCTCCCGATAAAAATGATACCTCACTTGTGTGGGTAGGCCTAGAGCCCGCGACAGGAAATGCCCCAAAGCACAACGTGGACACATCCCATTTTCTGACAGAAAACAAAGGTGTTTTTTGCAAAGTTCCTACCTGTAGATTTTGGCCTCTAGCTCGGCCGGCACCTAGGGAAACCTACCAAACCTGTGCATTTTTGAAAACTAGAGACCTAGGGGAATCCAAGATGGGGTGACCTGTGGGGCTCTGACCAGGTTCTGTTACCCAGAATCCTTTGCAAACCTCAAAATTTGGTTAAAAAAACCCATTTTCCTCACATTTCGGTGACAGAAAGTTCTGGAATCTGAGAGGATCCACAAATTTCCTTCCACCCAGTGTTCCCCCCAAGTCTCCCGATAAAAATGATACCTCACTTGTGTGGGTAGGCCTAGCGCCCGCGACAGGAAATGCCCCAAAACACAATGTGGACACATCCCATTTTTTCACAGAAAACAGAGGTGTTTTTTGCAAAGTGCCTACCTGTAGATTTTCGCCTCTAGATCAGCCGGCACATAGGGAAACCTACCAAACCTGTGCATTTTTGAAAACTAGAGACCTAGGGGAATCCAAGATGGGGTGACTTGTGGGGCTCTGACCAGGTTCTGTTACCCAGAATCCTTTGCAAACCTCAAAATTTGGTTAAAAAAACACATTTTTCTCACATTTCGGTGACAGAAAGTTCTGGAATCTGAGAGGAGCCACACATTTCTTTCCACCCAGCGTTCCCCCAAGTCTCCCGATAAAAATGATACCTCACTTGTGTGGGTAGGCCTAGAGCCCGCGACAGGAAATGCCCCAAAGCACAACGTGGACACATCCCATTTTCTGACAGAAAACAAAGGTGTTTTTTGCAAAGTTCCTACCTGTAGATTTTGGCCTCTAGCTCAGCCGGCACCTAGGGAAACCTACCAAACCTGTGCATTTTTGAAAACTAGAGACCTAGGGGAATCCAAGATGGGGTGACCTGTGGGGCTCTGACCAGGTTCTGTTACCCAGAATCCTTTGCAAACCTCAAAATTTGGCTAAAAAACCCCATTTTCCTCACATTTTGGTGACAGAAAGTTCTGGAATCTGAGAGGAGCCACAAATTTCCTTCCACCCAGCGTTCCCCCAAGTCTCCCGATAAAAATGATACCTCACTTGTGTGGGTAGGCCTAGAGCCCGCGACAGGAAATGCCTCAAAGCACAACGTGGACACATCCCATTTTCTGACAGAAAACAAAGGTGTTTTTTGCAAAGTGCCTACCTGTAGATTTTGGCCTCTAGCTCAGCCGGCACCTAGGGAAACCTACCGAACCTGTGCATTTTTTAAAACTAGAGACCTAGGGGAATCCAAGATGGGGTTACTTGTGGGGCTCTGACCAGGTTCTGTTACCCAGAATCCTTTGCAAACCTCAAAACTTGGCTAAAAAAAAATGATTTTCCTCACATTTCGGTGACAGAAAGTTCTGGAATCTGAGAGGAGCCACAAATTTCCTTCCACCCAGCGTTCCCCCAAGTCTCCCGATAAAAATGATACCTCACTTGTGTGGGTAGGCCTAGCGCCCGCGACAGGAAATGCCCCAAAACACAATGTGGACACATCCCATTTTTTCACAGAAAACAGAGGTGTTTTTTGCAAAGTGCCTACCTGTAGATTTTGGCCTCTAGCTCAGCCGGCACTTAGGGAAACCTACCAAACCTGTGCATTTTTGAAAACTAGAGACCTAGGGGAATCCAAGATGGGGTGACTTGTGGGGCTCTGACCAGGTTCTGTTACCCAGAATCCTTTGCAAACCTCAAAATTTGGTTAAAAAAACACATTTTTCTCACATTTCGGAGACAGAAAGTTCTGGAATCTGAGAGGAGCCACACATTTCTTTCCACACAGCGTTCCCCCAAGTCTCCCGATAAAAATGATACCTCACTTGTGTGGGTAGGCCTAGAGCCCGCGACAGGAAATGCCCCAAAGCACAACGTGGACACATCCCATTTTCTGACAGAAAACAAAGGTGTTTTTTGCAAAGTTCCTACCTGTAGATTTTGGCCTCTAGCACAGCCGGCACCTAGGGAAACCTACCAAACCTGTGCATTTTTGAAAACTAGAGACCTAGGGGAATCCAAGATGGGGTGACCTGTGGGGCTCTGACCAGGTTCTGTTACCCAGAATCCTTTGCAAACCTCAAAATTTGGCTAAAAAAACAAATTTTCCTCACATTTCGGTGACAGAAAGGTTTGGAATCTGAGAGGAGCCACAAATTTCCTTCCACCCAGCATTCCCCCAAGTCTCCCGATAAAAATGATACCTCACTTGTGTGGGTAGGCCTAGCGCCCGTGACAGCAAATGCCCCAAAACACAACGTGGACACATCCCATTTTTTCACAGAAAACAGAGGTGTTTTTTGCAAAGTGCCTACCTGTAGATTTTCGCCTCTAGCTCAGCCGGCACCTAGGGAAACCTACCAAACCTGTGCATTTTTGAAAACTAGAGACCTAGGGGAATCCAAGATGGGGTGACTTGTGGGGCTCTGACCAGGTTCTGTTACCCAGAATCCTTTGCAAACCTCAAAATTTGGTTAAAAAAACACATTTTTCTCACATTTCGGTGACAGAAAGTTCTGGAATCTGAGAGGAGCCACACATTTCTTTCCACCCAGCGTTCCCCCAAGTCTCCCGATAAAAATGATACCTCATGTGTGTGGGTAGGCCTAGAGCCCGCGACAGGAAATGCCCCAAAGCACAACGTGGACACATCCCATTTTCTGACAGAAAACAAAGGTGTTTTTTGCAAAGTTCCTACCTGTAGATTTTGGCCTCTAGCACAGCCGGCACCTAGGGAAACCTACCAAACCTGTGCATTTTTGAAAACTAGAGACCTAGGGGAATCCAAGATGGGGTGACCTGTGGGGCTCTGACCAGGTTCTGTTACCCAGAATCCTTTGCAAACCTCAAAATTTGGCTAAAAAACCCCATTTTCCTCACATTTTGGTGACAGAAAGTTCTGGAATCTGAGAGGAGCCACAAATTTCCTTCCACCCAGCGTTCCCCCAAGTCTCCCGATAAAAATGATACCTCACTTGTGTGGGTAGGCCTAGAGCCCGCGACAGGAAATGCCCCAAAGCACAACGTGGACACATCCCATTTTCTGACAGAAAACAAAGGTGTTTTTTGCAAAGTGCCTACCTGCAGATTTTGGCCTCTAGCTCGGCCGGCACCTAGGGAAACCTACCAAACCTGTGCATTTTTGAAAACTAGAGACCTAGGGGAATCCAAGATGGGGTTACTTGTGGGGCTCTGACCAGGTTCTGTTACCCAGAATCCTTTGCAAACCTCAACATTTGGATAAAAAAACAAATTTTCCTCACATTTCGGTGACAGAAAGGTTTGGAATCTGAGAGGAGCCACAAATTTCCTTCCACCCAGCGTTCCCCCCAAGCCTCCCGATAAACATTATACCTCACTTGTGTGGGTAGGCCTAGCGCCCGCGACAGCAAATGCCCCAAAACACAACGTGGACATATCCCATTTTTTCACAGAAAACAGAGGTGTTTTTTGCAAAGTGCCTACCTGTAGATTTTGGCCTCTAGCTCAACCGGTGCCTAGGGAAACCTACCATACCTGTGCATTTTTTAAAACTAGAGACCTAGGGGAATCCAAGATGGGGTGACTTGTGGGGCTCTGACCAGGTTCTGTTACCCAGAATCCTTTGCAAACCTCAACATTTGGCTAAAAAAACAAATTTTCCTCACATTTCGGTGACAGAAAGTTCTGGAATCTGAGAGGAGCCACAAATTTCCTTCCACCCAGCGTTCCCCTAAGTCTCCCGATAAAAATTATACCTCACTTGTGTGGGTAGGCCTAGCGCCCACGACAGCAAATGCCCCAAAACACAACGTGGACACATCCCATTTTTTCACAGAAAACAGAGGTGTTTTTTTAAAGTGCCTACCTGTAGATTTTGGCCTCTAGCTCAGCCGGTGCCTAGGGAAACCTACCATACCTGTGCATTTTTTAAAACTAGAGACCTAGGGGAATCCAAGATGGGGTAACTTGTGGGGCTCTGACCAGGTTCTGTTACCCAGAATCCTTTGCAAACCTCAACATTTGGCTACAAAAACAAATTTTCCTCACATTTCGGTGACAGAAAGTTCTGGAATCTGAGAGGAGCCACAAATTTCCTTCCACCCAGCGTTCCCCCCAAGTCTCCCGATAAAAATTATACCCCACTTGTGTGGGTATGCCTAGCGCCTGCGACAGCAAATGCCCCAAAACACAACGTGGACATATCCCATTTTTTCACAGAAAACAGAAATGTTTTTTGCAAAGTGCCTACCTGTAGATTTTGGCCTCTAGCTCAGCCGGCACCTAGGGAAACCTACCAAACCTGTGCATTTTTGAAAACTAGAGACCTAGGGGAATCTGAGATGGGGTGACTTGTGGGGCTCTGACCAGGTTCTGTTACCCAGAATCCTTTGCAAACATCAAAATTTGGTTAAAAAAACACATTTTCCTCACATTTCGGTGACAGAAAGTTCTGGAATCTGAGAGGAGCCACAAATTTCTTTCCACCCAGCGTTCCCCCAAGTCTCCCGATAAAAATGATACCTCACTTGTGTGGGTAGGCCTAGAGCCCGCGACAGGAAATGCCCCAAAGCACAACGTGGACACATCCCATTTTCTGACAGAAAACAAAGGTGTTTTTTGCAAAGTTCCTACCTGTAGATTTTGGCCTCTAGCTCGGCCGGCACCTAGGGAAACCTACCAAACCTGTGCATTTTTGAAAACTAGAGTCCTAGGGGAATCCAAGATGGGGTGACCTGTGGGGCTCTGACCAGGTTCTGTTACCCAGAATCCTTTGCAAACCTCAAAATTTGGTTAAAAAAAACCATTTTCCTCACATTTCGGTGACAGAAAGTTCTGGAATCTGAGAGGATCCACAAATTTCCTTCCACCCAGTTTTCCCCCCAAGCCTCCCGATAAAAATGATACCTCACTTGTGTGGGTAGGCCTAGCGCCCGTGACAGCAAATGCCCCAAAACACAACGTGGACACATCCCATTTTTTCACAGAAAACAGAGGTGTTTTTTGCAAAGTGCCTACCTGTCGATTGTCGCCTCTAGCTCAGCCGGCACCTAGGGAAACCTACCAAACCTGTGCATTTTTGAAAACTAGAGACCTAGGGGAATCTGAGATGGGGTGACTTGTGGGGCTCTGACCAGGTTCTGTTACCCAGAATCCTTTGCAAACATCAAAATTTGGTTAAAAAAACACATTTTTCTCACATTTCGGTGACAGAAAGTTCTGGAATCTGAGAGGAGCCACACATTTCTTTCCACCCAGCGTTCCCCCAAGTCTCCCGATAAAAATGATACCTCACTTGTGTGGGTAGGCCTAGAGCCCGCGACAGGAAATGCCCCAAAGCACAACGTGGACACATCCCATTTTCTGACAGAAAACAAAGGTGTTTTTTGCAAAGTTCCTACCTGTAGATTTTGGCCTCTAGCTCAGCCGGCACCTAGGGAAACCTACCAAACCTGTGCATTTTTGAAAACTAGAGTCCTAGGGGAATCCAAGATGGGGTGACCTGTGGGGCTCTGACCAGGTTCTGTTACCCAGAATCCTTTGCAAACCTCAAAATTTGGTTAAAAAAAACCATTTTCCTCACATTTCGGTGACAGAAAGTTCTGGAATCTGAGAGGATCCACAAATTTCCTTCCACCCAGTTTTCCCCCCAAGTCTCCCGATAAAAATGATACCTCACTTGTGTGGGTAGGCCTAGCGCCCGTGACAGCAAATGCCCCAAAACACAACGTGGACACATCCCATTTTTTCACAGAAAACAGAGGTGTTTTTTGCAAAGTGCCTACCTGTCGATTTTCGCCTCTAGCTCAGCCGGCACCTAGGGAAACCTACCAAACCTGTGCATTTTTTAAAACTAGAGACCTAGGGGAATCCAAGATGGGGTGACTTGTGGGGCTCTGACCAGGTTCTGTTACCCAGAATCCTTTGCAAACCTCAAAATTTGGTTAAAAAAACACATTTTTCTCACATTTCGGTGACAGAAAGTTCTGGAATCTGAGAGGAGCCACACATTTCTTTCCACCCAGCGTTCCCCCAAGTCTCCCGATAAAAATGATACCTCACTTGTGTGGGTAGGCCTAGAGCCCGCGACAGGAAATGCCCCAAAGCACAACGTGGACACATCCCATTTTCTGACAGAAAACAAAGGTGTTTTTTGCAAAGTTCCTACCTGTAGATTTTGGCCTCTAGCTCAGCCGGCACCTAGGGAAACCTACCAAACCTGTGCATTTTTGAAAACTAGAGACCTAGGGGAATCCAAGATGGGGTGACCTGTGGGGCTCTGA
The DNA here is from genome assembly GCF_031143425.1 of Pleurodeles waltl. Lineage (NCBI taxonomy): Eukaryota > Metazoa > Chordata > Amphibia > Caudata > Salamandridae > Pleurodeles > Pleurodeles waltl. The sequence continues at coordinate 1,036,388,593 of NC_090445.1, forward strand.
CCAGGTTCTGTTACCCAGAATCCTTTGCAAACCTCAAAATTTGGCAAAAAAACCCCATTTTCCTCACATTTCGGTGACAGAAAGTTCTGGAATCTGAGAGGAGCCACAAATTTCTTTCCACCCAGCGTTCCCCCAAGTCTCCTGATAAAAATGATAGCTCACTTGTGTGGGTAGGCCTAGCGCCCGTGACAGGAAATGCCCCAAAACACAACGTGGACACATCTCATTTTTTCACAGAAAACAGAGGTGTTTTTTCCAAAGTGCCTACCTGTAGAGTTTGGCCTCTAGCTCAGCCGGCACCTAGGGAAACCTACCAAACCTGTGCATTTTTGAAAACTAGAGACCTAGGGGAATCCAAAGATGGGGTGACCTGTGGGGCTCTGACCAGGTTCTGTTACCCAGAATCCTTTGCAAACCTCAAAACTTGGCTAAAAAAAAATGATTTTCCTCACATTTCGGTGACAGAAAGTTCTGGAATCTGAGAGGAGCCACAAATTTCCTTCCACCCAGCGTTCCCCCAAGTCTCCCGATAAAAATGATACCTCACTTGTGTGGGTAGCCCTAGCGCCCGCAACAGGAAATGCCCCAAAACACAATGTGGAAACATCCCATTTTTTCACAGAAAACAGAGGTGTTTTTTGCAAAGTGCCTACCTGTAGATTTTGGCCTCTAGCTCAGCCGGCACTTAGGGAAACCTACCAAACCTGTGCATTTTTGAAAACTAGAGACCTAGGGGAATCCAAGATGGGGTGACTTGTGGGGCTCTGACCAGGTTCTGTTACCCAGAATCCTTTGCAAACCTCAAAATTTGGTTAAAAAAACACATTTTTCTCACATTTCGGTGACAGAAAGTTCTGGAATCTGAGAGGAGCCACACATTTCTTTCCACCCAGCGTTCCCCCAAGTCTCCCGATAAAAATGATACCTCACTTGTGTGGGAAGGCCTAGAGCCCGCGACAGGAAATGCCCCAAAGCACAACGTGGACACATCCCATTTTCTGACAGAAAACAAAGGTGTTTTTTGCAAAGTTCCTACCTGTAGATTTTGGCCTCTAGCTCAGCCGACACCTAGGGAAACCTACCAAACCTGTGCATTTTTGAAAACTAGAGACCTAGGGGAATCCAAGATGGGGTGACCTGTGGGGCTCTGACCAGGTTCTGTTACCCAGAATCCTTTGAAAACCTCAAAATTTGGCAAAAAAAACCCCATTTTCCTCACATTTCGGTGACAGAAAGTTCTGGAATCTGAGAGGAGCCACAAATTTTCTTCCACCCAGCGTTCCCCCAAGTCTCCCGATAAAAATGATACCTCACTTGTGTGGGTAGGCCTAGAGCCCGCGACAGGAAATGCCTCAAAGCACAACGTGGACACATCCCATTTTCTGACAGAAAACAAAGGTGTTTTTTGCAAAGTGCCTACCTGTAGATTTTGGCCTCTAGCTCAGCCGGCACCTAGGGAAACCTACCAAACCTGTGCATTTTTTAAAACTAGAGACCTAGGGGAATCCAAGATGGGGTGACTTGTGGGGCTCTGACCAGGTTCTGTTACCCAGAATCCTTTGCAAACCTCAAAATTTGGTTAAAAAAACACATTTTTCTCACATTTCGGTGACAGAAAGTTCTGGAATCTGAGAGGAGCCACACATTTCTTTCCACCCAGCGTTCCCCCAAGTCTCCCGATAAAAATGATACCTCACTTGTGTGGGTAGGCCTAGAGCCCGCGACAGGAAATGCCCCAAAGCACAACGTGGACACATCCCATTTTCTGACAGAAAACAAAGGTGTTTTTTGCAAAGTTCCTACCTGTAGATTTTGGCCTCTAGCTCAGCCGGCACCTAGGGAAACCTACCAAACCTGTGCATTTTTGAAAACTAGAGACCTAGGGGAATCCAAGATGGGGTGACCTGTGGGGCTCTGACCAGGTTCTGTTACCCAGAATCCTTTGCAAACCTCAAAATTTGGCTAAAAAAACCCATTTTCCTCACATTTCGGTGACAGAAAGTTCTGGAATCTGAGAGGAGCCACACATTTCTTTCCACACAGCGTTCCCCCAAGTCTCCCGATAAAAATGATACCTCACTTTTGTGGGTAGGCCTAGAGCCCGCGACAGGAAATGCCCCAAAGCACAACGTGGACACATCCCATTTTCTGACAGAAAACAAAGGTGTTTTTTGCAAAGTTCCTACCTGTAGATTTTGGCCTCTAGCACAGCCGGCACCTAGGGAAACCTACCAAACCTGTGCATTTTTGAAAACTAGAGACCTAGGGGAATCCAAGATGGGGTGACCTGTGGGGCTCTGACCAGGTTCTGTTACCCAGAATCCTTTGAAAACCTCAAAATTTGGCAAAAAAACCCCATTTTCCTCACATTTCGGTGACAGAAAGTTCTGGAATCTGAGAGGAGCCACAAATTTTCTTCCACCCAGCGTTCCCCCAAGTCTCCCGATAAAAATGATACCTCACTTGTGTGGGTAGGCCTAGAGCCCGCGACAGGAAATGCCTCAAAGCACAACGTGGACACATCCCATTTTCTGACAGAAAACAAAGGTGTTTTTTGCAAAGTTCCTACCTGTAGATTTTGGCCTCTAGCTCAGCCGGCACCTAGGGAAACCTACCAAACCTGTGCATTTTTGAAAACTAGAGACCTAGGGGAATCTGAGATGGGGTGACTTGTGGGGCTCTGACCAGGTTCTGTTACCCAGAATCCTTTGCAAACATCAAAATTTGGTTAAAAAAACACATTTTCCTCACATTTCGGTGACAGAAAGTTCTGGAATCTGAGAGGAGCCACAAATTTCTTTCCACCCAGCGTTCCCCCAAGTCTCCCGATAAAAATGATACCTCACTTGTGTGGGTAGGCCTAGAGCCCGCGACAGGAAATGCCCCAAAGCACAACGTGGACACATCCCATTTTCTGACAGAAAACAAAGGTGTTTTTTGCAAAGTTCCTACCTGTAGATTTTGGCCTCTAGCTCGGCCGGCACCTAGGGAAACCTACCAAACCTGTGCATTTTTGAAAACTAGAGTCCTAGGGGAATCCAAGATGGGGTGACCTGTGGGGCTCTGACCAGGTTCTGTTACCCAGAATCCTTTGCAAACCTCAAAATTTGGTTAAAAAAAACCATTTTCCTCACATTTCGGTGACAGAAAGTTCTGGAATCTGAGAGGATCCACAAATTTCCTTCCACCCAGTTTTCCCCCCAAGTCTCCCGATAAAAATGATACCTCACTTGTGTGGGTAGGCCTAGCGCCCGTGACAGCAAATGCCCCAAAACACAACGTGGACACATCCCATTTTTTCACAGAAAACAGAGGTGTTTTTTGCAAAGTGCCTACCTGTCGATTTTCGCCTCTAGCTCAGCCGGCACCTAGGGAAACCTACCAAACCTGTGCATTTTTGAAAACTAGAGACCTAGGGGAATCTGAGATGGGGTGACTTGTGGGGCTCTGACCAGGTTCTGTTACCCAGAATCCTTTGCAAACATCAAAATTTGGTTAAAAAAACACATTTTTCTCACATTTCGGTGACAGAAAGTTCTGGAATCTGAGAGGAGCCACACATTTCTTTCCACCCAGCGTTCCCCCAAGTCTCCCGATAAAAATGATACCTCACTTGTGTGGGTAGGCCTAGAGCCCGCGACAGGAAATGCCCCAAAGCACAACGTGGACACATCCCATTTTCTGACAGAAACCAAAGGTGTTTTTTGCAAAGTTCCTACCTGTAGATTTTGGCCTCTAGCTCAGCCGGCACCTAGGGAAACCTACCAAACCTGTGCATTTTTGAAAACTAGAGTCCTAGGGGAATCCAAGATGGGGTGACCTGTGGGGCTCTGACCAGGTTCTGTTACCCAGAATCCTTTGCAAACCTCAAAATTTGGTTAAAAAAAACCATTTTCCTCACATTTCGGTGACAGAAAGTTCTGGAATCTGAGAGGATCCACAAATTTCCTTCCACCCAGTTTTCCCCCCAAGTCTCCCGATAAAAATGATACCTCACTTGTGTGGGTAGGCCTAGCGCCCGTGACAGCAAATGCCCCAAAACACAACGTGGACACATCCCATTTTTTCACAGAAAACAGAGGTGTTTTTTGCAAAGTGCCTACCTGTCGATTTTCGCCTCTAGCTCAGCCGGCACCTAGGGAAACCTACCAAACCTGTGCATTTTTGAAAACTAGAGACCTAGGGGAATCCAAGATGGGGTGACTTGTGGGGCTCTGACCAGGTTCTGTTACCCAGAATCCTTTGCAAACCTCAAAATTTGGTTAAAAAAACACATTTTTCTCACATTTCGGTGACAGAAAGTTCTGGAATCTGAGAGGAGCCACACATTTCTTTCCACCCAGCGTTCCCCCAAGTCTCCCGATAAAAATGATACCTCACTTGTGTGGGTAGGCCTAGAGCCCGCGACAGGAAATGCCCCAAAGCACAACGTGGACACATCCCATTTTCTGACAGAAAACAAAGGTGTTTTTTGCAAAGTTCCTACCTGTAGATTTTGGCCTCTAGCTCAGCCGGCACCTAGGGAAACCTACCAAACCTGTGCATTTTTGAAAACTAGAGACCTAGGGGAATCCAAGATGGGGTGACCTGTGGGGCTCTGACCAGGTTCTGTTACCCAGAATCCTTTGCAAACCTCAAAATTTGGCAAAAAAACCCCATTTTCCTCACATTTCGGTGACAGAAAGTTCTGGAATCTGAGAGGAGCCACAAATTTCTTTCCACCCAGCGTTCCCCCAAGTCTCCTGATAAAAATGATAGCTCACTTGTGTGGGTAGGCCTAGCGCCCGTGACAGGAAATGCCCCAAAACACAACGTGGACACATCTCATTTTTTCACAGAAAACAGAGGTGTTTTTTCCAAAGTGCCTACCTGTAGAGTTTGGCCTCTAGCTCAGCCGGCACCTAGGGAAACCTACCAAACCTGTGCATTTTTGAAAACTAGAGACCTAGGGGAATCCAAAGATGGGGTGACCTGTGGGGCTCTGACCAGGTTCTGTTACCCAGAATCCTTTGCAAACCTCAAAACTTGGCTAAAAAAAAATGATTTTCCTCACATTTCGGTGACAGAAAGTTCTGGAATCTGAGAGGAGCCACAAATTTCCTTCCACCCAGCGTTCCCCCAAGTCTCCCGATAAAAATGATACCTCACTTGTGTGGGTAGCCCTAGCGCCCGCAACAGGAAATGCCCCAAAACACAATGTGGAAACATCCCATTTTTTCACAGAAAACAGAGGTGTTTTTTGCAAAGTGCCTACCTGTAGATTTTGGCCTCTAGCTCAGCCGGCACTTAGGGAAACCTACCAAACCTGTGCATTTTTGAAAACTAGAGACCTAGGGGAATCCAAGATGGGGTGACTTGTGGGGCTCTGACCAGGTTCTGTTACCCAGAATCCTTTGCAAACCTCAAAATTTGGTTAAAAAAACACATTTTTCTCACATTTCGGTGACAGAAAGTTCTGGAATCTGAGAGGAGCCACACATTTCTTTCCACCCAGCGTTCCCCCAAGTCTCCCGATAAAAATGATACCTCACTTGTGTGGGAAGGCCTAGAGCCCGCGACAGGAAATGCCCCAAAGCACAACGTGGACACATCCCATTTTCTGACAGAAAACAAAGGTGTTTTTTGCAAAGTTCCTACCTGTAGATTTTGGCCTCTAGCTCAGCCGACACCTAGGGAAACCTACCAAACCTGTGCATTTTTGAAAACTAGAGACCTAGGGGAATCCAAGATGGGGTGACCTGTGGGGCTCTGACCAGGTTCTGTTACCCAGAATCCTTTGAAAACCTCAAAATTTGGCAAAAAAACCCCATTTTCCTCACATTTCGGTGACAGAAAGTTCTGGAATCTGAGAGGAGCCACAAATTTTCTTCCACCCAGCGTTCCCCCAAGTCTCCCGATAAAAATGATACCTCACTTGTGTGGGTAGGCCTAGAGCCCGCGACAGGAAATGCCTCAAAGCACAACGTGGACACATCCCATTTTCTGACAGAAAACAAAGGTGTTTTTTGCAAAGTGCCTACCTGTAGATTTTGGCCTCTAGCTCAGCCGGCACCTAGGGAAACCTACCAAACCTGTGCATTTTTTAAAACTAGAGACCTAGGGGAATCCAAGATGGGGTGACTTGTGGGGCTCTGACCAGGTTCTGTTACCCAGAATCCTTTGCAAACCTCAAAATTTGGTTAAAAAAACACATTTTTCTCACATTTCGGTGACAGAAAGTTCTGGAATCTGAGAGGAGCCACACATTTCTTTCCACCCAGCGTTCCCCCAAGTCTCCCGATAAAAATGATACCTCACTTGTGTGGGTAGGCCTAGAGCCCGCGACAGGAAATGCCCCAAAGCACAACGTGGACACATCCCATTTTCTGACAGAAAACAAAGGTGTTTTTTGCAAAGTTCCTACCTGTAGATTTTGGCCTCTAGCTCAGCCGGCACCTAGGGAAACCTACCAAACCTGTGCATTTTTGAAAACTAGAGACCTAGGGGAATCCAAGATGGGGTGACCTGTGGGGCTCTGACCAGGTTCTGTTACCCAGAATCCTTTGCAAACCTCAAAATTTGGCTAAAAAAACCCATTTTCCTCACATTTCGGTGACAGAAAGTTCTGGAATCTGAGAGGAGCCACAAATTTCCTTCCACCCAGCGTTCCCCCAAGTCTCCCGATAAAAATGATACCTCACTTGTGTGGGTAGGCCTAGAGCCCGCGACAGGAAATGCCTCAAAGCACAACGTGGACACATCCCATTTTCTGACAGAAAACAAAGGTGTTTTTTGCAAAGTGCCTACCTGTAGATTTTGGCCTCTAGCTCAGCCGGCACCTAGGGAAACCTACCGAACCTGTGCATTTTTTAAAACTAGAGACCTAGGGGAATCCAAGATGGGGTTACTTGTGGGGCTCTGACCAGGTTCTGTTACCCAGAATCCTTTGCAAACCTCAAAACTTGGCTAAAAAAAAATGATTTTCCTCACATTTCGGTGACAGAAAGTTCTGGAATCTGAGAGGAGCCACAAATTTCCTTCCACCCAGCGTTCCCCCAAGTCTCCCGATAAAAATGATACCTCACTTGTGTGGGTAGGCCTAGCGCCCGCGACAGGAAATGCCCCAAAACACAATGTGGACACATCCCATTTTTTCACAGAAAACAGAGGTGTTTTTTGCAAAGTGCCTACCTGTAGATTTTGGCCTCTAGCTCAGCCGGCACTTAGGGAAACCTACCAAACCTGTGCATTTTTGAAAACTAGAGACCTAGGGGAATCCAAGATGGGGTGACTTGTGGGGCTCTGACCAGCTTCTGTTACCCAGAATCCTTTGCAAACCTAAAAATTTGGTTAAAAAAACACATTTTTCTCACATTTCGGTGACAGAAAGTTCTGGAATCTGAGAGGAGCCACACATTTCTTTCCACACAGGGTTCCCCCAAGTCTCCCGATAAAAATGATACCTCACTTTTGTGGGTAGGCCTAGAGCCCGCGACAGGAAATGCCCCAAAGCACAACGTGGACACATCCCATTTTCTGACAGAAAACAAAGGTGTTTTTTGCAAAGTTCCTACCTGTAGATTTTGGCCTCTAGCACAGCCGGCACCTAGGGAAACCTACCAAACCTGTGCATTTTTGAAAACTAGAGACCTAGGGGAATCCAAGATGGGGTGACCTGTGGGGCTCTGACCAGGTTCTGTTACCCAGAATCCTTTGAAAACCTCAAAATTTGGCAAAAAAACCCCATTTTCCTCACATTTCGGTGACAGAAAGTTCTGGAATCTGAGAGGAGCCACAAATTTTCTTCCACCCAGCGTTCCCCCAAGTCTCCCGATAAAAATGATACCTCACTTGTGTGGGTAGGCCTAGAGCCCGCGACAGGAAATGCCTCAAAGCACAACGTGGACACATCCCATTTTCTGACAGAAAACAAAGGTGTTTTTTGCAAAGTGCCTACCTGTAGATTTTGGCCTCTAGCTCAGCCGGCACCTAGGGAAACCTACCAAACCTGTGCATTTTTTAAAACTAGAGACCTAGGGGAATCCAAGATGGGGTGACTTGTGGGGCTCTGACCAGGTTCTGTTACCCAGAATCCTTTGCAAACCTCAAAATTTGGTTAAAAAAACACATTTTTCTCACATTTCGGTGACAGAAAGTTCTGGAATCTGAGAGGAGCCACACATTTCTTTCCACCCAGCGTTCCCCCAAGTCTCCCGATAAAAATGATACCTCACTTGTGTGGGTAGGCCTAGAGCCCGCGACAGGAAATGCCCCAAAGCACAACGTGGACACATCCCATTTTCTGACAGAAAACAAAGGTGTTTTTTGCAAAGTTCCTACCTGTAGATTTTGGCCTCTAGCTCAGCCGGCACCTAGGGAAACCTACCAAACCTGTGCATTTTTGAAAACTAGAGACCTAGGGGAATCCAAGATGGGGTGACCTGTGGGGCTCTGACCAGGTTCTGTTACCCAGAATCCTTTGCAAACCTCAAAATTTGGCTAAAAAAACCCATTTTCCTCACATTTCGGTGACAGAAAGTTCTCGAATCTGAGAGGAGCCACAAATTTCCTTCCACCCAGCGTTCCCCCAAGTCTCCCGATAAAAATGATACCTCACTTGTGTGGGTAGGCCTAGAGCCCGCGACAGGAAATGCCTCAAAGCACAACGTGGACACATCCCATTTTCTGACAGAAAACAAAGGTGTTTTTTGCAAAGTGCCTACCTGTAGATTTTGGCCTCTAGCTCAGCCGGCACCTAGGGAAACCTACCGAACCTGTGCATTTTTTAAAACTAGAGACCTAGGGGAATCCAAGATGGGGTTACTTGTGGGGCTCTGACCAGGTTCTGTTACCCAGAATCCTTTGCAAACCTCAAAACTTGGCTAAAAAAAAATGATTTTCCTCACATTTCGGTGACAGAAAGTTCTGGAATCTGAGAGGAGCCACAAATTTCCTTCCACCCAGCGTTCCCCCAAGTCTCCCGATAAAAATGATACCTCACTTGTGTGGGTAGGCCTAGAGCCCGCGACAGGAAATGCCTCAAAGCACAACGTGGACACATCCCATTTTCTGACAGAAAACAAAGGTGTTTTTTGCAAAGTGCCTACCTGTAGATTTTGGCCTCTAGCTCAGCCGGCACCTAGGGAAACCTACCGAACCTGTGCATTTTTTAAAACTAGAGACCTAGGGGAATCCAAGATGGGGTTACTTGTGGGGCTCTGACCAGGTTCTGTTACCCAGAATCCTTTGCAAACCTCAAAACTTGGCTAAAAAAAAATGATTTTCCTCACATTTCGGTGACAGAAAGTTCTGGAATCTGAGAGGAGCCACAAATTTCCTTCCACCCAGCGTTCCCCCAAGTCTCCCGATAAAAATGATACCTCACTTGTGTGGGTAGGCCTAGCGCCCGCGACAGGAAATGCCCCAAAACACAATGTGGACACATCCCATTTTTTCACAGAAAACAGAGGTGTTTTTTGCAAAGTGCCTACCTGTAGATTTTGGCCTCTAGCTCAGCCGGCACTTAGGGAAACCTACCAAACCTGTGCATTTTTGAAAACTAGAGACCTAGGGGAATCCAAGATGGGGTGACTTGTGGGGCTCTGACCAGCTTCTGTTACCCAGAATCCTTTGCAAACCTAAAAATTTGGTTAAAAAAACACATTTTTCTCACATTTCGGTGACAGAAAGTTCTGGAATCTGAGAGGAGCCACACATTTCTTTCCACACAGCGTTCCCCCAAGTCTCCCGATAAAAATGATACCTCACTTTTGTGGGTAGGCCTAGAGCCCGCGACAGGAAATGCCCCAAAGCACAACGTGGACACATCCCATTTTCTGACAGAAAACAAAGGTGTTTTTTGCAAAGTTCCTACCTGTAGATTTTGGCCTCTAGCACAGCCGGCACCTAGGGAAACCTACCAAACCTGTGCATTTTTGAAAACTAGAGACCTAGGGGAATCCAAGATGGGGTGACCTGTGGGGCTCTGACCAGGTTCTGTTACCCAGAATCCTTTGCAAACCTCAAAATTTGGCTAAAAAACCCCATTTTCCTCACATTTCGGTGACAGAAAGTTCTGGAATCTGAGAGGAGCCACAAATTTCCTTCCACCCAGCGTTCCCCAAAGTCTCCCGATAAAAATGATACCTCACTTGTGTGGGTAGGCCTAGAGCCCGCGACAGGAAATGCCCCAAAGCACAACGTGGACACATCCCATTTTCTGACAGAAAACAAAGGTGTTTTTTGCAAAGTGCCTACCTGCAGATTTTGGCCTCTAGCTCGGCCGGCACCTAGGGAAACCTACCAAACCTGTGCATTTTTGAAAACTAGAGACCTAGGGGAATCCAAGATGGGGTTACTTGTGGGGCTCTGACCAGGTTCTGTTACCCAGAATCCTTTGCAAACCTCAACATTTGGATAAAAAAACAAATTTTCCTCACATTTCGGTGACAGAAAGGTTTGGAATCTGAGAGGAGCCACAAATTTCCTTCCACCCAGCGTTCCCCCCAAGCCTCCCGATAAAAATTATACCTCACTTGTGTGGGTAGGCCTAGCGCCCGCGACAGCAAATGCCCCAAAACACAACGTGGACATATCCCATTTTTTCACAGAAAACAGAGGTGTTTTTTGCAAAGTGCCTACCTGTAGATTTTGGCCTCTAGCTCAGCCGGTGCCTAGGGAAACCTACCATACCTGTGCATTTTTTAAAACTAGAGACCTAGGGGAATCCAAGATGGGGTGACTTGTGGGGCTCTGACCAGGTTCTGTTACCCAGAATCCTTTGCAACCCCTCAACATTTGGCTAAAAAAACAAATTTTCCTCACATTTCGGTGACAGAAAGTTCTGGAATCTGAGAGGAGCCACAAATTTCCTTCCACCCAGCGTTCCCCTAAGTCTCCCGATAAAAATTATACCTCACTTGTGTGGGTAGGCCTAGCGCCCACGACAGGAAATGCCCCAAAACACAACGTGGACACATCCCATTTTTTCACAGAAAACAGAGGTGTTTTTTTAAAGTGCCTACATGTAGATTTTGGCCTCTAGCTCAGCCGGTGCCTAGGGAAACCTACCATACCTGTGCATTTTTTAAAACTAGAGACCTAGGGGAATCCAAGATGGGGTAACTTGTGGGGCTCTGACCAGGTTCTGTTACCCAGAATCCTTTGCAAACCTCAACATTTGGCTACAAAAACAAATTTTCCTCACATTTCGGTGACAGAAAGTTCTGGAATCTGAGAGGAGCCACAAATTTCCTTCCACCCAGCGTTCCCCCCAAGTCTCCCGATAAAAATTATACCCTACTTGTGTGGGTATGCCTAGCGCCTGCGACAGCAAATGCCCCAAAACACAACGTGGACATATCCCATTTTTTCACAGAAAACAGAAATGTTTTTTGCAAAGTGCCTACCTGTAGATTTTGGCCTCTAGCTCAGCCGGCACCTAGGGAAACCTACCAAACCTGTGCATTTTTGAAAACTAGAGACCTAGGGGAATCTGAGATGGGGTGACTTGTGGGGCTCTGACCAGGTTCTGTTACCCAGAATCCTTTGCAAACCTCAAAATTTGGTTAAAAAAACACATTTTCCTCACATTTCGGTGACAGAAAGTTCTGGAATCTGAGAGGAGCCACAAATTTCTTTCCACCCAGCGTTCCCCCAAGTCTCCCGATAAAAATGATACCTCACTTGTGTGGGTAGGCCTAGAGCCCGCGACAGGAAATGCCCCAAAGCACAACGTGGACACATCCCATTTTCTGACAGAAAACAAAGGTGTTTTTTGCAAAGTTCCTACCTGTAGATTTTGGCCTCTAGCTCGGCCGGCACCTAGGGAAACCTACCAAACCTGTGCATTTTTGAAAACTAGAGACCTAGGGGAATCCAAGATGGGGTGACCTGTGGGGCTCTGACCAGGTTCTGTTACCCAGAATCCTTTGCAAACCTCAAAATTTGGTTAAAAAAACCCATTTTCCTCACATTTCGGTGACAGAAAGTTCTGGAATCTGAGAGGATCCACAAATTTCCTTCCACCCAGTGTTCCCCCCAAGTCTCCCGATAAAAATGATACCTCACTTGTGTGGGTAGGCCTAGCGCCCGTGACAGCAAATGCCCCAAAACACAACGTGGACACATCCCATTTTTTCACAGAAAACAGAGGTGTTTTTTGCAAAGTGCCTACCTGTAGATTTTCGCCTCTAGCTCAGCCGGCACCTAGGGAAACCTACCAAACCTGTGCATTTTTGAAAACTAGAGACCTAGGGGAATCCAAGATGGGGTGACTTGTGGGGCTCTGACCAGGTTCTGTTACCCAGAATCCTTTGCAAACCTCAAAATTTGGTTAAAAAAACACATTTTTCTCACATTTCGGTGACAGAAAGTTCTGGAATCTGAGAGGAGCCACACATTTCTTTCCACCCAGCGTTCCCCCAAGTCTCCCGATAAAAATGATACCTCACTTGTGTGGGTAGGCCTAGAGCCCGCGACAGGAAATGCCCCAAAGCACAACGTGGACACATCCCATTTTCTGACAGAAAACAAAGGTGTTTTTTGCAAAGTTCCTACCTGTAGATTTTGGCCTCTAGCTCAGCCGGCACCTAGGGAAACCTACCAAACCTGTGCATTTTTGAAAACTAGAGACCTAGGGGAATCCAAGATGGGGTGACCTGTGGGGCTCTGACCAGGTTCTGTTACCCAGAATCCTTTGCAAACCTCAAAATTTGGCAAAAAAAACCCATTTTCCTCACATTTCGGTGACAGAAAGTTCTGGAATCTGAGAGGAGCCACAAATTTTCTTCCACCCAGCGTTCCCCCAAGTCTCCCGATAAAAATGATACCTCACTTGTGTGGGTAGGCCTAGAGCCCGCGACAGGAAATGCCTCAAAGCACAACGTGGACACATCCCATTTTCTGACAGAAAACAAAGGTGTTTTTTGCAAAGTGCCTACCTGTAGATTTTGGCCTCTAGCTCAGCCGGCACCTAGGGAAACCTACCAAACCTGTGCATTTTTTAAAACTAGAGACCTAGGGGAATCCAAGATGGGGTTACTTGTGGGGCTCTGACCAGGTTCTGTTACCCAGAATCCTTTGCAAACCTCAAAATTTGGCTAAAAAAAAATGATTTTCCTCACATTTCGGTGACAGAAAGTTCTGGAATCTGAGAGGAGCCACAAATTTCTTTCCACCCAGCGTTCCCCCAAGTCTCCTGATAAAAATGATAGCTCACTTGTGTGGGTAGGCCTAGCGCCCGTGACAGGAAATGCCCCAAAACACAACGTGGACACATCTCATTTTTTCACAGAAAACAGAGGTGTTTTTTCCAAAGTGCCTACCTGTAGAGTTTGGCCTCTAGCTCAGCCGGCACCTAGGGAAACCTACCAAACCTGTGCATTTTTGAAAACTAGAGACCTAGGGGAATCCAAAGATGGGGTGACCTGTGGGGCTCTGACCAGGTTCTGTTACCCAGAATCCTTTGCAAACCTCAAAACTTGGCTAAAAAAAAATGATTTTCCTCACATTTCGGTGACAGAAAGTTCTGGAATCTGAGAGGAGCCACAAATTTCCTTCCACCCAGCGTTCCCCCAAGTCTCCCGATAAAAATGATACCTCACTTGTGTGGGTAGGCCTAGCGCCCGCGACAGGAAATGCCCCAAAACACAATGTGGAAACATCCCATTTTTTCACAGAAAACAGAGGTGTTTTTTGCAAAGTGCCTACCTGTAGATTTTGGCCTCTAGCTCAGCCGGCACTTAGGGAAACCTACCAAACCTGTGCATTTTTGAAAACTAGAGACCTAGGGGAATCGAAGATGGGGTGACTTGTGGGGCTCTGACCAGGTTCTGTTACCCAGAATCCTTTGCAAACCTTAAAATTTGGTTAAAAAAACACATTTTTCTCACATTTCGGTGACAGAAAGTTCTGGAATCTGAGAGGAGCCACACATTTCTTTCCACCCAGCGTTCCCCCAAGTCTCCCGATAAAAATGATACCTCACTTGTGTGGGTAGGCCTAGAGCCCGCGACAGGAAATGCCCCAAAGCACAACGTGGACACATCCCATTTTCTGACAGAAAACAAAGGTGTTTTTTGCAAAGTTCCTACCTGTAGATTTTGGCCTCTAGCTCAGCCGGCACCTAGGGAAACCTACCAAACCTGTGCATTTTTGAAAACTAGAGACCTAGGGGAATCCAAGATGGGGTGACCTGTGGGGCTCTGACCAGGTTCTGTTACCCAGAATCCTTTGCAAACCTCAAAATTTGGCTAAAAAACCCCATTTTCCTCACATTTCGGTGACAGAAAGTTCTGGAATCTGAGAGGAGCCACAAATTTCCTTCCACCCAGCGTTCCCCCAAGTCTCCCGATAAAAATGATACCTCACTTGTGTGGGTAGGCCTAGAGCCCGCGACAGGAAATGCCCCAAAGCACAACGTGGACACATCCCATTTTCTGACAGAAAACAAAGGTGTTTTTTGCAAAGTGCCTACCTGCAGATTTTGGCCTCTAGCTCAGCCGGCACCTAGGGAAACCTACCAAACCTGTGCATTTTTTAAAACTAGAGACCTAGGGGAATCCAAGATGGGGTTACTTGTGGGGCTCTGACCAGGTTCTGTTACCCAGAATCCTTTGCAAACCTCAAAATTTGGCTGAAAAAACCCATTTTCCTCACATTTCGGTGACAGAAAGTTCTGGAATCTGAGAGGATCCACAAATTTCCTTCCACCCAGTGTTCCCCCCAAGTTTCCCGATAAAAATGATACCTCACTTGTGTGGGTAGGCCTAGCGCCCGTGACAGCAAATGCCCCAAAACACAATGTGGACACATCCCATTTTTTCACAGAAAACAGAGGTGTTTTTTGCAAAGTGCCTACCTGTAGATTTTGGCCTCTAGCTCAGCCGGCACCTAGGGAAACCTACCAAACCTGTGCATTTTTGAAAACTAGAGACCTAGGGGAATCCAAGATGGGGTGACTTGTGGGGCTCTGACCAGGTTCTGTTACCCAGAATCCTTTGCAAACCTCAAAATTTGGTTAAAAAAACACATTTTTCTCACATTTCGGTGACAGAAAGTTCTGGAATCTGAGAGGAGCCACACATTTCTTTCCACCCAGCGTTCCCCCAAGTCTCCCGATAAAAATGATACCTCACTTGTGTGGGTAGGCCTAGAGCCCGCGACAGGAAATGCCCCAAAGAACAACGTGGACACATCCGATTTTCTGACAGAAAACAAAGGTGTTTTTTGCAAAGTTCCTACCTGTAGATTTTGGCCTCTAGCTCAGCCGGCACCTAGGGAAACCTACCAAACCTGTGCATTTTTGAAAACTAGAGACCTAGGGGAATCCAAGATGGGGTGACCTGTGGGGCTCTGACCAGGTTCTGTTACCCAGAATCCTTTGCAAACCTCAAAATTTGGCTAAAAAAACCCATTTTCCTCACATTTCGGTGACAGAAAGTTCTGGAATCTGAGAGGAGCCACAAATTTCCTTCCACCCAGCGTTCCCCCAAGTCTCCCGATAAAAATGATACCTCACTTGTGTGGGTAGGCCTAGAGCCCGCGACAGGAAATGCCCCAAAGCACAACGTGGACACATCCCATTTTCTGACAGAAAACAAAGGTGTTTTTTGCAAAGTGCCTACCTGTAGATTTTGGCCTCTAGCTCAGCCGGCACCTAGGGAAACCTACCGAACCTGTGCATTTCTGAAAACTAGAGACCTAGGGGAATCCAAGATCGGGTGACTTGTGGGGCTCGGACCAGGTTCTGTTACCCAGAATCCTTTGCAAACCTCAAAATTTGGCTAAAAAAACACATGTTCCTCACATTTCTGTGGCAGAAAGATCTGGAATCTGAGAGGAGCCACAAATTTCCTTCCACCCAGCGTTCCCCCAAGTCTCCCGATAAAAATAATACCTCACTTGTGTGGGTAGGCCTAGCGCCCGTGACAGGAAATGCCCCAAAACACAACGTGGACACATCTCATTTTTTCACAGAAAACAGAGGTGTTTTTTCCAAAGTGCCTACCTGTAGATTTTGGCCTCTAGCTCAGCCGGCACCTAGGGAAACCTACCAAACCTGTGCATTTTTGAAAACTAGAGACCTAGGGGAATCCAAAGATGGGGTGACCTGTGGGGCTCTGACCAGGTTCTGTTACCCAGAATCCTTTGCAAACCTCAAAACTTGGCTAAAAAAAAAATGATTTTCCTCACATTTCGGTGACAGAAAGTTCTGGAATCTGAGAGGAGCCACAAATTTCCTTCCACCCAGTGTTCCCCCAAGTCTCCCGATAAAAATGATACCTCACTTGTGTGGGTAGGCCTAGAGCCCGCGACAGGAAATGCCCCAAAGCACAACGTGGACACATCCCATTTTCTGACAGAAAACAAAGGTGTTTTTTGCAAAGTGCCTACCTGTAGATTTTGGCCTCTAGCTCAGCCGGCACCTAGGGAAACCTACCAAACCTGTGCATTTTTTAAAACTAGAGACCTAGGGGAATCCAAGATGGGGTTACTTGTGGGGCTCGGACCAGGTTCTGTTACCCAGAATCCTTTGCAAACCTCAATATTTGGCTAAAAAAAACCATTTTCCTCACATTTCGGTGACAGAAAGTTCTGGAATCTGAGAGGATCCACAAATTTCCTTCCACCCAGTGTTCCCCCCAAGTCTCCCGATAAAAATGATACCTCACTTGTGTGGGTAGGCCTAGCGCCCGTGACAGCAAATGCCCCAAAACACAACGTGGACACATCCCAATTTTTCACAGAAAACAGAGGTGTTTTTTGCAAAGTGCCTACCTGTAGATTTTGGCCTCTAGCTCAGCCGGCACCTAGGGAAACCTACCAAACCTGTGCATTTTTGAAAACTAGAGACCTAGGGGAATCCAAGATGGGGTGACTTGTGGGGCTCTGACCAGGTTCTGTTACCCAGAATCCTTTGCAAACCTCAAAATTTGGTTAAAAAAACACATTTTTCTCACATTTCGGTGACAGAAAGTTCTGGAATCTGAGAGGAGCCACACATTTCTTTCCACCCAGCGTTCCCCCAAGTCTCCCGATAAAAATGATACCTCACTTGTGTGGGTAGGCCTAGAGCCCGCGACAGGAAATGCCCCAAAGCACAACGTGGACACATCCCATTTTCTGACAGAAAACAAAGGTGTTTTTTGCAAAGTTCCTACCTGTAGATTTTGGCCTCTAGCTCAGCCGGCACCTAGGGAAACCTACCAAACCTGTGCATTTTTGAAAACTAGAGACCTAGGGGAATCCAAGATGGGGTGACCTGTGGGGTTCTGACCAGGTTCTGTTACCCAGAATCCTTTGCAAACCTCAAAATTTGGCTAAAAAACCCCATTTTCCTCACATTTCGGTGACAGAAAGTTCTGGAATCTGAGAGGAGCCACAAATTTCTTTCCACCCAGCGTTCCCCCAAGTCTCCCGATAAAAATGATACCTCACTTGTGTGGGTAGGCCTAGAGCCCGCGACAGGAAATGCCCCAAAGCACAACGTGGACACATCCCATTTTCTGACAGAAAACAAAGGTGTTTTTTGCAAAGTGCCTACCTGTAGATTTTGGCCTCTAGCTCAGCCGGCACCTAGGGAAACCTACCAAACCTGTGCATTTTTTAAAACTAGAGACCTAGGGGAATCCAAGATGGGGTTACTTGTGGGGCTCTGACCAGGTTCTGTTACCCAGAATCCTTTGCAAACCTCAAAATTTGGCTAAAAAAAAATGATTTTCCTCACATTTCGGTGACAGAAAGTTCTGGAATCTGAGAGGAGCCACAAATTTCCTTCCACCCAGCATTCCCCCAAGTCTCCTGATAAAAATGATAGCTCACATGTGTGGGTAGGCCTAGCGCCCGTGACAGGAAATGCCCCAAAACACAACGTGGACACATCTAATTTTTTCACAGAAAACAGAGGTGTTTTTTCCAAAGTGCCTACCTGTAGATTTTGGCCTCTAGCTCAGCCGGCACCTAGGGAAACCTACCAAACCTGTGCATTTTTGAAAACTAGAGACCTAGGGGAATCCAAAGATGGGGTGACCTGTGGGGCTCTGACCAGGTTCTGTTACCCAGAATCCTTTGCAAACCTCAAAACTTGGCTAAAAAAAAATGATTTTCCTCACATTTCGGTGACAGAAAGTTCTGGAATCTGAGAGGAGCCACAAATTTCCTTCCACCCAGCGTTCCCCCAAGTCTCCCGATAAAAATGATACCTCACTTGTGTGGGTAGGCCTAGCGCCCGCGACAGGAAATGCCCCAAAACACAATGTGGACACATCCCATTTTTTCACAGAAAACAGAGGTGTTTTTTGCAAAGTGCCTACCTGTAGATTTTGGCCTCTAGCTCAGCCGGCACGTAGGGAAACCTACCAAACCTGTGCATTTTTGAAAACTAGAGACCTAGGGGAATCCAAGATGGGGTGACTTGTGGGGCTCTGACCAGGCTCTGTTACCCAGAATCCTTTGCAAACCTCAAAATTTGGTTAAAAAAACACATTTTTCTCACATTTCGGTGACAGAAAGTTCTGGAATCTGAGAGGAGCCACACATTTCTTTCCACCCAGCGTTCCCCCAAGTCTCCCGATAAAAATGATACCTCACTTGTGTGGGTAGGCCTAGAGCCCGCGACAGGAAAAACCCCAAAGCACAACGTGGACACATCCCATTTTCTGACAGAAAACAAAGGTTTTTTTTGCAAAGTTCCTACCTGTAGGTTTTGGCCTCTAGCTCAGCCGGCACCTAGGGAAACCTACCAAACCTGTGCATTTTTGAAAACTAGAGACCTAGGGGAATCCAAGATGGGGTGACCTGTGGGGCTCTGACCAGGTTCTGTTACCCAGAATCCTTTGCAAACCTCAAAATTTGGCTAAAAAACCCCATTTTCCTCACATTTCGGTGACAGAAAGTTCTGGAATCTGAGAGGAGCCACAAATTTCCTTCCACCCAGCGTTCCCCCAAGTCTCCCGATAAAAATGATACCTCACTTGTGTGGGTAGGCCTAGAGCCCGCGACAGGAAATGCCCCAAAGCACAACGTGGACACATCCCATTTTCTGACAGAAAACAAAGGTGTTTTTTGCAAAGTGCCTACCTGTAGATTTTGGCCTCTAGCTCAGCCGGCACCTAGGGAAACCTACCAAACCTGTGCATTTTTTAAAACTAGAGACCTAGGGGAATCCAAGATGGGGTTACTTGTGGGGCTCTGACCAGGTTCTGTTACCCAGAATCCTTTGCAAACCTCAAAATTTGGCTAAAAAAACCCATTTTCCTCACATTTCGGTGACAGAAAGTTCTGGAATCTGAGAGGAGCCACAAATTTCCTTCCACCCAGCATTCCCCCAAGTCTCCTGATAAAAATGATAGCTCACTTGTGTGGGTAGGCCTAGCGCCCGTGACAGGAAATGCCCCAAAACACAACGTGGACACATCTCATTTTTTCACAGAAAACAGAGGTGTTTTTTGCAAAGTGCCTACCTGTAGATTTTGGCCTCTAGCTCAGCCGGCACCTAGGGAAACCTACCAAACCTGTGCATTTTTGAAAACTAGAGACCTAGGGGAATCCAAAGATGGGGTGACCTGTGGGGCTCTGACCAGGTTCTGTTACCCAGAATCCTTTGCAAACCTCAAAACTTGGCTAAAAAAAAATGATTTTCCTCACATTTCGGTGACAGAAAGTTCTGGAATCTGAGAGGAGCCACAAATTTCCTTCCACCCAGCATTCCCCCAAGTCTCCCGATAAAAATGATACCTCACTTGTGTGGGTAGGCCTAGCGCCCGCGACAGGAAATGCCCCAAAACACAATGTGGACACATCCCATTTTTTCACAGAAAACAGAGGTGTTTTTTGCAAAGTGCCTACCTGTAGATTTTGGCCTCTAGCTCAGCCGGCACTTAAGGAAACCTACCAAACCTGTGCATTTTTGAAAACTAGAGACCTAGGGGAATCCAAGATGGGGTGACTTGTGGGGCTCTGACCAGGTTCTGTTACCCAGAATCCTTTGCAAACCTCAAAACTTGGCTAAAAAACCCCATTTTCCTCACATTTTGGTGACAGAAAGTTCTGGAATCTAAGAGGAGCCACAAATTTCCTTCCACCCAGCGTTCCCCCAAGTCTCCCGATAAAATTGATACCTCACTTGTGTGGGTAGGCCAAACGCCCGCGACGGGAAATGCCCCAAAACACAACGTGGACACATCCCATTTTTTCACTGAAAACAGAGGTGTTTTTTGCAAAGTGCCTACCTGTAGATTTTGGCCTCTAGCTCAGCCGGCACCTAGGGAAACCTAACAAACCTGTGCAGTTTTTAAAACTAGAGACCTAGGGGAATCCAAGATGGGGTGACTGGTGGGGCTCTGACCAGGTTCTGTTACCCAGAATCCTTTGCAAACCTCAAAATTTGGCTAAAAAAACACATTTTCCTCCCATTTCGGTGACAGAAAGTTCTGGAATCTGAGAGGAGTCACAAATTTCCTTCCACCCAGCGTTCCCCCAAGTCTCCCGGTAAAAATGATACCTCACTTGTGTGGGTAGGCCTAGCGCACGCGACAGGAAATGCCCCGAAACACAACGTGGACACATCCCATTTTTTCACAGAAAACAGAGGTGTTTTTTGCAAAGTGCCTACCTGTAGATTTTGGCCTCTAGCTCAGCCGGCACCTAGGGAAACCTACCAAACCTGTGCATTTTTTAAAACTAGAGACCTAGGGGAATCCAAGATGGGGTGACTTGTGGGGCTCTGACCAGGTTCTGTTACCCAGAATCCTTTGCAAACCTCAAAATTTGGCTAAAAAAACACATTTTCCTCACATTTCGGTGACAGAAAGTTCTGGAATCTGAGAGGAGTCACAAATTTCATTCCACCCAGCGTTCCCCCAAGTCTCCCGGTAAAAATGATACCTCACTTGTGTGGGTGGGCCAGGTGCCTGCAACAGAATAAGGCTCAAAACTTGTAGAGATAGAGGGGATAGCACAGCGAGTTGATAAGGACATATTCTTCTTTTATACATCTTTAGGCTGACTCTGCTTTGGGGACCCACACAAGTGAGGTGTCATTTTACTTGGGAGACTGAGGGGAACGCTGGGGAGTAGGAATTTTGTGCTGGAGCGGTGATCGTACAAACGAAAGTCAGGAAAATATGCTTTTTTAAGCAAATTTTGAGGTTTGCAGAGGAGTCTGGGTAAGAACTTTTTGGGGATCCACGCAAACAACACCTCCCTGGACTCCTTGGGGTGTCTAGTTTTAAAAAATGTCTGGGTTTGGTAGGATTCCCTGGATGAAGGCCGCACCCAGGACCAAAAACATAGGTGCCCCCTCCCCCCCAAACACAGGTAGTTTTGTAATATATCATTTTGATGTGTCCACATACGTCTGTGATGTGCCAAACACTAAAATTGTGAAAAGAAACACACTTAGGTTATGTGAAAAAGACCCCTCACCCACCAATCAAGTTGGTGGCATGCTTCATCATCGGGGTCCCACCCGAGGCACCTAGCGTGTCACAGGTGTGCTGCAACGCCTGATTACAGCGGAGCAGGTTTTGTCATTTTTACCACACATACTGGTTGGATGTGGCACAAGGGTGAGTGATGGTTCAGTGGATCAAATTTTATTAACAAGAGATTTCACAAAAATGAAATGCACTGTTAATAACTGAAAGGCAAAAAACTGAACCAATGACTCACAGCTCGTGAGCTGTAACGCTGCGACAAGGCACCAACCACTTTACAGTCCATTCACACACCTTTCATACATGACACGCACAAGACCATTCACACCGCCAGCCACGGGCCCAGCACATTACAACACTCACATCGACAGACAGCGCCACTCAAGGGCCCATCACTTACATACGCCGACATGCCGATACAACAATCACACCAGCTGATGGCAGTGTGTGGACTGGTGTTTGGCTGGCAGTGTGTTGCAGTAGCCAACAGCAAGTCAATATGTACACTATGTACACCCTCAGCCAAGCCCCACTCCACACACAATGGCATCCCTTTTTTTTTTTTTAAACAAAGAAACCCCTAACTAATTAGAAATCATTACAAAACTACAAACACAAAAGCTCTAACTAAGTACATGACAGAAATGCTAACCATGAAACTGAACACATGAAAATACAAAACATACATGAGTTTACACTCATGGTTGTTCCCAGTAATTCTTCTTCGTGTGGTAATTCTTAAAACAACCGCCCACACACAGCCCAGGCTTTGAAGGACAATCTGGGCAGTACATTCGAGTCTCTCTCCGGATACCTCTTCGAAAACACACTCTACATTTCTTAGCTGGAAAGTCTTTTTTGGGTGTGGGAGGAATGTGCTCAGCAAAGTGGCGATCTTTCAATCTAGCCACATCCTACACCACTGCTTCTCTAGGAACTCTGGCCTCTTCCACCACAATAAGGCTCTCTATCACTGACTCCTGAAATTTCACAAATGTCATCTTTGACTCTGGAGACCCATCCTTAAACACAATAAAAAAAGTTTCTAAGTGGAAGAGGTGAATTGCTAACTTCTTATACCAAACGTAAGACTTACGAATAGCAGTATAAGGTTTCAACCTCTGATCAACTCTATCCACACCTCCTATGTGCTTATTGTATTCTAAAATGCACACAGGTTTGCACACTTCAGCAACTTGGCCCCAAACAGTCACGGGGGAAGTACTCTCATCATGGATGGTACTAAGCATGTAGACATTCCTCCTGTCTGAAAACTTCAAAGCTAGCAGCTCATCATTCCGCAAGGCACTGCACTGTCCCCTCTCAGGTTTTTTACAGACAAGCTCCCTTGGATAGCCTTTCCAGTTACAACGAATTGTGCCACAAGCAACAGTGTCCACTCTAAACAATTCCTTGAACAACTGCACTCCAGTGTAAAAGTTATCTACATACAAATGGTGACCTTTGTTGAACAGTCGTCTACCTAGTTCCCACACAATTTTCTCTATAACTCCAAAAGTGGGAGGACAACCAGGGGGGTCAATACTGAAATCCCTACCAGAGTAGACACGGAAATTATACACATATCCTGTACTACTTTCAGACAGCATATACAATTTAATTCCACATTGTGTCCTCTTGCTAGGAATGTACTGCCTATAAACAAACGACCCTTGAAGAGGACCAAAGACTCGTCCACAGCTATTTCTTTGCCTGGAACATAGACCTCTGAAAACCAATCTACAAAATGATCAAGGACAGGCCTAATCTTAAAAAGATGGTCAGAATCAGGGTGATCTCGTGGCAAGGCAAAGCATTGTCAATAAAATGCAGCATCTTAAGAAGAAGCAAATACCGATTACGACTCATTGTTGCAGGAAATTTAGCTGTTGCCATCAAGGGACTAGTAGACCAATAAGAAGCCAGTGACGGCTTCCTTATCAACCCCATCAAAAGAGTCAAACCTAAAAACCTTTTCATCTCCTCCAAATTTGTGGGAATCCACTGGGCAGCTCTAGAGTGCGGCCTAAGTCTAGCAGCGTTGTCCCTCAAATACTGCTCCACATACAAATTAGTCTGCTCAACAATCTCTTCCAAAAACACATCATCCACAAATAACTCAAAGAAATTGACAGGTAAAAAGTTCTCAGTATTGACTCTACACCCCGGGAGACCAGTAAATGCAGGCAACTCTGGCTGTTCCATGTTTGGGGCAACTCAGAGTTCAGGTCTTCTAACGGGAAACCTTTCAGCCCCAGGTTGCTGCACTAATGGCACATCAGTGTCCTCCTCTGAAACAGGCCCTTCATCTGCACTGAGTGTGGCTTCCTCATCAGAAGATTCCTCTCCGGCAGAAACTTCACTGCCAGAATCCCTCACTTCTTCCTCTGCCTCAGATGCATAGTCCGTCTCATAATCATGATCAGACAATGACTCAAAAAGCATACCAACCACCTGCTGAGCGTCATCCTGCGGTTAGCCATGATCTTTCCTACTAAAATTAACTGGACAAATGCACCACCAACAACCAGCACTGTGTAAGATAAGTAATAAAGTGTAGCTTTATTAGTAAGAGTTATAAACTCATAAACTATACTGCTCACTTGCCTATAAAAGCTTGAATCACCAGCAACTACTCTGCACAGACACAGCAATCGCCAATGATATCCCACTAAAAAGAAAGAAAGAAAAGCAAATTAGAAATAAGACAACACAAATATCATTGTGCACAAATCTAAGGACAATTTCACACAAACCTGCATTTAGTACACCACCTACAAACATGTAATTCATGCATGGCAACAATACTCCTTTGGAGTAAATTGTTTTTACTTACCTAAAACATGCAACTATGCAAACTGCAGGTCAACCACTGCCAAAACCACAAGGAGCCACAGCAAAGAAAGCAAAAGCTTTGAACTAGAACAAAAAGGAGGAAAAAAATTATCAAAAATGCAAATACTTCGTCTGTTGACAAACATCCCACCATCAAGCATTTAGAAATTGGTGCCTAAGTGGATTATGCCATGGGGCAGACAGGCCTACTAAAAAATAGGCCTATCTACCCCAAGGAGGGCAGAAAATACCTTTAGTAGTGTGTCCCCAAGGGCCCACCCCCAAACAAAAAACAAACCACACACACACACTATCCCTGGTGGCTACGTGGCTTCTGCCCCCCTTGGGGGCAGATGAGCCTAAAATAAATAGGCCCATCTGCCCCCAAGGGGGACAGAAATGGCCAACAGTTCAATACCCCCTTGGGGGGGTGCCCCTTGCCCAAAGGGACGCCCCCACATAAATAAACACATTTAAAAAAAAAAACGGCGTACTAGTGGTTTCTGCCCCCCTTGGGGGCAGATCAGCCTAAAAATAATAGGCTGATCTGTCCCTAAAGGGGGCAGAAATGGCCTTAGTACACGTGCCCCCAAAGGGGGGGTGACCCTTGCCTAAGGGGTTGCCCCCTCCACTAACACACACACACTATCCCTGGGGTCTAAGTGGCTTCTGCCCCCCTCGGGGGCAGATCAGCCTAAAAATAATAGGCCGATCTGCCCCCAAGGGGGGCAGAAATGGCCACAATAAACATGCCCCCAAAAGGGAGCGACCCTTGCCCAAGGGTCCGCTCCCAAATACAAACATTTTCAAAATAGTTTTAAAAAAAATAATCCCTGGTGTCTAGTGGATTCTGCCCCCCTTGGGGGCAGATCGGCCTAAAAATAATAGGCCGATCTGCCCCCAAGGGGGGCAGAAATGGCCACAATAAAGATGCCCTCAAAAGGGAGCGACTCTTGCCCAAGGGGCCACTCACAAATACAAGCATTTACAAAATAGTAAAAAAAAAAATCCCTGGTGTCTAGTGGATTCTGCCCCCCTTGGGGACAGATCGGCCTAAAAATAATAGGCCGATCTGCCCCCAAGGGGGTCAGAAATGGCCACAATAAAGATGCCCCCAAAAGGGAGCGACCCTTGCCCAAGGGGCCGCTCCTAAATACAAGCATTTAAAAATAGTTTAAAAAAAAAATCCCTGGTGTCTAGTGGATTCTGCCCCCCTTGCGGGCAGATCGGCCTAAAAATAATAGGCTGATCTGCCCCCAAGGGGGGCAGAAATGGCCACAATACAAGATGCCCCCAAAAGGGAGCGACCCTTGCCCAAGGGGCCGCTCCCCGATTCCAAAGTTTAGAAATATACAAAAAAATTAAATCCCTGGCGAGAGACACCGGGGGAAAGGAAAAGCCTTTCCCCTGGTGCCTCTTTGGCCCAAACCCCCCACCCGCCGGAGGAGAAACTCACCTGTTTCTCCCTGAATCGCACTGGAAGCAAATGGCTTCCAGTGCGACCGGCATGGGCTAATGAGGTCAGCGCGCGATCGCGCGCTAATGTCATTACGGGGGGGTGGGGGAACCCTACGGAGGGAGCACTAGCGCTCCCTCCGGGCTCCATGCCGAGGACGTAATGGTTACGTCCTCGGCACAGGAGCACTGTGCCGCGGGACGTAACCGTTACGTACACGGCACAGAAGGGGTTCATGTATGGGAAGGATTTGTTGTGTTTAGACATTGACAACAAACTGATAGTAGGTGATCATCACATCTCAAAACACTTCACAATGCTACTTGTAACTTAGATCACACACAGACCTAAACATTCAACATATATGTACTCATGACACCTACCAGTAGCACTGGTGTCATGGAATGAGTCCACTTCTCCCCGGGTGAATGGTCTATTTCCCCCCAGAAAACATGATTTTGAACATAGCATTGTAAACAGTGGTTTAACATATGCTTACAGGTACATTCCTTAAAATATGTCAACCCAGAATTTCCTATTTACATAACATCTTAGTGGCAGATGTCTGATTACTGTAAAATCATTCAACACAGCTGGTCAGCATGCAGCCCTGAACTGGCTGAAGGATGTAGTCCAGATGTATCCATTGTCACATGGCTGAAGCATGGCTCAGGCCTGTGATGAATTTAGTTATGATGGGCAGCATCATGTCAAACTACATTATACCATGACACATAGCTGCACTGTCCTGCATCAAAGTGAAAGGGCATGAATGTGCCATTTGGATAGCATATGGAGCATTCCTTTTCTTTCCCCATGCACGGGTACCATTGCAGTAGACTAGCACCAACACAGGCACCCTTGCACCATAGTGCAAATGTATCTGTGTTGCATGCAGGATTGTTTTGGTGCAGGAAGGGACATGTGCCTGTATATAAATATCCTGGGAGGCAATATCATTTTCTATGTGTGTTGCGGAAGGCAGCACACATGGAAATAGAAATAATACAAGGAGATACAAAGTAGCTCATCATGCACGTCCCCCGGGGAGGCGTGAGCTTTTAACGCATCCCCAGGTATACATGGCATTGTAAATTTGGTGATGCACAAAAATCCATGGGTGTTGTAAGGGATCACCAGCCACAACAGCCATGGAAGGCATCCCTGACACCGAATAAGCCAAAGCAGATATTTGTCCAGCCTTGCCTTACTCTATATCTATGAGGCCATTCAAAGTCATGCAAAGTTGCTCAACATGGACTCATAAGTATGGTTGAGAGGGTTGCACCAGCGCTGTATCACTAAACGTGATGCAATGACCCAACCTGACTCTCAGATTTATGCCACAAAGTTAATTTACGTTTATTATGTCCATGATATTATTTCATTTTGATATATCTTAGACATAGCAATCACAAAAAATACACTTTAAAGACGATGTACAGTACATGTTTTTGTTTGGCTTCAATTAAATAGCTATTTCAGAAACAGCAGTGGGAGCAACTGCTGCGTGGGCTCTCATTATCCTAATGAAGCTTCTGGATTTGGGCAGCAGCATCATCTGAATTGTGGGGAGCTGAGTCCAATCCCACACCATCTGACAACTGTCGGCCTAATCCTGTTTTCCAGATAACTAGCAGTGCCTCACCTCTGCCCTAGAGCAGGGGTGATTGTGGCAACTGGGCAAATGACAAGATTGACTTCTCAGGAAAATCTCAGTACATCAGATCTCATCCTTTTCTTTCAGATACATTAGTCTCACACATGTAAGATAAACAGAGACAGAGAATTGTTAAATTTATTGAAACAACTGCGTCTTAGATAAAATGGCATGAATTGCAATGATTAGGATGATAAAATACACTAGAAGCAAAATGGTGACAAGGAGAGTGATTCACAAGAAAAGTCCCACCATACTGTCACTGTGTGTAATATATGTAATCCCTACCTAAGCTATGTTAGAGCACTGCGTGATGAGCCCTAATCCACCTTCCAGGTTCCCCCCTGGGAAGACATTATCCCCATACCTAAGCAAGTTGTCTAGAGAGACACCATCCCCATGTAGGTTAGGGAACAACCAGTAGTGGCAGCAAGCAGTTGTGCAAAGTCAATCAGCATGCAGTCGTGGTGATCTGGCTGGAATCACCCTCTAGCATGTATGGGACAGAGAAGTGTTTTTATAATACAACAGCTAATGTTCTGAAAAAATGTCCCACATAGGAATGTGTATGTTTCTGTGAATATTGGAAACCCAGTGTACCACTTTGCAGGCAACTCTATCTCACTGCAGTCTTGAGAAAAGCACAAAGTTAAAAGAATGTCTTGCTAGAAATGCAGTGCTTACCTAGGCAGAAGAACAACCAGATAAAGAAAATAAAACAGCACCATAAATGTTGCCTATGCTAAAATAATAGAATTGAAGCAGAATAAAATGTAGCTGTGCTTAAAGGGCACAAGCGGGAGGCCTAGTTGATAAAACAACATACCTAAAGGACATGATTAAAATGGCTATACTACACCCTCCCTATGCCAGTTCAAAGGTGGTAAAAAGCCTAATATTAAAATATAAAAGCAACTAATAAAATACTTGCACATGGATGCCAATAATGACAAGTTAAAAGACACATGAGCATGTAAACATTTTAGAAAAGGGTTCAATTTAAAATGTCAACATTGACGTAAATAGAATCAAATTTAGAAGCCAATGTCATTTGTAAAATCACTAATTACATCTGGGATAATTGAAGCCAGGAAGTGTTCCACTTTGGCAGGTGGTAAGGTATTCAAATCTTTGCCAAGGAAAACCAAGGAGCAATTATGCTCCAAAGTCTGAGCTCCAGCTGAGGCAGCAGCATTCTCTGTTGTGCCCAATCTTAAGTCAAGAGCTGCATGACCCACAAAGGGCAACTAGTAGACAGCTTCCTGTAGCAAACTCACCCTCAACATGCATGTCTGATAATGAGCTCTTATCGAGAACATCAACAGTTCAGCATCCAAAGAAAGTAAGCGCCAAGTAGAAAGGCAAACTTCCAATGCACTTTCGAAAAAGGCACCAGAGGCATCAAAACATGGGCTGCACACAATCCAAAACCAGTCTGAATGACAGAGACATGTGGAGGTGTTGGTAGCTGTGGTTAGTGCACACGTGGTATATGGGGTGGATGTATGGGTGTCTGGTATTGTGGTGATTGTGGCCATGAGGGGACTGGTGGCTGTATCTGGGAGTGTTGATGTAGTGATAGCAGGTTTGAGTGGTGTAGTGTCTGTGAGGAAGGAGGTGGTGGAGGAGCCTGTGTAGGGTGTGGATGTTGTTGTGTCTTTTCTCTTTGTGCATGATGGTTGCGTGACTTGTGGTGCCTGTGTTTGTCTTTGCGAACCATGTCTGTTGAGGTGGATGAATGGTGGGCTGACTGTGTGCCTTGAATAGGTGTGGGGAGAGGGGTGTGGGATTGGGCACAGGTAGCTGAAGGGGGACAGAAGACGAAGGGACACTGGCTGCCATCAATTAGGAAGGCAGAGCATGAAAGGATCTCTGCAGGCTGGTCACATCACTGTGAATCCCTCCAGGTAGGCATTCGTCTGTTGCATCTGTGATGCAAGTCCCTGGATGACATCCACAGTGGTTGACTGTCCCACAGAGATGGACCCCAGGAGGTCAATAGCTTCCTCATTGAAAGCAGCAGGGCTGACTGGAGCAGGGGCAGAGGTGCCTGCGGGGAAGGAGACGCCCACCCTCCTGGGTGAGCGGGCATGGGAAACTGGGTGGAGAGCCACAGGTAGGGCAGTTCAGGTAAAGGGGTGGCAGACAAGGATGGTGCTGGGCTGGTCCCAGGTGGGTCTGCCACCACCAGGTGGCGCCCATCAGAGGAGGAGTCTGTAGATGATGTTGTCGATCCCGTCTCCCTTGTGGCACTTCCCTTGCCCTCCGTCCCATTCGTCTCCTCAGCTCTGCTGGTCTCAGCCTCCTGGGTCCCATGGGTTGCAGCTTTCCCACTCGCTACTGCCCCTTCTTCTCCGCCTGATGATGCTGATGAACACAAATACAGAGGAAAAGAGGGAGCGAGGGTTGGAGAGAAAGAAAGGGTGCAATGGGTCAATACATACCCATCACTCACACAGAGTAACAACCACAAAATCTGCTGATATGTAATGCCATTGCATGCCTTTGAACTGACATGCACATCTGGCTGAAATCATAGGACAAACTGAAACTATGCAGTGAAAACCTACTGATGTGGAAAGACATGACATATTTTGACTTGATGAAAGGTCATACAATGCACAGTAGCACAGTACTTGCCACACTACTATGAGCGATTACATAGACAAACTCTGTACTCCTTACCCATACGATTCCTGCATGGCAATGTAGCATGCCAGCAAATCCTTTCAGAATGTGTACAGTAATATCTTGCCCCATGCAGCAATCTACACCTACAGTATGAGGCAGCTGATTGTGAACTCACCAATTTCCTCTGTCATAGTGGCAGATCTTTACTGATGGCCATGTTCTGACACCTCAGGCATTCTGTTGGTGATGGAAGGAACTGCTCACTCAAAAGATGTGTAATGTGTCCTAAAAACTCAAACATGGGAGTAAGTCCCCTCATGAGTCACTGCCTGCATGATATTGTGAGACAATGCTGCCAGGGTGGCTCATACCCATAGCTATTGTGCAGGTACCAATGATCTATACCACATCTTTCCACTAGTAGGCTACCCAAACCCATACATGCCTACCATTAGCCAGTTGTGAGTGTATACTTACCCCCCTGTGGCTGCTGTGCTGCCCTCAGGTGCCCATCCACCTCACAATAGGCCACAGCCAAAATTAGGCTGTTAGGGTGGTCAGGGTCTGAAGGGTACCCCTCCTTCATTGGGAGGATGTCCCCAGCTTGACCTCAGTGGTCTTATGGCCTGATGGGTCCAGCATTTTAGGTTCTTCCACTTCTTTCTGCACTGGGTGCTCCACACTTGCTTGGCAATGGCACGCCAAATCCTCTCCTTGTCATGTAGAGTGGCATCACAACAACAGCAGTGGACTCTACACATCAGACACATCAAATATGCACGTACGCCACTAACGCACCAAATCCTTTGCCATTTGCATGCATCTACTCGGTGTGCATTGTCACAATGCCTTTCACACCGACACACATCACAAGCAGACAGGACAGGAACATTTGACTCACCTGCTGCTCTGGTGCCCCATACAATTGTCCATACTGGTATAGGGCCCCATCTACTAGATTCTACAGCTCCTCCTGGGTGAAGGCAGGGGTCCTGTCTCCTGCAGGGCATGGCATATTAGCTTCCAGAGACAGAACACAGTAGCCCCTGCAGTGGAGGTCTTGCTTGCACGAGTGTCAGGAGTCAAGTGAGCTATGCAACAAAAAATGGCAGTCATATCCACTGGGTACATGACTGTTACCGCTGGTGGTGATCATCATTGGCCTTAGTCTTCCAGAGGCAACAATGTTAACCAATGAGGAGTTGCACAGCGGTTGAGCCCACCATGACAACTAATGCCGGCGGAATTAGGTCACTTCCATCTGTCCTGTGCTTGCAGGATAGGCGACTGCCATTTTACATGTTTGTTTTGTATTGTAGGCAAATGATAAGTGTGTCATGGATGATTTTAGTGAGGTGTGCACAGATGACCTATGTTCACACATGACAACATGGTACACACATTTGATATTCATGCATAGTGTTGTCGGATGTACAGATAACCATGACACAACAGGTGCAGTCACTTGCTTGCTAATAGATGGGTAACCACATCTATATGTTCAAATTTCACATACACCTCACCACCTGTGGAAATAGGTTGTCGTTACATGGAAGTGTTAAACGTATCGTGTGTGGCAAACTGTTTGTCTGGGCCTGGAACTGTCATCAACAATGGCAGACAGGGTCACTCAACACGGCCATTTGGATTCAGTGTACTTCAGCATTATGTCCATGCTACTTTTGTGTGCTACGTGTATTTTGTTTGGTGGCTTGTGAAGTGACGACATTAATTTGTGGCTATTCCTCTCTCCCATTCCTAGATTCTATGTAATGGTGAGGATGAGACATGCACCTGTGTACCGGACCATTCTCAATCTTGCTACCCTGGAAAAAAGACACATCATACAGACCTATTGTCTAAACCGCAGACCATCATTGAACTGGGTAACCAGTTGGAGCCAGATCTCTTGTCTGCCATACATCATGCCTATGCCATACCTCCAACAGTGCAGGTGTTGTCTGTGCTACACTTCCTTGCCTCAGGCTCATTCTGGACCACAGTGGGCTTGGCAGCATGGATGTCACAGCCCATGTTCCGTCATGGGTTGAAGGATGTACTGTGTGCTTTACTCAAACATCAGGACAACTTTATCAGGTTCCCGCAACGTGCGGATTTGCCCACTGTTAAAGCTGACATCTATGATATGGCACATATCCCTCATGTGATAGGGGCCAGAGATGGCACCCACATTGCTTTGGTACAGCCCAGGCCCAATGAACAAGTATACAGGAACAGGAAAATCTTTTACTCCATAAATATCCATGTGGTGTGTCTCTCTGATTAGTACATCTCCTAGTGAATGCCAAGTTTCCTGGTCCTGTGCATGACGCCTACATTCTGAGGAACAGCAATGTCCCATACCTGATGGTACAACTGCAAAGAGAGAGGGCCTTGCTCATTGGTATGTATCCAATTGTATGTGTGCATTCCTTTATCTCACCTTTCCTCACATACTGCCCTCTGTCACTACCAGTATTGTGATGTGTCAAATCTTTGTGCATACAGTTGACACTGGCTATCCTTACCTGCTGTGGCTGCTGACACCAGTGAGATACCTGACCACAGGTGGGAAGACCATTTCAATGAGCACCACAGCAGGATAATGTGTGTCATCGAGAGGACCTTTGGGGTACTGAAGGCCAGATTCGGGTCTCTACATGTCTTAGGAGGTGCCCCTGCTCTACAGACCACTAAAGATCTGCCATAAAGTTGTTGTCTGCTGCATGCTAAACAATCTAGCCCTGAGACATCACATCCCAATACTGGATGTTGAGAAGGTGGCAACTGGACCAGTGGCTGATGATGGTGACATAGAGAGTGATGAGGAGGCAGATGATTAGGATGTAGCTGACACTAGAACAGAGTTGATCCAACAATACTTCCTATGACATTCAGGTATGTGGTTATTCTGTTTGGGGGTGCTACTCTGGTTCCTGGCTTGACTGGTGGCTCCCTTGACACAAGATTACAGAATGTGTCTGTTCTACTGTAATACTCCCTGCACATTGCACCCCTTCTGTCCATCTTACAGACTTGAAATGGTCAATTTGATAACTATAATGACATTTTGTACAACAGTAAATCTTCCTTGTTACAATAAAGACAGGTAAGCAGTAGCTGTGCTCAATGCTGTTTATTGTGATACACAAGTGCAGTGGGTGAAGAGTGGGGTCATGCTGTCTGAAATCATCTGTTGGCCCAGCTGCAGGTAGCACAAGTCCAGTATCCAAGTGCCATGGGAAAATGGAAACATGACAGTCAGCAGGGGTTGTATGACGGAACACCGACTTAGAAAACAACTAGTGCCTTAAGAACGAGGTCGGAACACCGACCTCATTGTTACTACTAATGATTTTACCACGAATGCCTTAACAACGATATTTCGTTGTAAAGGCATTCCTGATAAAATCATTACTAATAGGCACCATTCACCCTACTGCCCTCACCCCACCCCCCCAACCCCAGCCCAAAACCTAAAACCCCCTGACCCCCACCCCCTCCCCAAAACCAAAAACGTCCCACCCCCCGAACCCCACCCCAAAACCTAAAACCCATCTGACCCCCCACCCCCTCCCCAAAACCTAAACCCAACACTTACCTTAGTCAACCCCTTGTCACCTGCGTCGTCCTCCTTCGCCAACTCCCTTCTTTGTACCTTAACCACGCATGTTCGTAGTTCAGAACATACGTAGTTAAGGCACAAAATAACGGAGTCGTGGTTAAAAAAAGCGTTGTTACGCTTTCGTTAACCACGACTCTCGTAAAAAAAAAGTCGTAATAAAGGATGTTTCCCGTCAGCAGGGTGTGTCAGTGGCACACATTGGAGAATGTTTAGGAGAGGCTCACTTCCTGGCAGTGATTTTGGTCTTGGCATCAGGTCCTGCAGGATGTCTGGATGGACAACCGCGTTTGTGTGGGAGTTCCTCAGCTACAGAGGGAGGGGTGCTAGTGCCCAGCGGGCCCTCTGGCGGGGCCTCCATTCCACTAGCTGTGGCAGAAGTGGATGGCTCAGATGGTATGTGGCTAGTGGAAAGGGCCTGCTGGTGGGTGGTGGATGCATGCAGAATGGTAGAAATTTCAGAGAGCACCCCAGCAATGGAGGCCATGGTGGCACTGTGGGCCTGCCACTGCTGCATGGCCTCCTGGTGGTATTCCCTCTGCAGCCTCTGGTTCTCCTGAAAGGTTGAGAGGATCTGGGCCATCTTGTCCTGGGGTTGCTGGTATGCTCCCAGGACTTTGGAGATGGCCTACTGGCCACTTGTTTCTTTTGGGGCCCCATCCATTGGCCCACAGGTACCCTCCAACTGCCCCTGGCCCCCAGGCCCCCTGCGCCTGTGCCCCTGGCACAGTGTGCCCACTCCCAGTTACACCAGGACCTTCATCTTCTTGGGTGTGAGCGGGTTGACTCTCGTCCCTGTACTGCAGGGCACACTGCTTATTGGGCAGTCCTTGGAACACAGGTTTGGGGGTGAGGGGTTGGCTGTGCTGTTAGTGTCACTTCGGCGAGGGACTCAAATGTGGTCAAGGTGAGGCTGGTGGTGGTGGAATGACCAGTTGTTCTAAATGGGACAGGTAAGTCATCGTAGTCCAGACATCCACTTGGGCCTTCACCCTTGGGAGGGCTGGTTGTCTCTGGCATCCTCTGCAGGGTGGCAGTGGCAGGTGTACCTGTGGATGGAGAGAGAGAGAGAGTTACATTGTGGAGGTGTACTTCTTTGTTTCATAGTCTGGTGGATGCAGTGGCTTGACTTGCTTCCCAGTGATGGCAATGGCAGATGCACCACTGCAGACATTGTCTGTGAGACATGGATTGTGACACTGGTTCCATGTTCCATTGACGGTTGTGGATAGTGGATAGCATTGCTGTCATTGCCATGTAGTAGTACGCAGTCAATACATCAGGTTGGTGTAGCTGGTGCAATGGTTTTACATGCAGGTGTTCCACTGTGAAGTGGGTATTGCAGCTTTTCATATGTAGGGAGTAATACATTGTGGGAGTTGTGGTGCTTACGATTGTGAGTGCTATCTGTGCACAAGGGAGCGACTGTGTGGGGACAGAGGCAGTGGTGTGGTGTGGCATGCAGGGGAGGGACAATAGGTGATTGGGGGGATGTGCAGAAGTGTGAGTGTGGTTGAATTGGTGAGTCAGGGGACGCATGCTGTACAGGAGTCTTTGGTGCCAGGGCAGTGTTGTTGACTTACAAGAGTCCAGTAATTCGTTTATTCCAGTGAGGCCCTCTGAATGCATGAGGTCCAAGACCTTCTGCTCCCACAATGTGAACTCTGGGAGAGGAGAAGGTGAACCACCACCAGTCTTGTTGGTGGCAATCTGGTATTGTGACACCATGGAACTCACCTTTCCCCTAAGATCATTCCACCACTTCCTGATGTCCTCCCTTGTGCATGGATGGGTATCCACTGAGTTGACCCTGTCAACTATGCTCTGCCATAACTCCAATTTCTTGGCCATGGATGTTTGCTAAATGTGTGCTCCCAACAGCTGTGGCTCTAACCTGATGATTTCATCTACTATGATCCTCAACTCTTCGTCTGTGAATCATGGGTGCTTTTGAGGGGACATGGTGGTTGTGATGTGGTTGGTGGGTATGCAAGGGTGGTATGTTTGGGGCTTGATGAGGTGTGGGGGTGCTTAGTTTTGTTCGCTGGTGTGTTGTGGTATTTGTGTGCAGTTGTGATGTATGTATGGTGTTGATGGTGCAGTTGTGTGATGTGTGCTGAGTGTGTAGTGTATATGTGGCAATTGTGTAAAAGTGATAGGTGATGGGTTTGTGGCTCCTCACTGTCTGTGGTTGTTGTTGAAAAGAATTGTGGGCTTCGTGTGGGTGGGTGTTATAGTAGTGGGTGTGGGTGTGTGTAGTGTAGCAATGTGTGTCAGGTGTGGGGTGTTCAGACTGTCGAATCTGGTGTTGGGTTCTGGTGGTGATGGCAATTTGAGCACGTTAGTTCGCACCACCATTAGTTTTCTGTTGTGCAATGACCATTGTGCTGATTTCTTGGTCGTGACATAGAGGGCGGGATGCTGCTGGTGGGACCACCTATCTTCCACCCTTGTCAGTCTGGCAGTCTCGAATGTGTGACTGTTTATGGGCGGTCTTCAGTATGTGACTCGTAATACGGCGGTCGGGATACCACCATTACTGGCAGTCTTTTGGCTGCCATCACCAGAATGGTCTTCCGAAAAGACCTCCAAACTCATAATGAGGGTCCGAGTGTATTGCTGAAAGTATTAAGACAAATATAGCAGAGAGGGTGTGAATGAAACCAGAACCAACAGCCTTGAAGTAATGCGCAGTCCCAGTAGTACTGGATGCATAAAATATTTGTCCTACAAGTTCACCAAAGTGTCTTGGAAAGTTTGTATTTAAAAGGGACTGTATTTCTGCAGATGACCTCACAACTTGAAGTGCATAGGTCTTGTGCACAGATGTAAGCTCCACATGCTTTTGAAACAAGAAAGTCTTCAGTCTGCTCAACTTGTCAAAATTCACATTTGAAGTAGCAATGTGAGGCCAAATAATCTGCTACCTCTATCTGTTGTGTAGGATGAAAAAGGATGTTTCTGCAACAGGGGACAATTTGGGAGATTGAAACGACGTAAGCTATTCCAGCTTGCATTCCACAACAGCTCTCACTCTTAAGAAGCACATCGCTTCCATTAGAGAGCACCTGTAATGCAGATCTAATTAAGGGGACTGGAACCCCCTTTATATAACAGGCTAAGTTTTCTGCCGAAGCGTTACATGTCCCTTGCGAGGACAGATGCTTACAAACCATCGTATGGCTCACAGAAGTCTTGCATTCACTGCCGCTAAGAAAGACCTCTTTTATGCCATTGAAACATTTGTACAAAAAGGGAAGCTCCCAATCCTAATGGACGTAACTAACTCCTAGCCTTTGATATCTGCCTACTGGAATGTGTTTCAAGCAGGATGAGAACTGAAGTCTTGAAATAGGCAGATTAATAACTCTGTGTATTAACCATTCAGCAGATGGTATTTCAGCCACAGTAAAAAAGGAAACTTTTCTCATTTCTCAATGTTTAGCATGACATAAGTTGCTTCCTCCAAAGCCTTTATTTGTTGTTGTTGCATCAAATTAAATGTTACAAATATGTCCCTTGTGTTGACGTGTTGCCAGGGAATGCAACCTGCTTTCAGTGTCTGTAGTGTCCAAACTAACAGCATAATGGACCTTAGCTGGCTCTCTCCATATTTCAGAAATGACATGTCACTTTATACAATGTCTATTGCAGAAGAAACAATGTTCTTTAAAGTGTATTAGCGGTCAGACAAGGTGTTTATCCCATTACCTACAATGGCCAATGCTTTCTGTAAATTTTCCTGATCTATTTACCTTAACCAGGCAGCAGCTTCATCTTGGGAAGGTTTCCAAATTTCACTGTAGACTGCATAGATAAGCACTTTTTGTGTTGTCTTCAGAGGCCTAACAGGATATCCTACAAATCTGTATCATTTGACAGGAGACTGAGGTATTCTTTAACAGCGTCCAGTGAGGACTTTTTAACCATTGTTGGCATAATTTCCCTACTCCATATGTTGTTACTATACCCAAATTTTCTGATGACACATAGCGGGGGTCTGGCCTATTTGTTCTAGAACCCCCTGTGGAGTTTACAAAATGTGCATGACACCCACTCGTGTCTACTGGCCACTAAAACCACCCACCAGGACGTAAAAGTGCTAAATATTCCCTTTTCGAGCCATTCATCAAGCTGGTCTTCAGTTGCATTAATGTATTTTTGCCATTTGTAAAATTTTGCAGGAGCAGGGATACTGGGCACATTCATGTCCTTAATTTTTGCCAAGCCTAAACAACTTGTCTGTTGTACAGTTAAATTTAAAAATATCATTTGAACAGCTATTAAGTATGCTAAAAATAAAGCTTCCTTTCCCCTTATTTGCCAATTTTTAGTTCCCCACAAACTTTTGAAGTCAATTGACTTCAGCCAATATTCATAGCCTTCTACAGCTAACCGGGAAACAAATGAATCACAATAAATCAATTTTGTATCAGTTAATAAAATATTTTGACTTTCTATCACCAGCAATTTAAAAAAATATGACTCAGCATTTTTCACACTGTGCCCAGAATAATATGCAAACTTTTCAGAGTATGTTTTGGAACTCCCCACTTGCAGAGTTGGACAGTGTTCCCATTGCGTATAATTAAAAATAGTCTTTGGGGTACTTGCCCGGTCAATGTAATGATGTCCATAATAGTTATAACAGAACATATCTCCATAATTTTATCTTGATTGATAAACATCTTCACTTTTAAATACAGTAAAATATTCTAAATCAGACATCATAGAATCAACTGTTTTTACATAACAATCATCAGAAACAACTCCGGGTGTTATTACATAATTTCTGGACAGTTTGACTACATATAGAATGTGGATGACCTCCATTGGCCCATATATATCAAAGGGTACATTTTCCCCAAACATTCCCCTCAGGACTTGGTATAGCTGAAATGTTCACTAGGGACAAGTCTCTGTGAAGATTATGGGAAGAAAAATGTGGTTTTAGGACCTCATCCACCAGTTCAACTGTAGAGCGTTCAGGAAGGTAATGGCCATGTATTAATAAGAAAAAGACAACGACAAACCCAATCTAAAGAAGGAAGGCAAGTAGGTTAAGAGTAGCCACAAATAGTTCAGTGGGGAAACAAAATAGTTAATTTTGACAGTTCTGTTGCAGAAGAGGCAGGTGAGCCTGTGAAAGTGTCATTGACATCGGCAACATATCCAGAATCAGTTTGTGCAAAAACTGGAGCCATGTATGAAAGGGGAGAGCTGGCAGAAGTCTCCCTTAGTGGTTCATAGTAGACTATTCCATCCATCTGTGTAGAATTTGAGTAGAATCACTCAACATTGTTGATGTTACTTGTCGCAGACAAAGTTAATTGGACTAATGAAGGATCATTTTCCACCCTCCCCAATCTCGGAGAGGTGTCAGCATTGCTGCTTAAAACCTGTAGAGGAATATCCTGGTCTGTAGTGAGAGGAATTTGTGTACTACCCGGGCCTGCTGTGCAGGATCGGCCACATGGTGTAGCTTGACATTGTCAATGAGAGATGAAGCGATTGTCTTTAGAACCAGGCAGTGGTGGTATAATGACAATTCTGGTACCATGTATTCCAAGGCTGGAACCGGTGTACAACAGGGAGGACTAAACTCCTTTTTTGCAGCAACATTTTCATTCACTAGATCCCCAAGTTCTGGAATCCAACCGGTAGGTGTTATTGGTGCATCCCCTATTCTGAAGGAGGCAACACTGGCAGATGCATTGTTGTCACAGAACTATTGTAAGTCCTGCAAGACAGTGAAACTTTCATTTATGTCAAAAGCTGTATCTGCCAACTCCGCCCCAGGACCATCCAGACTGGAACATGCATTTGTGTTCTCATTATGCATTCATATGAGGAATGCCCCCCCTCCCCCCCAGGGACCTTCTGGGCAGATTATTAAGTGCTCTCTGGACTCCACACAGGTGATTAAGCCAACTACAACCCATGCCCAATACTCTGACTGTTAAGGATTGCTTTAAATCCTGATTTCTTCACTCCACAACCCTATGCCCTTGGGATGAAATGGATATGAATAATACAGTTGGACCCCTAATGAAGCCATGGTGTCCCTGAATGCCCTTGTGGCGAAAGCAGGGCCCTGGTCCAAGTGGAAAGCCACAACTGCATATGTGCCGATAAATGTGGTAAAACCCATAGAAATCTGGAGCACGAGTCAACAGCAACTAAGATGCATTTGTATGCAGGTGTCAGGGGACCACAGTGGTCCAAGTACACAGATTGTAGAGGTTCGTTGGAAATTAGGAGGGGTGTTTGCAGGGGGTGTTTGACGGTGGACCCTTTTATTTGCTGACAAATGTCACAGCAAAGGACAAACTGCTTGATCTGTTTGTATAGACCTGGCCACCAATAGCATATTTGTAATAGTGAAATTGTAGCCATCACCCCATCATGGGCAGAAGCAACTCCCTCATGTGCTGCTTTGATCAACTCTGGTCTTTGATCTTGGTTGGGGATCACACAATCACCCACCCCTGGTATTGTTACTAGGAGAGTATTGAGGCTATATATGCAGTAGGAATATTTTGTAGGATATGCCTTCGGCCTTGGCTTGCCACCAGGCAAAGCTTTCATGGCAGCCAGTGTTTCATCATCCAACTTCATCTGTGAATGAATTAGTGCAGCAACAGAAACCTTAGCTACTGCTGACTTGGCCGCTTCATCAGTCAAGGTATTGCCAGTAACATGTATTCCAACACGTTTATGTCCCAATGTATGAACAACATGGACATTGGGCAGCATTTCTTTCAGATCTGTTACTTTTTCCCACAGGAGTCTGTGTTTAATGATTTTGCCTTTTGAATCTTTGAACCCATTCTGGCACCAGTAATGCAGATATTAATTGAAGGATTGGGCACAGTAGTACGGATCACAGACAATTAATGTTATCTGTTCTGGATCCGTGTGTTCCAGTGCCATCACCAGAGCCTTGATATCTGCTAACTTTGCAGTGCCATCCCTTAAGGTCAGTGTGTAAGTGGGTTCTGCATGGAATTCACCAACTTTCATGTAGCCACTCACAACTGTGCAGGTGGCCGAGTATTGGTGTTTAGTGCCTACTGCAGGCAGGGCTGAGCCATCAGTGTACATAATTATTTGATATTGTTCAAAAGGCAATGTGTTTGCAGGAACTGGAAATTCAAGTTCATATAGTAGGAATTCTTAAGTTTGTAATTTTCAATCAATCAATCAGTAATTTGTTAAGCGTGCAACTCAACCCGGTAGGGTCTCAAGGTGCTGGGGATGGGGGTGGGATGGGGGCGTGCTACTGCTCGAAGAGCCAGGTCTTGAGGTGCTTCCTGAAGGTCAGGAGGACCTGGGTCAGACGTAGGTTGACGGGGAAGGAGTTCCAGGTTTTGGCTGCAAGGTGGGAGAAGGATCTGCCGCCGGCTGTGGTACGGTGGATGCGGGGGGCGGTCGTGGGGTTGGCACAGCGGAGCTGGCATGTCGGGATGTGGAACTTGAGACGCTCTTTGAGGTAGGCAGGTCTGGCGTCATGGAGAGCCTTGTGAGCGTGGATCAGGAGTTTGAAGATAATCCTTTTGTTGACAGGGAGCCAGTGGAGGTCTCTGAGGTGGGCTGAGATGTGTTCGTGGCGAGGGAGGTTAAGGATGAGTCATGCTGAGATGTTCTGGATGCGCTGTAGTTTCTTCTGGAGCTTGGCTGTTGTTCCCGCGTATAGAGCATTGCCGTAGTCAATTTTGGGTCAAAAACATAGTCAGCATCAGTGGCCATCAGAGATGTTGCCCATTGAATCAAATGTGGATGTAGTGCCTTAATGTTTGGAATGCTGGTTTTGGTGACATCCTCAACAGCTGGTGTTAGAAATGGGTCTTTGGTTGGCAGTCAGGTTACCCCCTGTCCAAGCAAGGACCCTCACTCTAGTCAGGGAAAGGAGAATCACCCTCAGTTAACTCCCGCTCACCCCCTTGGTAGCTTGGCACGAGCAGGCAGGCTTAACTTCAGAAGCAAGGGGTAAAGTATTTGTACCAACATACACAGAGAAAACACTACAAAACGACACAACACAGGTTTAGAAAAATAGATAATATTTATCTCAACAAACCAAGACCAAAATGACAAAAATGCAAGATACACAAATCAAGTTATGAATTTTAAAAAGAATAAGAGTCTTGGGGCCAGATGTACGAAGCGTTTTGCATGGCGCAAACTGTGAAAATCGCAGTTTGCGCCATGAAAGACGCGCATTGCGATGCACAATCCCATTTTGCGAGTCGGTTCCGACTCGCAAAATGGGAATTCGACTTGCAAATAGGAAGGGGTGTTCCCTTCCTATTTGCAACTCGCACCGCGATGCAGAATTGTTTTGTGACCGCGAACGCGGTCGCAAAGCAATTCTCCGTTAGCACCCATGTAAAGCGGGTGCTAACTCATTTGCAAAAGGCAAGGGGTCTCCATGGGACCCCTTCCCCTTTGTGAATGTCACCATAAATATTTTTTCAGAGCAGGCAGTGGTCCACTGGACCACTGCCTACTCTGAAAAAACGAAACCAAATGGTTTCATTTTTTCTTTTGTATTGCAACTCGTTTTCCTTTAAAAAAAAAACTGCTTTATTAAAAAAGCAGTCACAGATATGGAGGTCTGCTGTCTCCAGCAGGCCACCATCCCTGTGAGTACAGGGAATCGCAAGGGGGTCGCAAATTGTGACCCACCTCATTAACATTAATGAGGTGGGTCTTTGCGACCCCCTTGCGATTCGCAGAAGGTGTCTGAGACACCATTCTGCATATGATTTTGCGACTCGGAAATTGCTAGTCGCACCGACTCGCAATTTCCGAGTCGCAAAATCAATTCTTCCTTCATCTGGCCCTTAATCCTAAGAAAACAGTGAGAAATCTGTTAGTACACAAACGTACCTGGGTAGCTTATAAAAAAGCCGAACTGACGAGTGTGCATCGGAAAAGGCCAGCGATGCGTTGATTTCTCACTCGCAAGTGTGAACAGGTGTTGTTCCTCCTCCAGTCAAGTTGGCCTGTGTCATTCCTTCTCTCCCGCAAGAGAGCTATGCGTCGATCTGGACAGGCACCTCGGGTCCGGGCAGGCTTTACATTGATTTTCCGTGCCCAGTGATGTGTCGAAGTCCTGTCGCACTGTGTCAAGAAACTGCTCTGCTTGGGGGCTTGCGTCGTTAACAGCAGCCACTGCGGGTGTTACTCATCATTTTTCCAGCTGTGTTGCGTCGATCTGCCAGCCACAATGCAGGTGGAGCGTCAAAAGTTTCCCCGCATGGTGGTCTTTGCGTGGATTCTGTCCTTTTCCACCAGCTTCATCTTTCAGGGGCCCAGAGACAGATTAGGGCACCACTTGGCAGGCAGGACTCTCAGCATAAAGCCCAAGTGCTGGCAGAGAGAAGTCTTTGATGTCCCTGAGACTTCAACAACAGGAGGCAAGCTCAGTTCAAGCCCTTGGATATTCTTCACAGTGGGAAGTCACACAAAAGTCAGTCTTTGTCCTACTGCTGGCCAACCGAGCAAAGCACAGTCACAGGCAAAGGGGCACTACTCCTTCTCCAGATTCCAGCTCTTCTCCTTGGCAGAGGTTCCTGTTGGTTCAAGAAGTGATCTGATTTTCAGGGGTTTTGGGGGCTCTTCTTATACCCCTTTCTGCCTTTGAAGTAGGCAAGCTTCGAAGGAAAGTCTCTCTTGTTTATAAGATCCTGCCTTGCCCAGGCCAGGCCCCAGACACACACCAGAGGGTTGGAGACTGCATTGTGTAAAGCTAGGCACAGCCCTTTCAGGTGTGAGTGACCACTCCTCCCCTCCCTCCCAGCACAGATGGCTCATCAGGAAATGCAGGCTAAACCCCAGCTCCCTTTGTGCCACTGTCTAGAGAGAGGTGCAAACAGCTCAACTGTCAAACTGACCCAGACAAGGAATTCACAAACAGGCAGAGTCACAGAATGGGTTAAGCAAGAAAATGCCTACTTTCTAAAAGTAGCAT
The DNA here is from genome assembly GCF_031143425.1 of Pleurodeles waltl. Classification (NCBI taxonomy): domain Eukaryota; kingdom Metazoa; phylum Chordata; class Amphibia; order Caudata; family Salamandridae; genus Pleurodeles; species Pleurodeles waltl. Next base: position 1,036,432,189 of record NC_090445.1, read on the forward strand.
TTAGAAACACACAATCTAAAAACCAACTTCACTAAAGATGTATTCTTAATGTTACGACTCGGTCGTCCCATTTCCAGGGGGTGCTGTAAGGGGACTGTCAGATGCCTGGGAATCACCTTGAACACCTATGTGGAGTCCCTTGCTGACTCCTGTTTGTTTCTCTTTTCTCCATGGTACACTTGTGTAGGACTACATTTGCTTCTTGGGACTGCAAATCCCATAATGCACAGCTTGGTAGTCAGGAAAACCCGGATTCTGTTTCCCATTGTTTTCAATGGGAGAAGTCCAGTTGCTCCTTTTCACTGGATCCTCTCCTCCAGGACTTGCAAGTGTCCGAAACCACACACACCTGAAACCTCTCCTGTGCAGCCCAGCTTGGAACTGCTTATAAGCAGCCATTTCCTCAAGCTCCCCGTCGTGCATCGGACTTCAATTCCTTTGTGTTACAGACCCCTTGTCGGATGGTGTTCCAGTTTTGTTCCTGTTCTGTTCCAGCCTGATCCTGTTTCCTGTTTCTCTGCCCTGCTCCTGATTGTTCCAGCCAGAGTCTGCTCCCTACTTCTTAGCCTTGTATCTGTTTGTTTCTTCCAAAGCCTGCTCCCTGTTTCTCTGCCCTGCTCCTGCGCTCCTGCCTTGTTTTCAGCCTGAACCTTCTCTCTGTTTCCCAGTCCTGTTTACTGCTCATTCCTACTCCCTGTATTCCAGTCCTGTCCTTGCCTGTTACAGCCAGAACCTGCTCTCTGTTTCCCAGTCCTGTTTACTACTCCTTCCTACTCCCGGTATTCCAGTCCTGTCCTTGCCTGTTCCAGCCAGAGCCTGTTCTCAGTTTCCCAGTCCTGTCTCTGTTTGTCCCAGCCAGAAGTTTGCGCCCTGTTTTCAAGTCCTAGTCCTGCCTTTGCTTCAGCCTGAGCCTGTTCCTAGTTCTTGCCTCTGCCTCTTTGTTTGTTCCCTTCTGTTTCTGTTTCTTCTTGGTTCTTTGTGTCTGGTAAGTGTTCTATCAGTCTTCACCAGTGTATACGTGTCCTCCTGTGTACTGGGGTTGGCTCCTGGTTTCCAGGAGGCAATTCCAGCCCCCATCCTTGTCCAGTGTTATACGTTGTATTTCGTGCCTAACAGTGACAGTGTGCTATTGCTGTTTTCTCAGGAATCGCCACTGTGTTTCCAGCTGGACCCACAAGAGTGTGTCCTGTGTATGTAAGTACGTTCCTTGTCTGTGCTCTAGGGTCCAGAGACAGAATCACTTCTGCTGCCTCCTTTCTATGGGGCTGGCAGGGTGACTATCTGTAAGAGCAAACTGCACAGAGGCATTGAGATTCCCTGTCACTGTGGGAGGTTCTGCGCCTTACTCTGTGTACAACCCCAGCGTGTTTGTCCACTAGTAATCTGTTTCTATTTGTTCACACACGGGTTGCTCTGCTTTTACTTTCCTGTTTCCTGTGCCTGTCTATAGCTGTCCTTTCTGTGTATGCCTTTAGCTGCTCTTCTGCCCCAGTACACTACCTCTTTAGGATATTCGGTGACCTCAAGGGGTGTCCCAACCAGAGTCCTGATCAGACCCGCCCGAAACCGTGACACTTAAATTGTGAGTTCAGGGACCCCAAACTCCACATGTCTATCTGCTCACAAAGTGAATTAGCGCTTTAATAACATTTAAAGGCAGACTCATGTTAAAAAATGAATTTGACAGTATTTCACTATCAGGACATGTAAAACACTGTCCCACCTTTAACACACATTGCACCCTGCCCATGGGGCTACCTAGGGCATACCTTAAGAGTGCCTTACATGTAAGAAAAGGGAAGGTTTAGGCCTGGCAAGTGGGTACTCGTGCCAAGTTGAATTGGCAGTTTAAAACTGCATACATGGACACTACAGTGGCAGGTCTGAGCCATGTTTATAGGGTTACTTAGGTGGGTGGCACAACCAGTGCTGCAGGCCCACTAGTAGCATTTGATTTACGGGCCCTAGGCACCTCTAGTGCACTTTACTAGGGACTTACTAGTAAATTAAATAGGCCAATCGGGGATAAACCAATCACCAGCATTTGCACTTTAGCACTGGTCAGCAGTGGTAAAATGTCCATAGTCCTAAAGCCATCAAAAACTGTTCAGAAAAATTAGGAGGGAGGAGAGAAAAATGTTGAAGGATGAACCTGCAAAAAGGGCTAGGTCCAACACTATGCTACAGACTTAAATCAAGGTCAGGCGATGTGAGTGTTTTGATGTTTACATTGACTGTGACATAAAAATGCAAACACAAGGTAGTGTATAACAATTGATTTAGAGAACATTTATGAAACAAAGCTCTGGATAATGTGGTTGCATCAATGTCTACCCTCAATTGTTCATACAATTTCTCCTCTATCCTCTTCCTCATCCTCCATTGCTTCCTGCTCCTCCTGGGGCATGTCCCATGGGACATTTGTCCTTACACATATTTTTTTTAGTATGCAAGATACCAGTATTATTTTGCACACCATGTGTCGGGAGAGTATAGCAATCTCAACCCTGACAGGTCCAAGCAGTGAAAGTGAGACTTCAGCACACCAAACATTCTTCGACTATGCCGGTGGTCTTGCCCAATGCCTGGTTGTACTGGCATTCAGCCTCTGTCTGTGGATGTCCAAATAGGGCCATGACCCATGGCTACAGCACATATCCTTGGTCAGCTGAAAATAGAAAAAAAGTAATTTCATTCAATGATGATGGTGATTGATATACCCACATTCCTGTATACCTGTAATGTGTTCTGATTTATTGGTAGTATTGGACAATATTGGTTACATATAAATTTACTCATTGTATTCCACATGTCTCTTCCAGTTCTCCGCGTCATATCAAAAGATATGCATGCCCTGATACTTTTGACATTTCCACAATCAGACAATAACATTTGGGCAACAGCTTACATATTTTGAGAGGTTCATTGCCATTGTAGGTTACGTACACTCACTGTTTGTGCAAAGTGACAGTATGTGGATCTTAATTTTGCCCTTTTTGCCATTCCTCAGGAGGTTTTATCAGTGTCAACCTGTTTCACACTCACACACATATATATGTCAGTGTGGAACCACCAATGTTGTTGCTGTACTACCTGACAATGTCAGAGCCCTTGATTTGTTAATTTACTTTAGAAAGTGATGAGTAAATGTGTTGCATTCGAAATATGTTCCACGGATAGTTGTAATTCAGCTGCTGTTTTTCATCAGACTATTTGTCATGGTGCACTTAGATTGACATGTAGGTATTGCAATGTGGGGCATCTCTATATAGGACACACTGATGTTGTAACAACTATCTGTCTGCCACAGACCTGGACACAATACATTGGACTTCATGCGTATATGTTTTACTGCAGCTTGTATGGGGTTGGGTACCTGTGTGCAATGATTTTATCATCATTGCTTTGGCAAGTGAATGCTGAGATTGGTATTCTGAGTAAACTATGGTGCCTTATACCAGGTTGCATTCACTGCTAAGTCAATGACTGATGTATGCCATGTTTGGCAACATTGTGTTAGTCTTTGTGAGTTTCACATTGCTGAATTCATATGCATTTTATTTGGTCAACTTATCCCACATGTGAGAAAGTAGCCTGTTTCTAGCATGGGTAACCTCATTTGTGGCCTGTTTGTGAGTGTTTATCAGTGTGTTTTTACTGTCTCACTGGGATCCTGCTAGCCAGGACCCCAGTGCTCACAGTTAAAACCCTATTTGTCAGTGTGTTTTGCCTGTCTTACTGGGTTCCTGCTAGCCAAGACCCCAGTGCTCATAGTTTGTGCCCTAATGTGTATGTTGTCAGTAGTGCTTAACTGTGTCACTGAGGCTCTGCTAACCAGAACCTCAGTGCTTATGTTCTCTCTTCTTTTAAATTTGTCACTATAGGCTAGTGACTTCTTTTACCAATTTCAATTGGCACACTAGACCCCCCTTATAAGTCCCTAGTATATAGTACCTAGGTACCCAAGGCATTGGGGTTCCATGAGATCCTTATGGGCTGCAGCATTTCTTTTGTCACCCATAAGGAGTTCAGACAAACCCTTCCAGAGGCCTGCCATCGCAGCCTGCGTGAAATAGTTCACACACTATTTCACAGCCATTTTCATTGCACTTAAGTAACTTATAAGTCACCTATGTGTCTAACCTTCACTTGCTGAAGGTTAGGTGTAAAGTTACTAAGTGTGAGGGCACCCTTGCACTAGCAAAGGTGCCCCCACATAGTTCAGGGCAATTCCCCATAACTTTGTGAGTGCAGGGACGCCATTACACAAGTGCACTACATATAGGTTAATACCTATATGTAGCTTCACAATGGTGACTCCGAATATGGCCATGTAACATGTCTAAGATCATGGATTTGTCCCCCCAGTCCAAATCTGGTATTGGGAAGCCAATTCCATGCATCCTGGGGGCTCCACCATGGGCCCCCAGTACTGCCAATCCTGTGGATTCTAGAGATGCTGGCTGGCATCCTGAGGGCTCTCGAACGCGCTGAGAGCCCCCTCTTCCTCCTCACACAGAGTTGAGGCCTCCAGGTAATTCCTGGGTCCATCCAGCACCATTTTGATGAAAAATGCACTTTTGCCGTAGCCAAGGCGTGTTGGCACCTTCCAACACGAAATCTCATCTGCAACGATCTTCACACCATGGGACATCTTTTGCATCACACAGGAACCTGCTGGCATCTTCCTAGGGTGCCTTTCTGCATTCTTCAACTAACCCGGGACTCTTCTTTTGCACCCTCTTCTGGGTTGGCAGGGGCTCCTGTCCTTCCTGGAATGTCTTACGAGTTCTAGACTTGGTCCCCTTCCTTTGCAGGTCTTCAGGTCCAATAATCCAGCAGTTGTTCTTTGCTGACTTGGTTGGCTGCTGCAAAATCCCAAAAACGAGGTGTAATGTGTCCTAGGGAAACTTGCAGTACTTTACTCCTGCTTTTCCTGGGCTCTGGGGTGGGATATTTTACTCACCTTTGTGGTTTTATTACTCTCCCACCGATTCTGCACACACTACACTTGTTTAGGGGGGAATTCGTGATTCACATTCCACTTTTTTAGTATATGGTTTGTGTTGCCCCTAGACCTATTTTCTCCCATTGCATTCTCTAGCATTTCCTTTTGTTTGCACTATCCTATGTCTAATTACTTGCCTTATTTTGGTGTCTAGTGTATATATTGTGTATAATACTTACCTCCAGAAGGAGTATTGCCTCTAAGATATTTTTGGTACTGTGTCACCCAAATAAACTACCTTTATTTTTGGTAACACTGAGTATTGTCTTTCAATTCATAAAGCTTTATTCGGCACATATAAATGACCATAAAAGCATGAACAAGAAAGAGGAAAAAAAAGAAAAGACAACAGTACATATTTATAAAGACATTGCAATTAAAACTTACGGTTATTAATTATAGTTAATGGCTCATTGAATAATACATATGGTCATTCATAAATATATAAAATGAATAATAAAATACATTAAAAACTCATACTTTTCCTGGAATTGATGCACTGATTTAAAAAGGTGGCAGTGTAAAAACAAATATCTGCCGATTGCAGATTAAAAATTAAAGCCATGGCATGTTTAACTGTACGTGTTCCGTATTTAACAAACAGAGGTTTCAAAAATACTATACGAAAACATGTATACAGTTTACAGAACAGCAGAAGGTGCACAGTGCTCTGTGTAGATACATTATCGCACCTACATGGCCCAATCGGGTGTTTCTTAATGTTTGGATGGGCTACTAAACAATGTGCCATCCCAAATCTTAGTCTGGTTAGCACAAATTTATGTGAATTCCTAGTCACCATAGTTAGGTAAGATGGAAAACCCTCCATTAGATTGTATCTATTATAAAAAATGACGGAGGACAATGATCCGGCAATGGTTGCTCGTTTCCTTTCTGCATAAGTTAGAAATATACTTTTCATTTCTGATTTGGAGATCGTGGTTGCTGCACTAGGATTATTTAAAATATTCAGATTAAAAATGTCTGAAAAACAGACAACAACATATTTAACGCAGGGAATATCTCGATATTTATCCAAACATAGGCAATCCTCAACAATAGTCCTGTTAAGTAGCTTCTCATCGCCAAGCCAAAAAGACCGCCAGATCATCAATGGTTTAAGTGATATCAAATCAGTTAAATAATTAATGGCTAATTCGCGATGGCTTAATTCGGTTGAGGCAGAGATGGGCAAAAACAGGAGCTTTTTTAAAAACATATTTTCCTCCAACTGTAAGTTGTAGGTACAGCTATAACCCCATACTCCTGCCCCATACAGAGCAATAGTCACACATCTAGCTTGGTAAATCTTGAGCATATCCCTGGTTCGACGATCCCCAACTTTTGCAGCAAATCTATAAATACCATAAGCATTTTTTGCCATTTTATTCCGGATGTTATTAAATTCATTGTTCCATTTCCTGTCGTTAGAGAAGGTAAATACCTAGGTAACAAAATTTATCCACCTGTTGCACCTTTTCGCCGTCTATAAAAAAGGCATTTAACGTTTTGGCTTTAGCTCCGCAGGTCATGGTATACGTTTTTCCCTTATTAATTACTAGTTTTCTATCTTTAATAAAGGAGGAAAAACTATCCATTAGTCGTTGTAATCCGACAGGTGTTCGAGAGAGTAAAACAGCGTCGTCGGCATATAATAACACCGGCACCGGAACACCGTTGATCTGAGGAGCATCAGCATTAACCTTTTTTAAAATATCATCAATTCCATTAATAAATAAAATAAATAAGAGAGGTGCCAAAACACAACCCTGCCTAATTCCTCGTGTAACACAAATTTTTGGAGTACATTCTCCTCTGGTTCCAAAACGTACGTTGGTTTTCAATTTCTCGTATAACCTAGCGAGGAAAAAGATAATACCTTCTGGGGCTCCTAAATTTAACAGAGTTGGCCATAAAATGGAATGATCTACCATATCGAATGCGCTGCTCAGGTCAGCAAAACAAAGATACAGGGAACTGGGTTTCCCTTCAGTATACTTCCCGATCAGTAGATCAAGATTGATGCACTGGTCGAGCGTACCTCGTCCCTTCCTAAAACCATACTGGCTATCAGCCAGTATGCTATCCTGCTCAGCCCATTCCTCTAATCTTACTAACATCACTCTACTCATAACCTTGACTGAAGAGTCAAGGAGAGAGATCGGGCGATAATTCTTAGCATCAGATCTACTTCCCTTTTTATGAATTGGCACAATGATTGATTCACCCCAAGTTACAGGGGCCTCGGCACACACAGCAACATTAAAAACAATGGTTAAAAGGGGGCCCCAGACATCTGGCGCAGCTTTATAAACGTCTATAGGTACCCCGTCCGGGCCCTGAGCTTTCCCTCCTTTGCTAGCCCGTATACCATATTTGACCTCACTAACGATAATCCAAAGGCAGAGTAGGCCACTTATTGGGCCTAGGATCATTGTCTTTATCAGAGTCAAAAATGCTGGAGAAATGTGCAATCCAACCCTCGCTAGAAACATTAGAAGTCAACTGTGGTGTTTTTTCATCCCTTAGAAAAGGCGAGTTGACCGTGGCCCAAAATAATGCACAATTTGATAATTCAGTAGCTTGGTTGAGGGAATCCCAAGCCTGTTGCTGCAGTTCACCCTTCCTCTGTTTGAGCGCACATTTATATTCCATTCTTAATTTATTTACCAGTTTTTTGTCCCTGGGCCTCGCTGCTAAAGCCTGCTTGAGGCCAATTAGTGCGGAAGTGCAAAGGTGATTAAACCATCTCGGTCCGTTCCTACTTTGCCTACTATTGCGACTGGTAAACTTGGCATCAATAGCTTTATTAATTTGGTTAAAACAATATAAAACCCTCTCAGAGTCAGAACTATTTTTTAAAATAGAAGCAATGTCCAGCAGGCTCTCATTAATTATGGAGCTAGTTAAATCATCGGCTCTTTCACCAATCCATCTTAGCCTTACACCGTTAGTCCTATGTGGTTCTACATTAGAAATAATAATTCCCACATCCACCGAACTACCGGCCCAAAGGGTAGTGTCCAGAATAATACGGTTGTGGTCACTTAGGGTAGTTACTTCAATTCTTGGTGGATCACAGTAAGAACTAATATTAGAAGATGTGATCACATGGTCAATGACCGAGCTGATGTGCCAATTTTTAAAAGTGGGAATGGGTAAACCATTAACATCTTTACAGCACTCCACTATTTCCAGGTCATAACAGCCCATGAACTTATGCAGTGCTTCCCCATAACTGTTATGTCCAAAATGCGGGACATCCCAGCCGGCACTGTTAGTAACCCCACAAACCCTTTGTGTAGACAAATCGCACAAAGTAGTATTGAAGTCCCCTACCCAGATGAAGTCAAATACAACATTCTGTTCCAGACATAGATTTTCGACAGCGCCGGCTAAGTCTGTTACTACTTTGACCCGGGTAACATCAAAAATGTTATTATAATAGTTAATCAATAAAACATTATGGTCTTTGTCATCCACAAGCCAGAGGATCTGCACAAGGTCCCCTACAGGTATATACTTTTTAACCACAATAGGACGACAGATCGTTACAAGTATCAGGAGACCGCCTTTCGCTCTACCTATACCACCTCCCAATGCCGGTAAATTGTAAGAAACGAATCCCTCATAGTTAACTTCATCTTTACACCATGTTTCTTGAAGACATAAAATGTCATGGGCATTAACAAACGTTAACCATCCCGGATCCCTCTCCTTCGATTTCAGCCCTGCCACATTCCAACAAACAATAGTAATAGTATCCTTACCCCTAACACAATTACTATCAAGCACCATACCATTGTTTCGTCCCCAATTCGCATTCTGGTTTGAATTGCCTATGTCCCCACAATCGGGCGGTGCCCTTATATCCACCGCCAATTCAATTTCTGTGTTGTTGGGCATCTCTTGGGCCATGGTATTGTCTATACCGATATCCACACAGGGAATAATAATCACCTGGGGTAAAAACTGCCCTCCCTCATTAAGTCAATCATTTGTCTTTACTTGTGTATAAGTACTGTGTAACTATAAGTGGTATTGCATGAACTTTGCATGTCTCCTAGTTCAGCCTAAGCTGCTCTGCTATAGCTACCTCTATCAGCATAAGCTGCTAGAACACTACTACATTCACTAACAAGGGCTAACTGGACCTGGTGTAAGGTGTAAGTACCCAAGGTACCCACTACAAACCAGGCCAGCCTCCTACAAAACCGCAAAGATTTCCAGAGCGGTACTAACGCCATCAAAAGCCTGGCAGAAATACTTCACAGAAGACAAAAGACTCAGCATCAGGGACACAGAGGATTCCACTACCCGATGGAACCGGAACTCCAAGTCTTCCTGATGCTCTACCACGCCAAGGCCGTCCTGCAACACCAACTCTGACGAAGACGACGACGGTGAGTACAGCCGCCTAGCACACAAGGGAGGGATGGAGGAAAAGGATAGTGACACACACACGCACAACACACACCATTCACACACACACCATACACAGAACCAACTGCAGAGTAAAACGAATGTCACAGGACCCATGTGAAATTATTGCAAGGACAACAATTAGAATGCACGGACACTGTAATTAGCTGCCAACAGCCACCATAATGTAAAATTAAATGTAAATGCAGGTGTCAATGTCCAGATTGGGCCAATGGTCAGTCCAAAGTAAAAAAAGGGACACATGGCCACAGGGCACAGTCCAAGGCCGAACCTGATTCCTGACATTATCCTGACTCCACTGTTCAGGGGCATCATGTCGGAAATGGGTAGGGTCCTCAGGGGGAATGGGGGTGGGGGGCACCTCAGCTGAAGTGGGTAACATGGCCACAAGTTCTGGAGGGGGCTCCTTGCCCAATTGTCTCTGAATATAAGTGGAAGGCCACAGTCTCTGAAGTAGGTAACATGGCCACTGGTTCTGGAGGGGGCTCCTTGACCAATTGTCTCTGGAGGGGAGTGAAAGACCACAGTCTCTGAAGTGGGTAACATGTCCACTGGTTCTGGAGGGGGCTCCTTGCCCAACAGTCCCTGGAGGGTGGCCTACATGCCCTCTGCTTGTGGATGGGCCTCCTTGGCTGCCTCTGCTGGAGGAGCGGGCTCCTTGCCCTTTGCTGGTGGAGGGGGAGACTTGCCTTTCTTTGATGGTGGACGGGGAACCTTGGCTTTCTTTGGCGGTGGAGGGGGATCCTTGGCTCTTCTTGGTGGTGGAGGGGGATACATGTGTCCCCTCTTGTGGCGGGCTCCCTTGGTCTTTGACATGTGACTTGTGTTCTTGCTTCCATGACTAGGAGGTGCCTCCACTGTCCCCGTCCTCTATCCCTTGGGTTTCGCCTCCCTAGTCCTCACTTTCTGAGGCAGAGGTGTGCTCTTACTAGGAGTGGCTACAGTCACACTCGGAGGCCCCTTTGTGCCAGCAGCAGATTTTTTGGGGGGAGCAGTGGCAGACTGTTTGGCTGAGGTGTTGGGCTGGGTCGTTGGGACCCTTCTCTTACAGGCAGGATGGGGGGGTGCAGGGGAGTGGAAAAGATCAAGTTGCGCAAGGAAAACCTTCTTAGGGACGCTTGGGTGGGATGTGGGAGGAGGGATGGAATTGGAGGAAGGGGGAGTGGTTGTAGGAAGAGTACGTCTGCTGGACTCGGGTGCAGGTGCATGGACAGTGTGCGTGTGTGAGGTGAATGGCTGTTGGGTGTCTGAGTGGGAGCGTTTGTGGCTCTTAAGAGGGGGCAGACAGCGTGGGAGAGGAAAAAGAGGACGCATGGGTGGATGTTGTGGTGGTGTCTGCAAGTGAGGTGTGTGTGCTGCATGATGTGGTGATGGTGGTGGTGGCTGGTGATGCAGTGCATGCAGGTGTGAGTGTGGATGTTACTGTGATGGAGGAGGAGGAGGAGGAGTGGAGACAGAGGATGCAGTGGATGTTGTTGTGTGTGCAACTGTATGTGGTTTGTGTGAGTGCTTGTAGCCTGAAGTGTGCTGCCTGTGTTTGTGTGTGCCACTCTTGTGTGATGTTTTGTGTGCATGCTTGTCTGTATAAGTGCATGGGATAGGTTGGGGCTGAGGAGACTGGGACTGGAAAGTGGTAGTTGGAGGGGGGACCTTAGGAATAGGGATACTGCCTGTCATCAGAGAGGAGGCCAGAGCTTGAAATGATCTCTGTAGGGCTGCCAACCCACCATGGATGCCCTCCAGATAGGCATTGCATTGCTGCATCTGGGATGCCAGCCCCTGGATGGCATTCACAATGGTTGACTGCCTTACAGAGATGGATCTCAGGAGGTCAATAGCCTCCTCACCGAGGGCAGCAGGGCTTACTGGGCAGGGCCTGATGTGCCTGGGACAAAGGAGATTCCCAACCTCCTGGGTGAGCGGGCACGGGCAACTAGGTGGAGGGCTGTTGGGAGAGCAGTGTTGGTACAGGGGTGGTGAATGTTCCTGCAGCTGGGGTGGTTCCAGTAGGAATCCGGGTCAGAGTTGTCACCTCCTTTCCCCGCAGTGGTGCTCCCCTCGCCTTCTGTCCCATTGGTCCCCTCGGTGAGTGTGGACTCTGCATCGTGGGTCCCGTGGGATGCAGCTCCTTCAGTCGCCGGTGCCCCTGCTCCTCCACCAGATGATGCTTATGCACACATGGACAGGATGACAGAAGAAACTAGGGGGAGAGAGAAAGGGAGCACTGGGTCAATTACAGCACCAACACCACAGATCACATACACATTACCATCAGACACAGGGATCAAGACTGAGCACTCTGCACCACAATGGTATTCATTGGCTAGGTACCACAGCAAGATGAAAGCTAACCACCGCCATCTTCACCCCTCCTTGGACCTACTAAGCCCTGTCTGTAGGAAAGTACCATCTTTCTTGGCATGTTACCCCCATTTTTACCTGTTTGTCCAGTATGGTTTTACCTGTCTCACTGGGAACGTGCTGGTGAGGACCCCAGTGCTCATAGTTTGTGGCCTAATGTGTGTGTTGTCAGTAGTGCTTAACTGTGTCACTGAGGCTCTGCTAACCAGAACCTCAGTGCTTATGCTCTCTCTGCTTCCAAATTAGTCACTATAGGCTGGTGGCTTCATTTACCAATTCCAGTTGGCACACTGGACCCCCATATAAGTCCCTAGTATATGGTACCTAGGTACCCAGGGCATTGGGGTTCCAGGAGATCCCTATGGTATGCAGCATTTCTTTTGCCACCCATAGGGAGCTCAGACAATTCTTACACAGGACTGCCACTGCAGCCTGAGTGAAATAACGTCCACGTTATTTCACAGCCATTTTACACTGCACTTAAGTAGCTTATAAGTCACCTATATGACTAACCCTCACTTGGTGAAGGTTAGGTGCAAAGTTACTAAGTATGAGGGCACCCTGGCACTAGCCAAGGTGCCCCCACATAATTCAGGGCAATTTCCCCAGACTTTCTGAGTGTGGGGACACCATTACATGCATGCACTATATATAGGTCAATACCTATATGTAGCTTCACAATGGTAACTCCAAATATGGACATGTACATGTCTGAGATCATGGAATTGTCCCCCCATGCCAAATCTGGTATTGGGGTGCCAATCTCATGCATCCCTGGGGCTCCAGCATGGACCTCGGGTACTGCCAAACCAGCTCTCTGGGGTTTTCACTGCAGCTACTGCTGCTGCCAACCCACAGACAGGCTTTTGCCCTCCTGGGGTTTGGGCAGCCCAGTCCCAGGAAGGCAGAACAAAGGAAATTTCCCTTTGGAAATAGGTGTTAAGGGCCTGAGAGGAGTAGCCTCTCCTGGCCTCTGGAAATGCTTTGAAGGGCACAGATGGTGCCCTCCTTGCATAAACCAGTCTACACTGGTTCAGTGATCCCCCAGCCCCTGCTCTTCCACGAAACTGGACAAAGGAAAGGGGAGTGACCACTCCCCTGTCCATCACCACCCTAGGGGTGGTGCCCAGAGCTCCTCCAGTGTGTCCCATACCTCTGCCATCTTGAATGCAGAGATGTGAGGGCACAATGGAGGCCTCTGAGTGGCCAGTGCCAGCAAGTGACGTCAGAGACCCCTCTTGATAGGTGCTTACCTGACTAGGTGGCCAATCCTCCTCTGAGGGCTATTTAGGGTCTCTCCTGTGGGCTTCTCTTCAGATAACGAATGCAAGAGCTCACCAGAGTTCCTCTGCATCGACCGCTGACTGCTCCAGGACGCTTGCAAAACTGCAACAAAGTAGCAAGAAGACGACCAGTGACATTGTAGCGCCTAATCCTGCCGGCTTTCTCGACTGTTTCCTGGTGGTGCATGCTCTGGGAGCTGTCTGCCTTCACCCTGCACGGAAGCCAAGAAGAAATCTCCTGTGGGTCGACGGAATCTTCCCCCTGCGAATGCAGGCACCAAACATCTGCTTCACCACTCCTCTGGGTCCCCTCTCATTGTGATGAGCGTGGTCCCTGGAACACAGGTGCTGGATCCAAGTGACTCAGACAGCCAGTGGTCTATCTGTCCAAATTTGGTGGAGGTAAGTCCTGGCCTCCCCATGCCAGACAGTAGTCCTGTGTACTGCATGAACTGCAGCTGCTAGGGCTTCTGTGCACTTTTGAAAGGATTCCTTCATGCACAGCCCAGGTCCCCAGCACTCCGTCCTGCATTGCTCAACTCGCTGAGTTGACCACCAGCTTCGTGGGACCCTTCTTTGTAGTGTTGAGATGACTGCCGTGCTCTGTTTTTTTGAACCCGTGTTCAAGTACTTCTGTGGGACCTGCCTTCTTCTGTGGGAGCTCTCTGTGTTGCTGACCACCCTCTCTGTCCCCTCCTCCAAGGGGATACCTCCTGGTCCTTCCTGGGCCCAGGCAGCACCCATTTTCTTCAACTGCGACCTTTGCAGCTAGCAAGGCTTGTTTGCAGTCTTTCTGCAAGGAACCAACTCTGCATCCTCCAGAATTCCATGGGACATCTTCTGTGCAAAGGAGATGTTCACTGCACCTTCCGTTGTTGCAGAATCTTCAGCTTCTTCCACCAGGAGGCTGCCATTTTGCACCTTCATCCGGGATTTAGTGGGCTCCTGCACCCCCTGGACACTTTCGTGACTCTTGGACTTGGTCCCCTTCCTTTACAGGTCCTCAGGTCCAGGAATCCGTATTCAGTGCTTTGCAGTCTGTTGGGGTCTTTGCAGAATCTCCTATCACAACTTTAGTGTGATTCTGGGGAAGTAAGGTAACTTTACTCCTACTTTTGAGGGTCTTGGAGTGGGGTAGCTTGGACACCCTTAGTGTTTTCTTACACTCCCAGTGACCCTCTACACATTTCACTAGGCCTGGGGTCTCTAAGTGGTTCGCAATCCACTTTCTTAGTATATGGTTTGTGTTGCCCATAGGCCTATTGCATCCTATTGTATTCCACAGTGTTTGCACTACTTTTCTAACTGTTTACTTACCTGATTTTGGTTTGTGTGTATATTTTGTGTATTTTACTTACCTCTTAAGGTAGTATATCCTCTGAGATATTTTTGGCACATTGTCACTAAAAAAAAGTACCTTTATTTTAAATAACTCTGAGTATTGTGTTTCTTATGATATAGTGCTATATGATATAATTGGTATAGTAGGAGCTTTGCATGTCTCCTAGTTCAGCCTTAACTGCTCTGCTATAGCTACCTCTATCAGACTAAGCTGCTAGAACACTACTAATCTACTAACAAGGGATTACTGGACCTGGCATAAGGTGCACGTACCATCAGGTACCCACTATAAGCCAGGCCAGCCTCCTACATGGTGTCCATGCATTGGTATGGCATGCAGGGCTTTGCATTGGGATGAGTGAGATGTGATGGTATAGGAGGTAGTGGAGTGATGGGAGTGAGGGTGAGGGTGGAGGTATGTGATGGCATGCAGGTAGGGGGTGATAGTAGTATAGAGTTGTCTTACTAGAGTCCAGTCCTCCTGCTACTCTGGCCAGGCCCTGAGGATGCATGATAGCCAAGGCTTGCTCCTCCCATGTTGCTAGTTGTGGGGGAGGAGGTGGAGGTCCAACGCCGGTCCTCTGTACAGCGAGTTGGTGTCTTGCTGCAATGGAACACACCTTCCCCCGTAGTTCGTTCCACCTCTTCCTGATGTCACCCCTTGTTCTGGGGTTCTGTGCACAGCATTGACCCTGTCCACGAGCCTCCGCCATAGCTCCATCTTCCTAGCAATGGATATCTGCTGCACCTGTGCTCCAAATAGCTAAGGCTCTACCCTGATGATTTCCTCCACCATGACCCTTAGCTCCTCCTCTGAGAATCAGGGGTGTCTTTGTGTTGTCATGGGTGTTGTGTGAATTGTGTAGGTGAGGGTGTGTAGGGTGATATGTTGGGGTGTGTGATGTGGGGTACGTGAGTGGTGAATGGGTGTAAGTAGTGTGACAGGTTTTGTCTGTAGTTGTGATGTCTCACTGGTTACAATTAGTTGTAGTCGTAAAGGGTTGGGGGTAATGTGGGTGTGTGTTTTATAGTGGTGTGGGTGTGTGGAGTGTGTATGTACCGCTAATGGTTTACCGCCATTGAATGTCCGCCGTGGTGATTCGTCGGTCATAATGTGATAGGTGTTGTTCTGTTGGCGTAATGGTGTGGGTTTTGATACTGCCAGTTTATCACTGACCTTTGGTGTGGCTGACTTGTGTCTGTGGCTGAATAGTGACTGATTGGTGTGTGTGTCATAATATGGTGAACAGATATCTGCTGCAGTGGTATGTTGGTGGCATGCAACATGGCGGTAAGTGGGATTTACTGCCAATGTCATAATGAGGGCCTGAGTGTGAGGGCAACTTTCCAGTAGCAAAGGTGCCCCCACGCTGTCCAGGGCCAATTCCCCGTACCTCATGAGTAAGGAGATGCCATTACACACGTGCACTACACATAGCTCAGACAAACCATTTCGCAGGACTGCCACTGCAGCCTGCGTGAAATAGTGCACACACTATTTCACAGCCATTTTCACTGCACTTTAGTAACTTGTACGTCACCTATATGTCTATCCTTCATTTACTGAAGGCTAGGTGCAAAGTTACTAAAGCCCTCATTACAACCCTGGCGGTTGGTGATAAAGAGGCAGTAATATCGCCAACAGGCTGGTGGTAACTACAGCCAAATTAGGGCCATGGCGGTGAGAACTCAGATAGACAGCCACTTTACCACACTGACCGCCAGGGCCGAAACTACAGGCACCACGGCGGTAGCCGCCAGCAGCCAGGCAGAAGTCAATGCTCCCCCCACCGTATTATGAGACAGGAAACCACCACCTTTTCTGGGGCAGTACCAACGACATCAAAAGCCTGCTGGAAACACTGTACAGAAGGGAAAGGACTCACCTTTGGAGACACAGGGAAGAACCATGCCGCCATGGAGCCCGAACTGCAAATATTCCCAATGATTTTTTATGTCCTGCTCCACCACGAACACCAACAAGACGAAGATGACCACGGTGAGTACAACCACCTAGCACACAGGGGAGGGAGGGAGGAAAAAGACAGTGACACACACACACACAAAACACACACACTCCCAACACCATACACACCATCAGCTGCAGTAATAAAACATATTTAACCCGTACCACTGAGGAATAATGCAACGACAACAGGAATGGGCAAAAGTGAGTGTAATAATAACAACACAGTAGAAATAAGAAAATGCAGTGTAATGGCATATACATATGTACAGTTCAAGGGACACTGCCCAGTCCTCATTTTGCATGGGCCACAGGGCTACAGGCCAAAGTCAAAGGCCCCACTTGTTACCTACACCAATACGGAGAGAACACTGCAGGGGCATCAGTTGGAAAATAGGCAGGCACCTCAGGGGAACGGGGGCACCTCAGCCGGCAGATGGAACACCACTGGTTCTGGAGAGGACAACATGCCCATGCTTGGTCCTGGGGTGTGCAGGGCCACTGTCTCCCAAGTGGGTGACTTGCCGCCCACATGCTCTGGAGGGGGCAAAATACCCGGTGCTTGGTCCTGGGGTGTGCAAGGCCACTGTCTCTCAAGTGGGTGACTTGCCCACATGCTCTGGAGGGGGCAACATGCCCGTGCTTGGTCCTGGGGAGTGCAAAGCCACAGTCTCTCAAGTGGGTGACTTGCCCACATGCTCTGAAGGAAGCAACATGCCCTGTGCTTGGTCCTGGGGAGAGCAAGGTCAAAGTATCTCAAGTGGGTGACTTGACCACATGCTCTGGAGGGGGCAACATGCCCTATGCTTGGTCCTGGGAAGTGCAAGGCCACATTCTCTAAGGTGGGTGTCTTACCCACTGGTTCTGGAGGGGGCATTGTGCCCTGTGCTTCTGATCCTGGGGAGTGCAAGGTCACAGTCTCTCAGCTGGGTGTCATACCCACAGGATTTGCTGGGGGCAGGCCGCACAGCAGCCCATGGAGGCAGGACTACATACCGTCCGCCAGCGGTGATGGCTACTCAGTGGTGGTGGTCGTGCTGCTGCAGCCACTGGTGGGGGAGGTTTCAGCCCATTCCCTGCAGCCTCGGACAGCTGTCCACTGTTGGTGGTTGTGCTGCTGGTGGGGGAGACTCCTACTGATTCCCTGCAGCCTTGGATGGCTGCCCACTATTGGTGGTGGTGGTGCTGCTGCTGCTGGTGGAGGGAGGGAGGCTCCTGCCCATCCCCTGCAGCCTTGGACGGCTGCCTTCTGGTGGTGGTGGTGGTGCTGCTGCTGGGGGAAGCTTTTGCCCATCACCTGCAGACTTGGATGACAGCACAACCATGGTTGGTAGTGGGAGCTCCATCTGAGTCCCTGCACCAGGCTCCTTGTCCTTTCTGCCTGCTGGTGCTGGCTCCTTGCCCTTCCTTGCAGCAGCTGGGGATGGCTCCTTGCCCTTCTTGGCAGCAGCTGGGAATAGCTCCTTGCCCTTCTTGGCAGCAGCTGGGAATGGCTCCTTGCCCTTCTTGGCAGCAGCTGGGGCTGGCTCCTTGCCCTTCCAGGCATCAGCTGGAGCTGGCTCCTTGCGCTTCTGGGCAGGAGCTGGGGCTGGCTCCTTGGTCTTTTGGGCAGCAGCTGGGGAAGGCTCCTTGGTCTTCCGGCCTGCGGCTGGGGCAGGCACAATTTCCTTGTGGCTGCCTGGTGCCCTGGATCCTTTCCCACCACGAGTGGGTGTGGAGACTACTGGGCCCATGGACTGGATGGCTGAGGTGCTTGCCTGGGTTTTTGCCAACTGGCCAGACGTGAAGAACAGGGGGAGAGGGGTAGGGAAGAGGTCAATGGTGGAGAGGAATAACTGCGTACGGACATTGGGGCGGGAAGAGGGATATGGTTTGGGAGTGGAGGAATAGGGAGTGGTTTTAGGAGGTCTCTGTCTGCAGTGTTTGGGTACAGGTGCATGGCCTGTATGCTGTTGTGAGGTGGTTGGCTGTTGAGTGTCTGAGTGCTTGCGTTTGTGTACCTTGGGAGGGGGGTGACAGACACAGTGGGAGTGGACACAGGGAACGTGTGCATGGCTGTTGTGGAGGTGTCTGCCAGTGAGGTGTGTGTTCTGCTAGGTGTGGTGATGATGCTGGTAGTGGATGAGGTTGTAGTGCATGCAGGTGTGAGTATAGACGCAACTGGGAGGGAGGCAGAGGAGGAGGAGGAGGGGGAGACAGTGTAAATTGTGAATGTTGGTACGTCTGCATCTGGATGGTGTTTGTGTGAGTGCCTGTGGGATGATGTGTGGTGCTTGTGTTTGCCTGTGACACTCTTGTGTGTTGTCTTGTGTGCTTGCTCGTCTGCCTGTGTGCTTGGGTTAGGTTCGGGTTGAGGGGAATGGGATTGGGCAGAGGAAGTTGGAGGGGGAGGGTGGAAACAGGGACAATGGCTGCCATCAGAGAGGAGGCCAGAGCCTGGATTGATCTCTTTTGGGCCGCCAAGCCAGTGTGAATGCCCTCCAGGAATGCATTAGTCTGTTGCATCTGGGCTGCCAGTCCCCAGATGGCAATAACAATGGTTGACTGCCCTACAGATATGGATCTCAGGAGGTCCTAAACCTCCCCACTCAGGGCAGCAGGGCTGACAGGGGCAGGGCCTGAGGTGCCTGGGGCGAAGCAGATGCCCACCCTCCTGGGTGAGCGGGCACGGGCTAATCATTGAGGGGCTGCTGGGAGGGTGGTGCCGGTATAGGGGTGGCAGCTGTACCTATAGCTGGGGTGGGCACAGAGGTGACTGCCACCACCAGGGAGCTTCCATCGGAGGAGATATCTGTGTCCTAACTGTCCCCTCCTGTCTCCACCGTGGTGCTCCCATCACCCTCTGTTCCACTGGTGCCCTCACCGTCAGTGAAATCTGCCTCCTGGGTCCTGTCGGATGCAGCTCCCTCCGTCGCCAATGCCTCTGCTCCTCCGCCAGATGATGCTAATGAACATAAGGACAGGGTGACAAAAAAAGGGAGGGGAAGAGACAAAGGATAGACTGGGTCAATGGCTGCACCAACACCACTGTTGGCGTACACAACACCCTCACATGCAGGGTACAGCCCTACGCACTATGCATTGCACTACCTGTTATAATGCTAGCCACCAAGGCATGTGAAGGTGCACATATCGCCAAATACAGCACACATGGGACCCGCACAGCCCTGACAAGTTGCTGATTCCTACGAGCTAGGTAGCAGGATTATCACTTCATAACCCTGGCCAACATGGGAACTACTATGTAATATCAGGCCTGGCCTAGGGGCACCCACTGTAGGAGGGTGGCCTGGTTTGTAGAGGGTACCTTGGGTACTTACACCTTATACCAGGTCCAGTTATCCCTTATTAGTGAAATGTAATATTGTTCTAGCAGCTTAGGCTGATAGAGATAACTATAGCAGAGCAGCTTAGGGTGAACTAGGAGACATGCAAAGCTCATGCAATACCACTTATAGTTACACAGTACTTATACACAAGTAAAGAGAATACTCAGTGTTACCAAAAATAAAGGTATTCATTTGGGTGACTGTAGGAGGCTAGCCTGGCTTATAGTGGGTACCTGATGGTACTTCCACCTTGTAACAGGTCCAGTTATCCCTTATTAGTAGATTAGTAGTGTTCTAGCAGCTTAGGCTGATAGAGGTAGCTATAGCAGTGCACCTTAGGCTGAACTAGGAGAAATGCAAAGCTCCTACCATACCACTTATATCATAAAAGTACTATATCACAAGAAACACAATACTCACAGTTATTAAAAATAAAGGTACTTTTTTTTAGTGACAATGTTCCAAAAATATCTCAGAGGATATACTCCCTTAGGAGGTAAGTAAAATACACCAAATATACATACAAACCAAAATCAGGTAAGTAAAACAGTCTAAAAGTAGTGCAGACACTGTAGAATACAATAGGATGCAATAGGCCTACGGGCAACACAAACCATATACTAAGAAAGTGGAATGTGAACCACGAATGGACCCATAGGCTAGTGTAGTGTGTAGAGGGTCGCTGGGAGTGTAAGAAAACACTAAGGGTGTCAAAGATACCCCACCCCAAAACCCTGGAAAGTAGGAGTAAATACTAATATTTCCCCAGAAACACACTAAACTTGTGATAGAGGATTCTGCAAAGACCACAACAGACTGCAAAGCACTGAAGACGGATTCCTGGACCTGAGGACCTGCAAAGGAAGGGGACCAAGTCCAAGAGTCACAAAGTGTCCGGGGGGGCAGGAGCCCACTAAACCCCGGATGAAGGTGCAAAATGGCTGCCTCCGGATGGAAGAAGCTGAGGATTCTGCAGCAACGAAAGGTGCTAGGAACTTTGCCTTCATGCAGATGATGTCCCACGTAGTGTTGGAGGATGCAGAGTTGTTTCTTTGGCAAAATACCGCAAACAAGCCTTGCTAGCTGCAAAGGTCATGGTTGAAGAAAAAGGGTGCAGCCCGGGCCCAGTAAGGACCAGGATGTCACCACTTGGGAGAGGAGACAGAGGGGACCCTCAGCAACACAGAGATCCCATGTGCAAGAAGGCAGCAACCACAGAAGTCCTTGAACACGGGTTCAAGAAGACTGAGCATGGCGGTCATCTCAACAGTACAAAAGAGGGTCCCACGAAGCCGGAGGTCAACTCAGGGAATTGAGCAATGCAGGTCAGAGTGCTGGGGAACTGGGCTTGGATGTGCATGAAGGATTCCTTGCAAAAGTGCACGAAAGCCCTAGCAGCTGCAGTTCACACTGTGCACAGGATTACTGTCTGGAGAGACGATGCAAAGACTTACCTCCTCCAAATCTGGACAGTTGAACCACTGGACAGTATGGGTCACTTGGTTCCACCACCTGTGTTCCAGGGGCCACACTCGTCAGGATGAGAGGGGTTCCAGAGTACCGGTGATGCTGAAGTTTGGCGCATGCTAGAGCAGGGGGAAAATTTTGTCAACCCACAGGAGATTTCTTCGCGGCTTCCAGTGCAGGGTGAAGGCAGGCAGCCCCCAAAGCATGCACCACCAGGAAACAGTCGAGAAAGCCGGCAGGATTAGGAGCTACAATGTCGCTGGTAGTCTTCTTGATACTTTGCTGCAGTTTTGCAGGCGTCCTGGAGAAGTCAGCGGTCGATCCTTGGCAGAAGTCGAAGAGAGAGGTGCAGACGAACTGTGGTGAATTCGTGCAAGTTGTTATCTGAGGAAAAGCCCACAGGAGAGACCCTAAATAGCCCTCAGAGGGGATTGGCCACCTAGTCAAGTAAGCACCTATCAGGAGGGGTCTCTGACGTCACCTGCTGCCACTGGCCACTCAGAGCCCTCCATTGTGCCCTCACACCTCTGGATTCAAGATGGCAGAGGTCTGGGACACACTCGACGAGCTCTGGGCACCACCCCTAGGGTTGTGATGGACAGGGGAGTGGTCACTCCCCTTTCCTTTGTCCAGTTTCATGCCAGAGCAGGGGACATGGGGTCCCTGAACCGGTGTAGACTTGCTTATGCAAGGCGGGCACCATCTGTGCCCTTCAAAGCATTTCCAGAGGCTGGGGGAGGCTACCCCTCCCCAGCCTGTAACACCTATTTCCAAAGGTAGAGGGTGTAACACCCTGCTCTCAAAGGAAATGCTTTGTTCTGCCTTCCTGGGACTGAGCTGCTCATACCCCAGGAGGGCAGAACCCTGTCTGTAAGGTGGCAGCAGCTGTAGCTGCAGTGCAAGCCTCAGAGAGCTGGTTTGGCAGTACTAAGGGTCCATAATGGAGCCCCCAGGATGCATGGAACTGGCTCCCCAATACCAGATTTGGAATGGGGGGACAATTCCAGGATCTTAGACACGTTACATGGCCATATTCGGAGTTACCATTGTAAAGCTACATATAGGTATTGATCTATATGTAGTGCACGTGCGTAATGGCGTCCCCACACTCACAAAGCCCCAGGAAATGGCCCTGATATATGTGGGGGTACCTTTGCTAGTACAAGGGTGCCCTCACACTTCATAACTTTGCACCTAACCTTCAGCAAGTAAAGGTTAGACATATAGATGACGCGCAGTGAAAATGGCTGTGAAATAACGTGTGCATTATTTCACGTAGGCTGAAATGGCAGGCCTGTGCCAGGGTTTGTCTGAGCTCCCTATGGGTGGCAAAAGAAATGCTGCAGCCCATATGGATCTCCTGGAACCCCAATGTCCTCGGTACCTAGGTACCATATACTATGGACTTATAAGGTGGGTCCAGTGTGCCAATTGGAATTAGTAAATGAAGTCACTAACCTACAGTGACAAATTTAAAAGCAGAGCGAGCATAAGCACTGAGGTTCTGGGTAGCAGAGCCTCAGTGACACAGTCCAGCACTACTGGCAACACACACACATTAGGCTCCAAACTATGAGCACTGGGGTCCTGGCTAACAGCACCCAAGTGAGACAGGCAAAACACAGTGACATATAGGTTTTTATCTATGAGCACTGGTGTCCTGGCTGGCAGGATCCCAGTGACATATTAAAAACACACTGACACACACTCAGGAACAGGCCAAAAGTGGGGGTAACCATGCTAGAAAGAGGCTACTTTCTCACACCCACTAACACACATCCCCCACCAGGGTACCCTCCTACTATGCGTATGTTGTAATGATGGGCACTGTACTCACCCCCTTGTGGCTGATGTGATGCCCTCAAGTGCCCATCCATCTCAGGATAGGCCACCGCCTGTATGCAGGCCATCAGGGGGGTCAGGGTTTGATGGGCACCCCTTTCTCATTGGGAGGCCATCCCCAGATGGGCCTCCCCATCTGCTGTGCCCATCAGGGTCTTAGGTCCTCCCACTGTTTCTGACAGTGGGTGCTCTGCCTGCTGTAGACCACCAGGGTCTGCCATTCCATGGCGATGGCACGCCATATACGGTTCTTTTGATGGGTGCTAACCTGCAATGAAATACACACAGGAAATGGTATCAGTCAGACGGTCCTGCCTGTTGCACTTATGGCCCACCATACCCCTTCACATCACCGTTTGCACACACATGGCCAAGCACACAAGCTGCAGCGCTATGAGGCCTCCGGGTAGCTGGCGCTATATAAGTCACAATAACATAACATAACATAACACGCCACCCAGGGGACATCCACCCACCCCCCTACACGAGATCTTGACACACACCACTCAATACATTCATGCCACATGCATCGTGCTCACAGTGTAATCATCTGTTGGTCTGGAGGCCCATACAGCAGTCCATACTGGGGTAGGACCCCATCCACCAGTCGCTCCAACTCCGCCGAGGTGAAGTCAGGGGCACTTTCCCCAGTTACACAGCCATGGTGGGTTCCAGACACAGGTCACATAAGCACATGCAGTGTAGGTCCTCTCTTGCTGAAGGTCAGGTAGCAAGTGAGTGAACACATAGAAAATGGCGGTCATATCTGCAGCGGTGCATACCGTCACCGCCGGCGTACATTACTTTTGGCCACTGTACCCCTTAGGGCACAATTTTAACCAATGAGGAGATGTACGTCGGTTCTCGACCACCTACCGCAACGGCGCACAATGTCAGTGGAATTGCCTCACTTCCACCTGTCCCTCCACACAGGACAGGTGGATGCCATTTCACAGGGAGGCAGGCCCTGGATAATAACTGCATAACAGTTAAATATAGGACATTCAGGACAAATACCACTTAACCATTACAAATTAACATCATTCATTGTGCTGTTGTGGCTCCGATGTTCAGTTTGTGACCGGCTACTCACTCTTTTGTCCCTTAGACTGCAACTGCTGCAGATGAATTGAAGATGGAGACATACCCCCGTGTACAGACCCCTGGTGGACTTGGCAACAATGGAGGACAGGCATATTATCCTCACCTATAGACTTGAAAGGGCCACAATCACAAGCTGTGTGCCCAACTGGAGCCTGACCTGATATCTGCTATCCGTCACCCCACTGAAATCCCCCCTCTTGTACAAGTCCTATCTCTGCTCCATTTCTTGGCAACTGGTTCTTTCCAAGTGGCAGTGGGCTTGGAAGCAGGAATGTCACAGCCAATGTTATCAATAGTGCTGACAAGAGTGTTGTCTGCCCTGATTAAACACATGTGCAGCTACATTGTTTTCCCCCATGTGGAGGATTTGGCCACAGTGAACGCTGACTTCTATGCAATGGGACATATCCCCAACATAATTGGGGCGATTGATGGAACTCATATTGCATTTGTACCCCCCAGGTAAAATGAACAGGTGTTCAGAAATCGGAAGAGTTTCCACTCCATGAATGTGCAGGTGGTGTGCTTGGTGGACCAGTACATCTTCCATGTCAATGCTAAGTGTCCTGGGTCGGGGTATGATGCCTTTATCCTGAGGAATAGCAGCATCCCAAATGTGATGGCCCAAACACAGAGGCACTGGGTGTGGCTAATAGGTGAGCCTTGGTTCCCACCCAGTAGATGTTGGTATATTGGTATGATGTGGGCTATATAGGATATGTGTGGCTAAATGTGGTCCCTCGATATTTGCAGGTTACTCATGTTACCCCAACCTATCATGGCTACTGACCCCTGTGAGGAATGCCAGGACAAGGGAAGAGGAACGTTATAATGAGGCCCATGGGTGAACAAGAAGGATAATCAAACAGACCTTTGGCTTCCTGAAGGCCAGGTTCAGGTGCCTCCATCTACCTGGGGGATCTCTGTGCTACTCACCCAAGAAGGTCTGCCAGATAATCGTGGCATGCTGCATTTTGCAGAACCTTTCCTTGAGAAGCCATGTGCCTTTTCTGCAGGAGGAGGAGGCTGGAGATTGCCGTGTGGCAGCATTTGACCCTGTGGACCGTCAGGATGAGGAGGCAGAGGATGAGGATGAGGACAACAGAACAGCAGTGATTCGACAATATTTCCAATGACATACAGGTAAGACAGTGTTACTTCACATTCTATTGTCATTATTTAGATTATGTTTGGCACAGGCATGCTGTTATTTCCCACTTCTTTGCCCACTCACTGTACCCTTTGGCAACTCATTTTGCAGATTTTGGTGCCCCACTATCGCTCCTGGTGTGATCACTGCAGCCAACTACAGGTCTTTCCTATGTGAACATTACTGTACAGTTGAATTTCAATGTTTGAACTTAGTTAAACAAATACATACTTAAATACGTTTGACATACTCCATACTTGTATTTTTCAAAGGGTGTTTATTGAAGTGCTAAGAAGAAGAGGGGCAAGTGCATTGGGATGGGGTGATGATGGAAGAAATTCCAGGATAGAGTTCCAGTCTGTAGCACAGGTGCAGTGTCCATGGGGTCTTAGGAAGGGGAGCAATGGCAGTTCAAGGTGGACAGGGTGACAGAGTGGGACACAAGGATGACAATCAGGAGAGTCTCATTTCCTGGTGGGGGTCTTGGCAATAGTCAATGGCTTCTGCCTGGATCACAGGGAGGGGCATATTTATACTCCGTTTGCGCCGGAATTGCGTTGTTTTTTTTTACGCAATTTCGACGCAAAACTAACTCCATATTTATACTTTGGCGTTAGACGCGTTTAGCGCCAAAGTCCATGGAGTTAGCGTAATTTTTTAGCGTGGACACCTACTTTGCGTTAATTATATGCAAGGTAGGCGTTCCCGTCTAAAAAATCGACTCCGAGGCATGTGCGTCGGATTTATACTCCCGGGCCAAAATCACGCCCGGGAGTGTGCGGGTCCAAAAAAATTCCGTACGGCCGCTTTTTCGCCGTTTTTTAGCGCCTGCAAAAGGCAGGCGTTAAGGGACCTGTGGGCTCTGAAGGAGCCAAGAGGTGCCCTCGCATGCCCCCAGGGACCCCCCTTGTCACCCTTGCCCACCCCAGGAGGACACCCAAGGCTGGAGGGACCCATCCCAGGGACATTAAGGTAAGTTCAGGTAAGTGTTTTAAAAAAAAAGAAATTGTGGCATAGGGGGGCCTGATTTGTGCCCCCCTACATGCCACTATGCCCAATGACCATGCCCAGGGGACAGAAGTCCCCTGGGCATGGCCATTGGGCAAGGGGGCATGACTCCTGTCTTTGCTAAGACAGGAGTCATTTCTATGGGGGTTGGGAGTGAAAAAAAAATGGCGCAAATCGGGTTGAGGCGAAAAAATTGCCTCAACCTGACTTGCCCCATTTCTTGACGCCCAAGCCCCATTTCCCCCTACGCCGGCGCTACCTGGTGTATGTCGTTTTTTTTAACGCACACCAGAAGGCGCCGGCGGCTAACGTCATTCAATAAATACGGCGCCCGCATGGTGCTTCAGAATGGCGTTAGCCGGAGCAAATTTTTTTTACTCAAAACTGCATTAGCGCAGTTTTGCGTCAAAAAGTATAAATATGGGCCGGAATGTTTAAGGGGTGGTTCAACTTCTGCAGGGGGAGGGGTGGTGGTGGCCTGTTGGTCCTGTAGAGGGGCCTCCTGTCCACTAGCGGCAGCGGAGGTGGAAGGCTGTTCAGATGTCTGGCTAGTGGCAGGGGCCCGCTGTTGTGAGACTGCCTCCCTCATAATGTTGGCCATGTCTGCCAGCACCCCTGCTATGGAGACCAGGGTGGTGTTGATGGTCTGCAAGTCCTCCCTGACACCCTGGTACTGTCCCTCCTGCAGCCGTCTGTTCTCCTGCACGTTGTCTAGGATCTGGCCCAGCATATCCTGGGAATGTTGGTAGGCTCCCAGGATCTCTGCAAGTGCCTCCTGGATAGTCAGTTCCCTGGGCCTGTCCTCCCCCTGGTGCACAGCACTCCTCTCAGTTTCCCTGTTGTGCTGTGCCTCTGTCCCCTGGACCGTGTGCCTACTGCCACTGACCCAAGGTCCCTGAATGTCTTGGGTATGAGGTGTGTCTTGGGGTCCCTGTAGTGGTGGACAGACTGCTGATTGACGTGTCCTGGGGACATAGGTATGGGTAAGCTGGGTGGGTGCTGTGGTGCCTGATGGGCCAGATTGGTCATCCAGATCCAGGCGACCAGACTTGCTGTGATCACTGTGGGCCTCTTCAGTTAGGGGATTGGATAGTGCTGGCACCTCTTCACCACTAACATTGGCTGGGATACCTGTGGGGATGAAAATGCAGTGTTATTGTTTCCGTGTTTGACATATTGTGCATCAGTGGGTTGCCCTCTTTGTTTGTATTTGCCCTGGCAGCTTTCACTTGTGTATGTTGGTGTATGGTCGGATGATTAGTTTTCTCTAGTGTTCATGCTTTAGTGATAGGTGTCCATGCAGGACTGTGAGTGGTGTGTAGGAAAGTACCATCTTGCCTGGCATGTGACCTCCATTTTACTTGTGTGTCAGTTTGTTTTTGCCTGTCTCACTGGGATCCTACTAGCCAGAACCCTGTGCTCATAGTTGTGGCCTGGGTGTGTTCCCTGTGTGGTGCCTAACTGTGTCACTGAGGCTCTGCTAATCAGAACCTCAGTGCTTGTGCTCTCTCTGCCTTTAAAACTGTCACTGCAGGCTTGTGACAGTGTTTACCAATTCTCATTGGTACACTGGAAAAACTTATAATTCCCTAGTATATGATACTTAGGTACCCAGGGTATTGGGGTTCCAGGAGATCCCTATGGGATGCAGCATTTCTTTCGCCACCCATAGGGAGCTCAGACAATTCTTACACAGGACTGCCACTGCAGCCTGAGTGAAATAACGTCCACGTTATTTCACAGCCATTTTACACTGCACTTAAGTAGCTTATAAATCACCTATATGACTAACCCTCACTTGGTGAAGGTTAGGTGCAAAGTTACTAAGTATGAGGGCACCCTGGCACTAGCCAAGGTGCCCCCACATAATTCAGGGCAATATCCCCAGACTTTCTGAGTGTGGGGACACCATTACATGCATACACTATATATAGGTCAATACCTATATGTAGCTTCACAATGGTAACTCCAAATATGGACATGTACATGTCTGAGATCATGGAATTGTCCCCCCATGCCAAATCTGGTATTGGGGTGCCAATCTCATGCATCCCTGGGGCTCCAGCATGGACCTCGGGTACTGCCAAACCAGCTCTCTGGGGTTTTCACTGCAGCTACTGCTGCTGCCAACCCACAGACAGGCTTTTGCCCTCCTGGGGTTTGGGCAGCCCAGTCCCAGGAAGGCAGAACAAAGGAAATTTCCCTTTGGAAATAGGTGTTAAGGGCCTGAGAGGAGTAGCCTCTCCTGGCCTCTGGAAATGCTTTGAAGGGCACAGATGGTGCCCTCCTTGCATAAACCAGTCTACACTGGTTCAGTGATCCCCCAGCCCCTGCTCTTCCACGAAACTGGACAAAGGAAAGGGGAGTGACCACTCCCCTGTCCATCACCACCCTAGGGGTGGTGCCCAGAGCTCCTCCAGTGTGTCCCATACCTCTGCCATCTTGAATGCAGAGATGTGAGGGCACAATGGAGGCCTCTGAGTGGCCAGTGGCAGCAGGTGACGTCAGAGACCCCTCCTGATAGGTGCTTACCTGACTAGGTGGCCAATCCTCCTCTGAGGGCTTTTTAGGGTCTCTCCTGTGGGCTTCTCTTCAGATAACGAATGCAAGAGCTCACCAGAGTTCCTCTGCATCGACCGCTGACTGCTCCAGGACACCTGTAAAACTGCAACAAAGTAGCAAGAAGACGACCAGTGACATTGTAGCGCCTAATCCTGCAGGCTTTCTCGACTGTTTCCTGGTGGTGTATGCTCTGTGGGCTGTCTGCCTTCACCCTGCACGGAAGCCAAGAAGAAATCTCCTGTGGGTCGACGGAATCTTCCCCCTGCGAATGCAGGCACCAAACATCTGCTTCACCACTCCTCTGGGTCCCCTCTCATTGTGATGAGCGTGGTCCCTGGAACACAGGTGCTGGATCCAAGTGACTCTGACAGCCAGTGGTCCATCTGTCCAAATTTGGTGGAGGTAAGTCCTGGCCTCCCCATGACAGACAGTAATCCTGTGTACTGCATGAACTGCAGCTGCTAGGGCTTCTGTGCACTTTTGCAAGGATTCCTTCATGCACAGCCCAGGTCCCCAGCACTCCGTCCTGCATTGCTCAACTCGCTGAGTTGACCACCGGCTTCATGGGACCCTTCTTTGTAGTGTTGAGATGACTGCCGGGCTCAGTTTTTTTCAACCCGTGTTCAAGTACTTCTGTGGGTCCTGCCTTCTTCTGTGGGGGCTCTCTGTATTGTTGAGCACCCTCTCTGT
Source organism: Pleurodeles waltl (assembly GCF_031143425.1). Classification (NCBI taxonomy): domain Eukaryota; kingdom Metazoa; phylum Chordata; class Amphibia; order Caudata; family Salamandridae; genus Pleurodeles; species Pleurodeles waltl. The sequence continues at coordinate 1,036,461,743 of NC_090445.1, forward strand.
CCCCTCCTCCAAGGGGATACCTCCTGGTCCTTCCTGGGCCCAGGCAGCACCCATTTTCTTCAACTGCGACCTTTGCAGCTAGCAAGGCTTGTTTGCAGTCTTTCTGCAAGGAACCAACTCTGCATCCTCCAGAATTCCATGGGACATCTTCTGTGCAAAGGAGAAGTTCACTGCACCTTCCGTTGTTGCAGAATCATCACCAGGAGGCAGCCATTTTGCACCTTCATCCGGGATTTAGTGGGCTCCTGCACCCCCTGGACACTTTCGTGACTCTTGGACTTGGTCCCCTTCCTTTACAGGTCCTCAGGTCCAGGAATCCGTATTCAGTGCTTTGCAGTCTGTTGGGGTCTTTGCAGAATCTCCTATCACAACTTTAGTGTGTTTCTGGGGAAGTAGGGTAACTTTACTCCTACTTTTGAGGGTCTTGGAGTGGGGTAGCTTGGACACCCTTAGTGTTTTCTTACACTCCCAGTGACCCTCTACACATTTCACTAGGCCTGGGGTCTCTAAGTGGTTCGCAATCCACTTTCTTAGTATATGGTTTGTGTTGCCCCTTGGCCTATTGCATCCTATTGTATTCTACAGTGTTTGCACTACTTTTCTAACTGTTTACTTACCTGATTTTAGTTTGTGTGTATATTTTGTGTATTTTACTTACCTCTTAAGGTAGTATATCCTCTGAGATATTTTTGGCACATTGTCACTAAAAAAAAGTACCTTTATTTTAAATAACTCTGAGTATTGTGTTTCTTATGATATAGTGCTATATGATATAATTGGTATAGTAGGAGCTTTGCATGTCTCCTAGTTCAGCCTTAACTGCTCTGCTATACCTACCTCTATCAGCCTAAGCTGCTAGAACACTACTAATCTACTAACAAGGGATTACTGGACCTGGCATAAGGTGTACGTACCATCAGGTACCCACTATAAGCCAGGCCAGCCTCCTACATGGTGTCCATGCATTGGTATGGCATGCAGGGCTTTGCATTGGGATGAGTGAGATGTGATGGTGTAGGAGGTAGTGGAGTGATGGGATTGAGGGTGAGGGTGGAAGTATGTAATGGCATGCAGGTAGGGGGTGATAGTAGTATAGAGTTGTCTTACTAGAGTCCAGTCCTCCTGCCACTCTGGCCAGGCCCTGAGGATGCATGATTGCCAAGGCTTGCTCCTCCCATGTTGCTAGTTGTGGGGGAGGAGGTGGAGGTCCAACGCCGGTCCTCTGTACAGCGAGTTGGTGTCTTGCTGCAATGGAACACACCTTTCCCTGTAGGTCGTTCCACCTCTTCCTGATGTCACCCCTTGTTCTGGGGTGCTGTGCACAGCATTGACCCTGTCCACGATCCTCCGCCATAGCTCCATCTTCCTAGCAATGGATATCTGCTGCACCTGTGCTCCAAATAGCTAAGGCTCTACCCTGATGATTTCCTCCACCATGACCCTTAGCTCCTCCTCTGAGAATCGGGGGTGTCTTTGTGTTACCATGGGTGTTGGGTGAATTGTGTAGGTGAGGGTGTGTAGGGTGATGTGTTGGGGTGTGTGATGTGGGGTACGTGAGTGGTGAATGGGTGTAAGTAGTGTGTGGCTCAGGTTTTGTCTGTAGTTGTGATGCCTCACTGGTTACAATTATTTGTAGTCGTAAAGGGTTGTGGGTAATGTGGGTGTGTGTTTTATAGTGGTGTGGGTGTGTGGGTGTGGAGTGTGTATGTACTGCTAATGGTTTACCGCAATTGAATGTCCGCCGTGGTGATTCGTAGGTCATAATGTGATAGGTGTTGTTCTGTTGGCGTAATGGTGTGGGTTTTGATACTGCCAGTTTATCACTGACCTTTGGTGTGGCTGACTTGTGTCTGTGGCTGAATAGTGACTGATTGGTGTTTGTCATAATATGGTGAACAGATATCTGCTGCAGTGGTATGTTGGTGGCAGTCAACATGGCGGTAAGTGGGATTTACTGCCAATGTCATAATGAGGGCCTGAGTGTGAGGGCAACTTTCCAGTAGCAAAGGTGCCCCCACGCTGTCCAGGGCCAATTCCCCAAACTTCATGAGTAAGGAGATGCCATTACACGTGTGTACTACACATAGATCAATACCTATATGTAGCTTCACAATGGTAACTCGGTATATGGCTATGTAAGGTTTCTAAGATCATGGAATTGTCCCCCCATTCCAAAACTGGTATTGGGGAGCCAATTCCATACATCCTGGGGGCTCCACCATTGACCCCCAGTACTGCCAAACCAGCTCCCTGAGGCTTGCACTTCAACTACAGCTGCTGCCACCTCACAGTCAGGGTTCTTCCCTCCTAGGGTATGAGCAGCTCAGTCCCCGGGAGGCAGAACTAAGCATTTCCTTTGGGAGGAGGGTTTTACACCCTCTCCCATTGGCAATAGGTATTACAGGCTTAGGAGGGGTCGCCTCCCAGAGCCTCTAGAAATGCTTTGGGGGGCACAGATGGTGCCCTCCTTGCATAAACCAGACTAACCTGTTCAGGGACCTTCAGTCCCTGCTCTGGTGCAAAATTGGACAAAGGAAAGGGGAGTGACCATTCCCCTGTCCATCACCACCCTAGGGGTGGTGCCCACAGCTCCTCCAGTGTGTCCAAGACTTGAGCCATCTTGAATGTAGAGATGTGAGGGCACAATGGGGGCCTCTGAGGGGCCAGTACGAGCAAGTGACGTCAGAGACCCCTCCTGATAGGTGCGTACCTGACTAGGTGGCCAATCCTCCTCTGAGGGCTATTTAGGGTCTCTCCTGTGGGTTCCTCTTCAGATTCTGCTTGCAAGTTTCCATCAGGAATCCTATGTAACTACTGCTTCATCCTCTGACCTCGGGTCAACCGCAGACTTCTCGAGGATCTGCTGTAACTGCAACAAAGTATCCAGAAGGGCTACTTCGACTCTGCAACTTCAGCTCCAGCCAGCAACTGCAACAGTTTCCGCGGTGTGCACCCTCTGGGGACTCCCTGTCTTAAACCTGCACCAGAAGGACCAAGAAAATCTCCAGTGGAGTGACTTCCCTGCTCCAGCAGGCACCTTCTAAGTAGACGACCTGTTCTCTTGGACTCCTCTCCTGGTGACAAGTGTGCTCCTTGAAACACAGGTGGTGGACTCCTTTGACACAGACTCTCCTAAGGTCCTGCTGTCCAAATGTGGAGGAGGTAAGAGCTTGCCTTCCCCGTTTGCAACAGTAACCCTGTGCACCAGGTCATCTTCACCTCCTGAGGCCTCTGTGCACTATTTGCAAGAATGCTTTGTGCACAGCCTGGCCTAGGTTCCCAGCACATTATCCTGCGATGCTCAAGTCTCTGAGTTGTTCTCCGGCGGCATGGGACCTTCTTTTGTAGTGCTGCAGCAACTGCAATTTGTACCTTCTTTGTCCGGTGTCCTGGGACCTCTATGGGTGCTGCCTGGTCGTCTGTGGGTTCCCTCCAGTGTTGGGAGCCCCCTCTGCCTCCTCAGTCCCAGTTGAGGCCCCCAGGTCCCTCCTGGGTCCAGGCAGCGCCATTTAAATGCAATCCGTGACATTGCTTGAACCAAGGCTTGTTGAAAATCCAGCACTGCAACTCGCCTGCATCCACCATCTCCACGTGGGACATCCTTTGCATCATGCAGGAACACACAGCAATCTTCTTTCGTGCTCTTCTGCAGACTTCTTCCAACCGGAGAATCCTCTTCTGCACAATCTTTTAGGTTGGTAGGGGCACCTGTCCTTCCTGGAATCTTCTGCGACTTCTGGACTTGGTCTCCTCTCTTTACAGGTTTCAAGGTCCAGGAATGCACCATTTGTTGCTTACAGTCTTGATTGGTTCTTGCAATAACTCTAATCACGAGGTGTAGTGTGTCCTAAGGAAACTTGCAGTACTTTACTCCTACTTTACTGGGCTCTGGCATGGGATATTTTACTTGCCTTTGTGGTTTTATTACTCTCCCAGCGAGTCTCTACACACTACACTTTCCTATGACTATTTACTTACCTGATTTTGGTGTCTAGTGTATATATTGTGTATAATACTTACCTCCAGGAGGAGCATTGCCTCTAAGATATTTTTGGCCTTGTGTCACTAAAATAAAGTACCTTTATTTTTGGTAACACTGAGTATTGTCTTTTATTGTGTATAAGTACTGTTTAACTATAGTGGTATTGCAGGAGCTTTGCATGTCTCCTAGTTCAGCCAAAGCTGCTGTGCTACAGCTACCTCTATCAGCCTAAGCTTCTAGAACACTACTAAATTTCACTAATAAGTGATAACCAGACTTGGTAAAAGGTGTAAGTACCCAAGGTACCCACTACAAACCAGGCCAGCATCCCACACTGTCTGACATGGAATGCCACCAAGCTTAGGTAACAAGATTTTGCCATACACCTACAGGGAGTGCAGAATTATTAGGCAAGTTGTATTTTTGAGGATTAATTTTATTATTGAACAACAACCATGTTCTCAATGAACCCAAAAAACTCATTAATATCAAAACTGAATATTTTTGGAAGTAGTTTTTAGTTTGTTTTTAGTTTTAGCTATGTTAGGGGGATATCTGTGTGTGCAGGTGACTATTACTGTGCATAATTATTAGGCAACTTAACAAAAATAAATATATACCCATTTCAATTATTTATCATTACCAGTGAAACCAATATAACATCTCAACATTCACAAATATACATTTCTGACATTCAAAAACAAAACAAAAACAAATCAGTGACCAATATAGCCACCTTTCTTTGCAAGGACACTCAAAAGCCTGCCATCCATGGATTCTGTCAGTGTTTTGATCTGTTCACCATCAACATTGCGTGCAGCAGCAACCACAGCCTCCCAGACACTGTTCAGAGAGGTGTACTGTTTTCCCTCCTTGTAAATCTCACATTTGATGATGGACCACAGGTTCTCAATGGGGTTCAGATCAGGTGAACAAGGAGGCCATGTCATTAGATTTCCTTCTTTTATACCCTTTCTTGCCAGCCACGCAGTGGAGTACTTGGACGCGTGTGATGGAGCATTGTCCTGCATGAAAATCATGTTTTTCTTGAAGGATGCAGACTTCTTCCTGTACCACTGCTTGAAGAAGGTGTCTTCCAGGAACTGGCAGTAGGACTGGGAGTTGAGCTTGACTCCATCCTCAACCCGAAAAGGCCCCACAAGCTCATCTTTGATGATACCAGCCCAAACCAGTACTCCACCTCCACCTTGCTGGCGTCTGAGTCGGACTGGAGCTCTCTGCCCTTTACCAATCCAGCCACGGGCCCATCCATCTGGCCCATCAAGACTCACTCTCATTTCATCAGTCCATAAAACCTTAGAAAAATCAGTCTTGAGATATTTCTTGGCCCAGTCTTGACGTTTCAGCTTGTGTGTCTTGTTCAGTGGTGGTCGTCTTTCAGCCTTTCTTACCTTGGCCATGTCTCTGAGTATTGCACACCTTGTGCTTTTGGGCACTCCAGTGATGTTGCAGCTCTGAAATATGGCCAAACTGGTGGCAAGTGGCATCGTGGCAGCTGCACGCTTGACTTTTCTCAGTTCATGGGCAGTTATTTTGCGCCTTGGTTTTTCCACACGCTTCTTGCGACCCTGTTGACTATTTTGAATGAAACGCTTGATTGTTCGATGATCACGCTTCAGAAGCTTTGCAATTTTAAGAGTGCTGCATCCCTCTGCAAGATATCTCACTATTTTTGACTTTTCTGAGCCTGTCAAGTCCTTCTTTTGACCCATTTTGCCAAAGGAAAGGAAGTTGCCTAATAATTATGCACACCTGATATAGGGTGTTGATGTCATTAGACCACACCCCTTCTCATTACAGAGATGCACATCACCTAATATGCTTAATTGGTAGTAGGCTTTCGAGCCTATACAGCTTGGAGTAAGACAACATGCATAAAGAGGATGATGTGGTCAAAATACTCATTTGCCTAATAATTCTGCACTCCCTGTATTTACCCAGAGATGCACCACGCAGCAATGTATCAGCTGGCATTAAGGGGGACCCACTAACTGAAACCCACCACCAGGATTGCATGCCTGGCAACAAAGATGGTTGTTACACACACTGTACTCACCCCCTTGTGTTTGCTCTGCTGCCCTCAAGCGCCCATCCAGCTCTGGGTAGGCCACCGCCAGTATGCGGGACATCATGGGGGTCAGGTTCTGATGGGCACCCCTCCCTCATTGGTGGGCCATCCCCAGCTGGGCCTCCGCGGTCTTCCGGGCCTAGGGTCTCAGGTCCACCCACGTTTTCCTGGAGTGGGTGCTCAGCCTGCTATAGACCTCCAGGGTCCTCACGTCTTAGTGATGGAATGCCACAATCCCTTCTTCTGATGGGCACTGACCTGCAGAGGAAATACAGACAGAAGGACAGCATTAACCATACAATCCAGCCTGTCACACATTTGGCCCACAAATACCCTTTCCCCACAAATGGCACACACATCACCGGGAGCCCTGCATGTACACTACCACCACCAGATATACCCTCACCCAAAATACACACTGCCAGCACACACATCTCCATGCAACCTTGTCCCATGCATCATTGGTGTGGAGGCCCATACAGCTATCCATACAGGGGTAGGACCCCATCCACCAGGTGCTCCAACTCCTCTGAAGTGAAGGCAGGGGCCCTTTCCCCTACCACACGGGCCATGGTAGGTTCCAGACTCAGGTCACAGCAGCACACACAGTGGAGGTTTTGTCCTGTGAAAAATCCGGAATCAAGTGAGATTATAGACAAAAAATGGCGGTCACGTCCACAGCGGTGTACACCGTCACTGCAGCTGGTGATCCTCATTGGACACTGTATTCCATAATTAAGAATAGCACGGCGGTACAACACCGCCTTCCTCCATGCCGCCCAACGCCGGTGCAGTTACATCACTTCCACCTGTCCCTACATACAGGACAGGCGGTTGCCATTTTATGGTGATGGTCAACATTCTGAAATTGAAAACTGTGTCATTGCTGTCAATTGTACATACATTACATTTACATTGTCCAACTACATACAAGCTCAGTTACACTAAGGAAGTGGTTCCATTGTTCAGTTTGTCACTCCCTTCTCACTCTTGCATCTCTTAGGTGCCTACCACTGTGGAGGAATAGATGGAGGAGGCAAGACCCTGTGTAGAGACCCCCTGTGGACTTGGCTACACTGGAGAACAGGCACATAATACTCACCTATAGACTGGACAGGGCCACAATCACAGAGCTGTGTGCTCAATTGGAGCCTGATCTGATATCAGCTATCTGTAATCCCACTGGGATCCCGCCTCTTGAGCAGGTTCCATCTGTGCTTCATTTCCTGGCGACTGGCTCTTTCCAAGTGACAGTGGGCTTGGCGGCAGGAATGTCACAGCCAATGTTCTCAATAGTGCTGGCAGGGTTTTTGTCTGCCTTGCTTGAACACATGTGCAGCTACATCGCTTTCCCCCAATTGGAAGATTTGGCCACTGTGAAGGCTGGATTCTTTGCAATGGGACATATTCCAAATATTATTGGGACCACTGATGAAACACATATTGCATTTGTCCCCCCTCCATCACAATGAACAGGTGTTAAGGAATCGGAAGAGTTTCCACTCACTCAATGTGCAAACAGTGTGCCTGGCTGACCAGTACATCTGCAACGTCACTGCCAAGTATCCTGGGTCTGTGCATGACGAGTGGCAGCAGTGGACCCTCAGGACAATGAGGATGAGAAGGCAGAGGTTGAGGATGTAGACAACAGGACGTCAGTCACACGGCAGTACTTCCAATGACACACAGGTAAGACAGTGGAACTGACCATTCCTCTGATTATTTATGTTTTCAATGTGGCTGTAGCATGATGGCAGTCACTTCCTTTGCATCTCAACTGACTGTCACCTATGCCTTCTCATTTTGCAAATGTTGGACGGTTACAACTGTGTACTGATGTGATGAAGACAGACAGCTACAGGCCAATATTTTTATGCAATCACAAAGTCCAGGACAATTGCACAAGATGAAATTGTTAATAAAATTGGACATTTTCATCACATTAAACAATATCACTCAAGTTGTGTTCAAGGGTGTTTATTATAGTAAAATATATAGAAGGAATGGTGCAATGGAATGGGGTGATGGTAGAGGTAAGTCAAGGGTACTGGTCCAGTTTGTTTGTAGCACAGGTCCAGTGTCCAAGGGGCCATAGGAAGGGGAGCAATGGCAGTTCAAAGTGGAAAAGGTGATAGAGTGGAAGACAAGGGGGACAATCAGGAGGGTCTCATTTCCTGGCAGTTGTCTTGGCAAGTGTCTCTGGCATCTGTCTGGGTCGCAGGGACAGTTTGCCGGGTGGTTTACCTTCTGCAGAGGGTGGGGTGCTAGTGGCCTGTGGGTCCTGTGTCAGGGCCTCCTGTCCACTAGCTGCAGCAGATGTGGAGGGCTGTTCAGTTGACTGGCTAGTGGAAGAGGCCTTTTGGTGTGCTGTGTAGTCCCTCATGATGTTGACCATATCAGCCAGAACCCCTGCTATGGAGACCGTGGTGGTGTTCAGGGCCTGCAAATCCTTCCTGATCTTCTGGTGGTGTACCTCCTGCAGCCACTGGTTCTCCTGCATGATGTTTAACATCTAACCCATCTTGTCCTGGGATTGATTGTAAGCTCCCAGGACATTGGTGAGTGCCTCCTGGACAGTCAGTTCCCTGGGCCGTTCCTCCCCCTGGCACACAGCTGTCCTCTGTGTGTCCCTGTCCCCCTGTGCCTGTGTACCCTGAACAATGTGTCCACTGCCACTGACCCAAGGTCCCTGATTGTCTTGGCCGGGAGGTGTGGATTGGGGTCCCTGTACAAGTGGGCACACTGCTGATTGACGTGTCCTGGGGACAGAGGTATGAGGATGTTGGGTGGATGTTGTAGTGTTGTATACTGAGGGGGGAGGCTCTGTGGTGGACTGGGTGTGGGCTGGGATAGCCAGCTGACCAGTGGTCTCTGATGGGCCAGGTAGTTGATCCAGATCCAGAAGTCTAGAGTTACTGTCATCACTGGGGGCATCTTCTGTTGGGGGACTGGGCAGCTGTGGCACCTCCTCGCCACTGAGATTAGCTGGTGCATCTGTGGGGATGTAAGTGGTGAATTATGCTACATGTCTGGGTCATTTTCTACATCCCTAGCTTCCCTTACATTGTTGATGTTGCCCTGCCACCTTTGTTTGTATATGATAATGTATTGTGGGATTGTTAGTTCTCCATGCTGTGCATCCATTGGTGGTGGGTGTACATGCAGGGCTGGGAGGGATGTTCATGAAGTGAGTATGGCATGCAGGGCTTGGCATTGAGGTTAGTCAAGTGTGGTGGTGCACTGTGTGGGATGGAGTGGACTGATGAGTGTCAGGGTGAGGGGTGGTGGTGGCATGCAGGTATGTGGGGGGATAGGTGGTAAATATTGACTCACCAGTGTCCAGTCCTCCAAATATTTCAGTGAGTCCCTCAGGATGCAGTATTGCCAAGACTTGCTCCTCCCATGCTGTCAACTGTGGGAGGAGGAGGTGAGGGTCCACCATAATTCCTCCTGATGGCAAGGTGGTACCTTTTTGCAATGGAATGCACCTTCCCCCGTAGGTCATTCCACCTCTTCTGAATGTCACCCTTTGTGCTTGGGTATTGTCCCATGCTGTCCACACTGTCCACCATCCTCTGCCACAGCTCCATCTTCCTGGCAATGGAGATTTGCTGTACCTGTGCTCCAAACAGCTGTGGCTCTACCCTGACTATTTCCTCCACCATGACCCACAACTCCTCATCTGTGAAATGGGGGTGCCTTTGTGGGGACATGGGTGTTGTGTGGTGTGTGTTGTTCAGTGGGTGTTGAATAATGTGGTGGGGTGTGGATGCATGACGGATGGATGGGTGTTTGTGGTCTGTGTAGTTGTTGCTGTAATTTGCGTGGCTATCTCTTGGCTATTGTTTGTGTTCATAAAGAGTTGTGGGTAATGTGGGTGGGTGTTTTATAGTGCTGTGGGTGGGTTGGTGTGGTGTGTGTATCTGTGTCAGGTGTGTGATTTTAGTTTTGGCCAATGTTGTGTTGCTTTTTATTTAGTTGGCCATTCTGACTGCGCCGCTGTGTACTACCAATGGTTTACCACCGTTAAATGTCTGCAGAGGTGATTCGTGGGTCATAATGTGGTGGTTGTTGTTTTGCTGGTGTAACAGTATGGGTGCTCATATCAACACTTTACCACTCACCTTTGGTCTGGCAGATATGTGTTTATAGCAGTATTCTGTTGGATTAGTGTGTGTCATTATATGGTGAACATCCGCGAGGGTATGTTGGCGATAGTCACCATGGCGGTAAGTGGGATTTACCGCCAGAGTCATAATGAGGGCTATAGTTTTTTACGTTAATGCAATAATCAATAAAAATATTCATATGCATTCATTACTGGTAATAAAGCCTATTCAAGTGTGAGCCATAGTCACTGTAAACATTAGTGTAGCAATAAAGCATCTTTAAATGAGCACAACAGGTGTCTTTGTGCTTTTTATATGCTTTATAACCATGGACATGAAATAATAAAACAAAAACACCTAGGGGACAGCACATTTGGATCACATAGCATGTAACCAGAGATGCAGCCCTTTGAGGGCGCTGTCGAACATATACCTTCTTTAACATCATCAGGACACAACAAATGAACCACAGAACAAGACTTTAGAGAGCACCACACTCCCTGCTGCAGAGTAAAAGCTCTAGCATTGGCAGTATTTTAAAAGCATTAGGAAAAATTACAGAGGGGCACTAGTTCCTATGGCCCGCAAACATAACTTCTGGGCCACTGAACAGGGGCAATTGTCACTCCTACAGCCCCCACAACTCTTTTCAAGTTCATTGGTGGGGCCCCTGTCCTCCAGCAGCCACCATAGGGCAGAAACTATTTGCAAATGAGTAAACATTGCAGGGAATTATGGGGCACCAGCTAGAAACAATGAATATATTTTATCAGCGGATCTCTCGCTGTACAGGGACAGCCACAAAGCATTCTTTTTGGTATATTTTTTTCTTTTTTTCAATACAGAGATGCCTGGTCCCTCCCTTGCACTAGGTCACTCAACATTGTATCCCCCACACCATTCCTGGCAAAGGTTCAGGGCCTCAGCTCTACATTGCAACAGATAGGTCTAAAACCTGTCTCATTGGTCACTGGCTGTTCTTCTTTCTGGACGCTGTACAACCCACAACTCTCACAATGGCCATGACTCAAGCCGCTTTACTGGGGCACTGACTCTCACCCAACGAACGTTATTCTGGGATCTATGTTGTCACCACCCTAATCAAGGAGGACTCTCAGACAAAATTCACCCTCAGGCAATTCTCAACGCAGGAACTCCTCACCAGTGGACTCCCTCCAACCCCACCGCATAAACAGAAGAGCTGCAGGGCTTTGAGTGGAACATGCCTGACTATGGTCGCGTTTAAGTCATTTCCCAGCCTCCATGCCTTAAAGATGAAGTCCAATCAGGGACCATAAATATTCCCCAGTGAAACTTTCAACAGTTCACCTTCAAGCACACACTGTGTCCTTTCACCATGCTCAGCAGAGTGCTGTCCCCACCTGCTGAGTCCTTGTCTGGTGAATCAGGAATTCTGATGGGTTGTGAGACCCACCCTAGACTGTACTCTTGAAGTGCACTACACTGTAGTCTGCTGGCTTCAGTCCTCGAAAGCTTCCCATTTGACAACCCAAAGCAAATATCCCAGACAGAAGTGGCTAACATGATCACAGACTGAAGCACAGGGTCCCCTCCCTATAGATAAGTCCCACATTGGCCACCTATTCCCACCACTGTGAGCACACCCACGTTCTGCATACCCTCACCAAAGGCATATGCCCCACTGGTACACTTAAAGTTCACCCACCAAAAATCTGCTGGGTACTTCACATGGTAAAGCTCAGAGCACCTTGCCAGACAGAAGTAACACCATAATCCGTGAATGAAGCACAAGGGTTCTTTCACCTACGATAGACCTCACCTGGCCAGCTGGTGCTACCCACTGTGGGCGTACCAGGCTTTTACACCATCAAACCATGCTGGGTTCTGCACCCACCAGCCAAATCATTTCCTGGTAAGCTAGGACTTAAAGAGGCTTCAGGCCATACCCCCTAATGCTGGTACACTAGCAATGCACCAGGCAGGGGCCGCCTTAGGGCAGACCCTCCTGCACATCCTCTGTGTGGCATTGACACCAGCAGCACTTACTGACAGGCACAACACTGGAGCTGAGGCAATCACAAGCACTAATGTCTAAAACACCAGTTATTCATTGCTCATTTATTGTGCAATGGTGACCCCACAAACTGTATTTTTTGCAGTTCTCACCACCCCATAGGTCTGTTATTTGTTGTCAGTTTTTGCTCCTGATTCAAGACAACTAGACACACACACCACTCACACCCATACATCCCTCACTCACTCCACACCACACACCCTACACACTCTCACCAACACACACCACACAACACCCATGGCACCACAAAGGCACCCCCGTTTCACTGATGAGGAGGTATGGGTCATGGTGGAGGAAATTGTCAGGGTAGAGCCACAGTTGTTTGGAGCACAGGTACAGCAGATACCCATTGCAAGGAAGATGGAGCTATGGCAGAGAATCGCAGACAGGGTCAATGCCATGGGACAGCACCCAAGAACAAGGGACGACATCAGGAAGAGGTGGAACGACCTACAGGGGAAGGTATGTTGCATAGCAGCAAGGCACCAGCACGCCATACAGAGGACTGGTGGTAAACCCCCGCCTCCTCCCCGATAGCTCACAGCATGGGAGGAGCAGGTACTGGCAATACTGCATCCTGAGGGACTCACTGGAATAGCCGGAGGACTGGACACTGGTAAGTCAACATTTAACACTCATCACCCCCACACCTGCATGCCATCACATCCCCTCATCCTCACTCCTATCACTCCACTCCATCCCACGCACTGCACCTACACATATGACTAACCACAATGCAAGGCCCTGCATGCTATGCAAATGCATGTACACCTCTCCCAACCCTGCATGGACAACCATCACTAAAGCATGTACAGCATGGGGATACTAATAATCACACAATACATCACTATACAAAAGCAAAAGGTGGCAGGGCAACGCCAAAGATAGAGAGGAAGCCAGGGATGTACAATATGCCTCACACATGAAGCATAATACATCACTTACATCCCCACAGGTGCCCCAGCCAATGTCAGTGTAGAGGAGGTGCCACGGCTATCCAGTCACCCAACAGAAGATGCCCCCAGTGATGACAGTAATTGTGGACTTCAGGATCTGCATGACCTACCTGGCCCATCAGGGACCACTGGATAGCCGGTTACGCAAGCCCACTCACAGACCACCACAGAGCCTCCTCCATCATGATCCAACACCACAGCACCCACCCAGCATACCCACACCTCTGTTCCCAGGACACAATCAGCAGTGAGTCCACCTCTACAGGGACCCCAGGCCACACCTCATACCCAAGACATTCAGGGACCTGGGGTCAGTGGCAGTGAGAACACCATTCAGGGGACAGAGGCACAGGCCAACAGGGACACTGGGAGGACTGATGTGTACCAGGGGGAGGACAGGACCAGTGAACCGACTCCCCAGGAGGCACACTCCGAGATCCTGGGAGCCTACCAACATTCCCAGGACACGATGAGCCAGATCCTTGACAACGTGCAGGTGAAAAGACAGCTGCAGGAGGGACAGTATCAGGGGATTTGGGAGGACCTGCAGGCCATCAACACCACACTGATCTCCATAGCAGGGGTGCTGGAAGACATTGCCAACATCATGAGGAAAGCAACAGCACACCAGCAGGCCCCTACCACTAGCCAGTCAACTGAACAGCCCTCCACTTCCGCTGCCGCTAGTGGCCAGGAGGACTTGCCACTGGACCCACAGGCCACCAGCACACCTCCTCCTGCAGAAGGTGAACCACCCCACAAACGTTCCCTGTGACCCAGACAGAAGCCAGAGACGCTTGCCAAGACCACACCCAGGAAATGAGAATCTCCTGATTGTCCCCCTTGTGTCCCACCCTGTCACCTTCTGCACCTTGAACTGCCTTTGCCCCTTCCTATGGCACTTGGACACTGCACCTGTGCTACAAACAGAATGGAACAATACTTAGGACTTTCCTCCATCATCATCCCATTCTATTGCACTTTCCCCTCAAGTTCTTAGCACTACAATAAACACCCTTGAACACAACTCAAATACCTGTATGTCATGTGTTGGAACAGTGTATTAATTGAAACAGTTACATCAGTTGCAAATGAACTGTACAGTGTGATAGTATAGAAATAATGACCTGTAGCTGGCTGTAGTCAGCACATCAGTACACAGTTGTCATTGCACCAACATCTGTAAAATGATAATCCATAGGTGACAGTAAGTAGATGTAAAAAGTGGGTAATGCCATCATGCCACAGCCACACAGAATACACCAATAGTCATAGAAATGTAAAGTTGCACTGTCTCACCTGTGTGTTATTGGAAGTACTGACGGATAACTGTGGTTCTGTTGTCCTCAACCTCATCTTCAGCCTCTTCATCCTCACTGTCATCAGGGTCTACTGCAGACACAGGGGCATCTCCAGTCTCTTCCTCTTGCAGAAAAGGTACATGGCATCTGAGAGCCAGGTTGTAAAACATGCAGCATACCACTACTATCTGGCAGACCTTCTCAGGTGAGTAGCACAGGGATCCACCTGTCAGATAGAGGTACCTGAACCTGACCTTCAGGAGGCCGAAGGTTCTTTCGATGATCCATCTGGTTTGCCCATGTGCCTCATTATAACGTTCTTCAGCCCTTGTACTGGCATGCCTCACAGAGGTCAGCAGCCACAATAGGTTTGGGTAGCCAGAGTCACCTGCAGGTATTGAGGGACAACATTTAGCCACACACTATCCTATGAGATTAACACCAGAGGCATACGCTAACATACACTGGGTGGGGACCAAGGCTCACCGATTAGCCACACCCTCTGCCTCTGTAGTTGGGCCATCACATTTGGGATGCTGCATTTCTTCAGGACAAAGGCATCATGCACCAACCCAGGATACTTAGCATTGATGTGGGAGATGTACTGGTCCCCCAGGCACACCATCCACACATTCATGGAGTGGAAATTCTTATGATTCCTGTACGCCTGTTCATTCTGGTGGGGGGGGACAAACTCAATATGTGTCCCGTCACGCGCCCCAATAATATTGGGGATATGTCATGTTGCATAGAATCCGGCCTTCACAGTGGCCAACTCTTCTACCTGGGGGAAAGCTATGTAGCTGCACATGTGTTTTACCAGAGCAGACAACACTCTTGCCAGCACAATTGAGAACATTGGCTGTGACATTCCTGCTGCCAATCCCACTGTCACTTGGAAAGAACCTGTTGCCAGGAAATGGAGCGTTGATAGCACTTGCACAAGAGGGGGGATGCCAGTCGGATGACGGATAGATGAGATCAGGTCAGGCTCCAACTGGGCACTCAGCTCTGTGATTGTGACCCTGTCCAGTCTATAGGTGAGTATAATGTGTCTGTCTTCAAGTGTAGCTAAGTCCACCTGGGGTCTGTACACGGGGGTATATCTCACCTCCTATTCATCCACAATGGTAGGTATCTAAGGGACACAAGAGTGAGTAGGCTGTCATAATTTGAACTAAACCACAACAACAGTCCACATGATGCACTTCTATATTGGGACAGTGTCAATGACGAGGTATTTGCTAATCTAGGCTGTTATGCAGTTAATGTCGATATGCCTGCCCCCCCATGAAATGGCGACCGCCTGTCCTGGATGGAGGGACAGGTGTAAGTGAGGTAACTCCGCCGATGTTGGGCGTCGTGCCGGAAGGCCGTCTTGCACAACTGTGCAATGCTTTATTGGATAATCTTGGGCTCAATGGAGTACAGTGGCCAATGGGGATCTATGGCGGCGGTGACGGTGTACACAGCTGTCGACGTGACCGCCATTTACTAACTCAATCCTCACTTGTTTCCCGACCTTCAACAGGAGAAGACCTATACTGCGTGTGCTGCTGTGACCTTTGTCTGGAACCTACCATGGCCCGTGTGACCGGGGAAAAGGCCACTGCCTTCACTTCGGAGGAGTTCGAGTGACTGGTTAATGGGGTCCTACCCCAGTACTGACAGCTGTAGGGGCCTCCATACTAACAGGTGAGTAAACTTTCGCCACGTGCATGTGGCAAGGATGCATGGAGATGTGTGAGCAAGCATTGTGTAAGGATGGATGGGGGGATTGTCTGTTGGCGATGTACATGTTGTGCGTTGGGCTATGTGTGTGCCAATGGTGATGGAAATGGGTATGGTGGACCATTTGTGAGACAGGCTGGACAGTTTGTCTAATGGTATTCTCCTGTCTGTATTGTCTCCACAGGTCAGCACCCATGAAAAGAAGGGAATATGGTGTGCAATCACCAAGGATGTGCAGACCCTGGGGGTCTATAGCAGGCAGAGAGCCCTCTGTCGGAAACAGTGGGAGAACCTGAGACGCTGGGCACGGAAGACTGAGGATGCCCAGCTGGGGATGGCCTCCCAATGAGGAAGGGGTGCCCATAGGACCCTGACCCCCCTGATGGCCCGCATACTGGTGGTGGCCTACCCTGAGCTGGATGGGCGCTTGAGGGCATCACAGCAGCCACAAGGGGGTGAGTATAGTGGGTATCACTACATATTTTGGCTGGTGGGATGGTATCTGGGTGGTGGATTTTTGTCAGTGGATGCCCATAAGGCCAGGCCAGACATTGCAGCGTGGGTCATCTGAAGGGTAATGGGCGTATTGCAAATACAGGTAACCAAGCTTGTTAGCAGTCCATTTCAGACAGGTCATCGTGGGTCCCAAGAGTGCTGCAGTTGGCGGTGTGTTGTCCTCATCTTGCCTTAGTGATTAGCCATATCCCTGGTAGTGCAATGCATAGTGCTTAAGCCTGTTCCCTGTGTGTGACGGTGATGTGTATGCCAACTGTGGTGTGGGTACAGTCACTGACCAAGTGTATCCTTTGTCTCTCTCCCCCCTTTCTTGTTTTGCCATCCTGTCCTTGTGTGCATTAGCATCATCTGGCGAAGGATCAGGGGCACTGGCGACAGAGGAAGCTGCATTCCACATGACCCAGGAGGCAGAATCCATGAACACCGAGGGAACCAATGGGACGGGGGGCAAGGGGAGCACCACGGCGGAGACTGGAGGAGACAACACAGACTTAGATAACTTCTCCGATGGAAGCTCCCTGGTGGTGGCGGACACCTCTGTGACCACTCCAGCTGCAGGTACATCTGCCACCCCCGTACCAGCACCGCCCTCCCAGCAGCCCCTCAGCGAGTTTCTTGTGCCCGCTCACCCAGGAGGGTGGGCATGTCCTTCCCCCCAGGCACCTAAGGCCCTGCTCCATTGAGCCTTGCTGCCCGAGTGAAGATGCTATTGACCTCCAGAGATCCTTTTATGTAGGGCAATCAACCATTGTGAATGCCATCCCAGAAGCAGAAATGCAGTGCATTCCTGGAGGGAATCCACTGTGGATTTGCAGCCCCACAGAGATCGATTCAGGCTCTGGCCTCCTCCCTGATGGCAGCCATTGTCCCTGTTTCTACCGTCCCCTTTCAAACTCCCACTTCCCAGTCCCATTCTCCTCAACCCCAACCCATCCCAAGCACACATACAGATGAGCACGCACACAAGACAACACCCGAGTGTCACAGCAAATGCAAGCAACACACTTCATAACACAAACACTCAGGCAAACACCATACAGTTGCAGACACAACATCCACAGCCTCTACTGTCTCCCCCTCCTCTTCCGCCTCCACCTCCCTCCCAGTCATGTCCACACTCACACCTGCATGCACTACATCAACATCCACTACCAGCATCACACACCTCACTGGCAGACACCTCCACAACAGCCATGCATGTGTCCCATCTGTCCTCTCCCATTGTTTCTATCCCCCCTTCTAAAGGACAGAAACTCAAGCACTCACACACCCAACAGACATCCACCTCACATCAGCATACTACCCATGCACCTTCACCCAAGTCCAGCAGACATATACCTCGAACAACCACACCCTCAACCTCCACTCCCATTAATCCTCCCTCCTCACGCCTCAACGTCCCTAAAAAGCTTTTCCTTTCCCTAACTGACCTCTTCCCTACCCCTCACCCCCCATCCTGCCCATATGAGCAGGGTACCACGGACACAGCCTAGTACCTCAGCCACATAGTCCATGGGGACAGTGTTAATACAACCTACTAGTGGTGGTGAGGATACCACTCCTCCAACAAAGAAGGGGAAGGAGCGAGCACCACCACACAAACACAAGAAGGGGAAGGAGCCTGCACCTCCAGGAGAGAAGGGGATGGAGCCTGCACCTCCAATAAAGAAGGGGAAGGAGCCTGCACCACCAGCGAAAAAGGGGAAGGAGCCTGCACCACCAGGAAAGAAGGGGAAGAGCCCATGTACCCCTGCCAGGAAGGGTAAGAGATCCACACCCCATGTACTGGAGGAGACGAAGCCCTATACTCCAGCGGAGGCTGTCAAGGTAACACCTCCACCACCACCATCTGTCACGGGGCTCCCACCTCCAGCTGATGAATTGCAGCCATCAGACTGCGCAGAGCTACCCAGGAGGCTCCTCCATCCACCACCACATTGCAGCAATCAGACAGTGCAGAGGCTGCCCAGGAGGCTCCTCCATCTACTACCACATTGCAGCCATCAGACAGTGCAGAGGCTGCCCATGAGGCTCCTCCATCCGCCACCACATTGCAGCCGTCACCGACAGAGGAAACCATGAAGGCCACCCTCCAGGGGCTGCTGTGCGAGTTGCCCCCTCCAGAACCAGTGGGCAAGTCACCCACCTGAGAGACTGTGGCCTTGCACTCCCCAAAACAGGTCAATGGGCATGTTGCCCCCTCCAGATCCAGTGGGCAAGTCACCCACCTGAGAGACTGTGGTCTTGCACTCCCCAGGACAGAGCAATGGGCATATTGCCCCCTCCAGAACCAGTGGGCAAGTCACCCACCTGACAATCACTTTCATCCATTCCTGTTGTCCTTGCATTATTCTTCAATTTTTCAGGGACAAATTGTTTTTCATGTGCAGCTGGTTGTGTGTGTGGTGTGTTTGTGTTGGGTGTGTGTCGTGCGTGTGTGTGTCACTCTCGTTTTCCTCCCTCCCTCCCCTTGTGTGCTAGGTGGCTGTACTCACCGTCGTTGTCTTCGGCGGCGGCGGTGTTGGTGTTACAGGTGGAGCATAACGTAGAAGATCACGGGAAAACTTGCAGTTCGGGTTCCATGGCGGCATTGTTCTTCCCTGTGTCTCCGCAGGTGAGTCCTTTCTCTTCTGTGATGTATTTCCGCCAGGCTTTTGATGGCGTTGGTTCCACCCCAGAAAAGGTGGCAGATTGCAGGGCCAAAATACGGTGGGCGGTACTTTGTCTCCCACCTGGCATTGGATGGCTACCGCCGTGGTGAGTGTTATTTCCGCCCTGGATGTTGGTGTGATACATTGGATGTCTATGGGAATTCTCACTGCCATGGTCATAATTTGGCGGTACTTACCACCAGTATGTTGGCGGTATTACCGCCACTTTATCACTCAACGCCAGGGTCTTAATGAGTTCCTTAATGTAAAATGTATGTGCAAAATACACTTTTGACTATGCCCTCTATGCCTTCAGAATTTTTCTTTTGTTGTTGCTGAAAACCAATAAAAATATATTGAAAAAAAATACCAAGTTGCGTTGGTTTGTAAATCCTAAAAAGGATTTTGCATCTGTCTTCATTAAAAATATGGGCCTGTGTGGCATGAAGGGTGCCTTTCCAACAAGTGAAAGGGATGAGGCACAGCCTGAGAAGTTATGTTAATCTTAGATTTTTGGGTCATGAATGATAATGTGGTAAAAATAGTTATGAAATTCACATTTTAAAGGAGACTCTTATGAATGTTGAATGATAATCAAGAAATTGTAAGAAATTGGTTTGTTGGTTGACTGGGGTGTGTGCCCCGGCCAAGCAGCAACCACAATCCTTGTGAGGACAACACACAAGCAAAACCAAAATTAACGTATGCTCAACTGCTGGTAGCGTAGCACAGAGCAGTCAGGCTTAATTGGCAATGTGTAATGTACTTCTGAAACACTTCAAACAGTAATACAGTGAAAATATGAAGCAAAAGGAGTCCCCCCCAGGATTAGAAAGATAGAGTAGATTTTAATAAATTAAACAAGACCAGAACAGCAAATGTCTGATTAGTAGAACTGGAGGTATTGAATTTTAAAGTTTTAAGTAAAACAAGTACCAAAAAGCACAAGGGGCTATTGGGGATATCTGGTCATGTTGAACCTGGACAAAGTCACAAGTTCAGGCCGACGAAGATGGAGAGAAGGCCAGATACAGAGACTCATTTAGGACCCCCCGGGCAAAGTATCTTGAATCTAGAGTGGGGCACTCCGGTGTCTTGCAAAAGGTATCCCTGGTAGGCCCACCGTCAACTTGCCAACCAGCAATATTAGGCAGGCCTCCCAGAGTGGCAATGTCCTCCTCAATTGGCTCAGGGACATCCTCTTTAGGTGCCCCAACAACCTAGACTGCGGGAACGTCTGGGGATGGTTTCCTATGCCTCTTGCCCTTTTCCTTCTTGGTAGCTGCCTGGGCCATTGTTCCAGGCTCCAGATGCCCTTGACTTCCTTCAAGGGCAGCCATCGACCTAGTGGTCATACAGATCCATTCAGGCAATCCCTAGATCTCCAAGTGTGACGTGAGCTCACAGCTCCTTTTAGAGAACCTGACATCACTCCTACTCAATGGGAACCAGAGCCACTAGTAGATGGATCTCACAATTGTCGGCAACCATGACTTGGTGGAATGTGTTAGGGAGGACCTGCTCTGAGGAAACCAGTTGACATTTCACGGTTGTCATGCTGCCTCCTGTATCTATCAAAACCTCAACCAGTTGCTCATTGATGGTGACCTACTGCCTGTACTTCGAAGTAGAACTGGAGATATTGAACATTTTAAGAAAAAATAGAGCAAAAAAGCACAAATCGCTTTTGGAGATATTTGGTCGTAACGGACTGGGACAAAATCACAAGTTAAGGCCAACTTCAATGGAGCCCGGGCAGGCTAGAGGGACCCAGGTAAGCCCTCTAAACTAAGTACAATAAACCCTGGTTGCAGAGCATTACATGGATCTATGCTAAAGATGCATAATGCAGCCAAGGTGATGCCTCGGGTCCGAGATGCGGCAAGGCTGTGGTGCGAGGTCCTGTTGTTTCAATGTTGAGGATCCTATGGAGGGACTTGCAATGCAATGACCAGTCTTGGGATATGATGCATTGTCAAGGCGATGCGCTGATTCCAGAGAGCGGTGAAGCTGCAATGCGAAAGTCTGTCATCGTCATTGAGGCTTTTGTCGATGAGAAATGCAAGAATCCACTCCAGGGAAGATTTGAACGGCTGCGCTTCCGAATGGGATGCTTGGTACAGTAGATGCAGAATGCGGAAGTGATTGGAGTCTATTGAGACAGTTCCAATCCATGCAGCAGCAGTGATACATCAGTTCTTCTCAAGGATGCACTGCTCAGATGAGGAGATGCATCAGTTCTGCTGGTGGATGCAACGCTCAGCAGACAGGATGTGTTGGTTCCGCTGGTAGGTACCACATCTAACCAGGACTGGGGTGGCACCACTTAGCTGGGTATACTAAAAAATGGCAGGGTTCTGGTGTAGAAAAAGGATTGTTGAAATGTATGTCCCTGAGACTTCAGATCAAGAGGTCAGCCAACTAGCCCTTGGAGTCACTCTTGGTTCTTGGTTCAAGAGATGTAGGTCCAGTCCTTCTGAACCAGGCACGGGGCCAGCAAGCATCAGGTCAGCACAGCAAAGCAGGAGTCCAGCAGAATGCAGTCCAGCACGGTTGCAGTCCTTCTTCCTGGCAGAGTATTCACAGGTCCAGAAGTGTACTGAAGTGGTGGTGTCCGGGGTCTAGTATTTATACCTTAGGGCCTTGATTCTGGAAGGTGGGAGAAACTTCTAGACATTGGCTTTGAAAAGTTTGATTTATTTAAAAGCAATCAAATACATGGTAGTCTGCTGACCCCAGCAGGGCACCAGCAAGCCACCATCCTGTGATGGCCTCCAATTGTAATGAGTAACAGTTTGCAATATACCTTATTAATATTCATGAGAAAGGTCAGTTTCTAACCAACTACGATTTAGAAAGTTGAGACCTGGCCTATTAATGAATGGGTCAGTTCTCAAAATTCCACTAGGTCGATGGCTGCCCTGGAAGGAATTCTTGAAACATAGAACTGAATTTTTTTTTTTTTGCAATCTGGATAATTGAGAAGATTTGTATTTTTACAGATTCTGGGAGATAAAAGTGTGGCCAATCCTTTAATATGGAGCATGCATGCTGCTTCAAATTGAATACCCCTAGAGATTGGTAGCCGATGTAAATGCTACCTGAAAGTAGCTATATTGTCCATTTCTGTGTAAAATTATATTACATGCCATTTTAATTGTACTGAAGATGTCTGCTAGCTTTTTAAAAGGACAAAATAGATGACCTCTCCATGGTTCAGTTTTAATGGTATGTAAGCACTTATCTCAGCAATTGTGTGGGAAAAAGAAAAAAAAGAAAGAACTTTCTTGGAGTATTTAGAAGGGAAAAACAACCTTTTGATACTTCAGCAATTGGAGCTTCAAGTGCTAACTGTGAATCTGGAATGATACTTACGTTGTGAATAGTCATGACAGAGAGTGGAC
Organism: Pleurodeles waltl; assembly: GCF_031143425.1. Classification (NCBI taxonomy): domain Eukaryota; kingdom Metazoa; phylum Chordata; class Amphibia; order Caudata; family Salamandridae; genus Pleurodeles; species Pleurodeles waltl. The sequence goes on from NC_090445.1 coordinate 1,036,484,538, forward strand.
ATTCAATCATGGAGGTTGGGAATTAAGTATTTTTTCTCTTAGAAAATGTATTGAAGACTGGAAGAATAGTGTTGCAGATGGGTTTGGTTTAAGGACATTTTTTGTCATCCAGTTGTGTTTGTGTGTGTTTTTGTGTGTGTGCCATGCTTAATCTGAGCCAGAGTTTTCAGTTGGGGCCCACCACACACATTTTTGGATATCAGTACTTATTTTTCCTTTATGTATTTCCTGAGAGCATGCATGAGATTGAAAAATACACACACAGAAAAAGAGGAGGAAGAGAAAGACAGAAAAAATAATACTGAGAGAGAAAGCAGAAACCTGCAGGAGTGAGAAAAAAGAGCAGGGAGTGGATTAAAGGCAGTGGATTAAAGAGGCTGAGATTGATTCAAGATTATGATGCCTTGGTATGATGCAGCACACATTTAAATGCACTTGCCACGTGCATCTCAACAGCACTTTGGGCAGCGGCACTCATCATTTTTCAAATTAAGCATTGTGTGTTTGTGTGTATGTGTGTGTGAGTGTGTGTGCACATGTGTGTGTTTTCATGTCTATGTGTGGGTGGGTTTTGGCTATCAATGAGGCAGCTATTTGTGGGAATGGTCTTGTGGGACTGAGTTGTGTTTCCATGAATTAGGCGTGCTGCACCATAGGAAGGAATGTAGCATCTTTCGTATTGAAGGGGACCTAGGTTTCTGATAGAATATTTTCATGTTGGTTTCAGTGCATGACATTGGAAGGATGACGATGGGGACATTTAGATAGAATCTGGCCTGAGCAGCCAAAGCGTATGTCAGCCGTGTCCCTGATTCCCCGTGAATCCAACCACTTAACCGCCTTGTGTGTACAAGATGGCGGCTAGTTTTCGGAACGCCTGGGGATCATCTGAAAGGACTCCTCTGTGTTTAAGATTTTTGTTTTATTCCTTATATTTTCATAACACAGAGCAATCACAACTGTGAAACAAGGTTGTTTAACAAGGAATGACATTGGATCTACAAGCTAGAAACCATCGCCAACTCTACCTTTGTTGCTGCCAACATACACATGTGGTTTGATCACATGTGTATGTTGGCAGCAACAAAGGTAGAGTACCTAGAGGAATTTAAAATGATTTCAGTTGTAGCATGAATTCAGTTTACTCCAGGGAATATCATAATTTAACCACTTGGCGATGGTTTCTAGCTTGTAGATCCAATGTCATTCCTTGTTAAACAACCTTGTTTCACAGTTGTGTTCTTCCTTCATGTGTTCTAGAACCACCCACCTTAAATCTTGTACTGAGGGCCCCTTTTCCTTCCTTTTGATCTCAGCCCATTATGTATATTCATCTATCAACCAGATGGTGATTGCCCTGTCTTATGAATATATATATAATAAAAAATGTTCTGTTGGCATGAACCCTTTATATGAGATATATTTCTTTCCCCACAACTTAATTTTTTTAAGGCCTATTAAACCCCAGCCCATCTCCATACATTGAAATTTTTTCAATAGTAAGCCTAGCAGTATCATTTGTTTAAACATACAGCCTGTTTTTCATATTTCTCTCTCTCTCTCTCTCTCTATATATATATATATATATATATATATATATATATATATATATATATATATATAAAAGCATTTTGACGTGGAACTTGTTGAATAATTTCTTCAGAAAATATTTTTCATCTCCCATAAAATTAACATTTTGGGGCTAATAGAATCTTAGCCCACGTTTGCACTTTGGAATATCCCCAACAGTAAGCCTGGCGGTATTGTTAACACATCGCCGCCTTTCTTCTGCACAGACTTGTTTGTGACCATCAAAAACACAGAAGGGTCCTTTCAGATGATCCTCGGGCATCCCCAAAACGACCTGTCATCTTGTACACACAAGACAGTCTAGTAGTTGGACGCTTGGGGAATAAGGGATGTGGCCGAAATATGCGAAGGCTGCTCAGTGTTTAAATACATTGCACCCCCGTCCTCATGTCAACTTTTGGACCCCGAACAGGAACGAATTTTTTTTTACCATTCCCTTTCATTAAGATGGCAAAACAGGAAATTGATATGTCCAGAAACTTTTTTTCACAAGCTTAAGTGCAGATAAATACCAACTATTCTCATATTTTTTTCTTTATGAGTTTTTGCATACTTGTCTACCACGAGGCGATGTTTTGAATAGAAAATATCTATAATCTTGAAACAGGGGGGGGCATAATTGTCAAATATTCATGCAATGCAACGCAGAAAGCAACCTTGCTACACTGTGCTGCGTGAAAGGGAGAGGGGAAGAATGTGCCATATTTAACATTATATCACAGATTCCTGCTCTCTGCCTTTGCTAAAAGAGCAGATGATGGACAGAATGCAGAGAAAATCAAACATTCACCCCCAGTCACAAAGATCTGGGTTTAATCCATTGTTTTTTTGCTCACCACACCACCCCAGGTTGGACCCAGCCATATGCAAATCAGTCTTGACCCTGTTCCTCATGGGAACAGTCCAGCCCAAACTGCCAAGCCAGGTCCTCCCTGGACTGGAAACAAGCATCCTAGGACTGGTTTCAGGGTATCACCCTTCATCAGCTAGGCCAGCTTGAATCCAGTGGCGGAGTGAGCAGGGGGCCCACGTCTGGGCATACACTTCCCACTTGGGGTGACAAATGCAAAAAGAACAGATGATCGACGGAATGCAGGGCAAATCAAGCATTCACCACCAGTCATAAAGATCTGGGTTTAATTCATAACTTTTTTTTGCTCACCATGTCACCACAGGTTGGACCCAGCCATCTGCAAATCAGTCTTGACCCTGTTCCTCATGGGAACAGTCCAGCCCGAACTGCCAAGCCAGGTCCTCCCTGGACTGGAAACAAGCATCCTAGGACCAGTTTCAGGGTATCACCCTTCATCAGCTAGGCTAGCTTGAATCCAGTGGCGGAGTGAGCAGGGGACCCACGTCTGGGCATATCCTTCCCACTTGGAGCGACAAATGCAAAAAGAACAGATGATGGACAGAATGCAGAGCAAATCAAACATTCACCCCCAGTCACAAAGATCTGGGTTTAATCCATCGTTTTTTTGCTCACCACGCCACCCCAGGGTGGACCCAGCCATATGCAAATCAGTCTTGACCCTGTTCCTCATGGGAACAGTCCCGCCCGAACTGCCAAGCCAGGTCCTCCCTGGACCGGAAACAAGCACCCTAGGACCGGTTTCAGGGTATCACCCTTCATCAGCTAGGCTGGCTTGAATCCAGTGGCGCAGTGAGCACGGGACCCATGTCTGGGCATACCCTTCCCACTTGGGGCGACAAATGCAAAAAGAACGTATGATGGATGGAATGCAGAGCAAATCAAACATTAACCCTTTGCTGGCACACAAACAGTTACCTAGAGCCAACGTAGTCACCCTTACACCATAGTGGAAGAGTGCTTGTGTTGCAGGTAAGACTGTTTTGTGGAGAAAGAGACACCTTCCTCCACAAAATCAATTCTCTGAGGATTTTTATTCTTTCAATGTGTGCTGCACAATGCAGCACAAGTAGAAAGAGGAAAATCAAGGAGAAATTAACATATTTCTCCTTATTACACCTCCACTGGGGAGGTGTGCCGATTTGATGCAGTCCCAGGTCTATCACTGATGGCAAATCTGGGAATTCACCAAACTCTATGGGTGGATGCGTGGGAACACCTACGCTCCATCTAGGGAACACCTTTCTGTGGGAAAAGAAACCCAAGGCAGTGACTTGCAATGCAGTGCGTTGGCCTTGCATGGCTTGGTAAATGTCATTTTCTGTTTTGCATCACCCTTGCTTCCACTTGCGTGGAGCCAGGCCCACGAAAAACCATGGGCAATATGCCCCCTCACCTTAGAAACTTTATTGAAAGTACATAGGGCACATATCTAACATGACTGCTGGTACCTAAGGGCATAACTTCCAAAGGAAAATGAAATATGAGTTGCAAAAACAGGGAAAATTGCATTTTTGAATGGTTAAAAAGAAATTTAAAAAATGTGTCCCAGGGTCAATTGATGCTAACACAGTTCAGCGTAAGTTTACCGCCGGTTAGCTCCATACCAAGATGCCGGCCGGGCATCATATTTATGGTATGACGCTAGCCAGTGGTAAGGTCCGGCTAGCGTCATACAAAAGGACACTAGCCTGGTGCAGGAGGTGTAGGGGGAACAGGGGGTTTAGCATCAGAGAATGACGCTAGTATGGCAGAGGCAAAAAAAAATACCTCTGCCCAGACTAGCGTCATTCCTTGATGTTAAAACCCCATGTACATGAGTCCTGTCTCAGTTAAGACAGGAGACATGCCCCCCAGCCCAATGGCCATGCCCAGGGGATGTCCCCTGGGCATGGCCATTGTGCACAGTGCCATGTAGGGGGTCCCGAGTTAGGCTCCCCATGGTACTTGTCATTTTCTTTTTAAATACTTACCTGGGATGGGTCCCCCCATCCTTAGGTGTCCACCAGCTGTGAGTGTGGGTGGTTGGGGGTGTCCCCTAACGCCTGCCCATACCCAGGTGTTAAATGATGGTACTAAGCAGGCTTAGCACCATTATTTAAGGCCCTCCTCCTCCCGTGCGTGATTTCTGCATGGGAGAATAAATAAGGCGCTAGAGTCTTAGAGTCGTTTTTTGTCCGGGAAGGCCTACCTTGCATCTCATTGATGCAAGATATTTTTCCGCAGGCAAAAAATTACTTTAACTCCAATATTTTGGCCCTAGACATGTCTAGTGCCAAATTATAAATATGGAGTTAAGTTTGCGCCAGATATGCGTCAAAGGAAATGACGCAAATCCAGCTCAAACAGACTATAAATAGACCCCAAAATGAATTATACCTGTCTTTGCTTGAATTTGCATTCACTTTAATTTTGTGTGCTAGTGTTTTTCATTTGCCATCAGCATTCCCAGTGTCTTTCTCATAGGACTAAAAGGTTGAATTGACCTCATGTCACAACATGTGAGTTTTCAATCAGCCTCGGAAAAGTAGCTCTTCAAAATGTTTTATTTATTATTTGTGATTTTTGTCACTTGTCTTCTAGTTAATGCTGGAAAGAAAAAAATGAAAAGATAACAATTCAGCCCAAATACTGAAGTTTATCACAGGTTACACCTTTCATTTAAATTTGGACAAAAAGAGAATTCAAATGTACTAATTGTTCCCAATTCTTACAATTTTTATTGTGATTCATATAATGGGAGATATATAATTGCACTATTACCGAATTGCCCCCCAAAGAAAGCTCGAGAGTTCAGCAAATCAGTTTGTCAATCATTTGTCTCTGTGTTGTCAATGTCATAGGGTAGGAACCTCACCTAACCCAGATAAGCATCAGCATGTGGGACTTCATGCGAAAACAGTTTAGAACATGAATTTGGAAAAAAACTTCTAGCTGAGAGAAAACTATTTAGACAGCGCAGTTGGTACCTAGAAAGAAAAGGCACAAAAGTTAATTCAGTCACATTGTCATATCTACCTATCCTCGGTATAGATCAGCAACAAAGTCAGTGTTAGTCCTCAGGTCATCAATCGATCAGCATCACATCAGGCTCTCTAGAGCATGAGCCCAATGACAGAAATTTGTCTCTTCTCCCTCAATATCCCATCAATTTCGGAATAAGGACTTCTCTATAACTGCAACTAAAATCTCTCTCCATTCTAAAATGTTCCCCCTTTGTCACGTCATTATATCAAAGTCACCCAGACTATCCCCCAATTCCCAATTGGTCAGTTAATCACCAGTTATGACTCTATCCAATAGTAATTTAATTCCAAATCTATGAATTTTAATATTGTACAGTTCTCATGTAGATGACTGGTTCACTTTGCGATGTCCTCATCATCCGGCTCAACAGGTATAGAAAATGTTGCATCTTCTTCTCCAGTCAGTGTCTCTATTGTTCGAGTCCTGGGAAAGTATACTCAGAGCGCCTTACACAATATTTGATACATTCTAGTTCCATTGTATCCTGTCCATCAGTTAATGCAAAGGTTTCAGCTAAGCAAATTTTATTAAACAATTAGCAGTTCACGGTTAGTTTGATTTGTCAGCATCTTTTCATTGAACGTTAATATTCAGATTCTGCACGAGGCCTGGCACAACTAGGCCACAACTTCGGCTATGTTAAACTCTACAATATAATGCAAAACCTAAGTTATATTTCTCAATATGACATATTACTACGTTATTCTAATACATTTTCAATATTTCACATATGTTAGTTGTTCTTTTAATATAATTTGTGAATCTTGTCGACCGTTCTCTGTTTTCACAATTTCAAACGTGCACATTATCTTTCTACGTTAGTCATTTTCTACCTTTTATTCAAAAATACATAAACATTCATTAATAATTTCTAATTAAGATATTTTGCGTTAACAATCCCTCTTCTTATGACTAAATATGTAATCACACTACTTTTCCCTTTTATCATTCACACTTCTGTTTTTTTCAGCATTTTGTCTTCTCCTTAAATCTTCCCTATAGATTATTTCTCTATTTCGTTCTTCCCTCCTCTGATTACTTTTAGACCTTTTCAATTTAATCATTTGGCACAATTTACAAAATCCCCATATTCCCAATATGCAAGCAATCACAATCAATATTCCCTGTATGATTTTTAGTAACACCCCATTCCAAATGTTACTAAGCCAATTCCCCACTGAAGCAAATCCTTTCCCTACTTTTTCCCACACACCTGGGGCCATATTTATACTTTTTGACGCAAAACTGCGCTAACGCAGTTTTGCGTCAAAAAAATTAGCGACGGCTAACGCCATTCTGAAGCGCCATGCGGGCGCCGTATTTATTCAATGACGTTAGCCGGCGTTAGCCGCCGGCGCTGCCTGGTGTGCGTGAAAAAAAACGACGTACACCAGGAAGCGCCGGCGTAGGGGGATATGGAGCTTGGGCGTCAAAAAATGGGGCAAGACAGGCTGAGGCAAATTTTTCGCCTCAACCCGATTTGCGCCATTTTTTTCGACTCCCAACCCCCATAGAAATGACTCCTGTCTTAGCAAAGACAGGAGTCATGCCCCCTTGCCCAATGGCCATGCCCAGGGGACTTCCGTCCCCTGGGCATGGTCATTGGGCATAGTGGCATGTAGGGGGGCACAAATCAGGCCCCCCTATGCCACAAAAAAAAAAAAAAAATTACTTACCAGAATTTACCTTAATGTCCCTGGGATGGGTCCCTCCAGCCTTGGGTGTCCTCCTGGGGTGGGCAAGGGTGACAGGGGGTGTCCCTGGGGGCATGGGAAGGCACCTCTGGGCTCCTTCCGAGCCCACAGGTCCCTTAACGCCTGCCTTTTCCAGGCGCTAAAAAACGGCGCAAAAGCGGCCGTATGTCATTTTTTTTGACCCGCCCACTCCCGGGCGTGAATTTTGCCCGGGAGTGTAAATACGGCACACATGTCTCGGAGTCAATTTTTTAGACGGGAATGCCTACCTTGCATATAATTAACGCAAAGTAGGTGTTCACGCTAAAAAATGACGCAAACCCCATGGACTTTGGCGCTAGACGCGTCTAACGCCAAAGTATAAATATGGAGTTAGTTTTGCGTCGGAATTGCGTCAAAAAAAACGACGCAATTCCGGCACAAACGGAGTATAAATATGCCCCCTGGTTCTTTAAATTCCTTCAAATCACTGCAAGTTAGTAAGTAAGTATTTTATCTCCTTTCTATTGTTAGGGATGTATGAACAGCAATGCCTAGAGTTAATGATTTTACAGACTCAGCCGTCTTTAGCTAGAAGGATGTCTAAAGCAAGACTATTTTGAAGAGTCATAGCTCTATCCACAGCCAATTCAGTATCTATCAGGAGTATAGCCCCTGTAAAATTGGTCAGCATATTATCCACAATAGTAGACAACTTTCAATCTTGATAGAATTCAGGATGACTCAGAATTAAGGAATCACAGCACCAAATATATCTCCCACTATCGCAGAAGAGGATTCTCTCCTTTCTCTCTTATGATGTAATTCAGTCAATTTCTGAAACTTTTTAAAGTCCTCTATCTAGTAAATCTTTGGGAACACTATTCCCAAATAACATGTCCCAAACCATCCTCTTGGAAGATGGTAATAAGCATCAAGGGCCAGATGTAGCAAGCATTTTGCATGGCGCAAACTGCAAAAATCGCAGTTTGCGCCATGCAAAACGCGCATCGCAATGCTCATTCCCATTTTGTGAGTCGGTTCTGACTCGCAAAATGGGAATGCGACTGGCAAATAGGAAGGGGGGTTCCCTTCTTATTTGCGACTCGCACCGCGATGCAGAATTGCTTTGTGACCGCGAACGCGGTCGCAAAGTAATTTGCAGTTACCACCAGTGTCACACTGGTGGTAACCCATTCGCAAAAGGGAAGGGGTCCCCATGGGACCCCTTCCTCTTTGTGAATGTTGCCAAAAATGTTTTTCAGAGCAGGCAGTGGTCCAATGGACCACTGCCTACCCTGAAAAAACAAAACCAAACGGTTTCGTTATTTTTTTGTATTGCAACTCGTTTTCCTTTAAGGAAAATGGGCTGCAATACAAAAAAAAAAACTGCTTTATTTAAAAAGCAGTCACAGACATGGAGGTCTGCTGTCTCCAGCAGGCCACCATCCCTGTGAGTGCAGGGAATCGCAATGGGGTCGCAAAATTCGACCCACCTCGTTAATATTAATGAGGTGGGTCTTTGCGACCATATTGCGATTCGCAGACGGTGTCTGAGACACCGTTCTGCATCCGAATTTGCAATTCGGAAATTGCGAGTTGCACCGATTCGCAATTTCCGAATCGCAAATTCTGAATTTGCTACATCTGGTCCCTAAGTCCACAAATATAGTAAAAACCTGGAATCGCAGGGCCCTGACAATTCTACATAAAAGTCCATTTACTCTGAATCAAAAACACATGCCTACATTCACTCGTTCCCACAAATAAAGACTTAGTGCACAACTTTGGCCTATGTATACAAAGCTTCCCTACATGTAATGCATCTAAAGCTAATTCTCCTTGTGTCTTAATTGCAGTGTAAGCATAATCATTCTTGTAAGTCCTTTTCTCTAAGCCTTTTTCTAATTTCTCCTTTAATGCTTTTCTCCTATCATCAGTATGACCTATGAAGCTCTTCTCTAAAGGTGTGAGCAAGCATGTAAGATTGTTTTTATATGCATATGCCGCTCCAAAAGTTAGTGTAGGTTCAAAGAATCCTCTAACCAATACTATATAATGATCCTTAGCAACTCTTCTCAAATACCCAATAATAGGAACAAAAGAAATCACTACATCACAGTTAGAGTAAAAATACTGTATGTACTCTTGATCATAGAACCTTGTTAGTAGCAGACTACAACTTATCCCATAGGTTAGTGAAAGACTATGGTCCGTAACTCCTTCCTCTACCGACAAAGGAATTTGAGTGCACACGAGACAATCCTTTGCATCCATCGTTTCAACATACTCACTCAACAACCGATACAAGACATTAGAAGAAAGTTCTCTTTGAGCATTAGTAGAATCATGCAAATATTTCTCATCTGACTTAAACTGCTCCAAAGCAGTTAGTGTAGTAGTTTCAAAAGCAGTAGTATGGATGGCTCCTTTTGCATCAAGAACAGACATTCCCACAATCATTACAATAAACAAAATCCCACACATGATTGCCAATCCAATGCTCAGATATTTACAGTGCTTAGTATCCCTAATCTCCTTCAGGTTACATCAAAATACTGACTCAGAACCTCTCTATCAAAACAAAAAGACGTAAACTTGTGCTGCCATTCATTTGTAGATGTGTATACCCATTCAGGACCTGCGTATCTTCGACTTGCTATTCTCTTTCTTTTCCACTTTCGATCACCACTCAAATCTCCATCACTTAATTCTTCTTTTCTTGTGGTATCTACTTCTTCCTCTATTGTTTCATTTATGACTACTTCCTTTCTTTTCTCTATTCATGACTCAGGTCAATTATCTCCTTTCCTCGAACCTTCTGTCAACATTTTTCTCAGGATTGGACTTTTCTCCTTTTCCTTTTCTATAGTGTTTTCTCATGATGGACCTTCAACCGGCTCAGGAGGAGTTAAATCACCTTGACTTTGATCCAACTCTACTCCCTCACCTTCTTGGTCTGGCACTTGCTCTGTCTCTCAGAACCGTCTGATTCTGGGGGAACCCCTGCTGTGCTAAGCTCTCCCGCTGTGTCCGTTGAGATTGACTTGCAACACCCTCCAGTAATTCTTCACTTTAGTCTCTTACAGGGGTGATTGAACCATTTTCCACGAGCTCTTGATCAATTTCAGGCTCTCTTTGTTCTTTTTCTGGTTCAGGTGCTGCAACTTGTTTCACAATTGTTGGTGCTCTCAACAATACTTCTTCATGATCCAGTGGACATGCCACTTTCTTTGTGTGACTTGCGTGAATCCTTTTCAGAAGTCCTGCACACTTTACAGCTGTCGTGGTTGTTAGGATCAACTTCCAGGGTCCCCGCCAACGAGGCTCCAAACACGTCTTGCGCATTTGCTTGCGGACAACAACCCAATTGCCAGCTCTCAAGTTGTGTCCAGGATCGTGAATTGGTGGCAGTGTGGCAGCCTCCACCTGCTGAGAGAAAGAGCGTGCCACATCAGCCAGACCTTTGCAGTAGTCCAACACCATATCATCTGTAATATTGACAAGTGCATTGGCCGGAACTGCTGACAATCTCATTGCCCTGCCCATAAGAATCTCGTAGGGAGACAGTCCTGTCTTTCTGTCGGGTGTATATCTCATTGATATCAACACCATAGGCAATACATCTGGCCATTTCAAAATTGTGACTGCACACATCTTGGCAACTCTTGATTTCAGAGTACCATTCATCTGTTCCACTGGTCCTGATGCTTCAGGGTGATAGCTACAATGCAATTTCTGCTCAATGTTTAGTGTGAGGCTATCATTTCTCTTTGTAGGGTACGCTTCAATCCAATTACTAAAAATGCACACAATCACCAACACGTATTTCAAACTTCCACACGCAGGCATTTCAATGAAATCCAATTGTATTCTGCTGAATGGACCTCCTGCTCTTCCAATGTGGCTCAAATTTACCACTGTCCCTTTTCCTGCATTTAACTGCTAACAAATAACACAGCAATGACATACTGCTTTTGCGGCTTGTCTAAACTTAGGGTTAAACCAATCGATCTTGAACAAACGAACCATGGCATCCCTTCCAATGTGTGCCTGACCATGGTAATACCTAGCCATTTGTGTTACCAAACTATTTGGCAGAACCATTTGACCCTCTTCTGAAACCCATAGCCCATCCTGTCTCTGCATGCATTTCATCTTTAACCACCCTCTTTTCTCATCCGTGTCAACATTACTCTGCACATTTTTCAGTTTTTCCATTGTGTCAATCACTGTTATTGTGTAAATTGTACATGTGGTGTCTTCTTCAGACAGCAGTTCCCATTTGTCTTTGAACGATATACAGTTCAATGTGCAAAGCCTTGCGACTTGATCCGCATATCCATTTCCCAGTGACACGTAGTCCTGTGATTTTAGATGTGAATGCATTTTACCACAGAAATTTCTTCAGGAAATTGTATAGCATTCAACAATTCTTTTATTCTTTCGCCATTTCTCACTGGTAAACCAGTAGAGGTCAAGAAACCTCATTGCGACCACAATAGACCAAAATCATGAAAAATTGCAAATCTGTATTGGCTATCTGTATAGATAGTAACTCCTAATCTTGCAGACACATGGCACACACTTGTGCAGAATATATGCCTCAAAGCCAAGAACCTTCTAAAGTACCTGTAATTGTGCACACGGCATAGCCTGCTCTCAGTTTCCCTGTACCATCTCTGAGACATGAACCATCAATAAAAACAATTTGATCATTTTCTTCCAATCGAGTATCTCTGATGTCAGGTCTTGGTTTTGTGCACAACTCAGTTACCTCAAGACAATCATGCTCAATGTCTTCTTCCTTTTCAATTTCAACAGTATCACTTGGAAGTAAGGTTGCCAGGTTCAGCACTGTACACCTTTTCAATGTTACATTTAGAGCACCTTAGATGCTTGTCTCATAACTTGTCAGACTGGCACCAGTCAAATACTGTGTTTTTGTACTTGTCAGTAAAATCTCAACCGAGTGAGGGACCATTACCGTCAGGGGATATCCCATCACTACTCTCTCACATTGTGAAAGTCTTTGACCAACTGTGGTAACTGCACGCAAACAACCGGGTAAGGCTGCTGCAACTGGGTCCAAGGTAGCTGAAAAATAGGCTACTGGGTGATAAGCACCTCCATGGACCTGTGTCAAGACAGACAAAGAACAAGCATCACGTTCATAACAAAACAATGTGAATGGCTTTGTGTAGTCAGGCATACCCAACGCTGGAACTCTGCACAAACTTTCTCTCAACTCAGTGAATGCCTTCATCTGTTCATGATCTAATGTTTTGGGATCAGTGACATCCTTATGTGCCAGTTGTTGCAATGGCTTTGAAATCTCAGCAATATTTGGAATCCATTGACAGCAATAGCCTACCATTCCCAGAAACATCCTGACATCTCTCTGTGAAGTCGGGGGACTTCTCTGCAATATCATTGTAATTCTTTCTCTGGAAATCCGCCTTGACCCTTTCTTAATTTGGTGACCCAGATATTTCACTGACTTCTGACAGTACGGTGTTTCAATTGTGACACTTTGGGGGTCATTCTGACCCCGGCGGTCCAGGGTCGGCGGGAGCACCGCCGACAGGCCGGCGGTGCCCCGCAGGGCATTCTGACTGCGGCGGTTCGGCCGCGGTCAGATGCGGAAAGCCGGCGGTCTCCCGCCGGTTTTCCACTGCCCTTGTGAATCCTCCATGGCGGCGGAGCGCGCTCCGCCGCCATGAGGATTCTGACACCCCCTACCGCCATCCTGTTCCTGGCGGGTCTCCCGCCAGGAACAGGATGGCGGTAGGGGGTTCCGCGGGGCCCCTGGGGGCCCCTGCAGTGCCCATGCCAATGGCATGGGCACTGCAGGGGCCCCCGTAAGAGGGCCCCACTTTGTATTTCAGTGTCTGCTATGCAGACACTGAAATACGCGACGGGTGCCACTGCACCCATCGCACCTTCCCACTCCGCCGGCTCAATTCTGAGCCGGCGTCCTAGTGGGAAGGCCGTTTTGCACTGGGCTGGCGGGCGGCCTTTTGGCGGTCGCCCGCCAGCCCAGTGCAAAACCCAAAATACCCTCAGCGGTCTTGCGACCGCGGAGCGGTATTTTGGAGGGGGGAACTCTGGCGGGCGGCCTCCGCCGCCCGCCAGGGTGAGAATCACCCCCTTTATGACCAAATTTTCCCAAATTATTCAATAGGGCAATTGAGTCGTACTTACACTCATCCCTTGTTTTTGAAGCAATGAGTAAGTCATCAATGAATTGTACTCCTCATCCCAACTACCACTCATCCAATCACCGTTTATTTCATTCTCACTATATAATGGAAATTGGAGCACGGTTTACTACTTCTGTCTTGTCTCTGACCCGTGACCTGTTAAGTAAGCATCACCTGTTGCTGCTCCGTCGGGGCTTTAGGTATTTGCATTTGCTGTCTAGGTACCATGGGAACCTGCTGCTGCACTGGTTGCAACTGTGTCAACTGTGCACGTGACATTTGCACCTGCTGCATGGGTTGAAAATTCTGCATCTGATTTGCATTATTATGAAATTTTGGATTAAGACCCCTCGTTTTTGGCATTCGTACATTTTGAAATGTATTGACGTCACCATTTTGCTGAACAACACCATCCTGAACCATCATTGGACACTCCTGCTTCCAATGTCCCACGTTACCGGAAATGTGACACAGTAATATCTTCTTCATCCCTTGCACATCATTTTGAACCACCACAGAATTCAAATCTGGACCATGATTCATATTAATCCCACATTCTCTACCTCTCACCTGACGCTGAAACATGACAGTTCCCTGCTGCTGTGGTATCTGCTGAACAAAAGTCCCTTGTGCTCCTGTTTGCGCTGCCTCAATCTGCATCACCATTGCTTTCTCTTTCAGCTTTTTCTGCTTCAACTCAATCTCATCACTACAGGATTTTGCATATTGCAACACCTCATCACTCGGCTTCGCTTGCCAGCAAAAAAAGTGACTCTTAATCATCTGACCTATTTCAGGTCTCAGTCCCTCCACAAACCTGAACACAAAGTGTAACATGTCTTTCGGCTTGATTGCTTCCTTGTCACTGTACTCCTTGACCACTTTCAACAACCTCTCAGAGTACGCATGTATCGATTCCTTCACCATCTGCACTGTCCTGTCAATTCTCTGCCAATCCATATTTTTAGGTGAAATTCTAATTTTCAGGAACTCAATCACCTTATAATAATGCTGCATTACTTCAGGGGATGGTGCACCTGTAGTCCTATCCCTTTCTGGTTCGCTCGTCAGCCAATCCACAGCTCTTTTGCATTCGACCCACAGATCAGCTGGAACCACTATTTCTAATAAAGTATTGAGGTCTTCCCACAAACATTTTGAAAGCTTTACAAATCCATCTATTTGCTGGTACCAGTTTCTCCCTCAGCTTTGGATAATCATTTGTGAATGACAGAATATTACTCATATGCTAAGGAACATGAACAAACTGCCCGCCTGGAATTTCACTGGATCCTTTTCTTTTTGTGTACTTTCGGACCCTTCTTGTGAATCTCGTTTTCATTTATCCTTCTTGTTTGCCCATTTGCCTTCCCACTTCTCTAATGCTCCCCAAATCTGAGCACTCTGCAATAATTCTTTAAAATGCACTTTCATTCTGGCTGACTTTCAAAATCTATTGCCTCAAAATCTAACCTGTAACTTTTTTTCAAATGTTTTGTCTTTCCAATTTCAATATTGTGCTTTTCTGCTAAATCTGCCAATCTCTGATGTATCCTGCCCACTTCTCTTGTAATTCTCGGGCATAAGTATCTCAGCTCTTCTTCTGTATAGGAATCCAACCTTTTCACTCCCATTGTCCCTTCGACTAGTTTCATTATTTCTGTACTCAACCTAACACGATCAATCTGCGCTTCATCCTTGGACACATCCTGTGGAGTGTTCAAACTATTTAACCACTGATTCAACTGCTGTGCTGTCAATCCCTGTAACGTAATGTTACTCACATTTGGTGATGGCACCTGCTGTGCCGCTGCACCTGGAGGTTGCGGTGTCAGGAGCTTTAAGTTCTGACTTGCACTTGGACCATTTTCCGTATTGGAGAGCGCGACTAGTGGACTGAGATCCATCAGTGGCCTGGATCCATCAAAAGTCTGTCCGTGGAAGAAATTACCTGCACATGTTCTCTCACCCCCCTCCTCATGAGGCTTTGTGACATTTCACTCTGTTCTCCAGTGGTTGGTTTCCACTGTGCAAACAATGGTACCACTGGACCAACAGAAATCAGCAACGATATTGCATCTGGAGCTGCTCTAGCTCCTGCATTCTGTGGAAGAATTACTCCCATACTCTGGTTCATTACCGGAGTCACATCGGACTGTGTCCCTGTTAATGGTGTAAACCTCGGCAAACACTGTGTGTTGGCTCAGTCTGGACTAATAATGGTCTCGGAACCACTTGCTCTGTAGGTACCACTAAGTTTGATGTGGTCTCAAGAATAGGTACTTCAGGATAAATTCTCTGTATCGGTGGCAGATGCATCCATGCTTGGACCACTGAAGCTGATAATGCATTAAGAGTACCCTGCACTACCCCTTGCACCTGTCTGTTATCTGCCTGCACAGGTCCCGCTGTCTCCGGAACTTGTGCTGGGGCAGTTGGAGCAGAACTTGCACTCGGTCCCCCCTCATGCACAGCATATGGTGGAGGTCGGTCTCTCAACACCTGAGTAATAAGATCCTCAACATCTGAATCTTCTACTTCTATGTAGGTCTTTTTCTTCTTTTTACTCTCTCACGAACACTTATCACTTTTGCTAGTCTCCTCTTTCCCTTCAGCCTTATCTTCCGATGTGATAGCAGGAAACAACTTAACATCCTGTAATGTCACTGTCCTCCACTTCTTCTGTTCCCAATCCCATCTCGCTTCTGCTTAAGACTTCTCCACCTTTCTTATTCTCCTCTGAAACTTTGGCCCATATTTATACTTTTTGACGCAAAACTGCGCTAACGCAGTTTTGCGTCAAAAAAATTAGCGCCGGCTAACGCCATTCTGAAGCGCCATGCAGGCGCCGTATTTATTGAATGACGTTAGCCGGCGTTAGCCGCCGGCGCCGTCTGGTGTGCGTTAAAAAAAACGACGTACACCAGGCAGTGCCGGCATAGGGGGATATGGGGCTTGGGCGTCAAGAAATGGGGCAAGTCAGGTTGAGGCAATTTTTTCGCCTCAACCCGATTTGCGCCATTTTTTTCACTCCCAACCCCCATAGAAATGACTCCTGTCTTAGCAAAGACAGGAGTCATGCCCCCTTGCCCAATGGCCATGCCCAGGGGACTTCTGTCCCCTGGGCATGGTCATTGGGCATAATCAAAAGGAAGAATGGAGCACACTATTATTGATTTACTTCCAATAATAATTGAAACCCTGAGTCCTTTGGTTCTATTTAAACTTCAATAGACAACCATGGTACAGTTCAAATACATAATAAGTTCTACATATTGGCTACACTATTTGAAATTCACATTTAATACAAATAGAAACACACCTATACAAATAAAACTAATAATTCAAAATAACAACAGAAAATTCAAGAAATAAATATCACAAATTTGACACAACTCGTCTAGAAAGTCCATATCATTGAACTCCAGAGACTTAAAAGTCAAAAGACACCCAAGTCCAAAAAGTCCGTGACAAGGGTGTATGTTGTCCCATATGTTGACTTGAAGCAATGCAGTTTCTTAGTATCCAATGCGAAACAATTCGCTGCAGAATCCGAACCAAATTCAGCCGCCACGTGTTTCGTCCCTAAAGGGACTTTCTCAAGGCTGACAAAATAAATTGTAAAGGTACTTACTGCAACTTAGTGTCCTATTCAAATACCAATCATTACCTAAAAAGCATGCTATTAAACCAAGTTTCATAAAAATCACCACAAGCGTGTCAAAAATCTAAAAACTATGGATCATGTGAACATCGAGCCATTACACCAAAATAACACAAACATCAAAAATAGTCTGTGTAGCCTAAGTAAATGTGGAAACCAGCCTGAATCTAACCCAGTGATATCTCTAATATTCACCTTTAAGGGAAATGAATTTAATTTAGGTTATCATGCAAATGATAGACATGCATCAATTGTTTTTATGCGGGTTAGTGTTGAGTATATCACCAAAATGATGTAAAAATGCATGAACCCATAATTGGTTGGAATAGTCAAGATATTTATTAGTACCATCTGTGGTCGTATTCCATTTATTACCCCTTTGTGAGGAAGATATTTCAAAATTTTGTACCTCGTCCCTTCGCATTTGGTATGAACTTTTCAAAATCTGTTTGTCCAGTAGGGTACAGGGGTGCTACACATCTGTACTTATTTCATTTCCAGTGGAGAGATTCCCGATGAAACGTAATTTTCTAACCTGGCAAGAGATGACATGTGTTTTAAAAAGGTCGCTCTAAAATCCAAACACTTTTTGCTCTGTAACACATTTAAAAATGAGGAGGGGTTTGATAATCTTGGTGGCATTAAATTAATGCTTTCCATAAGTGAAAGAGATAACCTCTGGAGAAAGCGCCCACTGTTATCAAATATCCCTGTGAGTCCCAATTGACTCATACGTTTAGTGTATCATCGACTCATCCATGCAGTTAAACTTCACATTCTTTTGACCGCATATGCGGTCAAATCCTACCTTACTGCAGGCAATCCCGTCGGGGAAAAGCATCTTCTCGTGCCGAAACCGCAAAACCAATTGCCTCCAATGCTCGCACAGATAAGTTCTGTGAGCCGAGGGAAAAGAGAGGTAGGACTCATCCCTACGAGACTCACTACCGGTCTCGTGACTCTTCCAAAATGTTGGTGCACCGTGGTGTTAACGCTGTCCGCCATCTTTAAATTGTATGTTATCCCGTTCCGAAATGCCGATTAAGTGAAAACTTAAAACTACATGGAAAAATTGACGCTATGAGGCGTCCCAATAAAGACTCGATCCTTACATTCATAACATTGTTTTATATATATTTTATAATTGGGAGACAAATGTCTCCGATTAACTCATTAATTTAATCTGTAAGCCAAGGTAAAGGAAAATTTTAAGCTCATCCCTCCACATTGAATTTCTATCTCGTGACTACTTCGAAGTGTTAATTCACCATAGCGTTGACGGCGTACGTCATCCTTGAATTCCATGTGTCTCATTCAAAAACACCAATAGAAAGAAAACCCACTGCCACATGGCCTAATTCACATTCTGTTGTATCCTTAAAAAGGACTTAGTCTTTTCTTTGATGGCATTGTTTTATATTTGCTTTATGATCAAGATATAATTTAACGTTGGAAATCATAACCACGTTATAAGTACAAGTTGTATGTGGTTCCAGACATTTAATTACTGGAACCCAATGTGTATTAAAAACTACACTGAGCATTCAGAATTCAATGAAGAACACCCTTACCTAGTTACCCAAGCATTCTGATGGAACAAATTTGATTTTGAATGGATAACCGACTGTTATACCACATGTACCACGAGCACCATTTAGAGAAGGTTGTCTGCCTGTTTTACTGTAGTGGAAAACTGAGTATACTTGACTATTTTTGTTTATTACATCTTCTAGGCTTAGTCTTAGGATACCAAAAATTAATCTTATCACAAATGGACTTAATGTGAAGTGATGTTAGTACCTAGCGTTTTTCAGTAACAAATATGTTATTTAGTGGGTACGAGCATATAGCATGCAAACCATTGGTGTATCATGCTTTGTTATGTGATTAATTAACTCAGATTCCTGCTCAGCTGAAATAATGATAACATTAAATACCAGTGCATAGTATCAACAGTTCTTATAACCTATTAAGGCAGCAAGTGGAGTCATAAAAAGTAATGCATTTCATGATCTAAATTCATGCCCAGTTGTATACTTCTCAATCTCAGTATCCATTTTGACTCATTTCTTCTGAGCTCTAGCTCACGATTGCCCCCTCTCGGATGTGCTCTTGTCTGGCTGATGCCCATAAATTTTAGCATCGGGACCTCTGTTGTCGAATGTTCCTTCATCATGTGACGTACTACTGGAGAAAATGAATCATTATTTCTCAGGGCCCGTACATGTTCCTGAATTCTTTCTTTTAGTGGCCGGATAGTGCTTCCTACATAGATCTTGGTACATTCACATATCAACACATAAACCACATATCTGGTATTGCAGTTAATGAAATCTTGGATCTTATATACTTTGCTGCCATTGAACTGAAAAGAGAAGGTCTTATGTAACGCCAATTGGCATATATTACATCTGCTGCAATTAAAAAAGCCCATAGGTTTTTCAGGTAACCAAGTTAATGATTTTTCTTTTAGCGGGGGTAAAAAGCTTTTACATACTAAATTCTTAATGGTGGTACCTTTTTTGTGTATCATATGAGGCTTGGTGGGTAATATGTGTTTTAGAGTGTTGTCAGTATGTAGGACATTCCAATGTTTGAACAAGATCTTATAAATATCTTGGCTGTTTTGACTAAAAGAGGTACAAAAGGATAACAGTCTTGTGGATGGGGTATTCTTTTTTCCCTTATTTATCAACAGTGATGATCTTGGCAACTTGTTTACTTTTTTTCTTGCACTCTTCAAGACTTGATTAGAGTAACCTCTCTGAATGAATCTATTTTCTAGTTTGTCCAATTCTACCTCACAAAGCCTGTTATCGCTACAATTTCTCTTCACTCGAACCATTTCCCCAAAAGGAATGGCATTAATCTGTGTAGTGGGATGGGAACTATTAGCATGTAGCAAGGCATTACAAGCAGTTGATTTCCGATGTAAATTAGAATGTACGCAATTATTCTCTACAAATATTTCCAAATCTAGGAAGTTGATTCGATCCTTATTGTGTTCATGTGTCATTTGTATATTGAAATCATTATTATTAATATGGTGAATAAGTCTCATCAATTGTGGTTCATCACCAGTCCAGATCATGAGTACATCATCAATGTACCTTCCCCAAAAAAATATATGCTCCGTTAAGTCAGATGGACCATTTAGCCACAGATGTGTTTTTTCGAAAAGTCCCATGTATAGGTTTGCATAGGAGGGCGAGAAACGTGAACCCATCGCCACTCCCTGTGCCTGCCTATACCATTTCCCTTCATGAATGAACACATTATTTTCGAGTATAAACCGAATCATGTCCACTATCATGTTGGTATGTTCCAAATAAGAGGCCGATCTGTTCGCCAAAAAATGACAAACAGCTTCCAGACCCTTATTTTTCGGTATACAGGTATAGAGGGAACTCACATCCAAGGTTACCCAAGACATTTCTGGAGACCATATGATGTCTTCCAATTTAGTCAGAACATCACGTGTGTCCTGCAGATATGAGGGGAGATTCTTGACAAAAGGTTGTAAAAAGCTGTCAATGTACTTAGATAATGTCTCAGTAGGCGAGCCTAAACCAGATATGATGGGTCTTCCTGGTGGTGCCGTCTTATTTTTATGAATTTTAGGAAGTGTGTAAATGCAGGGTGCCTTTGGATAAGCATTAAAGATATATTTAAATTCTGCATCAGAGATTAAGCATTGTTCTAACCAGTTGTGTAGTAAAGTCTCTAAATCTTGCACAATTTTAGACAAGGGATTAGTTTTTAATTCTATATATGAAGACTTGTCAGTCAGTTGTCGATTTATTTCATTAATATAGTCCACTCTATTAAGGATGACTATATTACCTCCCTTGTCTGCTTCCTTCACTATTATGTCCTGGTTGTCACTTAAATTTTTCAAGGCCGTTTTCTCATTTTTACTTATATTAAAGGAGATATGTGATCCACCCCCATCGATCTTTTTTTCAAGTTTATTCAAATCCTCCACAACCAACCTTTGGAAGATGTCAATGGCATTATCACTAGCCAATAAAGGTGTAAAAATAGATTTTGGTTTGAACCCACTACTCAGTGTCAAATCTTGTCTGATGTTCAAGTCGCTTAAGACTTGTTGTGTGTCCCTAGTCTCATTATCCATATTGTTAAGTGAGAGTAAAACTTGAATGTCCTCAATATCCTTTATGGTATATGTACTGGGTGATGTCTCTGGTCCTCCTTGATATACATTCTTGTCTTTTTCTGCAAAGTATTTTTTCAGCTTCAATTGCCTGGAAAATTTATATAAGTCAATCTGTACTTGTGTCATATTGCAATGACTGGTCAGACAAAATCCTAGACCTTTGCTTAATACTTTTATTTGATCACTAGATAGAACATAATTGGACAAATTAACAATTGAAATGTCACCATTACATGCACTGTTACCCTCTCCATATCCATCTTGAGAGTGTGATTGGTCTAGGTATGTGGGTGTCTGTTCTTGGAAGCTCTGGTTTGCATTCCCATTCCCTTGTTGAACCCTACCGCTCCTCTTTCTTTTCCCTCTTCGGGTTCTTTTATATTTGGTTGTACCGTTGGAGAAAACTTTCTCCTGTTGCCTAGTCTGTACCTCTTGGCCTCCTGTAAAAAAACAGACGGGACACTGATACTAGTATCTGAGGCTAGACTTGAGCTGTCACTTGGTGTTTCCCTTTCCTGATCTGTAGATGTTATTGAAACCTCAGACTCACTCTCTGAGACTTGTCTATTCAAATTTGTCTCATTTGTTGATGATTTAATTGAGATGCCATCAAATCTCCTAGCAAAAGTGTAAATGCGTCCTTCCTTATAGTCTCTCTCATCTCTTTATGGTCATTGGGCATAGTGGCATGTAGGGGGGCACAAATCAGGCCCCCCTATGCCACAAAAAAAATAAAAATAAAAATTACCTGAACTTACCTTCATGTCCCTGGGATGGGTCCCTCCAGCCTTGGGTGTCCTGCGGGGGTGGGCAAGGGTGACAGGGGGGGTCCCTGGGGGCATGGGAGGGCACCTCTGGGCTCCTTCAGAGCCCACAGGTCCCTTAACGCCTGCCTTTTGCAGGCGCTAAAAAACGGCGCAAAAGCGGCCGTACGTCATTTTTTTTGACCCGCCCACTCCCGGGCGTGAATTTTGCCCGGGAGTATAAATCCGACGCACATGCCTCGGAGTCGATTTTTTAGACGGGAACGCCTACCTTGCATATAATTAACGCAAAGTAGGTGTCCACGCTAAAAAATGACGCTAACTCCATGGACTTTGGCGCTAGATGCGTCTAACGCCATAGTATAAATATGGGGTTAGTTTTGCGTCGGAATTGCGTAAAAAAAAATGACGCAATTCCGGCGCAAACGGAGTATAAATATGCCCCTTTATCTCTTGCTGTTTTCTCGCTATGAGCTCCCAAACCGCTAATGCCTCAAACTGTGCTGGTCTCGGAAGAGGTCTTGTATCACACAACGTCATCCGCAACTGATCCAAGACTCTCAAATTAAACAAACCATGCTCTGGAAACGCTAAAACGCCCTGTTTCTCTGTCAATTTGCACCATTGCTTTAACCGAAGACATGGTGCAACATCTTGATCCTCCATCACAATATAAGCAGGAGAACCCTCCGGTGGGGTAGGCTCCCCTACAGTCGCCTTAATGTAGGTATCTCCCTGTAGGGCACTCTTAAACGCTTTGAAAAACTTCATCTTTTCTATCTTTTGTGTATGCGAGTCAAATTAGGAAATAACTTTTACTCCCAAGATTCCCTTCACCCGTTTTCTCAACCAATTGCCTCTTACGGATGGCTGCCAATCCGTGCGCGACCCTTTTCACAAACCAACCTATCCCAGCACAGCTCAAATGACGTCACACTCACACACACTGCGGCTGACAAAGTCTTGCGGCTCATCCTCCTAAACTTCAATTCACACAAAACTAATGCAAATTATTGCGAGCACTAATCAAAAATCGATAACCAAAACAAATCTGATGGTTTACTACAGGAAGGTAATACAATCGCTTCAGAGACCTTTCAGATTTTTACTGATGGCCCTTTTCCATACATCCATTCCTCTTTCTCAGCCTCCCACATTTGCAAGTAAAATTCGACCCGCAAATTTTACTCTTAACTGATCAAGGGGTCTGTCCTGGTGCACATAGGACTCACCAAATCTCAGTCGAAATTTTCTTCCCTCCACTTTAACTCTCACACCGACTTGTTGACCACGCCCCATCAACCTACTAAACCAGCCAGATTACAACATATAGGGGGTCATTTTGACCTCGGCGGTCTTTTCACAAGACCGCCGAGGGACCGCCGTGCTGAAGACCGCCAGTGGTGGCGGTTTTCCGCTCGGCGTATTATGACTGCTGGCAGCCCTCCGTCCTTTTCCGGACGGAGAGCCACCAGCAGCCATACTGGCGGGCGGCGGGGAAGTGGAGGTTGCTCCACCTCCACCACCACATCAACAGAACACCGCCCACCGAATCACATTCTGTGATTCGGCATGGTGGTGTTCTGTTTACGGTGTGCTGGCGGCGGAGCAGCCCCCATGGATCCCGTCCCCTCCCGGAAGATCAATGGACAAGGTAAGTTGATCGTCCGTTAGGGGAGGGGGTGGGGGGGTGTTGTGTGATGTGTGGGTGCATGGGGGTGTGCGTGTGAGTATGTAGAGGGGGTGTGTGAGTGCATGTATGCATGTGGGGTGTAGTGTGAATGGAAATGTGTGCGTGTCTGTCTGCATGTATGTCTGTATGGATGTGTGCGTGTATGTCTGAATGAGGGTGTGCGTGTATGACTGTGTGTGTGTCTGTTGGCATGTTTGTTCGTGTGTGTGCGGGAATGTGTGTTGGTGGTGTCTGCATGCGTGTCGGGTGTGTGTCTGTCTTGTGATGTCGGGGGTAGGGGTGGAGAGGGGGGTCCTTCCACCTTTGGGGGGTGGCAGGGGGTGGGGGGTGTTGGGGATGGACTCGGGGGAGGGGGTGGGGGTGGCGGAGACCCCTATCAGTGCCAGGGAAGGAATTTCCTGGCACTGATAGTGCTTACTGCCATGGATTTCATGGCGGTTCTAAACCTCATGAAATCCATGGCAGTAAGCCGGGTCATGATACCGCCAGCGGTCTTGTTCCTTCATCAGGAATGAGTAAGTCAACATAAGTAGCAGAGTTCAGCAAATCAGTTTGTCAATCATTTGTTTCTGTGTTGTCAATGTCATAGGGTAGGAACCTCACTCAACCCAGATAAGCATCAGCATGTGGGACTTCATGCAAAAACAGTTTAGAACATGAATTTGGAAAAAAACATCTAGCTAAGAGAAAACTATTTAGACAGCGAAGTTGGTACCTAGAAAGAAAAGGCACAAAAGTTAATTCAGTGGCATTTTCATATCTACCTATCCTCAGTATGGATCAGCAACAAAGTCAGTCTTCGTCCTCAGGTCATCAATCGATCAGCATCACATCAGGCTCTCTAGAACATGATCCCAATGACAGAATCATGTCTCTTCTCCCTCAATATCGCATCAATTTTGGAATTAGATCTTGTCTATAACTGCACCTAACATCTCTCTCTCTCCATTCTAAAATTGTCCCCCTTTGTAACAGCATTATATCAGAGTCACCCAGACTATCCCCCAATTCCCGATTGGTCAGTTAATCACCAGTTATGACTCTATCCAATAGTAATTTTATTCCAAATCTATGAATTTTAATATTGTACAGTTCTCATGTAGATGACTGGTTCACTTTGCGATGTCCTCATCATCTGGCTCGTCAGGTATAGAAAATGTTGCATCTTCTTTTCCAGTCAGTGTCTCTATTGTTCGAGTCCTTGGAAAGTATACTCAGAGCGCCTTACACAGTATTTGATACATTCTAGTACCATCGTCTCCTGTCCGGTGGTTCATGCAAAGGTTTCAGCTAAGCAAATTTTATTAAACAATAAGCAGTTCACGGTTAATTTGAGTTGTCAGCATCTTTTCAATGAACGTTAATATTCAGCTTCTGCACAAGGCCTGGCAAAACTAGGCCACGACTAAGTTAAGCTCTACAGTATAATGCAAAACATAAGTTATATCTCTGAATATGACATATTACTAAGTTATTCTGATACATTTTCAATATTTCACATGTTAGTTGTTCTTTTAATATAATTTGTGAATCTTGGTGACCGCTCTCTGAGGTCACAATTTCAAATGTGCACATTATTTTTCTACATTAGTCATTTTCTACCTTTTTCATCATTCAAAAATACATAAACATTCATTAATATTTTCTAATTAAGATATTTTGCGTTAACAGAATATTATTAGTTACATGAGGGTGGCAGGCACTTTCTTAAGGCAATATTAGGAGGTTGCCTTAAGACACAAATAAGCAATAATAAGAGAAAGCCAGATTTCAACACACAGCATGAAATGTTGCCTCAGGTGCTGGAACATCAAAATGTGATGTTGACTTTGCCTCTGTAAATTCTGGTTAGACATATTTTCACATAATTCACATGTGTGTAGTCACCACCCCATAGAAAACCAAGGAGGTGATGTACAGATGATTCATTTTGCAATTTCTTAATACCGCTTAGTATCAAATACGTATTAAGAGATCCCAAAATGTAGAATTTGGCCTTTGCCTTGAAAATAACTATTCCTTATGGTTTGCTATTTAAGAACTGCAGTTCGCAAGTAAGGATTCCTTATCATTCTCTAATTGTGAATGGTGCTCTATCTCGCACTAATGACATCACAGAATCAATATTGAAGACTGGAAGAATGAATCAGGCCACATGGTTGATTGTTTGTTGGAGTTGGGAGACAGAATCCATTGCCATCCAACCTCATCCTGTATCATGACTAACGGAAAATCCACAGGAAAAAAGCAGTAGGAAGCAAAAAGGGAAACTTAGTAGCCAGTAACAGAAGAATGCATTCAACAAAATGACAAATTATTTGGGAAATCATCTGCAACTATTCCAGAATCAAGCAAAAGATAAATACAGATATGCATTCAGCAAAGGATGAATGCAGTTGGTGTGACAAACAGGAATGTGAAAGAATTAAGAACATTATGGTACATCCTATGGTAGAACACAAGATGCAGCACTTAGTGGAGGTAGACAAAGTACAGAATCACCAGCAACACCGCTTGAAGAGCTAATTGAAACAACTCTGCCCCCAAGGCTGTGATAGGTGTTATGAACATTGACACATCTGATCACATTACAAGTGCAGAAGGTTTTATTGTCTATTCTGTGTTTGTGTGATTTTAGCGAAGACCCCATGTTTATTAGAAACACTTCAAATGCATGTAAATCTTGCAATTCTTCAATGTTGTTTAGTGATATGTTTTTTACAGTTTTTAATCCATGTTAGGTGTTTTATCATTTTACATGGCAAGACAGCACAGCACAACATTAATCACAGTAATGCTCATGATCATAGAAAAACATGTCATCAATTTAACATAAAACATCAAAAGCCTAGAAGAAGAAAGAAAAGAGAGGAATGGAAAGTCTAATGCTATTGCCCAAATCTCCATAAAGAGCTAGTGCAAGATATAAACAAAATACTTATTTCGTCCTTCAAAGTATATAGATTGTTGCCCATAATCCTTGGGCTCCATCAGCCGTACGCAATTCAGCTTGAGCCCAGGATACCTTAAAGTGCAGAAAATATGTTTTATAATTTGCTGTCATATGTGCAAAACATAGCGAATATTGACATACAATTATTTGTTCTCATTGCTTATCTAACCATTTAGGCCCTTATTTATACTTTTTAGCGCCGAATTTGCGTCCTTTTCTGACGCAAAAGCAACGCAAACTTACAAAATACAATTGTATTTTGTAAGTTTGCGCCGCTTTTGCGTCAAAAAGCAGCGCAAATGCAACGCTAAAAAAGTATAAATAAGGGCCTTAGTCACTGCAGAACACATTCTTTCCCCCCTTTGTCGCTTCTTGTGCCCCGTGAGCCTATAAAGGCCAACATCCATTCCGTAGATAGCCAAGAATCTTGCTCTCCAAATCTCAAATGAAGGTTCATCTGATTTCAGCCAGTCCGAAGCTATACATAACGAAGTAACAGCCATTGTTATAAAAATTGAGGCAGCCTTCCCTCTTTACAACTTTGTTTCCTTGCTCTTCTTCAGCTATCCCCAAAAACACGAAGGATGGCATGAGGCAAATATGCCCTTCGATAATATTGCTAAGAAACACCTCAATTACTTAAAAAAGGGATACCAACTTGGAAAAGGAAAAAAAAACATGTGAATGATTTGATTTCAGCCATGCCTGCCCCGGAGTAGTTACATTTACTGTATGAGCCTCCCCATTTAGAGACTCTAGCCATTGTATAATATAAATTAAAGTCTGTCTTAAAGTGCTAACACTGCAAACTAGCTGTCAGGAGGACTGCTTCAGCCGTCCCCAGTGATCCTTCCAACCAAAGATCCTCTCTGCCAAATCGAGAGTCCCACTTCTCATTCTGGGCTGCTAGATGGTGCTTCGACTGGTAGTCAGTAGTTCACATAATGCACTTATTCTGGATCTGTACCTGGCAGCCTCTTTTAAAGGGAGTTTCTCCAAAGGAGAAAGTTCCTTCTTTCTTCGGTGGAGAAAGTCATGTAGCTGTAGATACTTAAAAACATCTTGCCTGGGGTGTTCATATTGTGCCTGCAGATCCCAACATGAACTAAGCTGAGATCCCAGATACAAATCACCTAGCACAGTTATGCCTTTCTGCTTCCAACCATTCATAACTTTACCTTGAAAGGTAAAAGGCAGGGGCGGGGAGGCTGAAATAAGAGTATACAAGCCAATCCTTCCAAAATGCAACAGTGCACCTGACCAGTCCCCATATCCTCTATGCTACTTTTAGGATCTTAAACCTAGTTTTCTTATACTAAATCAGTTCTAGCATTCTAACTAAGCAGCCTTTTGCCTCTGAGCCTACAGCCATTTCATAAATCGTAGGGGATTCTGCTGGGCCAATACCCTCTGTTTCACCCATAGTCAAAATACCCATAAGCTGTAAGGCACATGCCACATAATATAGGATTGTCATATATTTTTTGCCCCTTCTAGGTCTTGATGATCCCCGTAAAAAGTTGCTACTGAGACCCTCCAACTTATATAATACCTTTGGAAGAATATTCATTTTCAAAACATTGCAGTGGCCCAAAAGCGAAAGATTTGAATGATGCATCCTGCCCAAGTCAGTTTTGATCTTACCTTAACAGTGGGGCAAAATTTAATTCGACTAAATGATCCACCGCCGCTGTAACTCTGACCCCTAAATAAATGGCCTCTTCCACCACCCACCAATCCCTGATCCTTTTCATGCCTGAGCAGACGATATGTGTTTTGTATTCATTCAATTTACAGCCAGAATAGGTCCCAAATTCCTTTGCCAGCCTCTCAATTTCTGGTACTGCAGTACCTGGATCTGCTATCACCACGGCCACATCATCCATATTAGGGTTTAGTGTGGCACTTGAAGTGCATTCTGGTCCATGTACTTTCCATTTTTTATAAATCAAATTGCATGTTAAGGCCACCTAAGGGGCAAATTTAAGAAAAGTGGTGCTGTAGCCAATGCAGCACCACTTTTCTTGCACTCCTTAGCGCCCCCCTAATGCCACCATGTGGGTCCACTATTAAAGATACGGTGCACCATGGAGGTAGTTAGGGAACTGACATCAACATTTTTGGCACAAGTTTGGCACTTTGCAGGATTACCATAAAATGTTGATGCTAATCCTGCAAAGCACCTTGAAGCCCATTATAAACAATAGTGTGCCTCCTTTTAATGCCTGCTCTATGCAGGCACTATAAATGCAGCAAAAAATGACGCAAATAATTATTTTAGATTTCTGTGTGTCATTTTTTCGCCCCCCAATGGGGGAATGCTGCCTTTGCATACATTATGCCTGGTGCAGGCATAATGTGGAGCTAGAGGTCACAAAGTGGCGCAATGCATGCATTGCACCACCTTTTATATCTGGTGTAACGATTTTGACCTCTTTGGGCCACATTAGTGTAAAACAAATACGCTAATGTGGCGCAAGGAGGTGCTTGGCCAATCTTAAATCTGGGCCTATATTTTTCAAACATTTAGGGTCAATTTAGATAGTGGTGAAACCTGACATTTCCAAGATCCGTTCTATTTATCAGTCAAAATTAACAATAGCCTATAGCTGTTTCACATCTTTCAATATTGTTGAATATTGAACAAACACATGTTACTAAGTATTAATGAGAACTTTAAGTGTAAGTCCTTACACATTTCAATGACGTCTTCCCTGTCGTTCATTACAGATCAGACTATTCATGATGCACCACTAGAAAGCAGCCAACCACTAATATGGAAAGGAATTAGTTCTGCTCCCGGGACAAGCCACTCACATGAAACAAAGCGTGAAAGTGAAGTTGTATTACAAGATAAGCCAGCCAAAATAAATAGGTAAATGTTCAATTTGTTATTTCTGCCACACATTGTTTACCTAATATTTTGACACAAGCCATTATGACATCAACCACAGCATCTATTTCAACACTTGTCACAACTCTTGGAAGTACTAGATTCCAAAGAAGCCTGGGAATCACAGGACCACCTAATTGGTAGTTGGCACACCTTCTCCAGCTGATTTCCAAAGAGTGGAAAACAAGTTGCTTCAGGTTCAGGAAAAACAACATTTAAACCCCTATGTCAAAAAATTGCAAACTTGGTGGATTCAAAAACACTGTGTATGATGGATATAATGCAATGTCAGAAAGCATTATTAGCATGTCCAAGTCTATAAGCAGTACGCTGAATACAATTAAACAGGACTTTGCTCAAATGACACAAGAGTTGCCCATTCATGACATCAACAACAATCTTTGTCTAACTCCGTGGATGGGCTTTCTAATGCAACACATATTTTGTGCAGACATACAAGAAAAGTGCAGGATAATTTTCAAAACAAGAACATTGTTTTGAAAGGTAGTTTAATACATATTCATAATGTTGTTATGAATTCAAAAAACACTAATGTCACTATTGGAAGTCCAATTACACCAGTCAAGAGGAAGGAGTTGTCCAATATGGATACCTCACCAGTATCTGGGCCTAGTGATAAAAAGCCGTGAAGAGGCAGAAGTAGTGATGTTGTTTTAGGAAAACAGATAGAACCCCTGTTAAAAGAAAACATAAATTGTTTTAATTTGACATTATACCACTTTCACTAGTTATTTAGTTGCATTTGTGTTAGCAAAAAAACTATAATGGCAAAATAATTCTAGGATACTTCAAAAAGATAATTGCTTCATGTTGGTTAACTGCAAAATAAAAACTATATATGAGTACAATAAAGTACAATTTGGGGCATTCAATTACTTGTGAATTTAATTATTTAGTCCTTACCTTAGAAATATTTATTTGTAATGTCACTTTATCATGCTCTGCCCTCTGCTGCCATAGTTGCCTCTTGTCCTTGTTGGGATAGTTGTGGGTTTGGTTCTTCATTTTCATCTGAACTGTTAACATCAGGTTCAACTGGTATTCCCTTTCTCATTGCTTTATTGTGAAGAATAGCATACATAGCTATGATTGTACACATTGTTTTCAGGTGTGTACTGCAAAGCTCCAAGATCTTCATGAAGCCACCAAAACCTCCCCTTCAGAATTCCAAATGTGTGCTCTATTACTGATCTTTGAACACTTCTGTGCGCTGTTGTATCTTTTCTCCCTTTTTGTTCTGGTACTTAAGTAAGGGGTCATAATTCAGGACTGAATGGAATGAGCTCTGTCTCAAACACATATTCACAGATTTTAGAGGACCTAGCGCAACATTAGCATTATATTTTTCTTTTTGGGGCTAATGTGGCCCAATGAGGCCAAAATCGCTGCACCAGAATTACTGGGTTAAGGAGCGGGATTAATGAGATGCAGGGGTTATGGGTGGGGGGGTGTATTAATACCTAGGTATTAATTAAAATACTTGTGTATTATTATTCTAATATATTTTTTTAAATAAAAAATATTTTTTGCAGTATAATTAGTGGTGGGATATATGAGATTTAGGGGTTGTGGGTGGGGAAGTGTATTAATATGTATTGGGCTAAGGAGAGGGATGTATGGGATGGAGGGGTTATGGGTGGGAAAGTGTATTAATACTTTGGTATTTATTTTAATATTTTTTTATATATAAAAAAACTATGCTGTGGAGTAAGGGGTTGGATATTTGGTATGTAGGGTTTATGGGAGGGGAAGAGTATTAGCACTCGGGTATTAATTATTGGGTTAAGGAGCGGGCTGTATGGGATGTAGGGGTTATGGGTGGGGGAGTGTATTGATACCTAGGTATTAACTAAAATACTTGTGTATTATTATTATTATTATTATTACTATTATTATTATTTTATTTTATTTTTTTATAAAAAAAACCTTGCTGTAGAATTATTGGCGAGATATATGATATTTACAGGTTGTGGGTGGGGAGGTGTGTTAATACTTAGGTATTTATTTTAATATTTCATATTTTTTTATATATTAAAAAATATGCTGCAGAATAAGGAGTTGGATATTTGGGATGTAGGGCTTATGTGAGGGGGAGAGTATTGGTATTTAGATATTAATTATTGGGTTAAGTGGGATGTATGGGATGCAGGGGTTATGGGTGTGAGAGTGTATTATGCCTAGGTATTTATTAATATACTTCTGTATTATTATTTTTTTTTTAAATATAAAAAACCTTGCTGGGATGGAGGGGTTATGGGTGGGGAAGTGTATTATTACTTAGGTATTCATTGTAAATTTTTCTTATTTTTTTTTATATATAACAAAATATGCTGTGGATTGAGGGGTTGGATATTTGGGATGTAGGGCTTATGGGAGGGGAAGAGTATTAATACTCAGGTATTAATTATTGGGTTAAGGAGCGGGCTGTATTGGATGCAGGGGTTATGGGTGGGGGACTGTATTATTACCTAGGTATTAATTAAAATACTTGTGTATTATTTTCATTATTAGTATTATTATTTTTTTTTTTAAATAAAGCTTGCTGTAGAATTAGTGGTGGGATATATGGGAGTTAGGGGTTGTGGGTGGGAAAGTGTATTAATATGTATTGGGCTAAGGAGCGGGATGTATGGGATACAGGGGTTATGGGTGGGGAAGTGAATTAATACTTAGGTGTTTATTTCAATATTTTATTATTTTTTTATATATAAAAAAATGCTGCGGGGTAAGAGGTTAGATATTTGGGATGTAGGGCTTATGGGAGGGGAAGAGTAGTAGTACACAGGTATTAATTTAAATAGTTTATGTTAAGATGTTTTTTATTGTGTTTTAAAAAAAAAACATGTATTGAATTTAGGTGTGTAATATGTGGGATTTAGGGGTGTTTAGTGGGGAACTGTGTTGATGTTTTTGTATTAATTTAAACAATTCAGTTATATTTTTTGTTTTATTGTTTGTTTATAACATATTTAGTGGTAAATGGGACAAGATATATGGTATGTGGTTGTCATGGTTGGAAAATGTTATTTATATTTAAGCATTATAAATAATATTTGTGTTGTATTTTTTTGGTTATTTTTTTTATTTATTTTGTGTATTTTAATTAAATTTGTTTGTTTTGTTTTTTAAATTAAATATACTTGTGTATTGTTTTAATGTTGAAATATTGATTATATTGGTTAATATGTAAAATGTTTATTAATTTTTGAATAATGCTTTTTTATTAATTTAATTCCTCCAATTTGTTCTCATTTTGATTGATTGTAAGTATATTTTGTAATTGTTATATAATAACTTTAATTTCTTTCTTTTTTTTGCAGTGGAATTTTTTTTTGGGGGGTAATATAAATATTTATATGTGTGTATTATGTGTTTGATTTTTTTTAAAATACATAATTTAAAAATATATTTTTATAAAATTTTTATGTGTTTTTTAAACGTCTTTTTTTTAAAATAAGGTGAGAGAAGTTATATTTCGCCTTTTTATTTTTGTGTTATTGTATTACAGTTAATATATTTTTTGCACCATTTGTTTTGCTCAAATTGTTCTCATGCAAATACATTTTCTTTAAATAAAAACACATATTGAGAACTTTTGAAAATGTTTAGTTTTAAAAAAAACTTTAAAAAACACAGACATTTTTTTTAAACATAAATTGAAATGTATATATTTTTACAAAATGTAAAAAAAAATGTAAATTTTTTAGCCTTTTTTTGTGGTATTGTTCTATTTCTTATAATATTTCCTATGGAAGAAATAGTCAGTTTTCTATTTTTACTGGTTTCCTCTGTTTACGTAGGTTGTACGTATGTTTCTTTATTCCGGGGAGCGTCGCGGTCAAGACTGGATGGAAGCAGACACCTTGCTTGGGTAAGTTAGGTTAAATTATTTTTACTGTATGTTTTAGGGTATTTTTATTGAAGAGATAGGTATCGGAGGTACTTTTAAGTTAGAGAGTAGTGTTTCCAAATTGGGTGTGTTGATAATTTTTATGTTTTTTTCCCGTTCAGGTTACTTATCGATTGCGGTGCTATAAAAAAACAGTTTTTTGTTTTGTAACAGTTCTACTGCCAATGTTATAAAAATGTTATGGTGATTCATTTTATATTTCTGTGATAGATGGAGTTGGCAGTGGAATTGTTTGAAAACATTTCAATTCATCATATGTCAGTGTTATTCGTATTTGTTTATTTTTTAAATAGTTTTCTTTTTTGTTTCGTTTTCTTGTCTTTATGCTGTATTTTTTTCCAAATTATTATATATTTAGTATGTGAGTTACATTTTTTCCTTTTTTTAGGGAGAAAACGTTTTTTGGGGCTTATATAGAATACTGTGTTTCACATACTTTGTACTTTGATGAAATGTTTGTTATAATTATTTTTTGGACAGTTGATATCATGTACATATGTTTTTTCATCATCTATTTTGTATCATGAATTGTAATTTTTTTAGTGATTAATTAATTTATTTATTATTCTGCTGCTTAAAATGCCTTATCTATATGAAAGAGGAACAATATTTCTACAGGGACAGATGCAGAGATGGTATTATTTTTGCATTAAGACAAGAAAACACCTTAAGGTAGGAACTTTTGTTTTTGGGAATAATTTGGTTTAAAAATAATTTTAAAAAATTCAGTGTAATTGATGGTCTTTTGAAAACTGGCAAGTAGTGGTGAGTTTTTTAGTTGTTGTTAGTAAATTAGTATATATGCTAGTCTGTCTAAGTAGTCTGAAGCCACCATTAAAGGGAATTCTTGTATTTTTGCCATTATTTTTTCTGACATTTGTTTGCTTTTTTGGGTCGTGCGTGGGTTCAGGCTACCTGACAGTGATTGAGCAAGCCTCATTTCTTGGAAACTTTGCTCCTTCTTCAAAATTTCCATGAAATGATAGAGGTTTGGGTAGGGTTTTGTGATTGCTTTGTTGAAGGAGTTGTGCCATGCCTCAATGGCATTATTAGTCTTTGTTCCACCTTCTAAGCAGGTCATGTAGCAGTTCCACCACTGTATAGGAAATCTTGGTTTTCTTCTGCGACCTGATCTGCTTAGGTGTCCAATCCATGTTTCTTCGAAATAATTTAGTAATGGCGCTGATTTCTCTTCATTTATTTTGTAATAGTTAGAATCTGTGATAGTTGTGTAATATTGATCTACTTTATCAGGTGGTACAAAGCATAATGCAGTTAGTTTTCCTAATTCAAATTAGAGTATGCAGTCTGAAAAATATTCTCTACTTAAGGATAATTTTTGTATTCTATGCCAATATGCCTGTGAAAAGTGGAAAAAGCATCCTTGTATTTGTGTTTCTGGATATATTTTTATTATTGTGTTTATCATTGAAAGTTCAAAATCAATTATCACTTTTCTAGGTCTTTTATTTATTGTTTTGTTTCTGATTACTGATAAAAATTCAATGTAAGTAGAGGAATGTTTGTCAGGTAGTAATGCATATACTAGGTGGACTGTGGTGTTATTTGTTGTAGCATGTATAGTGTAAATTTGGTTGAATGGATGTGGTGTTGATTTAAATGTTCCATCCATCATCCAAATTTCACTATTTTGTAGGAATAGTAGGTTGTTGGTTATACTAAAGATTACAATTCTCTTTTTAGGGTTTTCATTGTCATATATGAGGAATTCTTCATTCGAGAAGGTAAGTTTTAGTTCTGGTGGGATGTTAATATCTGCATAGGATTGTGGTGTTACATGTTGGTGGTTACTTGACAGTTTTTCTCATTGGAACATTCGTCTAAGGTTTTGTATTGAAGGCATGCTACCTGCAACCTGTTCGGAAATTGCTTGCGCTACTGCCCTTAGCACCTGTCCACAGGATTCATTGGAGGTGTGTGCAAACTGTTTTATTTTTTGTATATTTTCTCTTACTTCTATTTCCATTGCAGAGGCAGAGTGGTTATGCTCTGTTGTCCTAACCACGGTATCCTCCACAGTAACAGCTCTGCAATGTGAAGAGAAGTAATGTACACACCTCCAATGACTTCTGAACTGATCAATTTTATCTCTGCAATAAAGATACCCTTCAAATTTAAGGAGTCGGTGTCCTGTGCATGATGTCACGTAACTTGCTTCACCTTGTGATGCCATTGTTTGAAAGTCTGTAAATAATAGAAAATGACAAAAATTAAGTTAGTAAGTAATTAATAAGTAAGTAAGTAAGTATTTAATGGTGTTTGAATAGTTAATTTGGTATTTAGGCCTGTATTTATACTTTTTTTAGCGCCGCATTTGCGCCTCTTTTTGACGCAAAAGCAACGCAAACTTACAAAATACAATTGAATTTTACGAGTTTGCGCCGCTTTTGCGCCAAAAAATAACGCAAACGTGGCACTAAAAAAGTATAAATACGGGCCTTAATGACTGTATTTTCTGCCTTGAGGTAAATATTCAATGGAGTTGGTTTGTTAGTTCGGCTATTTTTGCTGTCCCGCACCTACTCCAAGGTAAGTAATTCGTGGAGGTGGAATAGTAATTGTGCTCTTATATACTGTTTGTTACCAGCTTTCTGGTAAGTATCTGGTAGATTTTTAGTAGTATTTTTCTTTTTAATTCCTGTGCACTATGTGAGTTGACATAACTTCCTGGTGGACTTCCTTTCGTAGTTTCTTTCTAGTTACTATCCAGCACCTGTTCTTAGGTAAGTACTTGGTGGAGTGGTAATAGTATTTTTATTCTATACTTACTGTCTAGGTGATTTTTTCTTGTTAGTATTTGTTGTAGTTGGTGAATTTGGTATGTTGTGGCTATGTTTCACTTGTCGTCTGGTGATGTTTTGGTGGAGTTGGTGTAGCTAACTTTGCTTTATTTTATGTGTAGCATCTGCTGTGAGGTAATTTTCTAGTAGAGTGGATAAGTTAATTTTCTCTATTTTTACTGTGCAACACCCTGCTTGAGGTAACTATTTAATGGTGTTTGAATACTACATTTTGTCTTTACTGACTATGTGTTTGCTGCCCTGAGGTAAGTATGTAATGGAGTTTGTTTGGCTATATTTGCTGTTCAGCACCTTGTCTAAGGTAACTACTTGGGGGTTTGGAATAGTAATTTTAATGGTAAATACTTTTCATTTCCTGCTTTGTGGTAAGTACCTGGAGGAGTTGAAATAGTAATTTATTTTATCCACTATTCTATGCATCCTCACATGTGTTGCTGGTAGAGTTTGTTTAGTAAATTTGTTGTAGTTACTGTCCAACACCTGCTTTTAGGTAAGTTCTTCGTTGAGTAGTAATATTATATTTATTCTCCATATCCACTGTCCAGCACATTGTATCATGTTGCTATTTGGTTAAGTTGTTTTACTTACTTTGTCATTTGGTGGAGTAGGTATAGTAAACAAATTTTACTGCTCCTATTTATGTCCTGATATAAGTTGGTGGTGCAATTACTTTTAGTAATTTGCTTTTAGTTACTGTGCAGCACCTGCTTTTAGGTAAGTATTTTAGTGGAGTTGTAATAGTATTTTTTTTCTAGTCTCATTGTCCAACATATTTACTCACGGTATTTTTTTCGTGAATTTGGTTGACTAAATTTGGCATTTTGTGACTTTATTTATTGCTCTGATGTAACTATTTTGTTCAATAGGTTTACTAAATAATTTTGTACATTATTCTTTTGTTTTGCTAAATTTACCGTAAGTGGGAAGGGTATGGCCAGATGTGGGTTCCTTGCTCACTGTGCCACTGGATTCAAGCTAGCTTGGCTGATGAAGGGTGATACCCTGAAACCGGTCTCAGGATGTTTGTTTCTGGTCTAGGGAGAACCTGGCTTGCAGTTTGGGCTGGACTGCTCCCATTTCGGATCAGGGTCAAGACTAATTTGCATATGGCTTGGTCCAAACTGAGGTGGGTCAGTGAGCAAAATAACTATGGATTAAATACAGATATGTGACTGTGGGTGAGTGTTTGCATTGTTTAGCACTCTGTTTATTATCCTTTTGTGATAGTAAATTGTACCTGTTCTGTGACCACCAGCTGCTCTGAGGTAAGTTTTTGGAGGGGTCGTATTAGTGATTTTTTTTTATAATGAGTGTTTAGCACCTGCCTTGATGTAAGTATTTGGTGGAGTTGTAACAGTACATTTATTGTATGCTTACTGTAGTCACCCTGCTCTGATGAAAGGACTTTGTGCAGTTTAGGGTTTTTTGGGGGGCTTTTAGTGTTTTGTCTACACTGCTTTGAGGTAAGTACTTAGTGCATTATGAAGGGTAAATTTTTTATCACCGTCCAGTATCTAGTATAAGGTAAGCAGTTTCTGGAGTTGGAATAGTAATTTATACTTTTATTAGTATCCTGCACCTACTGTGATATAAGTAGTCTATGGAGTTGGAATATTTATTTTGCACTTTAGTCACTGTGCAATACCTTCTCTGAGGGAAGAATTATGTGGTGTAGTAATACTAAATTTGCCCTTTTGTGTATTGTAGACATCTTACTCGTATTATGTTATTTAACTATTTAGACTTTATAGTTACGATTTAATATTATACTTACTTTTCTTTTCTGGTCAGTTGTTCTGTTTTGCGTTGTTGATGATCTTCTGTGGTGGTATTTTTCTGGTGAATCTGAAAAAAATAGTTATTAGTGTTCTCTTTAGTATTTTATATTTATAGTTTAATAAATTTTAAACACTTTTGATCAAGAAAGTATTTATTGGAGATAGTCTACTGTATTTTTGTTTCAGAGTCACTGATTAGTATCTGTTTTGAAGTAAGTGTATAGCTGGTTTTTACTCTCCACTTGATTTAAGGTATTGTTTGAGTGAGATAGAAATATATATTTTTTTTCCTAATTGGTATTTTGCAACTGCTTTGAATTAAGTTTGTAGAGGACGTATAATACATATGTGGCATTTTTAGTGCTGCTCAGCACTTCATTTCACATATTTAGTAGTGCTAAAATACAATTTTTTGTTTTCACTCAGTTATTTGTTATACTTGCTAGAAAGTTAATTTAATTGCACTATAATTGAAAATATTGTTGAAAATTATAATTTTGTTTTTGTTTTTGAGTGAATGGTCCTTAATTGTTTTTTTGGAAGTCATATTTTGAACTTTTGAAGTGGTTTTCTGTTTCTTTTATCTGTTTTTTATATACATAAATAAACAGAAAATAGTGTTGTAATTTCAATTTACTATATATTTTCGAGTATGAACACAGTATGAATTTATATATTTTTTTTTTAACGGTTTCCCTCAATTAGTCACTTTTGCGCTAGGTAATATGTACTCTCATATTTTACTTGGTAGGTCAAGTTAGTTTTTTTCGGTACAAGTGAATTTAATTGATTGAGGTTTTTTTGTAAATACATATACACATTTTTTAATTCATTTTCTATTGTTCTATTAATTTTTTCTGGAAAAAATAGTGGAAATTACCTTTGGTTTTGACACGATTTTCTTTTTTTCTTGTTTAATAGTCTATAGTGTATCTCTGTAATTTTAAAGACATAAATGTAATTTTATTGCTTCGTTTTTTGGCTCTTGTTTCATTAATGAATTACTTTTTGGGTATTTTCAATAAATAATTTACCTGTTTTAACTCAATAGATGACGCTCTTACCTCAAATTTTAATCACTGTGTCTTTGTTCTCCTTCACACGTCTTATCTGTATGGTGTTCTGTGTAACACTGAACCCAAAATGGTGGAAGGCAGTATATATGTGTATATATACGTGTTTGAAATGTTAACTTTAAATTAAGATAGAACGTTATTTTACATTTTCTTTTATTGTATATATTTATATGACTGAACGTATATTTATTTTTTGAGATTACTGTTTGTGCAATATTGATTTGGTTTCCGTTCTAGTCGGTGTTGTATGAGGAGATGAAATACTTCCTGGGTGCTGTAAACAGAGTTGTAGGACTATGTGTTTATGCTGTGTCCTTTTTAGGTCGAGCGTGGCGTTCGATGTGTTGCATACTTTTTAAGTATACTTATACTTTGGGTCCACCAATTTCATTTGTTGGTTCCACTGTCATTCAAAAATCCTTGCTTGCTAGTGGTCAGTTCTGCCACTTTGTCCTGCTTTTTCTCTTTGGGAGCAGAACAAACTGCTGTATAATTACACTATGTCCTGTTTATTTCTTCTGAAGGGGACTGTTTCTTTCAGTATTGGCATGTTTGTTCTTACACTGTGGGTGTATAAGCAGCCCCTCCTCCCCACCAGCTCCCTCTCTAAACATTAACCAACAGCAGGGGGGCTTTTACAGTGCCAGCTCCTCTCGCTCTCTTCCTCTTGTTATTTTCAGTCTCTGTGGCAAGAAAATTCCAGTCAGTAATTTACAACGTTAAGAGCACTAACTCGAGCAAACACAAAACTATTGCATTCCAAATGCTTGTGTTTGGCAGGCACAGGGAGATTAAGAGGGTGATTCTAACTTCGGCGGGCGGCGGAGGCCGCCCGCCGAAGTTCCCCCACCAAAATACCGCTCCGCGGTCGAAAGACCGCTGAGGGTATTTTGGGATTTGCCCTGGGCTGGCGGGCGGCCGCCAAAAGGCCGCCCGCGAGCCCAGGGCAAATCAACCTTCCTACTAAGATGCCGGCTCAGAATTGAGCCGGCGGAGTGGGAAGGTGCGACGGGTGCAGTTGCACCCATCGCGTATTTCAGTGTCTGCTAGGCAGACACTGAAATACTTTGTGGGGCCCTCTTACGGGGGCCCCTGCCGTGCCCATGCCATTGGCATGGGCACGGCAGGGGCCCCCAGGGGCCCCGCGGCACCCCCTACCGCCATCCTGTTCCTGGCAGGCGAACCGCCAGGAACAGGATGGCGGTAGGGGGTGTCAGAATCCCCCATGGCGGCGCAGCAAGCTGCGCCGCCATGGGGGATTCTAAGGGCAGCGGTAAACCGGCGGGAGACCGCCGGTTTACCCTTTCTGACCGCGGCCAAACCGCCGCGGTCAGAATGCCCTGCGGGGCACCGCCGGTCTGTCGGCGGTGCTCCCGCCGACCCTGGCCCCGGCGGTCTGAGACCGCCGGGGTTAGAATGAGGGCCTAAGTGATTTGGCCAGGATCATAGGCTGTTGAGCTGACGCCGAGACTCGAACCGGTTACCCAGCTCCAAAATCAGCAGTGCTGCCCGTTACATTGACAGCTAGAGAGGGCTTCCAAGAAGTCTAAACATAGAGGTGGTAAACATGGGAGTTCAGCCGAGAAGAAGAATCG
The DNA here is from genome assembly GCF_031143425.1 of Pleurodeles waltl. Lineage (NCBI taxonomy): Eukaryota > Metazoa > Chordata > Amphibia > Caudata > Salamandridae > Pleurodeles > Pleurodeles waltl. Next base: position 1,036,525,248 of record NC_090445.1, read on the forward strand.
TGTTCCCACTTCCTGAAGAGACCATCTTTAACTCTTGCCGGTGGTGCATCAATACACGGCTCCCAATAGATCCATGTCATATGTGACATCCTGAGATAGAGCCTGCTTTGCAGCCAAACGTTGTTATCATTCTGGGACATGAAGTCCATACATTTACGATAACCACAGCAATGTAAAGCTGTGCTACTGACAAATACAAAAAAAAAACACCACGTTTACCAGAATGTAATTTGGGGGAATATAGGGTATAAAAAAACTATTCACACCTGATGTCATACAAACTGAGCCTTCTCCATTTTATTGGGTTTCTGATGATGTACAATTATTTCTGCAGTGCACAGTACACGAAAGTACTATGAAGCGTCCATAAAGGTCTATGCTAGTGCTATGAAAAAGTCTAAAGAAAATAGTTCCTTTCCATAACTTTTATGGCCGTCTTTCGCTCTTCACTCCATTCAAAGCGACTATGCATCCCATAATGAACCCAAAAATAGCATTTGGAATGTGGTAGTTCGTTTTCCAAAGCGCACAGACTCTCCCAGCTGCTAGTAAACAAGCCAAGCTGGCGCTCTGCGCGCTGCCGGGCGCCACAAGGCTGCCCTTGGGGTGCACTGCCCAGTGCTTTACCTGTCTGTGCAGTACCATGGCTGGGTACTCTGCTCCTCCGGCTCCACGGCCTGACCACTGGTCCCACGCTCCAGTACTGAGAGTTAGAGGATGTACTCACACGTGCTGGGCGAGGGCAGCAGCAGGCACATGGAAGCCGGCTGACTGCTGGCCACTTGCAAAACTGTTTCCAGAGTTGTCAGTATAACCCTGTGTGTGGTGCTTGACGCACAAGCTCCCTTTCAGCGGCAGATTAGTGGGCTTTAATTTTGTGGGAAAACATTATTACGCGACGGACCTATGTCGTGTATTAACTTCAAATAGCACTTTACCTTCTGGGATTTGTAGTTTTGAATAGAAATCCCAGCTGTCAATGTGCCATTAGGGAAGACGCCTGGTCTGCTAAAGCTGTCACGCATAATGCGGTGTTACTTAGTAGCTCTCGCCATATGTTACTCTATATGAGGTAGAGTACTGAATAAGAAGCAACTTCAATGCAACTGGTCTCGCATTTGCTGGAGTTAGAGCTATGAGCTTTGTAAACTCCTAACCGGACTTTTCTTGCCACACAAATGAAAAAAAAACGCAGCACGATCCTGCTACGTAAACCCCAGCCCTGCGTTTTTTTTTCTTTTCATTTGTGTGGCAAGAAAAGTCCAGTTAGGAGTTTACAACGCTAATAGTTCTAATTCGAGAAAATACAAGACACATTGCATTGAAAAAATGCTTGTTTTTAATGTAGTCCATTTTATGTCTTTGTATGAAAATGCCTTTTTTCTGTAAATGAAGTTTGCATTTTTTGTTCAGAAATTGAATTATTTTTTTAAAACTTTATTTTGAGTTCAAACACCGGTTTTTAAATTTTCGTCCTTCCTTTTCCTGCGTATTGTCGGGGTTCCGGTATTCGTTGCAGTTGATGTTATTTAGATGTTTTACTCTTTGAGATGATTTTTTCGTTGTTGAGACGTCGTTGTAAAAAAGTAGTTGTTTAGGTTTTCTCGTGGTTCAGCAGTAGTTGTTTAGAACATTGTTGTTTAGACAGTAGTTGTTCCATCGTATATTTGCGGCGCACACATGGTGGTAGTAGGGGTGCACTAAGGGGCACAAGAAAAGTGACACTGCACTGGGTGTGGAGCCACTTTTTTTTTTTAAATCTGACCCATAATGTGTCCTACCAATAAGCAGTTAAGTGTAGCAATACTTACCAAGGAGATGTCCATCTCAAAAATCTCCCCTTGCCAGCCAGTAATAAAGGCCTAAATGACGAAAAATGCAGGAGTCATGTGAACTCCCTGGGTATTTGACCACTAAATCAGTTATTATAAATGCAGAAATGCAAACTGCTTGATTATTTAGAGAATGGTGATATTTTCTATTCCAAAATAAATACTTTGATGCTGACATGAATCGAGCACCCTTAGAAAGAGGAACAAATGAGGAGAAATAAAGATTTTTCTCTTCATTTTACATCACTGGGGAGGCGTAGTAATTTTGGCGCATTCCCAGGTCTACCACTTCTGGTAAATCTGGGAATGTGTCACCATCCATGGATGTTGGTTGGGAACACCCATGCAACACCCATGTAAAGTCTCCCTGGGGCAGAGAAAAACAAGGCAGTAATTTGCACTGCATTGCTTTTCTCCAGATTTATGAAGCTACTCAAGGCCAAGCAAGGCAGACTTGCCTGGCTTCATAAATCACATTTTGGGCATGCGTCACGCTTACCCCACGTTGTGTGGCACAAGAGCAATTCAGCTCCTCTTATAAATATTCCCCTTGGTGTTTTTAAATCATTTTTCAGTTTGGCATTGATGAATGTCACTTTGCAACATTCATTCATGGTAGAGTTAAATGGAGATAACTCAATCTGAGGCATCAGAGATTGATTTGCTGGTTTTGTGATTGATTTTTGTGTGGTCTTCATTTCACAACAAACTATCAATGCAGCATATCATTGCCTTTGTGCTACAACAAGAAGAATACTAATCCTGGAGGTAAAGACTACCATTTGTGAATCTGTTTCTCGCAGGATATTCATTTTACCCAACCAGCGACATTCCACCTATATCTGCAAAGTGATGCTACACAGTGACTCCTTGTCACAGCCTTCCAGACAGGTTAATCAAAATGTAATTTCCTAAATCTAAACAGATATTTTTCAAATATCTCTTTATTAGATTTTAAGTAATAGTCATGGCAAAGACCAAATATGTTCTTACAGCAAACCTCCTATATCAATCAAATGCAGTGCAAAATATTAGAAACATAAAAACATGAATAGGTCAGTAAAGGATGACATAAAAGATTGCAAATGCTACTTATGTTCAATACATCCACAACTCCACAATTGATAAAGGCAGAGTCATTTTAGAAGTTCCCTTGCAATGACCAGGGAGAATGTGTCCCCACAATCAGAGCAAAAAATACCAAACAAGGCAATCGGTCTTCCAGAAGGTACCTACTCAACACTTACATATCAAGAATGTATAGGCACAGAGGCCCGTACTTACAGACAATTCACACCACACAGCACAGTAGTTAGAGTGAGAAAGGGAGAGAGCTGTTTTTCTCCCCCCTACCCACTGACAAACTTAGGCTTCCATAGCCAAAGCACACACACTTGTGCAAGGGTTTGTGCGCTCTGTGTCAAATAACTTTTACACTGCAAGGGTGCCCTTAAATATTTTTCTCGCTTTGTATGTGTTCAATATGTTAACACTGAAATTTTACTAATGAATATCAATGTATTTTGAATGTTGAATCTGCACAGAAAATGAATTAATATGGAGAAATAATGCACAACTTTGAAAATGTGCCTACTTAAGTGACCGTCAATAATCACAAAGTGTCTTTATTAACCCCTTCACTGCCAGGCTTTTTCCCCTCCTGAGCCGAGCCTTTTTTGGGCTATTTGGGGCAGTTTGCACTTAGGCCCTCATAACTTTTTCTCCACATAAGCTACCCATGCCAAATGTGCGTCCTTTTTTTCCAACATCCTATGGATTCTAGAGGTACCCAGACTTTGTGGGTTCCCCTGAAGGAGACCAAGAAATTAGCCAAAATACTGTGAAAATCCAGTTTTTTTTAAAGAAATGGGAAAAAGGGCTGCAGAAGAAGGCTTTTGGTTTTTTCCCTGAGAATGTCATCAACAAAGGGTTTGCGATGATAAAATCACCATCTTCCCAGCTTTCAGGTACAGGTAGACTTGAATCAAAAAACCCAATTTTTCAACACAATTTTGTCATTTTACTGGGACATACCCCATTTTTACTATTTGTTGAGCTTTCAGACTCCTTCCAGTTAGTGACAGAAATGGGTGTGAAACCAATACTGGATCCCAGGAGGCTAAACAGTTCTGAAAAGTAGACAGAATTCTGAATTCATCAAGGGGTCATTTGTGTAGATCCTACAAGGTTTTCCTACAGAAAATAACAGCTGAAATAAATAAATATTGAAATTGAGGTGAAAAAAACTGCCATTTTTCTCCATGTTTTACTCTGTAACTTTTTCCTGCAATGTCTCATTTTCAAAAGCAATATACCGTTACGTCTGCAGGACTCTTCTGGTTGTGGGGATATATAGGGCTTGTAGTTTCATCAAGAACTCTAGGTACCCAGAGCCAATAAAGGAGCTGCACCTTGCAACGGGTTTTCATTGTATACCAGGGCACACAGTAATTAATTTGGTGAAATATAAGAAGTGAGAAATAGGTATCTTACAAAAACCTTTGTATTTCCAAAATGGGCACAAAATAAGGTGTTGAGAAGCAGTGGCTATTTGCACATCTCTGAATTCCAGGGTGCCCATAGTAGCATGTGAATTGCAAGGCATTTCTCAAATAGATATCTTTTTTACACACTGTCTTACATTTGGAAGGAAAGAATGTAGAGAAAGACAAGGGGCAATAACACTTGTTTTGCTATTTTGTGTTCCCCCAAGTCTCCCGATAAAAATGGTACCTCATTTGCGTTGGTAGGCCTAATGCTTGCAACAGGAAATGCAACATGGACACATCACATTTTTACATTGAAATCTGATGTGTTTCTTGCAAAGGGCCTAGCTGTAGATTATGGCCTCTAGCTCAGCCGGCACCTATGGAAACCTACCAAACCTGTGCCTTTTTGAAAACTAGACACCTAGGGGAATCCAAGATGGGGTGACTTGTGGGGATCTCACCAGGTTCTGTTACCCAGAATCCTTTGCAAACCTCAATATTGTCAAAAAAAACACTTTTCCTCACATTTCGGTGACAGAAAGTTCTGGAATCTGAGAGGAGCCACAAATTTCCTTCCACCCAGCGTTCCCCCAAGTCTCCCGATAAAAATGGTACCTCACTTGTGTGGGTAGGCCTAGTGCGCGCAACAGGATATGCCCCAAAACACAACGTGGACACATCACATTTTCCCAAAGAAAACAGACCTGTTTTTTGCAGAGTGCCTAGCTGTGGATTTTGGCCTCTAGCTCAGCCAGCACCTAGGGACACCTACCAAACCTGCACATTTTTGAAAACTAGACACCTACGGGAATCCAAGATGGGGTGACTTGTGGGGCTCTCACCAGGTTCTGTTACCCAGAATCCTTTGCAATCCTCAAAATTTGGCCAAAAAAACACTTTTTCCTCACAGTTCAGTGATAGAAAGTTCTGGAATCTGAGAGGAGCCACAAATTTCCTTCCACCCAGCGTTCCCCCAAGTCTCCCGATAAAAATGGTACCTCACTTGTGTGGGTAGGCCTGGCGCCCGCGACAGGATATGCCCCAAAACACAACGTAGGCACAACACATTTTCCCAAAGAAAACAGACCTGTTTTTTGCAAAGTGCCTAGCTGTGGATTTTGGCCTCTAGCTCAGTCAGCACCTAGGGAAACCTACCAAACCTGCACATTTTTGAAAACTAAACACCTAGGGGAATCCAAGATGGGTGACTTGTGGGGCTCTCACCAGGTTCTGTTACCCAGAATCCCTTGCAAACCTCACAATGTGGCAAAAAAAACACTTTTCCCTCACATTTCGGTGACAGAAAGTTCTGGAATCTGAGAGAAGCCGCAAATTTCCCTCAACCCAGCATTCCCCTAAGTCTCCCGATAAAAATGGTACTTCACTTCTGTGGGTAGGCCTAATGCCTGCAACAGGATATACCCCAAAACACAACGTGGACACATCACATTTTCCCAAAGAAAATATACCTGTTTTTTGCAAAGTGCCTAGCTGTAGATTTGGCCTCTAGCTCAGCCGGCACCTAGGGAAATCTACCAAACCTGCGCGTTTTTGAAAACTAGACACCTAGGGGAATCCAAGATGGTGTGACTTGTGGGGCTCTAACCAGGTTCTGTTACCCTGGATCCTTTGCAAACCTCAAAATGTGGCCAAAAAAACACTTTTTCCACACATTTTGGTGACGGAAAGTTCTGGAATCTGAGAGGAGCCACAAATTTCCCTCCAGAGTTCCCCCAAGTCTCCCGATAAAAATCGTACCTCACTTGTGTAGGTGGGCCAAGTGCTTGTGACAGGGAAGAGCCAGACACATGTTGACATCGAGGGGGAACCAAAGCGGGTCCAAAAGGGCAGTTTGAAAAAATTACATTTTTAGGCTGACAAGTGCAGCAGAATTTTGATCAGTATAGATGAGACAATGCTGGGTGATAGGAATTTTGTGGATTCCTGCAGATTCCGGAAGGTTCCATCACAAAAATGTGGGGAAAATTTGTGATTTCCAGCAAAGTTGGAGGTTTGCAGGGCATTGTGGGTAAGAAAATGGTGCGGGTGCCTGCGAAGCACATCACCCTGGAATCACTTAGATGCTTAGTTTTCAGATGTGTCTAGGTCTTGTGGATTTTTCTACATGCCAGCTTCCGCGGCACAGAAGCGGTTAATTGCTTATTAATGTAAAATGTCGTGCTCATGTTTGGATTAATGTAGTAGTGTCTTATATTAATGATCATGTAGTATGCTTTATTAATCATAGGCCTGAAATTAGCGAGGTCTTGGGCCTAGTTGCACGGCCCCATGTCAAGTTGTATTGCTTAGACAAGTCACATAAATGGCTCCTTAGAGAATTAGATTTGTGATTTTTCACTGTGTTGACCAAATGCTAGTAGCTAAATTTCTTTCCCATGAGAACTGTTGTACCAGCTATTGATACTTTGTAGAATTTAGGCCCTCGTTATGACATTGGCAGTGAGAGATAAAGTGGCGGAAATACTGCCAACAGGCCGGCGGTAATTACCTCCAAATTATGACCATGTCGGTGAGACACTCCCATAGACAGTCAATGCACACCATCCTCCAGGGCGTTAACACCACTGACCACAGCGGTCATCATCAACAGCCGGGCGGAAGACAAAGTACCGCCTACCATATTATGACACAGGAAACTGACAGGATTTCCGGGGCAGTGCCAGCGCATCAAAGCCTGGCGGGAACATAACACAGAAAACAAAAGACTCACCAACAAGTACACAGAGGACTCCGCCGCTACGATGGAATCGGAACTGCAAGTCTTCCCGATGCTCTTCTACGCCATGCTCCACCTGGAACACCAACGCCGACGAAGACGATGATGGTGAGTACAGCCACCTAGCACACAAGGGAGGGAGGGGGAAAACAAGAGTAACACACACACGCACAACACACACCAGACACACACATACCATTCACACAACCAGCTGCATACGTCAAACAAACGTACACAGCACAATAAAACATGGACCAGATTTCAGAAGTACTGAATATATATTAGCAATGGAAAAGCCACCACATGAACATGATATGCACAACTGCCCACAAAGGGCCAATGCCCAGTCCAAAGTACAGAGGGCCCACATAGCCACAGAGTACAGTCCAAGGCCCAACTTGTCTCCTGACATCAACTGCGCAGAACTCTGCAGGGGCATCATTTTGTAAATGGTCAGGCACCTCAGGGGAAAGGGGGTGGGGGGCACCTCAGACAAAATCAGAAACTTTCTCACTGGTTCTGGAGGGGGCACAATGCCCATTTCTCAGTGTTGTGGAGTGCAAGGCAACAGTCTCTCATGTGGGTGACTTTCACACTGGTTCTGGATGGGACTCCATGCCCATTTCTCTGTGCTAGGGAGTGCAAGGCCACAGTCTCTAAGGTGGGTGACTTTCACACTGGTTCTGGAGGGGGCTCCATGCCCATTTTTCTGTGCTGGGGAGTGCAAGGCCACAGTCTCTCAGGTGGGTGACTTTCACACTGGTTCTGGAGGGAGCTCAATGCCCACTTCTCTGTGCTGGGGAGTGCAAGGCCACAGTTTCTCAGGTGGGTGACTTTCACACTAGTTCTGGAGCGGGCTCCATACCCATTTCTCTGTGCTGGGGAGTGCAAGGCCACAGTCTCTCAGGTGGGTGACTTTCACACTGGTTTTGGAGGGGGCTCCTTGTACAGCAGTCGCAGGAGGGTAGCCTACATGCCCTCTGCTGGAGGTGAGGGCTGCACTGTCTCATCTGGAGGTGAGGGCTGCACTATGGCAGCAGGTGAAGGTTCCTCCTGGGTAGCCTCTGCTGGAGGTGAAGGCTGTACTGTCTCAGCGGGTGAAGGTGCAGCCTCTGCAGGAGGAGTGGGCTGCACTGTCTCAGCTGGAGGTGAGGGCTCCGTGACCACTGGTGGTGGTGGTGTCATCCTGCCAGCCTCCGAGGGAGGTGAGGGCTGCACTGTGTCAGCAGGTGAAGGTGCCTCCTGGGCAGTCTCTGCAGGAGGGGTGGGCTGCGCTGCCTCATCTAGAGGTGAGGGCTCTGTGACCACTGGTAGTATTGTCATCCTGCCAGCCTCTTCTGGAGTCGAGCGCTTCTTCCCCTTCATGAGAGACGTCGAGGGCTTCTTCCCCTTCATGGCAGGAGGTGTACCTTCCTTCCCCTTTATGGCAGTGTCTGTGGGATCCTTACATTTCCTGGCTGGTGGAGTGGGAACCATCACTGTCTTTCCTCCATGACTAGGAGGTGCCTCCACTGTCTGCGTGAACTGTTTGGCTGAGGTGCTGGGCTGGGTCGTTGGGACCCTGCTCTTACAAGCAGGACAGGGGGGAGAGAAGAGGCCAAGTTGGGCATGGAAAAGCTTTTTAGGGACGGTGGGGTGGAAAGAGGGATGGGAGTGGAGATTGAGGGAATGGTTGTTGGAGGAATACGTCTGCTGGACTTGGGTGCAGGTGCATGGGGAGGGTGCTGATGTGAGGTGGATGGCTGTTCGGTGTCTGAGTGCTTGCGTTTGTGAGCTTTGGGGGGGGACAGACAGGGTTGGAAAGGACACAGGGGACATGTGCATTGATGTTGTGGAGGTGTCTGCTAGTGAAGTATGTGTGTTGCTTGGTGTGGTAATGCTGTTTGTGGCAGTTGGAGCAGTGCATGCAGGTGTAAGTGCGGACGTGACCGGGAGGGAGGTGGAGGAGGAGGAGGAGGGGGAGACAGTGGAGGCAGTGGATGTGGTTGTGTCTGCAACTGTCTGGTGTTTGCGTGAGTGCTTGTGTGTTGAAGTGTGGTACCTGTGTTTGACAGTGCTTCTCTTGTGTGTTATCTTGTGTGCATGCTCGTCTGTATGTGTTCATGGGATGGGTTGGGGTTGAGGAGACTGGGAAGTGGTAGTTGGAGGGGGGACAGTTGGGACAGGGACAATGGCTGCCATCAGAGAGGAAGCCAGAGCCTGAATCAATCTCTGTTGGGCCGCCAGTGCACCGTGGATGCCCTCCAGGAATGCATTGCATTGGTGCATCTAGGATGCCAGCCCCTGGATGGCATTCACAATGGTTGACTGCCCTACAGAGATGAATCTCAGGAGGTGTAGGAGGCTGGCCTGGCTTGTAGTGGGTACCTTGGGTACTTACACCTTATACCAGGTCCAGTTATCCCTTATTAGTGAAATGTAGTAGGGTTCTACCAGCTTAGGTTGATAGAGGTAGCTATAGCCGAGCAGCTTAGGCTGAACTAGGAGACATGCAAAGCTCATTCAATACCACTTATAGCTGCACAGTACTTATACACAAGTAATGACAATACTCAGTGTTACCAAAAATTAAGGTAGTTTATTTGGGTGAGACAGTACCAAAAATATCTTAGAGGCAATACTTCTTCTGGAGGTAAGTATTATACACAATATATACACTAGACACCAAAATAAGGCAAGTAATTAGTCATAGGACAGTGCACACAATAGGAAATGGTATACAATGCAATGGGAGAAAATAGGTCTAGCAGCAACACAAACCATATACTAAAAAAGTGGAATTCGAATAACAAATTCCCCTTAGACAAGTGTAGTGTATGCAGAATCTCTGGGCGAGTAAGAATACAGTAAAGGTAAGTAAATTACCCCATCCCAGAACCCAGAAAAGTAGGAGTAAAGTACTGCTAGTTTCCTTAGGACACACTGCACCTCGTGATTGGAATTATTGCAAGAACCAACCAAGTCTGTAAACAACAAACAGTGGATTCCTGGACCTGAAGACCTGCAAAAGAAGGAGACCAAGTCCAGAAGTCGAAAGAAGCTCTAGGAAGGACAGGAGCCCCTGCCAACCCAGAAGAGGGTGCAAAAGAAGAGTCCCCGGTTGGACAAAGACTGCAGAAATGCACCCTAGGAAGATGCCAGCAGGTTCCTGTATGATGCAAAGGATGTCCCACGCAGTGAAGTTGGATGCAGGTGAGTTTTGGTGCTGGATTCCACCAACAAGCCTTGGTTCCGGCAAAGTCGCGTTTTGTGTCAACTAGATGCTATCTGGACCCAGGAGGGACCTGGGGGCCTCAACTCTGTGTGAGGAGGAAGAGGGGTCTTTCAGCACTTCAGAGAGCCCTCAGAGCACCAGATAGCACCCATGGGTTCTCCAGGACATGGGGACAAAGGAGGTGCAAAATGCGGTTGGTGCAGCACTACAAAAGAAGGTCCCATGCCTCCAGAGATCAACTCAGCAAGTTGAGCATCACAGGATAGAGTGCTGGGGACCTAGGCCAGGCTGTGCATGAAGGAATTTTGCAAATAGTGCACAGAGGCCTCAGGAGATGAAGAAGAAGCAGTGCACAGGGATACTGTCGTTCTGGGAGAAAGCAAGGTCTTACCTCCTCCAAATTGCAACAGCAGGACCTCAGGATAGTCTGGGTCGATGGGGTCCACCCTCTGTGTTCCAAGGTGTACGCTTGTCACTGTGACAGCAGTCCAAGAGAACCGATTTTCGACTTAGTAGATGCCTGCGTGAGCAGGGGAGTGACTACATCACCCCACAGGAGATTTCTTCAGTCCTTCTGGTGCAAGGTGATGACAGGGAGTCCTTAGAGCATGCACACCATGGAAACTGTTGCAGTTGCTGGCTGTAGCTGAAGTTGCAGAAGAGAGGTATCCCTTGTGGATACTTTGTTGCTGTTACAGCGGTTCCTGGAGCAGGCTGCGGTGGATCCGAGGTCAGAGGATGAAGTAATAGTTGCAGAGGATTCCTGCTGGAAACTTGCAAGTAGAATCTGAAGAGAACCCACAGGAGAGACCCTAAATATCCCTGAGAGGGGGATTGGCTACCTTATCAGGTAAGGACCTATCAGGAGGGGTCTCTGACGTCACCTGTTGGCACTGGCCACTCAGAGCCCTCCAGAGTGCCCCCGACACTTTGCAAAGCAAGATGGCTGAAGTCTGGGACACACTAGAGGAGCTCTGGGTACCACCCCTAGGAAGGTGATGGACAGGGGAGGGGTCACTCCCCTTTCCTTTGTCCAGTTTCGTGTTTCGTGCCAGAGCAGGGGACAAGGGGTCCCTGAACCAGTGTAGACTGGCTTATGCAAGGAGGGCACCATCTGTGCCCTTCAAAACATTTCCAGAGGCTGGAAGCAGGCTACCCCTCCCCAGCCTGTAACACCTGTTGCCAAAGGGAAAGGGTGTAACACCCTGCTCCCAAAGGAAATGCTTTATTCTGCCTTCCTGGGACTGAGCTGCTCAGACCTCAGGAGGGCAGAACCCTGTCTGTGAGGTGGCAGCAGCTGCAGCTGCATTGCAAGCCTCAGAGAGCTGGTTTGGCAGTACTGGGGGTCCATGGTGGAGCCCCCAGGATACATGGAATTGGCTCCCCAATACCAGATTTGGAATGGGAGGACAATTTCATGATCGTAGACTCCTTACTTGGCCATATTCTGAGTTACCATTGTGAAGCTACATATAGGTATTGACCTATATGTAGAGCACAAGTGTAATGGCGTCCCCGCACCGACAAAGCCAAGAGAAATGGCCCAGAACTATGTGAGGGCACCTTTGCTAGTGCAAGGGTGCCCTCACACTTAGTAACTTGGCACCTAGCCTTCAGTAAATGAAGGTTAGACATATAGGTGAATTATAAGTTGCTTAAGTGCAGTGAAAATGGCTTTGTAATAGTGTGTGCACTATTTCACTCAGGCTGTAGTGGCTGGCCTGATGAAAGGTTTGTCTGAGCTCCTTATGGGTGGCAAAAGAAATGCTGCAGCCCATGAGGATCTCCTGGAACCCCAATGCCCTGCTTACCTGTGTACCATATACTAGGGACTTATAAGGGCGGTCTAGTGTGCCAATTGAAATTGGTAAATGAAGTCACTAGCATATAGTGACAAATGTAAAATCAGAGAGAGCATAAGCACTGGGGTTCTGATTAGCAGAGCCTCAGTGACATAGTTAAACACTATACACACACACACACACACATTAGGCCATAAACTATGGGCACTGGGGTCCTGACCTGCAGAATCCCAGTGGGAAAGGCAAAAACATACTGACATACAGGGAAAAATGGGAGAAACATGACAAGAAAATGGTACTTTCCTATACAGTGAGGATGAGGATGAGGACAACAGAACATCAGTTATATGGCAATATTTCCAATGACAAACAGGTGAGACAGTGGAACTGACCATTACTCTGCTATTGATTTATCTGTGCACCTGTGGCATGATGCCATTCACTTCCATTGCATCTCAACTTACTGTCACCTTTGACTTCTCATTTTCCAGATGTTGGTGAAATGACAACATTGTCCTGATATAATCACTACAAACTGTTCTAGGTCATTATTTATTAGCCATCACAGTGTACTGATCATTTGCACTCGACATGACTGTTCCCACAAATGCACATTTAAGACACATAAAAAAGTGTTACTCAAATTGTGTTCAAGGGTGTTTATTGTAGTTCTATATAATTGAGGGTGAAGTTCAATGGAATGGGGTGATGGTGGAGGAAAGTCCAGGGTATTGTTCGTTTGTAGCACAGGTCCAGTGTCAAAGGGGCCATAGGAAGGGGAGCAATGTCAGTTCAAAGTGGACAAGGTGACAGGGTGGGACACAAGAGTCTCATTTCCTGGTGGTGGTCTTGGTCCTGGCAAGTGTCTCTGGCTTCTGTCTGGTTTGCAGGGAACATTTGTGGGGTGGTTCACCTTCTGCAGGGGGAGGGGTGCTGGTGGCCTGTGGGTCCTGTGGAGGGGCCTCCTGTCCACTAGCTGCAGTGCAAGTGGAGGGCTATTCAATAGACTGGCTAGTGGTAGGGGCCCGCTGCAGTGCTGTCCATTCCCTCATGATGTTGCCCATGTCTGCTACCCCCCATGCTATGGAGATCATGGTGGTGTTGAGGGCCTGCAAGTCCTCCCTGATCTGCTGATGGTGTTCCTCCTGCAGCGGCTTGTTCTCCTGCATGTTGTTCACGATCTGTCTCATTGTGTCCTGGGATTGTTGGTAGGCACCAAGGACATTGGTGAGTGCCTCCTGGAGAGTTGGTTCTCTGGGCCTGTCCTCCCCCTGGTGCTCGGCGGTCCTCCCAGTGTCCCTGTTGCCCTGTGCCCCTGTCCTCTCAAAGGTGTGCCCACTGCCACTGAACCCAGGCCCTGATTATCTTGGGTATGAGGTGTTGACTGGGGTCCCTGTACAGGTGGGCACACTGCTGATTGACGTGTCCTGGGGACAGAGGTGTGGGGATGCTGGGGGGGGTGCTGTGGTGTTGCTAACTGATGGGGGAGGCTCTGTGGTGGACTGTGAGTAGGCTGGGGTGACCAACTGTCCAGTGGTCCCTGACGGGCCAGGTTGTTGATCCAGATTCTGAAGTCCAGAGTTACTGTCATCACTGTGGGCATCTTCTGTTGGGGGACTGGATAGTCGTGCTCCTCCTCTCCACTGAGATTGGCTGGGACACATGTGGGGTTGTATTTGATGTATTATGTTTCAAGGCTGTGACATGTTGTACATCCCTATCTTCCCCTCTATGGTTGCTTTTGCCTTGCCACCTTTGATTGTGCATGGTGATGTATTGTGGGATTGTTACTTCCCCTATGCTGGTCATGTTTTCGAAATGGGTGTCATGCAGGGCTGGGAGGGCTGTCCATGCATTGGTATGGCATGCAGGGCTTGGCATTGGGGTTAGTCATCTGCATTGGTGCAGTGTGTGGGATGGAGTGGAGTGATGGGAGTGAAGGAGATGGTATGAGATGGCATGCAGGTATGGGGCTGTGATAAGTGTTAAATGTTGACTTACCAGTGTCCAGTCATCCAGGTACTCCAGTGAGTTCCTCAGGATACATTAATGCCAAGACGTGCTCCTCCCATGCTGTGAGCTGTGGGGGAGGAGGTGGGGGTTCACCACACCACCAGTCGTCTGGATGGCGAGCTGGTGCCTTGCTGCCACAGAAAGTACCTTTCCCCATAGGTCGTTCCACCTCTTCCTGATGTCGTCCCTTGTTCTTGGATATTGTCCCATGGCGTTCACCCTGTCCACGATTCTCTGCCATAGCTCCATCTTACTTGCAATGGATATCTGCTGTACCTGTGCTCCAAACAGATGTGACTCTACCCTGACTATTTCCTCCACCATCACCTGCAACTCCTCATCTGTGAAACGGGGGTGCCTTTGTGAGGCCATGGGTGTTGTGTGATGTGTGTGAGTGTTGGGTGGTGTGATTGGGTGTGCGTAGTGGAGTGCGTGAGGTAATGGGTGTCCATGGGTGTGTGTGTATTTGTTTCAGTGGTCTTGATGACTGTCGGTGGCAATGATTTGTATTCGTAAAGGATTGTGGCTAATGTGGGGGGGTGTTTTATAGTGGTGTGAGTGGGTGGGTGTGGTGTATGTATGGGTGTCAAGTGTGTGTTGTTTGAATTGGCCAATGTTGTGTAGTTTAGTATTTGAGTGTCTGTTTTGAGCGCAACGGTGTATACTGCCAATGGTTTACCGCCATTGAATGTCTGCTGTGGTGATTCATGGGTCATGATGTGGTGGCCATTGTTCTGTTAGTGTAAAAGTATGGGTGCTGGGCCTGACACTTTAGCACTGACCTTTGGGCTGGCAGATTTGTGTAAGTGGCTGTATTCTGTTGGTTTGGTGTGTGTATGCCGAACGGTTATCCACCTCGCAGCAGTATGTTGGCGGCCTTCAGCGTGGCGGTAAGCTGGATTTACCGCCAATGAAATGATGAGGGCCTTAGTGTGTGTAAAGGCGATGTTCCCAGTAACTAACAATGAATGCACTGAATGGAGTATAAGACGATACAAAAGTGTTACCTGACGAGCCCAACAAATAGAACAAGGAGAAGAGGAGCCAATGTGGGAACTACTCAGTGGAGTCAAAAGGTCCATCGAACCTCTAATGCGCCCCTTGTAAATCAATGAGAAGAAACCAAATAAGGTTAGACGTGCTAACAGTGATGGTAGCAGAGTTTGATGGTTAGTCTCCTTCAGAGCCCATCATAAAGGCCAGGTACATGGTTAGTCTCCTTAAGAGCTCATCATAAAGAGTCCACCCAGAGATCACAGATTGGGTAGTAGAAATTGTCAAAGTTTGGAATTTCAGATTCAATGATACAAAACGGAGAGAAATGTGTCCCTAAGGACTTAGAATGACTTTCCCTGAACCTTGAAGCTTGCCAATAATTGTTTGAGATATGTTCTTGGCATTCCAGTGACAGTGTGAATGAAATAGGTTTTGCGCTTGCACAGCTTATACAAATCGCAGATGAATTGTGATGTTTGCGAGGGTTTAGGGAGTTTGCGTACTCCAAATGAAGTTGGTGAAGGAGTTTGCGTACTCCGAAGTGTGAGGGTAGGGAAGTCGTCGAACTTCATATGTTTGTGGCACTTTGTGCTAAAAAATTGTCCATGTGGTTGTTGGTATAAGGGCCCTGCAAGGTCTAAGACTCCGGATTACATTGAAAAGTGTATGAGACACTTGGTTTTTCTTGTAATTTATCTGTTTAGTAGGTCGATTGGGTCTGATCGACAAGTCGGAGCGTGAGTCAAAGTGATTGAAATAATTTTTCAACTGAGAACTGGTGAGAGCTATGTGCACCAGGACAGACCCACTGATCAGTTGAGAGGAAATTTGCGGGTCGGATTTTGCTTGTGAATCAGGGAAATTGAGAAATAAAGTGTAGCTGCTAAAGCGAAACACCATCAATGAAAAATCCATAAAGTTTCTGAAGCAATTGTGTTACCCTGCCTGTAGTAAACGGACAAATTGAGTTTTGAATTCGTTTAGTGCTTGCAATAATTTTGCATTAGTTTATTGTGATTCTGAGTTTAGGATGACAAGCTGCAAGACTTTGTCAGCCGTTGTACGTGTGAGTGTGACATCATTGGAGCAGCACTGGGATAGGTTGGTTAGAGAGAAGGGTCACACACGCAATTAGTTGAGAATGTCGGTGGAAAGGATCCTGGGATTGAAAGTCACTTCCTGATTTGATTGAAAGCAGCATAAAAGTCAGAGAAATTACATTTTTCAAAGCTCTAAAGAGTGCGCTAAGAGGCCACTGTTGGGAAAGCTACTCCTCCAGACGATACTCTCACCAATGTAGTATTTGAGGAGTGGGGTGCCGTGCCATGCCTTTGGTTAAAACAGTGGTGCAAAGCTACAGAGAAAGATGGGATTTTTGTGTTTCCTATTCATGGTACCTTTAATTTGAAGATTCTAGAGAACCTGAGGAGGGTAATGTACGGCTTAAAACCCCTCCTGAGACCAGCTAGCGGAGGCTAGATGGGACAGTAATCAGAAGTTTTGGAGATTGGACACCTTACAGGGAATTAAGTTGCTTCCTGCAATTACACAGGACAGCTAGAGAGAAAAAAGGAAAACTACCAGAAAGACAAACAGAATTCCCTCCAAGAGTAAGGAGCGGAGATCAAAAGAGTTTAGGGGATCTTTAACACTTAATGAAGAGTCAGATGATGATGAGATCATTTTACAGTTACTGAGAAATCGTCCCTCCTCGTATGCAGTGCAAAAGAGCGGTCCGAGCACCAGTGTCAACCCTTTGTAACAGGTTGTTAGACCTGACAGCCTTAGGGTGGTCACCCCAAACTTTTTGCCTGCTTCTCTTCACTTTTTTTACACTGTTTTTTTGCTGGCTTTTGACCTCTGTGCTTTTTACCACTGCTATCCAGTTCTAGAGTGCACATGCTCTCTCCCTTAAAGCATGGTGACATTGGCCCATACCCACTTGGCATATTTAATTTACTTGTAAGCCCCTAGTAAAATGCACTACATGTGCCCAGGTCCTGTAAATTAAATGCTAGTAGTGGGCCTGCAGCACTGATTGTGACACCCACCTAAGTAACCCCTTAAACATGTCTCAGACCTGCCATTGCCAGGCCTGTGTGTGCAGTTTCACTGCCTCTTCGACTTGGCATTGAAAAGTACTTGCCAAGCCTTAAAATCTACATATAAGTCTCCCCTAAAGTAGGCCCTAGGTAACCCACAGGGCAGGGTGCTATGTAGGTAAAAGGCAGGACATGAACATGTGTGTTTTATGTGTTCTGGTAGTGGAAAACTTCTAAATTCATTTTTCACTGCTGTGAGGCCTGCTCTTTTCATGGGCCAACATTAGGGCTACCCTCATAAACTGTTTGAGTGATAGATTCTGATTAGAAAGGGGTAAATAGGTCATATTTAGTATTGCCAGAATGGTAATACAAAATCCTGCTGACTGATGAGGTTGGATTTAATGTTACTATTTTAGAAATGCCACTTTTAGAAAGTGAGCATTTCTCTGCACTTCAAATCCTTCTGTGCCTTACAGCCTGTCTCCAATCCACGTCTGGGCTGGGCTGGTTGACAGCTCCCTTGTGCATTTCACCCACACAACCACAAACACAGGATTCCCAGTCACACCTGCACACATCTGCATACTAAATGGGTCTTCCTGGGCTAGGAGGGTGGAGGGCCTGACACTTACATTTCAAAGGACAGTGGCCTGCTCTCACACAATAGACTGCCAAACCCCCTACTGGGACCCTGACAGACAGGACTGTACTTAAAGCGGACCTTGTGCACTTCTAAGTCACTCTTTGAAGTCTCCCCCACTTCAAAGGCACATTTGGGTACATAAACTGGGACCCTCTCCCTACCAACTCAGACACTTTCTGGGAAAGAAACTCTGCACCAGAATGTCCAACCTGCCAAGAGAAGCTGCATGGCTGCCCAAAGGACTCACCTGGACTGCTTTGCTGTAAAGAACTGCTGCCTTGATGTTGCCCTGCTGCCTTGGCCTCTGGCTCTGCTGAGAAGTGTTCTCCAAGGGCTTGGATTGAGCTTGCCTCCGGTTCCTAAAGTCTCGGGCCAAAAAGACTTCATCTCTTCAAAGAAACTCCTTGTGCGGTGAAAATCGACACACAGCCTGCCAGAATCGACGCACAGCCTACCCCGCAGTGAGAAAACCACTGCATCGCCGACCTGGAATGACGCAGCCCGGCTCCCGAAGTGGAGATTGATGCAGCGCTAGCCTTGCGACCGGAACTTGCACAGCCCACCAGATCGATGCATTGTCAAGCCGGAATGACAAAGCCTGACTTCCTGTGAGAGGAATCGATGTAGCTCCAGATTTGCAATAGAAAGTTCCCACCATTGCCCACCGGATCGACGCATCACCTGTGACTTCAGCGCAGGAGATCAGTCCGAACACTAGTGTAAACCCTTCGGCACCAATACCGGTTAACATGACAATGACTCCAGTACAGATTAATCCTAAACTAACACAGAGCCCAATGCAGAGCAGTCTTAATCTGCCTACTACATCAGCAGCTCAAAATTCAATGCCACAGCTGAATGTCCCGAGAATTTACCCTGATATACCCATTGTAGATGCAGCAACTTTAGTGCCAGCAGGACATGTTTTCCTGAAACCAACATTGGTTCAGACAGAGCCAACTCCACTCTTACTGCCTCAAGTTCAGACAGAAACAATGCTAAAGTACACTCCTATGACAGGAACCCAGACAGAGATGATGAGCCAGAATGCGGGAATCATGCTCCCACAAAACCCGAATGTTGTACCAAGCCCCGATGCAGTGTCTGTACCCGTCACCATTGTTCCAGTCATACCGTTGTTTGCCTAGGGAAATAACAGCATAAACGTACAGGGAGTCCTGAGTCAGAATTCACTGAGAGGAGGACTCAATGAGAGCACCACAGTGGTCTCTTCTGTGGGACAGACTTTTGATGGGACAGAATCATTGTTAGACCTTAGTCCCGTCAGAGTCCCTTTGAATACTGAAACAGGGTCAAACATCAATCCCAACAATTGACTGAATGCTTAGATAAGCTGAATACCCCCACAGAATGCTTCTAGAGGAGAAGAGTATGTGAAATATACTAGACTAGGGATGGAAGCAGGTGAACATATTGAAGGAACTATGGGTATGAACAGACTTGAATCCTCTACAGGAGCAGAATTGCAATACCTGTGCCCAAAAATTACAAAGGAAGCGAGTGAGGTGCATAAAAGGTTAGCAGACTTAGCACCAAAATATTGATTGGCAGAGAATACACAGGACAGCCCAGGAAGCAAAGGAGTCTATACATGCATATTATGAGAGATTGTTGCAGGTGTTTAAACATTACAATGGTACAGAAACAATTGAGCTGAAAGATGATTCATTTTGTGTTCAGATTTGTGGAAGGACTGAGACCTGAAATTAGCCAGATGATTAAGAGTAATTTGATTTGCTTGCAAGCAAATCAGATCAATAAGGTATTGCTGTATGCAAAGTACTGTTGTGATTAGATTAAGTTGAAGCAGAGAAAGTTGAAAGAGAAGGCAATGGTGATGCAGATTAAAGCGACACAAACAGGGATGCAGGGAAATTTTCAGCAGTAGCAACAGCAGCAGCAGGGAAATGTGGTATTTCAAAATCATGTGAGAAGTAGGGGTAGTGGATGAATGGGAAATGGAAACCGTAGTCCCAACTTGGATACTGTAGTGGTTCAGAATGATGTGCGGGGAATGAAGAGATTATTGCCATGTCACGCTTGAGGTGAGATTGGACATTGGAAGCAGGAGTCTCCGATGTTGGTACAGGAAGGTGCAGTTCAGCAAACAAGTGACGTTAATTCTTTTCAAAACACAAGAGAAACAAGAATTAGAGGTCATTATCCAAATTTTCAAAGCAATGTGAATCAGATGCAAAATTTTCAACCCATGCAACAGGTGCAAATCCCATGCATGCAGATGGCTCAGTTGCGGCTAATGCAACAGCAGTTTTAATTGGTATCTAGGCAGCAAATCTAAATACCTCAAGCCCCAATGGAGCAGCAGCAGGTGATGCTTCCTTAACAGGTCACCGGTCAAAAGTTTAACCAGAGTACTAACACAGTACACACATTCCCGTTAGTGAGAATGGAATATACTAAGATTGGGTGAGTGAGAGTTCAGATAAAGAAGAATGTGTGCTTGCAGCTTCCTTAGAAGTAGATCAGAAAGGTCCATATGTGAAGTGAAAAGTAATGGGCCACAAAGTTTCATTCTTGGTTGACACAGGAGCTACACGCTCTACAGTGAGAACTGCAGAAGTTCCAAAATTGCCCCTTTCAGTAAAAACAGTCCAGATTGTAGGAGTAGTTAATCAGTATTTGACCAACCCAATAACAGAACTAGTTCAGGGTAAAATTGGCAACTTTAAGGGATTACGCATATTCGTAGTCTATGGCTCAAGTCCGGTATCCTTACTGGGAAGGGACTTATTGTGTAAAACAAGGTGTTCTATTTCTTGCTCAAATGATGGAATTGAGATTCAGACAAAGAGCGATGATGAAGGTGACCCAGCACCAGAGAACGATTGTGAAACAATAAATGAGGAGTACCCTTTGATTAGCTTCTTTACAGTATTCACAGTAAAGGACCTTCCTTCCGATTTACAAGGAACAGTTAAAGAGAAAGTGTGGGATTTGACAGGGAAAGATTTTAGCCTGATAAAAGGAGTTGAGCCAGTTAAGGTCCCAGTAAAGCCAAAAGCAATTTTTCCCTAGATTCCCCAGTATCACATGAACCAGGATATCATTGAGAAAGTTGATCCCATAGTTGCAGAATATGTGAACCAATGGGTTTTAAAAAAAGGGTTGAGCAGTCCATGTAATTCACCAACAATGGGATTGAGAAAGCCTCAATTGTCCAGGATTTGAGAAAAATTAATGATATTGTGAATAAATGTTGTCCCGTAGTGCCAAATCCAGCAGTGATTTTGTTTCAGATTCCATGCGATGCTGAATGGTTCATCGTAATAGACCTGTCACAAGCATTCTTTTCTGTACCTCTTCATGAGGATAGTCAATTTCTCTTCTGTTTCAAAGTTTTAAATTGAGTCTACTGTTGGTGTAGTATTCCTCAAGGGTTTTCAGAATCACCTTTCATTTTCAATCAGATCTTGAAAAACCTGGAGTCATTGGAAATGCCTTTCCAATCGACATTGGTATAGTACATTGATGATTTGTTGATTACATACAAAGCAAAGGAAGAGTGCAACTACGATACGATTGCCTTTCTAAATCATTTAGGAAAGAATGGTCATAAAGTGTCCCCAGCTAAATTGCAATACTGTCAGAAAGAAGTGAAACATTTGGGTCACCAGATTGAAAAGAGAATTAGTAAGATATCCAGAGAAAGGGTCAAAGCCATATTGCAGATGAGTCTCCTAGCCACACGGAGAGATGTCAGGATGGTTTTGAGAATGGTAAGCTATTGTCGCCAGTGGATTCCAAACTTTTGAGTAATTTCAAAGCCATTGCAAAAGCTGACTCACAAAGAGGTTACTGATCCCCTAGTGTTAGATCAGGCCTGTATGAAAGCACTTTCTGAATTGAGAGAGTTCGTGCAAAGCCCCGGCTTTGGGAATGCCTGACTAAACAAAACCCTTCACGTTGTTCTGTCATGAGCGTGAGGCATATTCTTTGTCTGTCTTGACTAAAGTCCATGGTGGTGTAAACAGCCCAGTAGCATATTTCTCAGCTACTTTGGACCGAGTTGCAGCAGCTTTACCAGGTTGTTTGCATTTAGTCTCTGTGGTTTGACAGAGCCTTGCTCTGTGTGAAGGTATTGTGATGGGACATCCGCTGACTATTATGGTCCCTCACTCCATTGAAGTTTTACTTACCTGAACCAAGACACATTATCTAACAAGTATCTCACTGACTCGCTATGAGACGAGCATCCTGGGGTCCCCAAATGTGTCATTGAAAAGGTGTGCAGTACTTAACTTGGCAACCTTACTCCCAAGTGACAATGTGGGAATTGAAAAATTAGACGATGTTGAACATGATTGTATCAAAGTAACTGATCTGCACAAAACGGAGACCCAATAATAGAGACACCTGATTGGAAGAAAATGACCAAATTATCTTTGTTGATGGTTCCTGTGTAAGGGATAGTACAGAAACACTGAGAGCAGGATACGCTCTATGCACAATTTCTGGTATACTTGAAGTGTCCTGGCTTCAAGGAGTATACACAGCATTGTCAGGATGAACTGTGGATTTTATAAGAAGGTCAATTGGTATTGCTGAACAGTTTGTTAACACAAAAGGCCAGATATTATCATGGTCAAGCACATGTTGCGAGGGATGCAATGATTCAATTGTTCAAGCAGAATTGGTGCAATCCAAAGTTCAGACAGGTTGCTGAAGCAGTTCGCTATTGTTGCGTCATTTGTCAACAAATGAACGAAGGAAAAGGGACAGTGGTCCATTTGAGCCACATTGGAAGAGCAGGAGGTCCATTCAGGCGAAGCAAATTGATTTTATTGAGATGCCTGTGTGTGGAGGATTGAGATATGTTTTGGTGATTGTCTCCATCTTTAGTCACTGGATTGAAGCGTACCCTACATGAAGAAATTAAAGCCTTACAGTAGCGAGATTACTGCTTAGGGAGCTAATATCACATTTTGGATTTCCGATCTCTTTAGAATCAGATAGATGAAGTCACTTCAGCAATGAAGTAATTAAATCACTATATTCAGCCTTAAACATTGAGCACAAGTTGCATTGTAGCTACCCCACTGAAGCATTAGGACTTGTGGAACAGATGAATGGTACCTTAAAATCAAGAATGGCAAAAATGTGTGCGTCCACGAATCTGAAATGGCCCGACACATTACCGTTAGTTCTGATGACAATGAGAAACACACCCGACAGGAAGACAGGACTGTCACTGCATGAGATCCTCATGGGCAGAGCAATGAGGTTGCCAGCGGTTCCTGCAAATGCTCTGTGTACATAACAGATGGTAAGGTGTTGGACTACTGCAAATTTCTGTCTGAAGTGGTTCGCTCTTTCTCTCATCAGGTGGAAGCCACCACACTGCAACCATCTCAAGATCAAGGACACAACCTGAAAGTAGGTGATTGGGTTGTGATCAGAAAACACCTGAAGAAGACGTGTTTGGAGCCTCAGTGGAAAGGCCCTTACTAGGTGGTGCTGATCACTACCGCAGCTGTGAATTGCGCTGAAGTTCCAAACTGGATCCCAGCAAGCCATACAAGGAAAGTTGCATGTCCTTTGGACAATGAAGAGGTGTTCTTGAGAGTAGCAACAACAACATGAGCAACCTCAGAGCCGGAAATGGAGGAAAGAGGAACTGAGACTGGATCTGAGCAAATCGAAAGTGGTTCAGCCACTCCTGTGAGAGACAAGGAGAAGACCTACAGGAAGGTGAAAGTCAACTAACCTCAATTGAGGCAGCAGGAAAGTCTAGTTAGAGGAGGGCTCTCCCAGAAGCACATGGTCTTGAGAGACAAAGCGAGCAAACAACAGACCCAGAGGGGGAAGGAGTTGAGGTGGATCAAAGCCACTGTGGTCTGACTCCACCTTAACCAGTTACAGGTCCGACAAAAGAAAATCCTGCAGAGCAAGAAGAAGTTACAAGTTCGGCACTGAAAAGAGCATTAACGAAAGGTTCACTGAAAGGAGATAAGTGGCCGGAGTCAGAAGCGAAAAGAAAAGAAGCAATTACAGTGACAGCTATTGAGGAGGAACCAGAAACGACAAGGAGAGAAGATCTGAGTGAAGGAGAATTGAATGGAGATCGAAAGACAAAAAGAAAGAGAATTGCAAGTCGAAGGTATGCTGGTCCTGAATGGGCATATGCAACAACAAGTGAATAGCAAAGAAAATGTTTGTCTTTTTATTTTGATCAAGACATACCAGGTCAGTATTTTGGCACTTGAAGCAAACCAATGAACTGAACTGTTCAAACTATTCGCTGAGAAAAGTACAAATAAAAAGAGACTATTGAAAATAACCGGAAAAGGACTTTTGATAACCTAATTTGACAAGATAATTTGATTTGACAAACTGCTAAACTTATTTTTGACACCCTTACCGATTTTGACAAAAGGATCCTGTAATTAAGACTGAAAGCTGTGAATAATTGCTAAAGAAGATTGAAGATTTTTGTTTTTGATTTTGCTGCATAGTTATAATTTTTCTTTTCTACTTTCGGATTCTTTACAGATCATGGGTAATCTTAGCTAGCAGGGTAGGAAGAATAGGTGCTTTAAATGCTCCAGTATTGGTTTGGCGACTGTGTGCTTGATATTTTGTCTGGTATTGATTGTGGGTATGACTGTTCTTGACAAGAGTAAAGCCAACCATACCTTAGCTTTAGAGACAACTACTGCACTCACAGAAACAGAGAAGTTTAGGTTAGAGGAGAAATATCTGCACGTAGATAATGCTCAAAGAGAACTTTCTTCTAATGTTTTCTATCGCTTCATGAGTAAGTACGTTGAGACGATGGATGCAAGAGATTGTTATGTTTGCACACAGAATCCTTCATCAGTCGAGGAAGGAGTTTCCTATCATAGTTTGCCCCTCACTTATGGGATAAGTTGTAGCCTGTTGCTAACAAGATTCTATAATCAGGAGTACATTCAGTATTTCTATTCCAATTACAATATTGTGTTTTTGTTTGTCCCTATAATTAAGTACCTGAGTAGAGTAGCTAAGCAGAGCCCTATAGAATGAAATGATTCTTTGAGCCTACATTAACCTTTGGCACTGCATATGCCCATACGAAGAATCTGAAATGCTTGCTTATACCATTAGAAAAGAGCTTCTTAGATCAGTCAGAATATAGAAACAGGGCATTAAAGGAGAAATTAGAAAAGAGTTTAGAGATATAGAACATTTAGAAATGATTATGCATTTAGAGAAATAAAAACACAAGGAAGGTTAGCTTTAGATGTGCAACACCTAGGAAAGCTTTGTGTATATATAGACCTAAATCTAGTACTGATACGTTGTTAGTGGGAACGAGTGAATGTAGACATGTTTTTGTTTCAGAATAAATGGACGTTCATGTTGAATGGACAGGATCCAGCGATTTCTGGAGTGTATTACATCTGTGGATCAAATGCCTGTTACCATCTTCCAAGAGGATGGTATGGCACATGTTACTTAGGGATAGTTTTCCCAAAGATATTTCAACTTGAGGACTTGAATTGTTTACCGAAAATGACTGAGTCTTTTCGGTAAAGAGAGAGTCTTCCAGTATAGTGGTAGATATATTTGGAGTAATAATTCAGTGAGAGTTATCCTCAATTCTACTATTCTGAATAATTCAAGGGATATTGATTATTGTGATTTGCATAATTGGAGCACAGGGAATATGTAAATTGTATCATGTGATTAAATCAAAGAAGATGAAGAATGATCAGAGGTGGGAAGAGATAAAAATGAAAAAATTTGGTAAGGGAAATTCAAAGAGGGACCAAAAATGTAAATGGGATATGTTAGACTTTTCATCCTTGGCGTGGTCTCCCTTAACTTTTTGCCTCTTTTCCCCAGGTTGATGATGTGTGCTGGACTCTGATTTTACTGTTTTTGTTACTCTGGGCACTTTACCACTGGTAACCAGTGCTAAAGTGCAAGTGCTCCTTTAAAAGATTTGTATGTAATTGGCTTATCCAGCATTGGCATATTTGATTTACTAGTAAGTCCCTAGTAAAGTGCACTGGAGGTGCCGGGGCCTGTAAATCAAATGCTACTAGTGGGCCTGCAGCACTAGTTGTGCCACCCACATAAGTAGCTCTGTAATCATGTCTCAGACCTGCCACTGCAGTGTTTGTGTGTACAGTTTTAACTGTAAATTCAACTTGGCAAGTGTACCCAGTTGGGGTCTCTGAGCTCACAATTTAAAAATACACCTTTTAGTAAAGTTGATTTTAAGATTGTGTGTTTGAAAATGCCACTTTTAGAAAGTGAGCATTTACTTGCTTATACCATTTCTGTGACTCTGCCCGTTTGTGGATTCCCTGTCTGGGTCTGTTTGACAGTTGGGCTGTTTGCACCTCACACTAGACAGTGACACAAAGGGAGCTGGGGTATAGCCTGCATATCCTGATGAGCCATCTGTGCTAGGAGGGAGGGGAGGAGTGGTCATTCACACCTGAAAGGGCTGTGCCTGCCCTCACACAATGCAGTCTCCAACCCCCTGGTGAGTGTCTGGGGCCTGGCCTGGGCAAGGCAGGATTTCACATTCAAAAGAGACTTTAGGCCTACTTCAAAGGTGAAATTGGGTATAAGAAGGGCACCCAAAACCACAGACTTTAGAAAACAGACTTTAGAAACCCTTCTAGAAACAAGAGGAACCTCTGCCTGGAGAAGAGCTGAGGAAGAAGAGCCGCCCTGCCTATGTCTGTGCTTTGTGGAGCTATCCTGCAGTTGCTGCTTCTGCCAGAGTAAGAGGGCAAAAACAGGACTTTGTGTGCCTTCCATCTTGAGAAGAAATCTCCAAGAGCTTGATTTAGAGCTTGCCTCCTGTTGTTTGAAGTCTCAGGGACAGCAACAACTTCTCTCTGCCAGCACCTGGAGTCTCTGGAGAGACTCCTACTCTGCCCTGTGGTGCCCATCCAGTTCCTGGGACCCTGAAAGGAGAAGCTGGCAGCCTAAAGAAAAGGAACTCCACGCTCAGAGCGCCGTGCAGGGAAAAGATCAAAATGACTCCGATCTGCGGCTAAAGAAACGACGCTCCGCTGGCTCTGCAGCTGAAAATCGACGCTCGCCAGAAATGCGACCGAAGAATCAACACACGGAGCAGGAGTAATGACGCGCAGCATCGCTGACGGAAGCTGGGAGATTGCAACCCGCGCTGCATGGTTTCAGACATCGTGCGGCTGGATTTCCGGCTCAAGTACCGCTGGGCTTGTAAAAACAACGCAAGGCTTGCCGGGACCTGAGAGTACTAACCGGATCGACACATCGCTCTCCTGTGGAGAGAAGAAATGACGCGGCCCAACCCGGCGAAAGGAGAAACGACGCAAGGTCCTGCTCGTGAGTGGAATCAATGCATCGTAAGCCCTTTTTGGCGCTCACTCGACCGTGCGGGGTTATTTTTGACGCACCCAAGGTACAATTTCACGCTAACAGCGCCAGTGTGTGTTTGAAACTACTTAAAGACTCTTTTTGATTTTTAATTGATACCTTGATAAGTATATGGTGGATTTTTGTTTTTTTGGTCTTGTTTTGTTTAGATAAATATTTCCTATTTTTCAAAACCTGTGTTGTGTCATTTTGTAGTGTTTTCATTAAGTTACTGTGTGTGTTGGTACAAATACGTTATACCTAGCACTCTGAAGTTAAGCATACTGCTCTGCCAAGCTACCAAGGGGGTAGGCAGGTGTTAGCTGAGGGTGATTCTCTTTTACCCTGACTAGAGTGAGGGTCCTTGCTTGAACAGGGGGTAACCTGACTGTCTACCAAAGACCACATTTCTAAGAGGATAGGATTGACAAATTTTAGCTTTCGTCATCAGAGGAGGGATTGTGAAGGGAAGGCACGACGTTGTGGAGGTAAGTGGTTTATTACTCGTCGTCCCGGCAACAGCTGCCGTTCTCTTGCCCCCCAGGTTCCACGCAGGGAACCAGAATCCCCCAACATTCTACCCAACACATCCTCCTCCTTTAAAATGACAACAAAATAAAATTTGCAGACAAATGACAACAAGCTAGGAAAAACAAAATTTATATACAACACCCTTTTCATGTTAACGCTATCAAGACATCTAAACTTACAACTAACCTGGTTGAGTCATGGAAGCTAATATATACTGTAATCTCTGAACATTGCAGGACTAGATTTAGACCTACAAGACATTCTCCTTTCCTCCCTACCATTACTGCAACACTTACTTGTCTGCACACCCATCTTGCCACTCTCATACTTAGCTTTATCTTCAGGTACAATGGAAAGGAAGGAATTATTCCATGTTTTTCCATTAGCTAAAACCACCACATGATCCTTGACCTCCTTCACTTTCATAGGAGAAGCAAAATGAGATAGCCCTTTGTGGACAAAATCCGGCTTCCTGATCCTGACTAAACTTCCTTCTTGGACATCCAAACTCTTGTGCGTACAGTCCTTGGACAGGTACTTCTTCTGTACTGCAGATCTAACATCCACCACACTTCCCATTCTCTCCAAATCAATGTTCGTCTTATCCATCCATTCTCTGTTTAATGTAGAACCCGCCACTCTACCTCTCAACAGGGTGAATGGGGTCATGTCAGTACTAATGTGTGGTGTAGTACCTATTCCCCACAAAAACTCTTCGATAGAATTCTTCCAATCTATTCTATTGATAAGATCAAGTTGCAGATTTTCCTATATGACCCTGTTGAACCTGTCTACTAGGCCATTGCTGCGGGGATGATATAGGGGTGTCGAAACATGCTTTATGCCTGCAGCTACCAAGAAGCGTTGCCTTTCTAATGACATCAGTTGTGTGCCTTTATCAGTCACCATTTCCTGTAGGGGCCCTTCCCTCGAAAACACTTCCTTGAAGAATTTGATAAACTAATCCGAACTCACATTGTCCACAAACTTTACTTCAGGCCACTTGCTAATGTAATCCACCATGACCACAGCATATTTACACGGACTACCAAAAACACCAAATGGACCGGATACATCAAATGCAACCTTGGTCCACAGTATATTCTTCACCTCTATTGGGTGCACAGGTGAAGGATACGTTGCCTGACTTTTGTCACTCAACACACAAACTGCATTCACAAACATAGGCGGTGATTCTAACCGCGGCGGGCGGCGGTCGCCGCCCGCCATGCGGTTACCGCCAAATGAACGCACCGCGGTCACAAGACCGCGGCGGCCATTCTGGCTTTCCCGCTGTGCTGGCGGGCGACCGCCAAAAGGCCGCCCGCCAGCACAGCGGGAAAGACCCAGCAACGATGAAGCCGGTTCCGAATGGAGCCGGCGGAGTTGCTGGAGTGCGACGGGTGCAGTAGCACCCATCGCGAATTTCAGTGTCTGCTAGGCAGACACTGAAATTCTTTTTGGGGCCCTCTTACGGGGGCCCCTGCAGTGCCCATGCCATTGGCATGGGCACTGCAGGGGCCCCCAGGGGCCCCGTGGCACCCCCTACCGCCATCCTGTTCCTGGCGGGAGACCCGCCAGGAACAGGATGGTGGTAGGGGGTGTCAGAATCCCCATGGCGGCGGAGCGCGCTCCGCCGCCATGGAGGATTCTCAAGGGCAGCGGAAAGTCGGCGGTACACCGCCGACTTTCCGTTTCTGGCCGCGGCTGAACCGCCGCGGTCAGAATGCCCAGCGGTGCACCGCCAGCCTGTTGGCGGTGCTACCGCGGTCATTCGCCCTGGCGGTTTTTACCGCCAGGGTTAGAATGACCACCATAATGTTTAATTGCCTTGTCAACTGCTGGCCACCAAAAATGTTCCCTCACTCTGCGTTCCATAGCATGAATACTGGGATGCTCTTCATGTGCTAAGTCTAACACCCTCTTCCGAAAAGTTTCCGGAGCCACCAATTGATCACCTCTTCGAAGTAAGTTCCCAACCACAGACAATTCCTCCTCAACTCTCTTGTAAGGAATTAGAACCTCATTTAATTTTTTTTACATCTGCCCACCCTTCTGTTATGAACTTCTTTACACATTATGGCCCATATTTATACTTTTTGACGCAAACCAGCGCTGGTTTGCGTCACAAAATTTACTGCCAGCTAACGCCATTCCTACGCGCCATGCGGGCACCATATTTAAGGATTGACGTAAGCCGGCGCTTCGGGCTGGTCAGAGTAAAAAAAAAGACTCAAACCAGGCAGCGCCAGCATAGGGGAAAATGGGGGTTGTGTGTCAAAAAATGGTGCAAGTCGGGTGTGAATCAAAAATCATGGCTCAAACCGGACTTGCACAATCTTTTGGCGCACAACCCCCATTGAAGTGACTCCTGTCTTAACAAAGACAGGAGTCATGCCCCCTTGCCCAATGGCCATGCCCAGGGGACTTCTGTCCCTTGGGCATGGCCATTGGGCACAGTGGCATGTAGGGGGGCCCAAAATAGGCCTGCCCTATGCCACTTTAAAAAAAAAAAAATAATAATACTTACCTGAACTTACCTGTACTTACCTGGGATGGGTCCCCCCATCCATGGGTGTTCTCCAGGGGTGGGCGAGGGTGGCAGGGGGTGTCCCTGGGGGAAGGGAAGGGCACCTCTGGACTGCTTCCATGGTCAGAGACCATGGAAGTGAGCCCACAGGTCCCTTAACGCCTGTCCTCACCCAGGCATTAAAAAATGGCGCACATCAGGCTGGGTGCCGTTTTTTAAGGCCCGCCTCCTCCTGTGCGTCAAAATGATGCAGGAGTATAAATAAGACGCACAGGCCTTAAAGTCATTTTTTGGGCAGGAACGCCTACCTTGCATGTCATTAACGCAAGGTAGTTTCCCGCATCCCAAAAATGACGCACACAGAGGTATTTTGACGTCCGTGGGGTCGGGCGTCATAGTATAAATATGGTGCACGTTTTGCACCGAATGTGCGTCAACATTTTTGACGCACATTCGGCGCAAACGGAGTATAAATATGCCCCTGTAAGTGCTCATCATCAACTACTGCACTCACCCACTCCACTTCCGTTCGGGCCACCTTGGATACCTCTGTAACAGAATCCACCAAACACACCATCTCTAAGTCATCTATCACATCCAAACTGCTCTCATTAGCATCCACAGGTAATCTTGAAAGACAATCGGCCACCCTACACCGGCTACGTACACAAGCTTATACGGAAATCCTTGCAACCAATATTGCCACTTGACAATACGAGGGGTAGCCCTACCACCAGCCTTTGTTGTGAATAAATACACTAAAGGTTTGTGGTCTGTTCTCAAAATTAACTCCCTTTCCCATAGAAAGTTCGTAAAATATTGCACACCCCACCGCAATGCCAATGCCTCATTCTCTATAGTGCAGTACATATTCTCAGCCCCCCTCTAGGTTCATGATGTAAATGCTATAGTCTCTTCACTTTTATTGCTACATTGCTGCATTAGAACTGCACCCAACCCTGTATTACTTGCATCACTGGTAACAATGCACACATCATTGATGTCAAAGACCTTAAGTGGATGCGCATCTGCAATGTCTCTCTTAATTTCTGTAAAACACCTTGCACACTCCTCATTCCAAGAATACTTTGCGTTTTTCTTCATAAGATTTCGAAGGCATGCCGTCTTATCTGAAAAATTACAAACAAACTTTGCATAATAATCTACTAGACCAAGGAACGACTGTAGTTTGTCTTTGTCAATCGGTTCAGGTGCATTTTTTATAGCACCTAAGATTTTTATTTTGGGTTCTGCACCCTTCTCAGATACATGATGTCCCAGGTATCTACCCCACTTTGTTGGAATTTGCACTTGTCCTTCCTCAAAGTTAATCCACATGTTTTAATGATCTCCAATACTTCCATTACCCTTGCAACATGTATCACTCTATTCTCTCCAAAAATTTAAATATCGCCCTGAAAATACACGACCCCCTGTAAACCCTCAAACAATCTATCCATTAACCTCTGAAAAACTGCAGACGCTTCAGAAACTGAACACCCTTTCTGGAGTCACAAATGAGGTGTGATGTATTGAATCTCTGCTCAATTTAATTTGATGGTAAGCTGATGAAACATCGAGTGAAGTGAAAAATTTCATCCCACCCAACATCAACAACATTTAATTTATATTTGGTAAAGGTTGTTGATCAATCCATATATTCGCATTGAGATCGCTCAAGTCAACACACAATCTTAAGGATTTATCAGCCTTACGCGCCAGAACCACAGGGGCTAATCATTCCGATCCTTCAATGGCTTCAATGATTCCCAGGGAACATAGTTTATCCAATTCTTTTTTCTTAGTTCCGAGCGTAACCCTAACAGTACTCAACGTACCTTGTGTGCTAGTACCTTGGCACCCTATTTTAACACAATACGATGTTGGAACCCATTAAGTTTCCCTAGTTCCTCTGTGGCTACCTCTGGATATTCTTTGATCCAACCTCTACACACACTCAGATTCTCCTGGCATACAACCTCACTCTTGCAAAAAAACATATCTGGATGATTAGGATCTGAAATGATTCCCAACTTCCCCTGTTCATCCCAACCCAACAGATTGATTTAATCTTTTACAACGTACACAGGACCTACAGCACACTTCCCATCAAATTGTATGTTTGCCTCAAATTTTCCCATCATCTCCACTCTTTTCCCACCATACGCAAATATTTTTATGTGACATGTAACACAGATTGTCAATCATGCCAATATTTTTATGTTTCATGTAACACAGATTGTCAATCATGCCAAAATCCGTTACGTTCATCAATGTGAAAAGCGAACCAGAATCAGCCAGAAATTTCATGTCTTTGTTATTGACTGTAATGATGCACAATGGTGTTTTCCTCTTCTGAGCCACTGCCATCGACGATATTTCCATGGTTCAGTCCCATTCTGGTCTAATCGATGAAAGCATAAGCACTTCGTTATTGTCCTCTTCAGAATCACAATAGCTGTTTTCTAGCATCTTCACTGCCTGAAGTGTTCCACCTTTAGTGCCGATGCTTGCTTTACAAACAGGTGCAAAGTCTCCCCGCTTTCCACACTTAGAGCAATTTTGGTTGACTGCTGCACAATACTTGGAGTTACCCATGTACAACTTGCTGCTGCAACGGAAACATAGAATCAGTCCCATCTCCTCTGTTACCCTAGATAGTGAAACTTCAAGCTCCTGATGTGGCTTTGTCTTGCCCCCCTTCGAGGTTTGACTCAACTAACGTTTAACTTTCAAGTGTTTTACTTCCACAGCCTTGGCTCCTTCATTCATCTCTCTCATACAATATTGAGAGTGTTCAATGTGTCTAGCTATTCGTAAAGCAGTTTCCAAATCTGGATCATCTGTGGCTAAAAGTTTTTCTTGCACTTTCCTGTTGTTCGTTCTCTCAATAAGTTCATCCCGGATGATTTCATGTATCAACTCCCTTTGATTACAACATGTTGCAAGAGTTCTTAATGCAGCCACAAAGTAATCTATCGACTCTCCTTGAATTTTCACACATTGCAGGAACCTATGTTGTTTGAGAACTATATTTTTCCTCTGGTTGAACCTCTTATTTGAGTATTTATAACTGTTGCATACTCATCAATGGTGGAAGTAGTTTCTTGTTTATTATCTGCCGCTACTTAAACATTGACAACTTCTGGAGGCAATGTTTTCAAAATGTTCCTGCCTTCCGCACTCAAATTGTATATCAATAAGGATTTCTTCTTTTTAGGTGTGAACGTGTCTCCGTCAATAGCTGCTAGGTACGCCTCAAAAGTCTCCTTCCAAATTTCCCATGGTACAACTGGTGTACCTGCCACCTGCATGAATGGTGCAGGTGCAAGTATTTAATCCATTTGTGCATGGCCAAAGGGGTCATGGTGCGTGGAAATTACTGACTCCCAAGATTATTGATCCTATTGATTGTTATTGTTATTGATTGTTATTGAAACTGAGTCTTATGGTGGGAACTACTCTAAGCAAAGTGAAAAGGTCTATCGAACCTCGAACGCGTCCCAATGAGAAGAAACCAGATAAGGTAATACGTGCTAACAAATACAATGCAGCATGCATCCAAAGTAGGAAGAACGATGATAAAAGGAAAACATTTCTTCACATTCCTATGCTTAAGAACATTTTGTACAAATCCCTGCCTATGACTTTTTGCAGATAGCAATATGTGTCAAAAATGTTTGGTGGTTCCATTGCAATGCCCATGTGGCACTCATGGAATGCCCCCTTGATGCAAAGCAGCACTTAGCACAGCTTTGTGTTACTTTTGGAAACTACCCATCGAAAATCCTGATTTGTGTTGGATAGTACATCCCAGCAAACCACTTTGTGTAAGGTTGACGTAAGACACAGAGGCACGATCAATCAGCAGTTCCAATCAGTTCATGATTACCGGTTCACTACAGTTCTGTTTTCTGGATGGCCCGACTGGGCGCTTTTAGGACTTGCATGTTGAATGCTATTAGATATTTGGATAGCAGGACTGACAAAGCTATAAATATGTGATTTGATGTTCCTGCCTTGTGGCATAAGCATCAGACCAAATACTAAGAGTTTGTATAAATTGTGCCGTGACTAGATGTCTATTTCTCATCTGTCACCTATTTCCAGAAAGGGCTAATCAGTGGGTGCGACAACACCAAATGAAAGAACAAGACTTCATCACCTTTAAGCCTAGAACTGTCTTTGGAACTCCTAGATGTTATGTATCAGATAGTTTTGGTGCATATAGATAATTTGGAGAAGCTTAAATTTAGGTCTTAGTTATGTACCCAATGATCTCAAACAATCTATTCTGACAGTTCCTCTCCTAAATTAGATTCCCATTTTATGTTCAGCTCAACAAAGATTTGATATTTCCACGAATGGCCCAATAAGGGCTGTAATTACCCTCTTAAATTGTCCGATGTATGCAAACAGCACAGTACTTCATTGTGGGCAGGTTCGGACTGCTCACACCACCAGGTTGCATCGGTTGCAATAACTGATGACTGTTAAGTCAGAAATTGTCCAGCTGGAACATCATTCTCGTACTTAGTAATGGAGAGGTCTATCAGGGTCTCAGATCCATGCAAGTCACCCCATCCATTTCAGTTCAGCATCTGCGCACAGTAGGATATCCATTCTTTCTACCAGCACACAGAATATAAGAAGACGTTATAAGAGTAACTCGAGATATATTCTGCCTTCCGGAGACCTCTGCTTCAGAAATATACTTTGCTGTCTGCCATAGGGCTCGAGATGAGGAAAGAGGTGTGCAAAATGGAAATTAATTATTTAGTGCTATATTTTAGAATGAAATACGTCCTTGTCTCAATTTTTGATGCAAAGACGTATTTCGTTGTTAAACATAGCATGAAAAAAAGTACTGCAAGCAACAGTCACGCCCGGTCTAGCTGTTCACCTTACTCTGCAGCTGGTAATTACACAACATGGCATACATTTGGGGATTTCACATAACAAGCATAATGCAAAATTACACAAATTACTCCCTCGTGATTTACATTTCATCCGGGCCTAATGAGGAGTTATGCCTAGGCTCGTCAAACAGGGCTGCTGCTACCGACCTGGTGCCTAGGTCTGTACCAATATACACTGCTTCAGTGAACCCTCAGAACATAAACAAGGAGCAATGATGAACACCAAAGCACAAAGGGTTATAGATCTAGTTACAAACAATGGTTCCCATGGTTTCATTTAAAATATTTCAGTAGCTCTTGATACATACCTGTTTGTCTCAAATGAGTTGATACGAACAATAGCACTCACAGTTATGAATCCTCTAAGCATTTTTGAAAAAAAGTTTATACGGGCGATAAACAATTCAAAAGCAGTAGCTGGTACACTTTCTCATTAATCAGAGCAAAGTTCTAGTGGTTCATGCAGTTAAATAGAAATTATTTTCGGACCCAGAACAAGGTTTTTGTCAACGTTTTGACCAGCAAAATTGGTTGAAAATCTGTATCCCAGCTTCATTGCAGGTAAACATAACTGAGAAATAAAAAATTGAAAATCTAATCAAG
The DNA here is from genome assembly GCF_031143425.1 of Pleurodeles waltl. Lineage (NCBI taxonomy): Eukaryota > Metazoa > Chordata > Amphibia > Caudata > Salamandridae > Pleurodeles > Pleurodeles waltl. The sequence continues at coordinate 1,036,560,983 of NC_090445.1, forward strand.
TGAATACAGTGACAGACAATTTAAAAACGCAAAAAAGCACCTGGTCGCTTACCACAACATCAATGGATGGTGGAAGTCAGAAGCGGGGGAGGGAGGAATATTCCCATCTCTTTGGGTCAAAAGGAAGCTTGTCAAATTTCACAAGACCCAGTGACAATCAAGACCTCTGTTTTATTGGCATTCAGCTTTAATTTGTTGCTCCCAAACCATTCCCAGAGGCACCTCGTAGATTGCTGAAATGGAGAATGTAAGTCACAATGGGACCACAAGGCATCATTCTTTAGTTGGATTCCATGTCCCAGGAAACACAGGACCCTAAGAAGCAGTCCTTGTATCGGCCCACAGCTGCTCTAAATGACTGTGCCCGTCCTGCACCTGTCAGCGACAGGAGGAGGAAGGGCAGGGCCAGCCCCATTGGCTCTGCCTTAATGCCCACCTGGATTGCCTTTTGTAAACCCATGTTTGTGGGATCGCAGATAGAGGCATGATGCCCATGTGTAACTAGTGATAACGCACCCCTTTATGACTCGTTTTAGGCCAATGAATCTTTTGACCCTGATTGAAGACACCTTAGGACGAGATAGCTAATCAACATGTCAATCAATACATCAATAATATCATCAATATTTATTATAACAATGCAATTCACCTTAGTCAGTGACATTTAATAAAACTCAGAAACCACCATGACCTTTCAGTCATGAATAACCACACCAGTTTAGTATAAGTTTTGTGATATTTATTCCCTATTAATTACAGTTCTACTTGCAAGTTTATTAATCTCAAAACCAAGAAGCACATTAGCATGGTCACGATATTGCAACTGTGATAAGATTTCATCAAAGCAAGAATCTCGAATATTAGAACATAACACGGCGTCAACATAGGTTATCCTTAGCAGAGTAACATGAGCGCATTATTCAACAAATCATAGATTTGGTCATTTGTCTATTTGCGTCAGTTTAGTGAACCCTCTTAACTAACCTCGAATTAGCATTGGCATGTTGGGCTTCATGCAAAACAATTTTAGTAACACCAATTTGGAAAACATCTAGCTATGGCCTCTGTCAAAAGTGAAGCAGTTGGTACCTAGAAAGGAAAAGCAAACAGACAATCACAATGTCATTGTCATATTGTACCCTCCGTCTTTGGGTCAGCACTCAGGTTCTGTCTTCGTCCTCAGGACATCAGTTGGTTCGCCATCAGCCAGGAACTCAGCTCAGGCAGGAAGGCCAAAGGGTACTTCCCTCATAAGGAGGTAAAGTATAAACGGGCAATCTAAGGGCAAGGATGGTTTAAGTAAAATTTAGCAAGGTCACTAAACAAAGTGACAAAGTGTCTGGATCATAGCAAATCGCATCAGCATCTCCCCTAACTAACTCCTAGTCTCCTATTCTCCATTCTAAACTACTTCCTGGTGTCAAGGGTTTTTATCCCATTTTTGTTGTACATTCCCCTAAAATTTGGTTGGACAAGGGGTTACACCCCACTATCTCCCTCCAATTAACTTAAAAATAGCTCATCAAATTTGTCACCCCATAACAGTTCTCACGTAGTTTATTGGCCCTTATGATTGACGTCTTTAGCAGGTGGAATGTCCGGTATGATTTCATCCTCTCGTGGTCCTTTGCACATCTTCAGTCAGTGGCTCCATTGTCTGTACCGGTTCAGGCAACCTTGTACCTACGAGTGATCTACAGTGTTGCATTCAGCTAAAAAATTTCTAGAAGCAAGATGAATTTCATGAGAACGGATCTACTACAGCTACATTCAGCTTCTAGCTTTGGAAAAAACAAGAGTTCATGTCCTTTAGCAAGTCAGCACACTGCAGGTTAGAAAAACACATTTAATATAAGAGTCAGGCAGCTAGGCCTCAACTCATGCTAACTAAGGCCTAATGATTTATTAGCAAAACTTTAGCAACATAACCTTTAACACATAACCTTTAACAATTAGTATAAAACTATCTCTTAATATAATAATTCATCATTATTAGTCATTTTCATTAGTCCCCGTATACATTGGTGGCCACTCCCCATGGGCACATTTCAAGCGCACGTTTTAGCAAAACATATTAATACATTTTCTATGTGGCATTATTATACATTAATTCATAAACATTTCATGTTAATATTGATTATATAAGCTACGCTCTCTCACTAGCATGTCTCCCTCTACCAAAAGTTATCAACGGTAAAATAGGTAAAAGGAAGCCTACTGAAGCAGTGCCAGGCAGGGGAAAATTGCCAAAAATTAGGAAAAGGGAGGGGGAGATAATTGTTGACCTAGCTTTTGTTTTGTTTTGTCAGATTTCTTTTTATTTTTTAATTAACTTTGCAAGATAACCATAATCCTAATAAACAAATCAGACAATCAATAGACCCCCTAATATTTTTGCAAGAACCCTGTTCCAAATATTACTAAACCAATCCCCTACTCTGGTAATTCCTCTCCCAACTTTTTCCCAAACTCTAGGTTCCTTCAGCTCTTTCAAATCTGCACTATCTCTTGTTAGGTTAGTAAGCATACCTCTAATCTTTTTGCTATTATCTGGTATGAACGCACAACAATGGCGCTCGTTAAGCATCTTACAGACTCTGCCACTCTTTGCTAAAAGAATGTCCAAAGCAAGCCGGTTTTGAAGAGTCATAGCTCTTTCTGCAGCAAGTTCAGAATCCATCAGGAGTTTAGCCCCTGTGAAGTTTGTCAGCATGTTATCCACAATAGTAGACAACTTTCGAATCTTTATGGAGTTTAAGAGAACCCCTACTGAAGGAATTATGGCTCCAAATATGTCACCAACGACAGCAGCCTCTGTCTCTCTCTTTTGTCTAGTATTTTGTAATTCAGACATTTTAGGAATTTGCTTTAAGTCATCAATCTGGTATATCTTTGGGAAAACTATTCCCAAATAACATGTCCCATACCATCCTTTAGGAAGACGGTAATAAGCATTAAGCCCACATATATAATAGATGCCAGGGATCCTGTCCATTTAGCATGAATGTCTATTTACTCTGCAACAAAAACACATGCCTGCACTCACTCGTTCCCACAAATAAAGTGTCATGCTCAGATTTCGGCCTATATATACAAAGCCTACCTACATGTAATACATCTATAGCTAATTTACCCTGTGTCTTTATTGCGGTGTAAGCATAATCATTTGCAAGCATGCGTTTTTCGAATCCCTTTTCTAGCCTTTGTTTCAGCGCTTTGCGTCTATCATCAGTATGATCTAAGAAGCTCTTCTTTACAGGTGTTAATAAGCAGGTTAGATTATTGCGGTGTGCATAAGCTGTCCCAAATGTTAGTGTCGGCTCAAAGAAGCCCCTAACTAATTTTATGCTGTGTTTTTTAGCTAATTTGTTTAGAAACTCAATCACAGGCACAAAAGAAAACACTACTTCTAAGTTAGAGTAGAAGTATTGCACATGTTCTTGGTCATAGAATCTTGTTAATAGCAAACTACAGCTTATCCCATATGTTAGTGGAAGACTATAGTAAGTGACCCCTTCTTGTACTGACGTAGGAATCTTTGTGCTTACATAACAATTCTTTGCATCCATTGTGTCAACATACTCATTCAGCAAGCGATAGAAGACATTAGTAGATAGTTCCCCTTTTGAATTAGTTTGTGCATGTAAGTATTTTGCATACTGCTCAAACTTCTCCCATGGTGTTAATGTAGCAGTGTCAGAATTTGAAGCATTGTTAGTTACTTTCTTATCTATCCATGGCATACCCACAATCACACCTATAATTATTATTGCACACACAATACCTAGGATGGCACTCAACCAACCACACATTCTACCCTTCTTACTATTACTTTTAGTGGAACTCATGATCTGTAAAGAATCAGATAGCAGAATAATACAAAGCAAACAATCAACTTGAGGACGATATAAAAGCCTCTTTATTTTTTTTATTTTTTTTTATTCTTCTTTCTGTGCAAAAAGTCTCTATTTCTCAGCAAGTATTTACAGTGTTTCACCTACTCCAGGACCCTTTTTGTCAAATCGGGTTTAGCAGTTTGTCATAAACGGTTTTTTAAAGTCAATTCAGGTTTTCGGTGTCATATCCAGTGATTTATCAGTCTCTTTTTTCTCAGCTTTACAGCTTTCAATTTCAAATTTCAATTTAACACAGTCTCTTTCTAAAGTTGAATTCAGGTGCCGTAGTATTGACCTGGTACCTCCCGATCAAAACAGAACGCCAAGAATTCTTGTTGCCATTCAGCTGATGTTGCATACGCCCATTCAGGACCTGCGTACCTTCTGTTTGCAACTCTTTTTCTTTTCAGTCTGCGTTCACTCAGCAACTCTCGTTCACTGAGATCCTTTTTTCTGGTTGTGTCAACTTCTTCCTCTATTGTGTCTCCATGGACCACTTTCTCTATTGCCGTTTGTGGCTTCGGCCAGTTATCTTCTTTATGTGCTTTCTTCCTGCATGGCGTTTCAGAACATTGAACAGTGCCCTCCTCTTGTGCTATGGTGTTTTCTCTTGACGGACCTGCAAGCGGCTCAGGAGGTGTCGGTGCACTTTGACCTCCTTCTGCTTCTTCCCCCTCGTCTTCAGGATCTGTTACGGGCTCAACTTCAAACCTGTATCCGTCTGCTTCTGGGAGAACCTCTCTTTGTGTCGGTTCCCCTGTTACCTCAGCTGAGATAGGCTCACTGTCACCCCTCTGGAACTCACTTTGAGTGACTGAGCCGTCCTCAGTGGGCTCTCCTTCAGTCTCAGTTCCCCTTTGAATACTCTCCGACCCTGAGACTTTCTTCTCTGCAGTTGTTGTTTTGGACACTTCAAGTTCCTCATCAGTTGGACACGTCACCTTCTTTGTATGACTGGCATGTATCCAGTTTGGAACGCCTGCACACTTCACAGCCGTGGTTGTTGTCAGTAGAACTTGATATGGTCCCTTCCAACACGGCTCCAAACACGACTTCCTCAAGTGTTTCTTGACAACCACCCAATCACCGGCATTCAGGGTGTGACCTGGATCACTTATCAGTGGCAATGTGTTAGCCTCCACCTGGTGAGAGAAAGAGCGGACCACATCAGCCATACCCTTGAAGTAGTCCAACACCATATCATCCGTGATATTCACAAGAGCATTTGCAGGCACTGTGGGTAATCGCATAGCTCGACCCATTAGAATTTCATGGGGAGACAGTCCTGTTTTCTTGTCAGGTGTGTTTCTCATTGACATCAGTACTAAGGGCAATGCATCTGGCCATTTCATATTTGTAGCTGCACACATTTTTGCCATTCTCGACTTTAAGGTACCATTCATCTGTTCCACTAGCCCTGATGCTTCAGGGCGATAGCTACAATGCAGCTTCTGCTCAATGTCCAATGCAGCACACAAGAGCTTAATCACCTCATTGTCGAAGTGTCTGTCCCTTTCTGATTCTAAAGAGATCGGGAATCCGAAACGTGGTATTAACTCCCTAAGCAACAGCTTTGCTACTGTGAGGCTATGATTTCTACTTGTAGGGTAAGCTTCAATCCAGTGACTGAAAACACATATAATCACCAACACATACCTCAAGCTTCCACACACAGGCATCTCAATAAAATCCATCTGCATCTTGCTAAACGGACCTCCAGCTCTCCCTATGTGGCTCAAAGTCACCACGGTCCCTTTTCCTGCATTCATCTGCTGACAGATGATGCACCTGTGACAGATGACCTCTGCGGCTTGTCTGAATTTCAGATTGAACCAATCGATTTTAAACAACCTGATCATTGCGTCTCTCCCAAGATGTGCTTGACCATGGTATAACCTTGCAAACTGCGACAAAAGACTGTTTGGCAAAACCATTTTCCCCTCTTCTGAGACCCACAAGTCATCAGACATTTGTACACATTGCATTCTTTGCCAGGAGCGTTTATCCTCTCTGCTAGCACGACCCCCCTGCAGTGATCTTAGCTCATCTAATGTATCAACCATTCTTAATGCAAAGTTTAAGCATGTTTAATTTTCAGTTTCAGGTAACAATTCCCATTGATTTCGGAACGATATACAGTTCAATGCGCAAAACCTTGCGACTTGATCTGCATAGCCGTTTCCCATTGACACAAAGGGGGTCATTTTGACCCTAGCGGTACGGGACCGCCAGGGCTAAAATGACAGAAGCACCGCCAACAGGCTGGCGGTGCTTCCAGGCGTATTACGACCGCGGTGGAAGTGCCGCGGTCGCACCGCCGGGGCCGGCGGTTTGCCGACATTTTAGCCCCAGCGGTGATAATCCGCCAGGGCAGTGCTGCAAGCAGCACTGCCCTGGGGATTATGACTCCCCTACCGCCAGCCTGTTTCTGGCAGTTTGCACCGCCAGGAAGAGGCTGGCGGTACGGGGAGCCGTGGGGCACCTGGGGGCCCCTGCACTGCCCATGCCACTGGCATGGGCAGTGCAGTGGCCCCCTGACAGGGCCCCATGCGGCTTTTCGAAAAGCACGGCGGGTGCAACTGCACCCGTCGCACGGCCGCAACACCGCCGGCTCCATTTGGAGCAGGCTCCCATGTTGCGGCCCACATCCCCGCTGGGCCGGCGGGCGGAAACTTGGTTTCCGCCCACCTGCCCAGCAGGGATGTCCAAATGGGCACCGCGGGAGTGCGGCCGCATTGGCAGCTGCCCGGTGGTTACAGCTTGGCGGGCGGCGGTAGCCGCACGCCAATGTTGTAATGAGGCCCAAAGTCTTGTGACTTAACATGAGCATTGCATTTCACCACGGCAATTTCAAGAGGTAACTGAATCGCATGCAACAAATCCTTAATCTTTCGCCATTTTTCACTGGTGAACCAGAAGAGGTCATGAAACCCCTCTGTGACCATAGTTGGCCAAAATCATGTACAATGCCAAATTCGGATCTGCTGTCAGTGTAGATAGTGACTTTCAGGTTCTCAGCTGCGTGGCATGCCTTAGTAAGGGCAATTAATTCAGCCACTTGTGCAGAGTACACTCTTTTGAGCCAGGAAGCTTCTAGAATACCGGTGATTGTACACACAGCATACCCAGCTCTCAGTACTCCTACTGAGTCTCTCAAGCATGAACCATCAACAAACATAATGTAGTCATTTTCTTCTAACTGGGTATCTTTGATGTCAGGTCTTGGTTTCGTGCATAGTTCTGTTACCTCAAGACAATCATGTTCTACTTCCTCAGTATTATTAATTTCTGCATTTTCAACAGGAAGTAAAGTTGCCGGGTTCAATACAGTACATCTCTTGAGGGACACATTGGGCGACCCCAGTATGATTGTCTCATATTTAGTTAACCTAGCATTTGTCATGTGCTGCGTCTTGGTTCGGGTTAACAGAATTTCAACTGAATGAGGAACCATTACTGTTAAGGGATGTTCTATCACTATGCCTTCACACTGTGTGAGGCTTTGACCAACTGCTGCAACTGCATGCAAACAACCCAGTAAGGCTGCTGCGACTGGGTCCAAAGTAGCTGAAAAATATGCTACTGGGCGGTTTGCACCTCCATGGACCTGTGTTAAAACAGACAAAGAACAAGCATCACGTTCATGGCAGAACAGTAGAAAAGGCTTTGTGTAATCAGGCATACCTAAAGCTGGTGCCCTGCACATGCTTTCCCTCAATTCCATGAATGCCTCCATCTCTTTCTCGGACATGATTATGGTACCTGGGTCATCCTGGACCTCCTTAACTGTCAGTTTCACTAATGGTTTTGATATAATCGAGAAGTTGGGAATCCACTGACGACACTAGCCCACCATTCCCAGAAACATCCTGACATCTCTCTTGGTTGTCGGGGGATTCATCTGCAGTATGGCTGTCACCCTTTCTTTGGATATTCTCCTAGAGCCCTTTTCAATTAAGTGACCTAAGTACTTAACCTCTTTCTGACAGTATTGCAGCTTCTTTGGGGACACTTTATGTCCGTTCTTTCCCAAATGATTCAGTAAGGCAATTGTGTCATACCTGCAGTCATCTTTTGTTCTGGACGCAATTAACAAGTCATCAATGTACTGCACTAGAGTTGAACTGAAAAGCAGTTCCAACGACTCTAAATCCTTCTTCAATATCTGATTGAAGATGGAAGGTGACTCAGAAAACCCTTGAGGAATTCTGCACCAACTGTACACCCTATCCAGGAATTTGAAACTGAAGAGAAATTGGCTGTCCTCATGAAGAGGCACCGAAAAGAATGCTTGAGACAGGTCTACAACTGTGAACCATTCCGTATCACACGGAACCTGAAACATGATTACAGCTGGGTTTGGCACTACGGGGCAACATTTTACCACTATCTCATTTATTTTCCTTAAGTCATGAACAATTCGAACTTTCCCACAAGGCTTTTTCAGACCCATTATTGATGAATTGCACGGGCTACTCAGCACTTCTTTTAGAACCCCTTGTCTCACAAAGTCCGCAATTATCTGTGCTACCTGGATGAGGACATCTTGTGCCATGTGGTACTGCGGTACCTGAGGAAACACTGCATTCGGCTTTACTTGTACTTTAACCGGTTCTACTCCTTTTATCAGTCCCACTTCTTTTCCTGTCAGGTCCCACAGTTTCTCTGTCACTATTCCCTGCAACCCAGGTGGTAAGTCAGTCACTGTAAGCATTGGGAATAAGGTTATCAAAGGGTATTCCTCATTTGCAGTCTCCGTTTCTAATTCTAGAAACTGGGCATCGTCCCCTTCATCATCACTGTTTGTCTGCACTTCAATCCCTTCATTGGAACAGGTAATCGAACATCTTGTTTTGCACAATAAGTCTCTTCCCAGTAGGGATATGGGACTCGAATCACAGACTACAAATTTATGTAATCCCTGAAAGTTGCCAATCTCAACTTGGACCGGATCTGTAATTGGATTTGACAGGAACTGATTTGCTACTCCTACCACCCTTATGGTATGCCCTGAAAGTGGCAACTTCGGAACCTCTGCACTTCTGACTGTAGAGTGTGTAGCTCCTGTGTCAACCAAGAATGAAACCTTATGTCCCATTACCTTTCCCTCTAGATAGGGACCCCTCTGATCTACCTCTAAGGAGGCTGCAAGCCTACACTCCTCACTGTCTGAACAATCATCCGACCATTCATCGTTTATTCCATCCTCACCACGCAATGGGAACTGTTGTATTGTGTTATTTTGACTCATCATTTGGCCTGTGACCTGTTGAGGAAGCATCACCTGTTGCTGTCCCATTGGACCTAATGGCATTTGCATTTGCTGTCTAGGTACCATGGGAACCTGCTGTTGTACCTGCTGCATTTGTGCTGATTGAACACGCAGCATTTGCATTTGCTGCACGGGCTGTAACCCCTGCATCTGAACCATGTTATTCTGGAAGTTTTGATTTTGGCCCCTCATTTTTGGACCCCTCACATTTTGAAAAGTACAGACATCATTGCTTTGTTGAGCAACACCATCCTGCACCACCATTGGGCATTCCCGCTTCCAATGCCCCACGCCCCCGCACGGGTGACATGGTGACATCTTTTCCATCCCCTGCACATCATTTTGAACCACAACAGTATTCAGGTCTGGACCACGGTTCACAAAACCTCAACCTCGGCCTCTCGGTTGTGTCTGAAACATGCCGATTCCCTGCGGTTGCTGCTGTACCATCTGCTGTATTCCGTTCCCCTGCATCCCTGCCTGAGCTGCCTTAATCTGCATCACCATCACTTTCTCCTTCAACTTTCTCTGCTTCAACTCAATCTCGTCACTACATTATTTCGCGTACTGCAACACCTCATCAATCGACTTCGCTTGCCAACAGATTAAATGATTCTTAATCATCTGGCTAATCTCTGGTCTCAGCCCTTCAACAAATCTGAACACAAGATGATTCATGTCTTTCAGCTCTATGGTCTCAGTGCCACTGCAGTGTTTGAACGCTTTCAACAATCTCTCATAGTATGCATGAATCAACTCTTTGGCCTCCTGTGAGGTTCGATCGATTTTCTGCCAATCGGTCACTTTTGGTGACACTTTCTGCTTCAAAATCTCAATCACTTTACGATAATACTTCATCACCTCCTCAGATGGTGCTCCAGTCACCTTATCCCTTGCCGGTTCCTGTGTCGGCCAATCCACACCTCTCTTGCACTCAAGCCATAAATCAGGTGGAACTATAATCTCAAACAGGGTATTCAAGTCCTCCCAGAGACATTTCGCAAGCTTTACAAACCTATCCGTCTGTTGGTACCACTCTATCGGCTTCTCCCTCAACCTAGGATAGTCATTTGTAAATGACAAAATATCACCCCTAGACCATGGTACATGGACTAGCACCCATCCGGCTGTTTCTCTCATTGGTAACATTTTTATTGTCCCTGTGTCCGGTGCGGCTTTAGTTCCAGACTTTCGCCTTTCTCTTTATCTCTCTTCTTTGCCCATCTGCCTTCCCACTTCTCTAAGGCTCCCCAAATTTGAGCACTTTGCAGTATTTCTTTAAGGTGCGCTTTCATTTCGGTAGACCTCATGTGATCAAAATATTTAGAATTGAAGACTAATCTGTTGCTTCTTTTCAAATGTTTAGTATTCTCAATGTCTATGTCGTATTTGTCTGCCAGGTTTGCCAACCTCTAGTGCACCTTGCCCACTTCTTTAGTGATTTTGGGGTACAGATACATCAATTCTGCTTCTGTGTATGACTCTAATCTGTTCACCCCCATTGTTCCTTCCACTAGTTCTGCAGCTTCCACACCCAGTCTTACAAAATTTAAGTATTCATCCCTCTCTGACCTCTCTGAGGTTGCCGCAGTAGTTTGTGAAGCATGGACCTTTTCTAACCACTCATTCAATTGTTGCGCGGAAAAGCCTTGCAACAAAATGTTTCCTAACTGCATCAATGGTGTCTGTGTCGTATTTGTACTCATTGTCTGTGGGGCTAGCACACTTAACCCTGCTTGCCAAATTGCCTCCAAAGGAGCCCCAATCAGACTGAGGTCTAACAAAGACCTGAGTCCTTCTGCTGCTTGTTCTCTCAGAGTCATTACTTGGGGGGTTCCTGTGAACCCTCCTCTTATTGCCTCTTGGGTCATTATTCCCTGATCACACACGCCAGGCTTACCTTGCTCATACAGCGGTACTAGTGGACCAACAGTAATTGACAATGATATAGCAGCTGGGGACTGACCAACCCCCAAACCATGGGGAGCATTAACTCCCATAGCTTGATTCATCATGGGGGCTGTAGCTACTGACTGTGGTCCTGCAACTGCATTATAACTCGGAACCAGCTGTTGCTGCGGCTGGGGCAGCAATTGCGGAGTTGGCTCAATCTGCACTAGCTTTGATCTCGTTTATATCAGATCAGGCGGCACCATCAGATTCGTATTTGTCTCTAGTACTGGGACGTCTGGATAGAGCCTCTGTATCGGCGGAGTTTGCAACTGTATCTGCGTGTCTGGTGCAGTGGGTACACTGACACTATTTTGTATCAAAACCGTATCACTTGTCTGCACTGTATTTGTAATTCCCTTACTCTGTGCCGGATCCTCAGGACCGGCACTAGTGCTCGGAGCAGTGTCATTTATGGCATATGGTGGCGGGCGATTATGTAACAACTGATTGTCTGAATCATCTTCATCTACCCAGGATCTCTGAGTTTCCTTTGGCCTGCTAGAGCCCTTGTCTGTCTTACAGGTGGCTTTCTTTCCCTGCATCTCATCTTCCTGGGTTATTGCCGGAAACAATTTAAGTCTGTCAACTATTCCTCTTCTCCACATTCTACTCTCATTGTCCCATCTTGCCTCCGCTAGAGTCTTTTCTGCCCTTTTCATTCTCCTTTCAAATTTTTGCTGTCTTTGTCGTTTGGCCAATAAATCCCAGACAGCTAATGCCTCATACTGAGCTCGTCTCGGAGGTGGCTTTTGTACACTTAACATCCACCTTAAGTTCTCTAGAATTCTTGTATTGAACGTTCCATGCTCTGGAAACGCTAAACATCCCTCCTTCTCTGTTAATTTGCGCCACTGCTTCATCCAAAGACATGGTGCAACTCCCTTTTCCTCCATTACAATATAAGCTGGAGTACCCTCAGGCGGTGTAGGCTCCCCCTTACTTGCCATAATATATGCATCTCCTTTTAAAGCACTCTTTAGATCCTTGAAGAACTTCATTTTTTGAGTCTTTCATTTGGTTCCAAATCTGATCAGGAAGTGACTTTAATTCCCAGAACACTCTTCACCCACCTTTCTCAACCTATTGCCTCTCACGGACGGCTGCCAATACGTGCGCGACCCCTCTCGGCAACTGACCTATCCCAGCGAGGCACCACTAACGTTACACTCACACACACTGCAGCTGACAAAGTCTTGCAGCTTGTCCTCCTCACACAAAACTAATGCTATATATTGCGAGCACCTTTAACCACAGTAACTCAAATTTGCCGGTTTACTACAGGAAGGGTACACAATCGCTTCAGAACTTTACAGAGATTTCACTTGAAGCCTCGGCCGCTACTCTCTCCTTCTCAGCTCCTGCATACGCAAGTAGAATTCGACCCGCAAATCCTACTCTCGACTTGTCAATGGTTTGTTCTAGTGCACTTTAGCACTTGCCGAATCTCCATCGAAGGTTTCACTGACACACTTTGACTCAAACTTGACTTGTCAACCACGCCCGATTGACCTATTAAACCGCACAAATTACAACATAGACCCAAGTGTCTCCTACACTTGTCAATATACTCCGGAGTCTTAGACCACGACGGGTCCGTACATTACCAACACCAACCACGTGGATAATTTTTTAGCACAAAGCGCCACACTCATATAAAGTACGCCGACTTCCCTACTCTCATACTGCGGAGTATGCCCACTCATACTAAAACAACATTACCTGGCCTAAACACACAAACTTCACAAAACACCTGCAATATGCATAAGCTGAGCAAGCGCAAATTCTACACCACACATGCTAAAATGCCGAGAACATACCCAACTCACTTAGGCAGGCTCACAGATTCCGGGAAAGTCATGGGGAATTTAGAAACACATCATACCTCTAGTTTGCATTATCTCGAAAACAATTTAAAACAATAATCCTCCCTCCTAGGGCCCCAAAGGGCCAAACCATCCTCTGCTACCAGAACTGATAACACTCCCCTTTATGGCCAAATTACTCAGTTTAGGACTCGTTTTAGGCCAATTAATCTTTTGACCCTGATTGAAGACACTTTAGGACGAGATAGCTAATCAACATGTCAATCAATACGTCAAAATTGTCATCAATATTCATTATAACAATGCAATTCACCTTAGTCAATGACATTTAATAAAACTCAGAAACCACCATGACCTTTCAGTCATGAATAACCACACCAGTTTAGTATAAGTTTTGTGATATTTATTCCCTATTAATTAAAATTCTACTAGCAAGTTTATTAATCTCAAAACCAAGAAGCACATTAGCATGGTCACAATATGGCAACTGTGATAAGATTTCATCAAAGCAAGAATCACGAATATTAGAACATAACACAGCGTCAACATAGGTTATCCTTAGCAGAGTAACATGAGCGCATTATTCAACAAAGCATAGACTTGGTCATTTGTCTATTTGCGTCAGTTTAATGAACCCTCTTAACTAACCTCGAATTAGCATTGGCATGTTGGGCTTCATGCAAAACAATTTTAGTAACACCAATTTGGAAAACATCTAGCTATGGCCTCTGTCAAAAGTGAAGCAGTTGGTACCTAGAAAGGAAAAGCAAACAGATAATCACAATTTCATTGTCATATAGTTACCCTCCGTCTTTGGGTCAGCACTCAGGTTCTGTCTTCGCCCTCAGGACAACAGTTGGTTCGCCATCAGCCAGGAACTCAGCTCAGGCAGGAAGGGCAAAGGGTACTTCCCTCATAAGGAGGTAAAGTATAAACGGGCAATCTAAGGGCAAGGATGGTTTAAGTAAAATTTAGCAAGGTCACTAAACAAAGTGACAAAGTGTCTGGATCATAGCAAATCGCATCAGCATCTCCCCTAACTAACTAACTCCTAGTGTCCTATGCTCCATTCTAAACTACTTCCTGGCATCAAGGGTTTTTATCCCATTTTCGTTGTACATTCCCCTAAAATTTGGTTGGACAAGGGGTTACACCCCACTATCTCCCTCCAATTAACTTCAAATTAGCTCATCGAATTTGTCACCCCATAACAGTACTCACGTAGTTTATTGGTCCTTATGATTGACGTCATTAGCGGGTGGAATGTCCGGTATGATTTCATCCTCTCGTCGTCCTTTGCAGATCTCCATTGTCTGTACCGGTTCAGGCGACCTTGTACCTACGAGTGACCTACAGTGTTGCATTCAGCTAAAATGTTTCTACAAGCAAGATGAATTTCATGAGAACGGATCCACTACAGTTACATTCAGCTTCTAGCTTTGGAAAAAAACAAGAGTTCATGTCCTTTAGCAAGTCAGCACACTGCACGTTCGAAAAACACATTTAATATAAGAGTCAGGCAGCTAGGCCTCAACTCATGCTAACTAAGGCCTAATGATTTATTAGCAAAACTTTAGCAACATAACCTTTAACAATTAGTATAAAACTATCTCTTAATATAATAATTCATCATTAATAGTAATTTTCGTTAGTCCCCGTATACATTGGTGGCCACTCCCCGTGGGCACATTTCAAGCGCATGTTTTAGCAAAACATATTAATACATTTTCTCTATGTGGCATTATTATACATTAATTCATAAACATTTCATGTTAATGTTGATTATATAAGCTACGCTCTCTCACTAGCATGGCTCCCTCTACCAAAAGTTATCAACGGTAAAATAGGTAAAAGGAAGCCTACTGAAGCTGTGCCAGGCAGGGGAAAATTGCCAAAAATTAAGAAAAGGGAGGGAGAGATAATTGTTGACCTAGCTAAAAAATCAAGTCAAATTTGGGTCCCATTCGGAAATCTGCTAGTCCACAAAGTAGAAAGATTACATCTTTTTATAAGAAGCATTGAGGCACACATAGCCCAGACAGTGCTGAGTGCACCACTCCTGTAGTTACTATACATCAAGTCATAGGCCACCTAGGACTAGCACCTAGTTTGAATGGAACTGAGGGAAGAGAACAGTCTAACTGTTCTAATGCTTAGAGTACGAGGGAAGGAAGATAATGTGATAGCTTGCTCAAATAGATTTTCACTCATAGCATCATTGGTTGAACCACAAGATAGTACAGCGCAAACCTTAGCACAAAACAAAGTGTATAAATGCACATATCTATGACCAGCCCTCCACCCAATCCTTGGCTTGTTCTAGTCCATTTTGAGATCTCCTAGGGCGATCTAGCCAACCACAAAGCAATCCTAGTAAAATTGAGGTGGTTGAGCTACATCTATGCCTAGACTCTTTGATGAAAAGTCTCATAGGGAGATCAGTAGCCCTAATTTGAAATGAAGTGTGGAGCCAGGGAAGTGAAGTACCTAAGCAAAGTATTGCACAAATTGAGAACACACGTGGCCTGAAGACAGGCAGTAAGTGGCTACAACCATTACTGCACCCATCACGGCTGGCCCCCGAAAAAGCAGATAGCATCATTCATATGCTAGATCATAGCAAAGTCCCTCGAGGAGAGAGAGGAAGCAATTGCACTGTAAGAGCCAAGACAACAAGAACTCCCAAGCCATTGAAACAGTGGGAAGTAGTTGGGAGCAAAATAGTTGCAGGTCGTGTCCCATACATAAACCAATATTCTAGTAATTTTCATTATGGGGAGATCCCAGTACCAAAGCTAAATAGTGCAGGAGGTTCCAAACTTCCAGATGTATAATAATGGAGGCCAACAATATTCAAAGTAGAACCCATTCGTCAGACTAAACAATTATCCTCAGATCTCTGGGAATTATAAAAAATATATGATCAATGTTCCCCAGTCAGATGGGAGGTTCCAAACAACCAGATGTATAATAATGGAGGCCAACAATATTCAAAGTATAACCCATTCGTCAGACTAAATAATTATCCTCAGATCTCTGGGGATTATAAAAAATATATGATCAATGTTCCCCAGTCAAAACAAAAGGATAGGGAAGATAAAGACTCCCTCAAAAAAAGGTGATATACTGGATTCACACAAGTGGCAGTGTCTGTCAATGGTATGTGCTGATATAATCAAGGTTGAATTCCTACCCATCGAAAATGGAAGATTGGACTGTATAACTATGTTCTTAAGATCTGAGAGTCTTGACTGATTGCCCTGGATCTCAGAACTAGTTCACCTGTAAGCTCAGCAATCAGATTCAAGCTGAGTAAACCTAAGAAGGAAACTAGTAATATTCAGAGAGTTCCACATAATTCTACCAGTCTTTGTACACTTTTACACATTGAGGACAACCTGGAATCTTTAGACTGACTGGCAAGACCCGAGGCCACAAGTAAATACAGCAGGGAGGCCGTACAAAACCTTGTAAATCACATTATTCCTATCTCTGATAACTCAACTTCAGGGGCTTTTTCTTTACGACCCAAGGGGCCGAGGGACTGTCTATCCCTACTGATCCTATACTTCATACTCAAGTTCAGGCTTCATTAAGCAACCCAAGGGAACCACATATGGTAACAAAGTCTATTGTTTCCTGGAATATTGCAGGGTTGAAATAGAAATTGTTTGAACCAGAATGGCAGGGGTATGTGGATCAATTTTACTTCTGCTTACTCCAGGAAACTTGGAAGATTGAGCCTCCCCATAAGTTGCGTTATAGGACATTGAGGGGCATATTTATACTCTGTTTGCGCCGAATTTGCGTCAAAAAGTTTGACGCAATTTCGGCGCAAACCTAACACCATATTTTTACTAAGACGCCCGACCCCACGAACATCAAAATTCCTCCGTGTGCATAATTTTCTGGATGTGGGAAACCCCCTTGCATTAATGACATGCAAGGTAGGCGTTCCCGTCCAAAAAATGACTTTAAGGCCTATGCGCCTTATTTATACTCCTGCGTCATTTTGACGCAGAGGGGCTGGGCGGGCCTTAAAAAATGGCATACAGTCTGATGTGCGCCGTTTTTTAACACCTGGGTGAGGGCAGGCATTAAGGGGCCTGTGGGCTCACTTCCATGGTCTCTGACCATGGAAGCAGTCCACAGGTGCCCTTCCCTTCCACCAGGGACACCCCCAGCCACCCTCTCTCACTCCTGGAGGACACCCATGGATGGGGGGACCCATCCAGGTAAGTACAGGTAAGTTGAGGTAGGTATATTTTTTTTATTTTTTTTAAGTGCATGGGGGGCCTAACTTGGGCCCCCCTATATGCCACTGTGACCAATGACCATGCCCAGGGGACAGAAGTCCCCCGGGCATGGCCCTTGGGCAAGGGGGCATGATTCCTGTCTTTGCTAAGACAGGAGTCATTCCAATGGGGATTGTGCGTCACAAAATGGCGCAAGTCCCGTTAGAGCCATGATTTTTTACTCTAACCTGACTTGCACCCTTTTTTTACACACAACCCCATTTTTCCCTACGCCGGCGCTGCCTGGTTCGAGTCATTTTTTTTACTCTGACCAGCCCGCAGCGCCGGCTAACATCAATCCTTAAATAAGGCGCACGCCTGGCACGTAGGAATGCCGTTAGCTGTCAGTCAATTTTTTGACACACACCAGCGCCGGAGCTGGTTTGCGTCAAAAAGTATAAATATGGGCCTTAGTGTTAACTCAGTGTCCTCAGTAAAAATAACACCCTCAGGGGGATTGGTTATATGGGTCAAGATTTCTCTGAAGGTGACAATAGAAGTACTGAGTTTTCATTCAGCAAATATACTGGGTTTAAAGATAGGACTCACCGATCGGGCCGAAGTATATCTGTTTAATGTCTATTTTAGACCTAGAGCAGCCAGCACTAATTACCCAGTAGTGGAGATATTAGAGAGTGTGATTATCTCCATAAATTCTGAAGCAATGGTTTTTATAGGTGGAGATTACAACTGTAGGTTTGAGCCTTTAGTTTAGGCCTGGAATTATTTTTTTAGGACAGGGTAAGAGGAATCCCTTCCC
The DNA here is from genome assembly GCF_031143425.1 of Pleurodeles waltl. NCBI lineage: Eukaryota > Metazoa > Chordata > Amphibia > Caudata > Salamandridae > Pleurodeles > Pleurodeles waltl. The sequence goes on from NC_090445.1 coordinate 1,036,578,982, forward strand.
TGGAAGTGGGTACTACTACTCCATGAACAGTGGCTGCTGTGCAACCTGCCCACAATGAGGCAGAACATGGGTTGGGTGCCTGAAGTGACAAACTGCCATCTGATAGACCAAGCACATGTACCTTCAAAAGAGGCTATAGTGAACCTAAAATTGACTAGGTTCTGGTAAGCTCCACAATTTGGAGTAGTTTGATAGACTTCAAGTTAGATAACAGAGAAGACAGTGACCATCGACTAATGTGTCTAGTATTGTTTGGGACCTTATTGGAGTCTTGGACCCTGAATACATGAGATAATTTCATCCAGCCTATTATTAGTCATAAGCGCAGGTCAGTTAAATGGCCACTTGTAGCGAAGAATCTTGACACATTGACAGGGTTATACAATGGGTTTGCCAATGTTTTACTAACTTATGCAGATAATTTGCCTTCAAATAATCCTAAATGAAATATCCATTGTGCTTTGGTAGATAAATTAAATCATATTTGACTACGCCTAACTTGAAATTGTCTAACATTGGTACAGCTAGGCACCCAATGAACAATCCCCGGTATGCAAAGGATTGTCGAGCAGCCAAGAGGTGATTATTGACAGCCATGAAGTCTAAACATATTGAGCTTGTAAGAGAAGCAAAAGCTGATTATAGGAAAGTACTAGCCTTAGCCAAAAGAAATTGTAAAGAGGCTAACTGGAGTGACCTGATTAAAGCTGCCCAATCAAAGATAGTGTTATATTTTGGAAAATAATCGCTCACGGCATTAAAGAAGGCTTCACCACCACAGATCAATATTTGGATCCTGGCACTTGGAGTAGACATTTTACTTAATTATATTCTGAATCACCAGGACCTTTGCAATCTCTATTCGGTTTGACTTCTACTGAATCAAACCAAGCCATAACATACGTTTCCAATTTCAGGTTAGAAGAGACCAGAGAAGCGATAGATGCGATCAAGCCATGGAAAGCTCCAGGCCCTGACAAAATACCGACCTCTTAAAGCACAATAGGTCAGTCTGGGTCCCATATGTAAATCTGTTATGTGACCAGAGCCTGACACTTTAGAGGGGCTGACATAGTTCCCATTTATAAAAAAGGCAACAAGCAAGACCCAGTGAAATATAGACCTATTAGTCTATTAGACATTTTACAAAAAGTCTACGCCAAACAACTTTTAAATAAACTTAGCAACTGGATAGAAGAGAATGATATACTCTCTCCATATCAAGCAGGCTTTAGACCAAGAGTCAGCATTATAACCAGGTCTTTAGGCTTTTATGCACAGCATGGATTTATGCCAAACTGAAGGGGGGCACCTATATGTAGCCTTTGTGGACCTAAAAGCAGCTTTTGACTTGGGCCCAAGGTGGTCATTATGGGATACGTTGAAAAAACAAGGTGTGCTTGAAAGGATGTTGGGACATATCGCTAGATTACTTATGCTAAAGTCCGATAGGGACCTGGGGGCGATCATACAGAGGCCATACCAATTAAAAGGAGTGTGAAACAGGGGTGCTTGTTGGCACCCACACTCTTTTCACTGTATGCAAATCACGTAGTGCAGCACTTGCTGAAATGCAATCACGATTCGCCGAAACTAGGTGGGGTTCCAACACCAGCATTACTATTTGCTGACAACACAATTTTGATGTCTCAGGCACTGATGGGGTGGCAAAGATTATTAGATAGCTTCAAGGACTACTATAGCCAAAAGGGGCTAGATATTTATTCAAATGAAACAAAGTATATGACCATAAGACCACATAAGTCCTTTAGATAAAACATCACCGTCCATAAATGAAAACTAGAATATGTGTCCTGCTTTAGCTATCTTGGTACTACAATACATTCCAAAACAATCCTGTCACAGATTTCTGCAGTGATCACTAAAAAAGCACCAAGCCACTAAGTCCAAGCAAGTGTCCCCAATCCTGGAGGTTTACAAATATAAGCTCCAAACTGCAGCACTTTATGGAACAGAATTTGTGGGGAGGGGTAAATCGAATCCACTTAATGTAGGCAAAATACATTTGCAAGGAAGTTACTCTGCCTCCCAAAGCATTCACCATGTTGCCAGTGTACTTAGATCTTGGCATTAGGACATTAGAGCGCTTAGCCATCCTGAGACCCCTATTATTTTGGGTAAGGCTAGGTATTACTCATGAATTTACTCCCTATAGGGAGGGAAAGAGAGAACAACTGTAGCTAGAAGGAAACAACACTTTCCAATGGTTCTGCCATGTTTGGTTCTGGTTTAGCAAGTTAGGGTTGTGGCATTTTTGGGAGGACCTAACCTCAAACATACAGGGTATACATATCAAACAGTGCACACAATAAACCTATTATTGTTAGGCTCTTCGCACAATTTTTAAATATTAAATCTTCCTCAGGTTTTGAACTGTGGATACAGTGCAACCACTAGCAAAAACACTATTCATTAAGTTTTGTTTCAGTATTTTACATGGCCAGTTAGTCATCTGATTGCACAATAGAGGGGGAAGCTAATTGCACTTTATGCACTTTAAATGCAGAAGAAAATCTTGCATATTTTGTAATTTTGCCCAGCTTGCAATACGGCTGGGGAAAAATGGATTTAACCTATCTGCTGTAACTTCAGGATTAGGAAATATACAGAGACATTGTGTATTTTAAAAGTCAGATTTGACAGAGCCCATTCTGCTTAGCCTCAGTAGATATCTTTTTGCCGTTAGCTTAGTGTGCCAGAAGGAGGGATTAAAACTGTAAGCAATACTGATTTGGTTCTACATCTTTCTTAATATTTGTTTTAATTGCCATCTGCATAAAGGTTTGTCTTATTTTGAATGTTTTTTTTTAGCAGAAGACATTGTTTTATGTTTTGGATGTATTATATTATATGATGTGTGTGCTTTTTATGATTTGAGGCCAAAAGAAAAGCTAATGAATGAATGGAGAATGTGATGATAAGAGTTATGTCTGAATACATTTAAGCCCAAACACCTTTTCCCATTGAATCATTAGCCCGAGGGCTTACATAGATGTAAACTAGGGGACCGATTCACACAGGTAAACTTTGATGTTTGATCTAAACTTAGACCAAACGTCTAAGTTTCTGACTTTGGGAATTCACAAAAAGCATTTACAAGTAGTATCTTTAGGTCTGCTCCCAGTGTTTTAAAAAGTGAACAGAGCATGGTTCTGTTGGGGAGCCCGATTTGCACATAGGCAGATCTGCTTCGGATAACTGAGGCTACTAGTTATTTCTGAAAAAGGCACCTTTCTCATTCTTGTCCCTTATAGATTTAAATTTCTATACAAACTAGTTATAGAGGACTGCCGAGGTATTGATAATGTGTCACATCTACGTGAAAACATGATACATCACTGAGGTCGGTATTTATTCAAAAAACTATTTCAGAACATAATAGGGTAAAACAATTGTATTAGAATACTGTTTGCTGTGTCTCAGGGTTTGTGATCTTACAACAGTTTAGTAGGTCTCTCTAGAACTTTTTCGATTTGAGTGATAGGTTAGTTCACTATCTTTGTTCAGCCCAAAATAATTTGGTTTTCACTTCCCCTAATTGTTGAGTGTACCTTGGAAAAGAGACTGATTTAGATACTGGAATATGGAGAAACTGTTGAAAGTGTAAACTGTACCGCATACTATAGGGATGGTAACCAAAAGTCCTCAAAAGAGTATTGGGCTTAGTAGGCTTGAGGGACAGTGCAGTTTATAGTTTGTCATTCTTAACTTTAATCAGCAAATAAAAAAAAAAATCAAACTGAACTGTGTGACATGATAAATTGAATGTCTACAGACCTAAAACTCAGCCACAAGCACAATTTCCAGAGAGGTTTGATTGCCAGTCCAAATCAAAAATACATTGTAGGATGCTGGCTCTCTATATAGTGTACTAAAATGAAGTACACTGTACAGAGAGTCCTTTGGAACCCCAAAGATGTGCAGAGTCAGAAATAGATAGATCCAGAGCTCTATTTGTGGTAGTGTGGGCAAGCATCTAGGGTTATCAAGGAATCGTGTTGAGCATTTGTTGTACTCATAGAGGCAAAAATGAGACACACACTCAAAGAATAAATCTGAGACCAATTTAGAAAAATACCAGTTGCTTTTATATATGCTTTGAACCCAAGAACTTTAATTCAAGGTAAGCAGTTTTTACGTGAAAAATACTTTGTTGTTTCAGAAATCAACAAAGTGCAAATTTCAGAGCCTTCACCTATAGAAGGAAAACAATAATTCAGTTTCTCAGGTAAGTACACAACTTACAACCCCAGTCTTCAGGGTTTTAGACTAGCACTGGGCAAAGTTCAGGTTAGTACCAAGTGTGCAACCACAGTGGCATGGGGGCAGCTAGGTGCCAAGGTTGAAGTCGGGGTCAGTGCCCAATTTTGGTCAACAGATACTTGGTGGGGGACTGAAGACACGCTGCTCTCAGGTAATTATAGGCAGTGTCAGAGGTTGGTCTCCATGGATTGAGGCAGGCACTGGAGGGGCACAAGGCAGAACCAAACTTACACCCTCAGTGGCACAGGGGTGGCCGGGAGTAGTGTGCCACACACAGTGTTGGGTGCCAAATGCTATCCAATGGAAATACGGGGTATCTGCTGCAGCGCTGCTTACAGGTGAGTAGAGTGGGGTCAGGGGTGGATCTCTTGGGGTTGAAGCAAGGACAAAGGGGGTCACAAGGCAGCACCAAACTTACACCCTCAGGAGCCCAGGGGTGGCCGGGTGCAGAGTGCCAGTACAGCCTCAGGTTCCCAATGTTAGTCAATACAGGAGATCACTTTCCGAAATGGGCTGCAGTCTCTGGCCAGGGGACCAGAAGAGGTCAACCCACAGCTGCCCAGGTAAGGTAAGATGGCAGGGTTTGCAGGGACACCAGTGTTCTAGCTCACCAAGGCCCAGGGGCTCCAGGTGCAGGGGTGTCTTTTAAAGTAGGAGACAGCTTACCGGGAAGGTTGTGGTCGGGGAGAGCCCTCAAATTTAGGCTGCAGGCATTGCTGTGGAGTCTGGCAAGGGTCAGCCCGCAATGGACTCTGGGTCAGAAGCACTGGGGAACCTTCACTGGACTGGTGGGCTACTTGGAATAGGGCTGTGGGTGTCTTGTGCAGAGGTGGTTCGAGGCAGTGGTTTTGCAGTTCCTCAGGTCAGGCAGACTTCTTTCTTCTTTGGAGATGTTTCTTTTGGTCAGATCCGCTGTCCACAGGAGTTCTTGTTTTTTATTGAAGGTAGGAAGTCCTCGCAAGGATATGGAGGTTGCTCTGCTGCAGGACAGTCGTCTTCTGGGCACAGATTTATTTGAAGGATGCAGACAGGTCAGTAGGGCTTGGGCCAAGTCAGTTGGTGTCTTCATTCTTCTCTGCTGGGAGACTTCTGTTTTGTTCGGCTCTTCCTAGGTCAGCAGGAATCTAATTCTGGAGTTCAGGGGGTGCCACCTAAATACTGAATTTATGGGCATTACAGGGAGTTCCAGGTGGTAGCCAACAGGCTACTCACCTTTAGGGTGAGTACACCCTACCTATGACCACTTCCTTTGGGAGGTGGGCACAGCCTTAACCCTATTGGCCTAATTAATTTCACACAAGATTGAGGAATTTAAAAAGTAGTGTCCACTTCAGCTGTTCACCTTAGGGGCAGGACCACTATGAAGTGGGCACTCCCCATAATTTGACTACTTTTTCACCTGTGCTGCCACCAAAAGTTGGGTCAGGACAGAGGGGGTGGTCATCTCCACCATCTGGAAAGACCTGGGTCACATTACAAAGGCATCAAGGACTTTGAAGCTCCCTGTCCTGGAATATCTATCCTGCTTGGAAGAAGAGGTAACACCTCTGCCCAGTGCAGGCTTTTGTCTCTGGGCCACAAGAGCACTGGCTTTTACCGTGGGGGTCCAGAAATGTGTCTGTGGTGGCTGAACTGGATAGTACAAGTCAGTCAACACACCAGTAGCTGGTAGGTTTTCAGGTGCACTTCTAAGGTGCCCCCTCTGTGCATCTTTTCAAATGAATCCATCACTGGGGTCAGTGAGGGTTTATTATTCTGAGTTGTTTGATGCCAAAGAAACCAGGTTTCAGAAAAGCCATCATATAGCGAGGTAATTCGTAATGGCCAGTGTTCAGCACATTCATTTAAAATGGCCTCCCTGTATACTTACTATATCTGAGAATTGACAGATATATATCAGAGACATATCTGCTCATGCAGATATGCCCTCACATGTAATGAAATGCACCCTTCCTTAGGGTTGGAAGGCCTGCTAGAGGGGTGACTTACATACATTGCATGGAGTGTTTAGGGGACATGGCACACAGGCTGTCTACCATGCTGTGTTTTCACTTTTGGGAGCACCTTGTCACTCAGCATGGAATGGCAGTCTGCATAAGGTTGGTGTGGGGTCCCTCTGAGTGGCACAAGTTGTGCTTCGGCTCTGAGGGGCCTTCTCCAGTATCCATGTCCTAGATGCAAGGGGGAACATTTACTAGGGGCTTATAGGGGGCTGAAGGACCTGGTCACTTGGGGATCAAGTGACCAGGTGTCTTTGTTTTAGGGAAGGAACACTGGCACTGGGGACCTGGCTAGTGGGAACCCAATACACCTCATTTGAAGTTGCATCCAAAACCAGGCAAAACATATGTGGGGGGGTACTGAAACCAGAATCCAGCTCCCTACACACATTATCTATGTATCTGCAAATGTAATGTCTGTAGTAAATGGCTTGTTCACCATGACAGTGAGGGGGGAGTACACACAAGTATTATTATAAGCAAAAATATGCGTTGAGTTCCATCTGAGTGTATGTCATTACATTTCCCTGCCCAACCCACCAGTGGCAACATATGTGTACGCTCCTCATTTGGTCGAGCAGTTTAGCTAGTAACTAACCCTACTCACCTCCCTCGATGTGCTGCCAAATGAGCTCTGCCTATTGTTAAATAAACAAAGCTTGTGGAGTAACTCAGTACGATGTGCCCTTTTCAATTGGAGTGTCTTATATGTATCAAGATGAATGATGATGTTTCTCTAAAGGGAACTAAGGGTCCCACGTTTCCTGGAGCCCGTAGGCCCCAGGAGTGGACAACTAAACAGTGATAGATTCTATCTACAGTAGAAGCTTTATCTCCAAGTGACATCGGGTGCAGCCACCAACCAGGAACACAGATATGTGGCCTTCCCCAGCTTAGTGACATTAACAGGGGGTTATGATCAGAAATGTTTTTGGCTAGACAGAAAGCGCATGATGAATTTTCTCACAGCTGTGGGGAACAGAAGAACATAACCAGCATAATGGAAAAGTCATTTGTTGATGAAAAAAGACTATTGCCAAGCAGGAGGCAGCTTGCCATAATTCAGCTAACCACCAACCCCTAGCCCATGTCATTGATCTCTCAGAAAGTGTACACGTAAATGTCTGTGTAGGGGAGGAGCGGACCCCTGGAGAAAAAAATGAATTACTCCACTAAAGAACGTATTTCAGATGCTAAATAAAGCAACCAGTGATTTAAAAATAGCACAATGGTACGTTTGATGCATGAAGACTAACTATAAAAGGTGGGCCCTCATCCAAAAAGCTCTCAAATAGGAATATATCTCTTCACTGTCAGAGTGCACACTGTTCATTATGAATCCCCAGTTAGTTCAACAATAACATCCCTACTGCATAAAAAGAGTATAATGTGTTAAGCAATTGCCCTTTCTACTTGCATCTTAATAGTCCATGTTCATGCTGCTTGTAAGATGCAAAATTAACATTATGGGGCATATTTACATGCCCTTAGGGCCACCAGAGTATCACTTTTTGTGACACTCTATTGGCCCTGTGCATTGGGCCATATTTACAAGGTAGCGATAAGGTACCTTTTGTGTCTTAATGCCGCTTTGTAAATATGCGCCCCTCCAACACAGTTTTCTGCGGCAAAAGGGCGTGCAATGGGTGTTGCTGTGATAGTTCAACTGTAACACCCATTGCTTTTGATACTGCCCCAGATTTACAAGAATTCATAACTATGTGGCAGCACTCGCATGGTGCAACAAGAAGAAATAATTTTATTTCTCCTTGTTTTTGTTTTTTCTATGTGTGTTGCAGTATGCAGCACACACAGAAAGAGCAAAATGCCATGAGTGATTGTTTATGTACAAGAAGGTGTTCCTTCCTATACATAAACAAGCATTTAATAATGACGATGTGCTATTTCTCTGTGTGCTGCATTCTGCAGCTTACATATAAGTGCAAAATTGCCGCTGTAGATTGTTTGGTGCATATTTACAAGCCCCTACCGCCGCCTTGCACCACCTTACTGTCATTTGTTTTACGCAAAAGCGGCGTTAAGGAGGCCATTCCCCCACACCATATTTACAAAGTGGCGCAATGCACCACCTTAGTGTCATTTGTTTTACGCAAAAGCGGCGTTAAGGAGGCCATTTCCCCGCACCATATTTACAAAGTGGCGCAATGCATACATTGTGCCACTTTGTAACCCCTTGAGCCACATAATCCCTACACCAGGCATTATGTATGCAAGGGGGCATTCCCCCACAAGGAGGCCTGAAAAATTGGTGCATGGAAATTTACAAGATTTCACTGCACCATTTTTACCATCATTTTTAACACCTAGCGAAGGTAGATGTTATAGTGATGGTCCTGTATTGGTCTATGGGCCTCCCGGTGCTTTGCTGCACTAGCGGCAACATTTTTGGCACTAGTCCAGCAGAGCACCACAACAGCGCTAAACATTTTGACACAGTTGTGGTAATGACCGCCATGGTTCACCGTATTGTAAATACCCCACAACCATGGTGTTGTTATGACCGGGCAGGGGAACACAAAAAAGTGGTGCACCGGGACCGATGCGCCACTTTCTTTTAAATATGCCCTTTATGTCCAGGAACTACACCTTCCAGCACATAAACAATCATTCCCTTCAATGCAGACACTCTTGCACTACGGTACAAGTATGCCTGCGTTGGCGCTGACAGCTAAATTTAGCACCAGCGGTAGGGGAAACACAGAGGTGCACCGTATTTGTGTAAATTCGGCACATACCAGCATTTCGGACGTGACGCAGTGGGACACTGCCAATTTTGGTGCAGCGCCGCGCCACTTTGGTGTAAATATGCCCCTATGTCTCCTAAAGTACATGTATTCCTCATGCCTCTTAGAAACTTTTCCTATGCACCTAAATCTAGAAGAAAACACCTATGAACATACTTGAAATCTAAAACATGTTTATTATGAAGAAGACGCGAAAACAACAATATTGTAAAAAAGAGAGCCCCGGATTTGCTTTCCCAAGCAGTTGAACATACAAAGCTATCATCCCCCCAAGGTTCCAAATCCTGTATACATTTTCTTTATATAGACGGCTGAAACAGGCTACACGTGAGAGAAACACCCTAGTTTGTGGCATTTGCAGATGCATGGCTTTCTCATGAGAAGAGTGCAAAAGACCTTAAGAAAAGATACAAGAGTCAGAGTTTTAGATGCTGAGCTAGCTTGATTGCGAATTCTCTCTTTGCTGTGCCAGGCATAAAAGCAAGGCTTGTACATGTCAGAAGTGACAGTGCTCAAACAATTGGTTTAACATGAACATACAAAATGGCTGTTGAGTACCACAGGTCTAGTGGATGTTACCTTGATTCCTGCTCACCTATAAAATATGGCTAGAGCAACAGCCCTAGGAAGTCCATTTCATCATTCATCCAGAGTAGATGTCATATTAGCTGCTTTCCCATAGACTGGGTAGAGAGTATATATGTGTTGTAAGACCTCATCAAAATTCCCGTAAACAGAACCCCACCCCTGAGGCCAGTCTGGAACATTTGTTGGCCCACTATTAACTATTTTACCCAAATCCCATTTTACAAATATGTGGGCAGGGGAGAAAAGGTACACTAGCTGTGTCAGTAATCAGGAACACTCAAATGGGAGGAAAGCCACCAAAGTTGTAGACTAATCCACTTGCTGCCACACCCCACAAATATGGCTCATTCAGACAACTCCTGGTGTCCCACTTATGATGTGGTCACCAGAAGATGTGTACAAGCCAGCAATGGAATTACCATACTTCTATAGTACAGAGCATCAGTGGCAGGTAACATCATTGGCAGACATAGGAGCGATGAAGCAAGCTTCTTCTCCATAGAATCTGAAGCATCAATATCAGTACCTTTACAAGATGGCAAGGCACTAGAGATGCTTGGAGTGACTCTGTGTAGAATTACAACTACTACAACACGTTTCAGCTCTGGCTAGACCCCTGAACTGTTTCAATCTGTGTCTGTACCCCATTTCCTATGATGTTGAATTTTCTGGCAGCGCTCACTCCACTAGACATAGCCCAATGATAATCCCAGCCCCTTGCTTTCTTGGGGGCTATACAAATGCAGGCTATTTAACCATCACTTGTAAAACTAACATATATTTCAGGAACAGTTCACACCTTTTTCTGCATTGAACTCAGATTTAAAAAAAACACTTTGAGGGGGGGATACTCAATACGAGTGTCCTGTAAAGAGGTGTAAGAGGCCGACCTAAACCTGCCTATGTGCCTGCACAATTAAGTAATTGGGCCAGGGGCTGTAGGATTCCATTTCCTGTTTCAAATGCAAAGGCCTTGGAATGCAGATCTTCCTGCTAATTCCTTGGCCCCTCCTCATCAGTTTTTCTTCAACCTCAGAGCAGAGAAAGTCAGAGAGATACTGACACAGCCTCTCTCTTTATAAACCGTCAGCTCTCTACCCATCACCTTATCTGCTCCTCTCTTTCAGGTGGTTGTCTTCCTAGAGCTGCACCACATGCAAAGCGCTCCAATCTCAAATTGGGCAGAGAATTTTGACCACACCTTTTCCAGGCACCACAGCCTCAATAGGTATACATCTTCATTAAGTCATTGTTGGGCACCAGTGAGGCCCAACATTAAATAATGAAATACAGGGTTAGGTGACATAACCTAGATTCTAGCACGACCAGCTGTAGTATATCAAGGTCTGCCATTGTATGATTCAGTAGTTTTGCCAAACTAAGCTGTAGTAATAACCACAGAATGTTCTTGCTTCACAAAGGGCATCCCAGTATACCTTCCTTAATCACCAAAATGTTAGGTAAGTCAATGCAGGACTTCTAGGCCTCTACAATATCCTTCTCAGTGGAGTGATTCTTTCTGTACAGTTCCTGAAAAAAATGAAAAATATCTTCTTAATTATGATGTGTGAATCCTTAAAGGTGCATTTCTTCATTGCAGAAATGTGACTATGCCTGCACTTGAAGTTTTATTTGTTATCATGCTTACATTCGTTTGCATTTATCCACTTGCTAAAATTGAAGCAAGACTTCCGCCTCCTACCTTTTTAAATCTTCACTTTCAGCTTGATGCATCTTGGATTCTGTTCTTGAATGGCTCTTGACTTCCAGGAAGCCCTGGAATCAGATACTAGATCAGCATAAATGGATCCATTGCTCTCTGCCTCAAAACTCTAAAAGGTATTTCTGTAAGAATTCCTTGAATTAACAGATTCAATATATGTCAACATTTTAAGAATTGCTAGGATCTGATAAGTATAAAAAAATCTTCAGACCTCAATGTTATCTCTTCCTGAATCCAACTTAAGATAGGAGTTCACAATCTTCTGTCTGGTCTCACAGACCTGTCTTTACTGTACAGCCACACACATCCCAACATAGCCTTTCACTTTAACAGCACTGGATTGAGAATATTGAGTTCTATCAATGCTAGAATTAATAAGGAACCTGCCAGCTGTGTCAAATACAAGAATAGTCCTCATGATCTAAAGAGTGTGCTGCCAGAGCCCTGAACCAAGGAATGCCACTGCATATAGACCTAGTCCACAAGTAATTCTTCCAATCTTGATCTATTAGACACAAATCCACATGGACGTGCAAACCATATTTCCAAGGGAAAAATTGAAATGATCTTGCTTATTCTTCTGCTATCATATATCAATTAAATATAAATCTTCGGTAAGACCTCACTGACTGTGTCTTATTGTCTGCTTGTAGTTAGGGGTGGACTTCAAAGCACTGTCCAACCCCTGGTATAATATAAATCAACCACATGAATGATAGCTAACTAGACTCTAGTAATGAAATTCCTATGGATTTTAATGGTTCTGCATCCTCAAATTACAATTGAAACTATACTCTCAACACATTGTCTACATCCTCAAGAAACAGCTTTACCACCGGTTACCTTTCATGTGGAACTGCATTAACAATTAATATATAATCAGAGTGCATTCTTTAGCTAAAATAGTGACTCTCTTGTTATTTATTTATTTGTGCAAATTTATATAGCATGAACAAAATTGAAAACTGAGTGCTTTACATAGAACAGTTACTACTGTGTTCAATCAGTTTATTAAAATTACTGTTTCATGACTGACCACTAAAGTTGATGATCAACTTTTTGGCCCACTTCTCAAACTTAGTAGTAGATAGTAGATGCGTTTCTTGGAGGGGAAATACATTTGTGTGCAAGAGTCTAGGTGATAACCTACTTGGATAGATTAATTAAGGAAAGATATATGTATGATTGTTTCCCTCATTAACAACACAAATTACTAACATTCCAGGAGATAAATCTGACCTTATAAACAATATTCTTTTGAATTGAAAATACAAGCACCCTGCAGGACTGGTCTCTCCTTGCAGGCTCATTGACAAATGTTTTGCTTTCACCCCTCCTGTTTTCTGAACTCGTTTTTGTTGGCTTTCAGGATTCTGTGCCCTGTAACACTGCTAACAATTGCTAAAGTACTTGTGCTCTCCTCCTACAACATGGTACAATTAGCTGACATGATTGGTACATTTAATTTACTTGTAAGTCCCTCATATATGATACCACCGGTACCCAAGACCTGTAAATTAAAAGCTACTAGTTAGCAGCAGCACTCATTCTGCTACCCACTAAAGTAGCTTTTTAAAAGTTGTCTCAGCCCTGCCATTGTAGCCTGTAGTGCAGCATTAAACTGGCAATTCAACCTGGTAAAATAGACCTTTTGCCAGGCCTAAACCTTCCTTTCTAATACATATAAGCCACACCTAACGTAGGACATAAATAGCCCATAGGGCAGGGTTCATTGACGTTTATATTATTAAATCCTTATTTTAGCCAATTGCGGCCATAAAAGATATTCATAAAAAGGCAGTTTCAAAAATATCTATCATCGATACAGGCAAAGTGAATTCAATATTGGTGTAAAAATGCAATTCAAGTGACAGTATAAAATATTTAAATTAGCAGCAATAGTTTAAAAAGAATCAGGAATAAGCAGACATAAATAGAGTGAGGCGGGAGTAGAAGTAAATACAATTCAATTCATCTTATTACAAATCGCATACAAAAACTAAATCTAGTCATACATGCCCAAGATCAAACTACTTCTTAATTGCCTTAAGCACATTAAAATGTGACAAAATTGTATAAGTTTATCATCAGTCCTTGGAAATCATCTTAGAAGCATAGTTTTATTGCACAGAATTTGTGTCTTAGTGCCTGGTTACGAGTTTGGCGGGCCGAAGGTCGGCCCGTCAAACATGTGGGAAGGAGACCGCCACAGAGCTAAAGGTTTCCCCTATGGCCCAATTGCAATGTTTCCACAGGGCTGACCAGCAGAAACCTCCCTATTAGGAGGTTTCCTTCGATCAGCCCGGTGGAAACAGTGCAGCACCATTGGATCCGGCTCCTGAGGGAGCAGACAGTGCGCATTCTGAGGCTGCTGGACAGAGGGGGATCTGCACTGCCCACAACATGATCATGGGCAGTGCAGGGGCCACCCCTGTAGACCCCAGAACTGCTTTTCTGCCAGCCTTTCCATGGCAGGGACCATGACATGATAAGCCTGATGGAAAGGAAAGTCTTGATCAGCACAGCAGTGTTGAACTCAGTGCCCCAGTGGCTGACTATGACTTCGACTGCAGCTGACCCGTTGGGATCCATGATCCTTGCAGTGGTCTGACCGCCAGGGTTGTATTCTGGTGGTCGGACCACCATGAGTGAAGCGGTCTGACCATCACCATGAGTTTGGCGGTCGCAAGACCGTCAAACTTGTAATTAGACCCTTCATCGCTACACTTTGTGCAAGTATGTGGCCACAGCACATATATATAGATCAGTATTGTCTATTGTTAAAATCCTAAGTGCATTTACAAAGTTTATCACTCCCAATCTTCTGCACACAGGAAATAACCAAGATTTCCTAATACCAGCATATATTGGGCAAAAAAATATAAAATGTGCTACTGTTTTGGGGATGCACAATTTGGACCTTTTGGGGATATCCGTGACGGAGCACTCCAACTCCTTCTAAACATGTTCAAGGGTAGAACACTATCTCAAAATTTCAAATATAGAGGTCTTGCATCGGGAGACTTAATCTTATCAAGAAACTCTTCAAATAGTGTTAATCATTTTACATCAAGAAATGTTTCAATCAGACTGCCTAAAGAAGGCTTCAGATAACACGTGTTGCAGACAAATGCCCAGTATCTGGTCTTCAATTCTTCTATCATTACTTCATAGGGATGGGTTATTCCAGATCTCACTCATATCAAGATTAATTTGCCAGGTCTTTATAGATTTAAGCCAAGGTATCCTGACCCCAACATTCAGGGCTTTAAGCTCCTTAAGCGCTAGTTTATACTTGACTAGATCTTTGCGCAACCACAGTCTTAACCAATGCAAAAGTGGTTTGTGGTTTGCAATATGCAAGAAGTTTTGTTGTGCCAAATCTAATCTTAGTGGAATCAAAGGGGTGTTTTGAATAAGGGCCATTAAGAGATTGAATGAACCTATTATCTATTATCATCAACTGGTATACATTGCCAAACCCCAAACCCCAAACCTCAGAACCACAAAGAGCTGCCCTGACTGCTTTTGCACAATAGTTCTCCAATGCTGGCAATAGGGGGTGATAGGTAGAATGTTTTACTGCCCTCAATACAGTCCCAGTCATGTGTTGTAGAAGCGCCTTGCATTTCATGGTCTGCTCCATGACCATGATAGAATGTTTGTCAGACAAACCCCAAGGTAATCAAACTCCTTCATTTCCTCTAAAGGGACACCTCACATATATATTTTCTCACTGAAAGACCTAGGTGGGGTAAAAGCCATGAGGTTTATTTTCCTAATATTTATTTCTAGCCCAACCAAATTACAAAAGCTAGAGAATTTTCCAACAAAGTATGCAGACCACCCGGGTTTTTGATGGTAAGAGGGTATCATCATCAAAAAGTAGGGCAGGGATTTTCTCACCTGCCTTTTTATGGAAGTCATTGTTACAGTTGTACAGGTGCTCAATATCCCCGCAATATAAAGAGTGAGCAAGGTTGGTGCCATGACACAACCTTGATAAACACCACTTTCAATAGGAATTTTATCCATCAATTCTACCCTGTCCCCCATATGACCTGAGCATAGTTTTTAATGTACAATTGTGCGATTAGGGGCAGCAATGAATCTGGCAAATCCATTTTGTGGAAAACCAACCATAGTTGCCCCCTAGGGGCAAGGTCAAAAGCTGCTCTCAAATCTACGAAGCCCATGTACAGGTGCTGTTGTCTTAACCAAACAGTCTTCCAAACCAGGAGAGGGAAGCGCAAGACTTGGTCAATCTTTATGGTATTCTCCCTAAACCAAGCCTGCAAATGGGAGAGAACCCTAGCTTCTTTCATCCAGTTCTGGGCTCTGACTAGGATCTGTCTGCTGAATATTGTTTGGGTGGTATCAAAAGGCTAATAGGTCAATAATTAGCCAGATTGTCCCAAGAATCTTTCTTAAAAATTGTGAATATTTCAGCCCCTCTCCAGGTGGCAGGAATATCAGAGCCAGATGTGATTTCCTTTGAAAGTAGGCTCATATACAAAACCCAAATAGATGGTTCCAAATGATATAGGTCAGCTGAGATGTTGGCCAACCCTACTGCTTTCTCGCTTCTAATTTAGTCAAAGGCCATCAAAGTCTCATCTAAGGTGAAAATAATTTGATTCACGTTGCCCTCCTCTGCGCTCCATGGGGACCTATCAGTATTACCATAAGGATCAGGATCACGGATAGATAACAGATACAACTCCTTGCACTGCTTAAACCATACCTCTGGTTGGATAGAATACTCATCTCCCTTTGTGGGATCTCTACTACCATTTCCAAAACGGTGCCAAAATTCTTTGTTCTTCTTATTTTTCAAGTTATTGGCCAGATTACGCCATTTAACTCCTCCAACTCCCTCTTGCTGCATTAACGTGAGGGCACTGTGGTCGATATCTGCCCTCATTTCTCCCATGTTTACCCATGAGTGTAAATCCAACAGTATAAAATCAATACTCCTTTTACTCATCTCCCTCTTGAAAGTGTACCTAGGGGTTCCATCAGAGAGTGAGCAAGCATTGTATGCGCCTAGCCCATGTGTAAGAGCAAACAATCCTAGCTGAGATGCTGCTGAAGATATCTTTTTTTACATAGGTGGTTGTTAGTTTGGGGATATTCTAAGCCATGTCCTCCCCTTTGACCAGATCATATATGGTCCTTTGGAGTTCAAAGGACCTGCTGAAGTTGCCTGCAAAGATCAAAGGATGACTAACAGAGTTACGTTCCAAATAATCATCCAAAACCTGCATGGCTATAGAGTCTTTTTTGCCCTTTAAGCAGTGATTTTACACATTAAACATTTTTACGAGTGGGAACTTATCAGAGGAAAAGGGAAGCCCCAGTATTTCTGGGGATATTTTACCTAATCATTTAATTTTTATAGTGGGTGATGCTTTGATCCAGATGGTTAATCCCCCCCCCGGCAGACAAACAGAGGTAGTTGATACTGCAGCTACAAAAAAATGAAGGAACCCCTGTCTATGAAGTTGTGAAATTGCCCAAGTTTATGGAAAGAGGCACACTTGGAAGGAATCAAAAAAACTGTCCCAGCTTGGGTCTTCGAACTTCGAATTCAGACCTGCTAGGTTTAAAAAAATTAGTCTTACTATGACCAGGTCCAACATATGTGCCCCACCAGTAGGAGAGTCAAACTTTGGGAAAGCCTCGATCAGGCTGCTATAATTCACCAGAGTTCTTCACCGGTTTCCCAAAATCCACCTGTATTTTCCTGAGGGAAGGATAATCATTCTCATGCTGGTTGTGTAGTGGGCAGAGAGCTGGTAATGCTGGAAGATTAATAAGCCAATCTACTGCCCATAAATCGGAATTTGGGGACCGTCCCACTATTGCACTCAGTGGTGGAATTTCAGAAACTTCCCTCCCCAACTGGAGCACTTTAGGGGCCTCAGCAAACAATGAGGCCCTAGTTTGAATCTAATATAAGAACCATTAGTTGGATTTGATTGTAACACAAGGTCCACTGACCCCTTCACTACACCTCATCTCTTGATTTTAATGACAATGTGGTCATAAGGGTCATTCATAGAATAAAAAACATTCAACATGATAGAGATCTGACCTTAATACTGAAAGACAATTAAACATATGCTTAATCCAGTGTATTGAATTGTTTTTCAAAGATTCCTTGTCCTCTTTGGTACATTTATCATGTGCAGTGTCTGTCCACCACGATTATCTGGCACATAATATGGAACTGTGTAATCAAACTTTAGGGTATGTCTGGCCAGGTATAGATGGTTATCTTGTGAAAACGTCCTACTTCCTAGATTAAGGAACTGTAAGGAGCTTGATTTTGTTAAAACGGGGCATCTCGCAACTGTAGGAACTTCAAGGGGTGCACAGGTGACTCTGAAGACTTCATCCGATCCCACCTCACCCCGGGAGTCTCTCCCACCAAAGGCTACACTCCTTGGTGCAGGTGGTACTCGATGTTCTCTACCAAAGGCAGGGTAAACATTGCAATCACCCACACCATCCCCAGCCTTGTTTGAAAGAATTTGAGATTGTAAGGAGACCGCCTTTGTAGATAAATTCTACACCAGTGCTCTTAGCTGCTCAATCCTTTCCCTCAGCAAAAGTAATATGTCCTTAATCTCCTCTCTGCTAGTATCACTATTAATAACACCAGTCAAATATGGCATGGGGCCAAAAAACCTTCAGTTCTCCCCTTGTCAATTAATCCTGAGGTTCAGGCAGGGCGGTAGCTGATTCCAATGGCAAAAGTAGATTGTATCTGTTCATGCATTCAACCACAGGAAAACTTATTATAGCAGTAGAGGATTGATTCAGTGTTAGGAACACTGAACCATTATATCATCATTGTGTTCACTGGGTCCTGGAGTCTGTAGGTTCAAGAAAGGGTCAGGTGCTTGCTTTCTAGGCACATGCTTTGTTTTCTCAAAAAATAGCCAGGAACTTAGAGCCAATTTGGGAAGATACTGCTTGTTTGGTGGACTTTAAAATTGATTCTCCCTCTTCTACAAAGTCATCAATTGCTTCACGTGCACAGTTAGACGCAGCATGGCTCACAGATTTTTTGGTTTTCTCATCCTGCAAGGACTATCTGTGGCTTTTCTCTTCCTCATTGTAAAGCCACGCATCCACGTTTTAGCAACTCAGAAAGTGAGAGGAAGAAGTATACAAGTTCATATTGCACTTGATGGAACAAGTCAGCAGAGTAAGTTCATACAAGTTCATACTGTACTTGAGGGAACAAATCATCAGAGTAAATAAGTATGACCATTACTGGAAAGACAGGAAACTATCAGAGCATAGAGTCAAGAGTGATAGCCTACATTTTCTGGGCGATGACGGGCAAAGACAGGTCTGCTGTTAGCCCAATCTTTTTCTGAGTGCGCGCCCATGCATTCATGCTGTGGGAACAAGACAGCTCTTTTAGCGCAATAGTGTGCCCCTCCTCCTCTGCTACAGGCAACAGAATTTTAGGGACCATAGTCCCACACCAGCTGTGGCAGAGAATCCTGTGTTGTGGAAACAAAGAAGTGCTTGTAGCACATCGGTGTGACCCTCCTTCTTTGCTACTGGCAACAGAATGCTGGGGACGTAATTCCAGCCCTGCTGTTAGCAGGACATAGAGTCTGCAGCCTTCCGCACTGTGTTTACAAGGAAGCACTTTTCGTGCATTGCTGTCCCCTCCTCCTCTGCTACGGGCAACAGAATGCAGGGGGATGTAGTCCCACCCCAGCTGTGACAGGGAATTAAAGTCTGTAGCCTTCTCAATGAAGCTAAAAAGAAGGACGTTTTTTCAAAGTTTACATGTCCTCACTATTGTAAAGCCTTCCTTTCCCATAGGATAAAATTGGGTTACCTTATTACATTTATTAAGTGCTAACATTTGATTGGGAGCAGGAGAAAATATCAGGAAATAGTAATTTTAAATCCACTTTTATGGTAAAAGTGGATTTTGGATTATAATTTTGAAAATTACACTTTTAGAATGTGTCATAGTCCTCTCCTTAGCTTTCTGAGGCCCTTGAGGAGTTTTCAGCAGCCTGGATCTGTTAATTGCTCTCCCGTCAGGAATGCATATTGAGTCCATAGAGTGAACAATAGGACTTGGGTGTAGCTGGGAGAGTGCCATGCTGCCAGGATGGGAAGGGCAGACCTGCTTCCTGCTCCATTTACATTTCAAAGAGCTGAATCCAGCACACTCACAAAGAAACTTGACACCAGCCTGTTATCAATCTACACCACTTGAAGCCTGGGCAGGTGAAAAAGGGTGAGGAAGGAACTTTCCAAAACGAGATTTCGGGGTATACTAGAAGTTCCCCCCACTTCAAAGGGTGGCACAAGGTATAAATATGAACCCTTCTGAGCCACTCATCAGTACACGCCTGCCCATGTGGACATTACAGAACAGGGGCTTCCTTGTTCCCTAGATGGCTGCCTTTATGCTTGAAGCCTGCCTTGTTACCCAGTGAACTCTCTGCTGCTTGAGGCCTGCCTGTAGGAGACTGGCCTGGTTTGTAGTGGGTACCTTGGGTACTTACCTAATACCAGGTCTAGTTATCCATGATTAGTGAAATTTAGTAGTGTTCTAGCAGCTTAGGCTGATAGAGGTAGCTGTAGCTGAGCAGCTTAAGCTGAACCAGGAGACATACAAAGCTCCTGCAGTACCACTATAGTTACACAGTACTTATACACAATAAAAGACACTACTCAGTGTTACCAAAAATAAAGGTACTTTATTTTAGTGACACAAGGCCAAAAATATTTTATAGGCAATACTCCTTCTGGAGGTGAGTATTATATACAATATATGCACTAGATACCAAAATCACGTAAGTAAATAGTCATAGGATAGTGCAAACAATAGAAAATACCATAAAATGCAATAGGAAGAAATAGGTCTAGGGGCAACACAAACCATATACTAAGAAAGTGGAATGTGAATCACAAATTACTCCCTAGACCAGTGTAGTGTGTAGAAGATCGCTGGAAGTGTAAGAAAACCACAAAGATGAGTAAAATACCACACCACAGAGCCCAGGAAAGTAGGAGTAAAGTACTGCAAGTTTCCTTAGGACACACTACAAGTCGTGATTAGAGTTATTGCCTGTAAAGAGAGGAGACCAAGTCCAGAAGTCGCAGAAGATTCCAAGAAGGTCAGAAGCCCCTGTCAACCTAGAAGATGGTGTAAAAGAGGATTCTCCGGTTGGAAGAAGTCTGCAGAATAGCACCAAAGAAGATGACTGTGGGTTCTTGAGTGATGCAAAGGGTGTCCCATGTGGAGATGTTGGATGCAGGTGAGTTGCAGTGCTGGATTGGTCCAACAAGCCTTGGTTCAAGCAATGTCATGGATTGCATCAAAATGGTGCTGCCTGGACCCAGGAGGGACCTGGGGGCCTCAACTCGGGCTGAGGAGGCAGAGGGGGCTCCCAACACTGGAGGGAACCCCCAGATGACCAGGCAGAACCCACGGAGGTCCCAGGACACAGGGACAAAGGAGGTGCAAATTGCGGTTGCTGCAGCACTACAAAAGAAGGTCCCATGCCGCCTCAGCAGGTTGAGCATCGCAGGATAGAGTGCAGAGGACCTGGGACAGGCAGTGCATGAAGGATTCTTGCACATAGTGCACAGAGGCCTCAGGATGAGAAGATGACGTGGTGCACAGGGGTACTGTCACAAACGGGGAAGGCAAGCTCTTACCTCCTCCAAATTTGGACAGCAGGAACTTAGGACAGTCTGTGTCGAAGGGGTCCACCACCTGTGTTCAAGGAGCACGCTTGTCGCCAGGAGAGGAGTCCAAGAGAACCTGTCGTCACCTTAGAAAGTGCTTGCTGGAGCAGGGAATTCTCTCCCTCACTCCACAGGAGATTTCTTCAGTCCTTCTGGTCCAGGGTGAAGACAGGGAGTCCGCAGAGCGTGCACACTGTAGAAACTGTTGCAGTTGCTGGCTGGAGCTGAAGTTGCAGAGTCAAAGTAGCCCTTTTGGATACTTTGTTGCAGTTACAGCGGTTTCTGGAGCAGTCTGCGGTTGATCAAAGGTCAGAGGATGAAGCAGTAGTAGCAGAGGATTCCTGATGGAAACTTACAAGCAGAATCTGAAGAGGAACTCACAGAAGAGACCCTAAATAGCCCTGAGAGAGGGATTGGCTACCTAACCAGGTATGCACCTATCAGGACACCTGCTGGCACTCTCCACTCTCCGCTCAGAGGCCTCCAGAGTGTCCCCACACCTTGGAAAACAAGATGGCTGGTGCCTGGAGGAGCTCTGGCCACCACCCTGGGGTGGTGATGGACAGGGGAGTGGTCACTCCCCTTTCCTTTGTCCAGTTTTGTGCCAGAGCAGGGACTGGGGGTCCCTGAACCGGTGAAGACTGGCTTTTGCAAGGAGGGCACCATCTGTGCCCTTCAAAGCATTTCCAGAGGCTCTGGGAGGCTACCCCTCTGAAGCCTGTAACACCTGTTTCCAAAGGAGAGGGTGTAACACCCTCCTCCCAAAGGAAATGCTTTCTTCTGCCTTCCTGGGACTGAGCTGCTCAGAGCCCAGGATGGCAGAACACTGTCTGTGAGGTGGCAGCAGCTGTAGGTACAGTGCAAGCCTCAGAGATCTGGTTTGGCAGTACTGGGGGTCCATGATGGAGCCCACAGGATGCATGGAATTGGCTCCCCAGTAACATATTTGGAATGGGGGGACAATTCCATGATTTTAGACACCTTACATGGCCATATTCATAGTTACCATTGTGAAGCTACATACAGGTATTGACCTATATGTAGTGTACACGTGTAATGGCGTCCCCGCACTCACGAAGTCTGGGGATTTGGACCTGGACAGCATGGGGGCACCTTTGCTAGTGCAAGGGTGACCTCACACTTAGTAACTTTGCACCTAGCCTTCAGTAAATGAAGGTTTGACATATAGGTGACATATAAGTTGATCAGCTGATACTTTCCCTCACAAAGGACCCCACCAGCGCCAAGACCAACCTGCAAGATGGAATGAAAGACGTCGCAGAATGGATGAAACTCAGCCGTCTGAAACTGAACTCAGACAAAACGGAAGTCCTCATCCTCGGAAACACCCCGTCCGCCTGGGACGACTCCTGGTGGCCCACGGCCCTTGGCACCGCACCAACCCCCTCAGACCACGCACGCAAACTCGGATTCATCCTGGACCCTCTTCTCACCATGACCAAACAAGTCAACGCTGTATCATCCTCCTGCTTCCTCACCCTCCGCATGCTCCGAAAGATCTTCCGTTGGATCCCCGCCAACACCAGAAAGACTGTGACCCACGCCCTCGTCACGAGCCGCCTGGACTACGGTAACACCCTACACGCAGGAACCACCGCTAAACTCCAGAAACGTCTGCAGCGAATACAAAACGCCTCCGCCCGCCTCGTCCTCGACATACCCCGCAACAGCCACATCTCTGCCCACCTGACACACCTGCACTGGCTTCCCGTCAACAAAAGGATCACCTTCCGGCTCCTCACCCACGCACACAAAGCCCTCCACAACAAGGTACCTGAATACCTCAACCATCGCCTCAGCTTCTACACGCCCACCCGTCAACTTCGCTCTGCCAACCTCGCACTCACCGCCATCCGTCGCATCCGCCGCACCATGGCAGGTGGGAAATCCTTCTCCTACCTGGCGGCCAAGACATGGAATTCCCTCCCCACCAACCCTAGGACCACCCATGACCACCTCGCATTCCGGAGGCAACTCAAGACCTGGCTCTTCGAGCAGCAGTAACCCCCTCCCCCTAGCGCCTTGAGACCCTCACGGTGAGTAGCGCGCTTTATAAATGTTTTTTTTATTTTTTATAAGTTACTTAAGTGCAGTGAAAATGGCTGTGAAATAGTGTGTGCACTATTTCACGCAGGCTGCAGTGGCAGTCCTGTGAAAGGGTTTGTCTGAGCTCCATTTGAGTGGCAAAAGAAATGCTGCAGCCCATAAGTATCTCCAGGAACTCCAATGCTCTGGGTACCTGGGTACCATATACTAGGAACTTATAAGGGGGGGTCCAGTGTGCCATTTGGAATTGGTACATGAAGTCATTAAATTATAGTGACTAATTTGGAAGCAGAGAGAGCATAAACACTGAAGTTCTGGTTAGCAGAACTTCAGTGACACAGTTAAGCACTACTGACAACACACACATTAGGCCACAAACTATGAGCCATTGGGTCCTGACCAGCATGATCTCATTGAGACAGGCAAAACATACCGACATACTGGTCGAAAATGGGGGTAACATGCCAAGAAAGATAATACTTTCCTACACTGCTATGCTGCTTGCGGACAGCCACTGAGAAGGGAGAATTGACCTGCTCTCTTCATCCCAGGCAAAACTGAGTGACTTTAATGGTCAGTTGGCACAACAAGCTCCAGAGACCTCCCTGCAACTACCCAGCTGACATGCTGTAAATTGCACTGCCTTGAACTGCAACTGAACCTGTCCGGTCCTGCACCTGGAACTGCCTGAGTCTTACTGTCCTCTGCAGGAGTTAGGTCCTGATCCCCAGGAGTTGCCTCCCCAGATCCTGGCTACTTGGCTGGCACCGCTGAGCTCCTCCTGTGCGATCCAGAAGGTTTGAAATTTGCATGCCAGGCTTTCTGAAGGTAACTTGTTTCTGTTTAAAGCTCTCACGGGAAGTGATAAATGGTCTAATTTTAACCCTCTAAAGTTGTGAAACTATTTTGGAATGCAGTTATTTGATGTGAGTATCATCATATAGTGTGCTAATCACGTTGCTGCACATCACAGCCTGCAGAATGTTTTAAGGATTATGGGGGTCATTACAACATGGCAGACCGCCGAGGTTGTGGGAGCCAGAATACCGCCATTGCTGGCTCCCTATTTTGACTTTTCCGCTGGGCCCGCCGCGGTCCAAATACGCCGGTAGGCACCACCAGCCTGTTGGCGGTGCTCCCGTCGTTTTGGCCCTGGCGGTGAAAGACCGCCAGGGTCATAATGACCCCCTATGTCACCACGTGAAATCACTCATCTTATCATTATCTTTTGTTTCTCTTGTTTCTTTTACAGTATGTCCTTTCATTGTTAGTTCACTTAATATATTGCTGCGTATAGAGGAAGATGTGTGGAATCCTTCTCGTTGCTTTGCTTTCTCATTTCTACTAATAAAACTATTCTCTCCCAGGCAAATGTATTCTATAATGTTTAGACCATAATATTAGATAGACTGAATATCTTTAAATTAGTCCATACGTTGATCTAGCTGTAGCTCTGTGGTCAGTACATTAAAGCTTCATCTTTAACCTTTCATGGATTGATTATGAATCTGAATATTCTGGATTCTACACTTAAGTAAAAGAGAGGAGAAGGAGGCAGTAGGGAGGAACCTTACCATCTACCATTTACTATCATTTATAAAGCAGGGTAAGGTCCCCTTGGGCAAAATGAGTGAAGAGACTCTAATTCCGAAACCCTGCATGCATAACTAGCAAGATTATAAAAGGGTCCGCATCAATTATATTTTCTGGCATGCGTTATCATCAGGCCCTCACCCTAAAGTGGATGTGCATTAGGATGGCTTCAACCGGGGATCTGGGAGCTCTTTGATATTATAAAGATGAGAAAGTTAAACCTATCTAGGATGTGCCCATGTATACATTATTTAATGATGGCCATCCTGATAAGATTAAACACAGTGAGTATTGTAGCAGTACCCTAATGTATGCCTGAAGGTAATAATGTTCTCTATGCCCTCTACTGTGGACTACAAATTGTGGTTAGTGTTAACTTCATAGATGGGTCACGCAGCTTTTGTCAAGACCAAAATATCCCTGAACAATATGTTCTGTATTATCACTAATGATTCCTTTTGCTGTGGTTAGTTTTTTAGACATTCATAAACACATTCTCATTCAAACCTACATATGCATGAGGACACACTGGTCATACTGCATATGTAGAATCCTGTAGTCAGTATGCCTCGCGTGATGGATACTGTATGTATACTGTATGTATACTGACTCGCCTCGCGTGATGGACTGGACGCTTCGTTACTGAATTTCAGGATTAATACTTCGGGCTTATCAGGGCTCTGATAGCACCAGCCTTTTGACTACTGTGTTCACCGTACACCTGCGGCAGTCCCACCCGGGACTGACCATCGTATTTTCTGCCATTTTGAACTCACTGCTGTCCTCTGCACCTGGCCGGACGGGCCCAGCCTTGATAAAGTCACTTGCGTGACAAAACACGTGTTGGCTGTTTCCTGTAAAGACGACACAAACCTATACCTGCGAATAAAGACTCTAACATATCAACAACTTGGATTCATCGCTTTTACTCTTCACCTCTGGATGTACAATACTTGGGCTTTACTCACGTCCCAGAAACATTGAAGAACTTTTACCTTTTTGTGTGCCTTGGTCTATCTGTTCTTTATGTACTAGCCCTATAGGGTCGGTGGAGGGACCCAGCTCTGTAGTTACACTCTTTTTTAGTACGTAGAAATAGACAGAAGATGTAAGTGTAAACAAAATCGTTACAGTTTATAATGGTCTGGTAAGCACTTAAACCATCCGAGAAGTGAAGAACGAGGAAGGACTGTGCTATATTTACTTTGTCAAGAATTCCTGTAGGCGGATCTTTGTCAAGATTCCTGTAGGAGGATTCCTGTAGGTGGTAACACAGGTATCCCCTATGTTACCATCCGCAGCCCTGCACCTTAGTGTTTGGTATGCGGGATTCCGTTTTGAACCCATAACACAGAATCAGTGTGTAGGAAAGTACCATCTTGCCTGGCATGTTACCCCCATATTTCACTGTATATATGTTGTTTTAGTCTATGTGTCACTGGGACCCTGCCAGGCAGGGCCCCAGTGCTCATAAGTATCTGCCCTGTATGTGTTCCCTGTGTGATGCCTAACTGTCTCACTGAGGCTCTGCTAACCAGAACCTCAGTGGTTGTGCTCTCTCTGCTTTCCAAATTTGTCACTAACAGGCTAGTGACTAAATTTACCAATTCACATTGGCATACTGGTACACCCATATAATTCCCTAGTATATGGTACTGGGGTACCCAGGGTATTGGGATTCCAGGAGATCCCTATGGGCTGCAGCATTTCTTTTGCCACCCATAGGGAGCTCTGACAATTCTTACACAGGCCAGCCAGTGCAGCCTGAGTGAAATAGCGTCCACGTTATTTCACAGCCATTTACCACTGCACTTAAGTAACTTATAAGTCATCCTATATGTCTAACCTTCACCTGGTGAAGGTTGGGTGCAAAGTTACTTAGTGTGAGGGCACCCTGCCACTAGCCAAGGTGCCCCCACATCGTTCAGGGCGAATTCCCCGGACTTTG
This sequence comes from Pleurodeles waltl, assembly GCF_031143425.1. Taxonomy (NCBI): domain Eukaryota; kingdom Metazoa; phylum Chordata; class Amphibia; order Caudata; family Salamandridae; genus Pleurodeles; species Pleurodeles waltl. Next base: position 1,036,605,688 of record NC_090445.1, read on the forward strand.
TGAGTGCGGGGACACCATTACACGCGTGCACTGTACGTAGGTCAGTACATATGTACAGCGTCACAATGGTAACTCCGAACATGGCCATGTAACATGTCTAAGATCATGAATTGTCACCCCAATGCCATTCTGGCATTGGGGGTGACAATTCCATGATCCCCCGGGTCTCTAGCACAGAACCCGGGTACTGCCAAACTACATTTCCAGGGTCTCCACTGCAGCTGCTGCTGCTGCCAACCCCTCAGACAGGTTTCTGCCCTCCTGGGGTCCAGGCAGCCCTGGCCCAGGAAGGCAGAACAAAGGACTTCCTCTGAGAGAGGGTGTAACACCCTCTCCCTTTGGAAATAGGTGTGAAGGCTGGGGAGGAGTAGCCTCCCTCAGCCTCTGGAAATGGTGCCCATCACTGCATAAGCCAGTCTACACCGGTTCAGGGATCCCCCAGCCCTGCTCTGGCGCGGAACTGGACAAAGGAAAGGGGAGTGACTACTCCCCTGACCTGCACCTCCCAGGGGAGGTGCCCAGAGCTCCTCCAGTGTGTCCCAGACCTCTGCCATCTTGGAAACAGAGGTATTTGTGGCACACTGGACTGCCCTGAGTGGCCAGTGCCAGCAGGTGACGTCAGAGGCTCCGTCTGATAGGCTCTTACCTCTCTTGGTAGCCAATCCTCCTTCCTAGGTAGCGAAACCTCCTTTTCTGGCTATTTAGGGTCTCTGCTTTGGGGATCTCACCAGATAACGAATGCAAGAGCTCACCAGAGTTCCTCTGCATCTCCCTCTTCACCTTCTGCCAAAGGATCGACCGCTGACTGCTCAGGACGCCTGCAAAACCGCAACAAAGTAGCAAGATGACTACTACCAACCTTGTATCACTTCATCCTGCCGGCTTTCTCGACTGTTTCCAGGTGGTGCATGCTCTGGGGGTAGCCTGCCTCCTTTCTGCACCAGGATCTCTGAAGAAATCTCCTGTGGGTCGACGGAATCTTCCCCCTGCAACCGCAGGCAACAAAAGACTGCATCACTGATCCTCTGGGTCCCCTCTCAGCTTGACGAGGGTGGTCCCTGGAACTCAGCAACTCTGTCCAAGTGACTCCCACAGTCCAGTGACTCTTCAGTCCAAGGTTGGTGGAGGTAAGTCCTTGCCTCCCCACGCTAGACTGCATTGCTGGGTACCGCGTGATTTGCAGCTGCTCCGGCTCCTGTGCACTCTTCCAGGATTTCCTTTGTGCACAGCCAATCCTGGGTCCCGACACTCTAACCTGCAGTGCACAAGCTTCTGAGTTGTCCTCCGGCGTCGTGGGACTCCCTTTTGTGACTTCGTGTGGACTCTGGTTCACTTTTCTTCTAAGTGCCTGTTCAGGTACTTCTGCGGGTGCTGCCTGCTTCTGTGAGGGCTCCCTGACATGCTGGGCGCCCCCTCTGTCTCCTCATTCAAGTGGCAATATCCTGGTCCCTCCTGGGCCACAGCAGCATCCAAAAACCCTAACTGCGACCCTTGCAGCAAGCAAGGCTTGTTTGCAGTCTTTCTGCGTGGCTCTGCAAGCTTCTTCACGGCGTGGGACATCCATCCTCCAAAGGGGAAGTTTCTAGTCCTCTTCGTTCTTGCAGAACAGTAAGCTTCTTCCAACAGGTGGCAGCTTCTTTGCACCCTCAGCTGGCATTTCTTGGGCTCCTGCCCACTCTCGACACTGTCGCGACTCTTGGACTTGGTCCCCTTGTCTTACAGGTACTCAGGTCCGGAAATCCACTGTTGTTGCATTGCTGGTGTTTGTTCTTCGTGCAGAATCCCCCTATCACGACTTCTGTGCTCTCTGGGGGTAGTAGGTGCACTTTACACCTATCTTTCAGGCTCTTGGGGTGGGCTATTTTTCTAACCCTCACTGTTTTCTTACAGTCCCAGTGACCCTCTACAAGCTCACATAGGTTTGGGGTCCATTCGTGGTTCGCATTCCACTTTTGGAGTATATGGTTTGTGTTGCCCCTATACCTATGTGCTCCTATTGCAATCTACTGTAATTTTACATTGCTTGCATTACTTCCTTTTGCTATTATCTGCATAATTTTGGTTTGTGTACATATATCTTGTGTATGTTTCTTATCCTCATACTGAGGGTACTCACTGAGATACTTTTGGCATATTGTCATAAAAATAAAGTACCTTTATTTTTAGTATATCTGTGTATTGTGTTTTCTTATGATATTGTGCATATGACACCAGTGGTATAGTAGAAGCTTTACATGTCTCCTGGTTCAGCCTAAGCTGCTCTGCTATAGCTACCTTCTATCAGCCTAAGCTGCTAGAAACACCTCTTCTACACTAATAAGGGATAACTGGACCTGGCACAAGGTGTAAGTACCTCTGGTACCCACTACAAGCCAGGCCAGCCTCCTACACAGTGTATCATGTAACCCAACATAATTACGTTGGGTTACATGTGAATCACATGGCATGCTCAGTGGCACAACAACCGCAGCGAGAGACTTTGGATGTTTAATCATTATGTTGAGAAGGCCTTAATTAAATATAGTTCAAGAGACACGCGATACTGAATCTTGCAGTGGCGCAAAAATACCTGCAAGAGCCAATTGGAATTGCATAAAAAAGGCTTCACTTAAATATTATAAGGGGAAGGAAAAATATGTAATCTTAGTAAAATAATGAAGAAATCAGTGTGTGATCAATCATCGCCAGTTTGTTACAAATGACTTTAATCAAATACTGTTCACGGCAAACAGTGTTGACTGTTGATTGAAATAAAGAAAAAGGATGCATGAAGGCACTTGTGAAAAAGGAGCTATTCTTACGGCCTGCCGAGATAAAGGAGGGCAATGTGGAACGTTTGATTTCCCACTAAGCATTCCCTATATAAACTCATGACTGTATATCTTTTATTGAGTGCTAGCCACGGAATGCCATTGTTTAAGAAGCTTTTGTGTGTCTCAAGTTTATACATACATCTCTGTTCTTCTTCAAATGTTTACAAGACATATTTTCTATTACAATGATGCCAGTAAATTGTTCTAACACCACCCATCTCATTTTATTTACAGTATGGCCTGAACTTATAAAGTAGTCTGTCATTTTAGTTGTCTTCGTTTTATACTTTATGTTACTCTTGTGCTCACTGATGCGGGTCTTCAACTTCCACTTTGTCTTCCCAACCTATCTCCATCTGCATGGGCGTGTGATCATATTTATCAACTGTGCAGCACTGAAATGTGTGTGTTGCCGAATAGACCGAGTGAAGTTGTGTCTGAAGGGGATTTCATTTGTTGTGCTCGTAAGGTGATAAGTACTACAAGATTTACGGGGGTAGTGGACAGTCACTGTGGGGGAGGTGCCATGGTGCATGTGGTATACTGTTGCTGTTTAAATATTTTGGCCTAGTTTGCACCAGAATGTCTTCTAGATTTCTATTTCTCTTGCAAGAGGAAATGGGTTTTACCAGTTTTAAGCTGCCAGATTTTAGAATACATCAATTCTTGTTGATTGTTTGCTGACTTGATTTGACATAGTATCCTATGTCATGACAGAAATCAGTCTTTCTATTTCAGATTTTGGATGTGTGTTCAGAGGTAATTCCCTTTTTTGCTCCTTACCCTTTTCATTGTCATGTTGATGATGATCATGGGATTCTTTGAAATAATTTTATTACTTAACTGTTCTGCTTTTACTCTGAAATCAGATACCCTGGTACATTTTCTGTGTAGGCGCAGAAATTGTCTGAAAGGTAGATTTTCTCTAAGATCGCACAGATGGAAATGGTCAAATCTTAGTTAGCTGTTTCTGTTTGTAAGGGCCAGATGTAGCACGCCGTTTGCATGGCGCAAACTGCGAAAAATGCAGTTTGCGCCATGCAAACGGCCTCACGTGATGCACATTCCCAAATTGCGAGTCGGTACCGACTCCCAATTTAGGAATGCGACTCGCAAATAGGAAGGGGTGTTCCCTTCCTATTTGCAACTCGCATCGCAATTCAGAGTTGCTTTGTGACCGCGAATGTGGTCGCAAACCAACTCGCAGTTACCACCAGTGTCACACTGGTGGTAACACATTCGCAAAAGGGAAGGGGTCCCCGTGGGACCCCTTCCCCTTTGTGAATGTCCATAAAAATATTTTTTCAGAGCAGGCAGTGGTACTATGGACCACTGCCTATTCTGAAAAAAACGAAACCTAATGGTTTCGGTTTATTTTTCATTTTGCAACTCGTTTTCCTTTAAGAAAAACGGGCTGCAAAATGAAAAAAAAAAACTGCTTTATTTATAAAGCAGTCACAGACATGGAGGTCTGCTGACTACAGCAGGCCACCATCCCTGTGAGTGCAGGCACTCGCTATGGGGTCACAAAATGCGACCCACCTCATGAATATTGATGAGGTGGGTCTTTGCGACCCCATAACGAGTCGCAGAAGGTGTCTGAGACACCATTCTACATCCATTTTTGCGACTTGCAAATTGCGAGTCGCTCAGACTCGCAATTTGCAAGTCGCAAAAACAGATTTTTCTACATCTGGGCCTAAATGTGTAATACATATCCATGTGTGCCTAGATATCCATTGTCGTGGAAGATTTTGACATCCAGAAATACAAGTTTAAGATCATTGATAGTGTGAGCGATGTTATAGTATGTGCTCTGAGTATTAATCCAGGCCCAAAATTCTTCAGTTTCACTAGTTGTGCCATGCCGCATAATGAAAATGTCATATAAATATCTCTTTTAGGTATGTATGTGTGTTCTGAACGCCTCGCTGATATTGAACACATATTTTGCTCAACATTATGAGCATGCTATCCTGTTATCATAGGGGCAAAAGTGCTCCCCATACATGTTCTGTTCACCTCTGGTCCAAAGCCAGAAGTATATTTATAGGGGAACATGGCCTTCAGCTATGTCCATTATTAAACCTGTGCACTGTAGGTACATTGTTTCCAATATACTTGTAGGGAAAAAGGTACAGTATACAAGGTTTTAAAGCACACAATGCTTTTTGGTGTTTTTTTAAAGTGTGATTGGTGGTACTATTAAAAATCGACTCTCAGAAAAACGTGCTACAAGAATATTGAGGTTTGTATATTGAAAGGTAAGTGCATGTAGAGAATTATAGATTGACTCTTCCTAACTCCACATCAGCTATATAACTTGAACAAAATATATATATACATAAATATATATATATATTTTTTTTTTACATATATATATATATATATATATATATATATATATATATATATATATATGTATATATATATATATATATATAAAACGGCCAACAAAGTGGTCTTAATTGCGGCGTGCTTCCACAGGCTGGTGCATACGTTAGGGACGGACCTTCCCTTATACTTATTACAGGACTACTAGGAGCAAGACCTGTTGGTCGAAACGCGTCAGTGGTGGTTTTGGTGTTGAACATAATTGTAATATTACTCTCCTGGAGTGCAACATATTCACAATTGTTTACAATTGTTTGTTTGTATATATATATATATATATATATATATATATATATATATATATACACATAAATATATATATATGTATGTGTGTGTAGATATGTTTAATGCACATATATATGTATATTCACTGAAAAACACAGGTTAAGGAAATGTTATAGTTAGGTGAACTTGTCAGTGACGACATTAATGGTTTGAACTAAAAAAACAACAGAATATCACCAGTTATAGTTAGCAGTGCTAACTATAACTTGTGTCCCTACTTTGCACTGTTTATGATATTATTCATGACATATTCATATTCTATGACATCTTTAATGACATCACTGATGGCGTCTCAAATGACATCTGTGATGATATCACTGATGACATCATCCAATGAGTGTTCCCGTTTGTTTTATAGTTTACTAAGCACCATGGTATTTGTCTACCTAATTTTGTGCAGCTGGGGTCCAGCTAATGGGTGGAAATGTTTACAAAATACATGGGCTTCTAATGTGCCATAGGTGTTGAGGTATTGAACATAAGATAAATATTTGCATCCAAGTGTAACTCTGTGTGCAGGTGAAAGTTAAAGTCTGTTCACTATGTTACACACAAATTGTTGGGTTTAACAGGAAACGTTTTCAACAGAAGTAAGATTCTACATAGTACATACTAACTTTTGTAAGCAGCCTTGTGTTATTAGGGAGAATTGTGTCAGCATCACAATTTCTAATTAAAGTATAAGACTGTGTGCACTAGGTACTAACCCACAGGAACTAACCTATACAAATGTACTTGTTTTGCTTCAAGATATGGGTAGAGTTTTCAAAGTTTTTTTTTTAGTCGAAGGGCATGAGCAATTGGCACCCCCATCCCGAGCCATTAACGGCCACAGGGACTCTATCCACTGGGGCTACTTATTTAAAAAAAGGGGAGGGGCCCTCCCCAAGCCTTTTGAGACCGTGGGGACCCCATCCTCCAGGGCCACTCTTTTATCCCCATCTCCCAGGACCCGGCATACTTGTTTGGGGAAGAGTGGAATGCTCCCCCCTCATTGGGACAATTTTGGCCCCATGGACCCCATCCCATGGGATCAGGCATGCTTGTATGGGGAAGGGGACATGTGGCCCCCGTTCCTGGACAAATTTCAGCCCCATGGACCGTATCCCTAGGGCCTGGCGGAGTTGTTATGGGAAGAGGGGCATGATCATCCCTGGGTCGATTTCGGCCCAGGGGACCCAATCCCCAGAGCCTAGTACAATTTTTAAGGGTAAAAGGCCATGCAGCCACCCTCCCCAAGGCAATTTTAGCCCAGGGGACCAAATCACCAGGGGCCCGGTTCTATAATGAAAGGGGAGACTGACATGTGGCCCCCATCTCAGGCTGATTTAATCCCCAGGGATCCCATTCCCTGGGGACCAGCACTAAATTGAAAGAAAGGGGGGCACACTGCTCCCCTCCCGTGGCTGATTTAGGCCCTGGTGACACCATCCCCTGGGTCTTGGCACTATATTCAAGGGGAAGAGGGGCACACAGACCACCTCCTTGGGCCGATTTCAGCCAGGGGACCTCATCCCCAGGAGACCAGCAGTATATGGAAGGGGGAGGGGAGCACACTGCCCACCCCCCAGGCCAATTTCAGCATTTGAGACAACATCCCCTGGGGTCCAGCACTATATTCAAGGTGGAGGGCGTTAAGGGTCGTTAAGCCTATTGTGTGGTGGCAAAGCCCAGCCTATTTAGTTGCAATTGGGGATGTGCTCAGCTCCGCCCTCCATCAAGTCAGTTAATGGTCCATTCAAGCTATGCTAATCCACCTATTAAGTGACTGTCTTAGGGGTGAATTCATGAAGTCCCAACTGTCAGTCGCACCCAATCATGTGACCTAAGGCAGGTTAAAGGCACAGTGCAGGACAAATATAAACTTTTTAAGTTACATTTTCAAATTTGTGATGATAAATCTGACTTTACCATTAAAGAGGGTTTATCATTACCAGTTCATAGGTAGCAAACATGACATATCTACCACCTCTGGTGTAGGAATTACAATTTATTAATTTGAATAAAGAATCTCCAGTCTTACTCTATGGGAGGGTGTAGTCCTCTCAGTAGTGAGAAAATGAATTTGGGCGTTTTTCACTACTAGGACACGTAAAACAGAAAAGTACATGTCCTACCTTTGAATTACACAACACCCTGCTCTATGGGCTACTTAAGGCCTACCTTAGGGGTGATATGTGTAATAACAGGGGAGTTTAAGGATTGGCAAGGGGTTTTAAATGCCAAGTCGACATGGCAGAGGAACACTGTCTTCAAGCTTCAATGGCAGTCCTGGGACAAGTTTTAAGGTGCCATTTAAGTGGGCGGCACAATAAGTGCTGCAGGCCCACTGGTAACATTTATTTCACAGGTCCTGGGCATATGGTATACCACTCTACAAGTGACTCACATGTAAATTAAATATGTCAGTCAGGTGTATGCCAATCAGACCATGTTTAGGGGAGTGAGCATGTGCACTTTAGCACTAGTTAGCAGTGGCAAAGTGCAAGGGTCCTAAGGCCAACAGAGCAAAAGTCCAGACAAAATGGAGGCAAGCAGGCAAAAAGTTTGGTGGAAGACCACCCTAAGGCTGACAGGTCTAACAAGTGCAATTTTTTATTTCTTGTATGACCAGGAGCCTTTCCTTCGGACACAGCTAAGATTGCTTTTATCACTTTCTGTCTCAGGGGCACATCTGCTAAGTGAGCTATCCCACTCGTTGAAAATGACCTGGTCTTTAATGATTTCATAAGGTTTAAAAAAATGATGCGCCATTGTTTTGCAAAACACACCTTTGTTTGGGTTAGTGATAATGAGTAATTAAACTTATGTCAGGGTAATAAGGATGTTCTGGCTTATATTACAACTTTTTGTAGACTGGTTCCAGAATACCAGTGACCAGAAGAGAAGAGAACCTACTTCTTTTATAGAGGACTACAAGATGACTTAGAAAAGTTCATTGACACACATTGTGGATACAGCATTGGATTGCTCCAAATTCATTGATTTAGTTATCTGGTTAGATCATAGATAAATTGAGCACAAGAGATAATGTCCTCGGTGTGAACCTAGATTGTTAGTAGTACATCCCAAGCAAAAAAGAGACCGAGTCCAAGAATCAGTATAATGCAGAACATATGCAGATAGGGAGTGTGTAGGCTCCTCTGGATATAGGGGAAAAAGACAGTGGAAAAAAGTTAAACCTAGTAAAGCAGGGCACTTTGTTCATGAGTGCACTTTAAAACCAAAATGATTTTGAAAGAATGTTGCTGTTATGTCAATGCATTAAAAATTAGAGCACACGTTTGGCACATGGGTCATCAAGTCAGGTATGGTCCCAGAACAGACCCCCCCATTACTTAGCAAACACTTCACATAAAGTTCTATAACATTTTACCATTATAGTCACCCTACTAATTTCACCACACTGGGGAAAGGTATTTCCTATACGTTTAGATTCTGGGGCTCCTGGAAACTTCTTAGACCTAGCATTGGCGAGTTTGTTACATATACCATGTGTTAAGAAACGTGAACCTGAATATGTTGGAACTGTGGATGGCTCCAAGCTCCCTTTTGGGTTGGTCGCATATGAAACAGCCCCTAAAACTCTAGTATGTGAGGATTGGTATCTAGAGACCTTGACCTTTTGATCCCATTGATACACACACCTTTGGTACAATATTAGGGGTTCCGAGGCTTCAAATTCACAATCCCTTTATTGCTTGGTCCCTACACCTTGTCACCCTGGGTTCCCAATATTGTCGAACCCATTGTTGTAATGAGCCAAAGGAAGTTTTATCTCCTTTGACATATGCAGCCCTAAAACAAGAATTTATGACAAAACTTCCTGTAAAAAATCTGGATTTTTGTGATGTCTTTGATGAACAAAAAGCTACACAGTCACCCCCCCCATAGGGAATATGATCATCACAATGACTTAATTCCGGGCTCAGCACTCCCCTGCAGTTGGCGTCTGTGCTCTCTCTGAACCTGAGATGAAATATCTAAAAAAAGTACCAAGATGAGCTGCTGGCCCTGGGATTCATCTGTCATTCTATCTCTCCTGCACCTGCTTTGCTCTTATTTTTTCTTAAGAAGAATAGAGAGTTACAAGCATGCATTGACTCTAGGGTGTTAAATAAAGTTACTGTAAAGAACAGAAATCCATTGCTTCTAATCCCTGCCTTGCTTGATCAGGTTCAGAAGTCAACTACCTACACTAAATTAGATCTGTGGGGTTCATACCATCTCATTCGCATAAAAGATGGCAATTTGTGGAAAACATCCTTACCATCTATGAAAAGTTTGTGCTGCCGTTCCACCATTTTGTGTGATACAAAAGCGGTGCAAACCCAGTGCCATATTTATAAAGTGATCATTTTTCAGGAGCGCCGCTTTGCGTTGAGTCGTTTATCGACAATGATATGCAAGGTAAGAGTTCCCTCCTAAAAAATGATGATAGTGCCATATTTATGAAGAGTCGGAAAAATTATGTATGCCTAGGTTCGCCTAGGAAAAATGGTGCTAACTCTGATATGCATCAACATTTTAATGCCTGGTCAATTAAAGCAATACGTATATAAGGAAAACTCACAGAAGGAGCTCTGAAAAACAACTGGATAACATGGACCTGTTACTGTTACTGCTTGACACCTGGAGACGATGACAGCGACAACGCCGAGCACCACCAGCAGCACCGCTGCACCCTCAACCACCCCAACAACAGCCACAAAGGCAGCACAGAAGGAGAGAGAGAATATTTTGACGTCCATCATTGGCCTGAGGGAACAAGACATCATGAAATACTACCATCTCAAGCAGGAGCCTATAGTACGCCTGCTCCAACACATTGCTCCCGACATCACAGCAAGAGTGGAAAGTCTAACAACCTTACCACTCATGACAAAGCTCCTGGCTGCGCTCCACATGCTGGCCTTGGTCTCATTTCATACCACTGCAGAACAAGTGGGTGGTTTTTCTCAACCTTCCCTTTTTGCTTTCCTCCCTATGGTACTGGACACCATCATCCGCCTCACTCCCCACCACATCCTGGTCCCAATACCCAGCAACTGCAGCAGGAGACAAAACAAGCATTCTACCAGATCGCTGGGTTCCCGCAAGTGCTGGGTGCAATGGACTGCACACATGTCCAACTTGTCCCACCTGCAGCAACAGAACTTCTTTTTAGGAACAGGAAACATGCACACTCCATAAACGTGCATTCCATTGTGGAATATCACTGGATAGTCACCAACATACTTGCCAAAAATCCTGGCAGCCTGCATGATTCCTACTTCTTCAGGCAATCAATAATAAACTAACACTTCCAGGATGGACAACATGGCAATGGCCTCCTCGTAGGTAAGCAAGCAGATGTTACATAACACATACAACATACAAAACATGTGAGGCAAACAACACACACACCACACTCCACACACCTGGACAGGGAAGAATGGATGACCGCTGAGCAACACAAATGCCCCATGCATCACTCCACACATCCAATGCACATCACCCTCACATACAACCACATGTAAAAGCCCCTAGCACTATTGGACTGTCACTATTGACGCTCCAGTGGAGCAATTCCCTCTCTGCATTAAAAAAGGTGGTGTCAAGCTGAAACTTGTGTCCTAACACTGCCCTGAAAGTATGGCCAATTCACACCCATCACTTCGTGTGGAAGTGCCCTACAATGGATATTGCAGTGGGCATGCCACACCTTGCATACTGGCACTGCCCCACATTTATGACAATTTGTGAACCTGAGGCAGCAGCAACAAATAATGCCACCCTTAGGGTGGCATTACCATTGTCCAATGAAGACAAATACTTTCATTGTGTAGACTTCTCCCAAGAGTGGTGCACACTGCAGCACACATAGAAATAAGAAATTACCATCATTGATTGGCCATGTGCAGGAAGGGACACCTTCCTGCACATAAACAATTAACCTCACAAAGCTGTCATCTTTATATTATGCTATAGGTGTTCCTACATTGGAGCTTGGCAGCGGATCTATTGCCAGTGCCAGTACTAGTAGAGGTCAGAAATGCACCATATCTAGGAGATATGGGGCCAGATGTAGGAAACGTTTGCGACTCGCAAACGGGCCGATTCGCAATTTGCGACAGTGCAAAATCGGAAATGGGATGCAAAAAGCCCATTTCTGACTCGCAAAAAGCGATGGGACCCATTTGCGAGTCGCATCCGTTGCGACCCCATTTTGCGACCCGCAAATTGCGACTCGCATTTTGCGACTCGCAACCAATATGCAATTACAAGTCGCAAATTGCGACTAGTCGCAAAAAGCCCAGTTTGCATGTCGCATTTACAACTAACTCAGAGCAGGTGGTAACCATTACCAAAGTATAAAAGGAGACCCAAAAGGCATCTGGGTTACTCAAGATGGCGGACATATACCTGATAGCAGTGAGGAGGAGAGTCTACGCAGCCCAGCAGAGGAGGAGGAGGGGCCACAGACAGGAGAAGATATATAGAACCAGGCAGACCTTTTTCCAGCAAACTGAAGAGGAGATCTATGATAAATACCGCCTTAGCAGCGCAGCCATTCTAGAATTAATAGATTTACTAAAACCACAGCTAGAACACAAGACTCTGCGTGGCTGCGCCATCCCTACGCATGTGCAAGTACTATGCGCACTGCACCTCTTGGCCTCAGGGAGCTATCAGGGGGTCATTGCCGTGGCAGGTGGGGTATCCCAAAGTGCAGTGTCAAGGTTCCTCAGGGCCTTCCTAGATGCCTTAGCCACGCACAGGTCTCACTTCATATACTTACCAAGGAATGAGGCAGAAATTAACAGCACCAAGCTGGACTTTTACCGCATTGCCCACTTCCTCCATGTCATTGGATGTGTAGATGGGACACACATTCAAATATGCCCCCCTGCTAATCTGGAACATATTTTCCGCAACAGAAAGTGTACCCACTCACTCAACATACAGGTTGTTTGTGATGCCCATTACGTCATCACGGACATCGTTGCTAAGTTTCCAGGCAGTACCCATGACTCATACATTTTTAGGCATAGTGGGATACATCAACGCCTGGAACGTGGGGAATTTGGAGACGGATACCTCCTAGGTAGAGCCACAGACACTTGCAGACATACACACAGGTCACTGTGCACGACTATCTGGACTTACTAACAGTGTACTTTTGTGCCCAACAGGTGACAGTGCATATGCTCTCAGGCCTTGGATCATGACTCTGTTTTTAACACCAAGTAATGAATCTGAGAGGCAATACAACAGTGCGCATAAGAGGACCAGGAACCTGATAGAGCGGACCTTCGGACTCCTGAAGGCAAGATTCAGATGCCTCCACCGCAGTGGAGGCGCCCTCCAATACACCCCCATTACCGCATTCAAAATTGTGGTCGCATGCGCCATCCTCCACAACATAGCCACCCGACGTGGGCTACCTCTCACCCTGCAGAGCCAGATCCTGATGAGGAAGAGCAAGAACAACCACATCGCCATTATGGGGATAGGAGTCTAGCTAATCAAGGCAGACTGAGACGGGAACACATTGCAACGCAATATTTTGGACGGTACGTGTCAACTCCCACCATACTCACCCATTAACCAAACACTCCTTTAGTTAAGTGGAAGAAAAATAACTGTTTTAATAATGTAATGAATGATGTCCATGGGCAGGGAAATGCCAACCAGTCATATGGCACATTAACGCCATGTGCCACATTTATTTCTCCGGGCTGTTCTCTAGCTTCTCCTGCCCCTCCTGCCAGCCTGGCTGGTCCCTGCTGCGTCCATGGTGCTCTGCCTCCCACTCCTTAGCACCCTACTGTCAGTAGCAGATACACTGCTCACTGTGGAGCCCTCCTCACTATCTTGGGGTGTTTCCCCGGTGGCCCTCGACATCTCCCGTGTCTCCATTAGTTCTATTATATGTGTGAGACGTCCCAGGCCCCTGGCAACATCCCCAGCAAAATGGCCCATCTCTATTTGCAGGCCAACTGTCCTCCTCGACAGGCCTGTTGTGTTGATGGCTAGCCTGCCGATCGATGTGGCCATCCTGTCCAGTCTTAGCATAATCTGGCGATCTCTGCGCCGCCCAGCCTCTGCCTGGCCCAGCAGTCCGGCCGCCAGTTCCCTGATGGCAGAGGCAATGTCCCCAGTGTTCTGGCACATCAGGTCCATGCGTCTGTTGAGGTGCTGCATGCTTGCATGGTTGTGTCTTACAAAGCGGTGCAGCACACCACTAATCCTGCCCAATATTGTGTTCTGCAGGCGCTGACCCCGCAGCAGATGTGCCTCACTGCTGGTTGGAGGAAGTATCCGGGATCCAGACGCTCTTGCCCTGCGACGCCTGCGCTGTGGTGGCTGCCCTGTGCTCCCACCTGTATCCTCCCTGGCTGTTGCTGGGGCAGCTCCTGGCGTTGTTGTTGCAGCAGGCGTTACCACTGCAGGAATGCTGCTGACTGTGCATGTGGGGGTGCTGGCGGGTCCTGGGGTGTCCTTCTGGGCCTGGGTGCTTGGGGTGTAGAAGGTGTCTTGCTGGAGACCTGTGGGACATGGGGAACACACTGTCAGTGTCTAGTATCTATTGCACAATTCCTAATAAACATTTGCCTATGAACTGCCTATTGGACTACATTTCCCATAATGCATTATTCTGGCTTTTTCTACCCTGAAATGGAGCTATTGTGGTTGTGCATGCAGCTGTGTACATGGTGGGTGGGGTATGACATTGATAGGGGTACAGGCATGTCACACAGTACTCACTGGTTGATGTGCTGGGCTCTGAGGTGTCCAGGTCCCCAAATCCACACACTGCCTCCGGCTCAAAGGTTTCCTCAATCATGTCTTCAAGGGGTGTGGGTGGTGGCACAGATGATGGTCCCCCTCCAGTGCCTCTCATCTCCCGGAGCCTTTCTGCCACCCTCTCCTTGGTCCGGGAGCGGAGGTCATACCACCTCTTCCTTATGTCCTCAATTGTCCTGTGGCTCACACCCAGGGAATTAATTTTCTCTTGCATTTCCTGCCAGATTTTCTTTTTGGTGGCCTCAGGAACAGTGTGGGCTGCTCTCCCAAAGAGCTCATCATGGTGCTGACAACATTCTTCGGTCAGCACCTCAAGCTCCCTCTCAGAGAATTTCATTTTCCTTTTTCGGGGGGTTCCCTCCATGGCTGCTGCTGCTTGTTCAGTGTGAAGACTGGCAGTTATAAAAGGGTGTGGTCCTGCCTCCTCCCAGGTGTATTTGTTAACTTCCTGGCTGTGATGTCATCATCATGTGCCAGGAAGTGTTTCCAGAGTGTTCTGGTGTGCTTTCTGGAGTGTTCTGCTGCACCTGCAAGCAATTTTGAGGGTACTCGCAATTTGCGACACCCACTCGCTAATTGCGAGTTCGTTTTTTGCACACTCGCAAACAGCGACCTCGCAATCTGCGGACTCGCACACAGCGTTGCGAGTCCGGCTGCGAGTCGCTAAATCGGACCGGTTATTTTCCTGGCATACCAAATTGCGAGTCGCATTTTGCGAGTCGCATTGACTCGCAAAATGCGACTCGCAATTTTTATTTTTCCTACATCTGGCCCATGGTGCATTGCTGTCCATTAGCTGTAGTGTAGGGCAGTGCAGAAAAACACCTCATGCCCTGTCCTGTGCCACAAGGGCCTGTAAAGTAATCACATACATGGCAATGCATCTTAAGCTACTGTGCCACACTTTGCATGATCTCTCCATATACACATGCATACTAGCCAGGAAATATCAATAACAGCTCTGTGTGCAAGGGAGGTGTACCTTGTCCAATGGGTGATGGGTACACATGCAACACACAAGGCACAGCACACAAAGTAGCTACAAACTCACACAAAATGGCACTTTTGCAACTCAAAAGTCATGGAACAAAAGTTCAATGGTTTGCAACTTCACACATATTCGGCATGTGTGAACTGTCATGGCAGACAAATCCTACAATCACCATGCTCCTGAGGCTTAACTCTTGATTTGAACGTGCACCCCCACATAACAATACAATCATGCATACAAACAGGAACCCACTATGGCAGATGCTAGTCAAATTTCCACTCCAATTTCCAATACTGTGCTAGGCCAGTTAGGAAGAAACACAAATGCAAGTCTGCCACTGTTTCTCACCTTCCATTGCAGCGGACTAAAGTTACGGCATCCAGCCATGGGTCATGACAGCATATGGAAACCTACATACAGATGCAGAAAAGTCTTACAATGATGCACACAAAAGGACCAGACATGTGGTGGAGAGGACATTTGGCATCCTGAAATCCAGGTTCAGGTGCCCAGATGCATCTGGACGAAGACTATTATATGCACTACCCCTTGTGTGCAAAATTATCCAGGTCTGTGCAATTTTGTACAACATCTGTGTTTGAACCAATGTCCCCTGGGAGGAACAGGTGGAGGTCTCCAGGGAGGAGGATGAGGGCAATGAAGAACAACAGGGGGATGGGGAAGAACAGAACTCTACTTCTGGACCATGCAGAAGGGTCAATATTGTGCACAACTTCTTCACTTGGAGACTGTACTTCAATCATCACTGAGCATAATTTTTTTAATAAATCTTTTGAATACAGATTTGTCCCAGAGTACGTTTTTTTTTTTTTTTAATATGTTTTTATTATTATATTGCACACCAAATAAACATAGAGGAAAGATACAGGTGATCATGATACAATGCAAGTAATGCACATTCTGCGTGGCCCCCGTCCGTCACTCCCAACATTTCCGAGCAGATGCAGTCGCTAGGGCCCGCCCATGTAAGCGCAGCAACATCACCATGGGCGCGCGCCGCGCCAGTGGGACAGGGACCGGGGAGAGCATTGGTCTAATCAGCCTTGAAAGATTGAGAATCTACAAACAGGGGGGTGTTTAGGAGAACCCAGAGCGATGGACGGAAGAGCGGGGACCCAGCTAGCGCGCGCAGGGGAGAGGAGAGGGGCAGGCGGGGGGGCACGGAAAAAAGTAGCCCACAGACCCCCGTCTCCTCACCGAAGGCCGACCCCAGGTATGGCGGACTCGCTGCATGGCGCGCCGGCTCCGGCCAACAGGACCCCAAGGGGGGAGCCCGTCTGTGGGGTGCGTCCTTGTAGTTCTTGTGTTGGTGTTTAGCTATGTTAACGTAATTGTTATCACTTATGCACGGGGGTTAACGTTTAGTGAGATATTCATGGTGGTCGCTCGTCGTCTTTGCTTTCTATGGTTGTCACAAAGGAGTTCCACGTGTTTAAACCCTTAGCTGGGATCCCCTTGTCCAATAGGAGCTGCAGCGTCTACGCCTCGGCTTTGGCCCAACACAACAGCTCAGCACGCCACAGGTCAATCCCGGGGGCGACCGGGGCTTTCCAGTGCATTGCTATGAGGCGTTTGTACATGACCAGCGCCAATGCTATGCATCTGAGTGTATGCTTCCGGTTTTTAGGACAGGGGCCTATACCCAATAGGCACAATTCAGGTGTAGAGGGGAGCGCGATGGCCGTCCATTCAGTCAGCAGTGTTATTATGTCGTTCCATATCGTTCGGATTGGGGGGCAGTCCCAGGTCATGTGGAAAAAGTTGGCATCGGGAATTGAGCATCTTGGGCACGCCTGCGTCAATTGAGGGAACATGTGCGTGATGCGGTGAGGTGAGAGATATGTTTGGTGCAAGTAATTAAACTTAAACTGGGTGAAGCGGAAACGCGGGTTTCGCGACACTAATTTGATCATATTCATGGCCTGAGTCCATGCTTGCTGTGATAGGGGTACTATCAGCACGCTATCCCATCTGTTTTTAGCTTGTTCTTGACTATGTTCTAGGTGGGAGGCAAGGATTGTGTATGTTCTGGATACATTTAGTGGGGCGGTAATGTTGCCTAGTATGTCGTGAAGCGTGGGTGAGACGTTGGGTTCTAAGTTGCCACAATTCCAGCAAGAGCGTATTACCTGTCGCACAGCTCCGAATGCTATGAAGCCACCCTGCCCCAAATGATGTTTGTCGGAAAGAGCATTGAATGTAATGAGGTGACCTTTATTGTATATATCGCCGATTGTACGTATGCCCTTATCGTACAACCCACCTAAACCCACTTTGGAAGCTATATTGGCGAGTTTCGAGTTGGCCAGGAGTGGAATCCTGGGGGAGTACTGTGGCTTTTGGTCACCGGTTAGGACATAGCGGCCACATATCCAAGGCGCGATTTTCAGTAGTATATTTCCTGGGTGTTTGGGGTGCTCGCGATTCATGAGGTAATGTAGTACTCCCCAATTTCCCAAAGTTGACAGGATTGATTTTGATTCCGCATTGTCGGGGCACACTAGCCAGGTAGATATCCATTGGATTTGGGCGGCTGCATAATATAGTTCAAGTCTGGGAGCACCCAGCCCCCCCATGTTTAGTGGTTGGTATATTTTAGCTAGTGTCACGCGTCGGCAGCCATTGCCCCATATTAGAGCTGTTAAGAGGCTATTTAGTGGCCCAAAGAAGGAAGCCAGTAAGGTCAGTGGAAGGGCCATAAAAAAGTATAGCAGACGGGGAAGAATTATCATTTTTGCTATGGCCACTCTGCCCAGAGGCGAGAGCGGGAGCGAGCACCAGAAGGGCAGGGATCCTCTAATGGATCTGATCGCCTGCCCCAGGTTACCGTCCCTGAGATTGCGTGTGTCGTGGTATATGTTTATGCCCAAATATTTAAAAGTGGTGTGGCACCACTTCAGATCGCCCGGGTTAGAGAGTATCCTGTGTGCCTCAGGGACAGGGCGCATGGGAAATATACACGATTTTGCCCAGTTCACCTTTAATCCAGCTAATGAGCCAAATTCACGGAGAAGTTTCAATAAGTCAGGCAGAGATTCATTGTGATTACTGAGAAAAATTAAAACGTCATCTGCGTATAAGGATACTATGCAATGTATATGATCAGCGCGGACGCCCCAGATAGGGGCGACCGCACGCAGACGGGCTGCCAGTGGTTCAATGGCTAGAGCGAACAAAAGAGGGGACAGTGGGCATCCTTGTCTAGTACCTCTTTCTATGTTGAATGATTGGCAAGTGTCTGGAAGTTGACCGCATTTCAAGGCTTCGGATAGCATCGCAAGTTATGGGGTTAATATTTGAGTCAGGAACGTGCTATAGTATTCCTAGGGTAGACCATCACTGCCGGGTGCCTTGCCTTGTGATAATTGTTGTAGAGCCCGCTGTATTTCCGTGATATCTATCGGCCTATCTAGGTCCGCTGCTTGCGTGGTAGTCAGGCAGTTTAATGTGGCATCATTGAAAAACTCGTCCATTAAAACTGTGGAAGGTGGCGGGTGAGCTTTGTATAGTGTGCTATAATACTCCCTGAAGGCACTGTTGATATCTGCTTGGGTATTTACTATTAGACCTGTGTCCAAGCGGATGGCCCCTATATGGGAGTTCTGGAGTTCGGATCGTGTAAGCCATGACAGTAGTTTGCCTGATCTATCCCCCTCTGCATGCGCACGGGCCACATGGTGACGGTAGTCAAACAGCCTTAGTCGCTTGTCTGTATCGTACTACTGTGCATGCGTTCCAGTGAGCTCAACCTGGGTGATTGTGCCACGAGCGAATTTATTTTCGGAAGAGTGGACTTCCTTCTCTAGATTGCGAAGCTCACGCACTAGTATTTGACGTACTCCAACCGTCGTTGCTATGCATGCTCCCCTTATAACTGCCTTGTGTGCGTCCCATTCGTTTGCTCTGGAGCTCGATGACCCATCATTTTGAGTGAAATAAGAGGAGATGTGCGCAGCTAATTCTTTTCTGAATGGCGGGTCCTGTAGTAACTGAGTTTGCAGGCGCCAAGTAGGGATACAGGCACGTGGTCTACCCCATCTGATATGGGCAATAAGTGGGGAATGATCAGAGATTACCCTAGCAGTATATTCAGCGCTCATAATTCCATGTGTCAGGTCCTGTGTAGTGAGGATAAGATCTATGCGAGTATGAAGAAGGTGTACCGGAGAATAATAGGAGTATTCCCGGTCCAGTGGGTGTAGGTGTCTCCAAGAGTCTGTCAGACGGCGGTCCGACATCCACAGTCGAAACGTCTGGGAATTTTTAGTTACTGGGGTGGACGCTATGGGGGTGTGTGATCTGTCCATGTCGATTTGTGGTACGCAGTTCATGTACCCGCCCCAAATGCAAGTTGAAAGTAAGTCATTTGACATGTGAGAGATCGTTCTTTGTAAAAAGTCGCCCTGTCCAACATTCGGGACATATAGTCCATTAATCACTAATATCTCCCCGTCCAAGTGGCCCACCAGTTGTATGTACCTTCCATCTCTGTCGGTTATGCTGCGTTGTACCACATAGGGGACCCCGGGGCTATCCATATCAGAACCTCCCCTAGCGAAAGTTGAGATTCCAGAGCCGTAGACTTGTCCCGCCCAGCTCCTTGCCAGCCGAGGGATCTCCTCTGAGGGGATATGTGTTTCTTGAAGAATGGCTATGTGGATACGTTGTCTTTTTAAGTGAGCGTGTATCCTATTGCACTTTTTTGCTCCCGCCATGCCCTTTACGTTCCAGGTCATTATATTATATATAGGTTCCTTATGCGTCATGTTGGATTAAATTGTAGCGTGCCAGTGTTGTGATCCCGGGATCCCAGCCCCCATATCGTCTACCAATCTCCGACAGCCCGACCCGCGCACCCCCCCGACACACCCCCGCCCACCCCGCCCGCCAGCCATTGCAGCTCCGAGATGGGGGGATAGTGTAAAGAAGGGAAAAAGAAAGGGGAGAGAAAGGACACAATACCACAAAAAAGGCCCGATTTGAAACAAGGTGGCACAACCGGTGCCTAAATAGCAGTTCGAAGGGTTAAGTTCCATACGGGTATAGTTAAGTTGGTGGGGAGCGTGGGTTGGTTGAGGTCGGACATCCAGTGGCCCACCTCCAGGATAGTTCTTTCCCTGTGTGCATCAAGTTGTGGTCGCGTACTCCAGCGGCGGCCCGTCGAAGAATCAACAAGATGGCAGTGAGTCTGGCCCCGTCACGGGGCAGCCGTTTTTCTCCATTTGTGGTTACGTGGAAAGAGGGGCCCAGCCTCCCCCCAACTAATACCCGAAGAAAGCGCGATGCAAACGCGCCCACAGACACTAAAGTTCATCCGCCGAGCGCGGGGTGAGGTCGGGGCCGACCAATAGAGGAGGGAGGGAGGAGGTGGATTCCCCGCCAGGAGAGCCGCTGTCGGTAATGTCCACTTCGCTCCTGGTGTCGGTCCGGGACCTGGTGAATGCGCTAGTTATTCTTAGGCTTTGTGCTTGGTCGGCTTCCATTTGTGATTTTGTTGGGCGAGATATTGTTTTTGTTTTCTTTTTCCTTCTGGCATTAGGGGTGATCCATTCTTCGGTTGTTTCTTTTCCTTTGGGGGAGCCGGTCAGACCCTTTGCATGGATCCATGTCCATGCGTCCTCTGGGGTGGGGAACATGAGTGTTTTCTCGTCTATGGTTATACGCAGGCGGGCTGGGAACATAAGATAGTAGATGATATTGTGTTCCCGCAGAAGTTGTTTTATCTTGATATATGCCGCTCTTTTACGTTGCACTTCCAACGTGTAGTCCGGGTAAGCTGATACGGTGCAGTTTTCCAGGCTGATTTGGTTGGAGGTTCTGAAATGTTGAGGACTGAGTCTCTCTCTCTGTGATTAAGAAACCGGGCTATCAAAGGGTGGGATGGAGCTCCGGGTCGTGGGGGCCTGCCAGGGATTCTATGGGCTCTTTCTATTATTGAAGCTTTAGTGGCGCCTTGTATGTTCATAATGTCTTTCAGACAATTCTCAATAAAATCTTCAGCTTTAGGTAATTCCAAGCGTTCCGGGATGCCAATAAATCTGATGTTGTTGCGTCTTGAGCGCCCTTCCGCGTCCTCGGTCCTGCATTTCAACTGCGCTCGTTCCGTTTCCATTTGTTGGATTTTGTTTTTCATGTCTGCTATCTCTGGTTGGATAGTTTTTAGCGATGATTCTGTGTTTTGCACTCTATCTGTTAATTTGCGGTGGTCAGCGCGGAGCAATGAGACTTCCATTGCTGCAGCGTCGATTTTCCCTTCCAGTGAGGTCTTGGTCTCCATTATTGCTTGCATGATTTTGACAAACTGTTGAGAGTGCGTTCGTAGAGTTTCGTTTAGTTGGAGCAGCGTTGCAGACTGCGTATCAGAGTGCCCAGCAGCAGGGGGGGGATCCCCATCTATGGGGGCCCCTGGTTTGGGGTGTTTCGGGTTGACCATGTCGCCCTCCACGTGGTGTGGGGAGGACGGGCTAGACGAGGTCCCCTGCAGGCCCTGGAAGGACAGGACAGGCAACTCACTTGCAACAAGCGGATAGTTTAGTGGTGGGCCAGATGGTGCTGCTGTGGTGAGAGTCCCTGATTGGCAGCACGGAGTTTGGCTTTAAAGAGACGCCACAAGCTATGTGAGCTTTTATTGCTGACATGGGCCAGATTCCCACCCAGTCACTGGGGTCCTCGTTGGTACTGCCCCAGTAGCTGTGGATTCTTCTTGTTGTGGGTAGAGAGTTTTATCCCATGCCAGTGGTGTTTTATTGGTGTGGTGAGCTATCCTCTTGGGGAATTTCCTTTGTTATTTTTTTGTTGTTTTTTAAATATTTTTTTCTTCCCTTCTTTTCCTTGTTGTTCTTTGGGTTGCTCCAAATTAGCGTGTGCTTTGTGCAATCCTGCGCTTTCGATCGTCGCTGCTGTACCAAGGCGTCTCTTCCCTTTGTTCTGTCACCACTAGGCCGCAGACAGGCCCGTTTGTACTGCTGGTGTGAAGGGAGGGGCGACCACTGCCAGTAGGCTGCCGCACTTCACCAGGTCCCGGTGCGCGCCAGGCCCCAAGCCGCCGCGGGCCCAGGGGACAAGGCTCAGGCCGCTCCGAGCCTGACGCAGCGCCTCGGCGGACCACTCGGGGTCCGGACCCCCCGCAGGCGAGCATGCCCGGCCCAGGCCCCAAAAGGAGGGCGGGGGACCCCCGGCCGACCAGAGCGCCCTGTCTAGGCCCTCACGCAGCTGGGGCACGCCCCCCCAGGGGCCTGGGATCCACGACCCGCCCCCACGCGGGGACCGACAACCGGGCGGGCCGCCCAGGGTGCAGCCCCTAGACCAGGAGCAGCCCTCCTTCACCCCGCGCGCCCTGTGCCGGAGCCGACCAAGCGGGGCGCGGTCGGGCCGATAAACGCGGCTCACGAGAGTCGCGCGCCAGGCTGTAGGATGTGGCTCCTCCAGGAGTCAATGGGCGTCGGAGCCCCAGCGTCGCCGGAGGGAATGCGGGGAGGGCCGGCGGGACCTCCCCGCTGTCGTGCTTAGCTGGCGCCCGCTTCCGTCAGGGCAGCCGGCCTCGTCCATGCCCCGCTCCGAACTCCGCCGCCGGGCTGCTGCGGAGTTAGCGCGCTCGTACCTGCTGAGTGCTGGGCTTCCTACCGGTAGTGGGGAGAAGCCTACTTAAAATTTCGCACGGCAGGAACCATGATAGTTTCCCAAAAGGTGGGCCGTGAGCAGAGCTCTCTGTTCAAGCGTCCGCTCCGGCCACCATCTTGGCCACGCCCCATTCCCAGAGTACTTTTTTAATCTTCACAAGCCTTAACATCTACACACATCTTACATAGCATGACTAGGCCACAAAAGTTCGAAAACAATTAGGAACACACTCAGAAACTCCAAACAGCTACACACAATGCACAAATAAAGGAATGTGCGGGTGACATGTATGCATAGCTTGTTGAACAAATTCTGTTGTGTAGCAACACACATATTACACAAGTGTGACTGGTTGGCATTTGACAGCAGCCACACTGAAAAACATTTGATGCCTCTGTTCCGATGTCTGGCCTAGGTAAGACAATAGTAGTCAGTACTTACAGCAGTAGGTCAGTGTCTCCTATGTAACAAATCAATGTCTGAATGTCACAATTGCAGGTGATGACAACTTACAACATACCCCTTAGGAACACTCACATGAATGACTAATAGAGTGCAAAATACAGTGGACAATGCACCTGAATGCCAAGGTCTGTCAGACTGTAATCAGTTGTTATCGTACATACATGTCAAGCAATGTCATAGCAGTTCATAAAACCTTGGCAAACTGTAAGTGTGAATAAGGGCACAGACATATTTTCTCTGTTTATTTTGCCACACAGCTTAGGTTAGCTGGACCATGTGCAAAAATGGTTCATTCACATGATACCCTTGACAACTGTACACCAAGAGATGCTGGTGACTTGGCCTGGCATGTCGTTGACTTACCCAGAACTATGTAAATGCATGTGTGTGACAATCTATGGTGTTTCCCAAGGGCCAGACATCATAATGTAATGCAACATGTGTAAATGACAGTTCCCCATACATGCACGTTGTTGGATATGGTGGACTGGCATGTGTCATGTAGGAAAGTACCCTCTTTCTTGGCCTGGTTACCCTCATTATCTGCCTGATGTCAGTGTGCTGGACTGTTCACTGGCATCCTGCTTACCAGGACCCCAATGATTATGCTTTTTCTCCTCTAAATGTGGTTGTTACTTCAGGTTAACACAGTATTTCACCCACAATTGGCATACTGGTGCCCCCTTATATGTCCCTAGTATATGGTACCTAGGAACCCAGGGCATTGGGGATCCAGGGGCTCCCTATGGGCTGCAGCATATATTTTGCCACCCATAAGGAGCCCATGCAAAGACTTCTGCAGGACTGCCATTGAAGTCTGTGAGAAAAGGTGCAAGAGCTCTTTCAGTGCCATTTACACTGCACCAGGTCACTTATAAGTCACCCCTATAGCAGGCCCTCCAGTCCTGAGGGCAGGGTGCAAAGTATATGCGTGTGAGATGACCCCTGCACTAGCAGAGGTACCCCCAAGACCTCCAGGGCCATTTCCCCAAACTTCATGAGTGGGGGAGGCACCATTTTACACGTGTCCTGGACATAGGTCACTACCTCTGTCCAGCTACATAATGGTAACTCCAAAGATAGGCATGTTTGGTATCAAACATGTTGAAATCATACCCCAAGGCTTTTTCAAGCATTGGTTGTATGATTCCATGTACTCTGGGGGCTCCTTAGAGGACCCCCAGTATTGCCATTTTAGCCTTCTGAGGTTTTCCAGGCAGCCCCAGCTGCTGCCACCTCACAGATATGTTTCTGACCTCCTGTTGTTTGAAAAGCTCGAGGCCAGTTAGGCAGAACAAAGGATTTCCTTTGGGAGAGGGATGAAACACCCCTCTCCCTTTGGAAATAGGAATTACAGGCTTCAGAGGGGTAGCATTCCCAAGACACTGGAAATGCTTTGAAGGGCATATTTGGTGCCCTCCTTGCATAAACCAATCTTCACCAGTTCTGGGACCCCCAGTCCCTACTCTGTAATGAAACTGGACAAAGGAAAGGGAGTGATCACTCCCCTGTCCATCACCACCCCTGGGGTGGTGCTGAGAGCTCCTCCAGAGGGTCCCTGGGTTTTGCCATCTTGGATTCCAAGTTGGCAGGTGTTGTTTTTTTTTCCTTATGCAGGGTCATCCCCAATCTTTTTGCCTCCTGCCTCCTATTTTTTCTGACGTGTTGATGTTGGCTTTTGAACTCTGAGCAATTTACCACTGCTACCCAGTGCTAAAGTGCATTTGCTCTCTCTGTAAATTGTATGTAATTGGCTTATCCATGATTGGCATATTTGATTTATTAATTAGTCCCTAGTACAGTGCACTAGAGGTGCCCAGGGCCTGTAAATCAAATGCTACTAGTGGGCCTGCAGCACTGGTTGTGCCACCCACATAAGTAGCTCTGCACTCATGTCTCAGACCTGCCCCTGCAGTGTCTGTGTGTGCAGTTTTTAACTGTAAATTCGACTTGGCAAGTGTACCCACTTGCCAGGCCTAAACCTTCCCTTTTCCTACATGTAAAACACCCCTAAGGTAGGCCCTAGGTTACCCCAAGGGCAGGGTGCAGTGTATGATTAAGGTAGGACATAAAGGGCCCTCATTACGACTTCAGCGGTCTTACAAAAAGAACGCCAACGCCACTGGCGCCACTATATCGCCAGTGCTGGAGGTATTTGTGGCTCCCTATTTTGACATTTCAGCTGGGCCAGTGGACGGAAACGCTGGAGGAGTGGTCACTCACACCTGAACAGGCTGTGCCTGCCCTCACACAATGCAGTCTCCAACCCCCTGGTGAGTGTCTGGGGCCTGGCCTGGGCAAGGCAGGACTTCACATTCAAGAGAGACTTGGCTTTGAAGTGGGGCTCAATTCTAACTACGAAATGGAATATTTTTTGGACTGATGTTACATGGTTACGTAACTATTGGTATCACATTATTGTTTTGTATTTATGTATGAATTTTGTAAAGACAGTCATTCTACTCTTCAGATAGTATGCATTCCACTTGTACTGTGATACAACTATATTATTCTTATGTAATTTCTCCTGATTATATAGCCTTCTCCATTCGTTGGTACCTAATCATTATTCAGTTCCTATGGTCTTTTCGATGGACATTGATTGCCTTCACTTTAACTGATTTGTCGCTACCCAGTCTGACCTGTGAGACAGGGGCCAAGGCACAAGTGTTGCTTTGAAATTCTTGATCTTACATATAGACACATCATTATTATGGGATATATGTAAATTTTGTTTCTCTAATACCAGATTATCGCCTATTGGCAGATTTTTTCAATATGAGTGGTAAGGTTTTGTTAGTGATTATCTTTCTCTAGGTGTATTAGAGGTGCTCTACTCTTATGACCCTGATATTATTTCGATTATGTTTCTCCTTCGTGACTAACGTATGTGTCACTATAGTTGCCGCAAATTTACTATTCACCTAATAGCAGGGGAACAATTATTGCTGATTTTTCTCCTACTTGATATTGCGCCCGCAAGTTGCCGATTGATTAAGATTCATTTTAGATAGTATTAGACAGGCATATTTCAGTATGGGATTAATTAGAGATGGTCCTTCTCCCTTCAAGATGGCGCCCGCGGGTTGCCAGGTTATTTTGAGCAGTGGAGCGTTTGAATGTTACGCGCGCCGGTCAATGGGTGAATTTAAAAGGAGGTAACACTATGTAGACGAGTTTCTCTGAACTTGGCAGGATTGGAACTGTTACTCTCGGCTCCAGTCCTTTTATCGTGTTCCTACATTGGAACTAGGTAAGAGACCGTAATGTACTGTTTACTAAGTTGTTAATACTTTTGTTTTAATGAGCGTTTTGGAAAACAGTATTTTGCTAATTGGCGTTTTTGTACTATGTTTACCATTAGAGGCGTTGTGGAAATCCCTCGATTTGTTTGTGCAAGCTATGGCTAGACGGCCATAATGCGGGTAGGTGTTTTGTATCAGAGTTGGGTGGAGCACCTGACGGTGATAGCTCTCGGCTACTCTATAGATCTTATACTCATTATACGTTCTATCTACAGAGTGGATTCATGGCATTATTCTTAAGAAGCTAGAAGTACTGACTATACATGCACTAATATCGATCGAGGTATGACAGCATGGAACTATGTGACGACTTTATAAACACGTGGTGTGACTTTTGCTATGCATCTGTGCACTTTGGTATTTTACCATGCTGGGTTAAGGATCACTGGTGATTTGTGGACTGTTTGTACACTTGTTGGGTATTTCGGCTGAGCTTTGATCTCATATATTATGTTTTCAATTGAAGTATATTAGTGTAGTAGTAATTGGATATGTGTGGGTGGTGCCTTGGCCTTTTCCCTTCTCGTTCGTCATACGGGGCTGTGACGGTAGTGATTTATAAAGTAATTATTTGTTCTTTAATACATTTATTAGCATTCTCTGCTTAGATTTTGATTGTACAACAATGCAGGGTTGATAATTGCCCTTGGGTTTGATATGTTCTTTAGGCATGTGAATTAATTTTAATAACATAATGTATGTAATGAATGCATTGTATTTTCTTCTGTTACATATCTATATATTATATGTTTTGTTATTTTTCCAGCCTTGAGAAAGTCACGGGGAGTACCCACTCCTATGACGAAACACGTGTTGGCTGTTTCAGTGTTACAATAAAGGATGGATTCAACAATAAAAAAAAATAAAAAAAGGCTGTTTCAGTGTTACAATAAAGGATGGATTCAACAATCAACATGATGCATATTGGATTGTGTCTATTTTCGGATTTCCAGTGAATGTCCTATTAAGCATTTAATTTATCTGCATAGTCCGCCAGGATTTTTTCTATACGAAACTGACACACTATTGAGTGCCTAGGTCTCCATCATTTACTTTGGCTTTGAAGTAGGCCTACTTCATAGGAGAAGTTGGGTATAAGAAGGGCACCCAAAACCACAGACTTTAGAACAATTCTGGAAACCAAGAGAAACCTCTGCCTGGAGAAAAACTGAAAAGCTGAGAAAGAAGAGCTGCCCTGCCTTTGACTGTGCTTTGTGGAGCTACCCTGCAGTTGCTGCTTCTGCCAGAGTGAGAGGGCAAAGACTGGACTTTGTGTGCCTTCCATCTTGTGAAGATCTCCAAAGGCCTGATTTGGAGATTGTCTCCTGTTGTTTGAAGTCTCAGGGACAGCAAAGACTTCTCTCTGCCAGCACCTGAGACTCTCTCCAGAGACTCCTACTCTGCCCTGTGGTGCCCACCCAGTTCCTGGGAACCTGAAAGGAGAAGCTGGCAGTCTAAGAGGAAGAAATCAACACACAGAGCGAGGAAAAGATCGACGCAACTCCGATCTGCGGCTGGGAAATCGATGCGCTGCTGGCTTTGCGGCTGAAAATCGACACTCGCCTGTAACGTGACTGAAGAATTGACGCATGGAGCTGGAGAAACGACATGCAGCATTGCTGATGGAGGCTGGGAGATCGCAACACGCGCTACGTGGTTTTTGGATCATCGTGCAGCTGGATTTCCGATGCAAACACCGCTGGGTGTGTAAATGCAACGCAAGGCCTGCCTGGACCAGAGAGTTCTGACCGGATCGACGCATCACTCTCCTGCGGGGAGAAGAAACGACGCGCCGACCCGACGAAAGGAGAAACGACGCAAGGTCTCATGAGTGAGTGAAATCGGTGCATCACAAGCCCTTTTTGACGCACACTCGCCTGAGCGGGGTTATTTTTGACACACCCAAGGTACATTTTCACGCTAACAGTGTTAGTGTGTGTTTAAAGCTACATGAAGACTCTTTTTGCTTTTTAATTGATAACTTGACTTGTGTATTGTGGATGTTTGTCGTTTTGGTCTTGTTTTGTTCAGATAAATATTTCCTATTTTTCTAAACCTGTGTTGTGTCATTTTGTAGTGTTTTCATTAAGTTACTGTGTGTGTTGGTACAAATACCTTACACCTAACACTCTGAAGTTAAGCCTACTGCTTGTGCCAAGCTACCAAGGGGGTAAACAGGGATTAGCTGAGGGTGATTCTCGTTTACCCTGATTAGAGTGAGGGTCATTGCTTGAACCGGGGGTAACCTGACTGTCAACCAAATACCCCATTTATAACAGCAGGGAACTCTGGGAGCATCTGAGTGGCCAGTGCCAGCAGGTGACATTAGAGCCCACCCCTGAGAGGTTCATACCTGGTTAGGTGACCAATCCCCCTTTCAGGGTTATTTAGGCCCTCATTACAACCCTGGCGGTCGGTGGTAAAGCGGCGGTAAAACCGCCAACAGGCCGGCAGTTAAAAAAATTGAATCACGACCGTGGCGAAAAACGGCAACATAGACAGCCACTTTAACACTCCGACCGCCACAGTGGTAAAAACAAACAGCATGGCGGTCACCGCCAACAGACAGGCGGAAGACAATGTACCGCCCACAGTATCATGAGAGGCCAATCCACCACCTTTTCCGGGGCGGATTCACCGTGAACAAAAACACGGCAGAAACAGGACTTGGAAGGGGAAACGCTCACCTCTACACACCCCACGAGGAACCAGGACGCCATGGAGCCAGAACTCCATATTCTACTTGCCATTGTCTTCCTGCTCCTCTACCAGGAGCACGAAGGCCGGCGGCGAAGACCACAGTGAGTACTGCACCTATGATACAGGGGAGGGAGGAGGGAAAAGAGAGTGACACACACACGCAACACGCAAAACCCCCACCCCCACCCTCACCCACGACAACACACAAACACGTACATGTTGATATATTACATTTACACCCACCAACCCGCTCTGGAAGAATGCAAGGACAAAAGGAAATGAGTTAAATGATTGTAATCAATAAAAATTCAGTACTCAAAAATATATATACACTATTAACAAATATATACACCAAGAATTCAAGTCCATGTACTGCACATACATAGTCCGTGGACCACTGGGCCCAAAATGCATGGGCGAGGCCCACACAAGATACCCGATCAAAACGGAGAGAACACTGCAGGGGCATCAGATCGAAATAAAACAGGCACATCAGGGGGAAGGGAAGGGGGGCACCTCAGCGAGATGAGTGCACAACGCCAGATCCACGAGGGGGCTCCATGCCCATTGATGCATCCTGGGGAGTGCAAAGCCACAGCCTCACAAGTCTTTACAGTGGGTGGTTTGCCCATTGCTGCATCCTGGGGAGTGCAAAGCCACAGTCTCTCAAGTCTTTACAGTGGGTGGTTTGCCCACTGCTGCATCCTGGGGAGTGCAAAGCCACAGTCTCACAAGTCTTTACAGTGGGTGGGTTGCCCACTGCTGCATCCTGGGGAGTGCAAAGCCTCAGTCTCACAAGTCTTTACAGTGGGTGGTTTGCCCACTGCTGCATCCTGGGGAGTGCAAAGCCACAGTCTCTCATGTCTTTACAGTGGGTGGTTTGCCCACTGCTGCATCCTGGGGAGTGCAATGCCACAGGGTCACAAGTGGATAACAGTCTCCACTGGTTCTGGAGGGGGCTTTGTGCCCAGAGTGCTTCATCCTGCCAAGGACTGAGGTAGTGGATGCCTTTATCCACTGGTTCTGGAGGGGGCTTTGTGCCCAGAGTGCTTCATCCTGCCAAGGACTGAGGTGGTGGATCCCTTTCTCCACTGGTTCTGGAGGGGGCTTTGTGCCCAGAGTGCTTCATCCTGCCAAGGGCTGAGGTGGTGGATGTGACACTCCACTGACGGTGGTGCAACATGCAAGCTGCCCAGGCTCCTGGAACTGACCACCAGCCTCGGACGACTGACCACTGGGGATGGCAGCCATGTCTGCAGTGGTGCCACTGGCTCAGGATGTCGCGGGCCGCTGGCGGTGCTGGTGGCGGTGTCACTCGCGGCAGTGCTTGCGGCTGACTCAGTGGCATCGGTGCTGGCGGTGGTGTCAGTTGCGGCGGTGCTGGCGTCGGTGTCAGCCGCGGTGGTGCTTTCAGCTGCCTCAGTGGCATCGGTGCTGGCAGCGGTGTCAGTAGCGGTGGTGCTGGCAGCGGTGTCAGTAGCGGCGGTGCTTGCGGCGGACTCTGTGGCATCAGTGCTGGCGGCGGGCTCTGTGGCATTGTGCTGGTGGCGGCCTCTGTGGAATCTGTGCTGGTGGCGGCCTCTGTGGAATCGGTGCTGGTGGTGGTCTTTGGGGCGGCGGTGCTGTGGCGGTCTTTGTGGCGGCGGTGCTGGTGGCGAGCTCACTGACTGCGGTGCTGGTGGAAGGTTCAGTGACTGCGGTGCTGGTGGCGGGCTCAGTGACTGCGGTGCTGGTGGCGGTCTTGTCCGCCGTGCAGGTTGGCGTCGACGTGGACCTGCCCTTGATTTTCTGGCCCTTCCCCACTTTGGATGGTAGTGCAGCTGTCTTGCCTCTTTCCACTTTTGTTTTGCCTGAGCCCTTGGTGGCAGGTGTTTTCGCCTTCTCCCTCCGGGATGGGGGCAACTTTTTTACTTTTGGAGGTGGTGGAATGTCCTTGCCCTCGCTCCGTGGGACACTGGCAGCCCTGTTGATTGGCGCACTCCAAAATCCCGCTATTGCTGGCACCACTGTGCCCGGTGATGTGGTGATGAGGTGCTGGGTTGGGACCTGGAAAGGCGGGCCCTAGGGGACGGACAAGGGGGGAGGTGTAGGGAAGAGGTCAACATTTGATAGGAAAAGCTTTTTAGACAGAATGGGATGGGTAGATGGAGGGGGTTTGGGAGTGGAGGAAGAGGTAGTGGATGTAGGAGGTGTACGTTTGCTGACTTTGGGTGAAGGTGCATGGGCTGGAGGCTGTTGTGAGGTGGATGGCTGTTGGGTGGGTATGTGGCTGCGTTTGTGTACTTTGGGAGGAGGGCACACAGACACTGGTAGAGGACGCTGGGATGTGTGAATGGTAGTGGGGTGGTGAGTGCACGTGAGCGGTGTGTGGTGATTGGTGTGCTGGTGATGGAGGTAGTGGCTGAAGATGTACTGCATGCAGGTGTGAGTGGAGACGAGACAGGGAGGGAGGAGGGAGACGTGGAGGAGAGGGACACAGTGGAGGCAGTGGATGTTGGTCTGTGTGCATGGGTATGATGCTTGTGTGAGTTCCTATGGGATGTGTGGTGCTCATGTTTGCCAGAGCCACCCTTGTGTGTTGAGGTGTGTGCATGCTGGTCTGATGGTGTGCTTGGGATAGGCTGAGGGACAGGGGATTGGGTCTGGGTGGAGGAAGTTGGAGGGGGGAGGCTGGACACAGGGACAATGGCTGCCATCAGTGCAGAGGCCAGAGCCTGAAATGCTCACTGTTGGGCTGCCTGGACAGAATGAATGCCCTCCAGGTATGCATTTGTTTGTTGCAAATGCCTCTCGACACCCTGGATGGCATTCAGAATGGTAGACTGCCCAACAGTGAGGGATCTCAGGAGGTCAATAGCCTCCTCACTGAGGGCAGCAGGGCTGACTGGGGCAGGGCCTGAGGTGCCTGGGGCGAAGGAGATGCCCACCCTCCTGGGTGAGCGGCCTCGGGACACATGCTGAGGGGCTGCTGGGAGGGTGGTGCTGGTAGGGGGGGTGGCGGCTGTACCTGTTGATCCGGGGGGCACAGAGGGGCCAGCCACCGCAATGGAGCTCCCATCAGAGGAGGAGTCGCTGTCGCTGATGTCACCTCCTGTCCCCGCCGTGGAGCTCCCCTCGCCCTTCGTCCCACTGGTGGCTTCAGACTCCGTTGTCTCGCCCTCCAGGGCCATGTGGGATGCAGCTCCCTCCTGCTCCGGTGGCACTGCTCCTCCGCCTGATGATGCTACTGCACACAAGAACAGGGAGACCACAAAAATTGGGGGGGGAAGACAGAAGAAAGACATGTTCAGTGCATGCAATACCGCTACCGTTGGCGGACACTACAGACACAGCAGCCCTCTTCACTACGCCATGCACTTAGAGTTCCCTAATAAATCACAGGGACATGGGGTACAAGCTCTATGCCCGATTGCTGCACACATGGAAGTCACAGGAGCCTGACTAGGTGTAGTTGGCTCTTAACACTGGTGGGGTGGGTTGTCACATGGCCTGCCTTACGAAGGGACCTTGCCTACAAAACTCGCCCTGGCCTAGGGGTACCCACAGCCCACCTCCCCCACCCAGACACCTCCAATGCGCGCTGATTCAGCTGTGGCTGCTGTGATGCTCTCAAGCGCCCATCCACTCGGGGTACGCCACCGCCAGGATCGAGAACATCAGGGGGGTCATGGTGCGACGGGCACCCCTCCCACGTTGGGAGGCCATCCCCAGGGGGGCCTCCGCCGTCTTCTTGCTCCAGCGGCGAATGTCCTCCCATCTTTTACGGCAGTGGGTGCTCCGTCTGTGGTGGACCCCGAGGGTCCGGACTTCCTTGGCGATTGCACCCAAATATCCTTCTTCTGGTGGGCGCTGACCTACAGGAATAGTACAGGGGAAAAGGAGAAGATATAACCGTCCGGACCATCACAGTCATTGGCCCACGTTCCTACCCTTGCCATGACGCACATACACTCACCGTCTTTTCATGCACGCCTCATTCTCCCCCGTATCTTACATCCACACCACTCCACACAGGCATTAACCATACAGCATGCTCACAGTGTTTGCCTAGAGGACCGTAGAGTAGCGTGTACTGGGGGAGGACCCCGTCCACTAGTTTCTCCAACTCCTCCGTGGTGAAGGCACGCCTACCGCGACGGTGTACAATGCCAGCGCAGTCACCTCATATCCCATTGTCCCACCTTACAGGTCAGGCAGCCGCCATTTCAGTGCGCCACATGGCATTTTTTTTAAATGCGTCACACATATCTAGGCCTTGCATACACACTAAGACAGAGACATAGCGGATTGAAAACTGTGTGCAATAAAGTTGTGTTTTCGTACCTCAATGTTGGCTCACCCTCTGCTCGCTGTTCTCCTCCATAGAGCACGTCCGCTGGGGCAGGTGAGGAGATGGCGGCATCCTCCGGTGTACATACCGCTGTTGGACCTGTCGATAATGGGAGAGCGACATACAATTGTCACCTACAGACTGGACCGTGCCACAATCCATGAACTGTGTGCCCAGTTGGAGCCGGACCTGATGTCAGCTATCTGCCATCCCACAGGGATACCCCCACTAATGTCAGTACTCCATTTCCTGGCAAGTGGTTCTTTTCAGACGACAGTGGCCATAGCATTAGGGATGTCCCAGCCTATGTTGTCCAGAGTGTTGTCTGCCCTGCTGAAACACATGCGCAGCTACATCGCGTTCCCTCAGGTAGAGGATTTGCCCACAGTGAAAGGTGACTTCTATGCTTTGGGACATATCCCCAACATCATTGGTGCCATTGATGGGACACATGTGGCCTTGGCCCCTCCCGCAGGAGTGAACAGATGTACAGAAACCGGAAGAGTTACCATTCAATGAATGTGCAGATGGTGTGTTTGGCAGACCAGTACATCTCCCATCTGAATGCCAAGTTTCCTGGGTCAGTGCATGACGCTTACATTTTGAGGAATAGCAGCATCCCTTATGTGATGGGGCAACTCCAGAGGCACTGTGTGTGGCTATTAGGTGAGGACATGGACCCTATACAGTGTGAATAGTTGTCTGGGTCTGGGGTTGTCCCTAAGGGTTAGTGTGTGTCTAACAGTTGTCCCTCGACATTTGCAGGTGACTCTGGCTACCCCAACCTGTCATGGCTACTGACCCCAGTGAGGAATCCCAGGACAAGGGCAGAGGAACGCTACAATGAGGCCCATGGGCGAACTAGGAGGGTTATAGAGAGGATCTTCGGCCCCCTGAAAGCCAGGTTCAGGTGCCTCCATATGACGGGTGGTTCCCTATTCTAGTCACCAAAGAAGGTGTGCCAGATCATCGTGGCCTGCTGTATGGTGCACAACTTGGCTTTGCGATGACAGGTGCCTTTTCTGCAGGAGGATGGTCCTGAAGGAGGTGTTGTGGCAGCTGTGGAGCCTATGGACAGTGAAGATGAGGAAGCAGAAGAAGAGGATATGGACAACAGAAACACCGTGATTCAGCAATACTTTCAATGAGACACAGTTAAGAATACATCACTGCCTGCTACATCTGATACACTTGTTCTACCTCTCATTTGTCTGTCACTTTCACCCAGTGTATGGACCATGATTTGTCACTTTCCGATTCGATTTCACAAATGTGGGTCCCACCATGTGACCTCTGCTATGTTTCCTCATGGACTAGAGCTGTGTGAAATAGGTATGTTGACAATACAATGGATATTGCTATTTTCCTCAGTTATTGCAAATACACATTTGTGAAAGCACAGACTGACTCCAGATAGTTTTGTGATTTAAGGGTGTTTATTTAAGTGCTAAATAGTGGAGGGGGTTGTAAAATGAGCTGGGGTGATGGTGGAGGTATGTCCATGGCAGAGTCCAGTCTATTTGATTCACAGGTGCATTGTCCAAAGGGGCATAGGAAGTGGGGCTGGGGCAGTTGATGGATGGACAGGGTGACGAAGTGGGACAGAAGGATGACAATCAGGGTGGTCTCATTTCTTGGTGGGGGTGTTGGCATTGTTCTCCGTCTTTGTCCTGGATCTCAGGGACCGCTTGCGGGGTGGTTCTCCATCTGCAGGGGGTGGGGTGGTGGTGTCGTGGTCCTGTGGCGGTGCCTCCTGTCCACCAGCGCCGGTGGAGGTGGTGGCAGTTCATCATCCAGGCTAGTGTCAGGGGCCCCTTGTTGTGCCACAGTGTCCCTCCTGGTGTTCACGAGTTCCTTCAGCACCCCTACAATGGTGCCCAGGGTGGTATTGATGGATTTGAGTTCCTCCCTGAGCCCCAAATACTGTTCCTCCTGCAGCCGCTGGGTCTCCTGAAACTTGGCCAGTATCGTTGCCATCGTCTCCTGGGAATGGTGGTAGGCTCCCATGATGTTGGAGAGGGCCTCGTGGAGAGTGGGTTCCCTGGGACTGTCCTCCCAGACCTCCCAGTTCCCCTGTGTCCTGTGCCTCTGTCCCCTGAACCGTGTGCCCACTGCCACTGCTCCCAGGTCCCTGGTGTTGTTGGGGTGGTGGGTTAGCCTGG
Source organism: Pleurodeles waltl (assembly GCF_031143425.1). NCBI lineage: Eukaryota > Metazoa > Chordata > Amphibia > Caudata > Salamandridae > Pleurodeles > Pleurodeles waltl. Next base: position 1,036,641,564 of record NC_090445.1, read on the forward strand.
GTTCCCTGTAGTGGTGGACACACTGCTGCTTGACGTGTCCTGGGTGGGTGATGTGCTGGTGTTTCCAGAGAGGGGTGGCTCTTTTGTGGCTTGTGCCAGTGTGAGGGGAACCGACTGTCCCGAGGTCCCAGATGGGCCGGGCTGGCCATCTAGATCCAGTTGAACAGAACTGCTGTCATCACTGTGGGCCTCTTCTGTGGGGGCGTGGAGATGTCTGGAACTTCCTGTCCGGTGACGTTGGGTGGGGTCCTGCAAGGGTGTAAAGGCATAGTTTTAGTATCTGTGTGTGCCATGGTGTGCAATGGGTGGGTGACCCTGTACCCCAGTGCTTGCATTCCTGTGTAGGACCTTGTGTGCTAATTGTTTAGGGGTCTGTGTGGGTATGTGCAATGGACATGCATTGGTGATGGGTGTCCATGCTTTGTTGTTGCATGCAGGGCTTAGTGTTGGGATGTGTGGTTTGTGATAGTGGGACATATGTGAGGAGTTGGAGTGATGGGGTTGAGAGGTAGGGTAGGGGTATGTGTTAGCCTGCCGGTAGGGTGGGGGATGTAATAGTTAAGATTTGACTTACCAGAGTCCATTCCTCCAGCTACTCCTGCAAGGCCCTCAGGGTGCAGTATAGCCAAGACCAGCTCCTCCCATGTTGTTAGTTGTGGAGGAGGAGGTGGGGGTCCGCCTCCAGTCCTCTGAACCGCGATGTGGTGTCTTGAGACCACGGAACGCACCTTCCCTGGTAGGTCGTTCCACCTCTTCCTGATGTCATCCCGTGTTCTTGGGTGCTGTCCCACTGCATTGACCCTGTCCACGATTCTGCCCCATAGCTCCATCTTTCTTGCAATGGTGGTGTGCTGCACCTGTGATCCGAATAGCTGTGGCTCTACCTGGATGATTTCCTCCACCATGACCATGAGCTCCTCCTCAGAAAACCTGGGGTGTCTTTGCGGTGCCATGGGGTAGTGTGGGTGATGTGTGAGGTGGTGTTTGTTGTGATGTGTGGGGTGATGTTTTGGGGTGTGTGGTGTTTTGTGCGTGGATGTGTATGTGTGATGGTGTTGTGTGCCTCTGTATGGTGGTGTTGTCTTCGCTGTGCTGTCTCTCTGGCCTTCGTCAATATTTTAGGTAGTAAGGGTTTGTGGGTGATGTGGGCGGGTGTTTTATAGTGGTGTGGGTGTGTGGGAGTGGTGTGTGTATGTGTATCAGGTTTGTGTATTTGGAATTGTCCAATGTGGTTGTGTTTGTAAGAGTGTGTGTATTTTGAGCGAGGCGGTGTGTACCGCCAATGGTTTACTGCGGTTGAAAGACCGCCGCGTGGATTTGTGTGTCGTGATAGTGTGGGCGTATTCCTGTTGGCGTGACGGTGGAGGTTTAGTTCTCGCCAGTTTATCACTGACCTTTGGTGTGGCAGACTTGTGTGGGTGTCTAAAGCTTGGCGGATTCCGAGTTGTGGGTCGTGATAGCTGCAGCGGAATTCCGCGGCCGCGGCGGTGTGTTGGCGGTCTTCTGCACTGCGGTAAGCGGGATTTACCGCCAATGTTGTAATGAGGGCCTTAGTGTCCCTCCTTTGGGTGGTTCTTCAGATTCAGATTGAAAGACTCCAGCCGGAATCCTCCACTTCGAATTCTCACTCAAGAAACTGCATCTGGACCATCCTGGTGCTCTACAAGCTGCAACAAAGCAAGACGCCTTCTTCAACATTGTTGCTCTCATTCTGACCTTGGCGGTCTTTTCGCAAGACCGCTGAGTTACCGCCGCGGTGAAGACCGCCGACCGCGGCGGTATGCCGCTGTGCGCATTCTGACCGCTGGGAGCGTTCCGCCGGAAAACCGCCAGCAGCCACACTGGCGGTCGGCGGGAAAGTGGAGACTGGTCAACCTCCACCGCCACGCCAGCAGAACACCGCCCACAGAATTACGACCCACATTTCTGTGTGGCGGTCTTCTGTTGGCGGTCTTCTGTTGGCGGTCACCTCCCCATGGCTCCTGTCACCTCCCGGAGGACCAACGCACAAGGTAAGTTGATCGTCCGTGAGGGGAGGGGGTGGGGGGTGTTGTCTGATGTGTGCGTGCATGGGGGTGTGCGTGTGAGTGTGTAGAGGGGGTGTGTGAGTGCGTGCATGCGGGCGGGGAGTGCTGCTGTGCCTATGGGCAATGTGTTTAGTTCGGAGGGTGCGCATGTCGGCATGTATGTGTGCGGGTATGTGTCCCCGTTGTGTATGTGTGTGTGTAGGGGGTGTGTATATGTGCATGTTGGGGGTGTGTGCATGTCGGGGTGCGTGTATGTGCATGTCGGGGTGGGGGTGGGGAGGGGGTTTGTACCACCTCTGGGGGGTGGCAGGGGGGTGGAGGGTGTGGGGGGAGGACTCGAGGGGGCAGTGGGGGGTGGGGGAGACCCCTATCAGTGCCAGGGAAGGAATTCCCTGGCCCCGATAGTGCCTACCGCCATGGTTCGCATGGCGGTTCCCGAACGCCAGAAACCGCGGCGGTAAGCAGGGTCATGATACCGTTGGCGGTCTTGGGTCGACCGCCGGACCGGAGTGCGCAGACTCCAGCCCGTCGGTCATGACCGCCGTGGCTGTCGGAGTGGGAAAGTGGCGGTCGGTCGCGGCGGTGACCGCCGCGGTCAGAATGCCATTTTTAATACCGCCGGTCTGTTCGCGGTCCGACCGCCGCCTCTCCGCCGACCGCCAAGGTCAGAATGAGGGCCTGTATCTCCAGCTCCATCCAGCAACTGCAGCTGTTTCCCAGTTGTGCATCCTCTAAGGACAGTCCGTCTTCAGCCTGCACCAGAAGAGCGAAGGAATCTCCCTTGGGGTGAAAGTCACTCCCCTGCTTCAGCAGGCACCAACTGCAACAATGACTGGCTGCATGGATCCCCTCTCCTGCTGAGCTGCATGGATCATGAGTGGTGGACTGAAGTGGTCTGGATGTTCTTCATGTCCCACTGTCCAACTTTGATGGAGGTAAAAGCTCCCCTTCCCGTGAAAGACAGTACACCCGTGCACCACGTGTTTTGAGGCTGCTAAGGCTTGTTGGCATCCTTTCTCCAAGTCCTTCATGCATCTTGTAGCACCAGCCCCCAGCACTTGATCCTGTGATGTACAGCTTCCTGAGTGGTTCTCTGGGAAGCCTTAATCGTCTGTAGGAGGCTGGCCTGGTTTGTAGCCAGTACCTTAGGTACTTACACCTTATACCAGGTCCAGGTATCCCTTATTAGTGAAATGTAGTAGTGTTCTAGCAGCTTAGTATGATAGAGGAAGCTGTAGCAGAGCAGCTTATGCTGAACTAGGAGACATGCAAAGCTCCTGCACTTCCTACTATATTTACACATTACTTATACACAATAAAATACAATACTCAGTGTTACCAAAAATAAAGGTACTTTATTTTAGTGACACAAGGCCAAAAATATCTTAGAGGCAATACTCCTTCTGGAGGTAGGTATTATACACAATATATACACTAGAGACCAAAATCAGGTAAGTAAATAGTCACAGGATAGTGCAAACAATACAAAATACCATAGACTGCAATAGGAAGAAATAGGCCTACGGGCAACACAAACCATATACTAAGAAAGTGGAATGCGAACCACGAATTCCCCCCTAGGCAAGTGTAGTGTGTAGAGGGGTGCTGGGAGTGTAAGAAAACCACAAAGGTAAGTAAAATATCAAACCCCAGAGCCCAGGAAAGTAGGAGTAAAGTACTGCAAGTTTACTGAGGACACACTACAAGTCGTGATAAGAGTTTTTGCAAGAACCAAGCAAGACTGCAAGCAACAAGTGGTGGATTCCTGGACCTGAAGACCTGTAAAGAGAGGAGACCAAGTCCAGAAGTCGCAGAAGATTCCAGGAAGGACAGGAGCCCCTGCCAATATAGAAGATGGGGCAAAAGTGGATTCTCTGGTTGGAAGAAGTCAGCAGAAGAACACCAAAGAAGATGGCTGTGGGATCCTGCATGATGCAAAGGATGTCCCACGTCGAGATGTTGGATACAGGTGAGTTGTAGCGCTGGATTCATCCAATAAGCCTTCGTTCAAGCAATGCTGCGGATTGTGTCAAAATGGCACTGCCTGGACCCAGGAGGGACCAGGGGGCCTCAACTCTGACTGAGGAGGTAGAGGGGGCTCCCAACACTGGAGGGAACCAACAGATGACCAGGCAGCACCCACGGAGGTCCCGGGACACGGGGACAAAGAAGGTACAAATTGAGGTTGCTGCAGCACTACAAAAGAAGGTCCCACGCCGCCGGAGAACAACTCAGCGAGTTGAGCATCACAGGATAGAGTGCTGGGGACCTGGGCCAGGCTGTGCATGAAGGATTCTTACAAATAGTGCACAGAGGCCTCAGGAGGTGAACATGACGTGGTGCACAGGGGTACTGTCACAAACAGGGAAGGCAAGATCTTACCTCCTCCAAATTTGGACAGCTAGACCTTAGGACAGTCTGTGTCGAAGGGGTACACCTCCTGTGTTCCAGGGAGCAGGCTCGTCACCAGGAGAGTAGTCCCAGAGAACCAGTCATCATCTTAGAAGGTGCCAGCTGGAGAAGGAAAGTGACACCGTCACTCCACAGGAGATATCTTCCATCCTTCTGGTACAGGGTGAAGACAGAGAGTTACCAGAGCATGTATACCATTGGAAACTGTTGCAGTTGCTGGCTGGAGCTGAAGTTGCAGAGTCACAGTAGCCTTCTTGGATACTTTGTTGCAGTTATATCGGTTCCTTGAGCAGTCTGCGGTTGATCCGACAGTCAGAGGATGAAGCTGAAGTTGCAGAGGACTCCTGGTGGAAACTTTCAAGCCAAATCTGAAGAGGAACCCACAGGAGGGACCCTAAATAGCCCTGAGAGGGGGATTGGCTACCTTACCAGGTATGCACCTACCAGGAGGGGTCTCTGATGTCACCTGCTGGCACAGGCCACTCAGAGATCTCAAGGGTGTCCTCACACCATGGTAAACAAGATGGCTAATACCAGGGACACATTGGAGGAGCTCTTGGGACCACCCCTGGGATGGTGATGGACAGGGGAGTGCTCACTCCCCCTTCCTTTGCCCAGTATTGCACCATAGCAGGGACTGTGGGTCCCTGAACTGGTGTAGACTGGCTTATGCAAAGAGGGCACCATCTGAGCCCTTCAAAGCATTTCCAGAGGCTCTGGGAGCCTCCCCTCCCAAGCATTTAACACCTATTTCCAAAGGGAAAGGGTTTACCACCCTCCTCCCAAAGGAAATGCTTTGTTCTGTCTTCCTGGGACTGAGCTGCTCAGACCCCAGGAGGGCAGAACCCTGTCTGTGAGGTGGCAGCAGGTGTGGCTGCAGTGCAAGCCTCAGAGAGCTGGTTTGGCAGTACTGGGGGTCCATGGTGGAGCCCCCAGGATGCATGGGATTTCCCCTCCAATATCAGATTTGGAATGGGGGGATAATTCCGTAATCTTAGACACCTTACGTGGCCATATTCAGAGGTACCTTTGTGAAGCTACATATAGGTATTGACCTGTATGTAGTGCACATGTGTAATTGTGTACCCCCACTCACAAAGTCCGGGGAAATTGCCCTGAACTATGTGGGGGCACCTTTGCTAGTGCAAGGGTGCCCTCACACTTAGTAACTTTGCACTTAACCTTCACTAAGTGAGGGTTAGACATGTAGGTGACTTATAAGTTATTTAATTGCAGTGTAAAATGGCTGTGAAATAAAGTGTGCGTTATTTCACTCAGGCTGCAGTGGCAGTCCTGTGTAAGATTTGTCTGAGCTCCCTATGGCTGGCAAAAGAAATGCTGCAGCCCATAGGGATCTCCTGGAACCCCAATACCCTGGGTACCTAGGTACCATATACTAGGGAATTATAAGGGTGTTCCAGTGTGCCAATTAGAATTGGTAGAAATGGTCACTAGCCTATAGTGACAATTTTAAAGGCAGAGAAAGCGTAAGCACTGAGGTTCTGATTAGCAGAGCCTCAGTGACACAGTTAGTCACTACATAGGTACACACATTCAGGCCACAAACTATGAGCACTGGGGTCCTTGCTAGCAGGATCCCAGTGAGACAGGAAAAAACAAACTGACATACATGTAAAAATATGGGTAACATGCCAGGCCAGATGGTACTTTCCTACAATCACTCACACTTGTTTATGCTGGCCAAGCACACAGGTGGAGTTACTGGCAATGTGACTGGGAGATTTTCAGTCCTACACAATGTCTGTGGTTAAGTGTATGGACCTATATGGCTACAATGTTGATTTGTAAAGTGTGTATTTGACAATGTGTGATCATTCCCACACATTGAAGCCAGATTGTGTGCTTTAAGCTTCTAGGTGAACATTGCTGGCACAGTTTGTGCAGGTGTTCCTTGTGACACATCTTCCTTATCCTCACTGTCCAGTCCTTCATGCTTTTCATAGTAATTCATACATGTCAACTTTACCTGCAGACATTGCTTCTTCTACAGGCTAAATGATATTTGCCAAACTATTTCCATTGTTCGCATATTGAGATGACTGACCCCCTCCACAACTCTCAACACCAGCCACGGCACTTAGGGCCAGATGTAGGAAGCCTTTTGCGCCTCGCAAACGGCGAAAAACGCAGTTTGCGAGGCGCAAAAGGCCTTCCACGATGCAGAATCCCATTTTGCGAGTCAGTACCGACTCGCAAAATGTGATTCCGACTCGCAAATAGGAAGGGGTGTTCCCTTCCTATTTGCGACCGCATCGCGATGTAGAGTTGCTTTGTGACCGCGAAAGCGGTCGCAAACCAACTCGCAGTTACCATCCACTTGAAGTGGATGGTAACTCATTCGCAAAAGGAAAGGGGTCCCCATGGGACCCCTTCCCCTTTGTGAATGCCCACAAAAATGTTTTTTCAGAGCAGGCAGTGGTCCTATGGACCACTGCCTACTCGGAAAAAAACGAAACCAAATTGTTTCGGAATTTTTTCTTTTTGCATCTCGTTTTCCTTTAAGGAAAACGGGCTGCAAATAGAAAAAAAAAACTGCTTTATTAAAAAAGCAGTCACAGACATGGTGGTCTGCTGTCTCCAGCAGGCCACCATCCCCGTGAGTGCCTAGAATCGCTATGGGGTCGCAAACTGCGACCCACCTCATGAATATTCATGAGGTGGGTCTTTGCGACCCCATAGCGAGTCGCAGAAGGTGTCTGAGACACCTTTCTGCATACTAGTTTGCGAGTTGCAATTTGCGAGTCGGAATGACTCGCAATTTGCAAGTCGCAAATTGTTTTGTACCTACATCTGGCCCTTAGTATCTGAGTCTTCTCCCCATATTGGCTGGTAAAGTTAAGTAGAGGAGTGACTCACCTTTACTTACATATTTGTTTGTTTGTTTGACATGAGCAGTCACACACAGGTGCATTCATGATCCTTGGTCTCATGCACTGTAAGTGTGCTTGGATTGTGTGAATAACCCTGACAGCTATGAGTAGGACATGTATGTTCTGTAGTGTGAGACCAACAATGCAACATTCCGCACATATGTACACTCACATTAAACACATTGTACATATGTGAAGACATGGATGTGGAAAACAGTATCATACACATGTACACTTGCAGTCCATATCACCCGTCCCATGCATCCCACAGATAAACATACATAATGAAACACATTTCAATGTTTGCTTAAAAAACATGCATTCTAGCTTTTTCTGCCATCACGTATCCAAAAAATGACTCATGCACTTGCATGTCAAAAATAATACATTGTGCCCTGTTCGCTGTCCATAAAATATACACACATGGCCATCATGCGTCAAAAATAGATGACACGTCACATAAAAGTGACGCATACACCCAGGAAGTGACACAATTCAACTTCCTTGCTGCAAACATAATAAAGAGAAGTTACTTTCACTTTCCCTTTGCAGTCTTTTAGTCTGTACTTGTGAGAGGTTGTGTGGTGCTGGTGTGAGGAGTGGTCTATTGTAAATCTTTTGTGCTGTCTGCTGTCTATGTTTTGTTCAAAAAGTCTTTTCTGTAGTGTTTTGGTCATTGTGTATTGTAATAAGTGTGTATTTTCGGGTGTCTGTCTCTGGGGTAGATTTGTTTTTTGGGGTAATTGGAGGTAGTTTGGGGTATTTATATAGATTTTTAGGTTGCAGTGGAGTGTAGGTGGAACATGTCGGGGAAGGGAAGGGCAAGGCGTATGACTGCAGATGAGCTGGTAGGTTTTGTTTGGCTTGTCTGTCACTACCCCCCAATATGGTGTTGTTGTACAGAAAGGGAGACCCTCCTGTTAGAAAACATACACAATAGGTGATTTATCCTTACAATAAGTGGTTCAGGATGCAGAATACATGACTCAAGGTGGTAAGGAGGCTGCATGGGGACTTCTCAACTCCTTCCATCACTCTTACTACACATATTAGGTGGCATAATGACCTAACACATTTTCAAACTTGTTTATGTGTGGATGCATCAGGTTGCTATGCCACCTCAGGGTTGGCATTGTAGTAGTGCTATAAGGGACTGACATTGTTGTTGGCCTAGGTCTTGCATCTTTCAATGTGTGTTGCAATCATCAACAGTCATTGCAAAGTGGCAGGCAGCATTCCTGTTAGTTGGTGATGCAGGGTGTGTCCCTTCTTGCACATGTGCATTTGGACCTGCAACAGAGGCACCGCTATACCTTGCAGATTGTGTGGCTGTGTTGGTGTCACTAATGGTAGTAAGGGAATGCTGTGCAGTGACAACTTCACATCCCTGCACATTTGAAATGATGCAGCACAACACAGCAAGCTGGGCTGCTGCACTGCATCATGTCATCATACATGGGCGATTATATGCCACATTTCTCAGACACTGACACCACAGTGCTCCACCAGTGCCTTTTTTTACATTACACTCCTGTGGTGCAGTGTACTAGCTCATATTTACTGTTGGACTTTTGCTTATGCAGGGTCATCCCCAGTCTTTTTTGCCTCCTGCCTCCTATTTTTTTCTGACATGTTGCTGTTGGCTTTTCAACTCTGAGCACTTTACCACTGCTAACCAGTGCTAAAGTGCATATGCTCTCCTGTTTAAATTGTATGTAAGTGGTTTATCCATGATTGGCATATTTGATTTACTAGTAAGTCCCTAGTAAGGTGCACTAGAGGTGCCAGGGCCTGTAAATCAAATGCTACTAGTGGGCCTGCAGCACTGGTTGTGCCACCCACATAAGTAGCTCTGTAATCATGTCTCAGACCTGCCACTGCAGTGTCTGTGTGTGTATTCTTACACTGTAAATTCGACTTGGCAAGTGTACCCACTTGCCAGGCCTAAACCTTCCCTTTTCTTACATGTAAGGCACCCCTAAGGTAGGCCCTAGGTAGCCCCAAGGGCAGGGTGCAGTGTATGGATAAGGTAGGACATATAGTAATGTGGTTTATATGTCCTGACAGTGAAATACTGCCAATTTCGTTTTCACTGTTGCAAGGTCTGTCTCTCTCTCATAGGATAAAATGGGGGCTACCTTTAAATATGATTAAAGTGTAGATTCCCCTAGAGAGTAGATGGACATGTGGAGTTTGGGATCCCTGAACTCACAATTTAAAAATACATCTTTTAGTAAAGTTGATTTTAAGATTGTGCGTTTGGAAATGCCACTTTTAGAAAGTGAGCATTTTCTTGCTTAAATCATTCTGTGACTCTGCCTTGTTTGTGGATTCCCTGTCTGGGTCAGTTTGACAGTTGGGTTGTTTTTCACCTCACACCAGACAGTGACACAAAGGGAGCTGGGGTGTAATCTGCATTTCCTGATTAGCCATCTCTGCTAGGAGGGAGGGGTGGAGTGGTCACTCTCATCTGAAAGGACTGTGCCTGCCTCTGACAATGCTGTCTCCAACCCCCGGGTGTGTGTCTGAGGCCTTGCCTGGGCAAGGCAGGATTTCACCAGAAGGTGTGAGTCCCCTTTGAAGAAAGGTGACTTCAAAGACTAAAATGGGTATAAGAAGGGCACCCAAACTTACAAACTTGAGAAACACTTCTGGAATCAAGAGGAACCTCTGCCTGGAGAAGAGCTGATCGCTGAGGAACAAGTGCTGCCCTGCCTGTGACTGTGCTTTGTGGAGCTTTCCTGCAGTGCTGCTTCTGCCTGAGTAAGAGGGCAAAGACTGGACTTTGTGTGCCTTCCATCTTGAAGAAGAAATCTCCAAGGGCTTGATGTAGAGCTTGCCTCCTGTTGTTGAAGTCTCAGGGATAGCAAAGACTTCTTCCTGCCAGCACCTGGAGTCTCTGGAGAGACCCCTACTCTGCTCTGTGGTGCCCTTCCAGTTCCTGGGACCCTGAAAGGAGAGGCTGGCAGCCTAAGGACAAAAATACACGCACCGCGCACCGTGCGGAGAAAAGATCGACGCGAATCCGATCGCGGCTGAGAAAACGACGCGACGCCGGTTCCGCAGCTGAGAAACGACGCCGCAGGAAACGCGACCGAAAAACCGACGCCCGGAGCAGGAGAAACGACGCGCAGCATCGCTGACGGAGGCTGAGAGATCGCACCCTGCGCCGCGGGACTTTCGGATCGTCGTGTGGCTGGCTTTTTCAACGCACACCGCCGTGCCGAGTTGTTTTCGACGCAAACAGCCGTGCAGGGTTACTTTCGACGCACACCGCCCGTGCGGGGTTATTTTTGACGCAAACCAGGTACATTTTCACGCTAGCAGCGCTAGTGTGGTGTTACAACTACCTAAAGACTCTTTTTATTTTAAACCTTTAAAAAATCATAACTTGACTTGTGTATGTTGGATTTTTGTCGTTTTGGTCTTGTTTTGTCTAGATAAATATTTCCTATTTTTCTAAACTGGTGTTGTGTCATTTTGTAGTGTTTTCATTAAGTTACTGTGTGTGTTGGTACAAATACTTTACGCCCAGCACTCTGAGGTTAAGCCTACTGCTCTGCCAAGCTACCAAGGGGGTAAGCAGGGGTTAGCTGAGGGTGATTCTCTTTTATCCTAACTAGAGTGAGGGTCCTTGCTTGAACAGGGGGTAACCTGACTGTCAACCAAAGACCCCATTTCTAACATTGGTGACCAGCGGTCGGGATTTGGACTTGTATTTGTACTTGACATACAGTGATTAAGTGTACACTACTGTTTTGATCTCAGACCACTACGTGACCACATACTACTTGTTTGGTGATCTTTTGATTTTTCTCTTTAGGACTCCTTTTTGTTCTACTTCCATGATTTTGCTGATCCCTTGACTGATTCTTTTTACTTCATTGGGAACTTATTTTCTGCCTTTGGAACTTTGCACTTGTGACCATCATGTCTCAATCTGGAGATGCAACAGCTGGAGCTGTGTTTGAAATGGAGAAACTGAAGGAGTACTCAGTTGCTCAATTGAAACAGTTCCTTAAAGATCTTGACTGTCCCACTAAGAGCTCCACCAGGGAGGGGGAGCTGCAAAAGGCACAGAGGGCCGGGGTGACAATCAAGAAGGCTGGAGGGCACACAGAGGAGGAGAATGTGGGTGGGGAAGTGCAGAGGATACACAGTGGTGTAGTGGAGGTACCTGTTACGCCTGGGGGGAGGGTCCCCAGGAGGGGTAGCAGGGTGTCGTCTAAGGGTCTGACTCCTAAAGATGTGCAGGACAGACAGGCAGAAAGGGTTCGCCGGTTGGAGGCAGAAAAGTTGAGGATGCAAAGGGAGTATGACAAGTGGGAAAGGGACTTCGAGATACAAAGGATGATTTATGCTTACAAGCTTAAATTGAAACCGCTGGAAGTCATGAGGGCTGAATCCAGCTGGAATGGTGGCAGCAACAATTTTATATCTAGTGCTGCTGAAGAAATGCACATGCCCAGAGATATGGTGCCCTACTTGAAGGAGGGAGTTAACACACACCAGGAGGTTCAGGGGTATGAGGTAGCTCCAGTGATGCACAGGGTCCCTGAGGTGGATTGGGGAACTGGCATGGGGAGTCATATTCCTACTGGTGGGAGGGACACTCTACTGACTCTAAGTGAGAGTGACAGGGAGAGGGGTTCCCCCCAGGTAGAAGTCCTGGTTATGGAGTGTGAAAACATCCCAGAAGAGTGTGGGTTGAGTGTCAGGGACAGTCAGGTACTGTCTCACCAGTCTCAGGAGGGTGATGTGGGGTGCTTTTTCAAAGCAGAGTCACTGGATGGTTGGGTGAAGGGTACTTTGGTTAATTCATGTGAGGGGCTGAGTGATGTAATTGCTGGAGAGCATATGTCTAGTCCTTATTTTCCAGAGCTATGCCAACACCAGGTGGAGTGTGAGTTCTCTGACCCCAGGGAGCTTACAATGGAGGCAGACTTCTGGGTGAGTACCAGAGAGTCTGAAGAGGCATTTGGGGGTGCTCCTGAGAGGAGTGGTCTAGGTAGTTCCCAACCAGGTGAGGTAGGGAAGGATTGTAGTGTCCCAGGTAGGTCCCAGTGTAGTGGGATGGGTGAGGGACCCCATGTCCAGTCTCAGAGGAGAGGGAATGGGGATGGGTTGAGGCCCAAGGTGCCCGAGATCCGGTCCCAGGTCCTGGAGGGTTCCCTGCGGGAACACCAGGAGGGGAGCCTAGCCTGTACCATAGGGCCATCTGTTGAGGGAGACCCCACAGTGTCAGGAGAACTTGGGGGGGCGGCTGTAGCCAGCGTCCCACCAGTTCTGGTGTCTGGCAGTCCCACTCCTAGTGAGGGGGTGCAGAAGTCCAGACAGAGGGTTGAGAGGGGGTTGCGGACCCCAGTGGAGAACCTGGAGGGTCAGGGGTCAGCTCTGAGAGCAGAGCCCCCCATGAATGACTTTGGTGAGACCATTTCTGGGTTGGGGGGAATCCAGACTCTGTCAGATGGGCAGAGGTCAGGAGACCTGCGCCAGCCAGACTCTTGTGTGGCCCTTCGGGACAGTGTGTCCCTTGAGGGGGGTAAGTGTGCCCCCCTGGAAGTCCTGGTGTGCCAGGCAGTGGTTCAACCGCAGGGTGGTGACCCTGGGTTGGATGACCAGGTTCAGAGGGTAAACTCTGACCTGGTAGGGGGTAGGTATGCCCCCCAGGAAGTCCTGGTTTGCCAGGCAGTGATCCAGTCTGTGGGTACAGACCCTGGATTGGGAGGCCAGGTTAAGGGTGCCCCCCCTGACCTGGAGGAAGGGGCTACTGCTAACAGTGCCCCTACCATGTTGTCTTCTGGGGGGGCCACTCCTAGTTGGGTGGTTCAGGACCCCAGAAGAGAGGGCAGGGGGAGGGAAGCCTCACCCCTGGCCCTGGTCCAACCTGAAGGTACAGACCCCAGGTTGGAGGATCAGTTGCAGGTTAACATCCCTGCACTGGTGGAAGAATTGTGCAGGACTGCTTCTACAAGCACCCTGACAGTTTTTGACTCTGGGGGTGCCGCTTCTGCAGGGAGGTTACAGAGCCCCAGAGGGGAGGACCAGGGTCAGGTTGTCATCCCTGACCTGGTGGAAGAGAGAGTGGTCAAAGGGTGCCAGGCACCTGGGGCTACCACCCCCCACTCTCCACAGTCACAGTGGTTAGAGAGGCCTGAGGTCGGGCTCTCATCCCTGACAGTTGTCTGGGGCCACTGTGGCTTGCTGTCCTGGTGGACAGAGTTGCCCCTGGGGGGGGGAGGACGAGAGTCACACCCCGGGGGTGGAGTGGGCAACACAACTGTGTTGGCCCTGGTGGTACTATCTGCCCATTGCAATACATCTGTGAGCAAAGTAAAGTTAGGTGTTGCACAGATGGTGTCTGTAGATGTGGAGAAGGGTTCCCCATGGGTTAGCTTAGTGGGCCCTGAGAGTATGGACAGAGGGATCCAACTGGAGTCAGGAAGGCGTAGAACTGGAACATGCCCCTGCTGTTGTGGGCCTGGGTCCCTGTTCTATCGCCCCAATCAGGGAAGTACATCAAGGTATTGATTGTTCTCCCCTGGCTTTAGGCTGGTAGGGGGTCGTGTTGGACTTTTGCTTATGCAGGGTCATCCCCAGTCTTTTTTGCCTCCTGCCTCCTATTTTTTTCTGACATGTTGCTGTTGGCTTTTCAACTCTGAGCACTTTACCACTGCTAACCAGTGCTAAAGTGCATATGCTCTCCTGTTTAAATTGTATGTAAGTGGTTTATCCATGATTGGCATATTTGATTTACTAGTAAGTCCCTAGTAAGGTGCACTAGAGGTGCCAGGGCCTGTAAATCAAATGCTACTAGTGGGCCTGCAGCACTGGTTGTGCCACCCACATAAGTAGCTCTGTAATCATGTCTCAGACCTGCCACTGCAGTGTCTGTGTGTGTATTCTTACACTGTAAATTCGACTTGGCAAGTGTACCCACTTGCCAGGCCTAAACCTTCCCTTTTCTTACATGTAAGGCACCCCTAAGGTAGGCCCTAGGTAGCCCCAAGGGCAGGGTGCAGTGTATGGATAAGGTAGGACATATAGTAATGTGGTTTATATGTCCTGACAGTGAAATACTGCCAATTTCGTTTTCACTGTTGCAAGGTCTGTCTCTCTCTCATAGGATAAAATGGGGGCTACCTTTAAATATGATTAAAGTGTAGATTCCCCTAGAGAGTAGATGGACATGTGGAGTTTGGGATCCCTGAACTCACAATTTAAAAATACATCTTTTAGTAAAGTTGATTTTAAGATTGTGCGTTTGGAAATGCCACTTTTAGAAAGTGAGCATTTTCTTGCTTAAATCATTCTGTGACTCTGCCTTGTTTGTGGATTCCCTGTCTGGGTCAGTTTGACAGTTGGGTTGTTTTTCACCTCACACCAGACAGTGACACAAAGGGAGCTGGGGTGTAATCTGCATTTCCTGATTAGCCATCTCTGCTAGGAGGGAGGGGTGGAGTGGTCACTCTCATCTGAAAGGACTGTGCCTGCCTCTGACAATGCTGTCTCCAACCCCTGGGTGTGTGTCTGAGGCCTTGCCTGGGCAAGGCAGGATTTCACCAGAAGGTGTGAGTCCCCTTTGAAGAAAGGTGACTTCAAAGACTAAAATGGGTATAAGAAGGGCACCCAAACTTACAAACTTGAGAAACACTTCTGGAATCAAGAGGAACCTCTGCCTGGAGAAGAGCTGATCGCTGAGGAACAAGTGCTGCCCTGCCTGTGACTGTGCTTTGTGGAGCTTTCCTGCAGTGCTGCTTCTGCCTGAGTAAGAGGGCAAAGACTGGACTTTGTGTGCCTTCCATCTTGAAGAAGAAATCTCCAAGGGCTTGATGTAGAGCTTGCCTCCTGTTGTTGAAGTCTCAGGGATAGCAAAGACTTCTTCCTGCCAGCACCTGGAGTCTCTGGAGAGACCCCTACTCTGCTCTGTGGTGCCCTTCCAGTTCCTGGGACCCTGAAAGGAGAGGCTGGCAGCCTAAGGACAAAAATACACGCACCGCGCACCGTGCGGAGAAAAGATCGACGCGAATCCGATCGCGGCTGAGAAAACGACGCGACGCCGGTTCCGCAGCTGAGAAACGACGCCGCAGGAAACGCGACCGAAAAACCGACGCCCGGAGCAGGAGAAACGACGCGCAGCATCGCTGACGGAGGCTGAGAGATCGCACCCTGCGCCGCGGGACTTTCGGATCGTCGTGTGGCTGGCTTTTTCAACGCACACCGCCGTGCCGAGTTGTTTTCGACGCAAACAGCCGTGCAGGGTTACTTTCGACGCACACCGCCCGTGCGGGGTTATTTTTGACGCAAACCAGGTACATTTTCACGCTAGCAGCGCTAGTGTGGTGTTACAACTACCTAAAGACTCTTTTTATTTTAAACCTTTAAAAAATCATAACTTGACTTGTGTATGTTGGATTTTTGTCGTTTTGGTCTTGTTTTGTCTAGATAAATATTTCCTATTTTTCTAAACTGGTGTTGTGTCATTTTGTAGTGTTTTCATTAAGTTACTGTGTGTGTTGGTACAAATACTTTACGCCCAGCACTCTGAGGTTAAGCCTACTGCTCTGCCAAGCTACCAAGGGGGTAAGCAGGGGTTAGCTGAGGGTGATTCTCTTTTATCCTAACTAGAGTGAGGGTCCTTGCTTGAACAGGGGGTAACCTGACTGTCAACCAAAGACCCCATTTCTAACATTTACCATGCCAAGGAAAGGCACCTTGCATGCCTTATCACGGCCTGGTAATTATGTGCCCATTTCACACCTGGCACTGCAGGTAGTCGGCATTCCTTATGTATTGTTGGGGGTATTCCCATGCAACCCACCCATCTTCTGATGCATTCCAACTTTTGATCATTTGGGTTGGCATCAGTATTGCCCAACAACTCAGGGGTGGGGTAGCAGTGACAAGAGGGTGTCTGAGATCTTTGTTTTTCCTGGTAATTTAATGTTCAATGTGTGTTGCATTGTGCTTCATGCATACAGCACAATTTATCAGACAATGGTTGTAGGAGGCAGGCCTGGCTTGTAGTGGGTATCAATGGTACTTACAACTTATACCAGGTCCAGTTATCCCTTATTATTAGAGTGCAGAAGTGTTCTAGCAGCTAAGGCTAATGAGGGTAGCTGTAGCATAGCAGCTTAGGCTGAACTAGGAGACATGCAAAGCTCCTGCAATACCACTTATATCATATAGGTACAATATCATAGAAAAGACAATACTCAGAGTCACTAAAAAATAAAGGTACTTTATTTTAGTGACAATGGGCCTCATTACAACCCTGGCGATAAATGGCGCATACCGCCGTGCTGACAGCTGCTAACATACCGTGACCGCGGCGGTAATCCGCCACGGGTATTATGACCCACACAGAGAATACCGCCACAATACAGACACCCACACAAGTCCGCCACACCAAAGGTCAGTGATAAACTGGCGATAGCAAAACCCACACCGTAATGCCAACAGGAATACGCCCACAGTATCACGACCCACGAATCAACGTGGCGGTCTTTCAACCATGGTAAACCATTGGCGGTACACACCGCTGTACTCAAAATACACACACATTTACAAACCACCACCACATTGGACATTTCAAAATACACACACCTTACACACATGCACACACCACACCCACACACTCACAACACTATAAAACACACACCCACATTACCCACAACCCCTTACAACCAAAAAAAGAGACCAAGCACAGAGAGACAAGCAGAGAGCACACAATTACTCAGAGGCACAGAACACCATCACTCATACACCATCCACGCACATCACATTATACATCCCAACACATCACCTCACACATATCACTCACACCACATCATGGCACCTCAAGGACACCCCAGGTTTTCTGAGGAGGAGCTAAGGGTCATGGTGGAGGAAATCATCCGGGTAGAGCCACAGCTATTTGGATCACAGGTGCAACAGACGTCCATTGCAAGAAAGATGGAGCTATGGTGGAGAGTCGTGGACAGGGTCAACGCCGTGGGACAGCATCTAAGAACCAGGCATGACATCAGGAAGAGGTGGAATTACCTACAGGGAAAGGTGCGTTAAGTGGTATCAAGACACCAGAAAGCAGTACAGAGGACTGGCGGAGGACCCCCACCTCCACCACCACAACTAACAACATGGGAGGAGCAAGTCTTGGCAATCATGCATCCTGAGGCCCTCGTAGGAGTAGCAAGAGGAATGGACTCTGGTAAGGCAAATATTTACTTCTTTATCCTCCCCACCCTACCTGCATGCTATCACATACCCCCACCCGTACCAGCACTCCCATCACTCCATCACCTCACATCCACCCCACCATCACAACCCACACATCCCAATACCAAGCCCTGCATGCAACAACAATGCATGGAAACCCATCACAGCCCTGCATGGACACCCATCACCACAGCATGCCCATCACAGAGACTCACCCAGCCCACAAAATCACCACTCAAACAAGGCCAAGGCGACAGGGAAAGCACAATTCTATAAGGGAAACACACCCATTGCACAAGATGGTACACACCGATACAATAACAATGCATTTGCATCCCAACAGGACCCCTAACCAATGTCACTGAACAGGAGGTGCCGCCTACATCAGCCTCCCGCCCAGAAGAGGCCCACAGTGACGACAGCAGCTCTGCATGCCTCGATCAGGATGACCAACCTGGCCCATCTGGGACCTCTGGACAGTCGGTTACCCTACCACAGTCCCAAACCACTACAGAGCCTCCCCCCTCTGGAAACACCACCACAGCACCCACCCAGCGGGCCCATGCCACTGTCTCCAGGACACATCAATCAGCAGTGTGTCCACCACTACAGGGACCCCAGGCAACCTCACTAACCCAGGACGATCAGGGACCTGGGGTCAGTGGCAGTGGGCACACGGTTCAGAGGACAGAGGCACAGGACAACAGGGAAGCTGGGAAGACTGCTGTGTGACAGGGAGAGGACAGGCCCAGGGAACGACCCTCCAAGAGGCACTCTCAAACATCATGGGAGCATACCACCATTCCCAGGAGACCATGGGCACGGTACTGGCCTAGTTTCAGGAGACCCAGCGGCTGCAGGAGGGACAGTAAATGGGGATCAGGGATGACCTCACAAAAATCTACACCATCCTGGTCACCATAGCAGGGGTGTTGGCTGATATGGGCAAGACCATGAGGGAGGCAGTGGCACAACGAAGGGCCCCTGACACTAGCCAAACTGATGAACAGCCTTCCACCTCCGCTGGCGCTAGTGGACAGGGGGCCCCACCTGTAGGAGCTGGCCTGGCTTATAGTGGGTACCTGATGATACTTACACCTTGTGCTAGGTCCAGTTATCCCTTATTAGTAGATTAGTAGTGTTCTAGCAGCTTAGGCTGATAGAAGTAGCTATAGCAGAGCAGCTTAGGCTGAACTAGGAGACATGCTAAGCTCCTACTATACCACTTATATCATATAGCACTATATCATAAGAATCACAATACTCATAGATACTAAAAATAAAGGTACTTTATTTTAGTGACAATGTGCCCAAAAATATCTCAGAGGATATACTCCCTTAGGAGGTAAGTAAAATTCACAAAATATACACACAAACCAAAATCAGGTAAGTAAACAGTTAAAAAGTAGTGCAAACACTGTAGAATACAATAGGATGCAATAGGCTTAGAGCCAACACAAACCATATACTAAGAAAGTGGAATGCGAACCACTTAGGGATCCCAGGCCTAGTGTAATGTGTAGAGGGTCGCTGGGAGTTTAAGAAAACACTAATGGTGTCCAAGATACCCCCCCCCCCAAGACCCTGAAAAGAAAGTAGGAGTACAGTTACCCTATTTCCCCAGAAACACACTAAAGTCGTGATAGGAGATTCTGCAAAGACCACAACTGACTGCAAAGCACTGAAGACAGATTCCTGGACCTGAGGACCTGCAAAGGAAGGGGACCAAGGACAAGAGTCACGAAAGGGTCCTGGGGGGCAGGAGCCCACTAAACCCCAGATAAAGGTGCAAAATGGCTGCCTTCGGGTGGAAGAAGCTGAAGATTCTACAACAACGGAAGATGCCAGGAACTTCTCCTTTGCACAGAAGATGTCCCACGGCGTGCTGGAGGATGCAGAGTTGTTTCCACGCAGAGATACCGCAAACAAGCCTTGCCAGCTCCAAAGGTCACAGTTGAAGAAAATGGGTGCTGCCCGGGCCCAGGAAGGACCAGGAGGTCGTCCCTTGGAGGAGGAGACAGAGAGGGCGCTCAGCAACACAGAGAGCCCATGCAGAAGCAGGCAGCACCCGCAGAGGAACTTGAACTTGGGTTCAAGAAAACTGAGCACGGCGGTCATCTCAACACTACAAAGAAGAGTCCCACGAAGCCGGTGGTCAACTCAGTGAGTTGAGCAATGCAGGAGGGAGTGCTGGGGACCTGGGCTGTGCTGTGCACAAAGGATTCCTTGCAAAAGTACACAGAAGCCCTAGCAGCTGCAGTTCAATCAATCAGTGTATTTGTAGAGCACACTACCACCCTTGAGGGTCTCGAGGCACTGAGGGGGTGTGCTGCTACTGCTCAAATAGCCAGGTTTTGAGCTGCTTCCTGAAAGTCAGCAGGTCTTCGGTCTGTCGTAGGAGCAAGGGAAGGGTGTTCCAGGTCTTGGCGGCGAGGTGGGAGAAGGATCTGCCTCCGGTAGTAGCTCTTCGGATGTGGGGGACGGTGGCGAGGGCGAGGTCGGCTGAGCGAAGTTGGCGGGACGGGGTGTAGAAGGTGAGTCGTCTGTTGAGGTAGGCTGGACCGGTGTTGTAGAACGCCTTGTGTGCGTGGGTGAGGAGCTTGAAGGTTATCCTTTTGTTGGCGGGGACCCAGTGCAGGTCTCTCAGAAGGGGATTGATGTGGCTGTGGTGGTGGGCATCGAGGATCAGGCCAGCGGAGGCGTTTTGTATGCATTGCAGTCGTTTGAGGAGTTTGGTCGGGGCTCCAGCGTAGAGGGCATTTCCGTAGTCAAGTTTGCTGCTGACGAGGGCTTGGGCGACTGTTCTTCTTCTATCTGTGGGGATCCATCTGTAGATCTTGCGGAGCAACCGGAGGGTGTGGAAGCAGGATGAGGAGACGGCGCTGACTTGCTTGGTCATGAAGAGTGTTGAGTCGAGGACGATGCCCAGGTTGCGTGAGTGGTTGGTGGGTGTTGGGGCTGCTCCCAGAGCGGTCGGCCATCAGGAGTTGTCCCAGGCTGAGGGGTTGGCGTCGAGGTGAGGACCTCCGTCTTATCTGAGTTCAACTTCAGTTTGATGTTCCTAATTCATTTTGCAAAGGCCTTCATTCCTTCGTGGAGGTTGGATTTGGCGGTGAGGGGGTCCTTGGTGAGGGAGAGGATCAGTTGGGTGTCATCGGCGTAGAGATGATGTTGAGGTTGTGTAGTCAGGCGACGCGGGCGAGTGGGGCCATGTAGATGTTGAAAAGTGTAGGGCTGAGGGGCGAACCTTGGGGAACGCCGCAGATGATCTTGGAGGCTTCGGAGCGGAAAGGGGGGAGGCGGACGCTCTGGGTTGTTCCGGAGCGGAAGGAGGTGGTCCACTCCAGAGCTTTGTCCCGGATCCCTGCGTTCTGGAGGCATGTGAATAGGATGCTGTGGCAGATGATGTTGAAGGCGACCGAGAGGTCCAGGAGGATGAGGGCCGTGGTTTCGCCGTTGTCAAGCAGGGCCCTGATGTCGTCGGTGGCAGCGATGAGACAGGTTTCAGTACTGTGGTTGCTGCGGAACCCTGACTGGGATGGGTCCAGGATGTTGTTGCCACAAGACCATCACTGCGCTCATCCTCCAGCAGAAAAGGCACCTGGCATCTCAATGCCAGGTTGTACAACATACAGCATGCCACGATGATCTGGCACACCTTCTTGGGTGAGTAGTACAGGGAGCCACCTGTCTGATGGAGGCACCGGAATCTGGCTTTCAGGAGGCCGAATGTCCTCTCAATAATCCTCCTAGTTCGCCCATGTGCCTCATTGTAACGTTCCTCTGCCCTTGTCCTGGGATTCCTCACTGGGGTCAGTAGCCATGACAGGTTGGGGTAGCCAGAGTGGGGTAACCAGAGTCACCTGCAAATATCAAGGGACAATTGTGAGACACACACTAACGCTTAGGGACAACCCCATACCCAGACACCTACTCATACTGTGTGGGGACCTTGGCTCACCTATTAGCCACACCCGGTGCCTCTGGAGTTGGCCCATTGTGGGAAAGTACCATCTTGCCTGGCATGTTACCCCCATTTTTACTTATATGTATGTTTGTTTTGCCTGTGTCAGTGGTATCCTGCTAGCCAGGACCCCAGTGCTCATAACGTGTGCCCTGTATGTGTTCCTGTGTGGTGCCTAATTGTATCACTGAGGCCCTGCTAACCAGGACCTCAGTGTTTATGCTCTCTCTGCTCTTAAAATTGTCACTGCAGGCTAGTGATGAATTTTACCATTTGTCATTGGCACACTGGAACACCCTTATAATTCCCTAGTATATGGCACCTGGGTACCCAGGTTATTGGGGTTCCAGGAGATCCCTATGGGCTGCAGCATTTCTTTTGCCACCCATAGGGAGCTCAGACAATTCTTACACAGGGCTGCCACTGCAGCCTGAGTGAAATAACGTCCACGTTATTTCACAGCCATTTTACACTGCACTTAAGTAACTTATAAGTCACCTATATGTCTAACCCTCACTTAGTGAAGGTTAGGTGCAAAGTTACTTAGTGTGAGGGCACCCTGGCACTAGCCAAGATGCCCCCACATTGTTCAGGGCGAATTCCCCAGATTTTGTGGGAGCGGGGACACCATTACACGTGTGAACTACCTATAGGTCAATACCTATATGTAGCGTCACAATGGTAACTCCGAACAAGGCCATGTAACATGCCTAGGATCATGGAATTGTCACCCCAATACCATTCTGGTATTGGGGCTACAATTCCATGCATCCCGGGGCTCCAGTATAGAGGCAGCCCAGTCCCAGGAAGGCAGAACAAAGGATTTCCTCTGAGAGAGGGTGTTACACCCTCTCCTTTTGGAAATAGGTGTTAAGGGCCTGAGAGGAGCAGCCTCTCCTGGCCTCTGGAAATGCTTTGAAGGGCACAGATGGTGCCCTCCTTGCATAAGCCAGTTTACACCAGTTCAGGGATCCCCCCAGCCCTGCTCTGATGCAAAACTGGACAAAGGAAAGGGGAGTGACCACTCCCCTGACCAGCACCTCCCCAGCGGAGGTGCCAAGAGCTCCTCCAGTGTGTCCCAGACCTCTGCCATCTTGAATACAGAGGTGTGAGGGCACAATGGAGACCTCTGAGTGGCCAGTGCCAGCAGGTTACGTCAGAGACCCCTCCTGATAGGTGCTTACCTCTCTCTGTAGCCAATCCTCCTCTGGGGGCTATTTAGGGTCTCTCCTGTGGGTTTCTCATCAGATAACGAATGCAAGAGCTCACCAGAGTTCCTCTGTACTTCTCCCTTCGACTTCTGCCAAGGATCGAATGCCGACTGCTCCAGGACGCCTGCAAAACCGCAACAAAGTAGCAAGAAGACTACCAGAAACATTGTAGCGCCTCATCCTGCCGGCTTTCTCAACTGTTTCCTGGTGGTGCATGCTCTGAGGGCTGTCTGCCTTCACCCTGCACTGGAAGCCAAGAAGAAATCTCCCGTGGGTTGACAGAATCTTCCCCCTGCTAAAGCAGGCACCAAATTTCTGCATCACCGGTCATCCGGGTCCCCTCTCATCTTGACGAGCGTGGTCCCTGGAACACAGGAGCTAGATCCAAGTGTCCTCGACAGTCCAGTGACCCTTCTGTCCAAATTTGGTGGAGGTAAGTACTTGCCTCCCCACGCCAGACAGTAATCCTGTGTACTGAGTGAACTGCAGCTGCTAGGGCTTCTGTGCACTTTTGCAAGACTTCCTTTGTGCACATCCTAGCCCAGATCCCCAGCACTCCGTCCTGTATTGCCCAACTTGCTGAGTTGGACTCCGACTTTGTGGGACCCTCTTTTGTTGTGCTGAGATGACCGCCGTGCTCAGATCTTCTGAATGCCTGTTCAGGTGCTTCTGCGGGTGCTGCCTGCTTCTGCGTGGGCTCTCTGTGCTGCTGAGCGCCCCCTCTGTCTCCTCCTCCAAGGGGTGACCTCTTGGTCCTTCCTTGGCCCCGGCAGCACCCAAAAACTTCAACCGCGACTCTTGCAGCTAGCAAAGCTTATTTGTGGTCTTTCTGCGTGGAACAACTCTGCATCCTCCAGCATGCCGTGGGACATCTTCTGACTAAAGGAGAAGTTCCTGGCACCTTCCGTTGTTGCAGAATATTTGGCTTCTTCTACCCGGAGGCAGCCCTTTTGCACCTTCATCTGGGGTTTATTGGGCTCCTACACCCCCCGGACACTTGCATGACTCTTGGACTTGGTCCCCTTCCTTTGCATGTCCTCAGGTCCAGGAATCCATCTTCAGTACTTTGCAGTCAGTTGTTGTCTTTGCAGAATCCCCTATCTCGACTTTACTGTCTTTCTGGGGTAGTAGGGTAACTTTACTCCTACTTTTCAGGGTCTTGGGGTGGGGTATCCAGGACACCCATAGTGTTTTCTTACACTCCCAGCGACCCTCTACACACTACACTAGGCCTGGGGTCCATTTGTGGTTCTCATACCACTTTTGGAGTATATGGTTTGTGTTACCCCTAGGCCTATTGTCTCCTATTGCATTCTATTGTGTTCTACAGTGTTTGCACTACTTTTCTAACTGTTTACTTACCTGATTTTGGTTTGGGTGTATATTTTGTGTATTTTACTTACCTCCTAAGGGAGTATATCCTCTGAGATACTTTTGGCATATTGTCACTAAAATAAAGTACCTTTATCTTTAGTAACTCTGAGTATTGTGTTTCTTATGATATAGTGCTGTATCGTATAAGTGGTATAGTAGGAGTTTTGCATGTCTCCTAGTTCAGCCTAAGCTGCTCTGCTATAGCTACCTCTATCAGCCTAAACTGCTATAACACTATTAATCTACTAATAAGGGATAACTGGACCTGGCACAAGGTGTAAGTACCACAAGGTACCCACTATAAGCCAGGCCAGCCTCCTACATTGGTGGTGCAGCGGTGGGATAAGTACGTGTAACTGCTTTACCACTTTGTCATTGGTGCTTTTCATAAGAAAAACATTTACCAAATACTTCAGAATATAAACAGTAACCTAAACAGTTTAACTTTCCTTCTCTAAAACTTTCTAAAACGTTTCTGAAAAGTTTCTGAAAACTTTTAAACGTTTTCAAAAGTTTGAAAAGTTTTTCTCTGTTCTTTTAAAAGTTCTAAAAACGTTTTTTGTCTCTCTGTCCTAAACCTTTTCTGTCATGTCTGCAGTAGAGCTTACTCCCACAGGTGTCCAGGCAACATATGGGAATCTAAACTTTAAAAGTTTGAATGGTCTCTGCATTGAAAGAGGTTTAGTAATTGGTAAGAATCCTATAAAAAGATCTTCTCCTCAGCCATCTCCTAGAGAGTGACCAGAACCAGTCTGACCCATCCCAGGATCAGGAGGTAGAGGAGGGGGGTACCCAGCCAGACTCAGAGGAGTCCCCTGAGGATGCTGGGGAAGGTTCTTCCAAGGACCTGTCAGCTAACAGGCCATCTAGTGACACTGGTAGTGGGAGTGGGTCACAAACTAGTAGGGCACCTTTCACTCCTAAAGACCAGGTTACTAGAGTCCAGCCAGTTAGGGACAGGTCTCCCTCTGCCAATTCCCACATTTCTTCTGTGTCTCACAATTCCCAAGCCTCCCACCCTGAGGATAACTTAATAGAAAGGGAACTCAGAAAGCTGAGGTTGGAAGAGGCCAGGCTGAAGCTTAAACAGCAGCAGCTGGCCTTAGACAGGGAATCTCTGGATGTGGAAAGGGAAAGGCAGAGGTTGGGGTTAGTTCCCCATGGTGGCAGCAGCAGTGTTTTTGAGAGCACTCCTGTTAGAGAGCAAGATTCCAGAAACCTGCATAAGATAGCCCCCCCTTACAAGGAGGGGGATGACATTAAAAAGTGGTTTGCTGCACTTGAGAGGGCCTGTGTGGTACAGTTGGTCCCTCAAAGGCAGTGGGCTGCTATCTTGTGGCTATCCTTCACTGGTAAGGGTAGGGATAGGCTCCTTACTGTCAGAGAAAGTGATGCTAATAACTACAAAGTTTTGAAGGAGGCACTCTTGGATGAATTTGGCTTAACCACTGAACAATACAGGATAAAGTTCATAGACACTAGGAAAGAGTCCTCTCAAGACTGGACAGACTTTGTAGACTGTTTAGTGAAGGCCGTGGAGGGTTGGTTACATGGCAGTAAGGTGACTAACTATGAAAGCCTGTATAATCTAATCCTGAGAGAGCATATTTTGAACAATTGTGTGTCTGATGTGTTGCACCAGTACTTGGTAGACTCAGATCTGACCTCTCCCCAAGAATTGGGAAAGAAGGCAGGCAAATGGGTCAGAACAAGAGTGACCAGATAAGTTCATACAGGGGGTGACAAGGATGACAAGAAGAAAAATGGTGGAAAATCTCAGGATAAGCATTGGAATAAAGGTAAAACTAAAGATCCTTCTTCAAATCCTAAACACTCTTCAGGGGGTGGGGATAAATCAATTTCTTCCTCTTCTTCACAACCCACTCACAATAAAAAGCCTTGGTGCTGTGTGTGTAAAAATAAAGGCCATAGGCCAGGGGATAAGTCCTGCCCAGGTAAACCCCCTGAGCCTACCACCACTAATACATCAAACTCTAGTGCCCCTAGCAGTAATGGTAATAGTGGTGGGACTGCTAGCAACATTCAAAATAAGGGTGTAGTTGGGTTCACTTATGGGTCCATCATAGAAACTGGGGTAGTCATTCCCAAGACAGTTTCTGTCACACCTAGTGGCATTGTCCTTGCCACACTGGCTGCTTGTCCCCCTACAATGGATAAGTACAGGCAGATAGTTTAAATAAATGGTGTTGAGGCTCAGGCCTACAGGGACACAGGTGCCAGTATCACTTTGGTGACTGAAAACCTAGTGTCTCCTGCACAACACATTATTGGACAACAGTACAAGATTATTGATGTCCATAACTCCACTAAGTTCCTTCCCTTAGCTATAATTCAGTTTAGTTGGGGTGGAGATATTGGCCCTAAGCAGTTGGTAGTATCACCTAGCTTACCTGTAGACTGTCTCTTAGGTAATGACCTAGAGGCCTCAGGTTGGGCTGAGATAGAGTTTAATACCCATGCAGCCATGCTGGGTATCCCTGAGGAATTGCTGCCTCTCATTTCTGCTGAAATGAAAAAGCAAAGGAGAGAAAAAGGCCTGAAAACTCAGGATCCTTCTCCAACAACAGGTAAAAAGGGCATCAAAGTATTCCCTACCCACCCTGCCATTCAGGATACCATTCCTGTGGTGGGAGAAACCTCACCTGGTGTGGCACCTGTACCAAGGGAACCATCAGCTAGCACAGCTGTACTCCCTGAGGTAGAAGTACCTCTATGTGGGATAACTAATATTGGTGAGAAAAAGTGCCCCATTTTAGTTAACATGGAGCATCCCTCCAACCCTCCCAGAGAAACTTTAGTGCAGCAACCCTGCACTGCCTCACAACACTAAGGGCCTCATTCCGACCCTGGCGGTACAAGACCGCCAGGGCCAGCGGCAACGGAAGCACCGCCAACAGGCTGGCGGTGCTTCATTGCCCATTCTGACCGCGGCGTTAAAGCCGCAGTCAGAAAAGGGAATCCAGCGGTTTCCCGCCGGATTTCCCCTGCTTGGGCAGATCCTCCATGGCGGCGCTGCAAGCAGCACCGCCATGGAGATTCCGACCCCCTTCCCGCCATCCTGTTCCTGGCGATTGTTACCGCCAGGAACAGGATGGCGGGAACGGGTGTCATGGGGCCCCTGAGGGCTCCTGCACTGCCCATGCCACTGGCAGTGCAGGGGCCCCCTAACAGGGCCCCAGGGAGATTTTCACTGTCTGCGTTGCAGACAGTGAAAATTGCGACGGGTGCAACTGCACCCGTTGGACCCCTGCAACACCGCCGGCTCCATTCGAAGCCGGCCTCTGTGTTGCAGGGCCTTTCCCGCTGGGCCGGTGGGCGCTCCCTTGGCGGGCGCCCGCCGGCCCAGCGGGAAAGTCAGAATGGCCTCTGCGGTCTTCTGACCGCAGAGCGGCCATTTGGTGGTTCCCGCCAGGCGGGCGGCATCCGCCGCCCGCCAGGGTCAGAATGACCCTCTAAGGCAGCAGCCCTGCCCTAGTGTGGAGCTCATAGGACAGCATCCCTGCCCTGCTCCAACTCAAGAGAAACAGCATCCCTGTTCTCCCTTACAGTCATGTGGACAAAGATTTGACAGCTATGGCTATATTGAGACAGCATCCCTGTCTGGCATTCTCATCACTTGATATAGGTCCAGTGGACAATTCCCACTGCTCTAAACTTAAACATACTAATAGGAACTCTGAGAATATAACTTCACGTTGTTGGCTAGCTAAAAAACTTCAAACAGGGTGGTTTACATCCCCACAGGGAAGTAACCATATAGTGGATGATATAGGGAGTAACCAATCTATTGCAAAGCTACTCTCCAATTGTCACCACTTAGACAATAAATACTCAACTGGCCAAGGTTAGCCTTATTGTCCTTCGATTTGGTCAGGGGTTGTGTAGGAAAGTAGCCTCCTTCTAGCCTTGTTACCCCCACTTTTGACCTGTTTGTGAGTATATGCCTAGCCAGGGCCCAGTGCTCATAGTGAAAACCCTATGTTGTCAGTATGTTTGATATGTGTGCCTGGGATCCTGCTAGCCAGGACCCCAGTGCTCATAAGTTAGTGGCCTTTATGTGTTCCCTGTGTGGTGCCTAACGGTATCACTGAGGCTCTGCTAACCAGAACCTCAGTGTTTATGCTCTCTCTGCTTTTAAAATTGTCAATGCAGGCTAGTGACTCATTTTACCAATTCTGATTGGCACACTGTAACACCCTCATAATTCCCAAGTATATGGTACCTAGGTAACCAGGGTATTGGGGTTCCATGAGATCCCTATGGACTGCAGTATTTCTTTTGCCACCCATAGGGATCTCAGACAATTCTTACACAGGACTGCCACGGCAGCCTGAGTGAACTAACGTCCACGTTATTTCACAGCCATTTTACACTGCAATTAAGTAACTTATAAGTCACCGATGTGTCTAACCCTCACTTAGTGAAGGTTAGGTGCAAAGTTACTTAGTGTGAGGGCACCCTGGCACTAGCCAAGGTGCCCCCACATTGTTCAGGGCAATTTCCCCAGACTTTGTGAGTGCGGGGACACCCATTACACGAGTGCACTACATACAGGTCAATACCTATATGTAGCATCACAATGGTAACTACGAACATGGCCATGTAACATGTCTAGGATCATGGAATTGTCACCCCAATACTATTTTGGTATTGGGGGGACAATTCCATGCATCCCCGGGGCTCCAGCATAGAGCCTGGGCACTGCCAAACTAACTTTCCGGGGTTTTCTCTGCAGCTACAGCTGCTGCCAACCCTCAGACAGGTTTCTGCCCCCCTGGTGACTGGGCAGCCCAGTCCCAGGAAGGCAGAACAAAGGAGTTCCTCTGAGAGAGGGTGTTACACCCTCTCCCTTTGGAAATAGGTTTGAAGGGCCTGAGAGGAGTAGCCTCTCCTGGCCTCTGGAAATGCTTTGAAGGGCACAGATGGTACCCTCCTTGCATAAGCCAGTCTACACCGGTTCAGGGATCGCCCAGCCCTGCTCTGGCGCGTAACTGGACAAAGGAAAGGGGAGTGACCACTCACC
This sequence comes from Pleurodeles waltl, assembly GCF_031143425.1. NCBI lineage: Eukaryota > Metazoa > Chordata > Amphibia > Caudata > Salamandridae > Pleurodeles > Pleurodeles waltl. The sequence goes on from NC_090445.1 coordinate 1,036,670,708, forward strand.
TGACCAGCACCTCCCAAGGGAAGGTACCCAGAGCTCCTCCAGTGTGTCCCAGACCTCTGCCATCTTGGATGCAGAGGTGTGAGGGCACAATTGACACCTCTGAGTGGCCAGTGCCAGCAGGTGACGTCAGAGACCCCTCCTGATAGGTGCTTACCTTTCTCCATAGCCAATCCTCCTCTGAGGGCTATTTAGGGTCTCTCCTGTGGGTATATCACGAAATAACGAATGTAAGAGCTCACCAGAGTTCCTCTGCACTTCCCTCTTCGACTTCTGCCAAGGATCGACCGCTGACTGCTCCAGGATGCCTGCAAAACCACAACAAAGTAGCAAGAAGACTGCCAGCAACATTGTAGCGCCTCATCCTGCCGGCTTTCTTGATTGTTTCCTGGTGGTGCATGTTCTGAGGGCTGTCTGCCTTCACCCTGCACTGGAAGCCAAGAACAAATCTCCTGTGAGTCGACTGAATCTTCCCCCTGCCAACGCAGGCACCAAACTTCTGCATCACCGGTCCTCTCGGTCCCCTCTCATCCTGACGAGCGTGGTCCCTGGACACAGGAGCTGGATCCAAGTGTCCCTCACAGTCCAGTGGCCCTTCTGTTAAAATTTGGTGGAGGTAAGTCCTCTGTCCAGACAGTAATCCTGTGTACTGCGTGAACTGCAGCTGCTCGGGCTTCTGTGCACTTTTGCAAGACTTCCTTTGTGCACAGCCTAGCTCAGGTCCCCAGCACTCTGTCCTGCACTGCCCAACTCGCCGAGTTGGACTCCGACTTCGTGGGACTCCCTTTTGTTGTGCTGAGTCAACCGTCATGCTCAGATCTTCTGAACGCCTGTTCAGGTGCTTCTGCGGGTGCTGCCTGCTTCTGCATGGGCTCTCTGTGTTGCTGAGCACCCCCTCTGTCTCACCCTCCAAAGGTTGACCTCCTGGTCCTTCCTGGGCCCTGGCAGCACCCAAAACCTTCAACCACGACTCTTGCAGCTAGCAAGGCTTGTTTGCGGCCTTTCTGCGTGGAAACAACTCTGCCTCCTGCAGCATGCCGTGGGACATCTTCTGACCAAAGGAGAAGTTCCTAGCCCCTTCCGTTGTTGCTGAATCTTTGGCTTCTTCCACCCTGAGGCAGCCCTTTCGCAGCTTCATCTGGGGTTTAGTGGGCTCCTGCCCCCCCGGACACTTGCTGACTCTTGGACTTGGTCCCCTTTCTTTGCATGTCCTCAGGTCCACAAATACATCTTCAGTGCTTTGCAGTCAGTTGTTGTCTTTGCAGAATCCCTATCTCGACTTTACTGTCTTTCTGGGGTAGTATTGTAACTTTACTCTTAATTTTCAGGGTCTTGGGGTGGGGTATCTTGGACACCCTTAGGGGCATATTTATACTCTGTTTGCGCTGGAATTGCGTCGTTTTTTTTTACGCAAAACTAACTCCATATTTATACTTTGGCGTTAGACCCGTCTAGCGCCAAAGATCTTGGAGTTTGCATCATTTTTTAGCGTGGACACCGACCTTGCGTTAATGATATGCAAGGTAGGCGTTCCCGTCTAAAAAATGACTCCGAGGCATGTGCGCCGTATTTACACTCCCGGGCAAAAATGACGCCCGGGAGTGGGCGGGTCAAAAAAAATGACGTCCAGCCGTTTTAGCGTCATTTTTTAACGCCTGGTCAGGGCAGGCGTTAAGGGACCTGTGGGCTCGGAAGGAGCCCAGAGGTGCCCTCCCATGCCCCCAGGGACACCCCCTGCCACCCTTGCCCACTCCAGGAGGACACCCAAGGATGGAGGGACCCATCATAGGGAACTTAAGGTAAGTTCAGGTAAGTATTTTTTTAATTTTTTTTGGGTGGCATAGGGGGGTCTGATTTGTGCCCCCCTACATGCCACTATGCCCAATGACCATGCCCAGGGGACATAAGTCCCCTGGGCATGGCCATTGGGCAAGGGGGCATGACTCCTGTCTTTGCTAAGACAGGAGTCATTTAAATGGGGGTTGGGAGTAAAAAATAAATGGCGCAAATCGGGTTGAGGCGAAAATTTTGCCTCAGCCTGACTTGCCCCATTTTTTGACGCCCAAGCTCCATTTTCCCCTACGTCGGCGCTGCCTGATGTAAGTCATTTATTTGTACGCACACCAGGCAGCTCCGCCGGCTAACGTCATTCCATAAATAAGGCGCCCGTATGGCGCTTTGGAATGGCGTTAGCCGGCGTTAAATTTTTTGACGCACAACTGCGTTGGCGCAGTTGTGCGCCAAAAAGTATAAATACGGCCCTTAGTGTTTTCTTACACTCCCAGCGACCATCTACACACTACACTAGGCCTGGGGTCCATTCGTGGTTCGCATTCCACTTTTGAAGTATATGGTTTGTGTTGCACCTAGGCCTATTGTCTCCTATTGCAGTCTATTGTGTTCTAGAGTGTTTGCACTACTTTTCTAACTGTTTACTTACCTGATTTTGGTTTATGTGTATATTTTGTGTATTTTACTTACCTCCTAAGGGAGTATATCCTCTGAGATACTTTTGGCATATTGTCACCAAAATAAAGTACCTTTATTTTTAGTAACTCTTAGTATTGTGTTTCTTTTGATATAGTGCTATATGATATATGTGGTATAGTAGGAGCATTGCGTGTCTCCTAGTTCAGCCTAAGCTGCTCTGCTATAGCTACGTCTTTCAGTCTAAGCTGCTAGAACACTACTAATCTACTAATAAGGGATAACTGGACCTGGCACAAGATGTAAGTACCACAAGGTTCCCACTATAAGCCAGGACAGCCTCCTACACCCATCACATAAGGGATGCTGCTATTTCGCAAGATATAGGTGTCATGCACGGAGCCAGGATTTTTGGCATTCACATGGGAGATGTACTGGTCTGCCAAACACACTATTTGCACATTCATCGAATGATAGCTTTTTCTATTCCTGTACACCTGTTCATTTCTGCGGGGGGACAAATGCCACATGTGTACCATCAATGGCACCAATGATGTTGGGGATATGTCCCAGCGCATAGAAGTCAGCTTTCACTGTGGGCAAATCCTCCACCTGGGGGAACACGATGTAGCTGCACATATGTTTCAGCAGGGCAGACAACACCCTGCTCAACACGTTTGAGAACATTGGCTGAGACATCCCTGATGCCATGGCCACTGTAGTTTGGAAGGAGCAACTTCCCAGGAAATGGAGCATTGACAGGACCTGCAATAGAGGGGGATACCTGTGGGCTGGCAGATAGCTGACATCAGGTCTGGCTCCAATTGGGCACACAGTTCCTGGATTGTGGCACGATCAAGTGTGTATGTGATTATAATGTGTCTGTCTTCCATTGTCGACAGGTCCACCAGGGGTCTGTACACCGGAGGATGCCGCCATCTCATCATCTACCTCAGCGGTTGTAACCTATGGAGGAGAACGGTGAGCAGAAGGTCATTTACCACACAGATAGCACAATTGTGTCTGAATTAATGTTACAGAAGCAGTGTGTGAAATCGAGAGTCAGTATATGTGACAATATGTGCTGTGACGCAGTTAGGTGCCATGTCATGTGCCCACCTGAAATGGCGGCTGCCTGACCTTTGAGGAGGGACAAGGGGAAATGAGGTAACTGCGCTGGTGTTGTGCAGCGTTGCGGTAGGCGGTGAAGAACGCTGCGCAACTCCGCATTGTTTATCATTAGCCCTATGGGTTCCAGGAGCCAATGGCGATGTACGCCGGCGGTGACGGTACGCACCGCCACGGACGTCACCGTCATTTTCTACCTATTCACTCACTTGATACCTGACCATCAACAGGAGAGGACCTACATTGCAAGTGCTGCTGTGACCTGTGTCTGGAAGCGACAATGGCTCATGTGTCTGGGGAAAGGACCCCTGCCTTCACTGCGGAGGAGTTGGAGAAACTGGTTGATGGGGTCCTCCCCCAGTATACGCTACTCTACGGTCATCCAGACAAACAGGTGAGTACACTGTGAGCATGATGCGTGGGCAATGCCTGTTTGGAGTGGTGTGGGTGTTAGCCACATGTTGGGGGCTAAGGTGTCCTGGCCTGACTGCTGCATGAGAGGTGGTCACTGTATGTGCGTCAGGGCATGGGTGGGAACTGGTGGGCAATGAGTATGACAGTCCGGACGGGTGAGTAATTACATTTTCCGCTGTCTTTACCCTCTAGGTCAGCGCCCATCAGAAGAAGGGTATTTGGTGTGCCATCGCCAAGGAGGTGCGGACCCTGGGGGTCTATCACAGGTGGAGCACCCACTGCCACAAGAGATGGGAGGACCTGCGCCGCTGGACAAAGAAGACAGTGGAGGCCCAGCTAGGGCTGGCCTCCCACTGTGGAAGGGGTGCCCGTCGCACCATGACCCCCCTGATGTTCCGCATCCTGGTGGTGGCCTATCTGGAGTTCGATGGGCACTTGAGGGCATCACAGCAGCCACAAGGGGGTGAGTACAGTTTCAGAAAGCTGACTTTGCGTGCATTATGAGGTAGCTGGGTGGGGGATGTGGGCTGTGGGTGCCCCTAGGCCAGGGCGATATTGCCAGGGTAGGTCCCATGTTTGCAGGCTCTGAAGCACCCCTACCCCAATGGTACAAGTGGCCATCTACCACTGGGCTGGGTCCTGTGAGTGTCAGGTGTGCAGATGTTGGTGTTAGGCATTGTACCCCATGGGCTGGTGACTACCTTAGTGAGTGGTTGGGCATGGCCTAGTGTATAGGGCAGCTCAGTGTGTGTTGTGTACGCCAATGGTAGTGGTGTTGCTGGCATTAACCATGTGAGTCCTCTGGTGTGGCAGCCCAACAGAGAGCATTTCAGGCTCTGGCCTCAGCACTGATGGCAGCCATTGTCCCTGTGTCCAGCCTCCCTCCTCCAACTTCCACTCCCCCGACCCAATCCCCTCTACCTCAGCCTATCCCAAGCACACCTTCAGACTAGCATGCACACACATCAACCCACAAAAGTGGCTCAGGAAAACAAAAGCACAACACATCATCACACAGGCACTCACACAAGCACCATCCCCATGCACACATACCAACATTCATTGCCTCCACTGTGTCCCCCACCTCCTCTTCCTCCACCTCCCTCCCAGTATCATCTCCACTCACACCTGCATGCACTACATTATCAGCCACTGCCTCCATCACCAGCACGCCCATCACAACACAACCCTCACGAGCAATCACCACCCCCACAACCATTCACACGTCCCGTGTCCTCTCCCAGTGTGTCTGTGAGCCCTCCTCCCAAAGTACACAAACACAGGCACACACCCACTCAAAATCCATCCACCTCACAACAGCCTCCAGCCCATGCACCTTCACCCAAACTCAGCAGACGTACACCTCCTACAACCACTACCTCTTCCTCCACTCCCATACCCCCTCCATCTTCCTGTCCCAGTGTGTCAAAAAACCTTTCCTAGCTAACCTTGACCTCTTCCCTACACCTCCCCCCGTCCTTCCCCTAGGGCCAGGATGTCTAGATCCCAGGCCAGCACCTCAGCCACCAAATCGGCATCCGCTGTGGTCTCTGCAAGTCCAGGAGGATCGAAGGGGGCACCTGTCAGGGCTGCCAGTGTGCTACCTACACATGGTAAGGACCATCCGATTCCGTCACCTGCCAAGGTTAAGAAGGGGTCGGCATGCAGCAGGGAAAAGTCGCACCACCCACCCAGCAAGGCCTCATCCAAACACAAAGAGGACAGTGCCAAGGTCCCAGCAGCGACTTCCAAGGTGGTGAAGGGACACAAAAGTAAAGGCAAGTCACCTCAGGGCACAAAGCCTCCTGGTGAGGGGCTGTTGACCACCATTTCCCCAGAGAGGCCAGCAACCTGTACCACGGTCAGCACCGCCGCACCGACTGCCACCTGCACCACCACCTGCCCTGCCATCTGCACCACCCCCTGCACCACCGCTGCCACAACGCCAGTCACCAGCATCCTACACAGTGATCAGCCGTCCAAGGCTGCAGGAGATGGTCTGGTGTCTCCCTCCACTACTACAGACACCTGCACCACGGGCAGCACCGGCAGCATCTCCGCCGCAGCCACCGCCACCTGCACCGCTATCTGCACCGCCACGTGCCCAGCCAGTGCCACTACATCGGACATCAGCAGCATCCCCAGTGGGCAGCCATCCGAGGCTGCAGGTGACGTCCTGGACCCTGCACACACCACTTGAGGCATTGGCCCTACCAGCAGTTTGCAGCCTAAGTCGGCGCAGGATGGAGTGTGGCTCTGCCTCCATGGATTATCATGCTACCTTTTCCCAGCACATCTCGTAGCTCAGACAACCAGGTGAGGGAATGGGAACTCCCACACCCCAGGTGCAGCATCACTGGGCACAATGCCCCCTCCAGAACCAGTGGAGAGATGCATCCACTCACCCAATCCTTGGCAGGATGAAGCACACTGGGCACAATGCCCCCTCCAGAACCAGTGGGGAGATGCATCCACTCCCCCAATCCTTGGCAGGATGAAGCACACTGAGCACAATGCCCCTCCAGAACCAGTGGAGAGATGCATCCACTCCCCCAATCTTTGGCAGGATGTAGCACACTGGGCACAATGCCCTTTCAGAACCAGTGGAGAGATGCATCCACTCAACCTATCCTTGGCAGGATGAAGCACACTGGGCACAAGGCCCCCTCCAGAACCAGTGGAAGAGGCCACTCACTTGAGAGACTGTGGCCTTGCACTCTCCAGGAAAAAGCAGTGGGCAAACCACCCACTTGAGAGACTTGAGAGACTGTGGCTTTGCACTCCCCAGGACCACGCAGTGAGCATGGAGCACCATCAAGGAGCAGTGGCGTAGTACCATCTTCCAGCTGAGGGCCCCCCCCATTCCCCCTGAGGTGCCTGTGTTTTTTCGACCTGATGCCACTGCAGTGTTCTCTCCGTTTGGAGGCAGGTCTAATGTGTGGGCTTCGCCCATGATATTTGGGACCACTGGTCCACGGACATTTGCAAGGTACAGTGTACGGCCTTCTGTACATAATGTAAATATTTGTATATACTGATTTATTTTTATTTGATTGCTATATCTGAATTTTCCAATATATCACTGGTTAAACTCATTTCTTTTTGTCTTTGTGTTCTTCCATGGGGTGACAGGGTGTATCTGTCATGTTGTTGGATGTGTTAGTGTCTATGGTGTTGTGGGTGAAGGTGGGGGGTGGGGGTGTTGCGTGCCGCGTGTGTGTGTAACTCTCTTTTACCTCCACCCCTCCCCTGTGTGCTACGTGCAGTACTCACCATCATCGTCGCCGCCTTCTTTCTATTTCCTGGTGTATTAGTAGATACACCAACATGGGGAGGACCTGAAGTTCAGGGTCCATGGCGTCCTGGTTCTTCGTGGAGTGTCGGAAGGTGAGTGGTTCACCTTCAGTGTACTGTTTCTGCCATGCTTTTGATGTCATTGGTACCGCCCCGGAAAAGCTGGTGGATTGGCCTCTCATAATAGGGTGGGCGGTACATTGTCTTCCGCCTGTCTGTTGGTGGTGACTGCCGTGGTGTTTGTTGCTACCGCCCTGGCAGTCAGAGTGTTAAATTGGCTGTCTATGTTGGCGGTTTCCGCCGTGGTCGTAATCCCATTTTTTTCACCACCGGCCAGTTGGCGGTGTTACCGCCGCTTTAACACCGACCACCAGGGTTGTAATGAGGACCAATGTGCCAAAAATTTCTCAGTGGATATACTCCCTTGGGAGGTAAGTAACATACACAAAATATGCACAAATAACCAAATCAGGAAAGTAAAACAGTCAGAAAATAGTGCAAACACTGTAGAACACAATAGAATGCAATAGGCCTAGGGGCAACTCAAACCATATACTAAGTAAGTGGAATGCAGACCACAAATGCACCCCTAGGCAAGGGTAGGGTGTAGAGGGTCGCTGGGAGTGTCAGAAAACACCAAGGGTATAGAGGAGACCCCACCCCAGGAGCCAGGAAAGCAGGAGTAAATTACTACTATTTCCCCTAAAACACACTAAAATCGTGATAAAGGATTTTTCAAGCACCACACAAGACTGCAAAGCACTGAAGACGGATTCCTGGACCTGGAGACCTGTAAAGGAAGGGGACCACGCCCAAGAGTCGCTAAAGGGTCCAGGGGGGCAGCAGCCCACTAAATCCCAGATGAAGGTGCAAAATGGCTGCCTCCGGTTGGAAGAAGAGGGCTATTTAGGGTCTCTGCAGTGGGCTTTTCTTCAGATAACGACTTGCAAGAATTCACCAGAGTTTCTCTGCACCTCTCTCTTCGACTTCTGCCAAGGATGGACCGCTGACTGCTCCAGGACACCTGCAAAACTGCAACAAAGTAACAAGAAGACGACCAGCGACATTGTAGCGCCTAATCCTGCCGGCTTTCTCGACTGTTTCCTGGTGGTGCATGCTTTCGGGGCTGCCTACCTTCATCCTGCACTGGAAGCCATGAAGAAATCTCCTGTGGGTTGACAGAATCTTCACCCTGCTCCAGAAGGCACCAAACCTCAGTGTCACCGGTAATCTGGGACCCCTCTCATCCTGACAAGCGTGGCCCCTGGAACACAGGTGGTGGATCCAAGTGACCCAGACTGTCCAGTGGTCCAACTATCCAAATTTGGAGGAGGTAAGTCCTTGCCTCCATTCTCCAGACAGTAATCCTGTGCACTGCGTGAACTGCAGCTGCTAGGTCTTCTGTGCACCTTTCCAAGGAATCCTTCATGCACAGCCAAGTCCAGGTCCCCAGCCCTCTGTCCTGCATTGCTCAAATCCCTGAGTTGACCTCCGGCTTTGTGGGACCCTCTTTTGTAGTGTTGAGATGACCACCATGCTCAGTCTTCTTGAACCCATGTTCAAGGACTTCTCACAAGTGGCGACATCCTGGTCCTTCCTGGGCCCGGGCAGCACCCTTTCTCTTCAACCACGACCTTTGCAGCTAGTAAGGCTTGTTTGAGGTCTTTCTCCAAAAAAACAACCCTGCATCCTCCAGCACTCCGTGGGACATGTTCTGCACAAAGGAGAAGTTCCTAGCACCGTTCGGTGTTGCAGAATCTTCAGCTTCTTCCATCCGGAGGCAGCCATTTTGCACCTTCATCCGGGTTTAGTGGGCTCCTGCACCCCTAGACACTTTCACGACTCTTGAACTTGGTCCCCTTCCTTAGCAGGTCCTCAGGTCCAGGAATCCGTATTCAGTGCTTTGCAGTCTGTTGTGGTCTTTGCAAAATCCTCTATCACGACTTTAGTGTGTTTCTGGGGAAATAGTAGTACTTTACTCCTACTTTCCAGGGTCTTGGGGTGGGGTATCTTGGACCCCCTTAATGTTTTCTTACACTCCCAGTGACCCTCTACACACTACATTAACCTAGGGGAAATGAGGTTCGCATTCCACTTTCTTAGTATATGGTTTGTGTTGCCCCTAGGCCTATTGCATCCTATTGTATTCTACAGTGTTTGCACTACTTTCTGACTGTTTTACTTTCCTGATTTTGGTTTGTGTGTATATTTTGTGTATTTTACTTACCTCCTAAGGGAGTATATCCTCTGAGATATTTTTGGCACATTGTCACTAAAATAAAGGCCCATATTTATACTTTTTGACGCAAAACTGCGCCATCGCAGTTTTGCGTCAAAAAAATTTGCGCCGTCTAACGCCATTTGGATGCGCCATTCGGGCGTCAAATTTATACTTTGACGTACGGCGGCGCAACCAACAGGTGGGAGTCATTATTTCGTGACGCAAACAGCGTCGGTCTGTCGTAAGGCAAACCCACGTAAAAGTGACGCAAATCACTGTGGGTCGATTTACGACAGCGCTATCGTGAATACGCCGTTTTTTTTCACGCTATTGCGTGACATTTTTGCGCGAAAACTGCACTGACAGGAGAGGAGACCCAAAATGGATCCCAGATGCCCCAACAGACCCCAGGAGGATGAGAGCAGACCAGGACCCAGCCAGGAGGAAGCACACAGGAACCAGGACATGTTAAAGAAAAAAAGAAAGTGTCGCTTCAGTGCAGAGGAGCAGGAAATCCTGGTGAAAGAGGTGACGGAACACCAGCACCAACTTTTCATATCCTCAAAATTGCCACTCAGTAGGAGAGAGGCCATCTGGAAAGAAATTGTGGACAAGATAAACAGTGTGGCTGAAGAACGCCGGACAGTCACCGAGTGTAAGAAACGCTGGCATGACTGTAAACGTAGGACCAAAGAGAAAATGGCCAGGAACAGGAAGGCAGCAATGCAGACTGGAGGGGGGAGTCCAGCACAACAGGAGGCTCTGGACCACATGGAGGAGATGGTCGCAGCCGTCATCCCAGAGGAGATTGTCACAGGGATACAAGGACTGGACAGCGCAGACTACCACGACACTACGCACATGCAGGGTAAGTCGCATGGGGAATTACAATGCAATAATGGGGACTGTAAGCAGGGGGGGGATACCTACTACACAATGCATGTAACTTAGCACATATATGAAGTGGCATGGGGAAAGGGGCACGGCAGGGGGGAATGCCCAGTACTGACCATAGCCGGGCCACGACAAAATACTGCCACCACTACAGTCCCATGGGGACATCCTGTAATTACAACAAGAGAGCCAAGGGAAACCAGTGACAGGTGGGAAGGACACTACCCTGAATCCACATCCAGGCACTTGTTTTGCACAAACTATTCCCCATCAACTAGGTCCCTACCTGTAATGCAGTAGTAAATACAACAACTGCAACTTAACTGCCACCACAGTTGACAATAACACCTCTCATCTCTGGGCAGCTATAGTACCAAATGGCAGGAACCCCACCCTGGAACATACATTCCTAAATTAGGGGGTGAGGATGACATCTGCAACTACTCCTAGAAATAAGACAAAGCTACCAGTACACTTAAATGCCGAATGTCCATAACTGACACATACATAAGCCTAAGTAAACAGCAATAGGAGCCACACAGCACTAACGACACACACATGCTGCATACATCAGGGTCCCTCACGTGCCTGCCTAACAATGCTACATCACAAATGTCATACTGCTCAGACAACAACATTGACGAGGGGACACAGGCAACTGGTCAATGAAACACATCTGCACAGTCTAACCAAAAAATAGGACATCCATACGATAAACAAGCCAATCCAGTAAGACACACGAGACCCCATCAGATACAAACATCAACAATGTTTACATCCATACCACATCCTAACATTGACATACATAGGTCATGCCACCTAACATGTACAGATCATGCAATGTGAATAAAAAGTGTATGGTGCAGGGCCTGTGAGGCAAGTGTGCTGGCAGGGCAGTCACAACACCCACAGTCAGTCAAAGTGTAGCGTGGCAAGTGAAACGTATACTTTGCGCAATAGCCTCAGGCTGGAGGCCTTTGTGCATCTTACCCTGAATGTACTTATACTCATTTGCTCACATCTAAGTGCCTCAGAGCACTTTGCACTAAATGAATCTCATTGCCCTTCCTATCAGTTAATGTAGCAAATAGTCAGTCCTGAGGTGTTGGCAATTAGTCAAATCACCCTGTTTTGCCTACTTCTGCACTGGAGTTTGCCAGAACATATTCACTCTGTGCCCCAGTCAAGGATACCGTCTGGTTCGTTGATGATAGATGTGGTAGGGGTTAAGGTTTGCCATTCCTGCGTAGGGAAACTTTGTCATCACCATGACATATGTCTTTTAAATTCACTTCCTCGTCCCAAGACACGCATGGGGGAGTTTACAAACCGAAAATCACATCTAGATGCTGCCTGCCTTGCTGCTGATGCACAACCAGATCCCAGCCCATTCCTCTGATATGAGGGATGATGTCTCCCCTGTGATTCAGACAGACAAGCTCCAAACTTAACATGCAGTGCTAGATATAGAACAAGCAGAGGGAGAGTAGAAACTGTTAGGCACCATGATAGCTGTGTACCAATGTATTACTTTCCTGTGGACTATTTCAGTTCTAACTGTGTGTATTGTTTTGGTTATTGGGGCTCACACCGAAATTCCTACAAGTCAGTTGTACAATGAAACTTCATATCCAACAAATACTGTCTGTGTCATTTGTGTATGGGAACATACCGGAAAAGATAGAAATGTGTAGGACCTGAGTGACCACCACTTCCCTGAGAAGTCCCAAAGATGTCATGGGCTTGGACTTCTAAACATTCCTCTGTTGTGGGAGACCAGAGGCACTGCTAGTCTGTCTGAGCTAAATACAATATCTGGGTGACAGAGTTATTTACAAGTGGGTCAAACTTAGTCCCCCACACCATTAGCTATCCTGCTGCCTAGAAAGCCAAGAATCACATGTAGGATAATGAGAGCCCACCCAAACAAATGTCCCTCCATAACAATAGTGAAACACCGAGAGAGGAGTAGGACAAAAAAATGCATATTCCAAAATAATTACAAATCAACACCTAGAGATGTCCTGGCAGGCATGTCTGATAGCTCCATATCATATATGTGACACACAGGTGGGCCATAGGCCTACAACAATGCCCTATGACAGACAGCAGATACCAAGACAAAATCAGAGTACAAAGTAAAGGCATCCAAAGGCTTGTATCTTAGTGCTAAATGATCTCAACACAGACACACTAATTGTACCCTGTTTCTTTGCAGAGGAACACGGATCTCCTGCCGATATGCCTGTCCATGAGTTCCCTGATGACATGGATGACGAGAACATCAACCTCACACAAGAGACCATTGACATGGTCCTCGAAAGCCTCCAAACCCCCCCTTCAGTAACAAGGAGGAGCCAAGATGAAGCAGCCACCACAGTAGAACCACCCGCCACCCCAATTGTAAGACCTGCCAGCTCCAACACAGCTGAGGACTCTGACGACACTGGCACCAGCTTCGAAAGAACAGTCGTTGGGGTCCAGCGGGAGCTGGCCAAGGAGGTGCGGGTGGGGATGCAAACTATGGCAGCCAGCCTTGAGGGGGTGCGTTCGTGCATGCTGTCAACTGCTGATCAGGCAGCTGCAAAGCAAGCCAGAACATCGCTGTTGGAGGAACTTTTAGTAACACAGAAGGCAATCTGCACAGCTGTCATCCAGTTGACCAAACAACTCCAACAGCAAGCCAGTCAGCGTGTGCACGAATGCAACATCGAACCCCTCAGGGCAGACCTGGCTGCCTACCATCGGGATGTGGCTGCCATTCTGAAAAACCAGCACGCTCTCCTTGCTGCAGTACTGCCCTTCATAACTGGACAGGGATCAGCCCCCGGGATGTCTGCCTCCATGTCTTCTGACACTGAGGTGTGTGTTGCCCCTTCAAAACCAACAACAACAAGGACACACCAGGCAACACACACATCAGAAGAAGAAGACATGGAACAGATAACATTCACACGCAAGAGTACCCGGAAGCCCTAGTCCCTGCACCATGCCCCACTCTGACCAAGGTCCTACGTTTTGACACATGCCAGCCTCACTCCAACTACCCTCAATGACTGTTCGGCAATCTACTGTTTAACTTGTCCACATTGGCTGTAAATGTTTCTCTCCTACCATTTGGCAATTCCTGTTCCTCTGCACCGTCTGTGACATCACCCCAGCATGTCAGGAGCATCATCCACACCCTGTAAATAGGATCACCATTTAAGAATGCACCAGAACGGACTCACCTAACATTGTTAATGGACTTTTTGCACTACTCCACCTAAAAATAAATATCACTTGCACACCAATTGTGTCTCTGTGTCATTTCACACTTCAACTGTGCAGTACATAACTCCAAAGTGGCTGTGTGGCAACCATGTTGATTCTCTAGACTACTGTCCTGATTTCATGTCTACTGAAACATCTGTGCAGTGGCCAGGATTGCATCATAGCTTTACTAGACTGAGGAAAATAACTGATGTAGGGACTAAGCACACACAATCATGCTGTGTTGGACAGAATGAGGCCCCATCCATAGCTATTCTAGACAACTAATGGTGGATGAGAAATGTAGGCACCTTGCGATACTAACACAATACATTATGCTGTAAAATGAAAGGAATGTTAACCAAATTACACTGCATCAATCACCCTTACAGCGTATACTACCATGAAGGAAAGTCATGCTCAAGCAGTACACACATGATGTAGGTCAGCAATGACAGCAACAAGACAAGAGTGTGAACAAATACTCATCTACAAAGCTCTCCCTGAACTTCACAATGCTGTCCGACCTATCTATTTACCTACAAAATCAACTCTGGAAGCACTCTTTGTGAAGTAGGATACATACCAACCCCAAATCTTGATGATCTATGCAGACTACCAATGGTGGCTCTCCCACACGGTGGATACTTACCAAGTTAGCACACGGGTAGCTGGCATGTTAAACCTCAATAGCCTGGGGATAGCGAGCATAGGACACAAATGTCATACTAAAACTTTCTGCTACACTGATGTCAAGGCCATGAAAAGTTAGCACCTAACGCATCTGGTAAAGGGTTAACAAATTTTTTATTTCCAATAAGTAAGAAAAGAGGCAACTAAGGGAAAGATAAACCTACACTAATCTAACCTGACTACTACTAACCCACAACTGTCCCTAACTAACCTAAGCTAAACTTACTCTACACATGTAACGAAACGATCTAAACATCAACCCCCCACCCACCATTATGAGACAAGACACATGCAGGACAACACTTACTAACCTACACACATACTATACTATCCTAAACAAACATATATTTTTTTGTATTTTTTTTTATTTTATATTTTTTGTATTTTTTTTTTTTTTTATCAAACAGGAATCCCAACATTGACCCCCACCCACCCACACAAAAATATTAGATAGAAAGTATAAGGACCCCCCACCCTCTTACCTAACACTAACTAAGCTAATTACCTATACTTATCCTACAACTAACCCCCCAAACCCAACTAACAGTATGAAAAGAGGAAAGAGGGGAGAGGGGAGGGGTAAAAGTTCAGGAGGGCAAAATAACTAAGGATTTGCCCTCTGAAGTGTGCGCCGGATGGAGCGCACCTTCTTTTTGACCTCCGCCATGTCCTCCGTCAGGTTGTCAACCTTTTGAATTAACCTGTCCAGTTTCCTAGACAATGCGTTGAAGGCTGCAGGGTCAATTGGAGGGTCACTGCTGGTCTGCGTGCCGGTGGAGGTGGAGATTGTTGCTGGAGTGGAGTGGCCACGGGACAGCCCTGCTCCCAACACACGGCTGGGTCCAGGTCTGGAGGAAGATGGCTGGTCCGTCGCTGGGTCCCCTTGGGCAGACCTGGTGGTTGTAGGTGGCACCGTTGGTGGAGCCTGTGGTGTGGCATACCACGCCCCGGAGGCCCGTTCCGAATTGTATCTGCGGGCCATCCTCCGATACCCACACTGCACCTGCAGGATGTGCCTGTACCTCATTGCACGGCGCTCAAACTGGTTTCGAGCTGCGGCACTCAGGTTTGCAGCTGTGAAGGGAAAAGGCAAATATTGAGCATAGAATTTACAGTGGGTTGAATACCACAATGGGTAATTTGACCATTACTAGCAATGTATTGGTTGCAGCAATTGTTACAACATATGTCACGGGAAGGCTCAGAGGAAGTACATGTGAATCATGCATACTGAAGGGCATATCACATATAGCAGATCCATGTCTCTACATGATGGATGACATCACCCTAAACTACTCCTACAATTCATACCTAAGCCATTATACACTATGGCACCAGCTCGTCCGCATACTGACTTCACTACATATGTCATTCTATGTGATAAGAATCACACTCCTCACTCAATGGCATTTCGAAATAGTTGTGTGCTAAGATTGAACCCCTGGCCATGAATCATATGTTGACACTATGGGCCAGATGTAGGAATTGATGGGAAATCAACTAGCAAATTGCAAAGCTGAACGGTGTCTCTGACACCGTCTGCGAGTCACTATGGGGTCCCTAAATCCCACCTCATGAACATCAATGATGTGGGTTCCAACTTGCACCACCTTAGCAACTATGGGCACTCACGGGGATGGAGGCATGCTGGGAACAGCAGAACTCCATAGACGTGACTGCTTTTAAATGAAGCAAGTTATTTTTCACCAAGTGTAGGCCCTTTATCTGAAAGGAAAATGAGCTGCGATTTGTTTAAATTCACAACAATTGATTGTTCGTAATTTACACAATAATTATTGCTCCCCTAGACCACTGGCTGTTTTGTGCAGGAGTATTTTGGTCCACTCACAAAGGTGAAGGTTCACAATGAGGACCCCTTCCAGTCAGCAAGTTGGTTAGCAGCCACTTCAAGTGGATGATAACAGCTACTCACTTTGCAACCACGTACTCGTTAGCAAATGGGATTGCCTAACACTGTGATTTGCAAGTAGGGCTGGTAAACTCCTTTATTTTTTTACTTTAGAAAACCATTTTGCGAATATGTACATGACCACCAATAACATTTTGGATTAGGAAACAGACGTTTGCAACTCACTAACATCAAATTATGCTATTTGCAATGTGTAGACATTTTGCTACATCTGGACCTAGGTACAAACTCAAGTCACAAAAGGTGTTAAGTACGTGTAACATACTGGTTGCTACAGTCCTAGGTACCCTGTTTCACAGTAACATCCCAGTCTTTGTGGGTGGTGTGGGAAGAACAAACAACAATCCCATGATCAATGCACAACCAGGAGTGTACAGAAAGTGCAACAAGCATGTGCCTTCACACACAACACCTATGAAGGGCTAGCAACACGTTGGAGTCAGCCCAACCTTGTCACATCCCAGGTCCACACATGTCAAAATGATATGACTTAGCCAAACATAACATACTATTAGTGAGGCATGTTTTACAACACACACAGAGGAGGTAGAACACCCATTCACATGATTCAACAGAACACCTAGGCCATTGCACTCAAGTCACACACACTTCGAGGTCACCTTGTGGAAGTACATGCCCCCGGAAGATCCGACCTACAGTGTACACAGTCCATCCTCAACTAGGAAGAAGCACTTGTCATCGAAGCCATGTGCCTAAGCTATCTGGGAGACTGTCAGTCTGATATGCTGACTCAGTTAATGGCAAGTTCCTGACCAAGTCTAACATTGACCAGTGTGTTCAAAATGAGTCATGCTATTCCCAATAGTCGCACTAATTGAATGACCTACTGCCCCTCAATCTGAGAGATGACTAGGGATTGCTTTACCGAAACATTATTCCAATTTGATATCACACCAAAACAACAAAGCCAATGAACGGCCAGCACATCATATCATGAATTGTCCTGAACACACAGTAATCCATCATGCTTCATTTCCAAACAATGTAAATAGCACTTAGGCAACACTCACTGTAGGTATCGGGGTCGTCAAAATGGGCTACCTCACCAACGGTGTACGGGGCTGGTCCACCTGTAAAGCATGAAAGGAAGATTATACTCAGACTGGGTGAACAGACAAATAATTTCTGTTACAATGACAGTGTGTGAATATTACATGGTAATGATACACTTTCACACATGCTCATCCTGCCTGGCTGACTTTGTATTCTAGATTATCATTGGATGAGTCTCCTGCTCCAGTGACACACCCTACTACACTCATGCAGTGGCCAGGACAGTCATGTGTCGTCCAAGTTACTCCTCCATTAGTAGGCCCGAACAATCATGTGATCCATACATCTCAGCATGTGCATCCCAGAGAGAAACATTTCACAACTGGTTCCATGAGGACTGCATGACCACTCACCATCAAACAGGCTATGGGGACAGGTTCAACACACAGCAACCAGACACACATGTGACATATGTGTGGACAACATGACTAACTTCATGTGACGTGAAGGCAACACACAGGTGTTGCATCATCATGTGTTTGCAATTTTCGGTCTAGCTATGGCGTCTACATATGTAGGTATGTTGTTTCTACATGACGTACTCACTGGCCATTATGACCAGTAGAGTACAAATTGAGCAGTTCACGTGTTGCTTTTCAGACACAAATGCAACACTACATTCCATGCAGCTACAGCCATCTGGTATGTGTTGCAAAGATAAGGCATCGGCCTGGTAGCATAGGTCTTCATACACACCCGGCAACAAATACACATTTGGACACATATGTATACCTTTGTAGCGCAGCATTTGCATCATTTTGTGATGCAGAGAGGGGGCTACTTAGCAAAATACTAATAGATGTTGCATTTTACTGCTGTTATTGGGTGTACATGTGTAGCAAAAATGGGGATTTATGTGTATGCCCATGGGCCTAGGTTTCCCTAGTATAACACGCAGTCAGCTACTTATTTTGCAGATTGGCTACCAATCATCACATGTTCACGCACACATTCCTATTATTCCCATGTAATTGATTATTACTCACCAACATAGCCACCAATCCGGAGTCCCAGGTGGTCCAGCAGGTCCTGTTCCCTGGTGATCAGATCTGCCCAGCGGTGCTTGAGTTGATGGACATTCCTCATACTCCCGTAGACCCAGACTAGGTGATGGCGCACCTTCTCCCAACGTATTTTCCTCGCCTCCGTGTGATACCCCTGTATCACACGGCCCCCAGCCTCCAGCATCAGTGGGAGGAAATGGCTTACGAGCCATATGAAGCCCCCCAATTCGTCCTCACCCATCCTGGACAGGCGAGGCCTACCTGACATGATGCGAGGTTGAAAAAAGTAACAAAGAAAAATGAAAGAAAAAGTGGGAAATGGGGAAAGGTAGAGGTGTGAAAGAAAAAGAAGAAGGAGAAAAATAGCCCAACTAACACCCCAAACTATGCTACCCACAACAGACTCCCACAGACAATACAAACTATCACAGGTATAGACCAAACAACACTAAACAGACTGAGACAATGTTTGACAACAATAAAAGATTGACACAAAGACAAAATACAAGGCACACAGGACACTAAAGCAGTAAAACACAGGACAACACCTTTCACACAACCACACAGTCTAGATAACTCTGAGACTGCAAAGTGAAAGTGAAAGTCAACTCCCAGTACAGATTTGGTAAACAGGATATCCTATTACATCACTTCCTGCATAAAATGGCCACCGTTTTTATTTTCGCGTAATGCGTCATATTTTCACGCATACACAGATGTGCGTCATATTTTTTTGACGCATTACAGTGTACATGATGCGGAGTGTAAAAATATGCTATGAATATTAATATTTCCAATTGTACATGAGATGACCAACATATTGTGCATGTAGCGTCAATTACACCACGCATACATCATGGGCGTCGTTTTTTTTTCACGTACAGTGGTGCACATGATGCGGAGTCAAAAAATATGATATGAATATTAATAATTGATAATGTACATGAGATGACCAACATATTGTGCATATAGCGTCATTTTGACCACGCATACATCATGTGCGTGGTTTTTATTACACGTACAGTGGTGCACATGATGCAGAGTGAAAAAATATGATATGAATATTAATAATTGATAATGTACATGAGATGACCAACATATTGTGCATATAGCGTCATTTTGACCACGCATACATCATGTGCGTGGTTTTTATTACACGTACAGTGGTGCACATGATGCAGAGTCAAAAAATATGATATGAATATTAATATTGATAATGTACATGAGATGACCAACATATTGTGCATATAGCGTCATTTTGACCACGCATACATCATGTGCGTGGTTTTTATTACACGTACAGTGGTGTACATGATGCGGAGTCAAAAAATATGATATGAATATTAATATTGATAATGTACATGAGATGACCAACATATTGTGCATATAGCGTCATTTTGACCACGCATACATCATGTGCGTGGTTTTTATTACACGTACAGTGGTGCACATGATGCGGAGTCAAAAAATATGATATGAATATTAATATTGATAATGTACATGAGATGACCAACATATTGTGCATATAGCGTCATTTTGACCACGCATACATCATGTGCGTGGTTTTTATTACACGTACAGTAGTGCACATGATGCAGAGTCAAAAATATTGTGGATGTAAATCATAATTTGAAGGTGAAATATCAAGACACTTTTGGATACATTTGTATCTGACTCTGCATTGTGTGCACTCATGTACATGAACAAATTATGACGGCCATGCTGTATGCGTAGAATATGGAGCAAATTGATCCAAATGTCTTCATGTGTTTAGCTTTGGAAAGGTGATTTGTCATGGTAAAACGGTGCGATGTGAGACACATTTGTGTTTGTATCTGACAAATGTCCGTACTTTTATGTATAGACGGCCTTCACACTGTGATGTTTGGGATACGTTAACTAATGTATTGACCATATTTGACAACATATTTGGTGTAATTGCTGATGGCTATTTTGAAATGAGATTTTTGATACCATTATGTATTCCGTCTCCAAAATGTCCCCACCTTTATGATGGGGATGCTTTTATCTGTAGTCCTAACAGGGAGGGGGAGAGTCACTTTCAGTTTTTAGGGGGCTGACCATGTCCCATTATGATTTTGTGTTTCATATTTGTGTAGGACTTGTGACATTGAGGCCACATATGTGCCTTATGCATGTGTTTAGTTCACAAGTACATGATTCCTGTATGTTTTGGGGGTGGTAGAGGTGGAGTTAGTCCCCCAGCACCCTAGGATTTGACCAACCAGAATAGCTACTGTATCCATGGAGTATTTTTATCATATCCTGGCAAACCTGCAGCAGCGGGCGAATGTAAGGCCATATGGTATGAATGACTGTTGACCATTCATTCATCTCATTAGCCCATTTGACGTTTGCAGTATTGATGATTTGGAGCTAAGTTGCATACCATTTTCATATGACTAAGGGGGTCATTCTGACCGCGGCGGGCGGCGGTCGCCGCCCGCAAAGCGGTTCCCGCCGAAAGACCGCGGCGGTCATTCTGGCTTTCCCACTGGGCTGGCGGGCAACCGCCAAAAGTCCGCCCGCCAGCCCAGCGGGAAACACCCTTCCCACGAGGACGCCGGCTCAGAATGGAGCCAGCCGAGTGGGAAGGTGCGACGGGTGCAGTTGCACCCGTGGCGAATTTCTGTGTCTGCAAAGCAGACACTGAAATTCTTTGTGGGTCCCTCGTGGGTCCCGCGGCACCCCCTACCGCCATCCTGTTCCTGGCGGAAGACCCGCCAGGAACAGGATGGCGGTAGGGGGTGTCAGAATCCCCATGGCGGCGGAGCGCGCTCCGCCGCCATGGTGGATTCTCAAGGGCAGCGGGAAGTCCGTTTCTGGCCGCGGCTGGACCGCCGCGGTCAGAATGCCCATCGGTGCACCGCCAGCCTGTTGGCGGTGCTACCGCCGACCTCCGCCAGGGCGGTAATTACCACCAGGGTCGGAATGACCCCCTAAGTTTGCAAGACTCTCAGCGTTCACGATGTGATAATGCGAAGATTGTTTTGCTTGTCTGTGTCCCTTTCTGCATAAACTGGTTTAGTGTCATGTTACAATCTTCCTGCTAGGTTCAAACTGGGACACAACTGTGATGGTCTACTTTCAAATATTAGGTTGGTTGTATGACATATGTGTACATGTGTGTGGGAATGTGGATCCAGTATGACCTGTCTGTGTGTATGTTGTCACTGTAACTTCAAGGTCTCCTCCTGAGTTAGTGGCAGCTGATGTTGTTGCAATTGTGTATTGCTCACATCATACACTTCAGAGAAGCCATTGATGACATGTTCACGTACACATGGATGGTCCCACCCTGTCTCTGAACCCGTGTGATGTGACTTTCAAATGATCTCCAATTTTGGGCTGGATGAGAGACTGTTTCAGTTGTTTGGATCCGGCATGTCTAATTGTCACATTTGTACTCTTGTTGGGCTCTGTGTATGGTAATGTAACATGTCACATCCTACCCTCTGTTCATACAGTTGTGATGTTTATTTTTGGTGTGATGATTTTTAATGGCATTCTTGATCAATGAGACGACATTCATCTTCAGCTATTTCAAACTAAAGGTGGTCAGAAATGAATAGGCCAAAGCATTATGTGGTGTTTGTGATCTGTGTTTATTTACAAGTGTGGAATACAAGTGATGATAATGACTTAAGTAAAAAAATTGTTCACAAGCTGTTGGCGCCTACGCACTCCTGCTGCGGTGTTAGGTTGTTCCCCCTCCTGTTGCAGGCCAGCATCCTCCTCATCATCATCCTCAGGCATGTCTGGGTCCGGTTCAAGGAGGGGAATGTTCCTTTGTACACAAATATTGTGTAATATGGCACAAGTGAGTATAATTTTGCATACCATCTCTGGGGAGTATAGTAGGCTTCCGCCAGTGATGTCAAGGCAGCGGAACCTTGACTTTAGGATCCCAAAGGTCCTCTCCACAATGCTGCGTGTCCTCTTGTGGGCGTCATTGTATGCCCGCTCAGCAGCAGTATTTGGGTTCCCATATGGTGTCATTATCCAAGGCTGGATGCCATACCCCTGATCAGCTGAAAGAGAAACACAGAATGGTATCAATTAGATGTAGGAGGCACTGTTGTACGTATCTTTGATGGCAGTAGTTGTGTTGTGTTGTCTGTGACTATTTTGTGTACTAATGTGACAACCTATGGTTGTTGGTGGAAACTTTGGCATTGTTTATTTTCCTTGGCTGAGCAAGTGTTTGTTGTCTAACTGTTTGTCAGCAGGATGTATTGGTTTCTCAAGTACAGTGTGCCCTCCCTTGCATTGTGACTTGTGACACAGGTGTCCGTGTGTCCTCACTGGGGGTGTGATGATAGTTCCATGCAGAGTTGAAACATGAAAGGGTATTAGAAACGTCCATATGAACATAGCCAGGCCATCCCATCCCTTAAAAGTTATGCATTGTATTAGTGTACAGGTTATTGTGAGACTTCCAATTTGCAAGGTGACATTTAGGCAACCACAGTCATGAATGTCTTCACACTAAGCTGTGGAGTAAATTCAAATGTGTGAGAGGTTCAATGGTGACTTGTGACACATGGCTAGTGATGTGAGTACCTCAGTGTGTTCCTGTCTAGGTGTTGCTATTGTGGTGTATGTGTTGTTTATCCTAGAGGGTTTCTGTGCAGTGAGTATATAAGTAGATTTTTGTCCTTACCAACAAGTAGTCCATTGCCATACCGTCCATCCTGGAAGTGTTGGTTGATGGTGCAGTGACGGAAGATGAATGCATCATGTACACTCCCAGGATATTTAGCCACGATGTTGCTGATCAGTCCTTGGTGATCGACTATGGCCTGCACGTTGATGGAATGTGTGTGCTTCCTGTTGCGGTAGAGGTGTTCACTCGCAGCAGGTGGCACAAGGCGTACGTGTGTGCAGTCGATTGCACCAAGGACGTGCGGAAAGCCACTGATGGCGTAGAACCCCTGTTTTGATTCCTGCTGCTTCTGCAGTGTGTTAGGGAAGCAGATGTGGCGGGGTGTCAGTCCAATGATGGCATCCAGTACTTTAGGCAGGAATGCGGAGAAAGATGGTTGTGAGATTCCACCAACCAGGGCACCAGTTGTCTGAAAGGAGCCACTTGCCAGCATGTGAAGTACGGCAAGCAGCTTTGTTTCTGTTGGGATAGTGCGTGGAGTCACTAAAGTGGGGGCCAATTGCTGTTCAATATTTGTCAGCAGCTGCTGAATGGCCTGCCAGTTCAACCGGTACCTCTGGATGATGTCTCGTTCCCTGAGGCCATGCAGGGTTGTTCTTGGGCGGAATATCCTCTCCTGCCTTCTGCGCTGTCTTTGGGGTCCCTGCTGTTGTTGTTGTGGCTGCTGTTGTTGCTGCAGAGCTCTGCGTCTACGTGCACGTTGAAGAAAAAGCACCTCCATGTCTCCCTGTTGCTGCTCTGCTGCTCTGTTGTTTGTTCTGTGTGTTCTGATTAAGTACAGGTGTGTTTGCCCCATTTTAACGCCTGCCCTGACCCAGGCGTTAAAATGTCACGCTATTCATGCTTTGCGCCATTTTTTTGCGCCGCCTGCCGCGCGGGAGTGATTTTTGCCCTGGAGCATAAATACCACGCACCGCTATGTGCGTCTGTTTTTAGACGGGAACGCCTTCCTTGCATCTCATTAACGCAAGGAAGGCGTTCACGCAAAAAAATGACGCTATTTGCCAATACTTTGGCGCTAGACGCGTCTAACGCCAAAGAATAAATATGGCGTTAGTTTTGCGCCGAATTTGCGTCGAAAAAAACGACGCAAATTCGGCGCAAACGGAGTATAAATACGGGACAAAGTACCTTTATTTTTAGTAACTCTGAGTATTGCGTTTCTTATGATATAGTACCTATATGATATAAGTGGTATAGTAGGAGCTTTGCATGTCTACTAGTTCAGCCTAAGCTGCTCTGCTATAGCTACCTCTATCAGCCTAAGTTGCTAGAACACCTCTAATCTACTAATAAGGGAAAACTGGACCTGGCACAAGGTGTAAGTACCATCAGGTACCCACTATAAGCCAGGCCAGCCTCCTACATTGGTGGTGCAGCGGTGGGATAAGTACTTGAAACTGCTTTACTACTTGGTCATTGGTGCTTTTCATAAGAAAAACATATTCCAAATACTTACAAATATACACAAGTAACCTAAATAGTCTAACTTTCTTTCCAAAAACTTTCTAAAAAGTTTCTAAAAAGTTTTGAAAAGTTTGAAAAAGATTGTCACGTTTCTTTAAACAATTTCCAAACTTTCTTCTCTCTATCTTAAACTCTTTCTTGCAACTACGTCAGTAGTAGAGGCCACTCCCAAAGTTGTCCAGACAACTTATAGCAATTTAAACTTTAAAACTTTCATGGGTCTCTGCATAGAAAGAAGTTTAAGCATTGGTAAAAACCCTACCAAAGATCTTCTCCTTAGCCTTTCCCTAGAAAGTGACCAGAACCAGTCTGCCCCATCCCAGGATCAGAAGGTAGAGAAGGAGGGTAGCCAGGTAGAATCAGGGATGGGCCCTGAGGACTTTGGGGAGGGTTCCTCCAAAGACCTGTCAGCTAACAGGCCATCTAGTGAAGCTGGTAGTGGGAGGGCGTCACACATCAGTAGGGCACCTTTCACTCCAAAAGGCCACGTAACTAGAGTTCAGGCAGTTAGAGACAGGTCCACTTCTGCCAATTCCCACATCACCTCTGTATCAGAGAATTCCCAAGCATCCCACTCTGAGGATAAAACCCTATAGAGGGAACTCAGAAAGCTGAGGTTGGAAGAGGCCAGACTGAAGCTGAGACAGCAGCAGTTGGCTTTAGACAGGAGAGGGAAAGACAGAAGTTGGGGTTAGTGGCCCATGGAGGTAGCAGCGGTGTTCTTGATAGTCATCCTGGAAGAGAAACAGATTCAAGAAACTTGCACAAAATTGTCCCCCCTTCCAAGGAGTGGAATGACATAAACAAGTGGTTTGCTGCACTTGAGAGGGCTTGTATGGTACAGTTGGTCCCTCAAAGGCAGTGGGCTGCTATTTTGTGTCTATCTTTCACTGGCAAGGGTAGGGATAGGCTTCTTACTGTCAGAGAGAGTGATGCCAACAACTACCAAGTTTTGAAAGATACACTCTTAGATGGATTTGGCGTAACTATTGAACAATACAGGATAAAGTTCAGAGATACCAGAAAAGAGTCCTCTCAAGACTGGACAGACTTTGTAGACTGTTCAGTGAAGGCCTTGGAGGGATAGTTACATGGCAGTAAGGTGACTGACTATGAAAGCCTATATAATCTTATTTTGAGAGAACATATTTTGAATAATTGTGTGTCTGACTTGTTGTATCAGTACTTGGTAGACTCAGATGTGACCTCTCCCCAAGAATCGGGAAAGAAGGCAGACAAATGGGTCAGAACAAGGGTGAGCAGAAAAGCTGATACAAGTGTGACAATGATGACAAGAAGAAGGATGGTAAGTCTTCTGATAAGGGTAAGGACAAAGATAAAAAGCATTCTGAGACTTCATAAGGCCCACAAAAAGCCTCTTGGGGAGGTGGGTCCAAATCCTCTTCTAACAATCAAAAGAAGCCATGGTGTTATTATGTAAGAGTAAAGGCCACTGGCCAAGTATTCCACCTGTCCAAAGAAAAACACCAAGGCTCCCACTACCACAACCCCAACTGCGACCTCCAGTGCCCCTAGTAATAGCAATGGTGGTGGGAAGAATACTACAAATAGCCAATCAAAGGGTGTAGCTGGGCTCACCATTGGTAATGTAGTTGGGGTTGGCCATGTTATGGAGACCACAGAGGCTATTTTAGTCTCTGATGGTGGTATTGACTTTGCCACCTTGTTTGCTTGTCCCCTTAATATGGGTAAGTACAAGCAACTATCCCTAATAAATGGTGTTGAGGTTGAGGCCTACAGGGATACAGGAGCCAGTGTCACTATGGTGATTGAGAAACTGGTTCACCCTGATCAACACCTACTTGGTCAGCAGTACCAAGTAACTGATGCTCATAACAACACTCTTAGCTACCCAATGGCTGTTGTGAATCTCAACTGAGGGGGGTTACTGGTCCAAATAAAGTTGTGGTAGCCACTGATTTACCTGTAGACTGAGCAATTATTTGGATACATCAGCTTGGGCTGAAGTGGAGTTGGAGGCTCATGCAGCAATGCTGGGCATTCCAGGGAATATATTTGCTCTCACAAGGGCTCAGGCCCAGAACCAAGGAGGACAGGGAAACTTGGATCCTGGAAAAATGGACCAAGTGCCCCCAAAAGCTAGGGGTAGAAAGGGTAAATCCTTGCCCACTACCCCTCCCTCTTCAGAAGATTCCCCTTTTGAGGAAGAGGAATCACCTCCCTGTGCAGAAGCTATACCAGATGAGCTAGCAGCAGACACTGCTGAGCTTTTGGGTGCAGGAGGGCCTGCTAGAGAAGAGCTGAGTGTGGCACAGCAGACCTGTCCCACACTAAAGGGTTTAAGACAGCAAGCTATCAAACACCAGAATGGGGATATCACTGGGACCCTAAACCTGGAGGTGCCAGGAGATTGGTCATCCCTTTGCAGTATAAGGAGTTTCTTCTGACTTTGGCTCATGATATTCTTTTGGCTGGCATTTGGGCCAGAGTAACACTTGGGACAGACTTGTTCCATTGTTACACTGGCCTCACATGTCACAGGACACCAAGGGGCTTTGTCGCACCTTTGTGACCTGCCAAGCCAGTGGCAAGACTGGTGGCACACCTAAGGCCCCCGTAATTCCACTTCCTGTGGTTGGGGTGCCCTTTGAAAGGGTAGGGGTTGACATAGTTGGCCCCCTTGACCCTCCAACAGCTTCAGGCAATAGGTTTGTCCTTGTGGTAGTGGCCTGTGCCACTAGGTACCCTGAAGCTATTCCCCTAAGGACCACTACAGCTCCTACAGTGGCAAAAGCCCACCTGAGAATATTTTCCAGAGTGTTTTTCCCTAAGTGGTGTCAGACAGAGGTAGTAACTTCATGTCTGCATACCTCAAAGCTATGTGGAAGGAGTGTGGTGTAACTTACTGTATGAGGCTGGCCTGGCTTATAGTGGGTACCTTGTGGTACTTAAACCTTGTGCCAGGTCCAGTTATCCCTTATTAGTAGATTAGTAGTGTTCTAGCAGCTTAGGCTGATAGAGGTAGCTATAGCAAGCAGCTTAGGCTGAACTAGGAGACATGCAAAGCTCCTACTATACCACTTGTATCATATAGCACTATATCAAAAGAAACACAATACTCAGAGTTACTAAAAATAAAGGTACTTTATTTTAGTGACAATATGCCAAAAGTATCTCAGAGGAAATACTCCCTTGGGAGGTAAGTAATATACACAAAATATACACACAAACCAAAATCAGGTAAGTAAACAGTTAGAAAAGTAGTGCAAACACTGTAGATCACAATAGAATGCAATAGGAGACAATAGGCCTAGGGGCAACACAAACCACATACTCCAAAAGTGGAATGCGAACCACGAATGGACCCCAGGCCTAATGTAGTGTGTAGAGGGTCGTTGGGAGTGTAAGAAAACACTAAGAGTGTCCAAGATACCCACCCCAAAACCCTGAAAAGTAGGAGTAAAGTTACCCTACTACCCCAGAAGGACAGTAAAGTTGAGATAGGGGAGTCTGCAAAGACAACAACTGACTGCAAAGCACTGAAGACAGATTCCTGGACCTGAGGACCTGCAAAGGAAGGGGACCAAGTCCAAGAGTCACGCAAGTGTCCATGGGGGGCAGGAGCCCACTAAACTCCGGATGAAGGTTCAAAATGGCTGCCTCTGGTTGGAAGAAACTGCAGGTTTTGCAACAGCGAAAGAAGGTAGGAAGTTATTCTCCAGGCAGAAGATATCCCATGGCGTGCTGGAGGATGCAGAGTTGTTTTCTTGGCAAAATACTGCAATCAAGCCCTGCTAGCTGCAAGAGTCGAGGTTGGGGAAAAATGGTGCTGCCTCGGCCCAGGAAGGACCAGGATGACGCCACTTGGAAGAGGAGACAGAGAGGGCCCTCAGTAACGTAGAGAGCACTAGGACAGGAAGGAAGAACCCACAGAAGTCCTTGTACATGGGTTCAAGAAGTCTGAACATGGAGGTCATCTCAACACTGCAAAGGGAGGTCCATTCACACCAGAGATCAACTCAGGGAGCTGAGCATCACAGGACGGAGTACTGGGGACCTAGGCTCGGATTTCTTGGAAATGTGCACAGAAGCCCTTGTAGCTGCAGATCACACGGTGCACAGGATTACTGTCTGTGGAGGGGAGGCAAGAACTTACCTCCTACAAATTTGGACAGTTGGAGCACTGGACAGTCTTGGTCACATTGGGTCCACCACCTGTGTTCCAGGGGCCACACTGGTCAGGATGAGAGGGGACCCAAAGTACCTGTGATGCTGAAGTTTGGTGCCTGCTGGAGCAGGGGGAAGAGTCCGTCGACCCACAGGAGATTTCTTCGTGGCTTCCAGTGCAGGGTGAAGGCAGGCAGCCCCCAGAGCATGCACCACCAGGAAACAGTTGAGAAAGCTGGCAGGATTAGGCGCTACAATGTCGCTGGCAGTCTTCTGGCTACTTTGTTGCAGTTTTGCAGGCGTCCTGGAGCAGTCAGCAGTCGATCCTTTGCAGAAGTCGAAGAGAGAAGTGCAGAGGAACCCTGATGAATTCTTGCAAGTTGTAATCTGAGGAAAAGCCCACAGGAGAGACCCTTAATAGCCCTCAAAGGAGGATTGGCCACCTAGTCAGGTAAGCTCCTATCAGGAGGGGTCTCTGACGTCACCTGCTGGCACTGGCCACTCAGAGGCCTCCAGAGTGCCCTGACATGTCTGGATACAAGATGGCAGAGGTCTGGGACACACTGGAGGAGTTCTGGGCATCATCCCTGGGGTGGTGATGGACATGGGAGTGGTCACTCCCCTTTCCTTTGTCCAGTTTTGCGCCAGAGCAGGGATTGGGGGTTCCCTGAACCGGTGTAGACTGGCTCATGCAAGGAGGGCACCATCTGTGCCCTTTAAAGCATTTCCAGAGGCTGGGAGAGGCTACCCCTCCTCAGCCCTTAACACCTATTTCCAAAAGGAGAGGGTGTAACACCCTCTCTCAGAGGAAATTCTTTGTTCTGCCTTCCTGGGCTGCCCAGACCCCAGGAGGGCAGAACCCTTTCTTTGGGGTGGCAGCAGTGGTAGCTGCAGACATAAACCCCAGAGAGCTATTTTGACAGTACCCGTGGTCCATAGTGGAGCCCGGGGAATGCATGGGATTGGCACCCCAATACCAGATTTGGCATGGGGGGACAGTTCCATGATCTTAGACATGTTACATGGCCATATTCGGAGTTACCGTTGTGAAGCTACATATAGGTATTGCTCTATACGTAGTGCACAATTGTAATGGCATCTCCGCACTCACAAAGTTCAGGGAAATGGCCGTGAACTATGTGGGGGCACCTTTGCTAGTGCAAGGGTGCCCTCACACTTAGTAACTTTGCACCTAACCTTCAGCAAGTGAAGGTTAGACATATAGATGACTTATAAGTTACTTAAGTGCAGTGAAAATGGCTGTGAAATAACAAGTGTGTTATTTCACTCAGACTGCAGTGGCAGTCAAGTGTAAAAGTTTCTCTGAGCTCCCTATGGGTGGCAAAAGAAATGCTGCAGCCCATAAGGATCTCTTGGAACCCCAATACCCTGGGTACCTAGGTACCATACACTAGGGAATTATAAGGGTGTTCCAGTGTGCCAATAGAAATTGGTAAAAGTGGTCACTAGCTTATAGTGACAAATTTAAAGACAGAGAGGGCATAAGCACTGAGGTTCTGGTTAGCAGAGCCTCAGTGACACAGTTAGTCACTACACAGATACACACAGTCAGGCCACAAACTATGAGCACTGGGGTCCTGGCGAGCAGGATCCCAGTGAGACAGGCAAAAACAAACTTACATACATGTAAATATGGGGGTAACATGCCAGGCAAGATGGTACTTTCCTACAGTTGGTCATCCAGATCCAGGCGTCCAGAGCTGCTGTCATCACTGTGGGTCTCTTCTGAGGGTGGACTGGAAGTTGCTGGCACATCCTCTCCGGTGACGTTGGGTGGGGGACCTGTGGGGATGTAAATGCCCTGTTATTGTTTCTGTGTGTGTCATCTTGTGCATGGGTGTGTTGCCCTGTATGGTTGTTATTGCTCTGGCAGCTTTGCCCTGTGTGAGTAGTGATTTAGTGGGCTAGGTGATTTTCTCTAATGTGCATGCTTTAGTAATGGGTGTCCATGCAGGTCTGTGAGGGGTGTACATGCATTGGTGTTGAAAGCAGGGCATGGTATTGGGATGAGTGGGTTGTGATGTTGGGGTATGTGGGAGGTAGTGAAGTGATGGGAGTGAGGGTAAGAGTGGGGGTTTGTTATGGCATGCAGGTGGGGGAGAGATAGTAATAGAGATTTGACTTACCAGAGTCCAGACCTCCTCCTACTCCTGCTAGGCCGTCAGGATGCATGATTGCCATGACTTGCTCCTCCCATGTTGATAGTTGTGGGGGAGGAGATGGGAGTCCACCGCCAGTCCCCTGTCCAGCTAGTTGGTGTCTTGCTGCTGTGGAACGCTGTAGGAAGGTAGCCTCTTTCTAGCATTGTTACCCCCACTTTTGGCATGTTTGTGAGTATATGTCAGTGTGTTTTTACTGTCTCACTGGGATCCTTCTAGCCAGGGCCCCAGTGCTCATAGTGAAAACCCTACTTGTCAGTGTGTTTTATATGTCTCACTGGGACCCTGCTAGCCACGGCCCCGGTGCTCATAGGTTGTGGCCTGTATGTGTATCCCTGTGTAGTGCCTAACTGTGTCACTGAGGCTCTGCTTATCAGAACCTCAGTGCCTGTGCTCTCTCTATCTTTAAAATTGTCATTATAGGCTACTGACCATTTTCACCAATTCTAATTGGCACACTGGAACACCCTTATAAGTCCCTAGTATATGGTACCTAGGTACCCAGGGTATTGGGGTTCCAGGAGATCCCTATGGGCTGCAGCATTTATTTTGCCACCCATAGGGAGCTCAGACAATTCTTACACAGGATAGCCACTGCAGCCTGAGTAAAATAACGTCCACGTTATTTCACAGCCATTTTTCAATGCACTTAAGTAACTTTTAAGTCACCTATATGTCTAACCCTCATTTGGTGAAGGTTAGGTGCAAAGTTACTAAGTGTGAGGGCACCCTGGCACTAGCCAAGGTGCCCCCACATAGTTCAGGTCAATTTCCCCAGACTTTGTGAGTGCGGGGACACCATTACACGGGTGCACTACATATGAGTCAATACCTTTATGTAGCTTCACAATGGTAACTCCGAATATGGCCATGTAACATGTCTAAGATCATGGAATTGTCCCCCCATGCCAAATCTGGTATTGGGGTGCCAATCCCATGCATCCCCGGGCCTCCAGTATGGACCCCGGGTACTGCCAAACCAACTCTCTGGGGTTTTCACTGCAGCTACCACTGCTGCCAACCCACGAACAGGCTTCTGCCCTCCTGGGGTCTGGGCAGCCCAGTCCCAGGAAGGCAGAACAAAGGATTTCCTCTGAGAGAGGGTGTTACACCCTCTCCCTTTGGAAATAGGTATTAAGGGCCTGAGAGGAGTAGCCTCTCCAGACCTCTGGAAATGCTTTGAAGGGCACAGATGGTGCACTCCTTCCATAAACCAGTCTACACCGGTTCAGGGAACACCCAGCCCTGCTCTGGCGTGAAACTGGACAAAGGAAAGGGGAGTGACCACTCCCCTGTCCATCACCACCCCAGTGGTGGTGCCCAGAGGTCCTCCAGTGTGTCCCAGACCTCTGCCACCTTGAATCCAGAGGTGTGAGGGCACAATGGAGGCCTCTGAGTGGCCAGTGCCAGCAGGTGACGTCAGAGACCCTTCCTGATAGGTGTTTACCTGACTAGGGGCCAATCCTCCTCTGAGGGCTATTCAGGGTCTCTCCTGTGGACTTTTCCTCAGATAACGAATGCAAGAGCTCACCAGAGTTCCTCTGCATCTCCCTCTTCGACTTCTGCCAAGGATCGACCGCTGACTGCTCCAGGACGCCTGCAAAACTGCAACAAAGTAGCAAGAAGACTACCAGCGACATTGTAGCGCCTAATCCTGCCGGCTTTCTCGACTGTTTCCTGTGGTGCATGCTCTGGGGGCTGTCTGCCTTCACCCTGCACTGGAAGCCAAGAAGAAATCTCCCGTGGGTCGACGGAATCTTCTCCCTGCTAATGCAGACACCAAACTTCTGCTTCACCAGTCCTCTGGTTCCCCCCTCATCATGACGAGCGTGGTCCCTGGAACACAGGTGCTGGATCCAAGTGACCCTGACAGTCCAGTGGTCCATCCATCCAAATTTGGAGGAGGCAAGTCCTTGCCTCCTCTCGGCAGACAGTAATCCTGTGTACTGCATGAACTGCAGCTGCTAGGGCTTCTGTGCTTTTTTGCAAGGAATCCTTCGTGCACAGCACAGCCCAGGTCCCCAGCACTCCGTCCTGCATTGCTGAACTCACTGAGTTGACCACCGGTTTCGTGGGACCCTCCTTTGTAGTGTTGAGACGACTGCTGTGCTCAGTTTTCTTGAACCCGTGTTCAAGTACTTCTGCCAGTGCTGCCTTCTTCTGCGTGGGCTCTCTGTGTTGTTAAGGGCCCCCTCTGCATCCTCTTTCAAGTGCCAACCTCCTTGTCTTTCCTGGGCCCGGGCAGCACCCTTTTATTCAATCGTGACCTTTGCAGCTAGCAAGGCTTGTTTGCGGTCTTTCTCCAAAGAAACAACTCTGCATCCTCCAGCATGCCATGGGACATCTTCTGTGCAAAGGAGAAGTTCCTGGCACCTTCCGTTGTTGCAGAATCTTCAGCTTCTTCCACCCAGAGGCAGCCATTTTGCACCTTCATCGGGGTTTAGTGGGCTCCTGCCCCCCCTGGACCTCAGGTCCAGGAATCCATCTTCAGTGCTTTGCAGTCAGTTGTGGTCTTTGCAGAATCTTCTATCACAACTTTAGTGTGTTTCTGGGGAAGTAGGGTCACTTTACTCCTAATTTTCAGGGTCCTGGGTTGGGGTATCTTAGACACCCTTAGTGTTTTGATTTCTGACACTCCCAGAGACCCTCTACACACTACACTAGGCCAGGGGTCCCTAAGTGGTTCGCATTCCACTTTCTTAGTATATGGTTTGTGTTGCCCCTCGGCCTATTGCATCCTTTTGTATTCTACAGTGTTTGTACTACTTTTCTAACTGTTTACTTACCTGATTTTGGTTTGTGTGTATATTTGGTGTATTTTACTTACCTCCTAAGGGAGTATATCCTCTGAGATATTTTTGGCACATTGTCACTAAAATAAAGTACCATTATTTTTAGTAACTCTGAGTATTGTGATTCTTATGATATAGTGCTATATGATATAAGTGGTATAGTAGGAGCTTTGCATGTCTCCTAGTTCAGCCTAAGCGGCTCTGCTATAGCTACCTCTATCAGCCTAAGCTGCTAGAACACTACTAATCTACTAATAAGGGATACCTGGACCTGGCACAAGGTGTGAGTACCATCAGGTACCCACTATAAGCCAGGCCAGCCTCCTACAAATGTACCTTCCCTCGTAGGTCGTACCACCACTTCCTGATGTCATCCCTTGTTCTTGGGTGCTGTCTCATGGTGTTGACCCTGTCCACGCTTCTCCACCATAGCTCCATCTTCCTAGCAATGGACATTTGCTGCACCTGTGATCCGAATAGCTGTCGTTCTACCTGGATGATTTCCTCCACCATTACCCTTATCGCCTCCTCAGAGAACCTGGGGTGTCGTTGCGGGGCCATGGGTGTGTTGTGAGTGGTGTGGATGAGGGTGTGTGGGGTGCTGTGTTGGGGTGTGTGATGTAGGGTGTGTGGATGGTGTGTAGGTGATGGTGGTGTGTGTCTGTGATCTTGTCTGTGGTTTGCTATCTCACTGGAGGCACTTGTTTGTAATGGTAAAGGGTTGTGGGTAATGTAGGTTTGTGTTTTATAGTGGTGTGTGGGTGTGGGTATGGTGTGTGTATGTGTGTCAGTTGTGTGTAGTTTGAAGTGTCCAATGTGGTGCTGTATTGTTTGTGTGTGTGTATTTTGAGCACAACAGTATGTATCGCCTATGGTTTAGCGTCATTGAATGTCCGCTGCAGTGATTCGTGGGTCATAATGCTGTGGGTGCAGTTCTGTTGGCGTACCGGTGTGGGTTTTGCTACCACCAGTTTATCACTGACCTTTGGGCTGGTGGACTTGTGTGTGTGGCTGTATAGTGACGGATTGCTATGGCAGTGGTATGTAGGCGGCAGTGAGCATGGAGGTAAGTGGGATTTACCGCCAATGTCATAATGAGGGACATAATGTGGAAGTGAATCTTTTTTGTAGCTCCAGCTTAGGTTGTTGGTGACATGCCAGACATGGCTGACACAGACAGATGTATAGGTCCATGCTCATCACCAGATGCTGATGTTGCTATACATTTAGATGTGTCCATGCAATTGATTGTCCTTACATTGTTCATGACAGTTGATATGATGCTTTCCACACAGTATGCACTCACACATCCCAACTGAGTGACATGAGTGACATGGTTGCATGGCATGGTGAGAGATCGTTTTGTACATATGTGATGGTATTGTGCCCAATTTGTGCACATAGCACTTGTATCCTGGCAATTTGTTGGTGTTCATCTTCAGTCCAGCTACAGAACTTCTTGCACTGTACTATGCCTCTAAGAAGGGGAACTCTACACAGTACTATGGGCCTCCAGCAGATACAGGGTCCATACAACTAGACTTACACACAAGTTGGCTAGCAGGTACACATTCACATTAGTATCAGGGTTGTAGGTGTTCTTCTTTGCTTTCAGGATAGAAGTTGTGAATGTGGTCCTACAAAAGCTGCTGCCTCAGAAGCATGGTTAGTGATGTCTGTGTGTAGCATTACACTTCACACTTGTGAAATAGGAGTTATTTTACATACCATTATACATTTGTACAGTTACATGCCACCTGCCCATGGGTTATGATTTGGCATCTAGCACTTAGGGTCTCACTTACGAGGCCCATGGCACACAGCGGCGTGGAAATAGCCTTGCTGTGCTGCCCCATAGGGAAAGGGCTGAAATGAAATGAATCTACAAGACATGGAACCTTTCTATTCTCTACCCCTGCAGTGGCACAAAAATTGCTGCCTATAGCCAATGCAGGCAGCCTTGCACCATGGTGCAAGGGTGCCTGCATTATGAGGATGATTGTTTTTGTGCAGTAAGGGACACCTTCCGGCTCAAAAACCATCATAAGAGGATAATACAGGGAACAATAAAGATATTTCTCTCCCGTTGTGTTACTCTTACACCATTGTGATGTAGTGTAAAATTCTCAGCATTCCCAGACTAGTAAATCTGGGAATGCATGATATACCTTCGGCTACCATGGGTGTTGCATGGGTACACCCCAAGGAACACCAATGGAACGCCCTTTTCACATAGTGTTATGCGTGAAAGGTATTCAAATTAACAAGGCCATGAAAAGCCACGCATGGTGGCTTTGCATGGCCTTGTAAATATTGTACGAAAGTACCATCTTTCTTGGCATGTTACCCCCAATTGAACATGTATGTCAGTATGTTTTTGCCTGTCTCACTGGGATCCTGCTAACCAGGACCCCAGTGCTCATAGTTTGTGGCCTAAAAGTGTATTCCTGTGTAGTGCTTAACTGTGTCACTGAGGCACTGCTTATCAAAACCTCAGTGCTAATGCTCTCTCTGCCTTTAAATTTGTCACTATAGGCTAGTGACTACATTTACCAATTTCAATTGAAACGCCAGCACAGTACCCACCCAGCGGGCCCATACCTCTGTCCCCAGGACACGTCAATCAGCAGTGTGTCCACCATTACAGGGACCCCAGGCCACCCCACAAATACAGGACAATCAGGGACCTGGGGTCAGTGGCAGTGGGCACACGGTTCAGGGGACAGAGGCACAGGACAACAGGGAAGCTGGGAGGACTGCTGTGCATCAGAGGGAGGACAGGCCCAGGGAACCGACTCTCCAGGAGGCACACACCGACATCCTGGGAGCATACCACCG
This sequence comes from Pleurodeles waltl, assembly GCF_031143425.1. Classification (NCBI taxonomy): domain Eukaryota; kingdom Metazoa; phylum Chordata; class Amphibia; order Caudata; family Salamandridae; genus Pleurodeles; species Pleurodeles waltl. The sequence continues at coordinate 1,036,707,149 of NC_090445.1, forward strand.
TTCCCAGGAGACGATGGTCCATATACTGGAAAAATTGCAGGAGACCCAGCGGCTGCAGGAGAGACAGTACCTGTGGATCAGGGAGGACTTGAAGTCCATTAACACCACCCTGGTCACCATTGCAGGGGTGCTGGCAGACATGGCCAACACCATGATGGAGGCAGTGGCACACCACCGGGCCCCTGACACTAGCCAAACCGATGAACAGCCTTCCACCTCCGCTGCCGCTAGTGGACAGGAGGCCCAGCCACAGGAACAACAGGCCACCAGTACCCCATTCCCTGCAGAAGGAGAACCACCACGCAAATGGTCCCTGCGATCCAGGCAAAAGCCAGAGAACATTGCCAATACCCCCACCAGGAAATAAGACTCTCCTGAATGTCACCCTTTTTCCTAATCTGTCACCCTGTGCACCTTGAACTGCCATTGCTCCCCTTCCTGTGCCCCCTTGGACAATGCTCCTGTGATTCAAATAGACTGGACTCTATCCTGGACTTTCCTCCATCATCACCCCAGCCCATTGCACACACCCCCTAATTATCAGCACTTAAATAAACACCATTTGAATAAATACAAGTATGGAGTCTGTCAAATCATTTAACCATGTATTCGTTTAACACGCTTTAAACACTGCAATATCACTGTACAGTAATGTATACAAAGGAATAACGTATAGTTGGCTGCAGTCAACACACCAGGAGCGATAGTGGGGCACAAATATGGGGTACAGTAAGTGGCCATAGAAGTGGGAAAATCAGCCTGCCAGTGAAAGTCAAATACAAAACTGTCAATGTAAAGTGTAATTACAGTGTCTTACCTGTGTGTCATTGGAAGTACTGTCTTATTATAGCACTTCTGTTGTTCTCATCCTCTGCCTCCTCATTGTCACTGTCCACAGGGTCCACTGCTGCCATACGCCCATCTCCAGCCTCATCTTCCTGCAGAAAAGGCACTTGGCGAACTAAGGCAAGGTTGTGCAACTTACAGCATGCCACGATGATCTGACACACCTTCTTGGGTGAGTAGTACAGGGATCCACCTGTTAGATGGAGGCAACGAAACCTGCTCTTCAGGAGGCCGAAAGTCCTTTCTATTATTCTTCTTGTTCGCCCATGTGCCTCATTGTAACATTCCTCTGCCCTTGTCCTGGGATTCCACACAGGGATCAGTGGCCATGAGAGGTTGGGGTAACCAGAGTCACCTGCAAATATAGAGGGACAACTGTTAGACACATACTAACTCTTAGGGCCCACACCATCCCCATAGACAACCACCCCTGGGTGGGAACCAGGGCTCACCTCTTAGTCACACCCGGTGCCTCTGGAGTTGAGCCATCACATATGGGATGCTGCTATTCCTCAGGATAAAGGCATCATGCACAGACCCAGGGTACTTTGCATTTACATGGGAGATGTACTGGACCGCCAGGCACAATATCTGCACATTCATGGAGTGAAAGCTCTTTCGATTTCTGAACACCTGTTCATTTCTCCATGGGGGGGGACAAATGCAATATGTGTACCATCAATGGCCCCAATAATGTTGGGGATATGTCCCATAGCAGAGAAATCAGCTTTCAGTATGGTCAAATCCTCCACCTGGGGGAAACAAATGTAGCTGCGCATGTGTTTAATCAGGGCAGACAATACTCTGGTCAGCACTCTTGAGAACATTTGCTGAGTCATTCCTGCTGCCAAGCCCACTGTCACTTGGAAGGATCCACTTGCCAGGAAATGGAGCACAGATAGGACTTGCACAAGAGGGGGGATCCCGGTGGGATGACGGATAGCAGATATCAGGTCAGGTTCCAATTGGGCACACAGCTCTGTGATTGTAGCCCTTTCCAGTCTATAGGTGAGGATAATGTGCCTGTCCTCCATTGCTGCCAAGTCCGCTAGGGGCCTGTACACGGGGTGATGTCTCCATCTCCTATTCATCTGCAGTGGTTGCAATCTAGGGGGCAAGTGGTGAGTAGCTGGTAAGTATTCCATATTTCCAAACACTACACTGCATTGCATGTTGTGACTGTAACACAATATTGTTGTATAGGCCGAAATGGTGCCTATGTGTACTGTGATGCAGTTAGGTGCCATGGCCTGCCTCCCCCCTGAAATGGCGTCCGCCTGTCCTGTATGGAGGGACATGTGGAAATGAGGTAATTCCACTGACGTTGTGCGCCGTTGCGGGAGGCGGTCAAAAACCGCTGTGCAAATCTCCATTGGATCCCATTGGACCCTATGGGTTACAGTGGCCAATGGTGATCTATGCCGGTGGTGACGGTACGCACTGCTGCGGACGTGACCGCCATTTCCTATCTGTTCACCCACTTGCTACCTGACCTTCAACAGGAGAGGACCTACACTGCAAGTGCTGCTGTGACCTGTGTCTGGAACCGACCGTGGCTCGTGTCACTGGGGAAAGGGCCCCTACCTTCATCGCTGTGGAGTTGGAGAGACTGGTGGATGGGGTCCTACCCCAGTACCGAATGCTGTATGGGCCTCCAGACCTACAGGTGAGTACACTGTGAGCATGATGAATGGGGCATGAATGCATGGGGTGCTGTATGTGAGGGATTGGGTTAAGGGGGTTTGGGGTAAGGGCCCTGGGCAGCATGCTGCATGTATGGTGGGCTATGTCTGTGCGTGAGGGGATGTGAGAGCTATGGTGGGCCATGAGTGTAACAGGCAGGACGGTCTGACTGACACCTTTTCCTATGTGTATTTCTCTGCAGGTCAGCGCCCATCAAAAAAAGGGTATATGGAGTGCCATCGCCAGGGACGTGCAGACCCTGGGGGTCTACGGCAGGCAGAGCACCCACTGTCACAAACAGTGGGAGGACCTGAGACGCTGGGCACAGAAGACGGCGGAGGCCCAGCTGGGGATGGCCTCCCAACGAGGAAGGGGTGCCCATCAAACCCTGACCCCTGGCGGTGGCCTAACCAGAGCTAGATGGGTGCTTGGGGGCATCACAGCAGCCACAAGGGGGTGAGTACAGTGCCCCAATATACTACTTGCGCGTGGTGGGGTGGCATCTGGGTGGGGGATGTGGGCCAGTGGGCAGCCAGTGCAAGGTAGGGCCCATGTTGAGCAGGGTCAACCTCCTCCAAACAAGCTAGTAGGCCTCCACTACTGGGAAGGGGTCTGTGTGTTTCAAGTATGCTGCAATTGGCGTTAGGTATCCCTGTCCATGGGCTAGTGACTAGCATTGTGACTGGTAGTGCGTTGCCTAGTGCGTAGGGCTGTTCCCTGTGTGTGAGTGTGTTGTGTACACCAACGGTGGTGTTGTTGCCGCCATTGACCATGGGTATCCTTTGTCTCGTCCCCCCCTTTTTGTTTTGTCACTCTGTCCTTATGTGCATTACCATCATCTGGCGGAGGAGCAAAGGCACTGGCGACAGGGAGAGCTGCATCCCACAGGGCCCAGGAGGCCGAATCCACTGACGGTGAGGGCACCGGTCGGACGGAGGGCGAAGGGAGCACCACGGTGGGGGGGACAGTTTTGACAGTGATACCTCCTCCGATGGAAGCTCCCTGGTGGTGGCGGACACCTCTGTGCCCACCCCAACTACAGGTACAGCTGCCACCCCCGTACCAGCAGTGCCCTCCCAGTAGCCCCTCAGCGAGTTGCCTGTGCCCGCTCACCCATGAGGGTGGGCATCTCCTTTGCCCCAGACACCTCAGGCCCTGCCCCAGTTAGCCCTGCTGCCCTGAGTGAGGAGGCTATTGCCCTCCTGTGATCCATCTCTGTTGGGCAGTCAACCATTGTGAATGCCATCCAGGGGCTTTCAGCCCATTTGCAACAAACAAATGCATTCCTGGAGGGCACGCACTCTGGCATGGCAGCCCAACAGAGATCAATCTAGGCTCTGGCCTCCTCCCTGATGGCAGCCATTGTCCCTGTTTCTAGCCTCCCCCTCCAACCACCTCTGCCCAATCCCATTCCTCTCAACCCCAACCTATCCCAAGCCCACAGGCAGACCAGCATGCACTGAAAACAACACACAGGAGTGGTTCAGGTAAACACAAGCCCCACACATCATCACACAGGCACTCACACAAACACCATCCAGATGCAGACATACTAACATCCACTGCCTCCACTGTGTCTCCCTCCTCCTTGTCGTCCACTTCCCTCCCAGTAGCGTCTACACTCACACCTGCATGCACTACATCCTCATCCACTACCACCATTACGCCTTTCACTACACGCCCCTCAATGGCAGTCACCACCCACAATTCCATGCACACGTCCCCTGTGTCCTCTTCCACTGTGTCTGTGCCCCCTCTTCCCAAGGTACACAAACGCAAGCACTCAGACTCCCAACAACCATCCACCTCACAACAGCATCCAGCCCATGCACCTACGCCCATACACAGCAGAAACCTCCTACAACCACTTCCTCTTCCTCCAATCCCAAATCTTCACCCTTTTCCCGCCCCAATGTCCCTAAGAAGCATTTCCTCTCCACCATTGGCCTCTTCTCTAAGCCTCCTCCCCCTGTCTTTCACGTCAGGCCAGGGTGAAGAAAACCCAGGCAAGCACCTCAGCCAACCAGTCCAGGGGCACAGTAGTGTTGACAGCTACTGCAGGTGGGAGAGGATCCCGTGCACCAGGCAGCAACACTGACAGGGTGCCTCTACCAGGTGCATCACGAAGGTCAAGGAGGCACCACCAGCTGCAACTAGGAAGGGCAAGGAGGCACCACCAGCTGAAGCTGTGAAGGGAAAGGAGGCACCACCAGCTGCAGGTGTGAAGGGCAAGGAGGCACCACCAGCTGCAGGTGTGAAGAGCAAGGGGCAATCCCTGGCTGCTGAAAGGCACAGCAAGGAGGCTGCACCAGCAGGCAGGAAGGACAGGAGGCCTGGTGTTGGGACTCATTCGGAGCCCCCACCACCAACCATGGTGGTTCAGCCTTCTGTGGCTGCAAAGGAAGGGCTGGAGCATCCCCCCCACCACTGCTAGCACCGCCACCAGCACCACTGCCAGCTTCCCAAGTGGGCAGTCGTCCGAGGCTGCAGGGGAAGGGCTGGAGCCTCCCCCCACCACTGCCAGCACGCCACCAGCACCACTGCCAGCAGCAGCCCCAGTGGGCAGCTGTCCGAGGCTGCAGGGGATGGGCTGGAGCCTTCCCCAACTACTGAGAGCACCTACACCAGCACCGCCATCAGCACCACCACCAGCACCACTGCCAGCAGCAGCAGTCCCAGTGGGCAGCCGTCCAAGGCTGCAGGGGATGGGCTGGAGCCTCCCTCACCACTATCAGCAACGATACCACTACCGCCACTGCCACCACTGAGCAGACATCACCGCCGGTGGACAGTGTGTAGTCCTGCCTCCATGGGCTGTTGTGGTCCTGGCCCCTGCAAATCCAGTGGGTCTGACACCCAGGTGAGAGACTGTGACTTTTCACTCCCCAAGATCTGCATCACAGGGCACAATGCCATCTCCAGAACCAGTGGAGAAGGCATCCACTCACCCCATCCTTCCCAGGATGGAGCACACTGGGCACAAGGCCCCCTCCAGAACCACTGGAAAAGCCATCCACTCACCCCATCCTTCCCAGGATGAAGCACACTTCAAACAATGCCCCCTCCAGAACCAGTGGAAGAAGCCATCCACTCACCCCATCCTTCCCAGAATGACACACACTGGGCACAATGCCCTCTCAGAACCAGTGGAGAAGCCATCCACTCACCCCATCCTTCCAAGGATGAAGCACACTGGGCACAAGGCCCCCTCCAGAACCAGTGGAAGAAGCCATCCACTCACCCCTTCCTTCCCAGGATGAAGCACAGTGTGCACAAGGCCCCCTCCAGAACCAGTGGAAGAAGCCATCCACTCACCCCATCCTTCCCAGAATGAAGCACACTGGGCACAAGGCCCCCTCCAGAACCAGTGGAGAAGCCATCCACTAGAGAGACTGTGGCTTTTCACTCCCCAGGACAATGCAATGGGCAAACCACCCACTTGAGAGACTGTGGCCTTGCACTCCCAAGGACCAAGCAGTGGGCAAACCACCCACTAGAGAGGCTGTGGCTTTGCACTCCCCAGGACCATGCAGTGGGCATACCACCCACTTGAGAGACTGTGGCCTTGCACTCCCCAGGACCAAGCAGTGGGCAAAGCACCCACTTGAGAGACTGTGGCTTTGCACTCCCCAGGACCATGCAGTGGGCAAACCACCCACTAGAGAGACTGTGGCTTTGCACTCCCCAGGACCAAGCAGAGGACAAACAACCCACTTGAGAGACTGTGGCCTTGCACTCCCCATGACAGAGCAGAGGGCATGTAGCCCCCTCCAGGACCAGAGGTGTTGTACGATTTTCCGGCTGAGGGGCCCCCCCATTTCCCGTCCCCTGAGTATGTGTATTTTTGACTTGATGCCCCTGCAGTGTTCTTTCCATGTTGTTGCAGGAGAGAGGTGAGGCCTTGGCCTATGTTTTGTAGCCCTGTGGACCACAGACATTGAGGACTGGTCAGTGTCCCTCCAATTGTAAAAGTGGTATATACGTTTTTAATTTAATGCACTTATTCATGTTCTTGAATCATATTACACTCACTTTCTTCCAATCATTTTGTCCTTGCATTATTCCTGAGGGGTATGAGGTGGATATGCAATGTTGCCGCATCTGTTTGTGTGTATGGTGTTGGAGCGGGGGTGGGGGTGTTGCTTGTTGCATGTGTGTGTCACTCTCTTTTTCCTCCCCCCTCTCTTGTGTGCTAGGCAGCAGTACTCACCGTGGCCGTCTTCGCCAGCATTGCTGCTCATAATGCAGGAAAAGGTAGACAAGCATCAGAAATATGTGCAGCTTGGGCTCCATGGCATCGTTGTTGTTCCCTGAGTCTCCAGAGGTGAGTCCTCTGACTCCTGTGTTCTGTTTCCGCCATGCTTTTTATGTCAGTTGGTACTGCCACGGAAAAGGTGGCGAATAGACCTGTTGTAATACTGTCAGAGGTACATTGACTTCCGCCGTGGTGCTTGTTGCTACCACCGTGGCGGTCGGTGTGTTAAAGTGGCTGTCTGTCTGAGCGGTTTCCGCCTTGGTCATAATTCCATTTTTGTTACAGCAGGCCTGTTGGCTGTATTACCACCGCTTTATCACCGACCACCAGGGTTGTAATGAGCACCTATGTCTCACCACACATGTATTGTGAACAAAAAACATTGAATGTACTTGAGTGATGGGAATCAGCTACTATCTAAATCTGCAGCAGAAATATGATAGTCGGGATTTTGAATGTTATGATGTATCTGCCCATGCACTGCATTTGACATAACATACAGTGAGTTAACAGACCCCTTAAAACAGCAGTACACTGGGATGATTGACATATCATGTGGTCATAATTGTGAGAAGTGCATTATAAACACAATACACATAAAGCACATGGGCATGACATATACATATAAAGTAATCCAAAACAATGACATTGTTCCTTTTATATTACATTTCAGCTAACCAAGGATATGGCATCCAACAGTAGGTTATGACCTTGCTTGGAAACCCACAAACTGAGGCAGAAAAGGTCTACAACCAGGAGTACAGTCACACAAGAAACATCGTTGAGTGGACGTTTTGCCTACTCAAGGGCCAGTTTGGCTGGCTGGATGTTTCGGGCTGGAGATTCTTGTATTCTCCCCTCTTGGTCTGCAAGGTAATATTGGCCTGTGCAATACTGCACAATATTTGTGTCAGGACAAATGTCCCCTGGGAAGAAGAACAGAAAGCACCAAGGGAAGAGGAGGAGAAGGAGCCACCACATCATTCTGACCTCTGGAACACTGCTGCAGGTGCACAGAGATGTGCACACATCATGCAGAACTTCTTTAGTTAAGCACGTAACTGAAAGCATGACTGCCAAAAGTCAATAAATGATTCAATCTAACATGTCATGGATTGTTTGTCACAGTCCCACTTTAAAAAACACACCCACATCAAGGAAACCATAAATAGGCCACAGCAGTTGTCAATCAAGTGTGAACACTGTCATCATCCTCAAAGTACCAGGCTCAATGCACTGATCTCTGAAAAGTGTGGTGTGTAATGAATGTATTGCCTGTCAAACAAACATGTTGAAATGAAAACGCTTATATCCGACAATCAATTATTGGTACAAAAGGAAAACTGTTACATATGAATCACTATTTGATGCATTTGGGTTAAACTGTATGCCAAGGTATGTAAATAGTAGTCATAAACTGCAACAGTGGATCAGTGTGAGATGTGTGTCAACTCAATGGGTGAAAGATTCATGACACTGGTGACAACATCCACATTTTTTGCACTCATAGGTATGACAAATAGTCAGTAAATCACAGAGGGCAGTACACCTGTATATCTAGCACAGTATCTGACAAATCTGTGATCATTTTGCATGTATGTCAATCAATGGCATAGCATGTCTATTACTATTGCCAATATGTCTGAGTACATAAGGACACAGAATGACTTGTATACGTATGTGAGGCCATTAGCTGTAATGACCATATGCCCAATCCACCCCTACTCTCTGTACTGTTGAAAAAGGATGTAGGGCCAGATGTATGAAAAATCCACTTTTCCATTCTCTAACATCGATTTTTAAGAAATCACTATTTCTGAGTCGCAAAATGGTATGTATCATATTTGCAATTCGGTAATAGCGATTTCTTAAAAATCGCAAATGCTATTACCGAATCGCAAATAGTGATTCTGACCCCATTCACACCTATGGGATTGTAGGCCCATATTTGCAAATGTTTTGCATTTCCCAAATGGCGAATTCCTAACTGGAATTCACAATTTGGGAAGTGCAAACCCTAGGGTGCTGGGGGCCTAAGGCCCCCTATACTGCACCCCAAAAAAATAATTTAGGACATGTAAGGCGCACACATGCCAAAGGGGCATGTGTGCGTTACATGTCAATTTTCAAAATGCATTTTTAATACATTTTTAAATTTTGCACATGGTTACCATCAAGTTGTACTTGGTGGTAATTGCGATTCCTTAATGCCCAATTTGCATTAAGGAAAAGCTTGATACATGTGCTTAAGAAATCGCAAATAAGGATTCCTCATTTGCGATTTCTTATTTAGAGAATCGCAATTTGCGATTCAAAAACGGGCTCGCAATTTTAAGGAATCGCTATTTTAGCGATTCTATAAAATTGCATAGCGAATGCCTTTCAGACATACTGAAAGGCATTTTTGCATTCGCAAACAGCCATTTGCACCGTTTGTGAATGCAAAAATGCTTGATACATCTGGTCCATAGTCTTTAGCTGTGGATGAATACTCCTCACAAACACACCCACCAGTAAGCCCAGCAGAGTCATAATCATACCCTAAACAGGACCTTCTACATTGAGGATAGTACTTCCAGAGTACACAAGTATTACTTCAGGAGTCAAGATAGGTTTGGGGGCCAATTAGCCTACTCGCCACAAAGAGCAACAACACTAATACCAGTGTGCTGTAAATTGCAGAACACAGGTGTAGGAAAGTACCATCTTTCTTGGCATGTTACCCCCAATTTTACCTGTATGTCAGTATGTTTTTGCCTGTCTCACTGGGATCCTGCTGGTCAGGACCTCAGTGCTCACAGTTTATGGCCTAATGTGTATGTCTGTATAGTGCTTGACTGTGTCACTGAGGCTCTGCTAATCAGAACATCAGTGCTTATGCTCTCTCTGCTTTTAAATTTGTCACTTAAGGCCAGTGACTTAATTTACCAGTTTAAATTGGCACACTGCCCCCCCCCCTTATAAGTCCCTAGTATATGGTACCTAGGTACCCAGGGCATTGGGGTTCCAGGAGATCCTTATGGGCTGCAGCATTTCTTTTGCCACCCATAAGGAGCTCAGACAAACCCTTCCACAGGCCTGCCATTGCAGCTTGCATAAAATAGTGCACACATTATTTCACAGCCATTTTCACTGCATGTAAGTAACTTATAAGTCACCTGTATGTCTAACCTTCACTTGCTGAAGGTTAGGTGCAAAGTTACTAAGTGTGAGGGCACCCTTGCACTAGCAAAGGTACCCCCACTTAGTTCAGGGCCATTTCCAGAGACTTTGTGAGTCTTGGGACACCATTACATGTGTGCACTACATATAGGTCAATAGCTATATGTAGCTTCACAATGGTAACTACGAATATGGCCATGTAAGGTGTCTAAGATCATGGAATTGTCCCCCCATTCCAAATGTGGTATTGGGGAGCCAATTCCATGCATCCTGGGGGCTCCACTATGGACCCCCAGTACTGCCAAAACAGCTCTCTGAGGCTTGCACTGCAGATACATCTGCTGCCACCTCACAGACAGGGTCCTTCCCTCCTGGGGTCTGAGCAGCTCAGTCCCAGGAAGGCAGAACAAAGCATCTCCTCTGAGAGCAGGGTGTTACACCCTCTCCCTTTGGAAATAGGTGTTAAAGGATGGGGAGGGGTAGCCTCCCCCAGCCTCTGGAAATGCTTTGAAGGACACAGATGGTGCTCTCCTTGCATAAGCCAGTCTACACCGGTTCAGCAACCCCTTGTCCCCTGCTGTGGCACGAAACTGGACTGAGGAAAGGGGAGTGTCCTTCCTGGAACTTCTTTCGACTTCTGGATTTGGTCTCCTTCCTTTGCAGGTCTTCAGCTCCAGGAATCCACCATTTGTTGTTTGCAGTTTTGCTTTGTTATTGCAATAACTCTAATTGCGACTTGTAGTGTGTCCTAAGAAAACTTGCAGTACTTTACTCCTGCTTTTCTGGGCTCTGGGGTGGGGTAATTTACTTACCTTTACTGTATGCTTACTCTCCCAGTGATTCTCTACACACTACACTTGTCTAGAGGGGAATTCGTGATTCACATTCCACTTTCTTAGTATATGGTTTGTGTTGCCCCTAGACCTATTTTCTCCCATTGCATTCTATAGCATTTTCTATTGTTTGCACTATCCTATGTCTAATTACTTGCCTTGTTTTGGTGGCTAGTGTATATATTGTGTATAATACTTACCTCCAGAAGGAGTATTGTCTCTAAGATATTTTTGGTACTGTGTCACCCAAATAAATACCTTTATTTTTGGTAACACTGATTATTGTATTTACTTGTGTATAAGCACTGTGTAACTATAAGTGGTATTGCATGAGCTTTGCGTGTCTCCTATTTCAGCCTAAGCGGCTCTGCTATAGCTACCTCTATCAGCCTAAGCTGGTAGAACACTACTACATTTCACTAATAAGGGATAACTGGACCTCGTATAAGGTGTAAGTACCCAAGGTACCCACTACAAACCAGACCAGACCAGCCTCCTACAGTACATGTGCAAAGCATAATCTCCCATGGCCCAGTAACAATGAGGAGCATGAAGAACGGGATGAGGAGTAAGAGGAAGATGGGGAGCAAGCTCAAGATGTAGCATCAATAGCAGCAACATTGCTGAAGTATCAGATACAAGTAATATGTGTGGTACATGGATGAATGACTCATACAATGTCAGAAGAGTATGATAAGTCTATCTATAACACATCATCACAACGAGTGGATTGCCAAATTACCTGCCCAGTCACAGTGTGACAAAGTCATCCTGTGTGCATATACAACCAAATTTGACTGACTGAAAATGTTGGTGAAGGACCCTGACTGTACCCTGGGCCTGCCAATCAGGCATAGGGCCTCTAATCTGAATAAAAGGCTTATGCTGAAGTGGTACAAGTACAACTGCCAACAACAGACTCTTTCAAGTGCCTAGTAGATTATAGGAAAAGTCCCTAATAGCTAATAGGGCAAGGGGAATCAAACTACCTATAAGTCCCTAGTTGAAAATAGGGCAGGAAAGTTCTGACTGTCCGCTGTATGTAAAATGTGGTGCCAGAGGCAGAGACAATCCCCGGAGGCAACTGGCAGTGTGTACCCTTTTGGGAGGTCCCTGGATGAGGGGAACATGAGCAAATTGTACCATTCACATATCCCTTCACAAGTTTGTATTAGCTTTCACAACACCTACCTGCACCGGAAACTGTAAGCCCCCCCACCCATTGCTTGATAGCCTGCTGTCTGCACTTTGGGACACAGCACATTTTGGCAGACGTCTGCGCTGTACTAGGTGTGGGTGTATGGCCCACATTCCAGGGCAAATCCATGGCATTCCTGGGGGTGAACTATGCAATGGATTTAGGTGCCAACGCATATTTGGCACATGGGGCAACCCTTCAAAGGAGTAGTTTCAATAAAACATAGGAAATGTGCTCTAGGTGTGGTCTGATCCTTGTAATGCATTTACTTTCACCCATGTAAACTTACAAAATATACATTGGGCATGTGGATTGAGAGGAGAGTGTTCAGCACAACTATTCACAGGCAGCACAGCAACCCATATGACTATAAAAATTAATTCCACATGACACCACACACATATACACATATTTCATTCATTCTGTCAAAATAATCAACACATTGTCCCAACATGTGTTTTTTTCACCCATCGGGTACGCCAAAAATTGACGCATCACATGCGGCATGTCAGAACTTTCTTGTGGCGTTTCATCATGCAGCCTCAAAAATCCAGGCATTGACGTGAAGCATAAAAAAAAACAGACACATTGGTTACAAATATGCTGCATCAGCTCAGGAAGTAATGCAGTGGATCAGCCATGTTGCAAACCAGGAACTGTAAAGTTACATTCACTTTCTCTTACACTCAGAGTCTTTGTGCCTGTGCTTGTGAAAGGTTGTGTTGTCCTGGAGTTGTGTTGAGGAGTGCTGTTTCAGGAGTCTTTTGTGCTGTCTGCTCTTTCTGTTGTGTCTATTTATATATTGTATTTTAATTTACTGTATATTGTCTGGTGTTTGTCCTTTTGGTACATTTGTCTGTTGGAGTAGTTGGGGGTGGTTGGGAATTTTCATTTTTGATTGGGCTAATCACGGGTTTTGGGTTGGGACAAATCAAGGAAGGGAAGGGCCTGTGTCATGGGTGTGGAGGAATTGGAGGGGCTTCATTTGGTTGGTCACCCACTACCTGACAAACATGGTGGCCATGGGCAGGCAAGGGATCCTGGGGTCCAGGACGGAGGCATGCAAGCTGGGGTTTCCACTTACACATGCAACGGATCTTCGAGGTGGAGTGGACGACCCGACAACTCAAACATCGATGGGCAGACATAATCTACCGGGAACGTGACCTCCTGGACTACTTTGGAAGAAAAATCAGTGGAACTGTTGATAAGTACACAATCTTTGTGAGTGGTTCCTGTATCGCATTTGCAAGTACATGTCTGCTGCCCATAGGGCCTCCTTCACTAAGTTAGGACACAGGGCATGGCTGCAAGTTATGTTGTTGCGCCAACCAACATGCCTGACAAGTGCAGCAACGTGCCCAAAATATGACTTATGGAACATTCCTGTACTTGTTCCCTGTGCTAACCCACAAATTGTTGGTGAGCACAAATGCAGGCACACTAATGTCATGTTGAGAGGGTACATGGTTGCCAGGGGTTAGTGTTCATGTGCAGGAAGGGACACCTTCCTGCCCATACCCAATCATCAATGGTTTTGTCCTTTTTCTATGTGTGCTGTACATAGCATAACACATAGTAAGCAGAAAAACATGTTTCAATAAGGTATTTCATTCCCATTGTGCCACTTTGACTCTCCCCTGAGGTGACGTATGACTCTGATGCATTACCAGCCTTGTGCCCATGGCCAGACACACTGTGCCACATAAACGCACCAGATATGTTGTTCTAGTGGTGCAGTGTGACACTTGGGCTGGTAACTGTGGCCCATTGACTCAGTGGTTGACATATATCAGGGCTCAAATGCCATCACACCCCAAAAATGTCATTTCAGAGCAAAGCATGTCACAAATGTTTCCAAAAACTGAGCTGTAATGCCCCCACATTGACCAGTGTTCCTGGCATGCCTGTCGAACACGTTCCTGTTAACACCACAGTGCACATGTCACCTGATGTGCTGTGGGCAGCCTGAGGAAGTGTGCATATTTCCAATAATTGGCCTGCTGTTAGGGCATATGTCAACATGTGCCACCCTGGTGAGATGTCCCTTAGCATTAGAGTTCCAAATTTGAGACACTTCAGTGGATCATGCCTCATGTAGATGAGGCATGATGTATGTGGCTATGTGCAGGCTTATAAATTGTGGAATGTCTACACCTGTATATGGCACACACATGTTTGTACCTGAAATGAAATTGTAGTGGTTTGTGGATGGAGAAAACATGTATGTTCATTGTCTTTGACCATGCAGCAATGACGTCTAATGATGTCTGTTAAATGGGGGGGGACAAGGATGTCTAACTACTGTTGTATGTTACATAGTCATGTACATGTGATCACAAGAGTGAGACAGGAGCATTGCTAGTCATGATTGAGTGTGCTCTGTGAGTCATGTAGGTGCAGAGTGCCATTACACTCAGCTAGCCTTGCAAAATCTTGGAGTAGTAAGTCATTTGAAAGCCTTACACTACTGTATGTACCTGAGACATATATGTATGGTACCATCACATGTATGTACATATCAGCCTAGCCTACCAATGTATGACATTGACACATGTTCAATGGCCTACTTGAGTTGTTACAACCAGAAGGATTTTATGTCCATTTACAAGTCTTGTGTAATGTGCTATATTTTACCACAATGTTCATTGTTCAAAATTTCAAGTGCAGTGTCTCATGCTATATCTTGCAGGTAGACCCGAGCCGTGCACCACTGCAGAGGTGGAAAGCTTCTGTGCCCTCGATGCTACCAGTAAGTGTCATCCTATATGTGTAATGGCCAGTGCAAGGATTGTGTGTGATGTTCTATGCTGTGTGCAATGCCATGTATAAAGTGCATGTATATAAAGTGAAACTCCATAGGCTATACATGCTTATGGACAGTAATGTAGAGGTTGGGTCCAGGATGTGCATTTGCATCTGGCTAATGTCATAGAGGTTCTGATTGCTATCACTGAGGGCCCACAAATTTGCTGATATGACTAAAAAGCAATGACCACAATGCCAGGATCTGTGAGCATATGTGGTGGTGGAATCATAACTGAACATGGCAGGACACTGTATACCTGAATAAAGCTTTTCATATGCATAGATGGGCTGTTATTACTCAGGGTGCAGTCTATGTCTGATTTGTCTGGTTCGCCCCCACACATGGTGTATGAGTCATACAAAAGTGATGACAGTAACAACATGTGTCAGAAGTATAGGGTCCTACACATCTCTGTGGGGTAACAATGTGTGGTTCACAGCACATGTTCCTGCTGTATGTGCCACAGGAACATCACAATAAATCATGTACTTCCGGGACTGAGGACCGTGCAAATAGTGTCCTAAGATTAACAGGATGTTGGTCAACATACCACACTTAGATTTGCAGTTGAATTGCCCACTCATGTGGTGTGATGCCCCATACTCTATGCTGTGTGTGTCAACATTGCTATCCCCTTTCATCTTCAAAGACCTGGAAATGAGTGTTAGACTAGAGCGGTACCTGTACAACATTGTCATACAACATGCCAATACCCAAACCAGCTTCAGATACATTGAGGGAATGTAGTGCACAAAATGCACATAAAGAATTTAAATTTTTTGGTTTTGAACATATTAAGATAAATCCACGAGGAGGAAATAGGGAATTATCTTTAAGGAGGAAGGAGTCCATGTGGATTATGAGATTAAGAGCATTAGAATGTAGATTGAATTCAGATTAAGAACTGGAATATTTCTTAGGATATAGGTAATTTATATGTATGTGTACTAGTAGTGAGATGTGTAACAAACTATGCATACACAAATAGAATTAGAATCTAGAATAAGCTCTCATGAGATATAATGTGGATATACAGGTTGTTAGAAATGGGTTTTTTGGTTGTCAGTCAGGTTACCCTCTGTCCAAGCAAGAACCCTCTCTCTAGTCAGGGTAAATCACACACAATCCAAAATTAGCCTGTGCCCACCCTCTGGTAGCTTTGCACGAGCAGTCAGGCTTAACTTAGAAGGCAATGTGTAAAGTATTTGTGCAATAAATCATACAATACCACAATATAGCACCACAAAAATACACCACACGGTGTTTAGAAAAATATATAATATTTATCAGGATAATTCTAGGTCAAAACAAATAAAGATGCAATATGAATTTGTAAAGATATCACTGAAAAGTGATATAAAGGGGGTCATTCAGACCCCGGCGGGCGGCGGGAGCCGCCCGCCTGGAGGGAACCACCAGAATACCGCTGCGCGGTCAAAAGACCGCCGCGGGTATTCTGGGTTTCCCACTGGGCTGGCGGGCGACCGCCAAAAGGCCGCCCGCCAGCCCAGTGGGAAACACCCCTCCATGAGGATGCCGGCTCCGAATGGAGCCGGCGGAGAGGAGGATGTGCGACGGGTGCAGTGGCACCAGTTGCGTATTTCAGTGTCTGCAAAGCAGACACTGAAATACAAAGTAGGGCCCTCTTACGGGGGCCCCTGCAGTGCCCATGCCATTGGCATGGGCACTGCAGGGGCCCCCAGGAGCCCCACGACACCCCTCACCGCCATCCTGTTCCTGGCGGGCGGAACCGCCAGGAACAGGATGGCGGTGAGGGGGTCGGAATCCCCCATGGCGGCGCAGCAAGCTGCGCCGCCATGGGGGATTCCCAGGGCAGCGGAAAACCGGCGGGAGACCGCCGGTTTTCCTGTTCTGACCGCGGCCAAACCGCCGCGGTCAGAATGCCCTGCGGGCACTGCCAGCCTGTTGGCGGTGCTCCCGCCAACCCCGCGTGGTCGGAATGACCCCCAAAGTCTCTTTCAAGCACAAAGTACCTGGTTTGGAGTGGAAAATCTCTGCAAAGGGCCGCAGAAGAGGAGATATGTGGAAAAATGGTGTGTGCGTCGATTTCTCCCCAGCACACACGGACTTGCGTCATTATTTTTCACGCGGGGAAGTCGTGCGTCGTTTTCCGGCGCGCGGACAGTCTCTTTCTGTGGGTCGCGGGGATTACCAGATGTTCCGGGTCTGTGCGTGGATTCTCCTGCTTGTTTTCCAGCTGCACGTCGTGCTGCGGGGCTGTGCGTCGAAGTTTTGCTCTCACGGCAGGCGTCGCGTTGATTTCTCCTCTGGAGGTTGGGCGGCGTTGTCCTTGCGAGGCCGTGCGTCGAAGTTCCGGTCATCCCGAAGGCGTCACGTCGATCAGCATCGGTGAGCGGCGTTTTTCTCGCCACGGAACAAGCTGTGCGTCGAAAATTTCGGCGCACGAAGCGTCCAAGTGAAAAAGAGAAGTCTTTTTGGTCCTGACACTTCAGGGAACAGGAGGCAAGCTCTATCCAAGCCCTTGGAGAGCACTTTTACAGCCAGACAAGAGTTCAGCAAGGCAGCAGGCCAACAGCAAGGCAGCAGTCCTTTGTAGAAAGCAGACAGGTGAGTCCTTTGAGCAGCCAGGCAGTTCTTCTTGGCAGGATGTAGTTTCTGGTTCAGGTTTCTTCTCCAGCAAGTGTCTAAAAAGTGGAGGGAGGCAGGCAAAAAGTTAGGGGTGACCACCCTAAGGCTGTCAGGTCTAACACAGGTAGATACCTATATTAAATAGAAGATATGAAATTTCGTATTAGAAAATGTTGTAACTAATAAAGTCAGATTTAAAAAAATAATTGTATAAAATATTGAGTTATACACCAATATATAGAGCTTATATTTAGATAAAATTGGGACAATATTTATAATATGTTAGCAATTGTGTACTCTTATTATTACTAAGATTGACATCTGTTCGATAAATATAGATACATTTAAAACAATAAAGTGACTATAGCGGTCGGTGAGATATTTTATTAATAATGAGGTACTAGCATTTACGACAATATCATATTTATAGTTTAGGGTCTAGGTATAGTGTTGAATTTATTGTTGTACTGAAGTAGGTAGGTAGTCCTCTTTCTATTTTTATGAGTAGCGATTAGCGTTCTGTCAGTAAATAGACAACGGACTCCGTTGAGGAATGTCAGACGGAGTTATGAGGAAGTCCTCTTTCTCTGTTTAGCATTAAAAAGGAGTGGCTATTTGAATAGCGGGGAAACGCTTACACTCCGTTTGATTCACTTTACGCGTACTCGCGGCGTCTGAAGAGACTATGTCGAATGAATTTAGAGGTGGGTGTGACGATTAACTTAAGCAATGACTTAGAGTTGCTGGCAATTACTATAAGGTTGGGACATACATAACTAGTATTTACCAAGGCATCTATTATTCGTTTTTACAGGATACGCTCGATAATTAGCATCCAGTTTAACAGGAATAATATTAAAGATAAATAATCAGAAAGGAGGTAAGTGAATAAAAGAGAAGATAATATACAGTAGAATAAGAGTTAGAAATACCATTATAGAAAACAATTCAATCATGACTGAATATGATCTGCTGCTATATAGGAACGGAATTGGAGCAGGAGAAATTGATTATTTGTTGGAATTGAGCAAATAGAGAAAAAGAAAATTGGAAAATCTTTCCAAGCAGGTACAGTTGTATATAAGTGATATAGATATTATGGTTACAAATAAGACTGATAGAAAATAGATCGGATGAGAGACTCCACTTGTGTGTGCATGTTTGGAGCACATAGGGTTGTGACACATTACTTTGGAGATTGATATAATTAATGTTGGGATAATAATTGTTTATTTGCAACAACCTTGGTAGATTATTGTCAGCACCTTTATTTAATTATAAGGGTTTCCACCTGGTATTATGTAAGCAGAATATGTGCGCTATTTTTAACGTTCATAGAGAATTATTTATATATGGAGCAAGAAAGACAAAGAGAAAAAAATATATTGTTTTGTATATATTATTGACAGCCTTAAGAAGCCCTGAGGAAGTCAAGTGGAGATATAGCCCAGATGAAACATGTGTTGGCGTTGCTGGAGTGGAATGTGAAGAAATAATAAAGAAGAATGTTTGGAACTCATCTTGGGACT
Source organism: Pleurodeles waltl (assembly GCF_031143425.1). NCBI lineage: Eukaryota > Metazoa > Chordata > Amphibia > Caudata > Salamandridae > Pleurodeles > Pleurodeles waltl. The sequence continues at coordinate 1,036,726,074 of NC_090445.1, forward strand.
AATTATTGCTGTTTTTACATTACATTGAAAACGGGTGTTTTTAGTTTTTTCATATGTTGGGATCAATCTAAGGATTGTCCATTCGCAAGGTTTATGTGGGGGAGGTACCTTGTATCAGCACTGTTAAGTGAATTGAAGAAGATATTTATGGTGAGCTCCAGTTCTCCTTAAACCACCCCGTCTGAGTAGGTAAATTACTTTCCACATTGCTTCTGAAGTTAAGCCTTCCTACTTGTGCCAAGCAACCAAGGGGGTGGGGGGGGTTAACTGAGGGTGATTCTCCTTTACCCTGACTAGTATGAGGGTCCTTGCTTGGACGGGGGTAACCTGGCTGCCAACCAAAGACCCCATTTCTAACAAGGTATTCATGTGCATTTGCTCTGTTGTGGTGAGTCATGGGACATGCATTGGTGGAATGTTGTTGTTATTGCACTCACTCTAAATCATGGATTTGTTACTCACACATGCATGCCTGTCCCTCACAGGCATCATTTGGTTGTCACATCATTGTAAGACTATTGCTACTATCCTTGCTTAAACCACCCACTTGTAGTGTGAGTTACATCAGCTGTCACAATGACTGAATGACACCTGTTGCATGACATACTTGGGAACCTCAAAAGTTGTTTGTTTTTCAGCGTACATATCATATTCATCAAGTATGTTCACTCAGTCTGTTTGGCTTTGTCTCAGACTGCAATCCACACATATCCCTTTGGTGAGTAGTCAGTGTATTTGCTTCATACAATGCAACATGTTTGTGTTGTTCCTGCTTCAGACACATATACAACACCAAGGTTATAATAAGTGATTTTATTTACATGTGTTAATTTACGTTCAGTACTGATGTACATTCCATGTAAGAACATCCCCAACAGATGGATCTCCAGACATAGGGGGTAATTCTGACCCTGGCGGTAAATACCGCCATGGCGGAGGTTGGCGGTAGCACCGCCAACAAGCTGGCGGTGTACCGCCGACTTTCCGCTGCCCATGGGAATCCGCCATGGCGGCGCAGCTTGCTGCACCGCCATGGGGATTCTGACACCCCATACCGCCATCCTGTTCCTGGCGGTTCGCCCGCCAGGAACAGGATGGCGGTATGGGGTGTCGTGGGGCCCCTGGGGGCCCCTGCAGTGCCCATGCCAATCACTGCAGGGGCCCCCGTAAGAGGGCCCCACAAAGAATTTCAGTGTCTGCTTTGCAGACACTGAAATTCACGACGGGTGCAACTGCACCCGTCGTACATTCCCACTCCGCCGGCTCCATTCTGAGCCGGCTTCCTCGTGGGAAGGGTGTTTCCCGCTGGGCTGGCGGGCGGACTTTCGGCGGTCGCCCGCCAGCCCAGTGGGGAACCCAGAATGACCCCTGCGGTCTTTTGACCGCGGTACGGTCTTCTGGCGGTTCCCGCTTGGCGGGCGGCTACTGCCGCCCGCCAAGCTTAGAATCAGGGCCATAGTTCATGAGGGTGAACATGTCATGGGACATGTTTTGGAGAGGAGGGCTTTAGTGATGAGGAGGACCGCATTGCCATTAGGAAAGATTGCCCATAATGACAGTCCACATATGTGGGAGGTCAACAGTGGGAGACTCCAATTGATAAGGGTGCCAGGTGCTTTCCCACTGGCATGTTCTTAAGCACAGAGCAAAGGAGAAAGGGGGCATGTGCCGCAGAGAAATGCTACAGGGCAGTTTTACTGGAGAAAGATGTTCCTTCCACATCTTCACCCTCTGAAGAATGTGGTGCCTCCCATGACAGGGGTGTTGTAGGTGCTGCAGTAGAAGGCGGCACACACACATCAGGGGATGAAGATGTGGACGCCATTTCCACTGTAGCTCTTACCTGTGGGAATACAGGAGGCAGCACAGCAGCAAAGAAGAGCTGCAGGGTCTACAACACTGCAGCAACACCACAGTGAAGGGCACACAAGGTGGCAGTAATGGAGTCCTGCTTCTGCTCCAGGGACTCCGAAGACATTTTGTATTGCCCCCAGCCTGTTGGCCAACTTGCTGGTGCCACTTTGGCTGGGCATTTGCTTGTGCCTCTGCTTCATGATACCAGCAATGTCAGCTAGGGACTGCTGGAGGCCATGAAGCGGAGAGCAGCTGCCTTGTATGGAAGCCGGGATGTCCCCATTCAGCCTTAGGCTCCTCTGGACTGCCTCTAGGGTACCCGCCACAGTCTCTATCCCCACCCACACCATATCTGCCAGATCCCACTGGACTACTACTGTAGTTTTTTGGAATGTAAGTCCTGGGTCCTGGTACTCCAGGGCTCTAGTTGAGCTAGCAGGGGGTGCATGTTGGACTTTGGGTGGATCATCTGGAAACCCTGCAATGCTGTCTGGCCTCCCTGTGACCGCAAATGGTGTCTGGGTGGCATGCAGGATTTTTTGGAGGGTATCTGGATGTTTGATTTGCAGCTGGTCATCCGCATCATCGGAAATGTCCAGGACAGGCAGCTGGCCAGGAGGTATGATGTCATCCTCTGCAATGAAATGTAGGTAAGTCAATGTTGAGCTCTGCTAGATGTTGACATGAGCAATCAGGTTTACAATCAAGGTTTCCAAGGGAGCACTTTCAAAGCCTAATTTCCAAGGCCCTAACAGCACACTGCACAACTGGGGTGTCATTGTATTTGATTTTCCGGTGGCACAGTGTGCAGTCTCCTAATTTACAAGGCTTAAACACACCTACTTGTGTAACTTGTCATGGCCCTGTAATTGTGTACCCCTTTCACGCATTACACTGCATAAGGGGTGAGTTCTATGGATGTTGCTGTGTGTGTTCACCCGCAACACTCATGGAATCCAAAGGAAGGTGACATATTCCCAGATTTACGTATCTGGAAATGCGTCAGATTCCTTCCTAACTTCAGGGGAGAATTGACATTTAAGTCTCCATTGTTTCCTATTTCAATGTGTGCTACATTCTGCAGCACACATAGAAAGTGGAAGACGTCATTCAATGCTGTTCAAGTTCAGGAAAGTTTCCCTTTCAGCACATGATCTATCATCCCTTCAATGCAGGCACCCCCTACACCATGGTTCAAGAGTGACTGTGTTGGTGCTAGTAAGCAGTTAGTTCACCATCACTGAGGAAAGTACAGGTATGCAATGCATTTTGGTAACTACAACGCATCCCAGCACTTTCAAAATGATGCAGTACAGCAAGCTGGCTTGCAAGACCACGCTGCATCGTTTCCTCATACATGTTGCCCTGAGTTGAACAGTGATGTGTAGTACACCTGTTGGGCATTGATGCTCAATTTCCTAAGATTTACATTACAAATGGATTGTTCTCACAGGCACTGTGTGCCTGTTCTGAGGGGATGGGACCTGTCCTCACTTACCTTCTCCCCATAACATCGTGATATGAGTTGTTTATCTGCAGTGTGTCACACGTCATGGGACTCAGGCCCACGCATCCCTCCCCAGGTGTGGCACAAGTGTTGCACAGTCAGACCTAGCGGTGCATGTGTTTTTGTCGAGGTACCATGCAGTACACATGTCAATTCCCATCTTCCAGGTTTGCACAGACTCCCTGTTCAAACCAAATGTATTTTTGCTATGGGGGTCAGCACCTACCGTGCAGAACAGTAGCAGTGTCCCACCATGCCCACACATAATCATTAGTTTGTACACACATGGTATAGAGTTGTGCATTTCTTAGATCACCCACCCAATTCAGGTGCCTTCCATGACAACTGACACCTGTGAACACCCCCCTGCCCGCCATGTTAACTGAGTGCATTTTAGTTTCAATGTAGAGTACAATAGACGTCTCTTGCCATGTCCCTATATGTCTATATCTCCCATCCCCCACACCTGGCCCCCTTTCAGATGAGTTGTTTGTCCTGTGACACAGCCATTCCATTCTGAGGATTTACACCCTAGATTAGTGTGCTTAGACCCAAGTGAGACCAAGGCCCATATTTGTACCTTTTGAGGCAAAACTGTGCAAACGCAGTTTTGCATTAAAAAGTATAGGGCCGGCTTGTGTCATTCCAGAGCGCCAGTCGGGTGCCAAATTTATGGAATCCCGCAAGCCGGCACAAAGGGTGGGCTAAAATCTGGGAAATTTACATTAGCCAGGTGGGGGGGTATGTGGGAAGGGGATTTTGCCTCCAAAAATGATGCTAGGCTGGTTAGATGCCTTCAGCCAGCCGAGCATCATTTCCTGATGCAAAACCATCCAGACCACATGGCTCCTGTCTTATAAATGACGGGAGTTATGCCCACCACCCCAATGGCCAGCACAGGGGACAAGGGTCCCCTGGGCATGGCTATTGCACCCAGTGCCATATAGGGGGGCCCATTTCAGGGCCCCCAATGGCACTTAATTTTTTTTTTTAAATACTTACCTATACTTACCTATATTTACCTGGGATGGGGTCCCCCATCCTATGGTGTCCTTCTGGTGTGGTTGGGGGTGTTTATGGGGTTTATGGGGTTTGGGGTGGGCACCTGTGAGCTCCTTTCATGGTGTCTGACCATTAAAATGGGTCCACAGGTCCACTAACGTCTGCCCTGTCCCAGGCATTAAATAATGGTGCTAAGCAGGCTCCCCCCCCACCCGTGCACCATTTTTGCACCGGAGGATAAATAAGGCGCTAGGGGCTTAGAGTCATTTTTTGGACGGGAATGCCTACCTTGCAACTCATTGACGCGAGGTGGTTTCACGCATCCAAAAAATGACTTTAACTCCAATATCTTGACGCTAGACGGGTCTACAGTGAAAATTTAAATATGGATTTAAGTTTGTGCTGAATTAGCGTAAAAAAAATGGCACTAATTCAACGCAAACAAAGTAGAAATAAGGGTCCAAGTAGCTACATGGTGCAAGGATGCCTGCATTGTAGCTAGGCAGCAGTTTGTGCACCATCGCTGAGGAAAGTACGGGGATGCATTGATTTTCAGTGAATATGAGGCATCCCTGCACTTTCTACATGACACAGCATATGCAAGCTACACTGCGCATTTACTCGTACATGAGGCACAAAGGATCTTATTTACAATCCCCTTGTGCCATGATGCACCCCTTTTTCCCATACAGAAAGTGATGCAGTGGCGGTGCTGCAATTGAGGTAAACCTGGAAAGATGCTGCACTTCACATAATGAAGAATGTGAGGTGATGGTTCTGGCCTGGGATGTTCTAATTGTGGGAGGTCGTTGTGCACTACATATCTGTTGTTTACCTATAAGTGTGGCAGCACACTACCCTTTAGCCTGCAGACAGTGCATTTTAACTCTGGGACATGGCTGCCTCCCTCTTATCATTGCACATTTCTGTGCTTGCAATCATGCCAGCGCTTCTTATAGTCAATGACTGTCCTCTTCACATCTCCCACACTGTTGACTTTGTCCACTATGGACTGCCATATTGTCTCTTTCTTCCCTAATGGCAATTTGGAGGTGAAGAAGAGCTGTTGTTCGTGCTCCATCACCTCCACGATCAAGATGTTGTTCTTCTCCTCACTGAACCTGCACTTCCTCTTTCTCTTCTCCTTCTCCTGGGAGTCTTTCCCTTCTCCTGAGAGTCAGTCTAGCAGGTATTGGGGTTGTTGGTATTGTCCTTCGGTCTCTGGACTCCTGGCTTTTCCATTTCTGCTTCTGCAGTGTCTCCTGTTTGTTTTTTGTTGAAAAGTAGCATTTTGCGGCTGTTTTTCTGATGCTTTTATGTGAAAAAGTGACGCTAGGATGGCTAGTGTTAGATTACGTGCTGCTAATCAGGTTAACCCCACTTTTGCAGCACTAGTGAAAATATTTTTTTGCGATGTGGTGGACATGCAGGCACAATTTTTTGGCCACTGCCCCATTCCTAATGCCATGGTGCACCAATTCGTAAAGACGGCGCAAGCATGGCGTTAGGATTTATCATTGTATGGCGTTAAATATTTTGATGCACTGCTGCATCATTTTTTGTAAATGAGGCTCCATGTGTCCTCATTGACTTTTTAAAAACTGAAGCTAATTAACCACTACCACGGGCAATACAAATGAATTGCAGGCAACACATGCTGTAAAACAATTACCCATGAGCTAAAAAAAAACTCTGAGAATGCATAGTAAAAATGCTATTGGTGCCAATAAATTGAACAGTGCACAGTGTGACAGAAAATAAATGTGTATTTTTTCCTGTATTTCAGACTGCGAAATGCAGGTTTATCTCGATGAGAAATTAACTGTTATTTCTTACAGGATTCCAGGCATGTATTTATTCTGCAAGGAATTACTGTTATGCAGATGTTGTCCTTTAATCACGTTTTTGTTTTACCTTTTTACACCCTGTAGTCATACCCGTGTTATGTAATAAATATAAATACATTTCTACTGAATTCATACGTGTGGATTCTTTAGATTAATGTAAAATCTCGACAGTAGAGCAGTGAAGGGAGTGCTGTGAGCAGCCACAATCTAAGCGGCAGTTTTGCATTGAGCTGGGAGGTTCAAGCTGTGCAGAACTGTGAATCATTTGTAGCTACAGGCGGGATCAGTTTGAAGAGAGAATGGGTTACAGGGAGCTACAAGATATGTCTTTTGAGAAGGTGTGTTTCAAAAAGATAAGCTGTAGGTGGTGAAAAGCTGCATGTTCGTAAGTAGCTGTCTGGAAGTTGTGAAAAGCTGCAGGCGGCAAGGAGTGCATAAAGAGATCGTGGGATGCATAGCTGCAGTAGGTGGGGCTCAGGTGAGGAGCAGCACAGTGTTTATAAGTACCACCGCACATGGAAAATATACCACTGCCTTTAACTGAACATATACCTGGAACTGACTAGGGGAGGACCTGAGAAGGAATTCAGTCCTGCCTGTACGTATAAGCCCTCAAGCTTTAACAGGGGAATTTTTTATACTGAAGACTGTCTCATTGCTTTTCCACTCTACCACGGCAATTTTGTTTACACCGTCTCACACCTCTGTGAGCCATGCCTAATAAAAGAGCAGGTTTTCCTAAGACTGGCTCACAGAAAGACCTTTGTAAATCTGCAGGAAGATGCTATTCTACATGTCTTTGTTCAGTTCTACTCAGTGTTCCACTGCTGTACATTAGTATTACAAAGTGATGCACCTCATCAACTGTCCCCTTACACAATTGTGCATGAGTCACTGATGACACATTTGACAGTTTTACAGTTTATAGCTATTGGGATTCATCCATCCATATATATGTGTGTGTGTTTGTGTATATATATATATATATATATATATATATATATGGTAGCTATATTTAGGACCTACTTTCCATAGAAGAAGCATTTTTCAACTTGCCTATATCTTTGGCACATTTGATAAATCTTCACAAAATGTTCCAAAAAATGTTTTCCCTAGTACCTTGTTGTGCATGGTAAGTTTTGTTGTGATCCGTCAAGTGGGGGCAGAGAAAAAGGAGGGGGGGTCAAAAAAAGTGTGTTTCCCATGTTAATTCCCTTTAGACATGCCTTCAGGCTGAACTGCTTGACAGAATTACACCAAATTTGGCAGAAAGGTGGCCTTTGGTCAGCAGGTGAGTCTTTTTTTATTTGGTGTAAATCCATTCAGCAATTTAGGAGAAATTAAAGGAAATCCACATTTTTATATCTAGGGTTGCTACAAATTTGTAAATAGTGCAGATCTTGTGCAGAGATCTCATTGGCTGCTAACACTTCAAACAGAAAGTGTTGGAAGTCATTTTGAGACTCCGCTTCAGCTGAGTGTAAACATTTTTTTTTAAAAGAAAGGGGAGCAAGGTACCATCCCCTAGCCTTGGTCCAGGGGTCACCCAGGGACCCCACCACCCCCCAGGACTAAAAATATATATTTTTTAAATTGCTACAATTTGCAAATTTCATCTTGTTTTTTTTAAATGCAAAAACAAGTGCAGTCTCCTGCGCTTGCTTTTATTTTTGCCCATGGGTGGGCCAGGTCTCCGGGGCCTATTTATTTAAGGAGAGTGCTGCAATGGCCCCCTCCCTATGGCCTACTAAAAAGTATGTGGGTGTGCTGCACATCCACCCCTGGCCCCGGGGGCCACCACCACACGGGGGCAAAATACTTTAATTATAATAGGGGAGGTTCAGCAAACCCTCTGTGCCCGAGGGGCTGCACCTCCCCGGGGCCTAAAGATAATAGTACGCAAGGGCTGCACACACAACCTCACAACCTGGAGACCACCAACTCCCTAAGGCAAAATACTGTAATTATAATAGGACTGCCACATCCCAGGGGCTTAAAGTAAATAGTTTGCCTTGGGCTGTGTGGCCCCTGTGCTCCAGGGACCACCAGCTCCCTGGGGCAAAATACCTTAATAATCTTAAGGAGGCTACAGCAGACCCCACCTGTCCCCTGGGGTTAAAGTAAATAGTATGCAGACGGGCCGTGCAGCCCCCATGCCCTGGGGACCACTACCTCCCTGGGGCAAAATACTTTAATTATAATAGGGTAAGTCCATCAGACCGCCCTGTGCCCCAGGGACCATCAACTCCCCAGGGCTCCTAAATGAAATAAATGAAATAAGGAGGGGTCTGTTGCAGACCCCTGGCCCCTGTGGACCACCACCTCCCCAGGACAAATATTAAACACTGGAGGAGGCTGTGTGGCCCCCCTTGTGAAGACATAGATGGGCCTGTGGACCACCACCCCCGAGGGCTGGCTCCTACTACCTCCCCAGGTGCCCACCCTCAGGAGGTAGCTGTTTGCTTTTGCTTGGTGGGAGCTGATAGCTCCCACTTGCTGAAAGTGGAAATTTAATCTGTTTCCCTGGACGCAAATATGCTTGTAGAGAAAGAGATAAAAAAAATAGCTCCCGCAAGCAGAAAGCTCCTATTTAAAGTACCTCCCTGCTTGAAGGAGCAATGCCAACTCCTGCAAGAGTGAGTGTTGTTTGCATTCCCACTGTGAAAAGTTATCTGTGATCCTTGATGGAGGTGTTGTATCCTTGCTTTTTTCAAGTGGAATATTTCATGTTGTGACTATCACGAGTGGGTTCTTTCTTATCATCTGCTGCTGAGACCATGGATTGTGTTATCCCTTTTAAAAATTGCAAGTATGTAAAATGCCATAGAAGTCCTGGCCTTTGGCCCCACGCCATATGCATTAGTGATATACAATGTTTCCCCCCATTTTCCTAGGAAGAGAGACAGCTTACTAGAAGGACCCCCAAGCATGTTCTAAGTGATTTTGGAGACGTGTTCTTGATGTACATGAATATGATCACATCTCCACCAAACAAAGAAGTAGTTCATCAGTGGCGTAGGGTAGGCTTCAGGGCTTGGCCACAAGTCCGGCCCTGCGGTAAACCTCCGTTGCGCACGATCAAAGGGCATGCATGGTGCTGGATTGGGAGGCTGTAGGAGGTAGGCTGCAGGATCTGGCTAACTCTGCAGCACACAGCTATAGGCACAGGGTTTACTTGAAAACCCCAAAATTACAGAAACGTTATACAGACGTGTGATGGGAGCACACTACCTCACATCACAACACAGTTCACCTCTTTGTATTGTGGTAAATGCAGTTCAAAGTTTGTGCTTACTTGAAATATTACCTCTAGTTTTTCACCATAGTTGGTGCAGATAGTGCTGTACATCTCTAGACACGTGTGTTTCTGAATTTTATTCTTCATCACTAGAGATCAAAAACAAATTTCATCAGGGATTTCTGAGAATGCTGCCACAGGTACATTATAGGTGGGCTCTGAATTTACTCGCAGAAAACCATAGAAGTTTAGCAGTTATTGTTACGGTTCTCTCAATTAACTATAACTTGCACCTTCTCTCAGCAGCTGCATGTGGGCACCAATATTGAGGGGGCAAAAAAGCCACTCTTGGCATACCACAAAAGTTTAAATTCATTATCTAGGTAAGAACTGCAAAAAATAATGGCTAACATGTTTGAGCATGATGCCTTCCACTTGGCCTATAAATATGTCTATGCATCATCAAGTACATATGTGGAGTAAAACATAGTAAAACTTTGATTACTCTTGGAAATTCACCTTTCTGATATTCTTGTCCTTGATATTCTTATCACACAATAGTTTTGCTAAACAACATTTTACCTTCAATATTTTGGTCAATTACAAGCAAAAATCTATAGACATTTTCCACCTATTAAAGGACATACTCACAGAAGGAATCAACAATGGTATGGTAAAGTATTCAGAAGAATGTTATGCAAAGGTGTCCAATAAAACCAGTACAATATTTGTTAATTAAATCCATGCAAATCTGCTAAATCCACAAACTTCCCCAATTGTTTGGAGAATGGATTCAATCTTTGAAAAACGAACACAGTTTGTAGATTACCATTTACAAAATATTCTCCCCATTTACCTTCAAGGTTACTGCTAATTTGTTTTATACAATGGAAGAAACAGTTTGAACAAGGATTGATAATCTTTATTTGTGAATTCTAGAACTGATATTTCCATATCCCTCATGAAGAGGCAGTGAAAGTAGTGTAAGATTTTCTACTAAAAAAGCTGTTCGCGTTTGATGAAAGAACAATATTTCATCTGAAACGGATCCATGTAATTCTGTATCATAGTTATTTTAGTTATAAAAAAGAATACTATTTACAATACTCCAAGCAGCAATAGACAGTAAGGCCCTCATTCTGACCCTGGCGGTGTCTCACCGCCAGGGCAGAGGGCAGAGGAAGCACCGCCAACAGGCTGGCGGTGCTTCCGGGGCATTCTGACCACGGCGGTACAGCCGCGGTCAGAAAAGGGGAACCAGTGGTTTCCCGCCGGTTTTCCCCTGCCCCAGGGAATCCTCCATCGCGGCGCTGCATGCAGCGCCGCCATGGGGATTCCGACCCCCTTCCCGCCAGCCTGGTTCTGGCGGTTTTCACCGCCAGAACCAGGCTGGCGGGAACGGGTGTCTTGGGGACCCTGGGGGCCCCTGCAGTGCCCATGCCACTGGCATGGGCACTGCAGGGGCCCCCTAACAGGGCCCCAACAAGATTTTCAGTGTCTGCATAGCAGACACTGAAAATCGCGACGGGTGCAACTGCACCCGTCGCACCCCAGCAAATCCGCCGGCTCCATTCGGAGCCGGCTTCATCTTTGCTGGGGCTTTCCCGCTGGTCATTTGACCTTTTGAAGATCGCCCGCCGGCCCAGCGGGAAAGTCAAAATGCTCCCCGCGGTCATTTGACCGCGGGCGGTGTTTGGGCGGTTTCCGCCCGGCGGGCGGTGCCCGCCGCCCGCCGGGGTCGGAATGACCCCCTAAATCTGTTAATTTGTTGACAAAAAGCAACGTACACATGATCAAATTCAAAGTAATATAAAAGCATAAAATTAGGAACAAATATTTTTAGCATGTTGGAAATTTATAGACAAAATTATTTCATGGGGAGGAACTTGACATGAATTGAAAACTAAAAGAGGTGCTCTTTGCTATAGTTAGGTAACCTACATTTGAACATTTTGAATATTGTGATGGATATTCAGGAGGAAAATTTTCAAGCAGAGGAAAAGTAAACATATAATAATACTTTGATGCTCACAAAAACTTTGCAGTCAAGAGCTTTGATCAAGGCATTCCCAACTAATCACCCAGTGAAACACATGAGGGACAGTTTGATTGAAACATGTCCAGATTAAGGGGGTCATTACAACATTGGTGGTAAAAGCCGCTTACCGCCGTGCAGAAGACCGCCAACACACCGCCGTGGCCGCGGAATTCCGCTACGGTCATTATGACCCAAAGCCCGGAATCTGCCAAAATCTAGACACCCACACAAGTCCTCCACACCAAAGGTCAGTGATAAACTGGCAATAACAAATCCTCCACCGTCACGCCAACAGGAATACGCCAACACTATCATGACCCACAAATCCACGCGGCTGTCATTCAACCGTGGTATTCCATTGGCGGTACACACCGCAGCGCTCAAAATACACACACACTTACAAAACACATCCACATTGGACAATTCTAAATACACGCACCTGATACACATACAAACACCACTCCCACACACCCAATACAATATAAAACACACAGCCACATTACCCACAAACCCTTACTACCAAAAATTTTTAAGACGGCCAGAGAGAGACACCACCATCTACAAACGAGCATCCACAGGCACTCAACACCATCACTCACATAACATCCACACAGCACTAATTGTTACCCCACACATCACAACACACACCACCCCATACATCACCCACACCACCCCATGGCACGGCAAAGACACCCCAGTTTCTCTGAGGAGGAACTCAGGGTCATGGTGGAGGAAATCATCCGGGTAGAGCCACAGCTATTTAGATCACAGGTGCAGCACACCTCCATAGCTAGGAAGATGGAGCTATGGTGAAGAAACGTGGACAGGGTCATCGCTGTGGGACAGCACCCAAGAAATAGGGATGACATCAGGAAGAGGTGGAATGACCTATGGGGGAAGGTGCGTTCCGTGGTCTCAAGACACCACATTGCGGTACAAATGACTGGTGGCGGACCCCCACCTCCTCCCCCAAAACTAACAACATGGGAGGAGCAGGTCTTGGCTATTCTGCATCCTGAGGGCCTCGTAGAATTAGCAGGAGGAATGGACTCTGATAAGTCAAATCTTTACTATTACATCCCCCACCCTACCTGCATGCCATCACATACCCCCACCCTCGCCCTCACCCGCATCACTCCTACTCCTCACACATGTCACAATGTCACAAACCACCCATCCCAACACCAAGCCCTGCATGTAACACCAAAGCATGGACACCCATCACCAAAGCATGGCCACTGCACGTACCCATACACCCCCCCTAACCCATCATCACACAAGGTCCTACACAGGAATGCAAGCACTGGAGTACACGGTCACCCACCCATGGCACACCATGGCACACACAGATGCAATAATCATGCCTTTACACCCCTGCAGGACCCCTACCCAACGTCACCAGACAGGAAGGTCCAGACATGTCCACTCCACCCACAGAAGAGGCCCACATTGATGACAGCACATCTGTCCAACTGGATCTAGACGACCAGCCCGGCCCATCTGGGACCTCGGGACAGTCGGTTCCCCTCACACTGGCACAGACCATTACAGAGCTTCCCTCCTCTGGAAACACCAGCACAGCACCCACCCAGCGGGCCCATACCTCTGTCCCCAGGACACGTCAAGCAGCAGTGTGTCCACCACTACAGGGAACCCAGGCTAACCCACCACCCCAACAACACCAGGGACCTAGGGCAGTGGCAGTGGGCACACCGTTCAGGGGATAGAGGCCCAGGAACACAGGGGAACTAGGAGGGCTGCTGTGCAACAGTGGGAGGACAGGCCCAGGGAACCCACTCTCCACGAGGCCCTCTCCAACATCATGGGAGCCTACCACCATTTCCAGAACACGATGGCAACGGTACTGGCCAAGTTTCAGGAGACCCAGCGGCTGCAGGAGGAACAGTATTTGTGCTTCAGGAAGGAACTTAAATCCATCAACACCACCCTGGCACCATTGTAGGGATGCGGAAGGATCTCCTCAACACCAGGAGGGACACTGTGGCACAACAATGGGCCCCTGACACTAGCCTGGACGATGAACTGCCCACCACCTCCACCGGCGCTAGTGGACAGGAGGCACCGCCAAAGGGCCACCACACCAGCACACCACCCCCTGCAGATGGCGAACCACCCCACAAACGGTCCCTGAGATCCAGGACAAAGACAGAGAACGATGCCAAGACCCCCACCAAGAAATAAGACCACCCTGATTTTCATCCATTTGTCCCAACTTGCCACCCTGTCCATACCTAAACTGCTCTAGCTCCACTTCCTCTGCCCCTTTGGACAATGCACCTGTGAGACTAATAGACTGGGCATTCCTCCACCATCACCCCAGCCCATTTTACAACCCCCTCCAACATTGAGCACTTAAATAAACTCCCTTAAAGCACAAAACAATCTGGAGTCTGTCTGTGATTTTGAAATAGTGTATTAGCAATTACAGCACCAAAATGCTCTTTCAAATGTGATGTCAACATACCTATGCCACACAGCTCTAGTCCATGATGAAACAAAGCAGATGTCACACAGTGGGACCCACATCTGTGAAATCGTAAGGGAAAGTGTCAACTCAGTGACCATACACTGGGTGAAAATGACAGACAGTAGAGAGGTAGTAGATTTTAATTAGATGTAGCAGGCAGGTTTGTCTTCTTACCTGTGTCTCACTGAAAGTATTGCAGGATCACCGTGTTCCTGTTGTCGATGTCCTCTTCTTCTGCTTCCTCATCTTCACTGTCAACAGGCTCCACAGCTGCGACAACACCTCTATCTGGACCATCCTCCTGCAGAAAAGGCACCTGTCGTCGCAAAGCCAAGTTGTGAAGCATACAGCAGGTCACGATGATCTGGCACACCTTCTTTGGTGAGTAGAATAGGGAACCACCTGTCATATGGAGGCACCGGAACCTGGCCTTCAAGAGGTCTGTACACCGGAGGATGCCGCCATCTCCTCACATGCCCCAGCGGACGGTGCCTATGGTGGAGTACAGAGAGCACAGAGTCAACCAACTCTGAGGTACGTAAACACAGTTTACTCTGAACATATTCATAAATAGAAATTTGCCTGTATGAGTGGTTAGGAAAGGCCTAGATATGTGTGACCCAGTCAAAAATAAAGCCATGTGGGCCCCTGAAATGGCGTCTGCCTGACCTGTAAGGTGGGACAAGGGGATATGAGGTAACTGTGCTGGCGTTGTACACCGTCGCGGTAGGAGGTCGAAGACCACGGCACAATTCTGCATTGGTTAACATTTCACCCTATGGGTCCCAGGAGCCAATGACGATGTACGCTGGCGGTGACGGTACGCACCGCTGCGGACATGACCGCCATTTTCTCTCTGTTCAATCACTCGATACCTGATCTTCGACAGGAGAGGACCTACACTGCAAGTGTTGCTGTGACCTCAGTCTGGAAGAGACAATGGCTCGTGTGTCTGGGGAAAGGGCCCCTGCTTTCCGCATGGAGGAGTTGGAGAGGCTCATGGATGGGGTCCTCTCCCAGTACACGCTACTCTACAGTCCTCCAGACAAACAGGTAAGTACACTGTGAGCATGCAGTACGGGCAATGCCTGTGTGGAGTGGGGTGGATAAAAGATGGGGGGGGGTGAGAATGAGGCGTGCATGAAACAACGGTGAGTGCATGTGCGTCATGGCAAGGGTAGGGATGTGGGGCAATAACTGTGACAGTGCAGTTGGTTATTACTTCTCTTTTCCCCTGTACAATTCCTGAGGGTCAGCGCCCACCAGAAGAAGGACATCTGGCGTGCCATCGCCAAGGAAGTCCAGAGCACCCACTGCCGGAAAAGATGGGAGGACATTTGCCGCTGGAGCAAGAAGATGGCGGAGGCCCAAAGTGGGAGGGGTACCCGTCACACCATGACCCCCCTGATGTTCAGGAGCCTGGCGGTGGCGTATCCGAACTTCGATGGGCGCTTGAGGGCATCGCAGCAGTCACAAGGGGGTGAGTACACCCTCATTCTGCTGATCCAGCGCACAGTTTAGGTGTCTGGGTGGGGGAGGTGGGCTGTAGGTTCCCCTAGGCCAGGGCGAGTTTGCTAGGCAAGGTCCCTTCTTCAGGCAGGCCCTGTGGCACCCCACCCCACCTGTGTACAGTGCCAACTACACCTAGTCAGGCTCCTGTGACATCCATGTGTGCAGAAATCGGCCATAGCCTTGTAAGCCATGTCCCTGGGATTGAATAGTGGACCCCAAGTGCGCGGCGTAGTGCAGAGGGCGTCTGCATCTGTCGTGTCCGCCAACGGTAGCATATTGCATGAACTGAACATGTCTTTCTTCTGTCTTCCCCCCCATTTTGTGGTCTCCCTGTACTTGTGTGCATTAGCATCAGCTGGCGGAGGAGCAGTGGCACCGGAGCAGGAGGGAGCAGCATCCCACTTGGCCCTGGAGGGTGACACTATGAACTCCGAATTCACCAGTGGGACGGAGTGCGAGGGGAGCTCCAGAGCGGGGATAGGAGCTGACACTAGCGAGACGGACTTCTCCTCTGATGGGAGCTCCCTTGCGGTGGCGGCCCCATCTGTGCCCCCCGCATCTACAGGTACAGCCGCCACCCCCCCTACCAGCACCGCCCTCCCAGCAGCCCCTCAGCCTTTGCCCCGTGCCCGCTCACCCAGGAGGGTGGGCATTACCTTCGCCCCAGGCACCTCAGCCCCTGCCCCTGTCACCCCTGGTGCCCTCAGTGAGGAGGCCATTGACCTCCTCAGGTCCCTCACTGTTGGGCAGTCTACCATTTTTAATGCCATCCAGGGTGTAGAGAGGCAGTTGCAACAGACGAATGCATAGCTGGAGGGCATTAATTCTGGTCAGGCAGCCCTTCAGCAAGCTTTTCAGACTCTGGCCTCAGCACTGATGGCAGCCATTGTCCCTGTTTCTAGCCTCCCCCCTCCAACTTCCTCCACCCAGACCCACACCCCTGTACCTCAGCCTATCCCAAGCACACCATCAGACCAGCATGCACACACCTCAACACACAAGGTAAGCTCTGGCAAACATAAGCACCACACATCCCACAGGCACTCACGCAAGCATCACACACATGCAGACACACCAACATCCACTGCCTCCACTGTGTCCCCCTCCTCCTCGTCTCCCTCCTCCCTCCCTGTCTCGTCTCCACTAACACCTGCATGCACTACATCCTCAGCCACTACGTCCATCACAAGCACACCCACCACCACACCCCGCACACGTGCAGTCACCACCCCCACTACCATTCACACATCCCCTGTGTCCTCTCCCAGTGTGTCTGTGAGGCCACCTCCCAAGGTGCACAAATGCAGCCACACACCCACCCAACAGCCATCCACCTCACGACAGCCTCCAGCCCATGCACCTTCACCCAAACTCAGCAACCATACACCTCCTACAACCACAACCTCTTCCTCCACTCCCAAGCCCCCTCAAACTACCCCTCCCAGTGTTCCTAAGAAACTTTTCCTGGCCAGCCTTGACCTCTTTCCCTCATCTCCCCCACCCCGTCAGTCTCCTAGGGCCCGACTCTCCAGGTCCCAACCTAGCATTTCAGACACAACATTGGCGGGCCCAGTGGTGCCAGTAGTCACCAGATTATGGAGTGCAGCAGGGCAGCCAGTGTGGCAAGGAGCCACAGCACGGACGGTCCCCCACATGTCAAGCATCAAAAGTTGGCCAGTGCCCGGCGGGAGAGGGGAAAGAAGCCAGCCACCAAAGCCGCTCCCAGGGGTCCAGTTGGGAGTGTGGAGACAGCTGCGAGACCATCCAAGGTGGGAAAGGGGCACAGTAAAACCGGCAAGTCAGGGAAGATCAGCACGGCGGACAAGACAGCCAGCAGCCACACTGCCCAGGAAGCGACCGCCAGCAGCCACACTGCCCAGGAGAAGACCGGCAGCAGCAGCCCCGCTGCCCAGGAAGTGACCGCCAGCAGCCACACTGCCCAGGAGAAGATCGCCAGCAGCAGACCCGCTGCCCAGGAAGCGACCGCCTGCAGCCACACTGCCACAGACAGGACCACCAGCAGCAGCCCCGCTGCCCAGGAAGCGACCGCCAGCAGCCCCGCTGCCACAGACAGGACCGCCAGCAGCTGAACCGCTGCCCAGGACACCGCCGCCAGCAGCCCCGCAGGCCAGGACAAGACCGCCAGCAGCTGAACCGCTGCCAAGGACACCGCCGCCCCGCAGGCCAACACAAGACCGCCAGCAGCTGAACCGCTGCCCAGGACACCGCCGCGAGCAGCCCCGCAGGCCAAGACAAGACCACCAGCAGCTGAACTGCTGCCCAGGACACCGCCGCCAGCAGCCCCGCAGGCCAGTACAAGACCGCCAGCAGCTGTACCGTTGCCCAGGACACCGCCGCCAGCAGCCACACTGCCACACTGCCACAGACAAGACCGCCAGCAGCTGAATCGCTGCCCAGGACAACGCCGCCAGCAGCCCCGCAGGCCAGTGAGTGCCAATGATTCCGACGCAACTGAGTCCGCCACGGGCAGGATGAAGCACTCTGGGAACAAGGCCCCCTCCAGAACCAGTGGAGTATCCCATCCACTACCTCTCTGTCCTTGGCAGGATGAAGCACTCTGGGCACAAGGCCCCCTCCATAACCAGTGGGGACTGTCATCCACCTGAGAGACTGTGGCTTTGCACTCCCCAGTATTGAACAGTGGGCAAACCACCCACTGTAGAGACTTGAGAGACTGTGGCTTTGCACTCCCCAGGATTGAACAGTGGGCAAACCACCCACTGTAGAGACTTGCGAGACTGTGGATTTGTACTCTCAAGGATTGAACAGTGGGCAAACCACCCACTGTAGAGACTTGAGAGACTGTAGCTTTGCACTCCCCAGGATACAACAATGGGCATGGAGCCCCCTTGTGGAGCTGGCGTCGTGCACTCATCCGGCTGAGATGCCCCCCTTCCCTTCCCCCTGAGGTGCCTGTTTTATTTCTATCTGATGCCCCTGCAGTGTTCTCGCCATTTTGATCGGGTATTGAGTGTGGGCCTCGCCCATGCCTTTTGGGCCCTGTGATCCACGGACTATGATGGTGGAATCCCTTGGACTTGTGTTCTTGGGGTATATAATTGTATATACTAGAAATGTATGTATTTGTAAATATTTTTGATGCATGTAATTGAATATATCACAATTATTCGACTCATTTCCATTTGTCCTTGCATTCTTCCAAGGGGGGTTAGGGGGTGTAACTGTTATGTATCAATATGTATTGGTGTGTGTGTTGTAGTGGGTGAGGGTGGGGGTGTTGCGTGTGTGTGTCACTCTCTTTTCCCACTCCCTCCCCTGTGTCGTAGGTGCAGTACTCACCGTTGTCTTCGCCGCCGGCGTTCGTGCTCCTGGTAGAGGAGCAGGAAGATAAAGGCTGGCAGTATCTGCAGTTTCGGTTCCATGGCGTCCTAGTTCCGCGTGGGGTGTGTAGAGGTGAGCGTTTTCCCTTCGAAGCCCTGTTTCCGCCGTGTTTTTGTTCACGGTGAATCCGCCCCGGAAAAGGTGGCGGATTGGTGGGCTGTAATAGTGTGGGCGGTACATTGTCCTCTGCCTGTCTGTTGGCGGTTACCCCTGCGGTGTTTGTTTGTACCGCCGTGGCAGTCGGAGTGTTAAAGTGGCTGTCTATGTTGGCGGTTTCCGCCACGGTCGTAATTCCATTTTTTTACCGCCGGCCTGTTTGTGGATTTACCACTGCTTTAACACCGACTGCCAAGGTTTTAATGACCACCTAAATGTCTTGACTGTTTAAAATGAGAATATACTCAAGAAAATCACAACAGAAACCTAATGAGAACCTATATATTGTGAATTTGCCCTGATATCATCAACAAAAAAGAAACCAGAAAATCAAAGGAAATTGAAGATTAGTCATGACATATGCGATAAAAATTGGAATATTTTTCAAAGCTGTGCAAGGAAAATTTGTAGTAAATGACAGGAAAACATTAATACAAACTATAGCAACTAGAGTGAAACAAAGAATACAAATCATGCACGAAAGGCCATTAGTAACCTTAATCTTCCTATACTAGAGATATAGTAATTGCTGAATAGCTACACATCATCAAAGTGGTAAGACACATGCAACATGAATGTTAATTTATTTACTAAAAGTGGCCTTGTGAGAAAAAGTATGGCTGGCAACCTTCATGTAAATTGAAAATACAATAACTGAACATACGTTCATTATTTCCGTGGGTGACATAAAAATCAAAATGGACTAATCATTTCTAGGAAAGCGAACATAACATTTCTCAGGTGAGATTCTACGTGTGTGAGCTATGCGGATCACACACATTGGAGGTAATTTTATGAATTTGAGCTTACATATAGATGATATACTGCATTTTTTTAAAGAAATGAGTATCCCTTAGATCTGAAAGAAAACACAGATTTCAGTTTCAGATATATGCTTTCTT
Organism: Pleurodeles waltl; assembly: GCF_031143425.1. Classification (NCBI taxonomy): domain Eukaryota; kingdom Metazoa; phylum Chordata; class Amphibia; order Caudata; family Salamandridae; genus Pleurodeles; species Pleurodeles waltl. The sequence continues at coordinate 1,036,745,981 of NC_090445.1, forward strand.
GGATACATTTAGAATTACTTGAGGGCAGTTTGAAGGAAATATTTACTTTAAAAAAGAGGATAGCGTCCTTAATTTTTTGTAATGATGTGCAGAATTTCTGAAGTGAAATGAGAGATCACATACCTATAATGTGGTCTAAACTTTGCAACTGAGAAACCAGAAAAGTAGTTGTAGTTCAAAGAAAGAGAACCCATGAAGGTTTTTGTTGAAAGAATGCAATGCTAAGCAAGAATACACTTTTCTTGTCAATGATGTATTGCAATAGTAGAAGTAAAAGGAAACAAGATAAACTGCCTACTGACTAAGGGCCTGATTTGGACCTTGGCGGATGGGATAATTCGTCACAAACGTGACAGATATCCCACCCACCGTATTACACGTTCCATTATATCCTATGGAACTTGTAAAACAGTGGGCGCGATATCTGTTGCATTTGTGATGAATTATCCTGTCCGACAAGGTCGTAATCAGGCCCAAAATGTCCAAATTAAAATTTTATTTATTTCTGATTCCAGAATTAGGATATAATTTTGCACAATTATATCTGCTAAACTTTGAGTATTAAATTGTGTGCTAGCAAGTATGTTGATAAAAGATAAACTCCAAGCTCCTGGAAGCAGGCCAAAATTCTGCTCTTGCTGAAGAAACCTTTGGCGGATCAAGGGGCACAGTCTAGTTACAGACCTATATCCCTGCTCCCTGCATTATCTAAGATACTGGAGAAGCATGTGAATCATCAGCTCTCTACATATCTGAAATCCAATAACCTGCTCCATCCTAGTCAGTCAGGGTTCAGACCCACTTTAGCACAGAGATTGCACTTTTGGAGGTTAGCAAATTCATCAAAGCACTTTAGATCATCAGCCTTTGATACGGTCCTGCACTCTAGACTCTTGGGGTGACTGCAATCAACAGGAATAGTTGTTCAAGCCCTGAACTGGCTCTCTTCCTTTTTGGATGGAAGAAGTCAATAGGTATGGATTCCTCTCTGTCCTCTGAGCCTCATGAGTGTCAGTGAAAGTGCCCAAGGCTGTGTTTTGAGCCCTATATTATTTAGGGGGTCATTCTGACGGAAGCCGCCCGCCTGACGGGAACCGCCAGAAGACCGTACCGCGGTCAAATGACCGCAGCGGTCATTCTGACTTTCCCGCTGGGCCGGCGGGCGACTGCCAGAAGGCTGCCCGCCGGCCCAGCGGGAAAGCCCCTTCAACAATGAAGCCGGCTCCGAATGGAGCCGGCGGAGTTGAAGGGGTGCGACGGGTGCAGTGGCACCCGTCGCGATTTTCAGTGTCTGCTTTGCAGACACTGAAAATCTTTATGGGGCCCTGTTAGGGGGCCCCGGCAGTGCCCATGCCAGTGGCATGGGCACTGCAGGAGCCCCCAGGGGCCCCACGACACCCGTTCCCGCCATCCTGTTTCTGGCGGTGAAAACCGCCAGAAACAGGATGGCGGGAAGGGGGTCGGAATCCCCATGGCGGCGCTGCTTGCAGCGCCGCCGTGGAGGATTCCCTGGGGCAGGGGAAAACCGGCGGGAAACCGCCGGTTTCCCTTTTCTGACCGCGGCTTTACCGCTGCGGTCAGAATGGCCCCTGAAGCACCGCCAGCCTGTTGGCGGTGCTTCCGCGGCACTCTGCCCTGGCGGTTTTCAACCGCCAGGGTCAGAATGACCGCCTTAGTGTATATCTCACACCGCTTGCTCTATTAGCGGAGGCCATGGTGCTAAAGTCACATCTTACACTGATGATACTCAGCTGTTGGTCTCATTAACAAGGGAGTGGAGTTTCCAGGGAGTCTGATTAAAACTTGCCTGATAGCAGTTTTTCACTGGATGGCTATACACCAACTTAAATGCAATGAAGAAAAACAGCGGGCCCCATTACGAGTTTTGTGGTCTTCAGGGAAGACCGCCGCAGTGGCGACCTTCAAAAGACCACCATGTTGGCGGCAATCCGACCACTATATTAAGAGTCACGCTGTGAAGTCTGCCAAAAAATAGCAAAATTCCTGAAACTGCCAAGACAGTGGAGGACGGAAAAGAGGCGGTCCCACCACCAGCACTGCCAGCCCCCAAAAAATCCACCCATCAGATTACGAGCCACAGATCACAACAGCGGTTCTTCTGTGGTAGAAAACCATTGGCAGTGCATACCGCGGCGGTCTCATCTCACTTCTGTCAGAACACCACACCACATTGAGTAGTTTGAATACCCTACACTTGATACACACCCACACACCTCCCACAACTACTCACTGCACTATATAACACACCCCAACACAACCCACAATCTTTTGCAATCAAAACGCCTTACATACCCACAGACAACCAACATTCCAGAGAGTACAACAGAGCAAGAATAGGCACCCATTCACACTTGACTACGTACACATCACATCCCTGCACAACACACCAAACACACATTAGTACCACACACAATCCACAATACCTTTCACACTCACATCACATCACCTACACCTCACAATTTTCCTAACTCTGCACCCATTCACTTAGAAGACAACCACACTGTCTTCACAACCACTACCATGTCACCACAAAAACACCCATGTTTTACTGATGAGGAGTTGAGGGTCATGGTGGATGAAATTGTAAGGGTAGAGCCACACCTGTTCGGAGCACAGGTCCAACAAACATCTATTTCCAGGAAAATGTAGTTGTGGCAAAGGATAGTCAACAGGGTCAATTCTGTAGTCAGTTATCCACGTGCAATGGAGGACATCAGGAAGAGATGGAACGATCTCTGGGGGAAGGTCCGTTCTATGGCATCCAGGCACCAGTTAGCGGTACTGAAGACTCGCTGTGAGCCCCCACCATGTCCCCCTATGTTAACATCTTGGAAGGAGAAGGTCTTGAACATGCTGCATCCTGAGGGCCTGACAGGAATACCTGGGGGAGTGGAGTCTGGTAAGTACCAAGAACATTCATGACACACAATTGTCTTGTCCTGCATGCTCCCTCACCACCAATACCCACCCAATTTACACTCCATCCACTACAACTCTCTTCTAATCACCTAATACCTCTCCTTGGCACATGCAGTCCATCAAGATATGGTCAATGTCCATTTAAACTCATATACTGTTTTCCAACAATGACCCACATGTGCATTCTACAGCTCTTATTTGTGCCAGCTTTCATGCACTTCACTAGTTAACAGAGGTGAACAGCCTTGTCAATTATTTGACAAATCAGATGCCATCAGCTGTGCAATCACTACCAACATGGTCTACCAGCATAAAACATTGTGTAAGGAATTGAAGTTGCAAAGTTTCATGTTGTATCCAACTTACATAGTGCATCAGCTGTCAACGTCATTGTTGGGGATCATGTCAAGGCACTGTCTGCATCACACAAAATTGCTACAATACCCCCATTGTAACATGAACTCTGTGTTCCACTTCCTCCACAGGTAACCTTGACATTGTCCTAAGGGAGAGGATACCAGAGACTGCCACTACACCCCTGGATGAAGGCTCCAGTGAAGGCAACACCCCTGGAAGTCTGGACACTGACAAAGAACCTGGCCCATCTGGAACACTTGGTCAGTCAACAACTGTCAGCCTCATCCTGCCTACATCAACTTCTCCCAGTCCTGTTGCATCCACATCACAGGCAACTATTTGCCCCCAACCTGTGTCCCAAGGATTGTTTCGTCCATTGTGTGCCCCACAGTACAGGTACCTGAGTCTCACCTTGCCACACCTGACAATGATGGACCTGCCACCACTGGGAGTGGGCACACTGTTCCAGGAGCACAGGTACGTGGGGGCAGGATGTGTGGGAGGGATGCTGTGGCCCAGAGGATGGGGTATCAAAGGGACACTACTGACCAGGAAACCAGTCTTGGGAGCCTACCAAAGTTCCCAAGGCATGATGGGCCAAGTTATCACCACGTTGTGGCAAATCCAATAGCTGCAGAGGGACAACCACCAGGGAGTTATGCAGCAGTGGCAAGCACAAAATGCCCACTTGGCTTCCATTGCAGGGGTGCTGAGAGACTTGAATACCACACTGAGTAGGTCTTGTACCCAACATATGGCCCCTTCCACTAGCAATGATACATCAGGCCCTTCTACATCTGCAGCTGCTAGTGGAATGGAGGCCCTACCAGGGGAAGGATATGCCGCAGACACCCTACCCTCTGTAGCTGAAGAACCCCTCCGCAAATGTGGACGTCGACCCAGAAATCCACCAGGAACAGATGCCAAGACCAAACCCCCTGCCAGAAAGTAAACCTCTCCTGAATTGTTTTCCTTGCGTGCCACAGATACACCTTGTTGACTGTTCTGCAACCATTTTCCATTTTCCTATTGTGCAAGGGCACTGCACCTGTGTTCCCAAATGGTGTAGCAGCTACCCTGATGATTTTATCCACCATGCCTGAGCCTATCACAATTTTGTTTAGTTTTTTTAACGTTCATAGTCACAAATGTGTTTTTTTTCTCCACACTAAATTAGACTTAAACACAGGTCCTGTGTATGTCTCATTTACTAACCATGTACATTAGTTATGCACTACACGATAAAGAAGTTAGGGTCATGTCACTCTACCAAGAAGGTAGGAGGCACACAGATTAGTTCTTTATATCACTAGGCAAAGCCATATCACATACCCATACCATAGCTTCCACGTATAGGTATCCCATGGTACAAACAGAGATCAGTACTGATCTACCCATACCTGGAAACTTTCACTAACATTGGTCACATAGTTATAGGCTTGTCACTCACCTATGTCAGTCCACAGTGACATTCACATTGATCTGCAAAGTAGGAACACACTGACAGCTAGATTCAAGGTAGACTACATAAAATTGTTACCATTGTGCAGGGAGAGGCTATTGTTTTACATTTACACATGAGCCAGGCACATATTCAGACACAAATGACAACCTCATGCACCCTACAGGTGACCTTGACAGGAAAACACTTTTCCACTTCAGTGTCCTGACAGTCTAACAATGTCAGTCACATTCCACATGATCAAGACTCATAGCACCTGGCATAAGCCATGTCCACATCTCATGTCTGTCTGCAATTCCCATCTGCTTCTGACACTGTCTGTCATCTGCCAAGATTAATTAGCCAAACAGGATCTAAGTAAATCTGTGTTTGTAAAAGAAGAAGGATGGGACATAGCAGAATACACTTCACAGTTCAGGGAAGTCATGTCCAGAAGTGTAACTTTGCATCTGCTATAACAATGCATGATACTGAAGACCACTCTGTTCTATACACAATACAATTTACAGTTTGAATGCATAACTCACCCATAGGTATTGGAGCTATCTACAACCCCACAGATGATGCAAGAAAGGAGGTGCCATGCTACCCATCTACTTCAGGTTGCCAATGTGACCCAAAACATTGCGTCTACTTCACATATCGTTTAGTCAGTTGAAGTTCTGATTGATGATATCTGTCCTAGAGTCTCCTGCTTCATCTTCCTCTGGCTCTTCATCACTTGGCAAATTTGCATTTCAATCCAGAGGTTCTGTTGGCTCCCCCTCATCTGGTTTAAATGGTGTTAGACCTGGCATCCTTGTGTGGTCTCCCTTAACTTTTTTGCCTCTGCTTTCAGGTTGTTGCTGTGTGCTGGACTCTGTTTTTGCTGTTTTTGTTACCCTGGGCACTTTACCACTGCTGACCAGTACCAAAGTGCAAGTGCTCCCTAGGTAAAATTGTATGTGTAATTGGATTTTCCATAATTGGCATATTTGATTTACTTATAAGTCCCTAGTAAATTGCACTAGAGGTGCCCAAGGCCTATACATCACGTGCTACTAGTAGGCCTGAAGCACTGGTTATGCCACCCACATTAGTAGCCCTGTAAACACGGCTTGGACCTTCCCTTTTTATACATGTAAGGCACCTCTATGTTAGGCTCTAGGTAGCCCCATGGGCAGGGTGCAGTGTATGTTAAAGGTGGGACATCTACATATGTGTTTAATGTCCTGACAGTGAAATACTGCCAAATTCGGTTTTCACTGCTTAAAGGTCTATCTCTCTCATAGGTTAACATGGGCTTGCCTTCAAATATTCTTAAAGTGCAGTTTCTCTTTGCGAGCAGATAGAATTATGGAGTTTGGGGACTCTGAACTCACAATTTAAAAATACATCTTTTAGTGAAGTCGGTTTTTAGATTGTTAGTTTGAAAATGCTACTTATAGAAAGTAGGCATTTTCTTGCTTTAACCATTCTGTGACTCTTCCTGTTTGTGGATTCCCTGTCTGGGCCAGACTGAAATCTGGGCTGTTTGTGAATCACCTCTAGACAGTGACACAAAGCGAGCTGGGGTGTAGCCTGCATGTCCTGTTGAGCCATCTGGGCTAGAGTGGAGGGAGGAGTGGTCACTTATACTGAATGGGCTGTGCTTGCCCTCACACAGTTCAGTCTACAACCCCCTGGTGTGTGTCCAGGGCCTGGCCTGGGCAAGGCAGGATCCTGTAAACAACAGAGACTTTTCTTTGAAGTTGGACCCAAAACCCCAGAATTTAAGACCACTTCTGGATTCAAGAGAAACCTCTGTCAAGGAGAAGAGCTGAAGACAGAGGAAAAGTGCTGCCCCTGCCTGTGCTTTGTTAGGCTATCCTGCAGCTGCTGCTTCTGCCTGTGAAAGAGGACAAAGACTGGACTTTGTGGTATATTCCTGCTTGAGAAGAATCTCCAAGGGCTTGGACTGAGCTTGCCTCCTGTTCTGAATTCTCAGGGCCATCAAAGACTTCCTCTGCCAGCCTCTGGACTCTCTGCTGAGACTCCTGCCAAGTGGTGACTAACCAAGTCCCTGGGCCCTTGAAAGGAGACGCTGGTGGAAAAACCAAGAAAAAACAAGTAAACTGACTTCAGACGTCTCCGGAACGACACCGCTGCCAAATCCCATGATGCCGCCTGCAACAGAAGCCGTGGTCCCCGCTGGAGTGCGACGACCCTGTAGGCCTCACATTGCTGCAGCCTCACTGAAGTCTGCGACTCCATGGAAGTCACCGCACCACGTCATGACCGCCGGATACCAACTCCACCACAAGTATGCAGATCCAATGCTTTGCATCGATGACACCTCAATGACACCGCTCCGCAGCAGGGACCTGACACCTCTTCATGATGCCTACGCTCCTCTGCTCTGCAGCACCGGAACCAATGCCACCTTGGATTCAGCAAGGCCACGATCCCCGACTCCGTGCACCGGCTTGTTTCCTCATTTTTACAAGGTACTGTACCTTGGGGTCCGTGTGACTCCATGACGGCACCATTGGTGTCGGATTGTTGGGAATGACTCCGTCACAATGCCGTAATATCCCGTAATCAAAGCATTTGTGTTTCTAAGCGCTATTTTGGGGTTTAATCTTCAAAAGTTCATAACTTTGTTTGTGTATGTTGGAGTTTTGTTGTTTTGGTCTTGTTTTGTTTAGATATATTGTGGCTATTTTTCGAATTTGTTGTTAAGTCATTTTATAGTGTTTTCACTGTATTACTCTGTGTGTTGGTACAAATACTTTACACATTGCTTCTGGTTTAAGCCTTTCTGCTTGTGCCAAGCTACCAAGGGGGGAAACGGGGGTTAACCAGCTGTGCTTCTCCTTTGCCTTGACTAGAGTTGGTGTCTTTGCTTGGACAAGGGGTAACCTGACTGCCAACCAAAGACCCTGTTTCTAACAAATGGCATCTGTCATCTCAGGGCAAGGTTGTGGAGCATGCAGCAGGAAACTATTATTTGACATACCTTGTTGGATGAGTAGAGGAGTCCGTCAAACGACATGCCTTGTCCTTCCATGGGCCTCATTGTAGCGGACTTCCCCTGGCATGATTGGGTACCTCACTGATGTCAACAACCAAGGACAGTTTGGATAGCCAACGTCACCTGTGAACCAACTGATAGAACAACACACACATATGTGGGACATGCAACACTGTGATGGCAGGAGACATACATTGCAAACACACATTTAATTTGCAACTTACTAACCAGCCAGGCCCTCTCTGTGTGGAGTTGTGTGATCAGCAGTGGAACATCGCTGTTCCACATGATGAAAGAATCATGGACTGATCCTGGATACTTGACACTGACTTGTGAAATGCACTGGTCTGCCAGACACACCATCTGAACATTTATGGAGTAGTAGTTTTTCCTGTTCCTATACACTTGTTCATTGGCACTGAGAGGAATCAAGGGTACATTGGTGCCATCTATGGCTTCAACAACATATGGAATGTGTCCCATAGCATAAAACTCTGCCTTCACATAGGTCAAATCTGCATGTTGAGGAAACCTGATGTAGCTGTCCAGGTTTTTCAACAATGCACACAGTACATCCCTCAAAACCAGACTGAACATGGGCTCAGACATTCCTGCAGTTGGGACCACTACCACTGTATTCTGAAAGGACCCAGTGGCCAGGAAGTGTAGCACTGCCAAGACTTGAATGATGGGAGGTATGTGATAGAATTGCGAATGGCAGGCATCAGATCTGGCTCAGATTAATCACAAAGATCAATGATAGTTTGACGATTCAGCCAATAGGTCCGGTTACAACGTCTCTCCTCCGTGGTGTGCAGGTCTACTAGTGGACCGTACACTGGTGGTTGTCGTCCTCTCCTCATGGCAAGAAAACTATGTGAAGAAATGTCAACATGGTATGTGACATGCAGCATGGAGACATCTTGTAAAGTCAGATACACAACTCACACGTATGTGCTGTCGAGGTCGGTTACAAACTCAGATATCTACATTACAGCGCCGAGGTATGAACCAGATGACCCCCACCCTGGTGCACATTCCCCCACTTAACTATTGAACTACACATACATATTAATCTGTTACTGTACATGGTTGTAAGCCCAACCAATTTGCCATGTTTCACACATATTGTTGCACATTTTCTTCATTTTCAAGAAACCATGGGAACATCTGAGTAGGTGTACATGCCCTCCTGTAACACAGAATTTACTGCACAGATGCACAAAGTGACAATAAGAAGGCAGTACCTACAGTTGTACTGCATGATATGAGGTGTAGTTAATGATGCAGATGATAAAACTCTTCCATTCATGTAATGTGCTTAAAATGGCAGCCGCCTGACCTACTGTACAAGACACATAGAAGTGACCTGAGTCGGCCGGCGGAAGTCATCATGGCGGTAGGCGGTCACAACCACGGTGGAAGTTTCAATTGGAAGACATTGTTGACTTCGGTGGACTTGGGCCAATGGCAATGTCCACCACCGATGACGGTCATGTACGTGGCGGACGTGACCGCCATCTTCTGCAGTATTGCTCACTTGACTCCTGACACTGCTGCCAGTAAGACCTCCACTACCAGAGCTGCTGTGTACTGAACCTGGGAGCTATCATGGCACATCCTGCAGGTGATAGGTCCTCAGGCTTTACACCTGCTGAGCTGGGGAAGATCATGGAGGAGGTCCTATCCCTGTATGGACAGCTAAATGGTGCACCAGAGGAGCAGGTGAGTCCAACGCAATACCAATGTGTGATAGGTGTGGTGAATGATGGTGTATATGAAATGTAAAGTAATGAAGGTGTTGATGCATGCAGATGATAATTTTTAAATGAGTGTGAGTGGAGAGGATGCATCCACTGTAGGAAGTGGTAAGAGGACCTGAGACGCTGGGCCCAGAAGACTGCAGAGGCCCAGCTGGGGTCGTCCTCCCAACAAGGGAGGGGTGCCCGTCAGACCTGGATGCCACTAATGGCCCATATTTTGGCAGTGAAAAAACAGATGTCAGAGCACTCATGATATCAAATTAGAAGTAAGTTCAAATGTCCAATCTCCTTGGTGAAAGTACGACAAACTCGTGTTTGTCTCAGAGTCCAGTTTAATTCATAGTGTTCTATTGTGCTCCACAAGAACAGCCAACACGTGTTTCATCCTCTGAGAAGTTTCTCTCTTGAGGACTTCATCAGGGCTGAAAATAAATAATAATAATGTCTATATATGTTGTACAGAACTAAAATTAGAGCAGAAAATTGGGACAAATACACTTGAATATATTAGAGTGACAATGGTGCAATGAACAGAAATATAAATAATGTGACTTATGTGAAAACCAACAGACAAACAGATCAATTGATCTGTTTGTATATATTACATCTCATAATTCTAACAACACCAAGGGAAAACCCCCTGATCGGTAAAATATTTTGTGTCACACCTCAGATATAATATAAAAGAGTCAAAGTGCCGAAGGTACATGTAGTAAAAAAGTGCACGTCACCATTGAATAACCAAAAGCCTGATAAAATTCCAGGTGAGTATAGCCGAAAGGGACCCCGATTAGTGCGAAATAAGATAGTTAAGAATTATAGATAGTACCAAAGATTGGAGCCAAGGAAAAAATCCTATATTAAACATCAATCAATTATGTATAATTAGGCTAGAGCATACCTTCATTATAATTGGATTAAGAAGTTGAGAAATACTCAATAATTAAGTGAAAAGTCTGAGAAGAGAAAAAGGGGAAAACACGCCATATCAGCCAAAGTCCCTAAGTGAGTAAGGGATATTTAACCATCATCAAGTGTTATTCCCTGAATAAAAAGGGACGAGATAACCTCCACTAACCTTAATGTCATATATTCAGTCCAAAACAATTCTTATAACAAGATAGTCTCCGTCTGTATCTAAGATGGAGTGAAGAACACATGAACAGTAATGTGATCAACCCCGTAGTATAGAGTTTAAATATCTTTGAAAAGATTTAAGAGTCGAAAACCCGAATGTCCTGGGGATGTCCAGAACCTGGACACTCGAACACTCACCTCTCGGTTGGTATCTAAATTCTATTTGGGTTCGGGAAACCGCCGCGTGGTCCGATACACTCTGCAGCGTTTCCGTATCTTAGAACAGCATTGTATATGAGCGTCCAGGAAATGGACGTGGATTTAACGTCTGCCCGCGTTAAGTGTAAACATAGAGAAAGGGCTCCGACTATCTAGCCCGGGCGCCATATTGGAGTGTCTCTAATACTATGAGTTGAGACATAAGTCCTATCTAATAGTTAAATCGCTGGTCTATATATGTGAGAGCAAGAAGTAAGGAGCAAAGAAATCGGGCGCCATATTGAAAAGTCTAGCCTAGTTTATAAGGATAAAATCCATTACCGTATATCTTCATATGGGTCTATATGTCTTTAGAGAGTGTCTAAATAAGTCGAAATAGGAGGTATAGGGGGTCAGAAGGAATCAGAGAGAAGGTCATATAGGTAACCATCTATGTAAATGTCCAAGAGATACATCAAAACGAGAAAATAATACTGTTGTGTGAGCACGACCAGTATAGAGTTATTCCTTGTGACAGTGACGCTATTGGGATCAGTACAGGAAGGGATAAGAAGATAAAAAATCGATATGCTGCCACAAAGGGGGGACGATAGTAACGTGCAACATTCGAACCACATGTGACCATGTGACAAATAAAGAGGCACAGTAGAGTCAAAACGACATTATATTGAGAATCGCAGTAATGTTGTGTCCTCTATATTAGTAATGAAATATAAACATTTTATGCTAAGTATCTAACGTACAATGCACGGTCCAAGTAATCGATATGCTGCCACAAAAGGGGGACGATGGTAACGTGCATCACTAGAATCACATGTAACCATGTAACATATAAGAAGGCAAAATAAAGTCAGAACGACATTATACTGAGAATCCCAATATTGTTGTGTCCTCCATATTAGTAGTGAAGTATAAATATTATATGTTAAGAGTCTAATGTACATAGCACGGTCCAAAAAATTGGAACTGTATAAGAGTCGACTATGAGTATGTTAAAAAGACATAGATAAAAGCCTCATACAGTACACGTGGTGATGAGTGTCCAGTCAAAGCAAGTGATTGTAAGTATGATTCTGCATACAATACTGACAAGAAATAAGTAGAGGTGTATTACTAGTGGACTAACATTACTAATGCATTGGTTATGGTGGTTCACAGGAAGGCCAAGTACATATTAGTCTAATCAGAGAATAAATTTAAGGACAATAAATCAATCCCCTAAGTAGTATTCCATCTCAAAATTGGTGTTTAGGCCATCTTCCACAGCTCTGAGTTTTAAAATCCAATAACATTCCCTTTTTCTGAGCGCTAGCTCTCTGTTTCCTCCCCTAGGGTCTCTTTTAATGTAATCAAATCCAAAAAACTCGAATCCACAGTGGTTGTTGTGTTCAGGGCAATGTCGCATGTGGTTCACTATAGGGTATCTCCCATCGTCCTGTCTCAGGGCTCTGAAATGTTCACTTGCCCTGATTTTGAGTGGTCTGATAGTGCTGCCTATATAATACAGGCCACACTTGCAAATGATCATATATACAACAAAATTGCTGTCACATGTGATATTGTAGTTAATGTTGTATGTCATACGAGTTGAGCTCATAAATGAGGTGATACCTGACTTTGCCCATCTGCACATGCCACAATGTCCGCATTTAAAAAAACCTTTATTGTGGTTGCTCAGCCAATTGCCGAGATTCTGTTTAGTGCGAAAGCTAGGGCATAGAATATTTTTGAGAGTTCTGCCCCTTCTAAACGTAAAAACCGGGGTTCTAGGGATCACTGTTCTCAGATTAGGATCAGCTCTGAGAATATCCCAATGTCTGTTCATACATTTCTTAAGGAGTGTCGCTGGCTTTGTATAGTTGACTATACATCTGATAGTATTGTCCCTAGGTCTAGATTTGTGACAAAGTGTGTCTGATCTCTGAAGACGTAATGCCCTGATACGGGCATTATTAATCACATTTGAAGAGTACCCTCGTGTTTTAAATCTGTGGCTCATATCCTTGATACATCTATCAAAGTCTTCTTCGAGGCTACAGTTGCGTCTAGCCCTTACCATCTCACCATAAGGTATTGAATTAATTTGGTGGATTGGATGTGCGCTATTGGCATGTAATATAGAGTTACAAGAGGTGCTTTTTCTATAAAGACGACTCTCTATTTTGTTGTTTTGGATGAACAATTCCACATCCAGGAAAGCAATTTTTGATATACTATGTTCGGATGTGAAATGAATATTGTAATCATTATTGTTAAGGTACAAAACAAATTCATTCAATTTCTGTAGATCACCTGTCCAGATCATCAGGCAATCGTCGATATATCTACCCCAATAGAGTATGTCCGACATCCAGGCACTACCCTCTTTGCTCCAGATTTTATTTAGCTCAAAAAGTCCCATAAAGAGATTTGCGTAAGCTGGTGAGAATTTAGACCCCATAGCGACACCTTGTCTCTGGCGGTACCATTCATTTTTGAATAAAAAAACATTGTCGTTTAAAATCAGATCCACCATATTGATTAACATAGTTGTGTGGTCATAAAGACTCGCAGGTCTCCTGTAAAGAAAATGTCGCAGAGCTTCCTTCCCTTGTTCATGGTTGATACTGGTGTATAACGAGGTAACATCTAGTGTAACTAAGATCATACCTGGTTCCCATATCATATCCGTTAGTAGGCTAAGTATGTGTTTGGTATCCTTAATGTAAGATGGTAAGTTAATTACAAATGGTTGTAAGAAAATGTCAACATACTCCGAAAGACGTTCTGTGGGACTTCCGATGCCTGATACAATGGGCCTACCTGGGGGGGATGTAGTGTTCTTATGTATTTTAGGCAGTATGTAAATACAGGGATTCCTGGGTCTGTGAACACGGAGGTACATGTATTCCTCTTCCTTGAGGAGAGATTGGTTTAGGCACTCTTGTAAAAATTTATTGATTTTGTTAGACAGTGCGGGTATAGGATCTGAGAGGATCTTCTCATAACAAGTAATGTCTCCTAATTGTCTAAAGATCTCCTGTTCATAATCTGAGGTGTTCATAATCACAATATTACCCCCTTTATCTGCCTCCTTTATGGTAATATCTTCGTTGCTACATAGTTGTTTCAGATTGCTCATTTCTGTTTGGCTCAGGTTACGGTGCCAGACACTTGTCCGAGTAGTATTCTTTAATTCTACCCTATTGAGGTCGCACCAAACCATCTTGAAGAAAGTGTCTATACAGTTGTCCTTCACAAGGGTTGGAGTCCAGGCAGATTTATTCCTTAGTCCACTAGGGAGTGTTTCTGATGGGATATCCAGATCTGTTAAGATCTGTGTTAAGGTAGTCGGATCTTGTTCGTAATTGGCAATAGACAGTAAAGTAGCCGTGTCTTGTATATCCTTAATGGATAGAGGGTGGCCCTCATTAAGGGCGTCTACTAGAGTATCTTTTTGTTTATAGTCTGGTTGGTTCATAAAGTGTTTTTTCAATTTCAGACGTCTAATGAATTTGTAAAAGTCAATTTTGGTACTCTGAAAGTCTCCAGCCTCACCTGGACAGAAACCCAGACCTTTGCTGAGAAGTGTTAAGTCATGATTAGAGAGTTCAAGATTGGAAAGGTTAATGATGTTAATGTCGTTGTTGACAGAGTTTCCTATTTCCCCCTGTTCCAAGAGCGTGTTTTCATTCCTTTCTTTAAATCTGTGTTGTCTGCCTCTCCCACCCCGTCTGGTTTTCCTGGATCTACCAGGCGTCGATTTGTCTCCCACTGTCCCTGTCGTATTCTCTGGACCTCTGTTAAAAAAGAGGGAGTACCTTGTTGTGTTGTTAAGTCATTTCTAGATGTATTTGAGCAACCGCTCATCTCGCTGTTATTAGTGGATACACTGTTTAGAGAGGATGAGGAGCCCGCTTCATAGTTCTGTGGGGATTCAATCCTTTTGATCAAGTGGTCATATTTGCGCGAGAATGTGAATATCCTACCATTTTTATAGTCTGACTCATCTCGTCTGAGTTTACGTGCTTTTCTCTGTGCGACCTCATTCTGGTGTATATTTGTGATTTCATTTAGAATTTTATAATTTTTGGCCGTTGGTTCTTCCAAATTCATATTCTTGATATCTGTTTCCAATTTTTCAATCTCTATTTGGAGTTTAGTGACCTTCCTTTCTGAGTTTTCTATCAGGATATTCATAAGTCTGAATGAACTTGACACTAATTCTTGTTCCCAATTGTCCAGGAGATCCGGATCAAGGTCATCAAAAGTGGGAAAGATGTGTGACCTCAGCCCCCTTGGTATCCTGTTCAGTTTAATATATTGTTTTAAGGTGGCCCCATCCCACCATTTCGACACCTCCTGTTTCTTTAATTTCTCTAATTTAAAGAATTTATCACGTAACCCCATTTTGTTGTGTGAGGTATTTGTTCCTTGTGGTTGAAGTATAGTCCCTGTCTGCTCTAGGTTCCCAAAGATGTCTGCTGCTAATTTGTCACGGTCCATAACTGAAATATAGGGTACAAGGTAAGTAATATACAATAAATTATTGAATAAATGGGTCTGGAGCAGCACCCCTATGTAACACAATGTAGTCAAAACAGTGCTGGTTAGGAAGAAATTCATAGGATTTAGGGCGCTCACAGAACGTCCATTAAAATCAAAACATTCCGTTCATGGCACGGTGCTACTGACAAGAGGATCTTCCCTCGTCCTCTAATGTCTCAAGGGAAACAAAACAGCAAAAAAACAGATGTCAGAGCACTCATGATATCAAATTAGAAGTAAGTTCAAATGTCCAATCTCCTTGGTGAAAGTACGACAAACTCGTGTTTGTCTCAGAGTCCAGTTTAATTCATAGTGTTCTATTGTGCTCCACAAGAACAGCCAACACGTGTTTCATCCTCTGAGAAGTTTCTCTCTTGAGGACTTCATCAGGGCTGAAAATAAATAATAATAATGTCTATATATGTTGTACAGAACTAAAATTAGAGCAGAAAATTGGGACAAATACACTTGAATATATTAGAGTGACAATGGTGCAATGAACAGAAATATAAATAATGTGACTTATGTGAAAACCAACAGACAAACAGATCAATTGATCTGTTTGTATATATTACATCTCATAATTCTAACAACACCAAGGGAAAACCCCCTGATCGGTAAAATATTTTGTGTCACACCTCAGATATAATATAAAAGAGTCAAAGTGCCGAAGGTACATGTAGTAAAAAAGTGCACGTCACCATTGAATAACCAAAAGCCTGATAAAATTCCAGGTGAGTATAGCCGAAAGGGACCCCGATTAGTGCGAAATAAGATAGTTAAGAATTATAGATAGTACCAAAGATTGGAGCCAAGGAAAAAATCCTATATTAAACATCAATCAATTATGTATAATTAGGCTAGAGCATACCTTCATTATAATTGGATTAAGAAGTTGAGAAATACTCAATAATTAAGTGAAAAGTCTGAGAAGAGAAAAAGGGGAAAACACGCCATATCAGCCAAAGTCCCTAAGTGAGTAAGGGATATTTAACCATCATCAAGTGTTATTCCCTGAATAAAAAGGGACGAGATAACCTCCACTAACCTTAATGTCATATATTCAGTCCAAAACAATTCTTATAACAAGATAGTCTCCGTCTGTATCTAAGATGGAGTGAAGAACACATGAACAGTAATGTGATCAACCCCGTAGTATAGAGTTTAAATATCTTTGAAAAGATTTAAGAGTCGAAAACCCGAATGTCCTGGGGATGTCCAGAACCTGGACACTCGAACACTCACCTCTCGGTTGGTATCTAAATTCTATTTGGGTTCGGGAAACCGCCGCGTGGTCCGATACACTCTGCAGCGTTTCCGTATCTTAGAACAGCATTGTAGATCCAGGAAAACCAGACGGGGTGGGAGAGGCAGACAACACAGATTTAAAGAAAGGAATGAAAACACGCTCTTGGAACAGGGGGAAATAGGAAACTCTGTCAACAACGACATTAACATCATTAACCTTTCCAATCTTGAACTCTCTAATCATGACTTAACACTTCTCAGCAAAGGTCTGGGTTTCTGTCCAGGTGAGGCTGGAGACTTTCAGAGTACCAAAATTGACTTTTACAAATTCATTAGACGTCTGAAATTGAAAAAACACTTTATGAACCAACCAGACTATAAACAAAAAGATACTCTAGTAGACGCCCTTAATGAGGGCCACCCTCTATCCATTAAGGATATACAAGACACGGCTACTTTACTGTCTATTGCCAATTACGAACAAGATCCGACTACCTTAACACAGATCTTAACAGATCTGGATATCCCATCAGAAACACTCCCTAGTGGACTAAGGAATAAATCTTCCTGGACTCCAACCCTTGTGAAGGACAACTGTATAGACACTTTCTTCAAGATGGTTTGGTGCGACCTCAATAGGGTAGAATTAAAGAATACTACTCGGACAAGTGTCTGGCACCGTAACCTGAGCCAAACAGAAATGAGCAATCTGAAACAACTATGTAGCAACGAAGATATTACCATAAAGGAGGCAGATAAAGGGGGTAATATTGTGATTATGAACACCTCAGATTATGAACAGGAGATCTTTAGACAATTAGGAGACATTACTTGTTATGAGAAGATCCTCTCAGATCCTATACCCGCACTGTCTAACAAAATCAATAAATTTTTACAAGAGTGCCTAAACCAATCTCTCCTCAAGGAAGAGGAATACATGTACCTCCGTGTTCACAGACCCAGGAATCCCTGTATTTACATACTGCCTAAAATACATAAGAACACTACATCCCCCCCAGGTAGGCCCATTGTATCAGGCATCGGAAGTCCCACAGAACGTCTTTCGGAGTATGTTGACATTTTCTTACAACCATTTGTAATTAACTTACCATCTTACATTAAGGATACCAAACACATACTTAGCCTACTAACGGATATGATATGGGAACCAGGTATGATCTTAGTTACACTAGATGTTACCTCGTTATACACCAGTATCAACCATGAACAAGGGAAGGAAGCTCTGCGACATTTTCTTTACAGGAGACCTGCGAGTCTTTATGACCACACAACTATGTTAATCAATATGGTGGATCTGATTTTAAACGACAATGTTTTTTTATTCAAAAATGAATGGTACCGCCAGAGACAAGGTGTCGCTATGGGGTCTAAATTCTCACCAGCTTACGCAAATCTCTTTATGGGACTTTTTGAGCTAAATAAAATCTGGAGCAAAGAGGGTAGTGCCTGGATGTCGGACATACTCTATTGGGGTAGATATATCGACGATTGCCTGATGATCTGGACAGGTGATCTACAGAAATTGAATGAATTTGTTTTGTACCTTAACAATAATGATTACAATATTCATTTCACATCCGAACATAGTATATCAAAAATTGCTTTCCTGGATGTGGAATTGTTCATCCAAAACAACAAAATAGAGAGTCGTCTTTATAGAAAAAGCACCTCTTGTAACTCTATATTACATGCCAATAGCGCACATCCAATCCACCAAATTAATTCAATACCTTATGGTGAGATGGTAAGGGCTAGACGCAACTGTAGCCTCGAAGAAGACTTTGATAGATGTATCAAGGATATGAGCCACAGATTTAAAACACGAGGGTACTCTTCAAATGTGATTAATAATGCCCGTATCAGGGCATTACGTCTTCAGAGATCAGACACACTTTGTCACAAATCTAGACCTAGGGACAATACTATCAGATGTATAGTCAACTATACAAAGCCAGCGACACTCCTTAAGAAATGTATGAACAGACATTGGGATATTCTCAGAGCTGATCCTAATCTGAGAACAGTGATCCCTAGAACCCCGGTTTTTACGTTTAGAAGGGGCAGAACTCTCAAAAATATTCTATGCCCTAGCTTTCGCACTAAACAGAATCTCGGCAATTGGCTGAGCAACCACAATAAAGGTTTTTTTAAATGCGGACATTGTGGCATGTGCAGATGGGCAAAGTCAGGTATCACCTCATTTATGAGCTCAACTCGTATGACATACAACATTAACTACAATATCACATGTGACAGCAATTTTGTTGTATATATGATCATTTGCAAGTGTGGCCTGTATTATATAGGCAGCACTATCAGACCACTCAAAATCAGGGCAAGTGAACATTTCAGAGCCCTGAGACAGGACGATGGGAGATACCCTATAGTGAACCACATGCGACATTGCCCTGAACACAACAACCACTGTGGATTCGAGTTTTTTGGATTTGATTACATTAAAAGAGACCCTAGGGGAGGAAACAGAGAGCTAGCGCTCAGAAAAAGGGAATGTTATTGGATTTTAAAACTCAGAGCTGTGGAAGATGGCCTAAACACCAATTTTGAGATGGAATACTACTTAGGGGATTGATTTATTGTCCTTAAATTTATTCTCTGATTAGACTAATATGTACTTGGCCTTCCTGTGAACCACCATAACCAATGCATTAGTAATGTTAGTCCACTAGTAATACACCTCTACTTATTTCTTGTCAGTATTGTATGCAGAATCATACTTACAATCACTTGCTTTGACTGGACACTCATCACCACGTGTACTGTATGAGGCTTTTATCTATGTCTTTTTAACATACTCATAGTCGACTCTTATACAGTTCCAATTTTTTGGACCGTGCTATGTACATTAGACTCTTAACATATAATATTTATACTTCACTACTAATATGGAGGACACAACAATATTGGGATTCTCAGTATAATGTCGTTCTGACTTTATTTTGCCTTCTTATATGTTACATGGTTACATGTGATTCTAGTGATGCACGTTACCATCGTCCCCCTTTTGTGGCAGCATATCGATTACTTGGACCGTGCATTGTACGTTAGATACTTAGCATAAAATGTTTATATTTCATTACTAATATAGAGGACACAACATTACTGCGATTCTCAATATAATGTCGTTTTGACTCTACTGTGCCTCTTTATTTGTCACATGGTCACATGTGGTTCGAATGTTGCACGTTACTATCGTCCCCCCTTTGTGGCAGCATATCGATTTTTTATCTTCTTATCCCTTCCTGTACTGATCCCAATAGCGTCACTGTCACAAGGAATAACTCTATACTGGTCGTGCTCACACAACAGTATTATTTTCTCGTTTTGATGTATCTCTTGGACATTTACATAGATGGTTACCTATATGACCTTCTCTCTGATTCCTTCTGACCCCCTATACCTCCTATTTCGACTTATTTAGACACTCTCTAAAGACATATAGACCCATATGAAGATATACGGTAATGGATTTTATCCTTATAAACTAGGCTAGACTTTTCAATATGGCGCCCGATTTCTTTGCTCCTTACTTCTTGCTCTCACATATATAGACCAGCGATTTAACTATTAGATAGGACTTATGTCTCAACTCATAGTATTAGAGACACTCCAATATGGCGCCCGGGCTAGATAGTCGGAGCCCTTTCTCTATGTTTACACTTAACGCGGGCAGACGTTAAATCCACGTCCATTTCCTGGACGCTCATATACAATGCTGTTCTAAGATACGGAAACGCTGCAGAGTGTATCGGACCACGCGGCGGTTTCCCGAACCCAAATAGAATTTAGATACCAACCGAGAGGTGAGTGTTCGAGTGTCCAGGTTCTGGACATCCCCAGGACATTCGGGTTTTCGACTCTTAAATCTTTTCAAAGATATTTAAACTCTATACTACGGGGTTGATCACATTACTGTTCATGTGTTCTTCACTCCATCTTAGATACAGACGGAGACTATCTTGTTATAAGAATTGTTTTGGACTGAATATATGACATTAAGGTTAGTGGAGGTTATCTCGTCCCTTTTTATTCAGGGAATAACACTTGATGATGGTTAAATATCCCTTACTCACTTAGGGACTTTGGCTGATATGGCGTGTTTTCCCCTTTTTCTCTTCTCAGACTTTTCACTTAATTATTGAGTATTTCTCAACTTCTTAATCCAATTATAATGAAGGTATGCTCTAGCCTAATTATACATAATTGATTGATGTTTAATATAGGATTTTTTCCTTGGCTCCAATCTTTGGTACTATCTATAATTCTTAACTATCTTATTTCGCACTAATCGGGGTCCCTTTCGGCTATACTCACCTGGAATTTTATCAGGCTTTTGGTTATTCAATGGTGACGTGCACTTTTTTACTACATGTACCTTCGGCACTTTGACTCTTTTATATTATATCTGAGGTGTGACACAAAATATTTTACCGATCAGGGGGTTTTCCCTTGGTGTTGTTAGAATTATGAGATGTAATATATACAAACAGATCAATTGATCTGTTTGTCTGTTGGTTTTCACATAAGTCACATTATTTATATTTCTGTTCATTGCACCATTGTCACTCTAATATATTCAAGTGTATTTGTCCCAATTTTCTGCTCTAATTTTAGTTCTGTACAACATATATAGACATTATTATTATTTATTTTCAGCCCTGATGAAGTCCTCAAGAGAGAAACTTCTCAGAGGATGAAACACGTGTTGGCTGTTCTTGTGGAGCACAATAGAACACTATGAATTAAACTGGACTCTGAGACAAACACGAGTTTGTCGTACTTTCACCAAGGAGATTGGACATTTGAACTTACTTCTAATTTGATATCATGAGTGCTCTGACATCTGTTTTTTTGCTGTTTTGTTTCCCTTGAGACATTAGAGGACGAGGGAAGATCCTCTTGTCAGTAGCACCGTGCCATGAACGGAATGTTTTGATTTTAATGGACGTTCTGTGAGCGCCCTAAATCCTATGAATTTCTTCCTAACCAGCACTGTTTTGACTACATTGTGTTACATAGGGGTGCTGCTCCAGACCCATTTATTCAATAATTTATTGTATATTACTTACCTTGTACCCTATATTTCAGTTATGGACCGTGACAAATTAGCAGCAGACATCTTTGGGAACCTAGAGCAGACAGGGACTATACTTCAACCACAAGGAACAAATACCTCACACAACAAAATGGGGTTACGTGATAAATTCTTTAAATTAGAGAAATTAAAGAAACAGGAGGTGTCGAAATGGTGGGATGGGGCCACCTTAAAACAATATATTAAACTGAACAGGATACCAAGGGGGCTGAGGTCACACATCTTTCCCACTTTTGATGACCTTGATCCGGATCTCCTGGACAATTGGGAACAAGAATTAGTGTCAAGTTCATTCAGACTTATGAATATCCTGATAGAAAACTCAGAAAGGAAGGTCACTAAACTCCAAATAGAGATTGAAAAATTGGAAACAGATATCAAGAATATGAATTTGGAAGAACCAACGGCCAAAAATTATAAAATTCTAAATGAAATCACAAATATACACCAGAATGAGGTCGCACAGAGAAAAGCACGTAAACTCAGACGAGATGAGTCAGACTATAAAAATGGTAGGATATTCACATTCTCGCGCAAATATGACCACTTGATCAAAAGGATTGAATCCCCACAGAACTATGAAGCGGGCTCCTCATCCTCTCTAAACAGTGTATCCACTAATAACAGCGAGATGAGCGGTTGCTCAAATACATCTAGAAATGACTTAACAACACAACAAGGTACTCCCTCTTTTTTAACAGAGGTCCAGAGAATACGACAGGGACAGTGGGAGACAAATCGACGCCTGGTAGATCCAGGAAAACCAGACGGGGTGGGAGAGGCAGACAACACAGATTTAAAGAAAGGAATGAAAACACGCTCTTGGAACAGGGGGAAATAGGAAACTCTGTCAACAACGACATTAACATCATTAACCTTTCCAATCTTGAACTCTCTAATCATGACTTAACACTTCTCAGCAAAGGTCTGGGTTTCTGTCCAGGTGAGGCTGGAGACTTTCAGAGTACCAAAATTGACTTTTACAAATTCATTAGACGTCTGAAATTGAAAAAACACTTTATGAACCAACCAGACTATAAACAAAAAGATACTCTAGTAGACGCCCTTAATGAGGGCCACCCTCTATCCATTAAGGATATACAAGACACGGCTACTTTACTGTCTATTGCCAATTACGAACAAGATCCGACTACCTTAACACAGATCTTAACAGATCTGGATATCCCATCAGAAACACTCCCTAGTGGACTAAGGAATAAATCTGCCTGGACTCCAACCCTTGTGAAGGACAACTGTATAGACACTTTCTTCAAGATGGTTTGGTGCGACCTCAATAGGGTAGAATTAAAGAATACTACTCGGACAAGTGTCTGGCACCGTAACCTGAGCCAAACAGAAATGAGCAATCTGAAACAACTATGTAGCAACGAAGATATTACCATAAAGGAGGCAGATAAAGGGGGTAATATTGTGATTATGAACACCTCAGATTATGAACAGGAGATCTTTAGACAATTAGGAGACATTACTTGTTATGAGAAGATCCTCTCAGATCCTATACCCGCACTGTCTAACAAAATCAATAAATTTTTACAAGAGTGCCTAAACCAATCTCTCCTCAAGGAAGAGGAATACATGTACCTCCGTGTTCACAGACCCAGGAATCCCTGTATTTACATACTGCCTAAAATACATAAGAACACTACATCCCCCCCAGGTAGGCCCATTGTATCAGGCATCGGAAGTCCCACAGAACGTCTTTCGGAGTATGTTGACATTTTCTTACAACCATTTGTAATTAACTTACCATCTTACATTAAGGATACCAAACACATACTTAGCCTACTAACGGATATGATATGGGAACCAGGTATGATCTTAGTTACACTAGATGTTACCTCGTTATACACCAGTATCAACCATGAACAAGGGAAGGAAGCTCTGCGACATTTTCTTTACAGGAGACCTGCGAGTCTTTATGACCACACAACTATGTTAATCAATATGGTGGATCTGATTTTAAACGACAATGTTTTTTTATTCAAAAATGAATGGTACCGCCAGAGACAAGGTGTCGCTATGGGGTCTAAATTCTCACCAGCTTACGCAAATCTCTTTATGGGACTTTTTGAGCTAAATAAAATCTGGAGCAAAGAGGGTAGTGCCTGGATGTCGGACATACTCTATTGGGGTAGATATATCGACGATTGCCTGATGATCTGGACAGGTGATCTACAGAAATTGAATGAATTTGTTTTGTACCTTAACAATAATGATTACAATATTCATTTCACATCCGAACATAGTATATCAAAAATTGCTTTCCTGGATGTGGAATTGTTCATCCAAAACAACAAAATAGAGAGTCGTCTTTATAGAAAAAGCACCTCTTGTAACTCTATATTACATGCCAATAGCGCACATCCAATCCACCAAATTAATTCAATACCTTATGGTGAGATGGTAAGGGCTAGACGCAACTGTAGCCTCGAAGAAGACTTTGATAGATGTATCAAGGATATGAGCCACAGATTTAAAACACGAGGGTACTCTTCAAATGTGATTAATAATGCCCGTATCAGGGCATTACGTCTTCAGAGATCAGACACACTTTGTCACAAATCTAGACCTAGGGACAATACTATCAGATGTATAGTCAACTATACAAAGCCAGCGACACTCCTTAAGAAATGTATGAACAGACATTGGGATATTCTCAGAGCTGATCCTAATCTGAGAACAGTGATCCCTAGAACCCCGGTTTTTACGTTTAGAAGGGGCAGAACTCTCAAAAATATTCTATGCCCTAGCTTTCGCACTAAACAGAATCTCGGCAATTGGCTGAGCAACCACAATAAAGGTTTTTTTAAATGCGGACATTGTGGCATGTGCAGATGGGCAAAGTCAGGTATCACCTCATTTATGAGCTCAACTCGTATGACATACAACATTAACTACAATATCACATGTGACAGCAATTTTGTTGTATATATGATCATTTGCAAGTGTGGCCTGTATTATATAGGCAGCACTATCAGACCACTCAAAATCAGGGCAAGTGAACATTTCAGAGCCCTGAGACAGGACGATGGGAGATACCCTATAGTGAACCACATGCGACATTGCCCTGAACACAACAACCACTGTGGATTCGAGTTTTTTGGATTTGATTACATTAAAAGAGACCCTAGGGGAGGAAACAGAGAGCTAGCGCTCAGAAAAAGGGAATGTTATTGGATTTTAAAACTCAGAGCTGTGGAAGATGGCCTAAACACCAATTTTGAGATGGAATACTACTTAGGGGATTGATTTATTGTCCTTAAATTTATTCTCTGATTAGACTAATATGTACTTGGCCTTCCTGTGAACCACCATAACCAATGCATTAGTAATGTTAGTCCACTAGTAATACACCTCTACTTATTTCTTGTCAGTATTGTATGCAGAATCATACTTACAATCACTTGCTTTGACTGGACACTCATCACCACGTGTACTGTATGAGGCTTTTATCTATGTCTTTTTAACATACTCATAGTCGACTCTTATACAGTTCCAATTTTTTGGACCGTGCTATGTACATTAGACTCTTAACATATAATATTTATACTTCACTACTAATATGGAGGACACAACAATATTGGGATTCTCAGTATAATGTCGTTCTGACTTTATTTTGCCTTCTTATATGTTACATGGTTACATGTGATTCTAGTGATGCACGTTACCATCGTCCCCCTTTTGTGGCAGCATATCGATTACTTGGACCGTGCATTGTACGTTAGATACTTAGCATAAAATGTTTATATTTCATTACTAATATAGAGGACACAACATTACTGCGATTCTCAATATAATGTCGTTTTGACTCTACTGTGCCTCTTTATTTGTCACATGGTCACATGTGGTTCGAATGTTGCACGTTACTATCGTCCCCCCTTTGTGGCAGCATATCGATTTTTTATCTTCTTATCCCTTCCTGTACTGATCCCAATAGCGTCACTGTCACAAGGAATAACTCTATACTGGTCGTGCTCACACAACAGTATTATTTTCTCGTTTTGATGTATCTCTTGGACATTTACATAGATGGTTACCTATATGACCTTCTCTCTGATTCCTTCTGACCCCCTATACCTCCTATTTCGACTTATTTAGACACTCTCTAAAGACATATAGACCCATATGAAGATATACGGTAATGGATTTTATCCTTATAAACTAGGCTAGACTTTTCAATATGGCGCCCGATTTCTTTGCTCCTTACTTCTTGCTCTCACATATATAGACCAGCGATTTAACTATTAGATAGGACTTATGTCTCAACTCATAGTATTAGAGACACTCCAATATGGCGCCCGGGCTAGATAGTCGGAGCCCTTTCTCTATGTTTACACTTAACGCGGGCAGACGTTAAATCCACGTCCATTTCCTGGACGCTCATATACAATGCTGTTCTAAGATACGGAAACGCTGCAGAGTGTATCGGACCACGCGGCGGTTTCCCGAACCCAAATAGAATTTAGATACCAACCGAGAGGTGAGTGTTCGAGTGTCCAGGTTCTGGACATCCCCAGGACATTCGGGTTTTCGACTCTTAAATCTTTTCAAAGATATTTAAACTCTATACTACGGGGTTGATCACATTACTGTTCATGTGTTCTTCACTCCATCTTAGATACAGACGGAGACTATCTTGTTATAAGAATTGTTTTGGACTGAATATATGACATTAAGGTTAGTGGAGGTTATCTCGTCCCTTTTTATTCAGGGAATAACACTTGATGATGGTTAAATATCCCTTACTCACTTAGGGACTTTGGCTGATATGGCGTGTTTTCCCCTTTTTCTCTTCTCAGACTTTTCACTTAATTATTGAGTATTTCTCAACTTCTTAATCCAATTATAATGAAGGTATGCTCTAGCCTAATTATACATAATTGATTGATGTTTAATATAGGATTTTTTCCTTGGCTCCAATCTTTGGTACTATCTATAATTCTTAACTATCTTATTTCGCACTAATCGGGGTCCCTTTCGGCTATACTCACCTGGAATTTTATCAGGCTTTTGGTTATTCAATGGTGACGTGCACTTTTTTACTACATGTACCTTCGGCACTTTGACTCTTTTATATTATATCTGAGGTGTGACACAAAATATTTTACCGATCAGGGGGTTTTCCCTTGGTGTTGTTAGAATTATGAGATGTAATATATACAAACAGATCAATTGATCTGTTTGTCTGTTGGTTTTCACATAAGTCACATTATTTATATTTCTGTTCATTGCACCATTGTCACTCTAATATATTCAAGTGTATTTGTCCCAATTTTCTGCTCTAATTTTAGTTCTGTACAACATATATAGACATTATTATTATTTATTTTCAGCCCTGATGAAGTCCTCAAGAGAGAAACTTCTCAGAGGATGAAACACGTGTTGGCTGTTCTTGTGGAGCACAATAGAACACTATGAATTAAACTGGACTCTGAGACAAACACGAGTTTGTCGTACTTTCACCAAGGAGATTGGACATTTGAACTTACTTCTAATTTGATATCATGAGTGCTCTGACATCTGTTTTTTTGCTGTTTTGTTTCCCTTGAGACATTAGAGGACGAGGGAAGATCCTCTTGTCAGTAGCACCGTGCCATGAACGGAATGTTTTGATTTTAATGGACGTTCTGTGAGCGCCCTAAATCCTATGAATTTCTTCCTAACCAGCACTGTTTTGACTACATTGTGTTACATAGGGGTGCTGCTCCAGACCCATTTATTCAATAATTTATTGTATATTACTTACCTTGTACCCTATATTTCAGTTATGGACCGTGACAAATTAGCAGCAGACATCTTTGGGAACCTAGAGCAGACAGGGACTATACTTCAACCACAAGGAACAAATACCTCACACAACAAAATGGGGTTACGTGATAAATTCTTTAAATTAGAGAAATTAAAGAAACAGGAGGTGTCGAAATGGTGGGATGGGGCCACCTTAAAACAATATATTAAACTGAACAGGATACCAAGGGGGCTGAGGTCACACATCTTTCCCACTTTTGATGACCTTGATCCGGATCTCCTGGACAATTGGGAACAAGAATTAGTGTCAAGTTCATTCAGACTTATGAATATCCTGATAGAAAACTCAGAAAGGAAGGTCACTAAACTCCAAATAGAGATTGAAAAATTGGAAACAGATATCAAGAATATGAATTTGGAAGAACCAACGGCCAAAAATTATAAAATTCTAAATGAAATCACAAATATACACCAGAATGAGGTCGCACAGAGAAAAGCACGTAAACTCAGACGAGATGAGTCAGACTATAAAAATGGTAGGATATTCACATTCTCGCGCAAATATGACCACTTGATCAAAAGGATTGAATCCCCACAGAACTATGAAGCGGGCTCCTCATCCTCTCTAAACAGTGTATCCACTAATAACAGCGAGATGAGCGGTTGCTCAAATACATCTAGAAATGACTTAACAACACAACAAGGTACTCCCTCTTTTTTAACAGAGGTCCAGAGAATACGACAGGGACAGTGGGAGACAAATCGACGCCTGGTAGATCCAGGAAAACCAGACGGGGTGGGAGAGGCAGACAACACAGATTTAAAGAAAGGAATGAAAACACGCTCTTGGAACAGGGGGAAATAGGAAACTCTGTCAACAACGACATTAACATCATTAACCTTTCCAATCTTGAACTCTCTAATCATGACTTAACACTTCTCAGCAAAGGTCTGGGTTTCTGTCCAGGTGAGGCTGGAGACTTTCAGAGTACCAAAATTGACTTTTACAAATTCATTAGACGTCTGAAATTGAAAAAACACTTTATGAACCAACCAGACTATAAACAAAAAGATACTCTAGTAGACGCCCTTAATGAGGGCCACCCTCTATCCATTAAGGATATACAAGACACGGCTACTTTACTGTCTATTGCCAATTACGAACAAGATCCGACTACCTTAACACAGATCTTAACAGATCTGGATATCCCATCAGAAACACTCCCTAGTGGACTAAGGAATAAATCTGCCTGGACTCCAACCCTTGTGAAGGACAACTGTATAGACACTTTCTTCAAGATGGTTTGGTGCGACCTCAATAGGGTAGAATTAAAGAATACTACTCGGACAAGTGTCTGGCACCGTAACCTGAGCCAAACAGAAATGAGCAATCTGAAACAACTATGTAGCAACGAAGATATTACCATAAAGGAGGCAGATAAAGGGGGTAATATTGTGATTATGAACACCTCAGATTATGAACAGGAGATCTTTAGACAATTAGGAGACATTACTTGTTATGAGAAGATCCTCTCAGATCCTATACCCGCACTGTCTAACAAAATCAATAAATTTTTACAAGAGTGCCTAAACCAATCTCTCCTCAAGGAAGAGGAATACATGTACCTCCGTGTTCACAGACCCAGGAATCCCTGTATTTACATACTGCCTAAAATACATAAGAACACTACATCCCCCCCAGGTAGGCCCATTGTATCAGGCATCGGAAGTCCCACAGAACGTCTTTCGGAGTATGTTGACATTTTCTTACAACCATTTGTAATTAACTTACCATCTTACATTAAGGATACCAAACACATACTTAGCCTACTAACGGATATGATATGGGAACCAGGTATGATCTTAGTTACACTAGATGTTACCTCGTTATACACCAGTATCAACCATGAACAAGGGAAGGAAGCTCTGCGACATTTTCTTTACAGGAGACCTGCGAGTCTTTATGACCACACAACTATGTTAATCAATATGGTGGATCTGATTTTAAACGACAATGTTTTTTTATTCAAAAATGAATGGTACCGCCAGAGACAAGGTGTCGCTATGGGGTCTAAATTCTCACCAGCTTACGCAAATCTCTTTATGGGACTTTTTGAGCTAAATAAAATCTGGAGCAAAGAGGGTAGTGCCTGGATGTCGGACATACTCTATTGGGGTAGATATATCGACGATTGCCTGATGATCTGGACAGGTGATCTACAGAAATTGAATGAATTTGTTTTGTACCTTAACAATAATGATTACAATATTCATTTCACATCCGAACATAGTATATCAAAAATTGCTTTCCTGGATGTGGAATTGTTCATCCAAAACAACAAAATAGAGAGTCGTCTTTATAGAAAAAGCACCTCTTGTAACTCTATATTACATGCCAATAGCGCACATCCAATCCACCAAATTAATTCAATACCTTATGGTGAGATGGTAAGGGCTAGACGCAACTGTAGCCTCGAAGAAGACTTTGATAGATGTATCAAGGATATGAGCCACAGATTTAAAACACGAGGGTACTCTTCAAATGTGATTAATAATGCCCGTATCAGGGCATTACGTCTTCAGAGATCAGACACACTTTGTCACAAATCTAGACCTAGGGACAATACTATCAGATGTATAGTCAACTATACAAAGCCAGCGACACTCCTTAAGAAATGTATGAACAGACATTGGGATATTCTCAGAGCTGATCCTAATCTGAGAACAGTGATCCCTAGAACCCCGGTTTTTACGTTTAGAAGGGGCAGAACTCTCAAAAATATTCTATGCCCTAGCTTTCGCACTAAACAGAATCTCGGCAATTGGCTGAGCAACCACAATAAAGGTTTTTTTAAATGCGGACATTGTGGCATGTGCAGATGGGCAAAGTCAGGTATCACCTCATTTATGAGCTCAACTCGTATGACATACAACATTAACTACAATATCACATGTGACAGCAATTTTGTTGTATATATGATCATTTGCAAGTGTGGCCTGTATTATATAGGCAGCACTATCAGACCACTCAAAATCAGGGCAAGTGAACATTTCAGAGCCCTGAGACAGGACGATGGGAGATACCCTATAGTGAACCACATGCGACATTGCCCTGAACACAACAACCACTGTGGATTCGAGTTTTTTGGATTTTATTACATTAAAAGAGACCCTAGGGGAGGAAACAGAGAGCTAGCGCTCAGAAAAAGGGAATGTTATTGGATTTTAAAACTCAGAGCTGTGGAAGATGGCCTAAACACCAATTTTGAGATGGAATACTACTTAGGGGATTGATTTATTGTCCTTAAATTTATTCTCTGATTAGACTAATATGTACTTGGCCTTCCTGTGAACCACCATAACCAATGCATTAGTAATGTTAGTCCACTAGTAATACACCTCTACTTATTTCTTGTCAGTATTGTATGCAGAATCATACTTACAATCACTTGCTTTGACTGGACACTCATCACCACGTGTACTGTATGAGGCTTTTATCTATGTCTTTTTAACATACTCATAGTCGACTCTTATACAGTTCCAATTTTTTGGACCGTGCTATGTACATTAGACTCTTAACATATAATATTTATACTTCACTACTAATATGGAGGACACAACAATATTGGGATTCTCAGTATAATGTCGTTCTGACTTTATTTTGCCTTCTTATATGTTACATGGTTACATGTGATTCTAGTGATGCACGTTACCATCGTCCCCCTTTTGTGGCAGCATATCGATTACTTGGACCGTGCATTGTACGTTAGATACTTAGCATAAAATGTTTATATTTCATTACTAATATAGAGGACACAACATTACTGCGATTCTCAATATAATGTTGTTTTGACTCTACTGTGCCTCTTTATTTGTCACATGGTCACATGTGGTTCGAATGTTGCACGTTACTATCGTCCCCCCTTTGTGGCAGCATATCGATTTTTTATCTTCTTATCCCTTCCTGTACTGATCCCAATAGCGTCACTGTCACAAGGAATAACTCTATACTGGTCGTGCTCACACAACAGTATTATTTTCTCGTTTTGATGTATCTCTTGGACATTTACATAGATGGTTACCTATATGACCTTCTCTCTGATTCCTTCTGACCCCCTATACCTCCTATTTCGACTTATTTAGACACTCTCTAAAGACATATAGACCCATATGAAGATATACGGTAATGGATTTTATCCTTATAAACTAGGCTAGACTTTTCAATATGGCGCCCGATTTCTTTGCTCCTTACTTCTTGCTCTCACATATATAGACCAGCGATTTAACTATTAGATAGGACTTATGTCTCAACTCATAGTATTAGAGACACTCCAATATGGCGCCCGGGCTAGATAGTCGGAGCCCTTTCTCTATGTTTACACTTAACGCGGGCAGACGTTAAATCCACGTCCATTTCCTGGACGCTCATATACAATGCTGTTCTAAGATACGGAAACGCTGCAGAGTGTATCGGACCACGCGGCGGTTTCCCGAACCCAAATAGAATTTAGATACCAACCGAGAGGTGAGTGTTCGAGTGTCCAGGTTCTGGACATCCCCAGGACATTCGGGTTTTCGACTCTTAAATCTTTTCAAAGATATTTAAACTCTATACTACGGGGTTGATCACATTACTGTTCATGTGTTCTTCACTCCATCTTAGATACAGACGGAGACTATCTTGTTATAAGAATTGTTTTGGACTGAATATATGACATTAAGGTTAGTGGAGGTTATCTCGTCCCTTTTTATTCAGGGAATAACACTTGATGATGGTTAAATATCCCTTACTCACTTAGGGACTTTGGCTGATATGGCGTGTTTTCCCCTTTTTCTCTTCTCAGACTTTTCACTTAATTATTGAGTATTTCTCAACTTCTTAATCCAATTATAATGAAGGTATGCTCTAGCCTAATTATACATAATTGATTGATGTTTAATATAGGATTTTTTCCTTGGCTCCAATCTTTGGTACTATCTATAATTCTTAACTATCTTATTTCGCACTAATCGGGGTCCCTTTCGGCTATACTCACCTGGAATTTTATCAGGCTTTTGGTTATTCAATGGTGACGTGCACTTTTTTACTACATGTACCTTCGGCACTTTGACTCTTTTATATTATATCTGAGGTGTGACACAAAATATTTTACCGATCAGGGGGTTTTCCCTTGGTGTTGTTAGAATTATGAGATGTAATATATACAAACAGATCAATTGATCTGTTTGTCTGTTGGTTTTCACATAAGTCACATTATTTATATTTCTGTTCATTGCACCATTGTCACTCTAATATATTCAAGTGTATTTGTCCCAATTTTCTGCTCTAATTTTAGTTCTGTACAACATATATAGACATTATTATTATTTATTTTCAGCCCTGATGAAGTCCTCAAGAGAGAAACTTCTCAGAGGATGAAACACGTGTTGGCTGTTCTTGTGGAGCACAATAGAACACTATGAATTAAACTGGACTCTGAGACAAACACGAGTTTGTCGTACTTTCACCAAGGAGATTGGACATTTGAACTTACTTCTAATTTGATATCATGAGTGCTCTGACATCTGTTTTTTTGCTGTTTTGTTTCCCTTGAGACATTAGAGGACGAGGGAAGATCCTCTTGTCAGTAGCACCGTGCCATGAACGGAATGTTTTGATTTTAATGGACGTTCTGTGAGCGCCCTAAATCCTATGAATTTCTTCCTAACCAGCACTGTTTTGACCATATTTTGGCAGTGGACTACCCTTAAGTGTATGAGCTCTTTGACTGCAACAGATCAGCCACAAGGGGGCATGTACTGACAGGACCCATGTACCTGCCTAGTGCATGTCTAATTATTGCAGTGGTAAGTGCACAGGTATGGTGACTACTAGGAAGATATAGTACTACAGTTGCCAACATACAAACACAGATGTGGCCATTGTATTGTGCATGGAAACATGTTAATCACCTTTGTCTACTAAATAGTATGACTGCATGTGGAGATGCACATATGACTGAGTCATATGTGTGACTCGACTCAGCCACACATATGTGTAACCTGCTGTGTCATCCTTCTCACCTAGTGTTCCGAAGTCCATTTACCCAAATGGTGAGCTGTATACCTCTTTGGTTTCTGACCACTCCTATTCCACTGGATCTGTTCTATGTGCATTATTTGGTCTGACACATAAGTAAAAGGGCCAAGTAATCCTGTGTCCTGAAATAGTTGGAGGCTTTATGTGAGACCGTAACCCAAATCAAGCTTTTGTTATGGCCAACTTACTACATTACCTATGAGGTTTGAGGAGGTGTCCCCATTGTCATGTCAGAGTCAGATACATACATTGGGAAAAGTGAATTTTGATAGGCATTGACATCCTACAATGTGGAACTCATGATGTGAGAGGAGGCCTCTTTTTCCATGGTTAGCCCCCACTTTTTTCCTCGTGTTGATGTGTTCTAGAAGTTAGTAGTGCCCAGGGACCCTGTTAAACAGGTTCCCTGGGCGAGGACGCTTTCCCTAAAACTGTTGTGATGCTTGGCACAGTTGGTTACACTCTTAAATACCCCTGTAAGTCCCCAGTAAATATGTACCCCAGTACCCAGGGCAAGAGATATTAAGAGTAGGCCCATGGGGGCAACAGCACTGATTGTGCCACTCCCAAGGGCCCTGCACTCAGATGTACCCAGCACTGCCATTGCAGGCTGAGTGTACTAGAGCAACCCTAAAAGGACAAACTCGACATGGCACACCCTCTGTGTGCCCTGTCCCCCAAAAACAGCATATGTTATGGATAAGTCACCCCTCTAGCAGGCCTTCCATCCCTAAGGCAGGGTGCACCAATCTTTATGTGAGGGCATAGCTGCATGAGCAACATGCCCCCACTGTGTCCTTGCTAAACCTAGGACATAGTGAGTGAACAGAGTAGCCATTTTAATGTATGTACTGGGCACTGGTCAAACATGAGTTCCCCAGCTACATAATGGCCACTCTGCACCCTGGTTTGTTTGATATCAAATAACTCATAATATTAAATCCAAACTGATACCACTATGGGATTTAACCCTAAATGTACCCAGGCGCCACCTTAGAGGTGCCCCTTGCAAAAGCTAACTGGCAGAGTTGCTGGGTGGTTCCATCCAGCTACCACTCCATACAGCCAACATAAAAACCTGGGGGAGAGCTCTGGCTCTCTGGTTCGTAAGACAATGCCCTTCCTGGGTTGAGGAGCTAACACACCCTCCCTCAGGAATGTGCAACACCCTGGTGGTGAGCTTCAAAGGGTACAACCCCTGAAACTCGAGCCTCCAGGTCTGCTGCTAGCAGCAGAAGGCTTCCCCCTTTGCAAACCCCCACTTTTGGCTGGAGCAAAGGCGGGAAACCGGACAAAGGGTAGGAGGAGTGGCCTCACTGAGCCTGCATCACCCCTAAGGGCTTGCAGGCAAAGTGGACCCTGTGATCCAGTTTTCTTCATCTTGGAATGGAGGAAAACAGCCAATGAGGTTTAGGGAAGTGACCCTTACCACAGGAAGTGGTCACTATAGTGGGTGTAGACACCCAAGGGTAAGAGTCCCATTGGACACTACCAGGTTCCCCCTATAACGCCCACTAAATTCAGTATTTAGTGGGCTCCTCAAGACCAAGATTTTAGATTTGAAAAGGATTTCAAGAAGAAAAGAAGACCAGCACCAAGGAACCCCCAGGACGAGAACAGAGGACATGCTGCACCAGAAGAAGCGCCAAGACCCCTGCTTGCTGCACCAGAGTCCCGACAATCGCAATAGTGGAAGAGCTGAACACTAGGCTGACCCCAAGAAACCCAGGGGACCTCCAGGCTTCAAGGATCACCCCAGATCTCCCTCTTGAGTGGAGACACCACTCAAGGAAAGCAGAAAACCTGCAAAGAACCAACAAACCAGTGAGGGTCACTTCACTGAATTGACGATATCTCCGCAACAGGATGTCATAGCCAGACCCGAAAACACACCAACAACTATCCGGAAGTGCCCCACAGCTGTGCCAAGTTTGGTGGCACTGCACCCTCTAGTGGCCAAGATACAGCAATACCCTGGGTACTAGTCAGCTGATATTGAACCAGTGGAAAACCAGCTCACCTAGAGCTGAAAAAGGATCAGGAGGAAGCCCCAGTTGAGGGACTTTAGGAACACCCCAGACCTCCAACCAGAGTGCCCCCGTTGTCCTGTAAGCTACCTTCCAAGAGACTTACCTTCAGCTCCAGTGGACTTAGTTGCGCACAGCATCCAAGACCTTCAAAACACCCTGCACCTGGCCACCCTTGGGCTTGCATCATGGGATCTACTGTGTGCCCAGGGTCCCCAACCCCTTGCAACCTCATCAGCCCAAGGGGACCCCCAGGCACCACCTCTAAATCTGCAAACCAGCTCCTTTTCTAAGTGGTCCCTCCAGGTGGCCCTGTGCCTGTGCCAATAACTTCTCTAACGCTGCTCCTGCCAGAACCGGGAGCTGCCCAAGGCGCTCCAGCTGGCACGAGGTGCCCACCGACCACTGCGGCCACCATGCAAAAGAAGATACTGCTAACGCAAATGTGTTATTTTTAATGCATTTTTAAAAGTGACAACCTATTTATTCCTATGGTGCGTAATTACGCACAGAAAGACTAACTTTATTAAAACTTCAAAAAGTCATAACTCAAAAAGTACTTAACGTATTCTAAAGATTTTGCTCTTAAAAATTATATAAAAGTCTGAAGTACTTTGATAAATTCTGGCCTTGAGTTATTCATTGAGTGTGTGTGGTGCATGATTGGATTTGTCAGTACAGCAAATACTTAGCACATCTCCTGGATTAGCCTAGCTGCTCGACCAGCTACCTTAAAAATCAGAGCAGTAGGTGGTCTGATTTTTACCTCTGAAAACTAACATGTGGTTTTCAGGGCCCTCTGCATAGTGTACTTGGTTTTGTACACTACAGAGAGGGCCAGCCTCCAACACATGGTGACAATAAGACATTGACATTTCATAGTATTACAATGACATGTACAAATACCTTTTATCCAAATGTATTTAGTGTAGAGAAGGTGCGTGGCTAGGCTGCTGAACCCTTAACCCATGTATATTGTCCATGCTATATAGGGCAATACCATACCTATTTGAGTGCAACATATGCTATTTGCTGCATACATCATGTGTCAATTGATACTTTGTGCCTGATTTGATATTGAAGCCTCTTTTTTCCCAGACTTATCTTAGCAAATCTGAGCCTTTTTGGACAGTTTTGGTTAAGGATCTGCTCATTCCTGCCTTACTTAATGGTGTAACACCTGTTGATGTTGTGGGATATGTTGTCATTCAATTTGCTTGACGCTATGTGTGTATGTCATTATTAGTAATCAGTTGTGTTAGTTCTAGACTTAGGTAGTAGGAATCACATCTCTGGACAGTTGTTTGTGATGTAGGTGTTCAGATTTTGTCATGTAGAGGTTTATATTCAGCATGTTTGGAGGAATGCTATGAGCCCTTCATGCACTTTGCTTGGTGTCCATTGCATTGTTGATGTTACTATGCTCCCTGTGGTTGTTTGTGGATGTATCCTGTGTGCTAGGTAGACCCCTAATGGGGTACATAGATTTGTTGTCTATATGACAATGTATCAGATTAGTGGGTGCAAAAACTCCTAATGAATATTTTCCTAGTATTTAGATAGATGTTTCAATGACCTACTATGTCATTTGTGATGTAGTGTCTTCGTCTGAGGTGTTTGCCATTGAGTAAGTTGTGTACAGAATGATCAGTTAGGCATGTGATTGGAAAGCAACATGCTGTGTCGTATGTGAAGTAAGATGAGTTTACTTTCATGGAACATAAGTATTGGTGATGGACTGGGCTGGTGTAGAGTAGGAGTAGGATGTTGTGTTATCAGTCAGCTGCATTTCATTAGACTGATTTGATGATGAACAGTGATGATCTGTATGGGGATAGATTTTTGATGTAGCCAAACCATCTTGTGCATGATGCTTTTGAGTTACAGCTGAATTGATGGGATGGTGATGTAGTGGCCATATGGTTGACTTATGCTGTGGGTGAAACTGTTGTCATATGGAAAAGTTGGAAGTATCTTGTTGTGACATGATGTAGGCTCTGGATGGTCTCTCACTTGGGCTTTATTTGCAAGAGATGTTTTATGTGATGATTACCTTCTCTCATCTTTCTCTCTCAGCTCTCTCTCTCTCTTTCTGTGCATCAGCAGGTGAAGGAGATAGGGCATCAGCAGGTGAAGGAGATGGGGCACAGCCAAGTGGGGAAGCTGCTGGTCATGGCCCCAGAGTGCTGAGCCCATCGATACGGACCCAGTAGCCTGGAGGGCGAGGGGAGTGCCACGGGTGTGACAGGATCCATTTCTTCATCCTTGGAATCCTCCTCCAGTCGACACTCCCTGGCAGTGGCAGACCCATCTGGGACCATGCCAGCACCATCACTTTACTACCACTTCCCTCCCTGTAGCTCCCCTCCCAGTTGGCCGTGCCTGCTCGCCCAAGATGGTGGGTGTCTCTTTTGCCACAGGTACCTCTGCCCCTGCCCCTGTCAGCCCTTCTGCCCTCAGTGAGGAGGCTATTGACCTCCTGAGGTCGATTTCTGTGGGTCAGTCGAACATCGTGAATGCCATCCAGGGACTGGCAACTCAAGCCTAACAGAGTAATGCGTTCCTTGAGGGCATTCATGGTGTACTGGCTGGCCTACAGATAACCTTTAAGGCTCTGGTCTTCACACAGATGGCAGCCAGTCACACTTTGTCTTCCGTCCCCCCTTCATCTTTCTCTTCCCAATCCCAAACCCATCTTCCCTGACTTAGCCAAAGCACAAGGACAGACAAGCATGCATCCACCTCAACACCCAAGGGTAGCTTAGATAAAAACAAGCACCACAAGACACACAACCAGCATGTACACAAGCAACATACACCTGCACACACATCTCAGTCACTACTGCCCTGACACCTCCACCACCCCCAACATCACAGAGACAATACCCGACACACCTGCAGACACCACACCATCATTCACTGATCCATTCACTACACCTATTGTACCCACAGACAGCACCACAGCAGATCCTTAGGCATCCACCCAGTCACCAGCCCAGCAGCCATCACAATCACTGACTCTCCTACATGCAGCACATCCACCATACCTGCAGTCACCACCCCAACAATCACCCACCCACCATGGCATTCTCCAGCACCTCCACCCCCCCTCAGTTCCATAAACATAAACACCCTAACCCACCCAACAGACAGCCACCACCCACAAGCACACATCACACACACAGGTAACCACGATAACCACACAAACCTGTCAGACAACCACTCTGTAGGAAAGTACCATCTTGCCTGGCATGTTACCCCCATTTTTACATGTATGTCAGTTTGTTTGTACCTGTCTCACTGTGATCCTGCTAGCCAGGACCCCAGTGCTCATATGTTGTGGCATGAATGTGTATACCTGTGTAGTGACTAACTGTGTCACTGAGGCTCTGCTAATCAGAACTTCAGTGTTTATGCTCTCTCTGCCTTTAAATTTGTCCCTATAGGCTAGTGACCACTTTTACCAATTTCAATTGGCATATTATAACACCCTTATAATTCCCTAGTATATGGTACCTATAGGGGGATTGGCTAACTTATCAGGTATGGACCTATCAGGAGGGGTCTCTGATGTCACCTGCTGGTACTGGCCACTCAGAGCCCTCCAGAGTGCCCCCACACCTTGCAAAGCAAGATTGCTGAAGTCTGGGACACACTGGAATGAGCTCTGGGCACTACCCCTAGGGTGGTGATGGACAGGGGAGTGGTCACTCCCAATTCCTTTGTCCAGTTTCATGCCAGAGCAGGGGACAAGGGGTCCCTTAACCATTGTAGACTGGCTTATGCAAGGGGGGCACCATCTGTGCCCTTCAAAGCATTTCCAGAGGCAGGGGGAGACTAACCCTCTCCAGCCTGTAACAGCTATTTACAAAGGTAGAGGATGTAATACCCTGCTTTCAGAAGAAATGCTTTGTTCTGCCTTCCTGGGACTGGGCTTCCCAGACCCAAGGTGGGCAGAACCCTGTCTGTGAGGTGGCAGCAGTTGTAGCTGCAGTGCAAGCCTCAGAGAGCTGGTTTGGCAGTACTGGGGGTCGATAGTGGAGCCCCCAGCATAAATGGAATTGGCTCCCCAATACCAGATTTGTAATGGGGGATAATTCCGTGATCTTAGACAAGTTACATGGCCATATTCGGAGTTAACATTGTGAAGCTACATATAGGTATTGACCTGTATGTAGTTCACACGTGTAATGGCGTCCTCGCACTCACAAAGTCCCGGGAAATGGCCCTCAACTATGTGGGGGCACCTTTGCTTGTGCAAGGGTGCCCTCAACCTTAGTAACTTTGCACCTAACCTTCAGCAAGTAAAGGTTAGACATATAGGTGACTTATAAGTTACTTAAGTGCAGTGAAAATGGCTGTGAAATAATGTGTGCACTATTAAACGCAGACTGCAGTGGCAGTCCTGTGAAAGGGTTTGTCTGAGCTCCTTATGGGTGGCAAAAGAAATGCTGTAGCCCATAAGGATCTCCTGGAACCCAATGCCCTCGGTACCTAGGTTCCACATACTAGGCACTTATAAGGGGGGTCCAGTGTGCCAATTGAAATTGGTAAATGAAGTCACTAGCCTACAGTGACAAATGTAAAAGTAGAGACAGCATAAGCATTGACGTTCTGATTAGCAGAGCCTCAGTGACATAGTTAAGCACCATACAGACACACACATTAGGCCATAAACTATGAGGACTGGGGTCCTGACCAGCAGGATCCCAGTGAGACAGGCAAAAACATACTGACATACAGGTAAAAATGGGGGTAGCATGCCACAAAAAATGGTACTTTCCTACACAAACCCCTCCCCCAAATGAGGGACAATAAGGCTAACCTTGCCCAGATGAGTCTTCATTGTCTAACTGGAATTATCTGGAGAGTCCATCTGCATTGGAGTGGGTACTCCCAGGTCTATGTTCCACTGTAAAGTCCATACCCTGTAGGGAAATGGAACACCTCAACAATTTAGAGTTTTCACCTTTCATTTGTTTAAGCCATAATAGAGGTTTGTGGTCTGTTTGAATAATGAAGTGAGTCCCAAACAAGTAGGGTCTCAGCTTCTTCAAGGCCCAGACCACAGCAAAGGTCTCCCTATCTATGACAGACCAACACTTTTCTCTAGGGGTACACCCCCTGCTGATAAAAGCAACAGGTTGATCCTGGCCCCCCTCTGATTTAAGTTGTGATAGCACAGCCCCTACCCCTAATTCAGAAGCATCTGTTTGGACAATTAATCTTTTGGAGTAGTTTGGGCTCTTTAAGACAGGTGCAGAGTATACTGCCTGCTTAAGCTCCTCAAAAGCTTTCTGACAGCTAGCTGTCCACAGTACCTTTTTAGGCATTTTCTTACTGGTCAGGTCATTAAGAGGGGCAACAATGGAGCCATAGTTCTTAATGAACCTCCTGTAATACCCAGTGAGACCTAAGAAGGCTCTGACCTGGGTCTGTGTAGTAGGGGGAGCCCAGTCCATAATGTTTTGAATCTTCCCTTGCAGTGGTTCAGTCTGTTCTCCACCTACCAGGTGGCCCAGATAAACCACTTTCCCCTGCCCAATCTGGCACTTTGAAGCCTTGATAGTTAGGCCTGCCTTTTGCAGGGCCTCCAAACCTTTCCAGAGGTGGACCAGGTTGTCATCCCTTGTGGAGCCAAATATAGCAATAGCATCTAAGTATGCTGCATTGAAAGCTTCCAAACCATGGAGGACAGTATTCACTAGCCTCTGAAAAGTGGCAGGTGCATTTTGCAAACCAAAGGGCATAACCATGAATTGATAGTGCCCTCCTACGGTAGAAAATTCAGTTTTTGTTTTAGCATCCTCTGACAATTTGATCTGCCAATACCCTGCAGTCAAATCAAAGGTGCTTAGATACTTGGCAGATGCCAGTGTATCTATTAGCTCATCTGCCCTGGGTATAGGGTGAGCATCAGTTCTGGTTATAGTATTGAGACCCCTTTAATCCACACAAAACCACATTTCTCTCTTTCCATCTTTGCTATGCGGTTTGGGGACAAGTACCACTGGGCTGGATCAGGGGCTATCAGTAGCCTCAATAATTCCTAGATCCAACATTTTCAAAACTTCTGTTTTAATGCAATCTCTGACATGGTGAGGTTGCAGGTAAATTTTACTTTTGAACGGTAAACTGTCTCCAGTGTCAATTGTATGTTCACATCAGTAGTGAGAAGAGTTCAAAAAACTGTCCAAGATGATTTTTACAGTCTTCCTTCTGCTCAGCAATAAGGCAGTCTGCAAAAACCACTCCTTCCACTAAGCCATCAGCTTCAGTGTTGGAGAAGAGGTCAGGGAGAGGGTCACTCTCTTCCTCCTGCCCCTCATCTGTAGCAATGAGCAGGGTTAAGTCATCCCTGTCATAGTAAGGTTTCAGGCGGTTGACATGAAGCACCCTAACGGTGCTTCTGGCAGTGCCCAGGTGCACCAGATAGGTGATCTCAACTTTCTTTTCTACAATGAGCTGGGGTCCACTCCATTTGTCCTGGAGTGCTCTTGGTGCCACAGGCTTCAATACCCACACCTTCTGTCCTGGGTGCAACTCTGTTAGGACAGCCTACTGGTCATGCCATTGCTTTTGGAGCTCTTGGCTGGCATGAAGGTTTTTAGTGGCCTTTTTCATGTACTCAACCATTATAGATCTTAGACCAAGCACATAGTCCACAATATCTTGCTTTGGAGGTTTTAAAGGCTGTTCCCAACCCTCCTTAACAAGAGCAAGGGGACCCCTTACTGGGTGACCAAAGAGGAGTTCAATTGGGCTGTAGCCCACTCCTTTTTGGGGTACCTTCCTGTAGGTAAAAAGGAGGCATGGCAACAGGACATCCCATCTCCTTCTGAGTTTTCCAGAGAGTCCCATGATCATGCCTTTGAGAGTTGTATTACACCTCTCAACCAATCCATTAGTTTGTGGATGATAAGGGTGGTGAACTTGTAGGTAAACTACACTCCTTCCACATTGCCTTGAGGTATGCAGACATGAAGTTACTACCTCTGTCTTATAAAACTTACTTAGGGAAACCCACCCTGGAAAAGATTCCCAGGAGGGCTTTTGCCACTGCAAGTGCTGTAGTGGTCCTTAAGGGAATAGCTTTTGGGTGCCTTGTGGCATGATCCACCACACAAGGATAAATCTATTGCCATAAGCTATTGGAGGGTCAAGGGGGACAACAATGTCAACAACTACCATTTCGAAGGGCACCCCAACCACTGGCAGTGGGATTAAGGGGGCCTTTGGGGTGTCACCAATCTTGCCACTGGCTTGGCAGGTTACACAGGAGCGACAAAACTCCTTTGTGTTTTCTGACATATGGGGCCAGTGAAAATGTGGAACAAGTCTGTCCCATGTTTTACTCTGGCCTAAATGCCAAGCCAAGGGAATGTCATGAGCAAGAGTTAGGAGGGATTCCCTGTACTGAAGGGAGATGACCCGTCTCCTGGTTGCAGCAGGTTTAGGGTCCGTCGCTTCAGTATAGAGGAGATTATTCTCCCAGTAAACTCTGTGGCTGTCATTTACATCTCCATTCTGCTGTTTGTCAGCTTGCTGTTTGAGACTCTCCAATGTGGGACAGGTTTGCTGTGCCGCACTCAGATCTTCCCCGGAAGGACCCCTGCACTCAAAAGCTCAACAGTATCATCTTCCAGCTCCTCTGGTGTAGGTTCTGCACAGGGAGAGAATTCTTCTTCTTCAAAAGGGGAATCATCTGTGGAGGGAGGGATAGTGGGCAAGTGTTTGCCCTTCTTACCCCTAGTTTTTGGGAGCACTTGGACAATTGCTCCAGATTCCAAGTTTCTCTGTCCTCTTTGCTTCTTGGCCTGAGCCCTGGTAAGAGCAAAGATATGCCCAGGAATGCCCAGCATTGCTGCATGGGCCTCCAACTCCACTTTAGCTCAAGCCGAAGTCTCCAAATCATTGCCTAGCAGACATTCTACAGGTAAATCAGTGGCTACCACAACTTCCTTTGGTCCAGTAACACCCCCCCAGTTGAGATTCACAACAGCCATGGGTGGCTAACAGTGTTGTTGCTATGTGCGTCTGTCACTTGGTAGTGGTGACCAAGTAGGTGCTGCTCAGGGGCAACCAGTTTTTCCATCACCATT
Organism: Pleurodeles waltl; assembly: GCF_031143425.1. Classification (NCBI taxonomy): domain Eukaryota; kingdom Metazoa; phylum Chordata; class Amphibia; order Caudata; family Salamandridae; genus Pleurodeles; species Pleurodeles waltl. The sequence continues at coordinate 1,036,789,677 of NC_090445.1, forward strand.
GTGACACTGGCACCTGCGTCCCTGTAGGCCATAACCTGAACACCATTAATCAGGGGTAGCTGCTTGTACTTATCCATATTAAGGGGACAAGCAACTAAAGTGGTGAGGTCAATGCCACTATCAGAGACCAAAACAGCCTCAGTAATCTCCTTAACTAGACCAATCACAACTACATTACCAATGGTGAGCCCAGCTACACCCTTTGATTGGCTTTTAGTAGTGCTCTTCCCACCACCACTGCTATTACTAGGGGCACTAGTAGTTGCAGTTGGGGTTGTGGTGGTGGGAGGTTTGGTGTTTCTTTTTGGACAAGTGGGGTCACTTGCCCAATGACCTTTGGCTTTACAGAAATAACACCATGGCTTTTTATGATTGTGAGAAGAGGATTTGGACCCACCACCCCCAGAGGATTTTTGTGGGCCTGATGAAGACTCTGATGATTTTTTATCTTTGTCCCCACTCTAGTCATGTGACTTACCATCCTTCTTCTTGCTGTCCTTGTCACCCCCTGTATGAGCTTTTCTGCTCACCCTTGTTCTGACCCATTTGTCTGCCTTCTTTCCAAATTCTTGGGGAGAGGTCAGATCTGAGTCCACATGATACTGATGCAACAAGTCAGACACACAATTATTCAAAATATGCTCTCTCAGAATTTACTTATTCAGGCTTTCATAGTCCGTCACCTTACTGCCATTTAACTAACCTTCTAGGGCCTTCACTGGACAGTGTACAAAGTCTCTGCAATCCTGTGATGACTCCTTTCTTGTCTCTCTGAACTTTATCCTGTATTTTTCAGTGGTTAAGCCCAGACCATCTAAGAGTGCTCTTTTAAGAATTTGGTAATTATCTTCATCATCCTCTCTAACAATAAGGAGTCTGTCTCTCCCCTTGCCAGAGAATGATATCCACAGGATAGCAGCCCACTGAACATGAGGGACCCTCTGAACTTTATAGGCCCTCTCAAGTGCAGCAAACCACATATACATGTCATCTCCATGCTTGTAAGGAGGGACAGCTTTATGCAGATTCCAAGAATCAAATGAAGGTTCCCTAACATTTGAATTTCTGAAACTGCTGCTGCCACCATGGGCAACTAATGTCAGGAATCCCCAAGGTGCCTCTTGCTTTATCTGTCACCATCCCCAGGAATTAGGGTTAAATCATATTTCTGTTCTTGCTCACACCTTCATGTTTCTAAGTAAACATAATGTGCTGTGTTACACAATTGGTTTTTATCAATGCTTGTTTTATCAATGCTTGTTTGCTAATGTCCCCCCCCCACTAGCGCCTTGAGACCCTCACGGGTGAGTAGCGCGGTCTATACATTTCTTTGATTGATTAATTGATTGAATGTGAGCAGGTATAGACATGTGCTTCTAATTGGCTGTGGTGTAGACATGTGCTTCTAATTGGGTGTGGTGACTCATTCACATGTGAAAACTCAACTGCTTTCCTGATTAGCTATAAACAGCAGATTGAAACATACCTCCCTGCTTGGCTTTGTTTTGCTTCCTGACCTCAGCATCTGATTTGGCAGTCCAGCCCCTGCTGTCATTCTCGTATTCAGGACTTTTGAGACAATTCTTTTCCTTGTTCCTGTACCAGCTGACATCAGGCATTCCTCCAGCACTCCGGAAAAGACTGCAGCTAACTGACTAGTATTCTCCAGGTAGTTTGTTCTTTGGGCGCTGTGCTTTCCTAGAACAGCTGGTGTATTTTAGATCTCGTATTTTGGCAGAGTGCTTATCTTGAAGAGACAAATGTATTTCTGAACATTCTACATTATTATTGTAGTTACTTGCCTAAATGTGCTTCAGGAAATCTGTTTGAGCTCAAGTACTACAAAAAGTGACAGTGCAATTTTAAAAGACCATTCACATGACTTTTCTTTCTCTAATAGCATAACTCTTGGATTTAAATTGTGTCATTCATGCCTGTGTTTTAGGTTTGAGGAATTTGCTTTTTGAAGGGTTTTTCACACACAGAGTGAAACCAAACCAAACTGTGCCACCCTAACTGTTTGAACCTAGAGAGGACATTTGTATTTTTTGGATTGTTTTTCTTCCTTTTAGTTTAACCCCACGCATGCAGGAAAGTTAGATGTGATATAATTAATGCCCTTGTTTGTCTTTCTTGTGCATGATAAGTGCAATTACAGTTCTAATTGTAGTGTGCAACAGTGAATCTCTCTGAAGCCAGCCTTAGTGTCGCAGTACTAATTGTTATGGTACTCAGTTTGGGTTTTTGGTAATGCAGTGTTAGTAGTTGTGCTAACAGTTATTATTATCCAAGAAAAGTGCTGGAGCATCCTGGGGTTCTTCTACCGCTCCCGTGCCCATATCAGAAAGAGAGATACAGTATCAAGGAAGTTGAGTGCACTAACTCTACTATCACTCTGTCAACAACAACCTGCCCCCTGAATATACAGGGTGCCTGGCTGGACCGGCAAGACGTGGCAGTGTTTTGTCTCCTTCTCTTCCTCTCCCCTTTTCCTTTTGGGATACCTGCTGGGGTTTCTGTGTCCACCAGGAAGTGCTGAGAGGTGTTTCAGGAGGTCGGGGGTATACCATCGCCCCTGCAGACATCCTGCTTTTCAGGTGAGTGGCCCCATCTCGACAACTAACCTCAAACCATGCCTTTCCTTTTCCACATCCAGGGATTCCATGTCTTAGGCCAACTGTTGCTGCAATAGCCTCAGTCTGGCCTCCTCTAACCTCAGCTTTCTGAGTTACCTATCTAGGGACTGGTCCTGAGGGTTAGATGTGTAGGATACCTCTAAAACAGAGGTAACATGGGAATGTTCAGAGGCTGATCTTTCTCTAACTGGGGTCCCTCTAGTGACCTGGCTTCTAGGGATGAAGGGAGTCCTACTAATGTGTGAACCCTTCCCACTCCCAGTGACACTAGGGGGCCTGTTAACAGAAAGAACATTGGAAGAACCCTCCCCAAGATTGTCAGTTTGCTCCTCTGAACCTTCCTGGTTGGAGTTATCCTCTTCACCCCGTCTGTCTGATCTGGACCAGTGCTGAGTCCTTGGTCATCTTGGAGGAGAAGATTTAGGTGGAACTTCTTATTGGGGTTCTTCCCAATCCCTAAACCTCTTTCAATACAGAGACCCCGCCAAATTTTAAAGTCTAAATTCTCATAGGTAGTTTTTACAACTCTAAGGGTAGCTTCTGTAGAAGACATATTAGAAGAGAAAAAGTTTAGGAAAGTGAGTAAAAAGTTAGTAGGCTAACAGAGCTAACCTTTTAGAGAAACAAAGAAAATGTTTCAGAACTTTGTAAAAACTTTTGCAAAGTTTACAGAACTTTTTAGAAAGTTAGAAAATTGCTTCTAGGTATATACCATGTATGCAATAAGTATTGAAGCAAGCTTTTCTTGTGAAAAGCACCAGGAACAAAAGTGGTAAAGCAATTGCAAGTACTTATCCCACCGCTGCACCACCAATGTACGAGGCTTGCCTTGTTTGTAGTGGGTACCTTCGGTACTTACACCTTACACCAGATCCAGTTTTCCCTTATTAGTGAAATGTAGTAGTGTTGTAGCAGCTTAGGCTGATAGAGGTAGCTATAGCAGAACAGCTTAGGCTGAACTAGGAGACATGCAAAGCTCCTGCAATACCATTTATAGTCACACAGTACTTATACACAAGTAAAGACAATACTCAGTGTTACCAAAAATAAAAGTAGTTTATTTGGGTGACACAGCACCAAAAACATCTCAGAGACAATACTCCTTCTGGAGGTAAGTATTATACACAATATATACATTAGACACCAAAATAAGGTGAGTAATTAGACATAGGAAAATGCAAACAATAGGAAATGTTATAGAATGCAATGGGAGAAAATAGGTCTAGGGGCAACACAAACCATATACTAAGAAAGTGGAATGCAAATCACAAATTCCCCCCTAGACAAGTGTAGTGTGTGCAGAACCGCTGGGAGAGTAAGAATACAGTAAAGGTAAGTAAATTACCCGAACCCAGAGCCCATAAAAGCAGGAGTAAAGTACTGTGAGTTTCCTTAAGACACACTACAAGTCGTGATTAGAGTTATTGCAAGAAACAACCAAGTCCACAAACAACAAATGTGGATTCCTGGAGCTGAAGACCTGCAAAGGAAGGAGACCAAGTCCAGAAGTCGAAAGAAGTTCCAGGAAGGACAGGAGCCCCTGCCAAACCAGAAGAGGGTGCAAAAGAAGAGTCCCCGGTTGGATGAAGACAGCAGAAATGCACCCTAGGAAGATGTCAGCGGGTTCGTGCATGATGCAATGGATGTCCCACATCATGAGGTTGGATGCAGGTGAGGTTTGGCACTGGATTCCTCTAACAAGCCTTTGTTCCGGCAAAGTCGCGTGTTTGCATCAAGAAGGCGCTATCTGGACCCAGCAGGGACCTGGGGGCCTCAACACTGTGTGAGGAGGAAGAGGGGCCTCTTAGCACTTCAAAGAGCCCTCAGAGCACCAGATATCACCCACGGGAGTCCCAGGACATGGGGACAAAGGAGGTGCAAAATGCAGTTGGTGCAGCACTACAAAGGAAGGTCCCACGCCTCCGGAGAACAACTCAGCAAGTTGACCATTGCAGGCTGTGCATGAAGGAATTTTGCAAATAGTGCACAGAGCCCTCAGGAGATGAAGAAGACGGGGTGAACAGGGGTACTGTCATTCTGGGGGAAATCAAGGTCTTACCTCCTCCAAATTGGGACAGCGGGATCTCAGGACAGTCTGTGTCAATGGGGTCCACCCTCTGTGTTCCAAGGAGCATGCTCATCGGCAGGAGAGGGGTCCAAGAGAACCGCCTGTCGACTTAGAAGGTGCCTGCTTCAGCACGGGACTGAATCCGTCACCCCACAGGAGATTTCTTTGGTCCTTCTGGTGCAGGGTGAAGACAGAGAGTCCTCAGAGCATGCACACTGTGGAAACTGTTGCAGTTGCCGGCTGGAGCTGAAGTTGCAGAGGAAAAGTATCCCTTGTGGATACTTTGTTGCTGTTACAGCGGGTATCCTTGAGCATACTGCGGTTAATCTGAGGTCACAGGATGAAGTAGTAGTTGCAGAGGATTCCTGCTGGAAACTTGCAAGTAGAATCTGTGCCCTTCAATCATTTCTAGAGGCTGTGGGAGGATACATCTCCCCAGCCTGTAACACCTATTTCCAAAGGGAGAGGGTGCAGATAAAGTTAACGATTGTAAACAACAGTATATACAAATATTTACAATATGTACAGAAGGCCATACACTGTCCTTTGCAAATGTCCGTGGCCCAGTGGTCAAAAAAACATGGGCGAAGCCCAGACTTGACTCCTGCCTCAAAAAGGAGAGAACACTGCAGGGCCATCAGGTCGAAAACACACAGGCACCTCAGGGGGAGGGGGAGGCACCTCAGCTGGAAGATGGTACTACGCCACTGCTCCTGGAGGGAGCAACATGCCCACTGCTTGGTCCTGGGGAGTGCAAAGCCACAGTCTCTAAAGTCTCTCAAGTGGGTGCTCTGCCCACTGCTTGGTCCTGGGGAGTGCACAGCCACAGTCTCTCAAGGCTCTCACGTGGGTGCTCTGCCCACTGCTTGGTCCTGGGGAGTGCAAAGCCACAGTCTCTCAAGTCTCTCAAGTGGGTGCTCTGCCCACTGCTTGGTCCTGGGGAGTGCAAAGCCACAGTCTCTCAAGTGAATGGCTTCTCCACTGGTTCTGGGGGGGGCCTTGTGCCCAGTCTGCTTCATCATGTCAAGGATAGGGTAAGTGGATGCATATCTCCACTGGTTCTGGGCGGGGCCTACTGCCCAGTCTACTTCATCCTGCCAAGGATAGTGATGGTGGATGCATATCTCCACTGGTTCTGGAGGGGGCCTTGTGCCCAGTCTGCTTTATCCTGCCAAGGATAGTGATAGTGAATGCATATCTCCACTGGTTCTGGAGGGGGCCTTGTGCCCAGTGATGCTGCACCTGGCGTGTGGCAGTTCCCATTCCCTCACCTGGGTGTCTGAGGCACGAGATGTGCACGTAACAGGTACCATGATACTCCATGGAGGCAGAGCCAGACTCCATCCTGTGGCGACTTAAAATGCAAACCGCTGGTAGTACCGGTGCTGGTGGTGGTGCTTCAGGTGGTGGGTGGAGGGTCCAGGCCGCCTCCTGCATCCCCGGATGGCTGCCCACTGGGAATGCTGCTGATGACAGATGTAGTGGCACCGGCTGGGCATGTGGCAGTGCAGATGGCGGTGCAGGTGGCAGTGCTTGAGGCGGTGTCTGCGGCGGAGATGCTGTGGTGCTGGCCATGGTGCAGGTGCTGGTAGTAGTGGAGGGAGACACCAGGCCGTCTCCTGTAGCCTCAGACGGCCCACTGGGGATGATGCTGCTGACTGTTGTTGTGGCAGCGGCGGTGCCGGTGGCAGTGCAGGTGGAGGTGCAGGTGGCAGGGCAGATGGTGGTGCAGGTGGTGGTGCCTGCGGCAGTGCTTTCTGCTGTACAGGTTGCTGGGCTGTCAGTACTAATGGTGGGCACCAGTCCCTCACCTGGAGGCTCCGAAGCCTGAAGTGCCTTGCCTTGGGTTGTCTTGCCCTTCCCCACCTTGCCAGACGCTGCTGGGACCTTGGCACTGGAAGATGTAGTTTTGGAGGAGGCCTTGCTGGGTGGTTTGTGCTTCCTGGCTTTGCTGCATGCTGGCACCTTCTTCAATTTGGCAGGTGGCGGAATGTGTTGGTCCTTTGCAGGGGTCAGTGGTACACTGCCAGGCCTCACGGGTGCCCCCTTTGATCCCCTGGGACTTGCAGATACCACAGCGGACGCCAACTTGGTGGCTGAGGTGCTAACCTGGGGGGAAGAACGAGGGGGGGGCGTAGGGAAAAGGTCAAAATTTGCAAGGAAAAGTTTTTTAGACACACTGGGATGGGAAGATGGAGAGGGTTTGGGAGTGGAGGAAGTGAGAGTGGTCGTTGGAGGTGTCTTTCTGCTGAGTTTGGGTGAAGGTGCATGGGCTGGATGCTGTTGTGAGGTGGATGGCTGTTGGGTGGGTGAGTGCTTGCATTTGTGTACGTTGGGAGGAGGGGTCACAGACACACTGGGAGAGGACACAGGGGACGTGTGCATGGTTATGGGGGTGGTGACTGCTCGTGAGGGGTGTGTTGTGATGGGCATGCTGGTTATGGACGTAGTGGATGAGGATGTAGTGCATGCGGGTGTGAGTGGAGACCATACTGGGAGGGGGTGGATGATGAGGAGGAGGGGGACAAAGTGGAGACAGTGGATGTTGGTGTGTCTGCATGGGGATGGTGCTTGTGTGAGGGCCTGTGTGATGATGTGTGGTGCTTGTGTGTGCCTGAGCCACTTCTGTGTGTTGATTTGGGTGATTGTTGGTCTGAAGGTGTGCTTGGGATAGGCTGGGGTTGAGGGGATTGGGACTGGGTAGAGGAAGTTGGAGGGGGGAGGCTAGACACAGGGACAATGGCTGCCATCAGTGCTGAGGTCAGACCTGAAATGCTCTCTGTTGGGCTACCACGCCAGAATGAATGCCCTCCAGTTATGCATTTGTTTGTTGCAAATGCCTCACAACACCCTGGATGGCATTCAGGATGGTTGACTGCTCAACAGTGAGGGATCTCAGGAGGTCAATAGCCTCCTCACTCAGGGCAGCAGGGCTGACTGGGGCAGGGCCTGAGGTGCCTGGGACAAAGGAGATGCCCACCCTCCTGGGTGAGCGGGCACAGGAAACACGCTGAGTGGCTGCTGGGAGGGCGGTGCTGGTAGGGGGGGTGGCAGCTGTACTGTTGTTGGGGTAGGCACAGAGGTGTTCGCCACCACCGGGGAGCTTCCATCAGAGGAGGAGTCGCTGTCACTGGTCTCCCCTCCTGTCCCCGTCGTGGTTCCCCCCTCGCCCTCCGTCCCACTGTTGCCTTCACCCTTGGTGGATTTGGCCTCCAGGCCCATGTGGGATGCAGCTCCCTCCGTCACTGGTGCCTCTGCTCCTCTGCCAGATGATACTATTGCACACAAAGACAGGGTGATAAAACAAAAAGGGGGGGAGAGACAGAGGATACACTTGGTCAATGCCAGCAACAACACTACCGTTGGCGTACACAACACACAGGGAGCTGCCCTATGCACTAGGCCATGCCCAGCCAGTCACTAAGGTAGTCACAAGCCCATGGGGTACAATGCCTAACACCAGCATATGCACACCTGACAACCACAGGACCCTGCCAAGTAGTAGATGCCCACATACACCATAGGGTATGGAGTGCTTCAGACCCGCACACAAGTTACCTACCGTGCTATGATTGCCCTGGCCTAGGGCCACACCCAGCCCACATCCCCCACCCAGCTAGCTCCTAAAGCACGCAAAGTCAGGATTCAGAATCTGTACTCACCCCCTTGTGGCTGCTGTGATGCCCTCAAGTGCCCATCCAACTCCTGATAGGCCACCGCAAGGATGCGGAACATCAGGGGGGTCATGGTGCAACGGGCACCCCTTCCACATTGGGAGGCCAGCCCCAGCTGGGCCTCCACTGTTTTCTTGGTCCAGCGGCACAGGTCCTCCCATCTCCTGCAGCAGTGGGTGCTCCGCCTGTGGTAGCCCCCCAGGGTCTGCACCTCCTTGGCGATGGCACGCCAAATACCCTTTTTCTGGTGGGCGCTGACCTAGAGGGAAAAGACAGCAGAAAAGGAAATTACTCACCCGTCCTGACCAGCATACTCATTGTTCCCATCCATGCCCTGATGCACATACACTGACCACCTCCCATGCAGCACTCAGGCCAGGACACATCAGCACCCCCCAACATGTGGCTTACATCCACACCACTCCAAACATGCTTTGCCCACACATCATGCTCACAGTGTACTCGCCTGTTTGTCTGGAGGACCGTAGAGTGACATGTACTGGGGTAGGACCCCATCCCGCAGTTTCACCAACTCCTCAGCAGTGAAGGCCCTTTCCCCAGACACATGGGACATTGTCACTTCGGGACACAGGTCACAGCAGCACTTGCAGTGTAGGTCCTCTCCTGTTGACGGTCAGGTACCAAGTGAGTGAATAGTTAGAAAATGGCAGTGACGTCTGCGGTGGTGCGGACCATCACCGCCGACATACATTGCCATTGGCTCATGGAACCCATAGGGCCCAATGATAACCAATGCGAAGTTGCGCAGCTGTATTTCGACTGCCTACTGTGACGCTGCACAAAGCCGGCGCACTTACCTCATTTTCACTTGTCCCTCCACACAGGTCAGGCAGCCGCCATTTCAGGGGGGCACATGGCATGGCACATCAACTGACTCTCGAATTCACATACTGCTTGTGTGACCTAAATTCTGCAACAGTTGTGCATTCTATGTGGAAATATGACCTTCTGCTCACCGTTCTCTTCCATAGACTAAAACCACTGAGGCAGATGATAAGATGGTGGCATCCTCCGATGTACAGACCCCTGGTGGACCTAGCGACAATGGAGGACAGACACATTATCATCACCTACAGACTTGATCATGCCATAATTCAAGAACTGTGTGCCCAATTGGAGCCAGGCCTGATGTCAGCTATCCGCCAGCCCACAGAAATACCCACTCTAGTGCAGGTTCTGTCAGTGCTGCATTTCCTGGCAAGTGGTTCCTTTCAAACTATAGTGGCCATGGCATCAGGAATGTCTCAGCCAATGTTCTCCAACGTGTTGTCCAGAGTGTTGTCTGCCCTGCTGAAACACATGCGCAGCTACATCATGTTCCCCAGGTGGATGATTTGGCCACAGTGAAAGCTGACTTCTATGCCCTGGGACATATCCCCAACATCATTGGTGCCATTGATGGTACACATGTGGCATTTGTTCCCCCAGAGAGAAATGAACAGGTTTACAGGAATATGAAAAGCTATCACTCGATGAATGTGCAGATGGTGTGTTTGGCTGACCAGTACACCCCCCAGGTGAATGCTAAATATCCTGGCTCTGTGTATGACACCTATATCTTGAGGAATAGCAGCATCCCTTATGTGATGGGCCAACTCCAGAGGCACCGGGTGTGGCTAATAGGTGAGCCCAAGGTCCCCACCCACTATAAGTAGGTGTCTGGGTATGGGGTTGTCCCTAAGGGTTAGTGTGTGTCTCACAGGTGTACCTCGGTATTTACAGGTGACTCTGGTTACCCCAACCTCTCATGGATACTGACCCCAGTGAGGAATGCCAGGACAAGGGCAGGGGAACGTTACAATGAGGCACATGGGAGTACAAGGAGGATTATTGAGAGAACCTTCGGCCTCCTTAAGGCCAGGTTCCGGTGCCTCCACCTGACAGGTGGATCTCTGTACTACTCACCGAAGAAGGTGTGCCTGATCTTCGTGACATGCTGTATGTTGCACAACCTGGCCTTGAGACACCAGGTGCCTTTTCTGCAGGAGGATAAGCCTGGAGATGGTCTTGTGACAGCGGTGGAGCCTGTGGACAGTGAGGCAGAGGAGGCAGATGAAGAAGATGTGGACAACAGAACAAACATTATACAGCAGTACTTCCAGTGACACACAGGTATGATACTGTAACTCAACTTTACTTTTCAGAAATCTTTTGGACATTGACCATGGCAGCCTCTTACCCTATGTCTATTTTCAGATCTGTGTGCCCCATTCTGGCTCCTGGTATATGTACTGCTGCCCACCAAAGGTCAACCTGTAGTATTTTCCCTGAACACATACGTTGCAATGCTTTGATAATGTTGTCCTTATACATTTTTCGATTCATGACACTGACTCCAGTTTGGTATTTGTTTCAAGGGTGTCAATTTTTGTGCCAATAAGTATCGGGGTATGTGCAAGGGGTTGGGGTGATGGTGGAGGAATGTCCAGTTGGAGTCCAGTCTATTGGTATCACAGGTGCATTGTCCAAGGGGACATAGGAAGTGGAGCAATGGCAGTTCAAGGTGGACAGGGTGACATAATGGGACAGAAGGGTGACAATCAGGACGCTCTTATTTCCTAGTGGGGGTCTTGGCAATGTTCTCTGTCTTCTGCCTGAATCGCAGGGACCGTTTGCGGGGTGGTTCTCTTTCTGCAGGGGGTGGGGTGCTGGTGGCCTGTTGGTCCTGTGGCAGGGCCTCCTGTCCACTAGCGCCGGCGGAGTTGGAAGGCTGTTCCTTGGTCTGGCAAGTGTCAGGTGCCCTTTGTTGTGCCACTGCCTCCCTTATGGTCTTGCCCATTTGATCCAGCACCCCTGCAATGGTGACCAGGATGGTGTATATTTTTGGTAGGTACTCCCTGATCCCCAGGTACTGTCCCTCCTGCAGCCACTGAGTCTCCTGTAACCTGGCCAGTACCTGGCCTATGGTCTCCTGGGAATGGTGGTACGGTCCCATGATGTTTGAGAGTGCCTCATGGAGGGTCGGTTCCCTGGGCCTGTCCTCCCCCTGTCGCACAGCAGTCCTCCCAGCTTCCCTGTTGTCCTGTGCCTCTGTCCCCTGAACCGTGTGCCCACTGCCACTGATCCCAGGTCCCTGATCGTCCTGTGTTTGTGGGGTTGCCTGGGGTCCCTGTAGTGGTGAACACACTGCTGATTGATGTGTCCTGGGGACGGTGGCATGGGCCCGCTGAGTGGGTGGTGTGCTGGTGTTTTCTGAAGGGGGAGGCTCTGTGGCGGGTTGGGACTGTGGCAGGGTAACCGACTGTCCGGAGGTCCCTGATGGGCCAGGTTGGTCATCGGAATCCGGGCGTGCAGAGCTGATGAGTTGATGTCATCACTGTGGGCCTCTTCTGGCGGGGGGGGCTGGATGTGGCTGGCAACTCCTCCCTGGTGACTTTGGCTAGGGGTCCTGTTGGGAGGAAAATGCAGTGTCAATGTATCTGTGTGTGTCATCTTGTGCATGGCTGTGTTTCCCTCTATGAATGTGATTTTCCTGTCGGCTTGGCCTTGTGTGAGTGGTGACTTTGTGGGCTGGGTGAGTCTCTCTATTGGGCATGCTGGGATGATGGGTGCCCATGCAGGTCTGTGATGGGTGTCCATGCATTGGGGGTGCATGCAGGCCATGATATTGGGATGGGTGGGTTGTGTTAGTGGGGTATATGTGAGTTTGTGGAGTGATGGGGGTAGGAGTTTGTGATAGCATGCAGGTAGGGGGGATATAGTAGTAAAACTTTGACTTAGCAGAGTCCAGTCCTCCTGCTACTCCTGCGAGGCCCTCAGGATGCATTATTGCCAAGACTTGCTCCTCCCATGTTGTTAGTTGTGGTGGAGGAGGTGGGGGTCCACCGCCAGTCCTCTGTACAGCAATCTGGTGTCTTGAAACCACAGAACGCACCTTTCCCCGTAAGTCATTCCACCTCTTCCTGATGTCATCCCTTGTTCTTGGATGCTGTCCCACGGTGTTGACCCTGTCCACGATTCTCGGCCATAGCTCCATCTTCCTTGCAATGGATGTCTGCTGCACCTGTGATCTGAATAGCTGTGGCTCTACCCGGATGATTTCCTCCACCATGACCCTTAGTTCCTCTTCTGAAAACCTGGGGTGTCTTTGGGGTGCCATGGATGTGGTGTGAGTTATATGTGTGAGGATGTGTGGGGTGAGGTGTGGGGTGCTGTGTTGCGGTGTGTGGTGTGAGGTGCATGCATGGTGTATAGGTGATGGTGTTCTGTGCCACTGATTGAGTGGGTGCTCCTGGCTTGTGTCTCTCTCGGTTGGCAATCTTTTTTTTCTCGTAAAGGGTTGTGGGTAGTGTGGGTGTGTGTTTTATAGTGGTTTGGGTGTGTGGGTGTGGTATGTGTATGTGTATCAGGTGTGTGTAGTTTGAATTGTCCAATGTGGTGTAGTTTTGTAAGTGTGTGTGTTTTTGGGCACGGCGGTGTGTACCGTCAATGGTTTACCGCAGATGAAAAACTGCTACGGTGATTCGTGGGTTGTGATACTGTGGGCGTATTCCCATTGGTGTAACGGTGTGGGTTTTGAAACCGCCAGTTTATCCCTGACCTTTGGTCTGGTGGACTTGTCCGGGTGTCTGAATAGTGGCGGATTTCTATGTGTGGGTCATAATACCCGTGGCGGATGACTGCGGCGGTCAAGGTATGTTTGGCGGCCGTCACCACGGCAGTAAGCAGCATTTACCACCAGGGTTGTAATGAGGGCCTTCGTACTGGTAAAGAGTATTACATGTATCATTGAGTCACTGTGGATTACTGAACCTTTGTAGCTGTTAACTAAAATGCAATGCATGTTGCATGATTTCTATTTGGACTGTCCTATGGCCTTGAACATTTTAATGTTTGCTCTTATTTATAATAGATTACTAGACCAACCAGATGTTGGTTTCAATGTTAAATATTTGTCTTGGATTTATATTATTTGGGCATATTTGAAAATGTCATTGTTTGTGTGTGAGTATTTGTGTGTAAGTGGTGCTTGTGCTGCCTGTTTTGTCTTGGCAGCATGTGAAGTACATTTCTTCAGCAACACAAAAGGATGATGGACGGAGTGTTGAAACTTTTCAAACACTCACCCTCAGTCGCAGATCTGGGTTTAATTCAATTGGCTGGGGGTGAATGTTTGATTTGTTCGGCATTCCATCCATCATCTGTTGTTTTTACATTTGTTGCCCTAAGTGGGAAGGATATTCCCAGACATGGGTCCCGGGCTTGCTGTTCCACCAGATTTCAGCTAGTCTGGCGGATGAAGGGTGACACCCTGAAACCGGTCCCAGGATGCTTTTTTCTGGTCCATGGAGAACCTGGCCTGGCAGTTCGGGCTGGACTGTTTCCATGGGGAACAGGGTCAAGACTGATTTGCATATGGCTGGGTTCAAACTGGAATGGCACGGCAAGCAAAAAAATGGATGGATTAAACCCAGATCTGTGACTGGGAGTGAATGTTTGATTTGTTGTGCATTCCATCTGTTGTTTTTGCATTTATCGCTCCAAGTGGGAAAGGCATGCCCAGATTTGGGTCCCATGCTGTCACAGTGCCCTTTCCTCTGGATCTGCGCGCTGCTGAACAAAAGAAAAGGTCCACCTCCCGGTGTCACCAACTCTGAAAGCTATTATAGCACAGAGTTATGATGAAGCCAGGCAGGGGGAAGGGTATTAGGGTAGGGAACTGCAGGGAGAGATATCTGAAAAGAAAAGGTTAGAACAAATATGCATATACTCATTCATAGCAGTATAACGCATCAATAGACTCTTGAAATAAAGGCGTCTCCGATATATCAGATTGAGACCCTTTTATGAAATGAGGTCAAAGCCCCTTCTATGAATCAAGGAACAAGAACAAAATCCAACCCTTGAACCAAGAGATGGCAAGAGCTTTGGACTATGGTCATACTCTGAATCTCAATCCTGTTACAAATATGCATTCATAACATAAACGTTTGATCACAGCCTAGAAATTCTCAAAGATTTAAATATGTATCTCACATATTATGCTTTCTAAAAACAATGAAACTATAATTTGCTTATCTCCAAAATGCTTTCACATTTACAACCATAAACCTGAAAGTTTTACTCATTGAACTTGAAGCGCTTTATTCATTGGGCAGAAGCGCCTTGTTTATTGTTCCTGAAGCGCCTTGATTATTATACATGAAGAACTTTATTCATTATACTAGAAAGCGCTTATACCAGCACACCCTTGTTATGCTAAGGGGCACCTTACTCATGTGGTCTTGGATCACTTTGATTGTTGTGCCAAGGGCGTTTTACTCATGTGGACTGAAGCGCTTTGATTGCCGTACCAAGGGCGCTTTACTCATGTGGACTGAAGCGCTTTGATTGCGGTGTCAAGGGCACTACACTCATGTGGACTGAAGCGCTTTGATTGCCGTACCAAGGGCGCTTTACTCATGTGGACTGAAGCGCTTTGATTGCGGTGCCAAGGGCACTTCACTCATGTGGACTGAAGCGCTTTGATTGCTGTGCCAAGGGTGCTTTACTCATGTGGACTGAAGTGTTTTGATTGCCGTGCCAAGGGCGCTTTACTCATGTGGACTGGATCACTTTGATTGCTGTGCCAAGGGCACTTTACGCCTAAAACTGAAAACGCTTTGCTCATTGTGCTAAGGGGCACTTTTCCTTTGGAAGTAACAACTCCCTTCAAGATTGGACTCATCAAGACCTTACCACTACGAGTACGACCTACTCGTATCTGAATTCACCATGGAAACAAGGATACTCTGATTTGCTGTCCATCTGCCATGCAGGAAATCTACTCTTCTTCAGAGGAACCCCCACGAGGTCTGACTGCATCGAAGTCTTCAAAATAGTGAGCAATGTGCTTGGGTGTGGCTGGGCTTTATAGGCCTGCCACACCCCAAGATGGCTGCTGCCTCTAAAAATATGGGAATTGTAGTCCCTTCATAGGATAGCACTGATAAGTGCATCTTGTCCAGCAATGTCCTGACCCTGCAGCTACATGAGCTTTACCACAGGGCAGACGACGCTGATGACCACTTTTAGAACAAGAGGGGATGACAAGTGGTGCGCATGAAGTGCCCGCAAATCTGCGCAGCAGAGTTTCGGACGGGACCTGGACCGCGCACAGCCTTATTCCTGGCACGTGCTTGCTGTGCCACCAGATTCAAGCTGTCCTGGCCGATGAAGGCTGATACCCTGAACCTGGTCCCAGGGTGCTTGTTTCTGGTCCAGGGAGGACCTGGTCTGGCGGTTCGGGCTGGACTGTTCCCATGGGGGACACTGTCAAGGCTGATTTGAATATGGCTGGGTCCAAACTGCAATGGCATTGCAAGCCAAAAAACTGATGGATTAAACCGAGGTCTGTGACTGGGGGTGAATGTTTGATTTGTTCTGCATTCCTACTATAAATCTGTTGCTTTTGCAGTGCATTTCTTCCCCAGTGATGGGTGAGTGTTGTGTGATGGCCATGTGTATGTTTGGGGCATGTTGTTGTCATGGTATTGAATGGTGTTTGTGTTGACATGTGTTTGTTGCAGTATTGTGTGGCTTTGTGTGCTTTGATTGTGTGCATGTGCGTGTGTGGTGAATGGTATGTCAGCTATTTTGTGATGTGTGTTTGCTGGGTATGTTGAATGCTGCATTGTATGGTTGTGTGATAGTGTGTGCTCATTCTCTGTTGGTGGTACACTGTGTTGTATGTGTGATTTGTTAATGGGTAGTGTCTATTGTGGGTGCTTGTCAATACATTGATGGTGTTGCAGTTGTGGTATTGTGTGTTGTTGTCTGTGACTGTGTACGTGCACGTGCTGTCTTTCTGGGAGTAAGTGTGTGTTTTTGACGTGTGTGTGTGTGATGGACATGGTGTGTGTACTGTGTATGTGTGGGTGTGTATGTGGCTGTCTGTGAGTGCGCATGGCAGAGTCAGGTTACGTCTGTATGTCGTCCTTGCCACCCATTCCCGATTGGTATGTTGTGAGGGTGCGTATGTATTTTGACAATTTACAACAGTGACAGGTAAGTGTGTTTGTTGATTATTGTCGTCATCTTCTGTGTTGGTTCCGGTGTGTCTAGGTGAGCAGGAGCAGCGGGAAGATGTGTAGTTCTGGTTCCATGGTGACCCTGGACGGGTATGGCTTCCTGAAGGCGAGTGTCTCCTTTTATACAGCTGGTTTCTGAATGGATTTCTGTGGTGGTTTGACCGCGGTGGAAACCTTGGCTGTGTGCAACCTCCTAATCTGTCCAGTGGAAACATGGTCTTCACCAGACTACAGGTGTCTACCGTCGTCCGTCGCGGTTAGACCGCACTGGCGTAGCCGGCGGTGCTTTGGCTGTATTCTGTTGGAAACACTGCCCTGGTCATAATAGGAAGGTTTTCTCCGCCAGCCTGATGTCGGTGCGACCGCTACCGAGAACATGGCGGTCCTGGGATCACCAAACTCGTAATGAGGCTGCGTTTTTTTGGGCAATATTTCTTTAGATACTTGGCAGACTACTTGGCAGACTTTCTGGCCCAAAAATGCCCCACCCCCAGGTCCTCAGGAAGACATTGCTAAAGAACTTAGGGGTCAGATTTGATGATTGCCTGTCATTCAGGCCACAAATTAGGCAATTGGTGGACAGTGCTATTTGAAAAACAATTGTCATTTTCTGTCTTTGTCTGCAAAAAAACAGTCATTCAGGCCCTGGTCACGATGAGGTTAGATTATGGTAGTGCTCTATATTTCAGCCTGTGAGAGGGCCTGCTAGAGAAACTGCAGATGGTTCAGAATACTGCAGCCAGTCTCCTCTCGAAATTGCCTGTGAAAGTGCATGTACCCCATAATCCGCATGCTCTGTACTGGTTTCCAATCAGGAAGAGCATTGGGTTTTAGACATTGTTACTAGTTCATGGAGCATTATATTTGTCTGGGGCAGAATTTCTCACAACAAGGTTCAGCTTTCACGTTCCAGCAAGAAACCTGAGGTCTGCCGATAAACTATTGGCAGTGACACCCAGGATCTAAAAGGTCAGAGTGGGAGGCAGATCTCTGGCTTATCTAGGTGCCACTGCATGGAACAAGGTCCCTCTTGAACTCCGTGTTGTCAGTAATCCAGCAGGTTTTAAAATCTGGTTGAAAACCTGGCTTTTTAAACCAGGATTAAATGATAGAACGTACCTTCTGTATGACCTGTGCAATGCTCTGGGACACTCTGTGGAGTAGCTGCCCGCAATACAAGTTGCATTCATCATCATCACTTGAGGTAGAGATAAACTTTAAAATAAAATAATAAAAAATAATGCATGAATAAAGAATACATCTGAAGTAAAATTGCATATTTAAAGTAATATTGTTCCTTATTCTGTGGCCCATCTTGAGCACTGAAGATTAAGTGACTGATTTAGAGTTTGGCAGGTAGCCACCGTCCATTAGGGTAACAAAGATTATTACTTAGGCCACCCTGGCCGGGCTACATTCCACCATATTTAGAGATCCTGACTGACCTTTTTGAAATCTCTAAGTCAAGCACCTGACGCCATCGCAGTTCGTCTGTAGGCGCTGAAAGTTTGCTGAGCCATCACCATGCTTCATTCAACTGCTCAGCAAACATTTTTTTTGTTTTTTAACCACAAAGCAGAAGTTTGTTTTTGAAAAATGAAACACTAATAGCCCTGACACCGTGGGATATTTCTCCCAGTGTATGCCATTCCACAAGAACACACAATATGTGTTATTTATCAAACCAAATAAATAATCTACTCCACTGTAATATTACCTGTCAGGTCCAATATTCAGCACCTATTCGTCTGACTAACTCAGAATCAGTGCCTAAGATGATAGGATGAAGGGAAAAGGTGTAAGGATAAGCAAAACACTGAAGCACTAATTTCTGAGATACATAATTCAACACACAATAATGAAGTATATAGCATATACCAGTGATCTGAAGCCATATAATACTCACTTTTGTGGCTCCATATAAATTAAAGGAACCAAAGACAGAAATTGAGACTGGTCTCAGGGTGCTTCGCTGAAGAAAACTTAGCCCTGAAAAACCGACCACTGGTTAAAAGTACAGTGAACACCTTATTGAGAACCCTAAGGGGGCACTAGAATACAATCAAGGTGAAACGTAGAGGAAGGTTGTGTGAATGAACTGTTGGAATAGGTACACCCACCAACAGCGAAGAGATGTCAGGCACCACTATGTAATACTAGCTGTATTAAATACTGTTAGAGTCTCTTCTAACCCAGATGCGGTGTGTCTTGTGACTGGGCCATCGCTTATATTGGACTGGCATAAGGCCACATTGCATTAAACTGCTGGCTATAATTACATTGGCCATGATGGAATGGGAATCATGATGAAATCTGTGTATGAGAGAGAGGGTCAAACCCAAAACACCGTGAAGTCAAGGTTTTCATTCCTTCAATCCACCACTCAAATCTCGAAACCACATCCCAGTACATCTGTAGATAAGGCTTTCCCAATTGCATTAATTGTGCGCCAACTAGTGAAGTGATGGGGTTAAGGTGCGATTGATAATGACAGTGTGTATCTGGGAGAGTTTAAAGTCATATTTCTAACTGATTTGATGACCTCAATAACATGCCCCATAGTCAGCTAGATAGAGCCTCAGTGGAGATAGTAGTTGATCGGTCACTTCTGCATTCTCAGACATCCATCAAACTCAGTGATGCCACGCCTGCTGGATGCTCTCTGCTGGTGAGGAAAGAAGTGATGTAGTGCCTTTCTACTCCTTTCCATATCCCCTCTTCGCTTCTGCTGTCAACTGATGAAGTCTTGCATTGTCCGTCACTAGGTCAGGAAGTTATCTGTCAACTACATGGCCCAGGTTAGACATTTGATAATGTTTCAAGAAAGTGAGGAACCGTGTTGCGGTATTAGTGGTTGGTTTTGTGTGGTGCTGTGGTTACTACTGTTCCCTTTTGTCTATAGCAACTTTGCACTTGTAAATTTGCCTGCACGCCCTGTGGTGGTGACATGCAAGTCTAAACTTTTGAGTAATTCTACAGTCATACATTTTGAATAGCCTAACGTGGTAAAATTACTAAAACAAATATGAGAGAAAACCTACACATGTAGATGTGCTCCTGTGTAAGTTTACCTTTGTTGTTTGGCCCCATCATGTGACACCTGCGAATTCCCTAATGTATGTTGTACGTAGCGTACAACTCTGCCTTAGGTAAAGGCATCCTGCTATGTGAATGTGCATTTTCTTTCATAGAGACATCCCTTCCCTACACTCTGAATTTAAATGTGCATAAAATGTTTTTGGGGTTTTAAAAGGCAGTTAAATTCATTGTTCAATTCATTCGAAACTCTGCAGGGTATTCTGGATGTTTCTCATTTAAATACTGAGTTGTCCATTGTTATGCCTTTTAGTACCTGAAAAATTTGACACCTTATTAACATTGTATTTTACGTCGTACATTATTTGCGCGAACATATCCAGAACAAAAAGTCATCCGGTTAAAGTAACTAATCTGCTTAACACGTCACTGAAGAGAATTAAAGAGTTAGTCGTTATCCTCTACTTTTGTTTGCAAACAGATGTACTGTGCAAAGAGACTAGCGAAGGACATGGCATTTAAACATCAATTAGTGGTGTTTTGTGTGTTATTTACCAATCCTATACACATGGTACTGTGCTGGGAGTGGGGTTGGTATTTGCATATGTAGAGAGAGTTATGTTGCTGAAACTGATGCAAGAACATACCTACGTGCTTGATGGACCCCTGATTGGAGACAAAAATTGTGATCAGAAGCAAATGGTGGCCTTGTTATACAGTGAAATGTTCTTTCATACCCCGGGGTAGACGTTTCTGTTTCGGGTGCTGAAGCAGCCTAATTTGGGTCCCAACCTATTAGGGTGGATCAGAATATTAAACTCAGGACTCCAACCAAAAATCAAAATGGGTAAAGAAACACCTGAAAGATGGCAGCTGAAGATAGACATCCAACTGAGTTGACTTTTGTCTCCCCTCTTGTTTGAATGGATAATGGCGTCCATATCAATTATGCTTAGAGTGAAGTTGAATTGAAGGGGGAAATACATGTGGATAACATATTACACGTGGTATCCTTATATGCAGACGACACATTGCTCTGATGGAAAGACCATATAATGTCTTTGCCAGATTTATTGAATTTAACAGACGGGTATGGTGACCTGTCTGATTTGCACTCAAATGGACCTAAATGCTGTTTATTCTAACTAAAATCATTGGCTCATCTGGGCGAACATATACTTCCTAACTTGAGTTTACAATAGCACACCTGGTGCCAGAAATACTAGGGTGTCAGGTGACCAGTGACGAAGAAGACAATGTTGGGTTGTGTGTGGGGTAAGCAGTGAGGGACAAAAAAGACTAGACTGACAAAGGTTTCCTGATGCACATGGAAGGTATTTTCTGGATGACCACTGGAATACATTCTGTTACAGGAACTTGTTTTATTGATGCATGCTGTAATATTTACATTAGATAATAACTACAGAACTCCCTGGTTCTGCCATACATATCAGATAGATATGGGATAGAGAATGTGGAATGCAGCTCTTGAATGCTGCATGAGACTGGGCTATGATATCTATTATGAACGCAGCAGACAATTCCCTATTTTGATTAACCTGATTTAAATCCCTATGTCATGTGTTTTACACCCCTACAGTTGAACATAAACTTTATCATTAAAATGCTGACTGTTTGGGCAGCTTATTGCCTACAATTGATTTAGGCGTAGAAGGTGGAAGATTATTAGACACAGGTTTTTCCATTGATTGCAGGTATTGGGGGAAGCCTGGTCTCCCCCAATAATGCGTTTCATTTGGGTCTCCTTCTGTGACTTAAGAACACTGTTTGACATACATTTGATCCACTGGACCTGTTGCTGACAAGAACGCGAGTGACAATGCACTAGTTGAAAAGGATAGGTCCTAGTTTTGGCTTATGGTGAAAAAATTTAACAGAATAGATGAGTTCAGAGAAAATATGTCAGTCAAGAGTCAGAATGGATGTAGAGTTTCCTGAAGATCATACAGGCTGGAGAAAAATTATGTGGTATATTTGGAGAGGGGCAGGACACTTTTACATACATCTTAGTTTAGTATACATCACAACAAAGTGAGTATCACAGACTCAAGGTTTGCAGACAATCTCCCGGATTTAAGGTGATGCCTGCTATCTCCTTTTCAGACATATAATTTAATGAAATGCCAACTGTAAGAAACTGGGTTATTAGTTAGGTTGAAGCCGCATTCAAATAATAAACAGAACCCTTGTCAGGTTGGACTGAAATAGTCACTAGCAAAACCTGTTTAACTCTCTGGTAGCTTGGCACAAAAGGCGTCAGGCTCAACTTAGAGACAATGGGCACCGAAAGTCTAACTTTACACGTTGTAAAGTTAGACTTTTGGTCTAAGTTTAGACTTTTGGTCTGAGTTTATATCAAAAGTCTAATCTTAGGTCAAAAGTATAACTTTACTCAAATTCAAGTTAGACCTTTGATATAAGTTTACTATGAGTAAAGTTAGACTTCAAGTCTAAACATAGACTTTTGGTTTACATTTAGCATTGTGAATCCGGCCCATTGTGTGAAGTTTTTAGGCAGCCCTCAAACATTAATAAAGTGTAAACATAACATCAGTAAAATCCCAATGCAACTTAGTTAAGTAGAGTACATTTTAATCATTAAAATGACCCCAATATGACAGAAAAGAAATAATGAGTGGAGCTGGAGATATAAGTTTACACATTTTAGGTGAAAATAGTGCCAATAAGCACAGAGTGCCACTCGTGGTTATCTGGTGGGAGGAGCCAGGGTGGAGTAGCAAATTAAGGCTGAACTCAATGGAGCATGGGTTGGATATAGGGACCACATTTGTCATACTGAAGAGTTACCTTTTCAGGTCCAATTGGGTCACAAAGATGTGGTTGTAAGTGATAGGAGCAGGTTAGGCATCGCAGATGGTTGC
Organism: Pleurodeles waltl; assembly: GCF_031143425.1. Classification (NCBI taxonomy): domain Eukaryota; kingdom Metazoa; phylum Chordata; class Amphibia; order Caudata; family Salamandridae; genus Pleurodeles; species Pleurodeles waltl. Next base: position 1,036,812,024 of record NC_090445.1, read on the forward strand.
TGCTATAGTTCAAAGAGCCAGTTGTTGCTGTAGAATTGCATTTGCGGTTGACACGGACATCAATTCTTGGTGCAAAGAAGCAACTTCGTCGTAGCAAGGAGCTAAAAACCTCTGTATCGTCACCTTTTTTTCAGGAGGAGTACACTGTGGTACCAGCCAAGGTTCAGGATCCTGGGGACACTTCTTGGGAATCATGACTCCAGCAGAGGGCAGCATCATGGCTCATGGAGGTCCAGCTGGTCCACTTGGTGATGGTCAGCTGAGCAGTTGAAGGGAGGCCCCTGGAAGCTTCCTGGGCACCTGTAGCTCAAACAGAAGGTCAGCCACCTCACCCTTGGCAATACTTCTGGAAAGCCTAAGTTCAAGGCAGGCAGGTAGGTCCAATCGTCCTTCTCCAGACAGCAAGGCAGTCCTCATTCTGATTCTTCCATAGGTCCAGGAGTGTTTTGATGAGGGTCACTGAAGGTGCCACTTTGAAATGTTGTGCTAGTCTTTGTGTGGGGGAATTCCATGACCTACCTTCAAATCTAGTTCTGGTAAGTTTTTCCCATTCCTCTGCAAATTGTTTAGGGTTACAAAGTCAAGGACAGTGGCAGAACATCACAGTTTGAGCAGGACAATGCCAACTTTGCAAAAGTGGCATTTTCACAATTGTAACTTAAATCCAACTTTATCATTAAAGATGGTTTAAAATTACAATTCATTTCATGGTAAGCAATATTTATCTGTGTGGTTCCAAAGTGAAGCTATCCCTTATTTAGTTTAATAACGTAACCCAGTGTAGTCTATGGGAGAAATAGCCTTTAGCCAGTGAAAAATGACTTAAGGAGGTTTTCACTGCCAGGACATGTAAACCATAAGTACATATGTCTTACTTTTTAAATTCCATGCACCTTGTCCTATGGTTCTTTAGGGCCAAATTTAGTGGGGACCTATATTTATTGAAAAGGAAGGTTCAGGCCTGGCAAATGGTTTATTTTGCCAAGTCAAATGGCAGTTTAAAACTGCACTACAGGCTGCAATGGCAGCCCTGCGACAATTTTGCTGTGGTACTTTAGAGGGTGGCACAATGAGTGGTATAGCCCACTGGCAGCATTTAATTTACAGGTCCTTGGAACATGCAATGCAATTTATTAGGGATTTATAAGTCAATTAAACATTCCAATGGGGAGTAGGCCAATTTTAACATGTTGTAGAGAGAGAGCACAAGAACTTTGCCACTGGTTAGCAGGGTGTAAGTGAACAATGTCCTAACGCCAACAAAAATTAATTCAGCAAAAATCATGGAGTGAAGGCAAAAGGTCTGCAGGAAATCCACACCAAGGTTGTCAGGTCTAACAATAACCAAAGACCAACCACAATATATCTATTGTTTTGTATGTGTTTATGGGAAACAATAGAAAATATGTTTTAAATAGAATTATTCTGTGCTAATGTGTTCATTATGGCTTCATAGTGCTTTATTGAAATGTTGCAATATATATTGATTGAGCACTCAATGATTATTGTTGTATTGTATTATGGCTTGCAATGCACTGGTGTGGTACAAAATGTACATCCTTTATTACGAGTACTGTGAGGTAACATCGAGACAGTGTCACCCAATTATTCTACATTCAATGTTTAATAGCTGTGCAGACCCAGTTTTGTGAGGTGGAAATCTGCTCTGAGAAGGTGGTAAAAGGTAGCAGATGGCTGTAAATGGTGAGGTTGGAGAAATTAGGTCATGAAGGTGTCTTAAAGTTGGTCAGACTGTGTTCCATCCATACCATAGAAAGTAGTCGGCTGGGGGCTGTTGTGTGCTTGTAATTGTAATTGTAATTGTAATCGTATTTATATAGCGCTTACTACCCCTGACGAGGCGTCGAAGCGCTTTTCGATGAGTAGCACGCTACTCCGGTACCCAACAAGAATTAGTGATGGATTAGTATAATTTAATAAGGAGTACAGTTTTAGTATTATTATGAGTTAATTTGAGTTGCGGATATGAGAGTTTGTTAGTTAGATTGACTGGAGTAATGGAGGGGTGGAGGAGGAAAGAAATCCAGAAGTGTTAATTGGGAGTTTATCCTTCATTTACTCAATCCAAAGGCTTGAGATGAATAAAAGGGGGGCGGAGGGGAAAGAGGATGTGGAAGGGTTAGGGAGAGCATAGTAGCCCGTTTATATTGTACACTAAGGGTACGTGATGGGCCACGGGGTAAACGTCTCCAGTAACCTTGTGTGCCTTTGGCAATGTGATTGTTACTAGTGCGTCTTTGTGGAGATGTCCTCGTGCTTCTGCGCATCAACAACACACCACCGGAATCGGCGGTAAACGCATTGGGGTCGTTTTGGGAAAGCTGTCCATCATCCTGGTAAAAGGCGGGAATTCCTTTACCTACTTCGAGGGTGGACGGGGCGTGGCTCAGCGGGCGGATATTACAGGTGCTTTATGAAGGGAGAACCTTCTACTCTGTGTCTCTCGGAGAGGAAGATAGAAACCGCGCGTCACAGTCAGATACTGATTACGCTCCAGTACGTCATCAGTTCACCTCCAGGAAGGATTCTAGATCTTTCTGCTATGGGATCTCTGAGCGCACAGCCTTGCTTTATCTTTGCCAAGCCCAAGAGTTAGGGTGGCTTGTCCTTTCCAGAAGCTGAGCTTCAACTGCGGCATCTGCTACGTTTATATTGTACACTAGGGGTATGTGATGGGCCATGGGGTAAACGTTTCCAGCAACCTTGTGTGCCTTTGGCAATGTTATTGTTACTAGTGCGTCTTTGTGGAGATGTCCTCATGCTTCTGAGCATCAACACCGCACCACCGGAATCGGCGGTAAACGCAGTGGGGTCGTTTTGGAATGCTGTCCATCATCCTGGTAAGAGGCGGGAATTCCTTTACCTACTTCGAGGGTGGACGGGCGTGGCTCAGCGGGCGGAGCTTACAGGTGCTTTATAAAGGGAGATCCTTCTACTCTGTGTCTCCAGGAGAGGAAGATAGAACCCGCGCGTCACAGTCAGATACAGATTACGCTCCAGTACATCATCAGTTCACCTCCAGAAAGCTGAGCTTCGACTGCGGCACCTGCTACGTTTATATTTGTAAGTGCTTCCTTTGAGGTTTAGTTTCTGTAAAATGAGCATCGTGGCCTACCCAACCGGAGTATTTTCTACGAGTATGTCAGTAAGCGTTACCTAGCATGTTTTATACGCCCCGTTTATATTGTACACTAAGGGTACGTGATGGGCCATGGGATAAACGTCTCCAGAAACCTTGTTTTCCTTTGGCAATGCGATTGTTACTAGTGCGTCTTTGTGGAGATGTCCTCGTACTTCTGAGCATCAACAACGCACCACCGGAATCGGCGGTAAAACGCATTGGGGTCGTTTTGGGAAAGCTGTCCATCATCCTGGTAAGAGGCGGGAATTCCTTTACTTACTTCGAGGGTGGACGGGACGTGGCTCAGCGGGCGGAGCTTACAGGTGTTTTATAAATGGAGAACCTTCTACTCTGTGTCTCCAGGAGAGGAAGATAGAAACCGCGCGTCACAGTCAGATACTGATTACGCTCCAGTACATCATCAGTTCACCTCCAGGAAGGATTCTAGATCATTTCTGCTATGGTATCTCTGAGCGCAGAGCCTTCCTTCATCTTTGCCCAGCCCAAGAGTTACGGTGGCTTGTCCTTTCCAGAAGCTGAGCTTCAACTGCGGCACCTGCTACGTTTATATTTGGAAGTGCTTCTTTTGAGGTTTAGTTTCTGTAAAAATGCGCATCGTGGCCTACCCAACCGGGGTATTTTCTACGAGTATGTCAGTAAGCGTTACCTAGCATGTTTTATACGCCCCGTTTATATTGTACACTAAGGATACGTGATGGGCCACGGGGTAAATGTCTCCAGCAACCTTGTGTGCCTTTGGCAATGTTATTGTTACTAGTGCGTCTTTGTGGAGATGTCCTCGTGCTTCTGAGCATCAACAACGCACCACCGGAATCGGCGGTAAACGCAGTGGGGTCGTTTTGGGAAAGCTGTCCATCATCCTGGTAAGAGGCGGGAATTCCTTTACCTACTTCGAGGGTGGACGGGGCGTGGCTCAGCGGGCGGATATTACAGGTGCTTTATGAAGGGAGAACCTTCTACTCTGTGTCTCTCGGAGAGGAAGATAGAAACCGCGCGTCACGGTCAGATACAGATTACGCTCCAGTACATCATCAGTTCACCTCCAGGAAGGATTCTAGATCATTTCAGCTATGGGATCTCTGAGCGCACAGCCGTGCTTTATCTTTGCCAAGCCCAAGAGTTAGGGTGGCTTGTCCTTTCCTGAAGCTGAGCTTCAACTGCGGCACCTGCTACGATTATAATTGCAAGTGCTTCCTTTGAGGTTTAGCCTCTGTAAAATGAGCATCGTGGCCTACCCAACCAGAGTATTTTCTACGAGTATGTTAGTAAGCGTAACCTAGCATGTTTTATACGCCCAGTTTATATTGTACACTAAGGGTACGTGATGGGCCACGGGATAAACGTCTCCAGAAACCTTGTTTTCCTTTGGCAATGCGATTGTTACTAGTGCGTCTTTGTGGAGATGTCCTCGTGCTTCTGAGCATCAACAGCACCACCGGAAACGGCGGTAAACGCATTGGGGTCGTTTTGGAAAAGCTGTCCATCATCCTGGTAAGAGGCGGGAATTCCTTTACTTACTTCGAGGGTGGACGGGACGTGGCTCAGCGGGCGGAGCTTACAGGTGTTTTATAAAGGGAGAACCTTCTACTCTGTGTCTCCAGGAGAGGAAGATAGAAACCGCGCGTCACAGTCAGATACTGATTACGCTCCAGTACATCATCAGTTCACCTCCAGGAAGGATTCTAGATCTTTTCTGCTATGGGATCTCTGAGCGCAGAGCCTTCCTTCATCTTTGCCCAGCCCAAGAGTTATGGTGGCTTGTCCTTTCCTTTCTTGTGCCTACAGTTACTGCATGATCTTTAAGTGAATTTTGCTGGAAGCATTTTTCGGCTGGTAAAATTGGACTCAGATTTTCAGCACTCAGTAAATCGGATGTGGGAACACCAAGCCTGATGTGACGGGCCAGTGCGGTATCCAACACAGTTATACTGTTCTTGCCAAATCATAAACGCAGGGGCGTAGCTTCGGGGGAGAGGGTGGCTTTAAAGTGTCACACCCCTCTCATTAATGTATTTTCTTATAAATAGTAGGGTACAGGTGTTGCCTGCCAGATATTCTGTGATATCAGTCGGATTCTAGCAGGTATTTTACACACAAACATACAAAAAAACACACTCATTCGGCGTGAAGGTCCTCCAAAATATTGGTGGTTCTACAGAATATTGTGTTCTCTGACTTAGTACTCCTACCAACCCGCATTCTTCTTCCTTTCCACTGCCACTTAGGTCCCACGCATGCCCCTGTTTGTTATGTAATGTATTTAAACATTACTCATATGCCAGCCTGATTGTTGGAAAATCTGAAGTTCACACCCCCAGTCTTAATGACGAAGCTGCACCCCTGCATAAATGTTGGCCTTCATGTAAAATGAAACGCCACGTGTCTCACCTGTAAGACTGTGCAACACTGAAAATGGATGGACATGTTGGTATGTAGGCTAAACGAAATGTTTATTAGATCTTTGTCCCAGTTTTGGATCACTGTCTAATTTTAGGAAATGCAAATGATTGAAGGAGTTTAGACATCCATGTACACACATGCTGTAACTCTGAATCAGTGGTCATATTACTACCCTCATTTATAGATATTGAAATACTGTTACTTTATACTGATTGCGATACATTGCGTTTATTTCCATGCATGAACAGTAAGGAATGTCATTGTAAGTCAGCATGAATCCCTACATAGCTGAAACTGTTTCCTTGGTAACTGCCTATTCAGCTCTAAAAGAGCTGTCTGGTGTGCTTTTTATTTGCTTGGCAGCACGAAATAGATTCGTGATCAAGAAATTCTGCAACACTCTAAAATGTAATTATTTTAGTAATGTGTTACATAAAATACTCCGCATCAAGTTCATTTTCACTTGAGTCAATTTAGAGAATTATAAGTGTTTATTAAGGTGAATTTCTTAAAGCATTGCCTTGAATGGGAAGAGCAGTAACAGCAGCAGCTAATGAGTGCTTTTGAACACAGTTCGGCTAATGCCCACACAAGGTCCGGGCAGTTGAAATAATTCCCTTCAAAACTATGATTTCAAGCAATCGTAAGAAAAATGCTTCACCCTTTCCTAAACAATCTTGAAAGAACGAAAATACAATGGAAATTAACACAAAAGTTGCTACTGACAAGTCACAACAACCATTTGCAATGCAATGGGGCTCGCATTTGCTCGAGTTAGAGCTATTAGAGTTGTAAACTCTTAACTGGACTTTTCGTGCCACATAAACTGAAATTGAAAAGTAAAACAGTTTCACATAAGCAAGCGATGGTCGCCATGAGTGTGAAGGGGACACACAAAAGGAAAAATAAGTTAGCTCGCAGTCAAACATATTAGCAAAAGTGCAATTATCCATGTAACAGGGTCGATGTCATGCAAAGCACTCGACTACTGCCCAGTGAGATCATGCTGCGTAGGAAATAAAAAGAACAAATAGTCCAGAAGCCATGTGCAAAACATGGTGCCTGATATGTTTTCAGTAGTTTACTGGTGCTCTCGAGGAGGGCGCAACACTGGAAAAGGCATGACATATGCATGCTTTTCACTAATGAAATCAAGAAATATTTAAAAGGTCAGCCCACAAACCAACCAAACTGATGACCGTGACATGGGAGTGGTAAATGCCCACAGAGACATCACAACAGGGGGCAGAGCACTTGCGTGCCCTACCCTAAAAAGGCCTACATTGAACTGATGATGACTGTTTTATAAAAAAAACACCTATAAGTAATGTGCTTTTTATTACACAATATCATAAATGAAGGGGAACCGCACTTAGGAATGCAGGCGCTTCAGCACTCAGTTTTGCATCACACTGTCCAAAGCAACTCAGAAAACCCACTACCGTGTTGTCATGACATTTTTCTCTCTTGGTAAAATAAGTCTGACGTCTAGTGAAAGCAGAGTGTTTTGAAGCTTTTGAAAGAAGTTAGAATTTGAAATGAAACTAATAGTGTTGTTATAACATTAAAAGGCTGGCAAAATAGAAAACTGACCTATTTTCTTTGATATAGCCAGCTTGATTCAAGCTTGCATCTTGTAGTAGGAAAGTCTTTCAAACTGAAAGCTTATGCTGGTAATAGTATCCTGTCAAACATTTCAAAGATAGCACTTGATTTGAGGTAGTTGAAATTTGCACAGATAAATGTTTCTGTTTATTGTTAATGTGTCCCCTTATTTTGGATGAACACTTTGCATGAGGAAATGCTTAAAATATAGCATTCACGGCAGAAGTTTAGCGGCAAATTTTCAAAAATGACACACAAGGAATCTTTAGTGAGAAAGAGAGAGCAGAACTTCCTCATGCTGGCATCCAGAGAAGTTAACTAAGAAATATAAACAGTTATGTTGAGCTTGCAACACAAATTGAAAGACATCAACAAGCTAGGAGAGAGGATAAGCAAATTGTAAATGGAAAAGGACTAGCCATATTGACTGCTGTGAGCAGTTTCAGAGTAGCATGCTGGCCCTCGAGGAGTAACGTGATATGTGAAGCCCTGAAGAATTGCTCAAGACTGAGCAATTTCCATATCCGAGGCATTCCTTCAGATGTGCTGCAAAAAGATCTGAGATCTGTAACTGAACTCTTTGGACCCATCCTGGAGAGCGCAGTGAGGTTACTAAGTATGACTGGAGAGAACACACAGGGTAAGCCCACCATCTCGAAAGTAAGATTTTGTTCCTGATGTGTTAACTGGGGTGCACTTCTATGAAGATAAATAACTTAAAGTCATAACTACGCAACCTAACAATACCTAATATCTAACTCATCTAGTAATCCCACCAAACATGTGCATGAGCTCACACATCCCCAGTAATGATCTCAACTAACCACCGTAATTTTAGTCCACCACAAAGAAACTGGAATAACTGCATGAAATGATTTGCTTTGTTCAAACAAGACTAATTCCAGTATGTTGGAAAATGGGTTATTGGTAGGGCAGGTAGGTACCTACACCTAGCAACAAGCCACTAACCTCCACATAGGTACAGTTAGGTCTCAGTAAATTAATCCCAGCTCTACCCTTGGTAGCTTGGCATCGAGCGTCAAGGCTTAACTTAGGAGACAAAGTGTAAAGCATTCAAATATCACAAAACAGTAATTAAATAAAACACAGGAAACAGTTTAAAAATCCAAAACCAATTTATAAAAAGAGCTTATATTTTTATCTTTAAAATGACACAAAAACGATTAAAATCGGTTCAGGGGAACCGGAGATATGAATTTTTAAAGTATTATTATTTTCTAGCGCTTAGAAACAAAAAGCGCCAATCGGGTCATCTGGTTGCACCAGGACCGGGGCAAAGTCAAACTTTCAGGCCGACCGCGATGGAGCCCTGCTCGGCTACAAGTCGCGGGAGGCCTCGGTTAAAAAGTTACCTTCTGACTTAGTCTCTTTTTTGATGTTTTTCTTCCCCGGGACGAACCTGCCAGTTGAATCCGACCTCCTGGAGCCCTTGTCCGGATACGCGAAGTCGGTTTCCTCGGTGGTGATTTTTACCTTCGGACTTAGTCGTTTTTTCGAGATGAAAATCCTTCGACCGGGGTAAACCTGGATCTTGATCCGACGTCCATGGAGCCCTTCTCGGATACGATGGCTGGGAGGTCCCGGTCAACTTTTTACGTTCGGACTTAGTCTCTTTTTTGGATGTTTTTCTTTACCGGGACGAACCACGAAGTCAGGCCGGGTCGCGGTTGAGGCAAGCCGGCTAGAATTTCCGCGTCGGGTCGGTCACTTTATGGGTTTTTTTCAAAAATTCTCCAATCTTTTCCAAACTTCTGGGGCTTCACCCAGATGTTCTTTCAAGGTTCTTTTGGGGTCCACAGCTCACCCCAAGGGTCCAGAAGTTCTGTGATGGTCCTTGGGGGTGCGGACTTCAACTCCCAGAATGCACCTGGCGCAAACTCCTTTTTGGCCACTGGGCAGTGGTCAGCTGGTCGCTTCTTTCAGGAGTTGGTGCAGGGGACTCTGGTTAGCATTTTTTCACCTGTAGCAAACAGGGAGTCCCTCCTTGAACCAGTTGAAGCCAGGCAAAGTCCTTCTTGTGGTGAAGCCCAAGTGTGCAGCTGGTGCAGTCCTTCTGAGTGCAGGTTCCAGGTGCAGGCCAGGGGTCCAGCAGGGCAGTCCTTCTTCTCCTTAAGTTCTTTCTTCTTGAAATTTGGTGGGGATCTGAGGCGTGGGTGCAGGTTTGCCAGTTTTATCCTTGCTCCTGGGTGAAAAGCAGGGGGGCCCTGGTTCTCCAATCAGGGACAGGGTCGTCCCCCTGTGATGACCACTTCCTGGGAAGTGTGGCAAAAATCCATCCCAGAAGGCAACAGTCTCTAAAAATCCAACATGGATGAATCTGATTTTTGGAGGTTACATCTGGCTGAGCCCACCCACTGGTGTGGCTAAAAATCATAAACACACCCCTCTCCTGCCCTCTCCTAATCTAATCAAGGGGGCACCTAATTGTCTGGGGTTGCAGGATGTGGGGGTGTTGCTGGGTGCTGCAAATGTCCTTCTCTTCCTTTGAAGACCAGTTTGGCAGCCCTCCCCCTTCCTGCCTCACCATCTGCTGAGGGGAGATTTCTCTCCCCCAAGCACATTCCTTTGTGTGAAGTCAGGCCACTTCACACCTCATCAAGGTAGCCTGGCAGAAGCTGCTGCAGGCTGGCCAATCAGAGCACAGCAGCAAAAACAATGCAGAGCTGAAATTGGCAACTTTTTAGGTAAAGTCTAAACTTTTTACCTGAACAAGTTATATTAAATCCAACAACTGGAAGTTGTGGGATTTATTACAACAATTAATTTGATACCAAATTCTTGGTATGTAACATTTAAGGAGACTTTAAAATTTAAAATAAAGTCTGCCCATTCTAGCCTATGAAGGCCATTTACTTCAATGAGGGAAAAACGAATTTGGCTGTTTTTACCTCACCAGGGCTTATAAATCTATTTTTATAAAGTCCCTGCTTATAGTTACATGGCACCCAGCCCTAGGGGCACATAGGGCACACCTTAGGGGTGACTTATATGTAAAAATAAGGTAGTTTAAGACTTTGGAAGTACCTTTAATTCCAAAGTCGAATTTGCATATAACTTTAATTTAAAAGCAGCCAGCAAGGCAGGCTTGCTTTTAAAATGACACTGGGCACCTCAGCAATGCACCTAGGTGTGCACCACCTATGCTGTGGTCCCTAAACCTACATGCCCTACCATATACTAGGGACTTATAGGTAGGTTAACTTAACCAATTATAATTAGCCTAATTTGCATATCCATTTTACACAGAGCACAGGCCCTGGGACTGGTTAGCAGTACCCAGGGCACCATCAGAGTCAGGAAAACACCAGCATAAAGTGGAAAATGGGGGCAAAAAGTTATGGGGCCTCTGCAATCAGCCCTAGTTTCTCACACAACCCCCCCCCCCCCCAGCCCACACGCCCAGGAGACTCAGCCCAACCCTGGGAGAGTCTTCCTGGCTTGTTAGGCGAGGAAGACAGTGAAGAAAACTGGCTGTCCCTTTGCAGGGCCTACTCTGCCTTATATCCTCCTGTCAGGGTCACTCCCTCTGGGTAGTGAAGCCATCCCAACAGTAAAAGGACCCAACTCAAACTGAAACTTCCCTCTAGGGGGGTCTTCTTCCTCTCTCTCTGCCAACTTGGGTAGTGAGGTGCCCACCTCCCCTACTCCAAACTTTGCTAGGGCAACACCTAGCTTACCCAAAGAGGTCACCCAACACTTGAGCAACCCCACCATGACCAATAGGGTCAGGGGGCCTACTTTGCTATTGGCCCTGGGGTCTGCCTCCCAGGCCAAGTACAGTGCTGCCAGGAAGGCTAGCACCCAGCAGAGGCTACTGACAGCTGTCAGTACCCAGAACCACACCCTAAGCTCTCCACTGACAGGTGGCTGAGCTGCTTTAGGGGCAACTTTGGGGTCCTGGCACCCCTCTTGCTGTCTAGAGTGGGGGGCTACCACCTCCTGTGGCAGACACCCTCCTTCCACTCTCCCTTCTGTCAGTGCAGGGGCAACACCCTGCATCTGGACAGCTGCCTGACTACTCAGGACTTCCTTGGGGTCAGGTGAGGCCTCACCAGTGCCAACTCTGGGCTCCCCCCTTACTGGGGCAGAAGGCCCTTGGCTCCCTGGAACTCTCTTTAAGAGTGGCCTATCCTTCCTTTTCTTCTTTCCTTTTCTTGGGGACCCCTGTCTCCTAACTTTATGGACTGACTCCCCAGAACTTTGGGTTGGGGGGGCGTCCTGGGCGACCACCCCATCTGTGACCAGACTCACCTCTGGGAGGTCATTGCCCAGGATACAATCTAGGGGGAGGTCAGCACTGACTACCACCCTAATCCAGTCAAGGATACCCTCCCTCTCTAGGGGCACTATGGCTACAGGTTTGGAGGTGACCTCCCCTGTGGCTATCCTGACTTTCTTTGTCTTTCCTGGGACATACATGTCTGGCGTCACTAACCGGTCACTCACTATAGTGTGACTGGCACAGGTGTCCCTCAGGCCAGTGGTAGGGATCCCATTCACTTGAATGTGGTGGAAGTGCCTACTCCCACCCTCAGGGATCACCAGCTTACCATCTGGTGCTGTCTCCCAGCACAATGCTAGGAGGACTTCATCATCTGAGGAATCCTCCTCTATGGCTACACTGGACAGCCCAGTGCTAACCACCGTCCTTGGACAGGCTGCATCTCCTCTGAAGTGACCTGTCTGCTGACAGTCAAAGCAAGCCCTACTGTCCAAGAGTTTTTTTAACCCTGGGTCTCCCTGTCTCTGCTTGTCAGAGTGGGAGTGGGATTTACTCTCCTCCTTCTTAGGGTTCTGGGGTACAGAGGGAGTCTCTGTGGTGGGCTTACCACCTCCCTCCTTAGGTTTTTGGGGACCTGTCCCCCCCTTCTTGGAGTCTCCCCCCTGGGACTTGACAACCACCCTGGTTCTCAACCACTCATCAGCTGCCTCCCCTAGCTCTCTAGGGTTGGTCTGCTTAGAGTCCACTAGATGCTGGCGTAACCTTTCTTGGGTACAATTGGTCAAGATGTGCTCTCTCATGATCAGATTGTATAACCCCCTCATAAGTATCTACTTTGTTACCAATAATCCAGCCCTCTAGTGCCTTTAGTGAAATGTCCACAAAGTCAACCCAAGACTGGGTACTGACCTTCTGGGTGTCCCTGAACTTCATTCTATATTGCTCTGGGGTCAGACCAAACTTCTTGGCTAAGCACCTCTTCATACTAGGGTATGAATCTGCCTCCTCCCCCCTTAAGGTCAGAAGCCTATCCCTCCCTGAGTTGGGGACCAACTCCCACAAAAGGGAACCCCAGTATTGAGGCCTAACCCTTCTCATTTGGAGTGCCCTCTCAAAGGCCCCCAGCCACTTATCTATGTCATCCCCCTCTACATAAGCAGGAACCACCCCCTTGGGTAATCTGGGGCAAACTCCCCCACCCATGGACACCTCAGCTTCTTTATCGCTGCTTCCATCTCTTTTCTCTTGTTATGCCCACTTTTTCTTTTCTAGGGCCAGCTTCTCTGCTTCCAAAGCTATGTATGCTAGCTGGGCCTCCAGCTCTCTTTCTCTGATGGATGGGTTCTCTCCTCCTGAAAGGACCCTCTCTGATGGATGGGTTCTCTCCTCCTGAAAGGACCCCCTTCCCACCACTAGCTTTGGATCTGCCCCTAGTGACTGTGTTTACTGAGGACCGCTCTTCCTCATCCTCACTTGGGCTCAGATGCCTTCCCTCCCCTGAGTGGTTAGAGCTAGCATCCTCCCTTCTTTCTCCCTCCTCTGGAGCTTCTTCTGACTCTACCTCTTGGGCCTCAGCCCATGCTGTCAGGGATGTGATCAGGATTTGCTTCCTGAGATCAGTGGTTGCAGGCAACCCTCTTTCAATACACAACCCCCTAAGCTGGACTACTGTCAGTGTGGGTAGGCTAGCCAGATCAAGCTCCATGGTTCCCTAGTTTTGTGTCAACAAAAACTTTTTGCAAAAATTGGAAACAAGAATTTAGAAAAATTACAAAAATTCTATAATTTAAATTAATCCAAATTAAAAATTAAAAACAATTTTTGCACTAGGACAATTTAAAGGATTTTTAATTTGTTTTACCTAAAACTGTAACGTGATATTGAACACAAGTACAGGATCCCGTCGCTGCTTCCAATTATGTTGGAAAATGGGTTATTGGTAGGGCAGGTAGGTACCTACACCTAGCAACAAGCCACTAACCTCCACATAGGTACAGTTAGGTCTCAGTAAATTAATCCCAGCTCTACCCTTGGTAGCTTGGCATCGAGCGTCAAGGCTTAACTTAGGAGACAAAGTGTAAAGCATTTAAATATCACAAAACAGTAATTAAATAAAACACAGGAAACTGTTTAAAAACCCAAAACCAATTTATAAAAATAGCTTATATTTTTATCTTTAAAATGACACAAAAACAATTAAAATCGGTTCAGGGGAACCGGAGATATGAATTTTTAAAGTATTATTATTTTCTAGCGCTTAGAAACAAAAAGCGCCAATCGGGTCATCTGGTTGCACCAGGACCGGGGCAAAGTCAAACTTTCAGGCCGACCGCGATGGAGCCCTGCTCGGCTACAAGTCGCGGGAGGCCTCGGTTAAAAAGTTACCTTCTGACTTAGTCTCTTTTTTGATGTTTTTCTTCCCCGGGACGAACCTGCCAGTTGAATCCGACCTCCTGGAGCCCTTGTCCGGATACGCGAAGTCGGTTTCCTCGGTGGTGATTTTTACCTTCGGACGTAGTCGTTTTTTTGAGATGAAAATCCTTCGACCGGGGTAAACCTGGATCCTGATCCGACGTCCATGGAGCCCTTCTCGGATACGATGGCTGGGAGGTCCCGGTCAACTTTTTACGTTCGGACTTAGTCTCTTTTTTGGATGTTTTTCTTTACCGGGACGAACCACGAAGTCAGGCCGGGTCGCGGTTGAGGCAAGCCGGCTAGAATTTCCGCGTCGGGTCGGTCACTTTATGGAGCTTTTTTTCAAAAATTCTCCAATCTTTTCCAAACTTCTGGGGCTTCACCTAGATGTTCTTTCAAGGTTCTTTTGGGGTCCACAGCTCACCCCAAGGGTCCAGAAGTTCTGTGATGGTCCTTGGGGGTGCGGACTTCAACTCCCAGAATGCACCTGGCGCAAACTCCTTTTTGGCCACTGGGCAGTGGTCAGCTGGTCGCTTCTTTCAGGAGTTGGTGCAGGGGACTCTGGTTAGCAATTTTTCACCTGTAGCAAACAGAGAGTCCCTCCTTGAACCAGTTGAAGCCAGGCAAAGTCCTTCTTGTGGTGAAGCCCAAGTGTGCAGCTGGTGCAGTCCTTCTGAGTGCAGGTTCCAGGTGCAGGCCAGGGGTCCAGCAGGGCAGTCCTTCTTCTCCTTAAGTTCTTTCTTCTTGAAATTTGGTGGGGATCTGAGGCGTGGGTGCAGGTTTGCCAGTTTTATCCTTGCTCCTGGGTGAAAAGCAGGGGGGCCCTGGTTCTCCAATCAGGGACAGGGTCGTCCCCCTGTGATGACCACTTCCTGGGAAGTGTGGCAAAAATCCATCCCAGAAGGCAACAGTCTCTAAAAATCCAACATGGATGAATCTGATTTTTGGAGGTTACATCTGGCTGAGCCCACCCACTGGTGTGGCTAAAAATCATAAACACACCCCTCTCCTGCCCTCTCCTAATCTAATCAAGGGGGCTCCTAATTGTCTGGGGTTGCAGGATGTGGGGTTGTTGCTGGGTGCTGCAAATGTCCTTCTCTGCCTTTGAAGACCAGTTTGGCAGCCCTCCCCTTCCTGCCTCACCATCTGCTGAGGGGAGATTTCTCTCCCCCAAGCACATTCCTTTGTGTGAAGTCAGGCCACTTCACACCTCATCAAGGTAGCCTGGCAGAAGCTGCTGCAGGCTGGCCAATCAGAGCACAGCAGCAAAAACAATGCAGAGCTGAAATTGGCAACTTTTTAGGTAAAGTCTAAACTTTTTACCTGAACAAGTTATATTAAATCCAACAACTGGAAGTTGTGGGATTTATTACAACAATTAATTTGATACCAAATTCTTGGTATGTAACATTTAAGGAGACTTTAAAATGTAAAATAAAGTCTGCCCATTCTAGCCTATGAAGGCCATTTACTTCAATGAGGGAAAAACGAATTTGGCTGTTTTTACCTCACCAGGGCTTATAAATCTATTTTTATGAAGTCCCTGCTTATAGTTACATGGCACCCAGCCCTAGGGGCACATAGGGCACACCTTAGGGGTGACTTATATGTAAAAATAAGGTAGTTTAAGACTTTGGAAGTACCTTTAATTCCAAAGTCGAATTTGCATATAACTTTAATTTAAAAGCAGCCAGCAAGGCAGGCTTGCTTTTAAAATGACACTGGGCACCTCAGCAATGCACCTAGGTGTGTACCACCTATGCTGTGGTCCCTAAACCTACATGCCCTACCATATACTAGGGACTTATAGGTAGGTTAACTTAACCAATTATAATTAGCCTAATTTGCATATCCATTTTACACAGAGCACAGGCCCTGGGACTGGTTAGCAGTACCCAGGGCACCATCAGAGTCAGGAAAACACCAGCATAAAGTGGAAAATGGGGGCAAAAAGTTATGGGGCCTCTGCAATGAGCCCTAGTTTCTCACACAGTAACTAACATTAACCAATAACACTGGACTAACCACTAACCTTGGGTTCTGAAGCAGCGTGTTGCCCGGCATTAAGAGCTTTGACGCCTAGTCACGGGTAATAAGTGCTATATAAATGCAAGTACAATAAAATACAATATAATTACTAGCACAGTCCTGCTCTCGCCCCAGCTCTGTGTAATGTCAAGCATAGGTTTTGTATTAGAAGTACACCACTCCAGTCCAAAATCCTGTGCTTCAACAGTCTTTATAACTTTTCCTATTTAGATGTGGGTTGTACAGTGCAGCACAGAAGCAATGGAAGAAAGGTTTGGAGAAACAAAATATTTAGTTTTTTTAAACTCCAGCTTCCAAGTGTTGTTATTTTTTTATTCAAATCCATGTCTACAAATGTTAGGAAAAAGGTCCTTGCTTCAAAAACAAAGGGTGGATGCATGGGACCATCCATCGTGCAACCCCTTGATATAAAGCAATGCGAAGAAGCACTCCTCTACATTACTTTAAACCTACTTTCCAGCTCAAATAAAGTATTGCACTAAAAAGTAAATCTCAAATGAGCATTTTGCACTGATTCACTTCACTTTTGTAAGGCAAAACTGACACAAAATGTTAGTAAATCCACACCTTAGAGTCAACATAGCAGGGAATGTTGCAAATGTAATGTTATTTTAGTAGTTGGAGAATAGAATCCATTGTCTATGGCAATGATTCATAATCATGATTCACAGGATTGGTGTAATAATGCCTTTGGTAATGACATTCACAAATACACAAAGTACATCAGTGGAATTTTGACAAATGCAAATTTAGTGCAAAGGACTTTTGGGAATTCATAGGTGCTTCTAGATGCAAAATTAGGTGCAAACTCACAAACAATTTTTGATATTTGCTTACCCATAGAAGGAGTACTCCAACAATGAAAAGGCACAACACATGGTGAGTTGGATACGGGGAGGGAATTCTCCATCTGTCATAGGGAAAAAGGCAATGTGTTGCTCTACAAGAAACATATTTCAACATATTTTGTACATGGAGAAACAAAAAAATGGAAATAAGGAAAACTTGTAAGCAATGTATTTATGCATACAGAATTTCCTACCAGATAGAAACCCTGCATAAACAAATTGTATGCATTGGAGACTCAAGACAAATGCACCACAAGCATAGATTTCACTGAGTACTACAGGAATCTGGTGAGAATCCCATTAAAATGCAAACCTCTTTGCACCAAAGGAAAAACATTTGTGACTTTTTATGGTAGCCATAGTGGATTAAGACCATAGCAATCACTTCAAAGAGCAGAAGGATGCCAATTAATAATTTATCTCTAAATGACTGCAATCATGTTGCTCATAGGTTGAATTTGGTCACTTTTCAAATTTCTTACAACTTTATAGCAAGCAGTGAATACAGGAGTGGCAATATTTTATTGCCCCTTGTGACCATATGTTAGCTTACCACAAATCCCAGAGTAAACTTCTTATCTGCCTATCTTGCTAGACAATTGCAGTTATGGTTGAAAATGGCCTTTAGAATAGAATACTCAATTACAGGTAGTCAGGTGGAATATTAAGGTGCCCAAATAAAGTATGTCAGGCCTAAATTGAGTAGTAAAAGAAACAGTTCTATGGGGACAGAGAAATTCACAGGGGGAGTTCTCTTCACCATTTTAAATGAAAATTAAAATACTGTACTTTAACACTCACATTTAAATCAGATCTAATATGTTGATTCAGCAATGTTCTTTGGTCCAAAGTGTAAGATGCCTGAGCCATCACGGTCCTTAGCATCTATAATCACACTCATCACTATCAAAAACCAGTTGCCTCACTTCAGCATATGCTGGTCACCATTGCATGTTAGGAATTCACTAGTCAGATAAAAGGGAAACATAAAATAAAGTCAAGCTCAGGTCTATTAAAGCTTTGTGTTGAGATTTACTATATGTTAAAATGATATGGGGAACCGCCATATTCCAGAGAACCTGTTTTTTTAGCGTAAAAAACAAGGAAGATATATGCCTACACATTCTTTTCACCATAAAATGATCTGCACATTTATAGATAAATGCAAATGTATTTATGTTGTTGCATATTCATGTACAAATATAATTTTTGTACAATAGAGGTGCTCCAAACAAAATGGTGCTGTGCTGGTGATTTGTGACAATGGTGATTGATAGTGTGCTGGTGCTATTTGAAAGATAAAAAAGCAATGTCGTGGCTTGGTAAGTATATCAAATGTTGAAAAGAAGACTCAAATTGCAAGTAAAATTTCACAGCACTACAATGAATGCCAATCTACAGGTAAACACACTGGCATTTTGATCCTTATTTGTGTTTCCAAAGGATCATCATTAGGACAAATATGAAAGCAACCTGAAACATAAAGTATTCAGGAACATCTGTTTCAATCAGGTTCCCCAATGTCAGGACACTAATATGAATCAGCTAAGACAATCAGAATAGGTTACTGTAGTGGCCATTCATCTCCAGATACAGTCAAGGATCAGTGTACTGGGCCCACAGTTATTAATTCAGGGCTGGAAGTTCCATCAAACATCAAGGCCGAGTCATCTCCGTGGATCACAATTAATTCATATTCATGTCCTGATATTGGGAGACATGATTGAAAAAGATATTCCTGCATATTTTATTATATGGACAAATCTATTGACTCCAACTACAAAACAGAATGATTATACTGTAGCCAGTGACCCATCAAGAAGGAGGTAGTTTAAAGAAGAATCACTCCATGGTATTTTATCATAAAGCACGTGGCTGCTACAGAAGTATATGTACATCAGATATTTGAAAGAATTTGGCCAAGAGGTAATTTTCCAATAGGGAAACTAATCAATATTAATTGCAGATGGAAAGCAGGTCATATAAAGAAGCCAGGATTGAACTGGTTGGAATTTTTTTCTTCAGATTTAGGGCCTGATTGTAAGTTTGGTGGACCGGAGACCGCCATGGCGGCGGTCCAACGGCCACAGTGTTGGAGATCTGACCACTGCGTCATGATACATGTAGTTATATAGATGAAAGACTGCTGTGGTCCCGCCGACAACATCAGGAAAACCAATGCGAGTATCGGAGGGCAGACCGTCAGTTCAACCGCCATCCTAATCACAATGTTGCTTACTGCTGATGTGACCATGTCAGGCCAACCACCAAATTTGAGCTGGTGGAAACAGGGAATATAAGTCCAAAACTCACCTGCAGGAAGCCTCACACATCCAGTGACATCATGAGCCAATCCCACATGTCCTGCCACTGCTTGTGCTGTGGGATTGTGCACAAAATCGACAGCGTCATGGACACAACCAATGGTAAGTCCCTCACACTCCACAGCAACTCAACAGGTCATCATTGACCTGGTATGTGGGATGTGCTCTGTGGTCCAAAAGATTATGGGGGTCATTCTGACCCTGGCGGTCACCGACCGCCAAGGCCAACGACTGCAGAAGCACCGCCAACAGGCTGGCGGTGCTTCCTGGGCCATTCTGACCGCGGCGGTAAAGCTGCGGTCAGAAAAGGGGAACCGGCGGTTTCCCGCCGGTTTACCCCTGGCCCAGGAAATCCTCCATGGCGGCACTGCTTGCAGCGCCACCATGGGGATTCCGACCCCCCTTCCCGCCATGCTGGTCCTGGCGGTTTTTAACGCCAGGAACAGGATGGCGGGAACGGGTGTCATGGGGGCCCTGGGGGCCCCTGCACTGCCCATGCCACTGGCATGGGCAGTGCAGGGGCCCCCTAACAGGGCCCCATAATGATTTTCAGTGTCTGCCTCGCAGACACTGAAAATCGCGACGGGTGCCACTGCACCCGTCGCACCCCAGCAACTCCGCCGGCTCCATTCGGAGCCGGCTTCATCGTTGCTGGGTCTTTCCCGCTGGGCCGGCGGGCGGCCTTTTGGCGGTCGCCCGCCGGCCCAGCGGGAAAGCCAGAATGACCGCTGCGGTCTTTTGACCGCGGAGCGGTCATTCGGCGGTTCCCGCCAGGCGGCCGGCTACCGCCACCCGCCGCAGTTGGAATGACCGCCAATATGTGTCCCTGTTCGGAGTTGTACACAATGTAGGTCACAATCATAGCCCCATGGCACCCTTTTTGGCCAGGTCACTGACACTGCACCACCACACACTACAAAACTTTCAAAGTGTGCACATCCCAGTCACAGTGATGGTGATGTGTTAATAACATTGTGTCACATAGCAGCAGATCCTCATCAACCTCACAACTACAAATTGAAGTGACACCCTCACATTGTTTACATGGCATGGTCTGTCATGACATAACAGCTACATCTATGTGAATGTGTCATTGAACCCAAACACACCTCTTCTGCAACATCCTTGTAATGGACTCATACATATTGCCCACATTGTAAAAGAATGTAAGGTTAATGGGATGCAGAATAGTTTGTGTAACAAACACACAATGGACACTATCCCTGTGCAATCTGTATGGTGGCATCAGTAAAAATCCAGGAAGGCTGCTGCCCTGGGATACATTTTTCTTTGCACATGCCTCTAAACCACTATTTGCACAGGAACTGTGGCCTGATGAATATCAGGGACAAACATTAGCATTACCAAGTGTCATGTCCACGTGGTAAATGTGTAAATGCAAGTCTAGACAGCATTACAACAGTAACAGAATGGGTCCAACAGTTAGACAAAGTAGGTGTAAGGTACACACATCCAAATGGACCCATGTCCATTCAATGTATGGGAAGGTATCACAATTAAAAACCCACTCTGTGTGGACAAACAGACCTCTAGCCTGCACACATGATACAAATGTCCAATTTACATCAGGGGTGAAAAATCCAATAGAAGTTGACAATAGACAAGCTAAGGTGAAATACTTACCATATAAAACAACACCAATATAATGCCACCCCAACTGGATTATATCCCACACAACCATCCATCCACCATCTCCCTATGCCCTGGATGACTCCAGTGCTGGTTCCAAAGTCAGATCTTCACCAACACATCAAATGTATCATCAATTAGGGTTGAACAACCACAACTGTAGTCAATGACAATGAAGTTTGGTTTATTAGTTAATTAAAACCATAAACATACACAGATCAATAGTCTTAAAATCATACAATCAAACAAAAGCTAAAAATATCTTGTGATTGCATGTGATTACGATTAAGCGATCGTTTGTGCAAATGGAACTAGTTAAAATGCAAAAATAAGTGATTCAAGCCTTTCATGGACTGTCTGAGCATACAAACCAAAATAGAAAGTGCATTATGCAAACATTACATACAAAGCAGAGCACAACTAATCATGCAAAGAACGCAATATGCCAACATGGTGGCGGGACTACTTTATTGCAAGAACCAGCATCTTCCATAAGCTTGTACTGTATGGCCATAGAACAAGCTCTATTGCCCAGGGCTAAACGGGCTGAATGGTTGGAATAAGGGTCAATGATCCTCTTCCCTTTCCCTTGGGCACTTGTATTAATTTATTAGCATAGGTAATTAAAATTTTAGTGTCAATCAGACTGTGAATTTACACCAACATATAAAATAATTCCGCAGAGCAATAAACTGAAAATAAGTTTTGGGAATGCCGCTGCAAATAATTTTGGAAAACAAATTGGAGTGGCGGATGCTCCTTGCAAGTATGTAGGTGCACATTGAGCATCAGCAGCACTGCAGATTGGCTTACAGGATAAAATATTAAAAGGTACTTATGTGCATAGCGAGGAGGTGCAGCACTTGAGAAGACTTTTTGAACAATGTACTTAACTATTGGGTCAGAACCAAGTATTGACTCTGTTTCCTGTTACAAAACGTAAATGTTCATCTATACAACTGTTCCTTTCATGTTTTTATCTATCACTGCTTTGCAGTGCCATTCATTTCTTTTCAACCTTGAACAAATATCTTGTGAAGTGAGAGTTCAGTGGAACGTCCGCAGGCAACAAAACGGACAGAACCGCCGGTCTACATGATCTGATCCCACATTGGTTAAAGGGTAGTCATTGCATTACTTTTCTCTCTACCAGTAACTCCTTTGAAATGCATATCAGGTGCAGTAAGTCTTCTTTGCCCTTTCCACATAACCAACAGTCTGTTGTGGGCAAAGTGCATTTCCAAGGAGGTAGGTGAGGGTAGGATGCCCAGTTGGTACCTCAGGAATTTTTCTTTTTGTGAGTTACAAAAGTAGGTTTGTAGTTCGGCTTTGTCGTAGCTTTGCAGCACAATACAGCTATGGGCTCTGTTCAGCACTACTGCCTCATTCTTTATCAGGGAGACGCATGTGATTGTTTTATCTACTGCCCTTTTGAAGCTGGTGTGAGTTGCATATGTCGCCAAGAGATCATGTAAGCCGAGTTGCATTAGGGAGTCATTGAGATAGGTTTAGGCGAGTGAGCCATCTCTAGTTGCCAGTTCCGTCAATAAATGTGAATTTAATGTATTTGGATCAACATTCTTTATTTTGTGCCAACAGTTAATGTGCATTTCTCCTGGTGAGGGATTGTCTCTGAAGGCCAAACTCCTGCCTTATCTGAGAAGGAGAGGGGTATTTCGGGAGGCAAAAGATCGTTCTATAGTCACTAGAGACAATCCCATCAACTGTTGGTGCATCCCTTCCACTAAGCGACTCACTGTACATTGTGAGTACGTACTGTAGATCTGCCTGTCATGTTCATCATTGCACCGGCAAATGTTCATGAGAAGTGACATGGAGGAATGGTTTAGGGTAAGTGTGACCCAACAAACAATGTCAACACACGTCTGTCTATGTTACCACATGAACTGTATACCCATTATACACAAATATTTTCAAATAGGTTTTGGCATGCATACATATGTGATGGAATCAGACATCATCTCATGAAGACAGGTAGAATATGCATGAAACAGTAGTGGAAATGATACTACAAAAGCGCAAGGTACACATGCTAACATGCCTGCAGAAATACTGTTGCCAACAGTGCTGTCATCCAAATCCTGTAATTGTACTTTCACTACTTACCAAGGTAAAGTATTGTTCGATATCTGCACGCAAAGGACAATGTATGCCATGTCACATGTTTGATGGCCACCATCACATGAGAGACAGTAGTGAGGCACCAGCACTCTTGACAAACTGACAACAAGTGGCTTGTTGGGTACAGATGCCAATATGCTCACTTGAGCAGACACAAGTTTGAGTACAATGACTTTTCCCTGATGTTGTTCTATGTTGGGGTTGAGACACTGAAGGCAAAGAGACTGCTGGGTAAAAATGACACTCATAACATGAATCAACATGAGATGATTGACCACTGTACTCAGCCATGTGCCTGCCCAAGAAAGTATATTGGTAGTAGTAATCTGTAATGCCCCTGGTCACTCCGACAATAAGCAAGGCACATCAGCATGCACCAACCTCCATACCTACACAAACAACAACTCATCTTGTGTATCACACATGAGCCATCTCCAATATTCATGGGGAGATGGATGCCTCTAACACATCAACAGACAGGAGTCTGCCCCAAACTCACCCCCTTGTAGTTGTTGTGCTCCCCTCATATGCCCATCAAGCTCAGGGTAGGCCATGGCCAGTTTACAGAGCATCAGGTGGGTCAGGGCCCCGCCTGCGCCACACCCACATTGGGAGGACAGCCTCAGCTGGACCTCTGCGATCTTCCAGGCTCATTGTGTCAGGTCCTCCACCTTTTCCAACAGTGGACGCTCTGCCAGCAATGGACCCCCAGGATCTGCACTTTCCGGTTGATGGTTGTTCAAATCCCTTGCTTCTGATGGGTGCTGATCTGAATGGATGTAATAGACAAATGAAGAGATCAATATTTAGTTTTTTTAATGGTTGACTGATTGTCTAATACACACCTTGGAAACACCTAGCACAAACATTTTGTAATTGGCAACACACTGCATTTGTAAAGCACACATAATGATATGTACAGGGACATAAATACACTCTTTTGGAGTCATCTGATGACTTTCCACAACCCTGGGCATGGCCTACACTGTCTAAGCAAGCCTAGCGATATCATGTAGCCCAGGCCCAAGAACCCCGCCCTAAGATGTGAGTCATAATGACACACAACATTCCATTGTGACATTCTGAAGGGTAAACTATCTGTGCATGAATGTACAGACACTGTAACATCTAGGCACAATGACTCGCTCCATACGTTTCATACAGGCAATTACCATGTAAGTGACTACACCCTGAGACTTAGATGACAATGAAAGGGCTGGCATGGGTGTCAGTGAAAGCTTCTTCTCTGTGGATGTGTCAAACTGTTGTCTCCCTAATGGAATCTCATACCACTTCTAAGTGGATTTGTGTGGTTTGTACTGGTATCACAGGAGACACCTGTTACCATATGTGGCACTCAGACAGAAGTGACATCCAACATAGCAAGGTGTGTTTGGTGGGATTGGTTGCATGTTACAAAGCTAGTGATTCACATGTCATGATTTCCCTTGAATTAATCAACTAGCTGCACTATGTGTTTGTCACTTGTGCACTAGGCTTGCACTGTACAAACGCGACTCATGGAAAGGTGACACCAGACCTGTGGAATTAATGGGCCTATCATAAGTCATTATCACACATTGACAATGGGGGGTAATGGAAATGATTATGAGGTCAGGTGGTTACCCCAATTCCATTAATAATGTAGCCATTGTGAAAGCATCCAGGACAAATCTTGCTTCCGAAGATTCATTTTGGCCACATCTAAGGATCTAAAGGTCTGCAGTGAGTGGGCCTGGTGCCTCATTTGCAGGGCCACAGTTACTGTGCACCAGCCTGGGCTATGTCCCATACTGTGGAAAGGCTTTGACAGGTCTTGCCCTCGCAGGCTGAGCATACAAAACCTATATGACCATCATATTCCTATCACTTCTGTGCATGTGATGGAAATGTGATGGTCATATACAGCCTGTGGCCATCCTATTTGTGAGTTAAGGGTTGTGTGGCACTCTGAATGGCTCCATGAGATTTACTCTGTTGTCATACACAGTTATCCAAGCCCTGGTCTGAGCTGAGTGATCAGTGGGACTTTACACATTGCTACTAACATTCTCAACTGCCTTAAACAGTATACATCCACAGCTCATGCTGTGATACCTATACATTTACTGTGGCATTTACCATCATCAGATCATCACATATATCCTTGCTTGTCTCTAAAGTTCACTTGCATAGACATATGAAGGCAAACAAAGAGGATCTAGGGCTTATTCCACATCACACAACACAATGGTCATTTGAAATATACAGAGTACAGAGCTCCACACTCCACAACCTGTACATTCTATGTGTGGACCACAGATTGTGACAACAGGCATCCAAATAACTCACTGGGACTCAGAGGCACATTGTAGCCTGTGAGGAAGGAATGGGTGGTGTTAGCCAGAGTCAAATATGCCAATGAGGTTGTTACCAGCTTCTCTGGTGAGCCATAGTGCTGGCCATACGGGGGTAGAACCTCTTCCACTGTCCTCTCCATCTCCTCTGGAGAGAAGACAGTAGCCCTTTCATCTGCTTGGTCTGGTATGATACTCCTGAAGGCAGTACACAGCAGCTGACATTGTTCAGGTGGCAGCAGTGCCAAGAGGCAAGTGAGTAATTTTCCAAAACATGGCGTACATGTAGACCACTTGTGCGGTCAACACCGACGAAGGCCACAGCCATTGGCCACTCGACCGTCACAGTCAACAATGTTAGCCTATATCTGTGACCACAGTGGTTGAAACTGCCCACCGAGTGGTCGACTTCTGCTGGCATAGGGAGGTTCCTAATGTCCAATGAACGAGTTCAGGCATCTGCCATTTTGGCGATCCAAACTACGGTTTTGTGGACTGTAAAATGCATCACAACATGTATAAATGTGCACTAACATCTCAAAATGAGTCAACATCCCTCGATAAGTATATTCTCCTACACAATCATCAGTGTAGTGGACTGCTGGTCACAAATGTCATATTACCGCTGGGCACTGTAACCAACTGATGACAGTATTTCTGGTGGTCAGAACATATTTTACAATATCAAGAGGCATAAGATGAGCAGATAGGCAGATAGGTGTGTTATGTGCATGTATATGTTGTATACTCATGTCTAGACAACCATAGGAATCATAGCTGGACCTTGAGTAGCAGACTGTTTTAATGTGTAATGGGTGTAATATTTTTTCTGTCAGTAATGTTTTATCACATTACTTTTTTGTCACTCATCAGATATGTTGGTCTGGACACAGTGACTAATGCTCCAAATTATTTGATTCCAGAATTAAGTACCTTGGTAGAGGAAGGATGTGACAGCCTCTAGTCTACCGTCCATTTCCAGACCTTCAGACCATGACATAATAAAGCGGTTTTGTATGAATAGTCAAACAATCCAAGATCTATGTTGTCAGTTGGAGCCAGATCCTATGCCTCAAAACAGTAATCCAACATGTATACCACCCATTGTGAGACTCATGACAGTATTACACTTCCTGGCCACGGGGTCATTCAATATACAGTGCTATATCTGGTGGTATGTCACAACCTATGTTCAGTTGTGTTTTAAAAGACATGCTATCAGCAATTATGAAACACGTTGACAGGTATATCAGGTTCCCCGGATGTGAGGATTAAGCCAATGTGGAGGTTGAATTATACAGATTTGATCACCTCCCACATGTGGTGGGATCCATTGATGGCACCCATATTACATTTGTGCCACTGCATGCCAGTAAACAAGTCTATCGTAACAGTAAGCACTTCAATTCGATCAACATGCAAGTTGTCTGCTTGTCAGATCTGTACATTTCAAACGTCTGCATCCGGTTCCCAGATTCATCCCATGATTCCTTTGTTATGCGGAACAGCACCATACTCCAGCTGATGTCACAACTGCAACTAGAGAGGACCTGGGCTGGCTGGTAAGTTCTATTTGTGGTGATCTTGTGTGTGCAATGTCAGGTGCTAGAGTGAGGAAGTGTTTGACTCATTCTGGCACTTGTGTCTCGTTACAAAACAGGAGACTCAGCATATCCCAGCCATCCTTGGTTGTTAACACCGCTGAGGAATCCAACAACGCCAGGGGAAGTCCACTTCAATGAGGCCCATGAAAGAACATGGTGGCCAGTTGAGTGAGCTTTTGGGGTTCTCAAGGCCAGATTTTGCTGTCTAGAAAAGATGGTGGGAGCCCTCCTCTACTCACCCGGGAAGGTGTATCAGATCACCGTGGCCTGTTGCATGCTCCATAACATCGCCCTGCAAAGGTACATCACAGAGGAGGGGAAGCCTGCAGTGCCACTAGGTGAAAATCTGGAAATGCGAAATGAAGATGACAGTGGTGAGGAGGAAAGAGCTGACTTGTGACAACAGCTTCTTCTCATGAGTATAAGAATGTCATGAGATCTCATGGCTTTAACTGTACAATGAACTCTTGTGATGATGTGAGGAATACATTTGCTGGAAAACTTTGGAAGCTGTAGCTCTGGCAAATACCGGTAAAGTGTGTCTGCTGAGGAAGCTTTTGACATATTCACATTTTGGAGATGCTGCTTTGTTTGGGTGAGATACAGGACATTGACTGCGTTCTCCAGATGTTTGCTATGTGAATTGTGTCATATGTAAGGCTTCAAGACTCAACTCCTTGTTTTTGAATCTTGTTAGACTTTTCATCCCTGGCGTGGTCTCCCTTAACTTTTTGCCTCTGCTTCCCAGGTTGTCGATGTGTGCTGGACTCTGTTTTTGCAGCTTTTGTTACTCTGGGCACTTTACCACTGCTATCTAGTGCTAAAGTGCAAGTGCTCCTCTACAAAATGTGTATGTATTTGGTTTGGTTTTGGTCCATGATTGGCATGTTTGGTTTGCTGGTAAGTCCCTAACACAGTGCACTAGAGGGGCCCAGGGCATGTAAATCAAATGCTGCTAGTGGGCCTGCAGCCCTGGTTGGGCCACCCACATTAGTAGATCTGTAAACATGGCTCAGACTTGCCACTGCAGTGTCGGTGTCTGCAGTTTTAAACTGCCAATTCTACTAGGCAAGTGTACCCACTTGCCAGGCCTAAACCTTCCATTTTCTTATATGTAATGCATCCCTAAGGTAAGCCCTAGGTAGCCCCATGGGCAGGGTGCAGTGTATGATTAAGGTAGGACATATACTAATGTGTTTTACATATCCTAACAGTGAAATACTACTAAATTCGATTTTAACTGTTGCAAGGCCTATCTCTCTCCTAGGTTAACATGGGGGCTGCTTTTAAAATTGATTAAAGTGTAGATTTCCTTTGGGAGTGGATAGACATGTGGAGTCTGGGGTCTCTGAGCTCACAATTTAAAAATACATCTTTTAGTAAAGTTGATTTTAAGTTCGGGGGTCTGAAAATGCCACTTTTAGAAAGTGAGCATTTTCGTGCTTAAACCATTCTGTGACTCTGCTTGTTTGTGGATTCCCTGTGGATTCCCTGTCTGGGCCAGTTTGACAGTTGGGCTGTTTGCACCTCTTTCTAGACCGTGACACAAAGGGAGCTGGGGTGTACCCGGCATATCCTGATCAGCCAAATGTGCTAGGAGGGAGGGAAGGAGTGGTCACTCACACCTGAAAGGGCTGTGGCTGCCCTCACACAATGCAGTCTCCAACCCTCTAGTATGTGTCTGGGGCCTGGCCTCGGCAAGGCAGAATTTGACAAACAAAAGAGACTTTTCTTTGAAGTAAGCCTACTTCAAAGGGCAAAATGGGAATAGGAAGGACACCCAAAACCACAGACTGTATATCACTTCTGGAAATCAAGAGGAACCTCTGCCTGGAGAAGAGCTGAAGAGCTGAGGAAGAAGAGCTGCCCTGCCTGTGACTCTGCTTTGTGCAGCTATCCTGCAGTTGCTGCTTCTGCCTGTGCAAGAGGACAAAGACTGGACTTTGTGTTCCTTCCTGCTTGTGAAGAACTCTCCAAGGGCTTGAAACTGAGCTTGCCTCCTGTTGTTGAAGTCTCAGGGACAGCAAAGACTTCTCCACTGCCAGCACCTGGACTCTCTGCGAGACTCCTGTCCTGCAGAGTAGTGACCTATCCAGATCCTGGGGCCTTGGAAGGTGACGCTGCAAACCAATGTTGGAAATCCACTCACAGACCGCTGTGCTGGGAAATTTCTGATGCAACCTCCTAAGCACGGCTGAAAAATGACGCACCGCCGGCTTGGTGGCTGAAATCGACGCTCCGCCTGCAGCGTGGCTGGGAAATCGAGACACGCGGCTGGAGAAATGACACTCGGAATCGCTGACGGAGGCTGCAATGGTGCAACATCATTGTGTGCGGAAAAACAACGCAAGCCTGCCTGCACCCAATGTTTTTTGTCCAGATCGACGCATCTCTCCCCTGCGGGGAAAGAAACGACACACGACCTCACTTGCGGGTGAGAAATTGACGCACGCTAACCTTTTTCAATGCACACTCGCCCGTGCATGTTATTTTGACGCAACCCAGGTACATTTTCATGCTAACAGCGTTAGCGTTGTGTTTAAAACAACATGAAGACTCTTTTTACATTGTGTATGTTGGATTCTTGTCATTTTGGTCTTGTTTTGGTTAGATAAATATTTTTTTTTTTTCTAAACCTGTGTTGTGTCATTTTGTAGTGCTTTCATTAAGTTACTATGTGTGTTGGTACAAATACTTTACACCTAGCACTCTGAAGTTAAGCCTGCCTGCTCGTGCCAAGCTACCAAGGGGGTGAGCGGGGGTTAGCTGAGGGTGATTCTTCTAGAGTGAGGGTCCTTGCTTGGACAGGGGGTAACCTGACTGCCAATGAAAGACCCCATTTTGTAACACATATTTTCAAGGTACCTTCACCATAACATCTTCATTTGGACATTTCCTAGTTGTGACATTAGCAGGAATATGATGGTGTTCAGACATACGAAGTAGACATGAATTGTTCCAGGGAATGTTGGTCACAAACTTTGGGTATCCAAGACACTGTGCCAAGATAGCTTTTACAGTGATAGGATAAAGTTTAGACTCCATTGGACTTGTTTCTTGTCATGTGGTGGCCCTGAGGCATCATGTGTATCATCATGTGATCAGAAAAGATGCAGTCCTAGGCCAAATTTATGTTAGTTTCCCTTCACATTGGCTAAACACTTTTTTTATATGAACTATATGTAGCTATTGATGTGTTTCATTATTGTAGGCCGAAGTGCCTGGGGCACATTGCTGACATTTGTTTGTGTCATACTACTAGACGCAGAAGCAATGGATTGTAATGACCCTGTGATCAGAAACTGCTGTACTGCCATCTGTCTAAGACTTGTATTATATGATGTTGGATTCCTTTTGTGAGGTAGGCAATATGGCTCCAGCTGATTGCATCAACCAATTTAATGTGTGCCTAGTCTACAGGACAATGTCTGACATGTCCCATCCTTCCAAGGTCTGGAGGTTGGTACCTGTAAATTTGATCAGTTAGCCAGTAGGATTTCATCATCTATGATTTGTTAAGTTTCAGACATACTGACAGCCTATGAGCTGAACAATGTAATAAAATGTCTTCATTTACAAGACTCTTGTATGTATGTGTTTGTGTGGAATGTCTGTAATCCTGAAGTGGACACTGTACATGCAACATATCCCTGCATTCACAAGTAGTTATTTGTTTCATTGTATGGTTCATATGTTCTTACATATCAACATTGCTAAATGTGAAATTTAAGACAGCAGGCAATGCGTTTGTGGCTGGTGAGTTTATTACATTGCTAGGGGTGAAAAGAAACTTGTGTCAAAAAAGTAACATAAATGAAAAGTAAAGGAGTCAGTCATGGCGAATGAAATCATAGAAGTAGATGTCACACCATTGGAAATCCAAAGTCCAGAGTACTACTCCCATCAGAGATGGAATGGACTTCCGGATCAGTCAGCTGAGTCTATGTGTTACACACAAAGGAGGACACTAAGGGTGAGGTTTCTTGCTAGCAGTGGTGGGTGTCTTGCCATCTTACATGGATGCCCCTGCTTGCGAGGGAAGGTTCAGCTGCTGCAGGGCTAGATGTAGTAGCTCCACTGGAAGGTGTAGATGTTGGGGGAAAAGCCCTGCTCAGGATGTATGGATGTCCCTCAGCAACCCTGACAGGGTGTCTATGGTGGTGTTATGGGCCCCATATGCTAGTTTATGTCTCTCTGCAGCTGGTTGATTTCCCAGAGTTCGGCTAGCACATGGCCCATGGCTGATGGTATTCTGGTTGTGAGTGGCCCCAGTTGCCTCACTTTGCCAGCCCAAAGCATCACTCCCATGGACCCTATCCCCACGAGCCTGTACTCTTTGCACAGGGTGACCTATCCAACAAGGTCCTGGACACTGTGTTAAGATTGTTGATTTGCACCTCAGGATCCAGGACTGGGGGGCTCAGGATGGTAGCCACTGTGCTAGCTACACAGGTTAGGGGCATGTTGTTGTCTGTGATATTAAAGCTACTGCGGTTGGAGGTGTTGGCCCGCTCTTCATCAAACCTATTTTTTGAAGAGCATGTGGAGTCTAATGATGAAGTATGACACCTAGTGGTGTGTGAGGACAACCCATCACATGTTTGTGCATGGCCAAACGTAGACTGATGTAAGGTGTAACATTGGTATATATAGTTACTCGGTTGACTTTGTTGTGCGTAGTAACATTCTAAAAGTAGATTTTACAAGATATGTATTACAAATCTGACTTCACTACTGAATAAGATTTTCAATAAATAATTTTAAAAGTTAAAAAATTAACTTTGCAACTGCTTCCTAGCCAGAGATAACAATGTTAAATGTAATATTGTATCCTTATGCATTCTGTGACTGTGAAAATAGCTTTTAGGTTATTTTTACCATAAGGTTTAAAATTAAAAGTTTACATGCGCTATGTTTAAATACCATGTGCCCTGCCTTGTGGGTGGAAAATAGGAGTGACCTAATATTTCAAAAGAAGGTTTAGGCCTGTCAAAGGGCCTTCAAAGGGGGTTATTTTGACAGGCTGAATTTGCAGTACAAACCTTAATAGTCAAACTACACCTGGCAGGGATACAATAAATGTCACTGTAGTGAATGGCACAATGGGTGCTGTAGTCCGCTGTACATTTAACTTAGAGGTGCTGTGTACATGCTTGTACCATATACTAGGGACAAAATGCGTAATATTAATATGCCAGTCAAGGGTGCAATATTATCATACGGTTGAAAGGGGGAGCATAGACACTTTTCCACTGGATAGCAGGAGTAATGAGTTTTACAACCATGTAAAACAGACAAGGCAAAGATCTGTAGGTACACCTCACAGAATTATTAATTTCCAACAACAATGTACTGCTTGGTTGGAAATGCCTAAGGTAGCGAACTCCCAGTCCATGAGGAAAGCATAGTGGTCAGTTATTTTAAAAAAAGGCTCAAACGAGCGGCCATTAAAGTGTCTCTAAAGGCGAAATGCATTGTTGTGGACTCTGTGCTGCATGACATATCAGTATTTGCAGGCTAAAATGTCCAGCACGCTACTCAGGTCACCCCATTTGCTTACAGGGCCTAGGCTTGAGGGATATAAAAAAACATAATGACCTGCTAAATCAAGTCATCATGGCCCTACTGGTTACACTGTCACCTACACTACAATGGTACTGGAGATGGAAGTCATGCAAAGGAACACCAGCGATGATGGGCTGTAATGATATTTCCCTGAAGCACTGCATTGTGATCCCTTATGGTTAAGTCATTACCACTGTCCTTTGCTATGATGTACCCCTCACTGATTCAGATGCCCAACTTTTTTTCACTCTCACACCCCAAACATGTCTTCCAGACCTACATTTGGTCTTATCAAGCTACTAGACCATATATAGTGTTCCCCTCTGACATTTTAGTCATGGCACATATGACTTTACCTTCTCTGCCCATGCAAAGCCTCATGTAATTTGTGAAGAGTACAGCTCTTCGTCACTGTATGTGCCACATATGCCACTGGCCTCCCAATCACAGGATAAAGTTTCAATATATAGAAGGGACTTTGTATGAGGAAACTGGGAAGGTACGACTGAGTGAGAGTGCAGAAAATCATTCAAAAGTCAGAACTGCTAATGTGGAAAATAGAGATGACTGAAAATTGCAGACCTGAGTCCCATGAATCTGACTTGAATGGGCAGGATACAGACACCAAACATTCCTCTATGAAGGACTTTTTGCTTAAGGAACAGAATTTGCAGGTGCCCAGTACGGCCAGGACATGAATGAAACCACAGTGAGTTGAACTATGGTGACAGACCAAAATAGTAATGTGGGCGGGTTAAGAAAAAATATTGCTGTGATGGTACAGAACAACTGTCTTCTAGGAATATTGAAAAAGCACAATTACTTCTTTTTGAGGCACAAGTAATGGCAAAGAAAAAACACAGCTGGTGTAGGGGGCATTGCAATAGGTTTTACACATAATGGAGCAGGAGATCCTAAGGTTCTACCATTCTTTTGAATATCAAATCAAGGTATCATGCATTACACATCTACGCAGGAACCACTGCAAAACTCCAGAAGAGACTGCAAAGCATCCAGAGTGCCTCCGCACGCCTCATCCTGGACCTCCCCTTCCACTGCCATATCACGGACCACCTGAAAAACCATAGGATATAATGGACTCGTAATACGGCTGGTGGTATATCCGTCACATTTGGAACGGATTAACACCTTCCTCCAAAGTTGTAATCAGGCCCAGAGTGTAAAGCATTCAAATATCACAAAACAGTAATTAAATAAAACACAGGAAACAGTTTAAAAATCCAAAACCAATTGATGCAAATAGATTATATTTTTATCTTTAAAATGACACAGAAATAAATAAAATCGGATAAGGGGAACCGTAGATATGATTTTTTAAAGAATTATTGTTTTCTAGCGCCTAGAAACAAAAAGCGCTAATCTGGTCATCTGGTCGCACCTTGACCGGGGCAAAGTCAAAGTTTAAGGCTGACCGCGATGGAGCCCGGCTCGGCTACAGCCCACGGGAGGCCTCAGTCAAAAGTTTACCTTCGCACTTAGTCGTTTTTCTGAAGATTTTCTTCAGCGGGACGAACCTGCCAGTCCAATCCGACCTCCTGGAACTCTTTTCCAGTTACGCGTCGCGGAGCCCTCGGTGGAGATTTTTACCTTCAGACTTTTTCGAGCTGAAAATCCTTCGACCGGGGTAAACTTCGATCTTGATCCTATGTCCTTGGAGCCCTCCTCGGATACGCTGGCTAGGAGGTCCCGGTCAACTTTCTACGTTCGGACTTAGACTCTTTTTTGGAGATTTTCTTCACTGTGACAAACCTGCAAATCAGGCCGGTTCTCGGTTAAGGCAAGCCGGCTAGAGTTGCCGCGGCGGGTCGGTCCCTCTATGGAGCTTTTTACCAAAAGTTCTCCAAACTTCTCCAAACTTCTGGATTTTCTCCCAGATGTTCCTTTAAGGTTCTTTTGGGGTCCACAGCTCACCCCAAGGTTCCAGAAGATCTGAGATGATCCTTGGGGGGGTTGACTACAACTCCCAGAATGCACCTGGCGCAAAATCCTTTTTGGGCACTGGACAGGCGTCAGCTGGTTGATTTCTTCAGGAGTTGGTGCAGGGGACTCTGGTTAGCAATTTTTCACCTGTAGCAAACAGGGAGCCCTCCTTGAACCAGTTGAAGCCAGGCAAAGTCCTTCCTGTGGTAAAGCCCGTGTGTGCAGCTGGTGCAGTCCTTCAGAGTGCAGGGTCCAGGTGCAGGCCAGGAGTCCAGCAGGGCAGTCCTTCTTCTTCTGTAGTTCTTCCTGGTAGGGATCTGGTAGGGAACTGAGGTGTGGGTGCAGGTCTGCCAGTTTTATCCTTGCTCCTGGGTGAAAAACAGGGGGGTCCTGGTTCTCCAATCAGGGGCAGGGTCCTTCCCCCTGTGAAGACCACTTCCTGGGAAGTGTGGCAAAAATCAATCCGAGGAGGGAACATTCCTCAAAAATCCATCATGGCAGAAAGTGATTTTTGGAGGTTACATCTGGCTGAGCCCACCCACTGGTGTGGCTAAAAATCATAAACATACCCCTCTCCTGCCCTCTCCTAATCTAATCAAGGGGGCACCTAGTTGTCTGGGGTTGCAGGTTGTGGGGGTGTTGCTGGGTTGTTCCAAATGTCCTTCTCTGCCTTTGAAGACCAGTTTGGCAGCCCTCCCCTTTCCTGCCTCACCATCTGCTGAGGGGAGACTCCCTCCCAAAGGCACATTCCTCTGTGTGAAGCCAGGCAACTTCACACCTCATCAAGGCAGCCTGGCCAGGCTGCTAGAGGCTGGCCAATCAGAGCACAGCAGCAAAAACAATGCAGTGCTGAAATTGGCAACTTTTCAGGTAATGTTTGAAACTCTTTACCTGAACAAGTTATATTAAATCCAACAATCGGAAGTTGTGGGATTTATTATAACAATTAATTTGATACCAAACGCTTAGTATCTGTCACTTAAGGGCACTTTTAAAATTAAAATAAAGTCTCCCCATTCTATCCTATGAAGGCCATTCACTATGATAAGGGAAAAATGAATTTGGCTGTTTTTACCTCACCAGGGCTTATAAAACTATTTTTATAAGGTCCCTGCTTATAGTTACATGGCACCCAGCCCTAGGGGCACATAGGGCACACCTTAGGGGTGACATATGTAAAAATAAAGTAGTTTAAGACTTTGGAACTACTTTTAATTCCAAAGTCTAATTTGCATATAACTTTAATTTCAAAGCAGCCAGCAAGGCAGGCCTGCCTTCAAAATGACACTGGGCACCTCAGCAGTGCACCTATGGGTGCACTACCTATGTTGGGGTCCCTAAACTGACATGCCCTACCATATACTAGGGAATTATAGGTAGGTTGACTTAGCCAATTATAATTAATCTAATTTGCATACTGATTTTACACAGAGCACAGGCCCTGGGACTGGTTAGCGGTACCCAGGCCACCATCAGAGTCAGGAAAACACCAGCCAAAAGTGGAAATGGGGGCAAAAAGTTAGGGAACCTCTGCAATCAGCCCTGTTCTCTCACATTCGTTAATGGGTTTAAAAAATCAAACTAAGAATGAGGTGAGAAAGCTTCTGGCCCATTTTCTGGTTTCTCTACTTCAGGCAGACCATTTTGGGAGTTCTGAGGGGTAAAAAGAATAAAATCAACACTTTCAAATCAATTGACAATGCAACCCATGAGGTCACACATTAAGACCCTCATTATGAGTGTGGCGGTCTCAAGACCACCACATTCATAATGGCCGTCATATCGCCGCAGACAGGACAGGCCGACTGCCCTATTATGACCGTGGCAGAGCTGCCACTGTCTGAACTCCGACACCGCCAGGTTGCCACCAGCCAGCAGCCTGGTGGTTGTAATCCACCAGGGCAGCGCTACAAACAGCACTGCCCTGGGGATTACGAGTCTCCATACCGCCAGCCTTTCCATGTGGGTTACACTGCCACGGAAAGGCTGGCGGATTGGAGGTGTTGGGGGCTCCTACACTGCCCATGCACATAGCATGGGCAGTGCAGGGGCCTCCATGCACAGCCCCGTCCGCATTCCACTGCCCGAATTACGGTCAGTGGAATGTGCGACAGGTGCTACTGCACCTGCCACACCGCCACATTGCAGCTGGCTCGATTACGAGCCGGCTGCTCTGTTACGGCCCTATTTTTCTGCCTGCCAGCCCAGTGGGTAACGCATAACAGGTCCGGTGGGATTTATCCCCCTATGGTGGTCTAGTGGCGTTAGTGGGCCTGGGCCACCCGCCAAACTCAGAATGAAGTCCTAAATCTTGGATACAGAAGTTCAAGTTCAAAGATTTATTGTAAATTCAAGGGCACGATTATATAAATGAGTCTTGAAAACATGCTATATAAGTACAAAATCGCCAAAGGTGAAGAAACAGGTATTTTTGTTGCAGCAATATATAAGAGCAAGAGTACAATCTGAAAGCTAATCAAATCTAAACATCCCAAAAAAACTCCAGAAACATAGGATATTAATAATAATCAAAAAATGTCTGCATAAAAGAAACCTCAGTAGAAGTTCTGCAAGAAAGATGTGTGTTGTATGAAGCCACTCAGCCCAAGTAGAAATAGAGAGTCCTTTACCCCTCTAAGTCTCAAGGGAATCTTCTCTAGTCAAAGTGTGGAAAGGGGCTGTCTCACTTAACTAACTGAACACTACTTTAGACCTTGAAGAATCTAGAAGAATCCACATTATCATCACTAGTAGCTTTTCATCTTCTGTGTACAGTTTGGAATTTGCAACTCCCTTTAGACTTTCATCTCAGGAACCAAAATCAGGACGACCTTGGGTATCTCTCTGGTCCAGGGACACACAAGGGAGGTCTCTCCTTCATTCATTAGCACTCCTTGTCCTTACCAACATATCCTCCAGTACCCCCTTTATCTCAATACATAACAAGCCTGTAGACTTGTGCAGATGCACATGCAAATAAAGAAAAATGCAACATGAGCAAAACCCCACATTGAAGTTTAAGCATAAAAAGGCATTTCATACCTTCACTTGAGTCACCTTAACAAACAGTTCAAATGCACATTTGAAATACATAGCTATAATGCATTTCTCCTCATAAGTATGATAAATGGTGAATAACTACAATCATATCACCTTTAATTGTAATACTGCAATCCAAATATATTGAATATAAATACATACTATATTTCAATTGATCACTATCATTATCAAAACATGCATAGAACATTTCTAGGTTTCTACTTGAGGGTGCACCTTGAGTAACGTGATTTCGATGAAGCACTTAATACAATACATTAGAGCACATGTTACGTATGTTGTTGATTCCATTTTATGTCACTCCTAGAGTGCATAATGACACAACCAAAGTTATGCGTTCTCAATCCCCATTCTGATGACAAATTAGGTCATCACAATCTTGCTAATTCCCTCAAATGAGACCGACTAAAACCTTAACGTTTTCATCAGTTTTTATCTAGATTCTTTCAGACACTTCGTATCATCATAATATTTACACTGGCTATATTGCGGCTCCACATTCTCTCTCTCTTCTTTGCTTTGTCTACCTTCAGTTTCTGATAAGTTTTGAATTCCACTATCAGTATGATTGCACATACAGCAATAATCAGCAATGGCTTCAAAACAAACCCTATAGCTCCACTTCCTAAGTTTCCAAAGTATCTGCCTAAAGGAGCTAAATCCATCTCCAATTGCCTTCCATAGACCTGTTGCTTCCAATTCTTTCAAATTCTTTGTCAACTCAGAAATGTTCCGGATATACTTCTCCAAGTCCTTACTTTTGTCCGGGATGTAAGTACAGCATTGCTGAACTTTGATCATCTGACAGACTCTGCTCTCTTTTGCAAGTAAAAGATCTAACAGAAGTCTATTCTGCAAAACCAAATCTTATTACACACATCCCTGTAGTCACAACCAATAAGGAATTTGCTATAGTAGTGGCCAACTTATCCACTAATGTAGGCAACTTTCTAATGTTCAGATCATTCAGAATCACACCTACCAATGGAATCAATGCACCAGAGATGTCTCCTACTACCTCTCCAGCACTAACACTTCTCCTAGTTCTAGGTTTTGCATCCCACACAGCAACATCAAAATGTTCCACATAATAAATCTTCGAGAAGAATATACCAAAGTAACATATACTGTTCCATCCCTTGGGCAATTTCAAATAAGCATACTGTCCACAAATTAAATACATTCCAGGAGTCACAGTAGTCTACCTAGGAAGAATTCACTCTTTCCTCTAACATCCTCTGGGCCCTATAGGGCAATGAAACAAACTGGGGACCATTCGCAACTGCCTACAGTCATCTTTAATAAATAACACATGGCTCTGAGTTGGGCAAGGATTTTTTTTTTGCACTGACTTATGATGAAAATATAAAACAACCCCAGGAGTTCTTTGCGCCTAATTCAATGGACAGTGATCATAGTGAGATAAGCAGACAGGAGGATGAGTAGGAGCCCATATCTCCCATGAAAGCATTGGAGGTTAGGGGGACAGAGAGAAGGCAATAAAAAAAGAGAAGCTACCTCTGGAAGCTAATGGGCTTCACTGGGAATACTCTGTGCCCCCTCATTTAGAGAGTTCTGACTCTTGCCTGGGCAATGCAGCTAATACGCCAGAAACAGTGTCATTTGAAGTGATCTATCAGAGCATAATGGCACACTGGGAAGAGACAAAGACAATTTTTTTGCCTTGTTATTGTGGAGAGGTGCTGGAGACTGCACCAATTGATACAACCATTTAAGAGTAAGGGAGCACAGGCTTATTTAATGTTTCCAGCTCAACTTAAAGTGATTTGACATGATAAGTCTCACTTTTTCGACTCTGTGATCAAGGCAAAGGATTTTCTACAGGTGATGGGTTAGGGCAACCGTCTGGGTTGTGATCTAACTGTCTTGAAACTGGAAAGTGCATGCCCGATAGCTCGGCTGTTCTGGTCACTTTGCGCTCTTAAAGCCAGCTGTTTTTCCTGGGTGAAACTTTTATATATTTTTTGTGTGCTGGTTTTCTTTTTCTTTTTCTACTTATAGTGGGGTTAAATTTACACCACAGTATGAGGTGAGCTGGGGGGAGGGGAGTGGATTCACATCAAGGACCTGGAGGGTCCAGCCACTTTCAAAAGTTGGCAGGGGGGAGGCTGGTGGGTGTGGGAGGATAGGCTTTCAGGTGGGGGGCATGGGAATTATGGGCAGGGGGCAAGTGTGGAATATATTGTTCTTATCAAGAAGTACAGAAGACATGATATTCAATAAGTTAATATAAATACAGTGTGTTTGTTCAAATCTCTTTTACAGGTCCGGAAAAATAACAATAGCTGTTGCAGCACTGTTGTGGCTTTACAGTGGCGCGATGTGGTATCCTTAACTTTCGAAATGGCTGGTCTGTATAGAGTCCTATTTTTGCTGATTTCTTGTATGATTCCACTAGTGGAGCTTTTTCGATATATTAGGCCATTATCAATGTTTCTATTAGGCTGAATGGAGGGCCACAAACAACAAATTTGTCCTTTGAATATATGTGAGCTAAATGATATGGCAAAACTAGCAAAGTCTGCTTTATTATTGAAGCATCTGAAGCCAGATTTGCTATGTATACAAGAGATCCATATTCCATGAGACTAGCATGGGTGCTTTAATAATCTAGGCTTTTCTTTGCTGGCATGCACGCGCCAAGCGGTTACATGAAGGGGTGTGGCAGTGCTAGCAAATAAGTCAATCTACACTCTGAAAAGTGCAGAGGTGGACAAATGTGGTCTATGGGTCATACTTGAATGTTTTGTGGGCAATCTAAGGTTTACACTATGCTCAATTTATGGCTCTAACATTGATGATTCTCATACTTTTGATTTCTTAAATCTAGAGTTGGCTTTATAGCCCGCACCCCTAATGATCTGTGGTCATCTCAATATTCATATTGAGGTTTATGATGATTTAGCTAACAGCTAGTTCTATGCCGGAGGAAAGCCTGAGGTGTATAGGGCCCTACAACGACTGGGAAAAGATCATGGCTCAACAGACTTTTGGGCTAAAAATAACATTCCAGATCCAGGCTTTACATTTGATTCATTTCTGCATAGCAAGTTGGTTCTGATATGTTATTGTTTGTGTCCACTACCATAGTTAGTCTGACAATGATCAAGATGTTTTCTAAAGTCCTTTTGAATCACTGCTGGCTTGTCTTGGAGTTCTCATTAATAGGTATGAGTACGCCTCAGAGAAACTGGACTTTTGAAAGAAAACAGTTTGGTGACATAGCATGTCAAGAACATATGCATAGGTGGAATGAGCAGTTTTTAGAATTTAATAAAGGGACTGCGTCCACAGGCATGGTTTGGGATGCCCTAAAGGCAGGGAGACTTTGAGCTTTAGCCTGCATCAACAAAAGTTAAAACAAAAGGAAATTCAAAATCTATACCACCAGCTGCTTTTAGCTGAGGGGGAATTTACCAGAAGGCACTTAAAGGATTGGATGTCCAGGAATTACAACAGAAGATACCTATATTGAAATATAAAATTAACCATCATCTTGGAGTGGAAAGACTTCGAGTCCTGATTACTTTCCTCTAGAATTCTATACTGTATTGTTTGCAGGCTTAGGCAGGATATGTTGTAAACCTTTTTTCCAAGCATAACCTGGGACTTTTCCCCTCTCTTATGAATCCACTGAAATATTTGTATTTAAAAAGAAAGATAAGCCAGCATCACTTCCAGGGTCTTATAGACCAATTTTGTTAATTGATAGTGATGCCAAAATTTACTCCAACATTTTGGCAAATAGATTGTGCCCTTAGTGTCTCTACACCAACATGGCTACATTCCCGGTCATGGTACGGTGGATCATATTAGGAAAGCCAGGGCATTATTCAACCTGGCTGTGGCTTATGAGCTTCTGCTAAGTCTAGCCTTTTTAGATGCTGAAAAGACATTCAATCGGGTGCTATGGGGTTTATGGACAGTACTGGAGTAGAAGGTTTTGGGAACTGCTGCATACAAGCTAATAAAGCATTGCATAAGTCACAAAAAGAGCTATTATATGTATTTTGGGGCAGGACTCTGATGGGATAGTAATTTCAAGAGGGGCCCGGCAGGGGTGCCATTGCTCACCACTATTATTTGCCATTTTATTGACCCTTTTTTAACTATGCTTGAGAAGAGCTCATATGTTAAATCTGTTATTGTCCGCCCGGTGGAATATCATGTTTTACCCTATGCGGATGATATTGCAGTGATTACACCTGAATGTCAAACTGCGCTTCTCATAATGAAAGAGCTTGCTAGGCAGTTTGGCTCAGTTTCATGATATAAGTGAAATGAGGGCAAGACACAGGTTTTATGCACTGAGGGGTGAGGTTCAATGATAGCCATGCTGTGGATAAAGTAGTGTATCTTCGGGTAAAACTTAAAACAGCCCTAGATAAGCTGGAGAAAATAAGTTTAAAAATGATATTGGAAGAGACAAGGGAAGCTTTGAGAGAATGGATCACCTATCATTGTCATTATTTGGGCGGTGTAATGTTTTGAAGATGCCTATTCTTCTTAAAGTGCTCTATATTTCCAGGACTGTTCCACTGAAAATCAATCAATTCTGGCTTTCCAGCTTACAAAATGCTTCTTTTAGGTTTTTGTGGGGGAACAATAGTTCAAGACAGGTGGCCAATGATATGGTTCTCCAGAGACACTGTGGTGGGTGGGCAGTTCCAAGCATTACATTTTATTACTTAGCATGTTTTTTTACAACACATGGGGGTTTTAATTAAAAGCGGCCTAGATAGGGTTATCATTTCAGAAAGGCCAGCAATTTATGAGATGGCACTTGGGGTGAGGCTGCCAGCTGCCTGGTTACGTTTTTAGAGCCCAGTTTCTACAAAAAAGCTAGGTTTAAGATTGCTAAATCAGCATACAAGGTATAGGTACAAGTAAAGATAAAATTAAGAATCCAAAAAATTAACTCATATACACCCATGGCAGCTACAGTGGTGCTCCCTCGGATATTTCACAATGCAACCATGTCTAGGTGGTAAAAGAAGTTGCCTCATGGTTGTGGGTGACCTATACAGTAATGGACAATTTCTGGCGTATAGTGATTTACAGGAGGCTTATGGGCCGTCGGGGGGGGGGGGGGGGTTAAGTTTCTTTAGTTACAAGACTTTTTGTGCAGGAATATAAGGGCTACAGATGCATTATTAAAAATTCCTTTAGTTGAAGCAGCAATTAGAGGAGATAGGATGGGGCAAATATACGACTTGGTAATACAGGTTTCCCCAGACGATTTATAGTTATAGAATAAAAATTGGAACTACTGGGTTCAGGAGTCTCTCGAATTGAGTGATGGACTGTTGTTGATGGCCAATCTCAAGACCCAACATTATAAAACAATATTCAACGTATACCATCCCCCGGCAAAGGTGGCCAAGTTGGGCCAAGGATTTGGTTTTAAATGTAGTTGCTGCTGCTTTAGTTAAACGTTCTTGGGGTTAGTGCTACGGACTGATGTTTGTATCTCTCCCTCATTGTTGATCCTGGGGGTACTCAAGGGCATGGAGATGATGAACTGTTTGGACACAAAATCATTTTTTTTATTTATCACCTTAGCTGTTGCCCTGATTTTCTTAAAGTCAGAATGGTTAATTGTAGATCCTCAAACGTTTTCAATGTGGAGAGCGAGACTTTTAGCAATTATCATATGAAAACTGCTTTGTACAAGCTTAAAGGATTAAGGAAACAGCATGGGGGGGGCTACAATTTGGACACCGCAAACTTCCTGGATGGAAACAGTCATAAAGTAGCATATTTGTACTTGTTTGCTGATTAATCTTGCACTTTATGATGAGTTTGTTCTGGGCTGGGGTTGTGGGTTATCGCCATATTTTCTATGATGGAATTATATGTTTTTAGTTTGGAATTTTGGATATCTATTTAACAACACTTTAATTTATATATTGGCTTTGACTAATTCCTGGTTTGAAACATAAGTACAACATTATACTTGGAAAAGTAACAATTCTCTGCTGTTTTTAAGCTGGGTCATTTTCTATGCTGCGTTAGGTTGGTACCTTGTATGGTGATTATTTATTACCTGGTTATTTATTGCTGCTATTCGAGACTGGTTACATGCACCACAGCTCTGTTCTATCACTGTATGAATAATAATAAGTGTAGGTTGCCTC
Organism: Pleurodeles waltl; assembly: GCF_031143425.1. Lineage (NCBI taxonomy): Eukaryota > Metazoa > Chordata > Amphibia > Caudata > Salamandridae > Pleurodeles > Pleurodeles waltl. Next base: position 1,036,855,524 of record NC_090445.1, read on the forward strand.
TAAAGTGGATTATCGATTGCTATCATGAATTTTATTCTACATCAATGAAATGTATTCTACATCAAGGTTATCAACTGTTTGGTAATTTGACTGTTGCTGTACAAGACTGGTCATCCATATGGGTTTTATAGTTTTACAATGTATTTTGCACTTAACAGTTTGCTGAATATTATGTTAAATTAAAAAAACAAAAATAAATATACCCAAGTCCTTGGTGCCATCTGGACACCACAAGATGGTATGTTCCAACAGAAATGGGTAGGTGTAGTCTGAGAGTGGCAACAGCTTGGACTTGGACCAGTTTTTTTCTGCAAGCCACGGAAGTAACCAAACCTGAGCCTTTCACAGATTAGGCAATGTTGGTTGTCTGCAGGATGTCGAACAAACAGTATAATATCATCTGCATGTAGCAACATCTACAAGGGACCACAGGACAGCTGTAGACCTCGATGCAGGCAGTCAAAAACGCAAAGTAAGTAGCAATGGTTAAGCCAATACAGAACTTCCAGTTTGTAACCAATTAATGCAGTAAGTATTCTTTGTCTGCTCAACAGGTTGGAGACACCACGCTACTCAAGTAGTGTCAGGAGCATTGTGAGAGAAAGTCCCACACCCACATAGATACGTTTAAAACCTTTAAGCAGAACCATGTAGCTTTAAGAGTAGTAGCGAGACAAAATGATTTTTCCAATTAGTACACAAAAAAGTCATAGTTCGTTAACAAAATGAAGTTGTTTAATCCATACAGTATAGTCAACCGGCATGTGTTTCATTTTTAGATTACTTTTTCAAGGCTGTAAAAATATATAGGGATTCATACACCATATCATTAAACAGATTTGTAAACATTGCTAAAAATACTCCATCTGTGAAGATAGTCGATCTCAACTCCAGTTTACCTAAAGACCCAAAGAACCAAAGAGGATGGAAGGCACCAGAAATGTGTGGCAATAGTCTTGGCATGTAGAAGGAATGAAAAGATGAACTCATAAGAAAAAAGAAAAAGAAGTGTAAGGCATTCAGCGAAACAATAACATCTGTGATGATCAAAGTGTTCTGCATCAGACAAGAGCACAAAGAAAACATGTATAGAAGAAGGTTTCAAAGTGCGGTCACCTCCAAAAAGACCACTGAAGTCCACAAAAGCCCGATGTCAAGAAAAGTGAAACTGGCGAAGTATATTATGCACTGTATAAGCAGAAAAACACCTCCTGATGATCAAAGAAAGTATATTAAAAGTACTCAATAAACACAACCAATACAAGAAAGAAGGGATGGGAAGGAATGAGAATTGTTTAAACTAGCAACTACAAACGCATGTAGAAAAGGCAGAAGTCGCTACTTCACACCCTAACACCTGTGTGTAGTCTAATCTCACAGCGCCTGGCTAGTGGCAGGGTGCCCACACACTAAGTAACTTTGCACCTAACCTTTACTAAGTGAGGGTTAGACATATAGGTGACTTATAAGTTACTTAAGTGCAGTGAAAAATGGCTGTGAAATAACGTGGCAGTCCTGTGTAAGAATTGTCTGAGCTCCCTATGGGTGGCAAAAGAAACGCTGCAGCCCATAGGGATCTCCTGGAATCCCAATACCCTGGGTACCTAGGTACCATATACAAGGGAATTATAAGGGTGTTCCAGTGTGCCAATCAGAATTGGTAAAATTAGTCACTAGCCTGCAGTGACAATTTTAAAAGCAGAGAGAGCATAAACACTGAGTTTCTGATTAGCAGATCCTCAGTGCTACAGTTAGGCACCCCATAGGGAACAAATACAGGGCATACTTTATGAGCCCTGGGGTCCTGGCTAGCAGGGTCCCAGTGACACAGGCAAAAACAAACATACATATAGTAAAAATGGGGGTAACATGCCAGGCAAGATGGAACTTTCCTACACAACCCCCCCAAACGAGGGACAATAGGCTAACCTTGCCCAGATGAGTTTTCATTATCTAAGTGGAAATATCTGGAGAGTCTATCTGCATGGAGTGGGTACTCCCAGGTCTATGTTCCACTGTATAGTCCATTCCCTGTAGGGATATGGACCACCTCAACAATTTAGGGTTTTCACCTTTCATTTGTTTTAGCCAAAGTAGAGGTTTGTGGTCTGACTGAAAAATAAAGTGAGTACCAAACAGGTATGGTCTCAACTTTTTCAGTGTCCAGACCACAGCAAAGGCCTCCCTCTCTATGGCAGACCAACACTTTTCTCCAGGGGTCAACCTCCTGCTGATGAAAGCAACAGGTTGATCCTGGCCCTCAGTATTAAGCTGTGATAGCACTGCCCCAACCCCAAATTCAGAAGCATCAGTCTGGCCTATGAACTTTTTGGAGTAGCAAGGGCTTTTTAGGACAGGTGCAGAGCGCATGGCCTGTTTGATCTAATCAAAAGCTTTGTGACAGCTAGCTGTCCACAATACCTTTTTAGGCATCTTCTTACTAGTGAGGTCATTAAGAGGAGCTGCAATGGAGCCATAATTATTAATAAACCTCCTGTAGTACCCTGTGAGGCCTGGGTTTGAGTTGTAGGGGGAGCCCATTCCATAATGGTCTGGAACTTCCCCTGCAGTGGTGCAATCTGTTCTCCACCTACCAGGTGGCCCAGATAAACCACTTTCCCCTGCCCTATCTGGCACTTGAGGCCTTGATAGTGAGGCCTGCCTTTTGCAGGGCCTCCAAACCTTTCCACAGGTGGAGCAGGTGATCATCCCAGATGGAGCTAAAGACAGCTATATCATCTAGATATGCTGCACTAAAAGCTTCCAACTCTTGCAGGACTGTGTTCACCAACCTTTGAAAAGTGGCAGGTGCATTTTTCAGACCAAAGGGCATTACAGTAAATTGATAGTGCCCTCCAATGTTGAAAATGCAGTGTTTGGTTTTGCATCTTCTGATAACTTAATCTGCCAATACCCTGCAGTTAAGCCAAAAGTGCTCAGATACTTGGCAGAAGCCAGTGTATCAATCAGCTCATCTGCCCTGGGTATAGGGTGAGCATCTGTCTTGGTTACTTGGTTGAGCCCTCTATAGTCAACACAAAACCTCATCTCTCTTTTTCCTTCCTTACTGTGAGGTTTAGGGACAGGCACCACTGGGCTAGCCCATGGGCTTTCTGAAGGCTCAATCACCCCTAAGTATTGATAGTGTGTTCACACCAAGTAGTGGTACCTGGTATCAGTGAAAAGAGTTTAAAAAACTGACATAAGAGATTAACACAGTTGCCTTTCTGCTCAGCAGTAAGACAATCTGCTAAGATCACTCCCTCCACTAAGCCATCAGCTTCAGTGGTGGAGAAGAGATCAGGGAGAGGATCACTCTCTTCTTCCTGTCCCTCATCAGTTGCCATGAGCAGGGTGAGATCAGCCCTGTCATAGTGGGGTTCTAGGGGGTTGACATGGAGCACCCTAAGGGGACTCCTGGCAGTGCCCAGGTCTACCAAGTAGGTAACCTCACCCTTTTTTTCTACAATTGGATGGGGTCCACTCCATTTGTCCTGGAGTGGTCTTGGGACCACAGGCTCCAATACCCACACCTTCTGTCCTGGGTGGTACTGAGTCAGGACAGGAATCTGGTCATGCCATTGCTTTTGCAGCTCCTGGCTGGCCTGAAGGTTTTTACTGGCCTTTTTCATGTACACAGCCATTCTCGATCTTAGGCCAAACACATAGTCCACAATGTCCTGTTTAGGAGCCTTTAAAGGTTGTTCCCAACCCTCCTTAACAAGTGCAAGGGAACCTCTCACAGGGTGCCCAAAGAGGAGTTCAAAGGGGCTAAAGCCCATTCCTTTTTGGGGTACCTCCCTGTAAGCAAAAAGGAGGCAAGGTAACAGTACATCCCATCTCCTTCTGAGTTTTTCAGGGAGTCCCATTATCATACCTTTGAGAGTTTTATTAAACCTCTCAACCAGACCATTTGTTTGTGGATGATAAGGGGTAGTGAACTTGTCAGTTACACCACATTCCTTCCACATTGCCTTGAGGTATGCAGACATGAAGTTACTACCTCTGTCTGACACCACTTCCTCAGGGAAGCCCACTCTGGAAAAGATTCACAGGAGAGCCTTTGCCACTGCAGGAGCTGTAGTGGTCCTTAAGGGGATGGTTTCAGGGTACCTAGTGGCATGGTCCACTACCACCAGGGTAAACCTATTGTCTGAAGCTATTGGAGGGTCAAGGGTGCCAACTATGTCAACCCCTACCCTTTCAAAGGGCACCCCAACCACTGGAAGTGGAATTAAGGGGGCCTTTGGAGTGCCACCAGTCTTGCCACTGGCTTGGCAGGTCACACAAGAGCGACAAAACTCTTTAGTGTCCTCTGACATATGAGGCCAGTTAAACAGGGGAACAAGTATGTCCCAAGTTTTACTTTGGCCCAAATGCCCCGCAAAAGGAATGTCATGTGCCGAGTTAAGAAGAAACTCTCTGTATTGCAAGGGAATGACCAATCTCCTGGTAGCTCCAGGTTTAGGGTCCCTTGACTCAATATACAAGAGATTGACTTCCCAATACACCTTATGGCTAACACTGACATTCCCATTCTGATGTTTGACAGCTTGCTGTCTTAAACCCTCTAGTGTGGGACAGGTCTGCTGTGCCACACTCAGCTCTTCCCTAGCAGTCCCCCCTGCACCCAAAAGCTCAGCAGTATCTGCTGCTTGCTCATCTGGTGTAGGTTCTGCACAGGGAGAGGATTCGTCTTCCTCAAAAGGGGAATCTTCTGGAGAGGGAGGGATAGAGGGCAGTGATTTACCGTTTCTACCCCTAGCTTTTGGGAGCACTTGGTCCATTGTTCCAGGATCCAAGTTTCCCTGTCCTTTTTGCTTTTTGGCCTGAGACCTTGTTAAAGCAAAAATATGGCCAGGAATGCCCAGCATTGCTGCATGAGCCTCCAACTCCACTTCAGCCCAAGCTGATGTCTCCAAATCATTGCCTAGTAAGCAATCTACAGGCAATTCAGTGGCTACCACAACTTTCTTTGGACCAGTACCCCCTCCCCCCCAGTTGAGATTCACAACAGCCATGGGGTGGTTAAGTGTGTTATTGTGAGCATCAGTCACTTGGTACTGCTGACCAAGTAGGTGTTGATCAGGGTGAACCAGTTTCTCTATGGCCATAGTTAAACTGGCTTGTGTGTCCCTGTAGGCCTCAACCTCAACACCGTTGATTAGGGGTAGTTGCTTGTACTTACCCATATTAAGGTGACAAGCAACCAAGGTGGCAAAGTCAATGCCACCATCAGAGACTAAAACAGCCTCTGTGGTCTCCCTAACAAGACCAACCCCAACTACACTGCCAATAGTGAGCCCAGCTACACTCTTGGATTGGCTATTTGTAGTAGACTTCCTACCACCACTGCTATTACTAGGGGCACTAGAGGTTGCAGTTGGGGTTGTGGTGGTGGGAGGTTTGGTGTTTTTCTTTGGACAAGTGGAATCACTTGCCCAATGTCCTTTTACTTTACATAAATAACACCAATGGTTTTTCTGATTTTTAGAAGAGGATTTGGACCCACCACCCCCAGAGTATTTTTGTAGGCCTGATGAAGACTCAGAATGTTTTTTATCTTTGTCCCCACCCTTGTCAGAAGACTTGCCATCCTTATTCTTGCCATCCTTGTCACCCCCTTTACAAACTTTTCTGTTCACTCTTGTTCTGACCCATTTGTCTGCCTTCTTTCCCAATTCTTGGGGAGAGGTCAGATCTGAGTCTACCAATTACTGGTGCAACAAATCAGACACACAATTGTTAAGAATATGCTCTCTCAGGATCAGATTATACAGGCTTTCATAGTCAGTCACCTTACTGCCATGCAACCAACCCTCCAAGGCCTTCACTGAACAGTCTACAATGTCTGTCCAGTCTTGAGAGGACTCTTTTCTGGTGTCTCTGAACTTAATCCTGCATTGTTCAGTGGTGAAGCCAAATCCATCCACGAGTGCATCCTTCAAAACGTTGTAGTTATTAGCATCACTTTCTCTGACAGTAAGGAGCCTATCCCTACCCTTACCAGTGAAAGATAGCCACAAGATAGCAGCCCTCTGCCTTTGAGGGACCAACTGTACCATATAGGCCCTCTCAAGTGCAGCAAACCACTTGTTAATGTCATCCCCCTTATTGTTAGGGGAGACTATCTTATGCAGGTTTCTGGAATCTTGCTCTCTAACAGGATTGCTATCAAAAACACTGCTGCTGCCACCATGGAGAACTAACCCCAATCTCTGCCTTACCCTCTCTACATCCAGAGATTCCCTGTCTAAGGCCAGCTGCTGCTTTTTAAGCTTCAGCCTGGTATCTTCCAACCTCAGCTTTCTGAGTTCCCTTTCCATTAAGTTATGCTCAGGGTAGGAGGCTAGGAAATATGGGAATTGGCAGAGAGAGACCTGTCCCTAACTGGCTGGACCCTAGTAACCTGGCCATTAGGAGCAAAAGGTGCCCTACTAATGTGTGACCCCCTCCTACTACCAGTGTCACTATGTGGCCTGCTAGCTGGCAGGTCTTTGGAAGAACCCTCCCCAGTCTCTTCAGGGAACTCCTCTGAGTCTGACTGGATACCCTCCCCTCCTACCTCCTATTCCTGTGATGGGCAGGACTGGTTCTGGTCCCTTTCTAGGAGGCTAAAGAAAACATCTTTGGTAGGATTCTTGCCAATGCTTAAACCTCTTTCTATGCAGAGACCCCTCAAACTTTTAAAGTTTAAACTCTCGTAGGTTGCCTGGACAATTTTGGGAGTGAGCTCTACTGCAGACATGATCAAAAAGGTTTAGGACAGAGAGAGAAAAAGTTTTAGAACTTTTGAAAGCACAGAGAAAAAAACTTTTTCAAACTTTTTGAAAACTTTTAAAAGTTTTCAGAACTTTTCAGAAACTTTGTAGAAATTTTTAGAGAAGGGAAATTAAACTGTTTAGTTCAATGTGTGTATCTTGAAGTTTTTGGTATATATTTTTCTAATGAAAAGCACCAATGACAAAGTGGTAAAGCAGTGACAAGTACTTATCCCACCACTGCACCACCAATGTAGGAGGCTGGCCTGGCTTATAGTGAGCACCTTGTGGTACTTACACCTTGTGCCAGGTCCAGTTATCCCTTATTAGTAGATTAGAGGTATTCTAGCAGCTTAGGCTGATAGAGGTAGCTATAGCAGAGCAGCTTAGGCTGAACTAGGTGACATGCAAAGCTCCTACTATACCACTTATATCACTTAGCACTATATCATAAGACAACAAAATACTCAGAGTTACTAAAAATAAAGGTGCTTTATTTGATTGACAATATGCCAAAAGTATCTCACAGGATATACTCCCTTAGGAGGTAAGTAATATACACAAAAGAACACACACAAACCAAATCAGGTAAGTAAACAGTTAGAAAAGTAGTGCAAACATTGTAAACACAATAGAATGCATTAGAGGGAAATAGGCCTAGGGGCAACACAAACCATATACTCCAAAAGTAGAATGCGGACCACGAATGGACCCCAAGCCTAGTGTAGTGTGTAGAGGGTCGCTGGGAGTGTAAGAAAACACTAAGGGTGTCCAAGATACCCCACCCCAAGGCCCTGAAAAGTAGGAGTAAAGTTACCCTACTACCCCAGAAAGACAGTAAAGTCGAGATAGGGGATTCTGCAAGGAGAACAACTGACTGCAAAGCACTGAAGATGGATTCCTGGACCTGAGGACCTATAAAGGAAGGGGACCAAGTCCAAGAGTCACGCAAGTGTCCATGGGGGGCAGGAGCCCACTAAACCCCGGATGAAGGTGCAAAAGGGCTGCCTCTGTGTGGAAGAAGCTGAAGATTCTGTAACAACGGAAGGTGCCAGGAACTTTTCCTTTGTTAAGAAGATGTCCCACGGCGTTCCAGAGGATGCAGAGTTGTTTCCACACAGAAATACCGCAAACAAGCCTTGCTAGCTGCAAGAGTCTTAGTTAAGGATTTTGGGTGCAGCTAGGGCCCAGGAAGGACCAGGAGGTCGCCCCTTGGAGGAGGAGACAGAGGGGCCGCTCAGCAATACAGGCAGCCTATGCAAAAGCAGGCAGCTCCCGTAGAAGTACCTGAACAGGCACTTAGAAGATCTGAGGATGCCAGTCAACTCAGAGCAATAAAAGAGGGTCCCACAATGTCGGAGTCCAACTCAGCGAGTTGGGCAATGCAGGACAGAGTGCTGGGACCTGGGCTAGGCTGTGCACAAAGGAAGTCTTGCAAAAGTGCACAGAAGCCCTAGCAGCTGCAGTTCACGCAGTACACAGGATTACTGTCTGGCATGGGGATGCAAGGACTTACCTCCACCAAATTTGGACAGAAGGGCCACTGGACTATCAAAGACACTTGGACCCAGCTCCTGTGTTCCAGGGATGACGCTCGTCGAGGATGAGAGGGGACCCAGAGGACCGGTAATGCAGAAGTTTGGTGCCTGCGTTAGCAGGGGGAAGATTCCGTCAACTCACAGGAGATTTCTTCTTGGCTTCCAGTGCAGAGTGAAGGCAGACAGCCCTCAGAACATGCACAACCAGGAAACAGTCGAGAAAGCCGGCAGGATGAGGCGCTACAATGTTGCTGGTAGTCTTCTTGCTACTTTGTTGCGTTTATGCAGGCGTCCTGGAGCAGTCTGCGGTCGATCCTTGGCAGAAGTCGAGGAAGGAAGTGCAGAGGAACTCTGGCGAGCTCTTGTATTAGTTATCTGGTGAGATACCCACAGGAGAGACCCTAAACAGCCCACAGAGGAGGATTGGCTACAGAGAAAGGTAAGCACCTATCAGGAGGGGTCTCTGACGTCACCTGCTGGCACTGGCCACTCAGAGCAGTCCATTGTGCCCTTACACCTCTGCATCCAAGATGGCAGAGGTCTGGGACACACTGGAGGAGCTCTGGGCACCTCCCCTGGGAGGTGCTGGTCCAGGGAATGGTCACTCCCCTTTCCTTTGTCCAGTTTCGCGCCAGAGCAGGGCTGGGGGGATCCCTGAACCGGTGTAGACTGGCTTATGCAAGGAGGGCACCATCTGTGCCCTTCAAAGCATTTCCGGAGGCCAGGAGAGGCTACTCCTCCCAGGCCCTTCACATCTATTTCCAAATGGAGAGGGTGTAACACCCTCTCTCAGAGGAAATCCTTTGTTCTGCCTTCCTGGAACCAGGCTGCCCAGGCCCCAGGGGGGCAGAAACCTGTCTGAGGGGTTGGCAGCAGCGGTAGCTGCAGAGGAGACCCCAGAAAGTTAGTTTGCCAGTACCTGGGCTCTATGCTGGAGACCCGGGGATGCATGGAATTGTCCCCCCAATACCAGAATGGTATTGGGGTGACAATTCCATGATCCTAGACATTTTACATGGCCATGTTCGGAGTTACCATTGTGACGCTACATATAGGTATAGACCAAAATGTAGTGCACGCGTGTAATGGTGCCCCGCACTCACAAAGTCTGGGGAATTTGCCCTGAACAATGTGGGGGCACCTTGGCTCGTGCCAGGGTGCCCACACATTAAGTAACTTTGCACCTAACCTTCACTAATTGAGGGTTAGACATATAGGTGACTTATAAGTTACTTAAGTGAAGTGTAAAATGGCTGTGAAATAACGTAGACGTTATTTCACTCAGGCTGTGAGGGCAGTCCTGTGTAAGAATTGTCTGAGCTCCCTATGGGTGGCAAAAGAAATGCTGCAGCCCATAGGGATCTCCTGGAATCTCAATACCCTGGGTACCCAGGTACCATATACAAGGGAATTATAAGGGTGTTCCAGTGTGCCAATCAGAATTGGTAAAATTAGTCACTAGCCTGCAGTGACTATTTTAAAAGCAGGGAGAGCATAAACACTGAGTTTCTGATTAGCAGAGCCTCAGTGATACACTTAGGCACCACACAGGGAACACATACAGGACATACTTTATGAGCACTGGGGTCCTGGTTAGCAGGATCCCAGTGACACAGGCAAAAACAAACATACATTCAGTAAAAATGGGGGTAACATGCCAGGCAGGATGGCACTTTCCTACACACTGCCAAGGTCGCAATCAGGCCCTAAATATACAGAGTTAACCTGAAGCACATGAGCCACAGTACGTCATAACAGTCTCATCACAACACTCAAAACATCTCTGCAAAACACCTCCAAATTGAGAAACACCACAAGCAAAACATGACCCAACGCAATGTGTGACCTTATTGATACTCACTCCTCCACTGCTGATACTCCTCTTTCTCGAATCTCCAAAATGCCATTGACCCTCCAAAGTCTAGACATGGGCACTACAGACTGGGATCTCAGGACTAACTGTTCTAGAAGAAAGGGTTCTAGCTCTCCTTACTTTGAGATCCTAACCATCCTACTCTGCTACCATCTGAGAAAACGTCTCACCCATTTTCTAGTTTCTCTAGTTCAGATAAACTGTTTTAGGAGTTTCGAGAGGTAAGGAGAATAAAATCAACACTTTCAAATCAATTAACAATGCAACCCATTTGGCCACACATTAAATCTTGGAGACATCAGTTCAAGTACAACGATTTATTACATATTCAAAGCCAGAATTATATAAATGAGTCTCAGAAACATGCTACATAAGTATAACATCAAAGGTGAAGGAAAGCCTTGAATCAAATTAAATCATACCAAGTATAAGGCACACCAATATTTCTGTCACAGCTTCACAAATGATGAGGAATAAAAGTATATGGTCAGAATCCAAATTGCAATCCTCCTGTCTATTCATTTGAAAGCTAATTAGATCTAAATATCTGAACAAAGCTATGAGGAAAGCTAAGCATTTCTCTAGAAATGCTAGTAATCAATAATAATCAAAAAGTGTCAGCATAACAGAAAAGTTAGTAGAAGTTCTTCAAGCGAGATGTGCGTAGGGAGATCTTTACCGCCTAAGTCTCAAGGGAATCCGTTCTAATCAAAGGGTGGAAAGGGCCTGTCTCGCTTAACTTACTGAATACCACTTTAGACCTTCTTGAATCTTCAAGAATCCATGATTTCATCACCAGTAATTTTATATCCTCTGGGAGCAGTTTGGAATTTTGCAACTCCCTTTAGGCTTTCATCTCACTAACCAAACATCAGGACAACCTTGGGTATCTCCTAGGTCCAGAGGCACTCAAGGGAGTTCTCTTCTTCATCCATTCATTAGCGTTCCTTATCCTTGCCAGCATATCATTCCATACCCCCTTTATCCCAAATACACAACATGCATTTTATTACCTGTAGACTTGTGAAGACGCACCGGCTAATCATGCAACACGAGTAAAACTCCACTTTGAAGGTTAAGCACTGAAAAACATTTCAGGCCTTCACAAGAGTCAACATAACAAGCATTTAAATGCACATTTGAAATGAATAGTTATACATGCATTTCTCCCCATAAGTAAAATAGATGGTGAATAACGGTAATTATATAAGTTTTGTCTGTAATACTGTAATCAAAATACATTGAGTATAAATCCATACATGTACTACATTTCAATTGATTACTGCCATTATCAAAACATGCATATAAACTTTCTACATTTCTACTTGGGGTGCATCTTGATTAATATGATTTCAATGCACCACTTAATATCAATACATTTGAGCATGTTACATATGTTGCTAATTATGTTTTCTGTCACTCTTGGAGTGCATAATGTCACAGCCAAAGTTAAATGTTCTCAATGGCAACCTGTGACATGTTTTGTGTATTTTCGAATAAATGAGTTTGTGAACCATGACATGTGAGAACGACAGAACATAACATCACAACTTGTATAAATGAACATAAGGGGCATAGCTTTTCTCAATTATGCTTTCAAATTTTGGAGACTGGCCTGAAAATGGTGCAAAGAATGGACAGAAGAACCAGGTTGTTGCGAAAAAGGGATATACTGGAATAACACAATGATTACCTGATAAGGATGGCCATACAGTAGGCTTGGTATGTTGGTGTGATGACATGGAGGAATCAAAAGTCTGGGCAACAATATTTACCATATGGATTATGATAGGCCCAATAAGAAACTTGTTCCACATATACTAGGTTATGAAATTACCACCCTTATTTAACTGTGAATATATGAACTGAACATGCCATTTACTATTGTTTGAAAATTATTATCTTTTAAATCTTTCATTTTGGTATATGGTATTTGGTTAGAGTTTTGAAATGAACACTTTTGTTTGTATGATGAAAAGTATAGCTGTAAAACTACTTTAGCCATCTTAGAGGAACACATGCTTATATTGGAAAAATATAGCTCTGTAAGTAATACAGTCACTTCAAAGATAAGTGAGCATGTTTTTTTATTGGAATTATGTTTGTCAACAGCATGCATTTCTAGAGAAGTAACTATGATAAAATTTGTCTTCCCACATCACTCCACTGTCAACCTACCTATAAGTCCCTAGTATATGGTAGGGCATGTAGGTTTAGGGACCCTAGCATAGGGAGTGCACCCGTAGGTGTACTGCTGAGGTGCCCAGTGACATTTTAAAGGCAGGCCTGCCTTGCTGGCTGCTTTTAAATAAAAGTTGCATGCAAATTCGAATTTGGAATTAAAAGTAGTTCCAAAGTCTTAAACTACCTTATTTTTACTTATAAGTCACCCCTAAGGTGTGCCCTATGTGCCCCTAGGGTTGGGTGCCATGTAACTATAAGCAGGGACCCTATAAAAATAATTTTATGAGCCCTGGTGAGGTGAAACAGCCAAATTTGTTTCCCTCATTGTTGTGAATGGCCTCAATAGGCTAGAATGGGGAGACTTTATGTAATTTATAAAGTCCCCTTAAGTAACAGATACATTAAGTTTGGTATCAAATGTATTGTTATAATAAATCCCACAACCTAAAATTGTTGGATTTAATATAACTAGTTCAGGTAAAGAGTTTGAAACTTTACCTGAAAGTTGCCAACTTCAACCCTTCAGTGCTTTGCTGCTTTGCTCTGATTGGCCAGCTTCTGGCAGCCTGGCCAGACTGCCTTGATGAGGTGCTCAACACAAAGAGGGCTGCCACACTGGTCTTCAAAGGCAGGGGAGGACATTTGGACAAACACAGCACCTCCCTCACATCCTGCAAACCCAGACAATTAGGTGCCCCCCTAATTAGATAGGAGGGGGCAGGAGAAGGGTGTGTTTAAGATTGTAGCCACACCAGTGGGTGGGCTCAGCCAGGTGTAACCTCCAAAAATCCCTTTCAGCCATGATGGATTTTTGAGGAATATTGTGCCCTGGGATTGATCTTTGCCACACTTCCCAGGAAGTGGTCATCACAAGGGGAAGGACCCTGCACCTGATTGGAGAACCAGGAACCCCCAGGAGGAAGGGTAAAACTGGCAGACCTGCACCCACACAGCAGATCCCTGCCAGATTCCAACAAGGAAGAACTACAGAAGAAGAAGGGCTGCCCTGCTGGACTCATGACCTGCACCTGTACACTGCCGTCTGGAGGACTGCACAAGCTGCTCACTTGGGCTCCACCACAAGGACTTTGCCTGGCTTCAACTGGTTCAAGGAGGGACTCCTTTTTTGCTACATGTGAAAACTTGCTAACCAGAGTCCCCTGCACCAACTCCTGAGTAAACTGACCAGCTGACCACTGTCCAGTGGCCAAAAAGGAGTTTGTGCCAGGTGCATTCTGTGAGTTGTAGTCCACACCCTCAAGGAGCATCTCAGAGCTTCTGGAACCTTGGGGTGAGCTGTGGACCTTAAATGAACATCTGGAAGAAGATCCAGAAGTTTGGAGAAGTTTGGAGAACTTTTGGAAAAAGCTCCATAAAGGGACCGACACGTCGCAGCAACTCTAGCTGGCTTGTCTCAACCGTGACCCGTCCTGACTTGCAGGTTCATCCCGGTGAAGAAAATCTCAGAAAAAATTACTATGTCCCAATGCAGAAAGTTGATCAGGACCTCCAAGGCAGTGTAGCCGAAGAGGGCTCCAGGGATGTCGGATCAAGATTCAGGTTTGCCCCGGTCGAATGATTTTCATCTCGAAAAAACGACTAAGTCAGAAGGTAAAAATCTCCACGAGGACTACCGCGATGTGGATCCGAGGAAGAGTTCTAGGAGGTCGGATTGGAATGCGACTTGGTCCCGCTGAAGAAAATCTCTAGAAAAACAACAAAGTACGAAGGTAAACTTTTGACTGAGGCCTCCCGCGAACTGTAGCCGAGCAGGGCTCCATCGTGGTCGGCCTCAAACTTTGACTTAGCCCCAGTTGAGGTGTGACCAGATGATCAGATTGGCGCTATTAATTTCTAAGTGCTAAAAAGCATTAATTCTTTAAAAATTCATATCTCCGATTCCCCTTATCTGATTTTAATCATTTCAGTGTCATTTTAAAGATAACAATATAATATATCGTTATACATTTGTATTGGATTTTTTTATTGTGTTTTGTGTTTTACTTATTTACTGTTTTGTGATTTTTAAATGCTTTACTCATATGTCTCCTAAGTTAAGCCTTGTCGCTCATTGCCAAGCTACCAAGGGTTGAGCTGGGTTTCATTGATTGAGACCTAACTGGACCTAAGTGGAGGTTAGTGGCCTATTGCTAAATGTAGGTACTTACCTGCCCTTACCAATAACCCATTTTCCAACAAGATATAATAAGCAGTTCAGTTGAAAGCCAGGTTCGTCCCCGGGCATTTCAGAGCTTTTTACAAATGACAGAGGCTGGTCTGCTTTTCAGCTTGGTTCATGGGTTCTCAATTCTGTAAACCTAGTACAGATTGCACATTTTAATGAGTGACTTAATGAACCTCCTGGTAGAACTAAAAGCAACTTTGTCAGCCGATAGATTAAAATACGGCTGACACAAACAAGAGGAACACTGGTTTGTGTGAAAACGGAGTGGAGTCAGGACATTATGACAGTTTTTCATGGATGTGTTTGAGCATGTACTTTTATATTACATTCTCACTAAGCTTTCACATATTAAGGTACATGCGGTGACCATTTGGTGAGAATGTATTCTGAGTTTGGTTTGGATGAATTTTTAAAATTTGCAATATGGAGACATAATCTATTCCTTGATGAACAATTTCCATTGCTTTGCATACAAATTTGAAGTGTTCAAATGTTTTCCCGTGGGGAAGAGTCACCAGTTCCAAAAGCATTAGAGATTTTTTTATAAAGCTGAAACAACAAATGTATCTACTTCCAAGAAAGTGTGAGACCAAATAATCCATAAATAAATGAGGGATTTACATTAAAGTAACTTACTATGATTATTATAGTTCTCTTAAAAACCCATAGAGGTATAATGCGTGGTGCCTGACCTTGATAACGTGAAGGAAGATGGAACCATTTAATTAAATTACAACACAGTCTGTTAGTCCTGGCCTTGGTGCCATGGTTTCTCTTAACTTTTTGCCTTCTTACCTCTTGTATTTCTGACTTCATTTTTGCTGGCTTTAGGATTCTGTGCACTTTACCACTGCTAAACAGCACCAAAGTGCAGGTGCTCTGTACTCTAAAACAAGATAATATTGACTTACCCTCAACTGTCATATTTAAATTGTCTGTAAATCATTAGTAAATTGCACTATATGTGCCCAAGGCCTGTAAATTAAGTGGTAATGGTAGGCCTGGAGAACTGATTGTGCCACCCACCACAGGAACCCTTTAAATATGTCTTAGGTATGCCACTGCAGAATCTGTATGTACAGTTTTAGACTCCCATTTAGACCTGGCAAGTATACCCACTTGCCAGGCCCAAACCTCCTTTTTATTACATATGTCACCCCGAAGGCAGGTCCTAGTGAGCCCAAATGGCAGGGGGTGGTGCATTTAAAAAGTTGGGCATGTACTTTTCAATTTACCATGTCCTGGTACTGAAAAACTGCTAAATTCATTTTTCACTACTGCAAGGCCTATGTCTCCTGTAAGGGTAAAATAAGGGTAACCTTTAAGCAACTTTTAAATGTAACTTCCAATTGGGAAAAGAGAGAAATGTAATGTTTGATGTCTCTGGACTCACAATTTAATATCCCAACTGATGGTGAAGTCAGATTTTAAATTGTAAGTCTGAAAATGCCACATTTATAAAGTTGTCATTTTCTTACTTTAACCATTTTGTGCCTCTACCTGTCTCTGAATACACGCCTGTTGTGGATGACAGCTGGGCTTTGAGCATTGCCTCAAGATGGTCACACACAAAGGGAATCGGGGTGTGACATTTGCATCCTGATGGACAATCACCAGGCTGATGGGTCTTCCTGGGCTAGATGGGAGGAAGGAGCTGACAGGGCTGTATCCCCCCCACACAAGAGCTGCATAACCCCCTGTAGAGTGTCTGGAGTCAGGGAAGGAAGGAAGAGCAGGGACCTTGTGCACTTCAAGAGCCTCTCTTTGAAGTCTCCCTCACTTCAAAGTCTCAAAAGGGTATAAGTACTGGACCCCAAACCGCAGCAAATCATTACACTTCTGGATCTGAAGGACATTGTACCAGAAAGGACTTCTGCGCTGTCAGGAGGGACAGCCTCTCTGTTCAACTGCATTGCTGTGTTGGCCTGCTGTCTGTTGCCTGGGAGTGAAAGGGACTTGACTTTGCTCTCTACGACTTCTACAGAACCAAGTGACTCCAAGGGCTTTTGCAGTCTCAGGGACATAAATGACTGCCTACAACACTGCTACTACTGCTAGACTATGTCATCTGTGAATCTTACCCTTGCCTGAGGTGCCAATCCAGTTCTGGGCCTTGTAAGTGAGTTTTGCAGCTGTGTCTCTGCAAAAATAATGCATTTGAGCCATTGTGCTTCTCGAAACTGACACAGTACCTTCAGACTCACCACAGATTCTACTACGACACAGGACCCAACTGCATAATTTGACGACAGTGCAGCACTGATCTGAGGATATTACTGTGCAGCTCGACGACAATGGATCACATAGCCCTCAAAGGAGTTTGATGCTGATGTGGGACCAGACTGGGAGTCTCAACACTGACGCATCTACCCAGCTGTGTAAATCAGAACCAAAGCATCGCCTTCGCATCGCCTCTCGACATTGACCCTTGGTCCATCCAAAGTACTTTTTCATCAGATGATGCACAAGTCTTGCATCACGGTTGGCCTGAACTTTGGATTTGCCCTGATCTAGACCGACCTCAAGTAACCTTTTAGCGCTAAGACTTTAAAGCACTACATTGCAGTTTATTCTTTAAAAATGTATCTCTCAGTACCTACTTATTAGTTTTTTTGTCATCTTGTTTTATCAGATAAATACTCTCTACTGTTCTAAACTAGTATGGAGTATTTTGTGGTGGTTTTCATGTGTGTCTGTAATTAGGTGTTGAACAAATACTTTACACATTGCGTCTTAAGTTAAGTCTCACTGCTCTGTGTCAAGCTACCAAAAGGGGAGAACAGGTTAAATTAGGGTGTGTATTTTTGACTTACTCTGATCGGGATTGTGGTCCATACTTGGACAGGGTGCATACGTCTGCCAACTCGAGATCCAATTTCTAACACAATCAGACCTATATCGTGAGGCCGAAGGCACATACCAATTACAGCTTAATATACTTATTCAACAAACATTGAAATTAGGTGTCTTGCAAGGGGCTAGCTTAAAAATGCAGGAAATCTAATAAACATGTCAGGAAGATGAGGACATTATGCAGGGTGTTCAGGACCATATATGGGTGAAAGATACAGTGCTGGGGTTACAATCTAAATGTTTGTTAGTCTTGCAGTAAAATAATGATGCATTGTGTCAGCAGCTTGCTGAAGTAAAGTCACATGGATTAGAGGTTGGCATTGAGAGGAAGTCAGTAGTCAGCTTTTATTTGTACCTGGTCTGTACTGCATTCAGAATGTTTCAGCATTTCAGTCCTACACTTTAAAAACAAGAGAAAGAAAGCTTTATATCCCATTTCAGGCATTGGCCTCCTCATATAGTTTTAATAACATTGCCAATTGTATGTGTCTGACACTTGTTCCTGCTCTCTCTTCCATCTCTATAAACAGTAGAGTAAGCTTGAGCTGGTCTGAGGGCTTTTTTGTACAGCATATGGGAAGAGATGCATGTAAGGTCTTAGGTTTTCAGGCAATAGTCAATGGACAACCAGCAGTTCTGAGTGTTCTCTCTTCCCCCATAAAAACACTTAGACCCATAGTTATCATGTTTTCATGCAGTGCAATGCAGCAAGCCACTTTCCTGTGCTGCGCTGCATGAAAGGGAAGGAATGCACAGTATTTAAGATTATATTGCAAATTTCCTTCCTTTCGCAGTGCTGACACACTTTTGGCTGCCTACCGCCAACATAGGCACCCTTGCGTCATGGTGCATGGGTGCCTGGATTGTAGGAAGGATTGTTTTTCTGTAGGAAGGAGCACTTTCTGGCACAAAACAATCCTGAGATGCATTTCTTTCTTTCTTCATGGGGAAAGAAAAAATAAGGATAAATCAACACCTCCCCTGTGGAGGCGTGCAATTTTGATACAGTCCCGAGTCTACCACAAACAGTAAATCTGGGAATGCACCAAAATACATGATTGGATGCTTGGAAGCACCCAGGCTCTACTCATATAATGCTCCCCTGTGGCAGGGTAATGCAAAGCAGTGATATGTGCTATCTTGCGTTACCCCAGATCTATAGAGCCATGCAGGGCCACACAAGGTGGCCTTGTGTGGCATGATAAACCTCATTTACGTTTTGCGTTGCCCTTGCACCTGCTTGATTGTTCACAAGTGATAAAAAACCTTAAATAATTGGACCCCTGATCACCAGTACAATATGTACCTATGAATATCTCAGGGAGGAAGTGTTGTAGTTTATGGTTGGCATCAGTGGTCAGTTGTGATTGTGGGTTTGTTTGCCTGATGTTGCTGCAACAGCATATTTCAAGCAGTGGCCTGCAGTCAAACCTTCAACAGGCCTTTTGCCTTGAGATGGTCAACTAAGCGCTCACATGCAACGATGGACACTAATGGGTCATTGAGCACTCTAGTGGGTTACTTGATGGAGCATCGGGTCCAGGTATTTACCCTTTTGTATTTCATCTGTTGCCTTTTGGTTGTGTTGTGTGTCTCTGTTCTACATGTTAATGAAGATTTGAGAATCGACTATTATTATAATGAAACAGTGACATCCATGCAGCCTGTGAATCAATATATTCTTCAGATGTTGACACCTTTTCTTGAAGTAATTGTAAAACTACGTAGTCTGTTACTGTATCCCCCACTAAAACAAAATGTATTTGCAAAAACCCTAAACACAAGTTGTGCCTTACCAAATAAAACATCATTATAATATTGATAATATTATCATCCTAATACCAAACTATTTTTTAATTTCAATATTTAAAAACACTCATATTTTAGGTGTGTCAAAAATGTTAAGTTAACATCTCTAAAGTAGTTTTTACACACTTGATTGAAGATGCATCAAGTTTAATCTGTACAAATTCATACTATGGATCTGACTTAAAGAGTCCAAATAAATCTTCTGTCCTCACCTCACCCGAGTACTGTTCCAGTTTTGTCTACTGATTCAATGCATTGCATTTAAGGATGAGAATAGTTTTAAATAGCATGCTTGGGCGTCATTGTAGAGATACCTTAAAATTCTGATTTTATACAAACATACTTTAATTTAAAATTGTATACTTCTTATACAACCCCCGGCATGTATCAAGTTTGTCTTGATTCATAAACTTAAATATTTGAAATAACATCAGACCATGCAACAGGTGGGGATGCACTAAGGAAAATAGTATCCTCTGTATCCTTGGTCAACCTGTTTGAGCCATCACACCGATGCCTCACAGGGCTAGTTGGTTTTCATCAGGTCCTGACAAAGAGGATTTTCTGAGTATCCTATTTGATTGCATTCAATTTTTATTTACCATACTCTTACATGCGATACATACCAGCCCATCTGATTCAGACCTTGGAAGAATCATTTGATGAAGGTCCACCTGCCTACTTACCCTCATGGAGTTCTAAATAGGACATACCCTCAAGCCAGTGGTGTAACAAAGCCCCCTCCAGCCCCTGCAGAGTGGCACCCCCAAACTCTAGGGGCCCCCCTCAACACAGAACACTGTGCATGGGTGGCGGGCCTCTGACTGGGTTCGGGGGTCCCCCCTTAAGGTACTTTGCGGGGGGCTCAAGTTTCATTATGCCACTGCCTCAAAAACATTTGCTAAACATTAGTTCCTCCAAAATGGCTCAAAACGTGATTTGCAATTAAAACAAAGAAACAACTTAAGAAGAAAAGAAATCAGCCTCAACAAAAATAAAATTCATGGAAAAATAATAATTTGCAACGTATGTGGTTTAAGTTATAAGAACATAGCCTATTAGTGATCAAAGCATTTTAATTAGGCACTTGAAACTCTCTTAGTGCTCAGTGTGATGGACAGTATGACGCTCAATTTGCAAATTCATAGCTAATGCCCAGTCCCGTTATTCATGTGCAAACTATATTTTCTTGAATCTGTACCACTTGCATGTGAGTGATAATTTGAGCATGTAAATCTTTTCTAACTTCTTCGTGACTCGGATATAGGTGATTACGAGACCTGCAGCCTGAAATTGTTAGGGCACCCCTTGCTTCCTACTGATCTCCTCCTGAGATCACATATTGCCGGTTGGAACACAATGTCTTGTTTGGATCACATGTGCACAATAAACCGTATGCTCCCAAGAACATTGCTGTCATTTATTCCTCATCACTTCTTTTCTCTGCCATTCCATGCTTTCATATAACATCCAATGAATTAGTATTTGCGTGTGGTTTACTAAGGGAATATGCCTTTAAGTACCAGCCACAAGCTTCCATTGATTTGCCGTTGAGACTCACAATGTACGATTCGGGCAAATTGAACCAAAGAGACAAGTTTCTGTAGGCCCTGACATAACCCGAAACACCATTAGAAGTTTCCTGATAGGCAGTTATTACACAAGTCAATCTTACACAAGTACACTTAATACGTTTTATGAAACTAACTTGGTGAATAATATATATATTTAACATTCGGGGTGTATTGCTGCAACTAAACAATTGCAATTGAACATATCTTACAATAAATACATACAGATGCATTTAGTTTAGGCACTCAGAAATAGCAACATTGAAGAAAATTCAAAAAATGTGCCAAGCATAATTATGTGTATAGTAATGCCATTGTCAGATAATTGATAACAATACTATTGAGCCAAAATATCGTATCTGAAATATCGGTTAATGCTTATAGTGACGGAAAGTGTATGTAGGTAAATGTAGATTTACTCTTCTTAACTCTACATCTATGTGCCTTTAGACATAGACTAATAATTGTAAATCTATAATCTCAGTAATAAAATGAATTTCATGATATCACTTCCATGTTTGTCATTATTCTGGATACCATCTTTCGGCAGGATAACATAGAAAACTTGGCATTTTAATGCTACACCAATTAAAATAGACAACACGCTCTAGAGTGCAAAAATGCTATGCATTTTTCTACATCTCTTCAGAATTAAAAAATAAAACATTACAGAACATCAATTTCTTGACAATATTGACAATTGGTTTTGGGGCTGCATTCCAATTTTGCATTTAGATATTACAAGCACTAAATCAATGCCAGAAGTGGTGTTCCTGCGTGTAGTGCAATTTATTGCGATTTAGTGTTGAATAAAAGACGCAGGTAAAAACCTTGCCGTATGTTTGAAAACGTGCCAGACAAACACCCTCACAATATGCAATGCTGCTCAACTCCATTACCGCTTGAGCCGAAATGCTGCCAACTCTTAACTAAAATGCTCTGATGATATTATATTAGACCAATCACTCTGCAAAAAGGAAATGCAGTGCATTTCTTCACGCACATACACTTTAGGAATGTTATGAGAAAGCATTTAACTTTACGCCTACACTACGCTAGAGAAATAAACCGTAATTGAATCCTACCTTATACATTTGCATCCTTTACCTACGACTAAAGTTTGCAGCACATACGCAGTAGTAGTCTTATCAAACAGCCATTTCTCAGATTTTATCACTGGCACAGCAGTATCAACCATTGTCGGAAAATACACGATTTACGAAGGAAGTCGTAGATCTGCACCATAAAAACTACTCTTGTGCAAAGATGTAGGCTTAAAATGTGTTTTCATTCACAAGGCTTACCTGAAATAAGTCTGGAAAGCTCTACCAGTTAGATATTGCCATTTCCTCCAAATGCGACTTTGCACACGGTACAATTTCACACGTAGGGAAATGGCAGCCCGGTGCAGAAATCCCTTCCCCTCACCCGATTAAGTTTAGGGGATTTCCATTCCCTTCCTCATCCTTGAAAGGGATTTACTCGATCCCTTTGCAGGTAGAAATGCCTGATCAATTGCATAGGGAAAAGGGTCAGAGAGGAGTTTATGAATGCCCACTATCTGATGTGTTTATGGCCGTTCACCTACGCACAATGAAAACTACCTGCTATTACATCCATTAACCACCCTTAGGGGCATATTTACAAGCCCCTAGTGCCTCCTTGGGCCTCCCTGGGGTAATTTTTATTTTATTTTGAGACTACATCAAGGAAGCTTTTTCTCTACTCCAGATTTACAACGTGGCGCAATGCAAGCATTGCCCCACTTTGTAACCACTTGTGTCACATTATATATGCAAGGGGGCAATCCCCCATTAGGAGGCCCAGAAAAATGTTTGAGTAAAATTTATGAGATTTCACTGCACTATTTTTCCTGATATTTTTAACGAATGCTCAAGGCAGGTGTTTAAGTGACGCTCCCATTGTTTGAAATAGGCCTCCCCAAGCATTGCTGGACATTGAAGTGCAGGGGGGAACAAGAAAAGTGGCGCATCATAGCTGATGCACTACTTTCATGTAAATATGCTCGTAAGTGTTGGAGTTAATCTTGCTCAAATGTGTAAAAGCACTGCATACATTTACGCAGGAGTAAATTTGAAAAACATCCCTGTGCCTTACATGTGTAAGCCACAGATTAGATGCTTAGACTCTTTTATTTATTAAAATGCAGTAGTAGAAAGACTCACTTTTTCACATTAACATGTAATATTGTAAATATTACGTGTCCTTGTGAAATATACATTTCATCATCATAATGAGAGCTCCAAACCACTCTGTACAGACTTACCTAGTTTAGTCAACATATTAATGAAAGGTAAACAAAATGTGAACATTCTAATTCCAATCATGGTCAACTGTTAGTTGCACATTGTAGAGACAAGCTTCAACTATCAATTCCATCGATAGACAGAATGAGTCTGATTCACAAAGATAAGTGTAAAAGTACAAGCTGAGTACTACAACCAAATACACTTTTACACATTTTCATAATTCACAAACAAGTAACAGTATTCCTTGAAAGTCAAGGCAGACACAGGTTTCCAGGATTTCTAGTGCATCTGTCACATATCATTTCTCCCCTTCCTCTTGGATGATCGCCACCTTGAAGTGGTCATAGTGACCTGGATAACTATGCTGCCTACATCACAGTCTCCTGGCAGGGTCGCACACAATGGACAGGTGAAAGGGTGGAGACAATATAAAGTGCGATGCACTAGTCCTCCAGATTTGGAGTTGGGCATAAGGTAAGAAATTTGCTCCATAAAAATGGAAATGGCCACAAGAACCACAAAATCGTTTGAGACACACAGAAGTGGAGATCCTTCATTGCTGCCCCACATGCCAGCTCGTATAACAGGCATTAGAAGCAGCTGTATTCCCCCTTTGCTGGATTGGACAGTTCTTCCGGAAGGAAAGGGCAGCCAAATGAGAAAAAGCAATTTTTTTTCTCCTTGGAGAAAGCATTTGTTCCCTTAGAGAAGGCCCTTTCCATATGTCCATGCCAAACTTTGATGTGATCTGTTATCCGTCCCACCCTAGAATGAGAGTTACTTAATTGATTAGATGGAATAAAACTTCAATCATTTAAAGAATGGGAAATAAAATGATTTCTGTTTGTAGATGAACACAAAAATAACATGTTGGTTGCCTTTTTTTAAACCTACATGGCTGACCATCCTTGTAACACTCTCTTAATATCTCTTTCATGGGACGCACTACTGTGGATTTAAGCCAACTCCCCACTCTGGTGGCGAAATCCACTTAAACCTGACAGGAATCCCCTTGTAAGTGCTGACTGATAAACATTTAACTATTTTCAGTTTTACACATACTACTGCTGTCAAATATATCTTTGTGAATGGACCAAAATTGTTTTTTAAACAAATCAGAATGCTTTTTCAAAAGACACATTCTTAATTTTTACCTACATATTTAAACGTTATTTTTTATATTATTACAGATAACCCAATAATATAGTCACATATTTCACTTACTGTTTTCAAGAAGCACTTCCTTGTTTGAAAATAAATCATTTTAAAGTTAGTCACTGCCTCTGTAGATTAATAATTATTGCACCTTTGAAAACTATGTGGCACTGTACAGAGACTCTCTCCACTGCCTCCTTCTCATAATTCTTGGACCGTTTGTCAAAATCTAGCCTGCGATTCAGTGTTGTAGTAGTGATCCTGCTATCTGTTGGTGGCAGAATACCTTTAGCTCTTATTGCAATGGACCCTACGCTCCAAACTACCTTCAGCACGGCTTCTAGGGATGCTGAGCTCTTTTTCATTTAGAGAAATATGTGGTGCCTGTTCAAACCTGCTGTGAAAACCCACCGTCCAGTGATGTACCTTTTCCGACCCCATCAATCCACTTGCAATGGAATTAAATTTGGCAGGGTAGATGATTTTTCATACTTATCACAAAAATGTCACTATTCCTAATTGTTATAATTAATATATGGAATTTCAAAGCCTCCAAATTAACATGTACTTAGGTGCAAAAAAAAACAAAGCATTGTTTTAGGAAGTGGTAAAGTGCATGTGATGTGCTTCCCCTTTCAATATAATGAAATGTATAGCCCTGATTGGCATATTTAAGTTACATAAAAGTCCTTATTAAATGGCACAATGTGTACACAGGGCCTATAAGTTAAATGTCGCAAATTGACTGAAAACCCACTGTGCTATCCACTACCTTAACAAAGTTACCATGACTTTAGGCCTGCCGTGTATTGCTTGATTTTGCAGGTTTAAAGTGCAAATTGAGCCTGTTAAAATAACACTTTTTGACAGGTCTAATCCTTCCTTTTAAATACTAATAAGTCACACCTATGTAGGCCTTACTGCCTATAAGGTAGGCTGCATGATATTTAAAACATGACATGTAAAGTTTAATATCAAACATCCTTCCAGTGAAAATACCCTAAAAGCTATTGCCACTGTAACATGGTTGGCTGCTCCATAGGAAATGATTAAATTTAGTATAGTTATTTCCAGCAAGGAACTGCCTGCAAAGCTCTTTTTTTTACTATTGGAAATATTTATTACAAGACCAATTCACTGATGAAGACGAATTTATAATAGATATTTTGCAAAATATACTTTTAGAAAGTTAAGTTTTCCCTGTTTAAAATCTCTAGAGGCCCAATGATCTACAACTGTTAACCACTCAATAGTGTGAACTTGCTCCCAGAGCTTAGACAAAGGGCTTGGGTGTGGGGGTGTTCTGTTTCTCTGGCAGGATTATCATTTGCTCTGTGCCCTAGAACTTAATTAACTTCAAAGAAGCCTATCCTGTCACAGGTTGCATATAACTGGCACCTTGGCCTCCCTTCTCATTTGTCCCCCCAGAAAACCAGGCAACAATCCCACTACGGAAGGGATTGTCTCCTCAGCTTGCTTTCAGCAACCACAAAGGAGGGGCTGCTCAGTTCTCTAGCTGCATCTTGAGGGTGGGTACATAAGTCTGCACAGGGGAAGGAAACTTCTGCCATCTTATTTTAGGTAGAGAAGGTCACTGTGGGATTGTTTAAAGTAGGGCACACAGAAAATGCTGCAAAGTGGGCAGGCTGGCTGGGAGTTTCCCTCACAAGTGGGCTGGTGCCAGCTTAAGGGTGGCACACACAGTTCCCTTCTCATAACAACCTCTGGACTTGTGGAAGAACAGAAGAGGACTAATTGTGACCTGAGAAGACTGAACTTACTCTCTGTCATGTCCCCAGGATACAGATATGGGCTCCAAGAGTCACAAGGCTGACCTCTTGTTTAATGCTACAAGGGCACGACCAGCCACAAGAGCCTTTTCTGACCAATTCCAACTGGATCTGCCCTTGACCCTGCTTCTGGCCTCGATTGGAGTGCGTCTTGATCAACAGGTGCTTCCCCCATTGTCCTTGACCCTTGGCTGGTGGTAAAGTGTACTCCTCTTAATATTTCCTGAAACCTGCAGCTTAGAGCCTTTTTAGCTTCAAAGACTTCCAGAGGACCAACACCAATCTACAAAGATGATCTGACAAAGGTGCATTACTGCTGGAAAAAAGATTCATGTCGCTTCTGCTCTGAACGTTTTTATAACTACCAATCCGATTCAGTGGGACCTCAGGGAGAAGGTATCCAGCACTGTGGATCCATTTTCTGCTACATCCTGCAGGTTTGCTCCAATGTAAGAAATCAAGGCCCTGATTTAGGAGGGCCTAGCACCACTTTAGTGCCGCCTTAGTGTCATTTTTTTGATGCAAAGGTGGTCTTTTTTCCCGAGCCAAATTTGCAAAGTGGCACAATGAATGCATTGTGTCTCTTTGTAGCCCTTTGTGCTACATTATGAATGTTCCATCCATAATGTATGTAACGGAGGCGTTCCCCCGTGAGGGAGGCCGAAAAAATGCTGCAAAGAAATCCAAGCGATTTCTGTGCATCAATTTTTGGCACTTTTAACGCCTCCTCAGAGCAGGCATTAAAAGGAGGCACACCATTATTCAATGGGCTTTTCAGGATTACCAACAACATTTTTTACGCTAATCCTGCAAAGCTCCGAACTAGTGTCAAAAATTGTAATGCTAGTTCCCTAACTACCGCCATTGTGTGCCATATCTAAGATATGGTGCACACTTGGTGGTGTTAGGGGGGACTAAGGGGCACAAAAAAAGTGCAGTGCCACTCTTCTTAAATCTGGCACCAAGTTTCTAAAAAAGGGACTAAGTCCAAAGGTAGAAATCTCCACGGGGCAAAACATTCTAATTTCTCCCTCTCGATTTCCTACCAAAAGTTAACAGCTTTACCAAGATATCATCCAACAGCTATCCAATGACATGTAGTCTTCTAAAATAACTGCCTGCTGCCTTGTGGCGCTGAGGATTTGTAACTTTTATTTCACATACTAAGTCTGAAGGCAAAACTTTCAACTGAGTCGAACCTGGATTCTGTATATGGCCTGAACTCCATTGTGAATGGCTTTAACTTGTACCGAGGTACCGGTCAAGCACAATCAGATGACTGGGGATGGCCGATTAACACATTGTAAACCTATTTTCTCAGTTAAATGTTAACAATTCATAACTTTAGTGTTCTTTAATGAATTGTGTCATTTTGCTCTCATATTGTCTAATACAATTTACTATTTTTTCTAAATTTGTTTGGGATTTTTTGGTGCTCTATGTTGACTTGCCTCTAAGTTAAGCCTGTCTGCGCTGTGCCATATCCTCAGGTTATTTTCATAACTTTAAGGGTTCACCCTGGCAAGGGCTGTGGCTAGCATTTGCAGTGTGCACTTAATCCCTAAGTTAATAGCCCAATTTTTTACAATGTGTCAATTCCTTCAGCCTTTATAGGACCTTCCAGTGCAGCACATTACTTTGGATTTAAAGTTAGAAGAAAACAATATTATAATATTTTACAAAAGAAAACATTATTATTAGAGATTCATATGGCCACTTTACTCTTTGGTTTGGGTTCTAGACCCTGGGAATGTAGGGTTTAAGAACAAATCAACTTCCTTACTGACAAACGTCTGGTGCCATGAACTTCTTTATATTGATCAGCTACATCCCCCAACCTCATGTTTGAATGAGGAACTTGATTGCCTTTCTTAGGTCCATAAGCAATATATGTCCCCAGAATTATTCATTAAGTTACACATGAAATTTGGTATATCATCATTTTTGACGAATGAGCAGTTTGTGTGATAAAGGCAGTCTTATATTTTCAAGAGTTCACTGGTAGCAAATGTCAGCAAATTCATACAGCAGAAATTGACAAAAGTATTCACTTTCTAAGGTAGAAATAGAGATAACAAAAAGAACCTAGGACATTTTTTTGAATTAAGTTATTCTCAATTGAGGAAAGTAATGAAACAAGTTAGATGTTAGATTGATTTAGTAGCAACTACAATGCAGAAGCCTACCTAATTCAGGTAAAAGCAAAATGGGATATAAAGTAAAAATGCTGCTGTCTAAAGAGGATCTGTGTATGTTTGAAAACAAATGTAAACAATTATCCATCTCAAAAGTAAATAAAAAAATAACATGAACTAAAAGAAGAAATAAAAACAGAGATTAGCCTACAAGCCCTAGCCTTGAAAAAAACTAATGTTAGAGGATTTCCACATGAGGAAAAGCAAAATGTTGTCAGTCATAGTGAGGTGATAAAATGCTAAAGTGGACTAACCCAATGTCTGATGTTGGTTACTGTGTTGGGTGGAAGCATACTTTGAAGGTCAATTGAACAGACCAATGAATGAAGAGGTGTGACCAACATTTCTGTGTATATATTTTTATGTATTTGTTTATATTGTAATTTGGCTGGAAAAAAGGGATGTTGCCAAGTCAGATAAGGCTATATTTCTTGATTGTGTGAGAAAGAGCCTCTTTTGACATGGTATTCCCTCCACTTTTTTGCCAGGAAAATGATGTGGTATTAAAATGCTAGTGCCCTGGTTTCCTGCTAAACAGGTTCCCATGGTCAGATCCCTTTCCCTAAAAACTGTACTATGTTTGACACTTCAGCCACCTTTGTAAGGCCCTAGTAAATGGTACCCCTAGTACCTAGGGCTTCGGTACTGAAGAGGGCCCCTCAGTACCAATTGTGCCACTCTGTGAAGCCCCACACCATATTCAGACTGCCATTGCAAGTGCATGACAAGGTGAATCTAAAGTTGAAAACTTGACAAGGCACTTACCCAGAGTACCATATCCACTAACACTGCATGCAACAGGTAAGTCACCATTCTGGCAGACTTACAGCCCCAAGAAAGGGTGCACTATGATGCATGTGAGGGCATATGTGTGCATGAGCAAATATGCCCCTACTGTGTCTTTGCTAAATCTTAAGCCGTATTAAGTGTATAAGGGAGCCACAGCCAATGCATGTGCTGGACAATGTTCATTACGAGTTCCCAAGCTACACAATGGCCCCTCTAAACCTTGGGTTGTTTGATATGAAACAACTCAGAATAATAAACCCACACTGATGCCAGTATTGGATTTATTATAGAGTGTGCCCAGTGGGCACCTTAGAGGTGTCCCATGCAAAACAGCCAAGTCATGGTTACTGTCTGGTCCTAGCCAGTCTGACACCACCAGACACATTTCTGGACTTCTTTAGTGTGAGCCTTTTGCTGTCAAGAACCAGAACACAAAGCCTTTCCTGGGGGAGGTGTTACACCTCCTCCCCCAGGCAGGCAACCTATACCAGTGGTCGGTTTCAAAGACTTTACCACCTTGAAAACCTGACGCCCCCATTGCTGCTAGAAGCAGAAGGCTGCCCAATGGATTTGCCCCCACTTCAGTTGGGAAAACTGGTGGGAAAACTAGCAAAAACGGGAGAAGTGGCAACCCCAAGCCAGCCCCACCTCTCAGGTGCGGCAGGCGAGGTGACAACTCCATTTTATTTTTGTCTATCTTGGATGACAGGAGAATAGCCAATCAGGGTTCGGGATGTGACCCCTTGCCACAGGAAGTGGCCCCCTTAGTTCAGATAATAAGGAGGATTATTATCCATGGGGTTGGCAAGTCAAATTCACTGCTCAACAATAATCTAAAAGGACATTTGTAGCCATGATCTTTGTTTGATGATATTGGTGATACTACATTTGCCACGGCCCTTATCTCTTTAATGTGTTTGTTTATCATAGTTATTTATTGCTCTAAGACCATATGTACGAACACATTTTCCCATTGACACAGAATGGGAAAAACCCTTTGTTACATCTGGCCATAAGTTACTTTATAAAAGAAAGGCAAATATCTATACAAATAAATATTTAGAACAGATATTTAATTCTCAGCAAGAGATAGATTGGAAATGCCTATAGTAGTGATTATTATTAAAAGTAAGTATGGAAAAGGTGGGCTTTTGAATACCTCCTGAAGGACTTACAGCATTTATTATTATGATATGCTTAGGAATGATAAAAGAATATTGGACGTATGTTTTTGAGAAGTAAAATGCTGCTAGTATTAGAGATAGCTCTTCTATTTGTTGGAACCAAACACACATTACTAGGCTTAACCTCTCATGCAATGTGCTTATTCTACTAAAAATCACTTTTTATAGCACAACCTAAGCCTTTATAACACAGCTGTTTGAGTTTCGAATCTTGGTTTAAAAATATAAGTAGTATTTTTTGAGAGTGTGAAGTATTTTTTTGATTTATTTAAGTTGCCTTTTCACTCATAAAAGAACTAATGCACATGAAGACTTCCACATGAGTAGATCTGTTAAATCGACGAGGGGAGGAATGGATATTCCAGAGTTGCAAAGTCCTGGAAACACGCAGCAGCTTTCTAGGTGCACTTCTGTAAATCTTTGTTTCCTAAGCCCATTTCAGTGACATAAGCTTCATAATTTCACCGAAATTAAAATTTTATAGAGGGCCACACCACACCCACGCACTGACCATGCCAATTTTTGAGACTGACCTGATCACATTTTATTGAAGTAAATAATCTAAGCAATATTGAAAACCTAATAAAATCTATTTTTCTATGTTTCTCTATAAGAGATTTTATAAAGCGCGCTACTCACCCATCAGGGTCCCAAGGCGCTGGGGGGGGTAGCTGCTGGTTGGAGAGCCATGTCTTGAGGCATTTCCTGAATGTCAGGAGGTCCTGGGTGTGGCATAGGTTGAGCTGTAGGGAGTTCCAGGTCTTGGCAGCGAGGTGAGAAAAGCATCTTCCTCCGGCAGTGGTGCGGCAGATGCAGGGGACGGAGGCGAGGGTGAGTCTGGCGGAGCCGAGATGTCGGGTGGGAGTGTGAAAGGTGAGTCTGTTGTTGAGGTAGGCTGGACCTGTGTTATGGAGGGCTTTGTGTGCGTGGGTGAGGAGTTTGATGGTGATCCTCTCCGATACGGGTAGCCAGTGTAGGTCTTTGAGGTGGGGTGAGATGTGGTTGTGGCATGGAACGTCGAGATGAGGCGGGAGGATGCGTTCTGGATTCTTTGCAGCTTTGTTTGGAGTTTGCCCGTTGGTCCTGTGTATAGTGCATTACCATAGTCCGGTCGGCTGCTGACCAGGGCGTGGGTGACAGTTTTCCTGGTTTCAAAGGGGATCCACTTGAAGATCTTGCGGAGCATGCGAAGAGTGTTATGGCAGGAAGAAGAGATTACATTGACCTGCTGAGTCATGCTGAGAGTAGAGTCCAGGATGAATCCTAGGTTGTGTGTGTGGGTGGTGGGAGAGGGTGAGGTTCCTAGGGAGGTGGGCCACCAGGAGTCGTTCCATGCTGAGGGGTTGGTGCCGAAGATGAGGATCTCTGTCTTTTCTGTGTTTAACTTCAGGCGGCTTGATTTCATCCTGCCGGCGATGGCGTCAAGTCCATTGTGGAAGTTGTTTTTGCAGTTGTAAGGTCTTTCGTGAGGGAATTTGATCAGCAGGGTGTTGTCTGCGTAGGATACTATGTTGATGTGATGGGTTAGTGTGATGTTGGCGAGTGGGACCATGTAAACATTGAAAAGCATTGGATTGAGAGAGAAGCTTTGGGGGACGTCACAGATGATCTTGGAGGCTTCGGAGAGAAACGGCGGGAGGCAGATTCTCTTGGTTCTGCTGGTGAGGAATGATGAGATCCAGTCGAGAGCCTTGTCACGGATTCCAACGTTGTAGAGGCGTGTGCGGAGGGTGTGATGACATACAGTGTTGAAGGCTGCAGAGAGGTCCAGGAGGATGAGTGCTGCGGTTTCTCCTTCATCGAGCATGGTCCTGATGTTATCCGTGGCAGTTGGCTGTTCACAATCTTTTCGATGACCAGAGCTAAGCATTTACTTTTTTGGGGACAAATACATGCTCACTATATAGTTCTTTAGCTTAAGATGGTATGATGTAGTCCTCAACTTATATTTCACATCTCTCATGTGTGTCTGAGGAGTCCCCGTGCATGTGCCAAAGTTTCAATCTTGTGTAATAGACTTTATGTATGTTTTCAAATTCTACAGGATGGCACCATACCGATGTGCAAACTCCCTGGGTGTCATCTGCCATTCCGCATCTTCAATAGTGCCCGAACATGATTTTTAGGCTTACCCGGGATTATGACATGTGTCAGGTGCATGAATGATGAGTGATTTATATACATTGCAGATCTATTCCAGACATTTTGAGCTTTGCTTCTTGAGGAATAAAGTCCGGTAGTGTGTGAGTGTTGTCCAGGTGAGAGGAGAGCATTACCTTAGCAGACGAAATCTAAAAAACTGGAGCCCAGATTCACTAAGCCTTAGAATTCTCCTGGCATCACTAAAGGTGACACAAAGGAATACAAAGGCTTAAGTAAGATTTACAAGCTGCTCAAAGAATGATTTGTACTGCCTTGCAACACACCAGATTGAGCTGTATTGCATTACATTTCATCTTGTGTGTGGAGCAGGGGTGTTCCTGTGCATCCACCCATGGAAACTGATGCAATCACAGATTTACCAAAATCAGTAAACGAGGTATGGCACCAAATTGTGCTACACTCCACCAAGGTTTATTTCTACTTTTCATAGTATCTTAACATTGCTCTTTGCAGGAAGGTATCCATGACTGCACAAAACAACGCTGCCCATATTGCAGGCACTTTTGCGACATAGAGCATGCATGCCTGAGTTGTCACAAGGCAGCGTCAAATGCATATCACTGGAGGCTTACAGTACCCACCACTATGCTAGATCTTCATGAATATGAGTTTCTGAAACTTTGTTTATGGCTTAGCCTCTGCGTTGTGATGAGATAGTGGAGTGAGTCTATGTGGGGGAGTGAGATTTTGTACTAATTATAAATGTTTTTTCAATTTGAAATATAGGACCAGATCTGCAAGAAAGTGGTGCATCGGTCCCGATGTGCCACTTTTTTTACCCCTCCCCTGCCCCACCTAACGACACCATGGTTTCCCCTATATTTACCATACGGCACACTTTGGGTCTTGTTTCCACAATAGTGTCATGATTTATGATGCTATTGTGGTGCTTTGCTGGATTAGCGCCATAAATAATGGCGCTAGTGCAGCAAAGCACTAGAGAGGCCTATAGGTTACTATGGTTCCATCACTTTAACTCCTGCCCCAAGCAGGCGTTAAAAATGAAAGAAAATATGTCACAGACAAATCTTGAAGATTTCACTGCACCATCTTTGCAGCCTCCCCTCATAGAAATGTCCCCCTTGCATACATTATAACTGGTGCAGGTATAATGTAGCACAAGGGGTTACTAGGTGGCGCAATGCTAGCATTGTTCCACTTAGTAAATATGGCCCAGGGTAATGGCCTACTTAATGCCACATTAGTGTAAAAAATGACACTAGTGTGGCCAAGGAGGCAAAAGGTCCTTGTAATTCTGGCCCATAATGTTTTGATAATTATTATTTTTCAATTGGCATGTTGTTTTTAACAAAATAGGGACTGATCCCTGCACTAGATAAAGGAAATTGTTTTTTTTATTGACAATCCAGCTGACAAGCTAAAGTAGTTCTTCCATTACAATGCTCAAAGGGAAATGGTGGATTACTACTTCTGGGTTACACCGCATGGTGAGAGTTGTGCGGGAGTGTATTCGGAATAAAAGACATGGACAATATGGTGCCGCATTTGGTGGGAAACAGATTAGGTGCACATTTTTCAGCGTTTATCTCCCAGTAAGCTAACTTCTAATGATTAGGAAAATTTTGAAACTTTGAAATTATACTGAAGGATTTAGCAATATTTTGTGTTAAATATTCTTTCGATTTTATTTAATTTGGGCGAAGCAATATCAATTTAAGGGAAATAAATATAGTACTCAAATATTTTGTAGTCTTCTAACTTGAATTTGGTGAGTTTTAATCTTCAATGACATTTTCAAAATTAGAGGAAGTGCAATTAAATGGAAGCCAGAAATATTACATTAAATAGTGTGTGACAAGGACCTCTTTCAATGTAAATGAGATGATATGGAAATTAACTGGGATAATACTTATGTTGTTTGATATTTCTTGTGAATGGGCAACGGGTTTCATATATTTGGTGCAGACAATGTATCTGCTGTTGGAGGCTTATATTTACAGTATAGGTATAGCTTCATCATACGCAGATATATTATATAGATGATGGCTATAATAAAATTAGTGCTAAGGTCCCAAACTGGGTATGATTGGTCTCTGTTTTTTTATCTCATTGCAATGTAGCCTATCAACATTTTTTCAGTTTCTTCAACCTCAATCATGTTACCAAGTAGAGCGATGAGAAACTAGATATGAATATGTATTGTGATTTACAGAGTGTCGAATAGTTTTGTGGTGCTAAAGATAAGACAGAACAAAAAGCATTTTTAGGTCATGTCTCTGCTCACAGTTGATTAAGAGAAAGGTCAAAAGTAACCCATACATTTCCGAAATGTGATTGTTACTAGAAAACAAGATAATGATATACACAGCTTTTTTCAGTTTTTGTTCTCTGTTCTGAGAGTGTATTATGTTTCGTTGTTTCATTTGACCCGAAAAATCTGTCAGTTGTACCTGTGTTAAATCAGGCTGTACTTGTATTGAATCATGAAAATGTACTCATGAGAGAAAAAGCTGAAGAATTTTATGTGTGAAAACAAAGAAATTATTTGGATGGAATTGTTTGACCTGGCATCCTTGGCATGATTTAACCTGACTTTTTGACTCCTGATTTCCTGTTTTACTGAATTCATTCTTGCTGGCCTGTGCACTTTGCCACTGCTAACCAGTGCTAAAGTGCAGATGTTCTGTAATCGAAACATAGTGACATTGGCTTATCCACAACTGCCATATTTAATTTATTGGTAATCCCTAGTAAAGTGGACGGTTATATGTTGAAACAACGAGTGCTTCAACCACCCGTGCCTGAACAATGAGGTCGGAACAATGACCTCGTTGTTATCACTAATGCCTTTACCACGAATGCCTTAACAACAATTTTTCGTTGTAAAGGCATTCCTGGTAAAGGAATTAGTGATCAGCATGCGTTCCCCCCTGCCAACTCACCCCTAAAACCTAAACCCTGACCCCCCACCCCTAAACCCTAATCACCCCGAGCCCCCATCCCACCCCCAAAAACTAAAACTACCCCAAGTTCCCACCCCGCCCCTAAAACCTAAAGCACCCCAAACCCCAAACCCACCCCTAAAATCTAACCTCTGACACCCCCTCCCCACCCCTAAACCCTAATCACCCCGAGCCCACCACCCCACACCCAAAAAACAGCCCCAGTCCCAGCCCAACTTACCTCCTCCTTCATCGAGTCGACTCCCTTCTTCTGTGCCTTAACCACGCATGTACGTGGTTCATACATGCGTGGTTAAGGCCCTAAAACAAGGAAGTTGTGGAAAACTAAAGCGTTGTTTCACTTTCGTTTTCCACAACTTCGTGGTTAAGGACTCGTTGTTACGGGTGTTTCCCAAAGTAGACAATATGTGCTGAAGGTCTATAAATTGAATGCTTCAAGTGGGTCTGCAGCAGTGATTGTGCAACCCACTAACGTAGCGATTTAAAGACGTCTGAGGCCTGCCATTGCAGAGCGAATACGTACAGTTTTAAACTCCCGTTTCGGTCTAGCAAGTGCACACACTTGCCAGGCAAAAACCTTCCTTTTTAGTACATGTAAGTCACCCTTAAGGTAGGCCATAGCTAATCCCAAGGGCATGGTGCAGTGTATTTAAAAGTTTGGACATGTACTTTAAAGCTTAACATGTCTTTGTAGTGAAAAACGGTTAAAAGAAAATTCACTACTGCAAGGCCTATCTCTCCCATAGGTTAACATTGGGATTACCTTCATACATGGCCCCATTATGTATTTAATAGTCCGAACATTGGACCTCCAATATGGCAGTGGGAAAGTGGCCACCAGGCCAGCTGGCTCCCAACTATACCGTATTATAATGTTTCCACCCGGCTGGCTGGTGGAAACAGTGCAGCAGCATTGGCCTCTGCTCTCAGGGAAAGCAGAGGCCAATGCCGTCACACATACGGTGTCCCCAGCACCCTTGGAATGCCCACTGTCTGCTATGGCAGACAGTAGAATGCCCACTGTCTGCCATGGCAGACAGTGGGCCTTCCAAGGATGCGGCCACGTCCCTGCCTTTCTGCCGGCATACCTCTGACATGTTGCCCTTTGTGGCAATTATAAAATATAGACCATATATAGAACATAAGGTGAATGAGATGAACAGGCGTGCATTACAAAGTCTTACACATTTCTGAATGGATTGTATCATTTACATCTTTTGATGACCCTGCTTTCCAGCTCCTGCTTCCAAACTGTTACCAGGATAGGAAGAGGGAGTCACCTGGTGATTTACAAACATAGACACCTTTGATTAAAAGGATTCGGAAGCACCTTTACACATTCAGAGGAAAGTAGAGTTGAACCACTAAAGTTATACTGTTAGAAATGGGGTATCACATTGGCAGGTGTATGCATTCAGTCCAAGAAGGGACTACCACTCTAGTCACGGTAAGTCAAAAGCACACTAAAAGATAATCTACGCTTTCCATCTGGTAGCCTGGAACAGAACAGTCAGGCTTATTTTAAGAGGCAATGTGTAAAGTATTTGTGCAACACACACACACAGTCACACAATGGAAACACCACAAAAAGACTCCACAGGTTTAGAAAAGTAGACAGTAACTTTATAAATAAATCAAGACCAAAACGTCAAAAATACAATAACTAGAAGTTGAATTATGAATTTTTAAGAATAAAAGGAGTTCTAGCGATTAGAAGCAAATACTGCTTTGGGGGTTACTTGAGGTTGTGTTGGCCTAGGGCAAAACCAACAGTTCAAGCCAACTGCGATGGAGCACGGGTCTGGTACAGGAGCAATGCTTGCCCGGGAAACAATGAACCTTGATCCTGGTCGCAAGCATGAGATGCGGGTACCATGCATTGTTAGATGCGTCAATGTCACTCCTGCAGTCAAGGGGATCTGTTGATTTTTCCCACGCATTGATGGTGATGCCCTGGTTTCCAAAGACAAGTGATTATGTGTTGGTTACAAAGCTGATGTGTCGGGTTTCTCCACACTGTTGAAGGGATTCCTCGGACGTGCTTCAGCAATGGGGGCGATGTAGTGGTTTCAGTGCTGCATCGATACTGATGTGCCAATTGCCACTTCAAGCAGGCAGGT
Source organism: Pleurodeles waltl (assembly GCF_031143425.1). NCBI lineage: Eukaryota > Metazoa > Chordata > Amphibia > Caudata > Salamandridae > Pleurodeles > Pleurodeles waltl. The sequence continues at coordinate 1,036,892,888 of NC_090445.1, forward strand.
GATGCATCAGTCGATGCAACATGTGGTCAATCCGGAGGCGCTGTCTGGGCCCCAAGTATGATATGCTGATTTTACTCAGCCGGCAGGATATGTAATAATTTCACTGGTGCAAGTATGTGGGTCCACTACAAGTGAACCAGGCACAGGAGCATCAGTAAAACCTTGATGTCCCTGAGTTTCTAGCAACAAGAGGCAAATCAACAAGCCCTGTGAGCTCAATTTGAGATGCACGGCACAGTACAGATCTCCCTCAGCATGGTCAGAGAACAGCAGGAGGCAGGGGAGCACAGGGGAGCACAGCAGAAAAGCAGTCTCTCCCAGTTCAGCCATCTAACAGAATGATAGTCCTCTCTACTTACCCCAAAAAGTGCCTTTGAAGTGGGGGGTGACTTTAAAGGAGGGTCTTTGAAGTGCACAAGTATCCTTTCTTCCTTAGCCCTGGCTCCAGACTATCACTAGGGGATTATCAACTTTTGCAGGGTAACAAGAAACTCCCAATTCTGGAATAAGCATGCACACTCTTCTTGGAGCTCCACAGCAAGTATTTACTATCTGTCACAACAGGGATAAAAACACTACGAGCTGCATGACAGCCCTGCTCAAACTACCTTTGGGGTTTTTCACAAATGCCTTGTTCACAGACAGGACTTTTTATGTATATTAATGCAATACTTTATTACACACAGTAAATAATAGTTGACTTGCAAGTTACAGATTTAAGATGGAAAACACTCAAAGACATGCCACCTCATAGCCCTGAATTCCTGAACTAAACCTTTGCACATTTTTCATTATACTTCTTACAAAGCTTAACGATAGAGCATTTGTTGGCCTATGAATGTGTGTGTTTCATGGTAGATACAATTTATTTAAAGTATGTTCTGGCAGCATTGTGTCCCTGAGACATTCATGTGCTCATAACTTAGTTTCTTCCTGCACTCATGGTTTAACCAAGTACCTATGTGCTGTGGGATAATTTGATTATGAATCTATTGTCTAATTAGGCCATAATCTATTTGAAGACACAGAGTGTGTGCCAGGGGACTTGTGTGCTGATGTCATAAATGCTTTTATGTCTATTAGACATGAATTGGCCTTTAACTGAAATCCCTTCCAGGTTTCCTAACTATATTCTTAAGTGAACTTTTAACCTTGCTCATGTCAGTGTGCGAATTGGGCTTCAACTGATTTTAAACTACCAACAACTCTGTGGTTTCTGCTTGATGTTGTGTGGTATTTTCATGTTTCATATAATCAACAACGTGTTTATTTTTTACATTTCCTACAACATTCCCTCCTCTAGTTGATACTTCAACTACTTCATTTACATCTTGGTCTGTCCTTAGCACCAGGTGATTCTCATTGCCCTGGGAATCTACTATTTGTGTTGGTGTCCTAACTGAAAACATCCCTCTTGCCTTAGTGCCTATTCTCCTAACACATGCCAAAATTACTTGCATCATCCAGTATATTAGTAGCAAGATCACAAATCATTGGTAGCAAAGGCCCCAACAGTCCTGACATCCAAAATGGCAGTGATACAAACCAACTACTGGATCAGTTATCTGGGGCACTTTCTTCATCTATTATTTTAGTTTGTAAATTATGCAGTGTCTGTATTGCCTCTGGCAAAGTTCAATTTTCTGCATCACTTGCGAGAATAAACATGAGGCACGAGGTTCCAATTTTCTTGCATACCCCTCCTTGCATGGCTGTCATAAGGTCAAGTACATAAGGGTGTTGCAGCACCAACATTCTTAGGGCAAGCAGTTCTTCTTTTACAGCATTGAAGCCATCATTGGTGGTGTTAATGACCTTGAGGAAATTCAACTTATGATCTGGAGCCAACTGGCTGTTGCTTTAGCTTGGACAAATGTCAAGATGCTCCCAAAGAAAGACTCAGCATCGTTGAACAGGCAGTACTCTTGAGGAACTTCATTCCAGGTCCTTGTGCAATAATTCTCTGCAGTTCTCTTCCTTTGGCTGTGATGAAGGAAGGTTGTTGGACAGCTCATAAGGTGGTTATGCAAAGCAGATATGTTCATTCCAGGGTTTACCAAAACTGAAGAGTGAAAAGTTACTATGACTATGGCACAAACCCCTCCCCAGTTGGGTGTTAACTGGACATACAACAGATCTCCACATGGCCAGAAGCAATCCATAAGCCTGGAGGTGCCCCCTGCATGTCAGCATGGAAGACTGTGACTTTCCAACCAACATTTTGACCTATGCCAATGGTGCCATTTCCCCTGAAACATAAGCAAACCGAAGTTAGTTTCATGACAGTCTGGGGACTTACAGTGCTATCTGCTCCAGTTTGTTGCCTGCGAGTGCTTGCCCTCTTTGGCTTGCTATTTGTGGGGTTACCTTGAGGGTTGCTGTTGGGGAGGGTGCAGGGTTCCAGTTTCAGGGTTCCCAAACCCTACTGCAGCTTCCTGCAGCTGCACTAGTGGGGAGATGATAGGCACTGTGGGCACAGTGCTCATAGGGTCACATGGGAGTGGCGGAACAGTTGGGGTAGTAGGGGTATGTCCTTGTGATTAGTCTTTTGCCTTTCACAAAATATTCTCCATAAAGCTACATTGGCTTCCCTTTTCTTTAAGTTGGCTCCTGCATATTTACTTTGGAGATATGTAACAACATGCTTAATTATCCTATCATTGAATGTTCCTTCTTCCTTTGCCAAGGATACGTATTCTTTTGGGTAAATTGTGTAATTTCTTCTTGACACTAGTGAATACATTCTGCATATGCTCTAAGGGGGACTCCATGATTAGGCCTGTTTAATACTTTATCTACCTATTTTCCTACCAAATGAAACATTGTTAACGCAGACTGGCACAAATCATATGGTTGAAATATTTGGGCCCGCATTACAACTCTGGCAGTCGGTGTTAAAGTGGCGGTAATACCGCCAACAGGCTGGCGGTAAAACAAATGGGATCAGGACCATGGGGGAAACCGCCAAAACATACAGCCAATTTAACACACCGACCGCCACAGCGGTAGCAACAAACACCGCAGCAGTAACTGCCAACAGCCAGGCGGAAGACAATGTACCACCCACCCCATCACAACCCACCCTTCCTCCAGCTTTTCCGTGGTGGTAACAACACCATCAAAAGCACGGCGGAAACAATACGTTGAAGGGAAACCACTCACCTCTCAACATTCAATGAAGAACCAGGACGCCATGGAGGCCGAGCTGCCTGCAGGTCCTGCCCATGCTGGTCTACTCCATCATCCAGCAGGAGTACCAACCGCGGCGACGATGACCACGGTGAGTACTGCATCTAGGAAACGGGGGGGGCGAGAGTGACGCACACATGCAACATGCCACCCCCCACCCCCACCCTCACCCATAACACCATACACACAAACACATGCAGCAACATTACATTTACACCCAGTAACACCCTGGAAGAACGCAAGGACAAAAAGAATAGAGTTAAAATAGTGATATATTAGAAATAGTCAGATATACGTAAGAATTGCTAAAACAGTATTTACAAAAATATACAATATGTACATAATGCAGTACATTGTCCACTCAAAATGTCCGTGGGCCACTGGGCCAAAACTCATAGGAAAAGCCCACACTTGACTCCTGCCTCAATATGGAGAGAAACACACAGGCACCTCAGGGGGATGGTGAAGGGGGGCACGTAAGCCGGAAGATGGGACAACACTGGTTCTGGAGGGGGCTTTGTGCCCAGTGTGCTTCATCCTGCCATGGATAGGGTGAGTGGATGCAGTTCTCCACTGGTTCTGGAGGGGGCTTTGTGCCCAGTGTGCTTCATCCTGCCATGGATAGGGTGAGTGGATGCCTTCTTCCACTAGTTCTGGAGGGGGCTTTGTGCCCAGTGTGCTTCATCCTGCCAAGGCTAGGGTGAGTGGATGCAGTTCTCCACTGGTTCTGGAGGGGGCTTTGTGCCCAATTGTTGGAAAATCAGTTATTGGTAAAGACAGGTAGGTACCTACACTCAGCAATAGGCCACCAACCTCCACTTAGGTCCAGTTAGGTCTCAGTAAATTAAACCCAGCTCAACCCTTGGTAGCTTGGCAACGAGCGACAAGGCTTAACTTAGGAGACAGAGTGTAAAGCATTAAAATATCACAAAACAGTAATTAAATAAAACACAGGAAACAGTTTAAAAATCCAAAATCAATTCATAGCAATCGGTTATATTTTTATCTTTAAAATGACACAAAAACGAATAAAATCGGATAACGGGAACCGGAGATATGAATTTCTAAAGAATTATTGCTTTCTAGCACATAGAAACAAAAACACCAATCTGGTCATCTGGTCGCACCTCGACCGGGGCAAAGTCAAAGTTTAAGGCCGACCACGATGGAGCCCGGCTCGGCTACAGGCCACAGGAGCCCTCGGTCAAAAGTTTACCTTAGGACTTAGTCGTTTTTCTGAAGATTTTCTTCAGCGGGACGAACCTGCCAGTCCAATCCGACCTCCTGGAACTCTTCTTCGGATACGTGTCGAGGGAGCCCTCAGTGGAGATTTTTACCTTCGGACTTAGTCGTTTTTTGAAGGTGAAAATCCTGCGAGTGGGGCAAATCTGGATCTTGATCCAACGTCCTTGGAGCCCACCTCAGATATTCTGGCTGGGAGGTCCCGGTCAACTTCCTACGTTCTGACTTAGTCTCTTTTTTGGAGATTTTCTTCACCGGGACGATCCTGCAAGTCAGGGCGGGTCACGGTTGAGGCAAAAGTTCTCCAAATTTCTCCTAACTTCTGGATCTTCTTCCAGATGTTCTTTTAAGGTTATTTGGAGGTCCACAGCTCACCACAAGGTTCCAGAAGCTCTGAGATGCTCCTTGGGGGTGTGGACTACAACTCCCAGAATGCACCTGGTGCAAACTCCTTTTTGGCCACTGGGCAGTAGTCAGCTGGTTGGTTTCTTCAGAAGTTGGTGCAGGGGACTCTGGTTAGCAATTTTTCACCTGTAGCAAACAGGGAGTCCCTCCTTGCACCAGTTGAAGCCAGGCAAAGTCCTTCTTGTGGTGAAGCCCAAGTGTGCAGCTAGTGCAGTCCTTCAAAGTGCAGGGTCCAGGTGCAGGCCAGGGGCCCAGCAGCGCAGTCCTTCTTCTCCTGTAGTTCTTCCTTGTTGGAATCTGATGGGGATCTGGTAGGGAACTGAGGTGTGGGTGCAGGTCTGCCAGTTTTATCCTTGCTCCTGGGTGAAAAGCGGGGGGGTCCTGGTTCTCCAATCAGGGGCAGGGTCCTTCCCCCTGTGATGACCACTTCCTGGGAAGTGTGGCAAAAATCAATCCCAGGGAGCAACATTCCTCAAAACTCCATCATGGTTGAAAGTGATTTTTGGAGGTTACATCTGGCTGAGCCCACCCACTGGTGTGGCTAAAAATCCTAAACACACCCCTCTCCTGCCCTCTCCTAATCTAATCAAGGGGGCACCTAATTGTCTGGGTTTGCAGGATGTGAGGGTGTTGCTGGGTTGCTCCAAATGTCCTTCTCTGCCTTTAAAGACCAGTTTGGCAGCCCTCCCCCTTCCTGCTTCACCATCTGCTGAGTGGAGATCTCCTCCCACAGGTAAACCTCTTTGTGTGGAGCCAGGCCACTTCACACCTCATCAAGGTAGCCTGGCCAGGCTGCAAGAGGCTGGCCAATCAGAGCACAACAGCAAAAACACTGCAGGGCTGAAGTTTGCAACTTTTCAGGTAAAGTTTAAAACTCTGTACCTGAACAAGTTATATTAAATCCAACAACTGGAAGTTGGGGGATTTATTATAACAATTAATTTTATACCAAACGTCCGGTATCTGTTACTTAAGGGGACTTTAAAAATTAAAATAAAGTCTCCCCATTCTAGCCTATGGTGCCATTCACTACAATGATGGAAAAATGAATTTAGCTGTTTAACCTCACAAGGGCTTATAAATCTATTTCTATAAGGTCCCTGCTTATAGTTACATGGCACCCAGCCCTAGGGGCACATAGGGCACACCTTAGGTGTGATTTATATGTAAAAATAAGGAAGTTTAACACTTTGGAAATACTTTTAATTCCAAAGTCGAATTTGCATGTAACTTTATTTTAAAAGCAGCCAGCAAGGCAGGCCTGCCTTTCAAATAACACTGGGCACCTCATCAGTGCACATATGGGGGCACTACCTATGCTGGGGTCCCTAAACCACCAAGCCCTACCATATACTAGGGACTTATAGGTAGGTTGAGTTAGCCAATTATAATTCGCCTAATTTGCATACTGATTTTACACAGAGCACAGGCCCTGAGACTGGTTAGCAGTACCCAGGGCACCATCAGAGTCAGGAAAACACTAGCGAAAAAGTGGAAAATGGGGGCAAAAAGTTAGGGGGCCTCTGCAATCAGCCCTGTTCTCTCACACCAATGTGCTTCATCCTGCCAAGGATAGGGTGAGTGGATGCCTTCTTCCACTGGTTCTGGAGGGGGTTTTGTGCCCAGTGTGCTTCATCCTGCCAAGGAGGGGGTGAGTGGATGCATTTCTCCACTGGTTCTGGAAGGGGCTTTGTGCCCAGTGTGCATCATCCGGCCAAGGATAGGGTGAGTGGATGCAGTTCTCCATCGGTTCTGGAGGGGGCTTTGCGCCCAGTGTGCTTCATCCTGCCAAGGATAGGGTGAGTGGATGCATTTCTCCACTGGTGCTGGAGGGGGCTTTGTGCCCAGTGTTGCAACACTTGGAGTGTGGCAGTTCACAGTCCCTCACCTGGGTGTCTGAGGCACAAGATTTTCAGGGACCAGGTTGCATGATAGTCCATGGAGGCAGGGCTAGACTCCACCCGGCGAACGCTATGGCTGCAAACAGATGGTGGTGCCGGGGCTGGTGGGGGTGCTGCCAGTGATGGAGGGAGGCGTCAGCCCTTCTCCTGCGGCCTCGGACAGCTGCCCACTGGGGCTGCTGATGCTGACAGTAGTGGTGCTTGCGGCGGTGCAGGTGGCGGGGCTTGCAGCGGTGCTAGCGGCAGGGCTGCTGGCGGTACTGGCTGTGGTGCAGGTGGCGATGCTGGCGGTTGTGCTGGTACACACCAGGCCTTCATCTGCAGCCTCGGACGGCGGAAGTGCCTTGGCTGTTTTTTTCTGCCCCTTCCTCACCTTGGCAGATGGTGGTGTGACATTGGGTCTGACACCAGAAGTCTTTGAGGTGGCCTTGCTGGGTGGCTGTGGCTCCTTCCCCTTGCTGTATCCTGTCCCCCTCTTCACCTTGCTAGGTGGCGGAATGGCTTTGGCCTTGGCAGGGGTTGGTGGCACACTGGCTGGGCTGACTGGTGCCCTCTTTGAGCCTTAGATAGCTGCAGGAGCCACAGCGGACGATGATTTGTTGGCTGAGGTGCTGGGCTGGGTTCTTGCCACCCTGGCCCGAGGGGAAGGACGGGGGAGGGGTTGGGAAGAGGTCAGTGTTTGCCAGGAAAAGCTTCTTAGGGACACTGGGGAGGGAAGAGGGAGAGGGTTTGGGAGTGGAGGAAGACGGAGTGGTTGTTGGAGGTGTCTGTCTGCTGAGTTTGGGTGCAGGTGCATGGGCTGGATGCTGTTTTGAGGTGGATGGCTGTTGGGTGGGTGGGTGCTTGCATTTGTGTACTTTGAGAGGAGGGGTCACAGACACACTGGGAGAGGACACAGGGGACGTGTGCATGGATATGGGGCTGATGACTGCCAGTGAGGAGTGTGTAGTGATGGGCGTTCTGCTGATCGAGGTAGTGGATGAGGATGTAGTGCATGCAGTTGTGAGTGGAGCCGCTACTGGGAGGGAGGTGGACGAGGAGGAGGAGGGGGACACAATGAAGGCAGTGAATGTTGGTGTGTCTGCATGGGGATGGTGCTTGTGTGAGTGCCTGTGAGATGAAGTGTTATGCTTATGTTTGCCTGAGCCACTTTTGTGTGGTGATTTGGGGGAATGCTGGTCTGAAGGTGTGCTTGGGATAGGTTGAGGGGATTGGGACTGGGTAGAGGAAGTTGGAGGAGGGAGGGTAGAGACAGGGACATTGGCTGCCATCAGTGCTGAGGCCAGAGCCTGAAATGCTCTCTGTTGGGCCGCCACACCAGAGTGAATGCCCTCCAGGTATGCATTTGTTTGTTGCAAATGCCTCTTGACACCCTGGATGGCATTCAGTATGTCTGACTGCCCAATAGTGAGGAATCTCAGGAGGTCAATAGCCTCCTCACTGATGGCAGTAGGGCTGACTGGGGCAGGGCCTGAGGTGCTTGGGGTGAAGGAGATGCCCACCCTCCTGGGTGAGCGGGCACAGGAAACATGCTAAGGGGCTGCTGGGAGGGCGGTGCTGGTAGGGGTGTGGCAGCTGTACCTGTTGTTGGGGTGGGCACAGAGGTGTCCACCACCTACAGGGAGCTTCCATCAGAGGAGGAGTCGTTGTCTGTGGTGTCCCCTCCTGTCCCCGTCGTGGTGCTCCCCTCGCCGTCCGTCCCACTGGTGCCCTCACAGTCAGTGGATTTGGCCTCCAGGTCCATGTGGGATGCAGCTCCCTCTCTCGCTGGTGCCTCTGCTCCTCCGCCAGATGATGCTAATGCACACAAGGAAAGGGTGACAAAACAAAAAAGAGGGTGCAAGAGACAGATGATACACTTGGTCAACGCCACCAACAGCACTACCGTTGGTGTATACAACACACAGGGAGCAGCCCTATGCTCTAGGCCATGCACTACCAGTTACTAAGATAGTCACCAGCCCATGGGGTACAACACCTAACGCCATTAGCTGCACACCTGAAACCCACAGGACCCTGCCCAGTAGTAGACGAACACTAACACTATTGGGGGGGGAATGCTTCAGAGCCTGCCCATCAAGGGACCTATCCTGCCATGTTCGCCTTGGCCTAGGGGCACCCACAGCCCACATCCCCCACCCAGGTAAACCTTAACAAGCGCAAAGTCATGAATCTGTAGTCACCCACTTGTGGCTGCTGTGATACCTTCAAGTGGCCATCCAACTCTGGATAGGCCACAGTCAGGATGCGGAACATCAGGGGGATCAGGGTACGACGGGCACCCCTTCCTCGATGGGAGGCCAGCCCCAGCAGGGCCTCCGCCATCTTCCTTGTCCAGTGGTGCAGGTCCTCCCACCATTTGCGGCAGTGGGTGCTCCGCCTGTAAAGACCCCAGGGTCCGCACCTCCTTGGTCATGGCACGCCAAATACCCTTTTTCTGATGGGGGCTGACCTGAATGGAAAAGACAGCAGAAAAGAGCATTAGTTAACCGTCCAGACCATCACACTCATGGCCCACCAGATCCCTCCCATTCCCTGACACACATACATTGACCGCCATACATGCATCACCCTGGCCAAGACACCTCAGCCCCCCCTACATGTGGCTTACATACACAGCAATCCATGCATTCATGGCCTACGCATCATGCTCACAGTGTACTCACCTGTTTGTCTGGAAGACCGTAGAGTAACGTGTACTGGAGTAGGACCCCATCCACCAGTTTCTCCTCCTAAGTGAAGGCAGGGGCCCTTTCCCCAGACACATGAGCCATTGTCGCATCCAGACACAGGTCACAGCAGCACTTGCAGTGTACGTCGTCTCCTGCTGAAGGTCAGGTAGCAAGTGATTGAACAGATAGAATATTGCGGTCACGTCCGCGGCGGTGAATACCTTCACAGCCGGCGTACATCACCATTGGCTCCTGGAACCCATAGGGCCCAATGATAGCCAATGAGAAGTTGCGCGGCGGTCATAGACCGCCTACCGCAACGGCACACAACGCCAGCGGAATTACCTCATTTCCACCTGTCCCTCCTCACAGGTCAGGCAGCCACCATTTCAGGAGAGCACAGGCCATGGCACCTAACTGCATCACAGCAGACATTGGCACAGCCACTGACTCTCCTATTCACATTCAGGTTCTGTAAAGTAAAAGATGCATCATTATTTCAATTGATGTGTGAAGAAGACCCTCTGCTTCCCGTTTTCCTCCATAGGCTTCTGCCGCTGAGGATGAATATGAGATGGCGACATCCTCCGGTGTACAGACGCCTGGTGGACCTTGCAACAATGGAGGACAGACACATTATCCTAACCTACAGACTTTATCGGGCCACAATCCAAGAACTGTGTGCCCAATTGGAGCCAGACCTGATGTCAGCTATCCGCCAGCCCACAGGTATCCCCCAACTAGTGCAGGTCCTGTCAGTGCTCCATTTCCTGTCAAGTGGTTCCTTCCAAACAACAGTGGCCATGGCATCAGGGATGTCTCAGCCAATGTTCTCAAACGTGTTGGCCAGAGTGTTGTCAGCCCTGCTGAAACACATGCGCAGCTACATTGTATTCCCACAGGTGGAGGATTTGGCCACAGTGAAAGCTGAATTTTATGCCCTGGGACATATCCCTGACATCATTGGTGCCATAGATGTCACACATGTAGCATTTCCCCCCTCCAGAGAAATGAACAAGAGTTCAGGAATAGAAAAAGTTATCAATCTCTGAATGTGCAGATGCTGTGTTTGGCGGACTAGCACATATCCCATGTGAATGCCAAGTTTCCTGGCTCTGTGCATGATGCCTTTATCTTGAGGAATAGCAGCATCCCACATGTGATGGGCTAACTCCAGAGGCATTGGGTGTGGCTAATAGGTGAGCCCAAGGTCACCACCCAGTATAAGTTTGTGTATGGGTATGTGGTTTTCCCTAAGGGTTAGTGTGTGTTTAACAGGTATCCCTCGATACTGGCAAGTGACTCTGCTTACCCCAACCTCTCATAGTTACCGACCCCAGTGAGGAATGCCAGGACAAGGGCAGAGGAACGTTACAATGAGGCACACGGGGAACAAGGAATATAATTGAAAGGATCGTTGGCCTCCTCAAGGCCAGGTTCTGGTGCCTCCATCTGACAGGCGGATCCCTGTACTACTCACCCAAGAAGGTGTGCCAGATCATTGTTGCATATTGCATGTTCCACAACCTGGCCTTGAGATGTCAGGTGCCTTTTCTGCAAGAGGATGAGCCTGGAGATGGTCTTGAGGCAGCGGTGGAGTCTGTGGACAGCGAGGAAGAGGAGGCAGAGGAAGAAGGTGTGGACAACAGAAGTAATATAATACAGCAGTACTTCCAGTGACACACAGGTAAGACACTGTAACTTCACTTTACATTTCAGTTTTCTGTTGGACATTTTAGATGGCAGCCTGATTTCCCTATGTCTATGGCCACTTACTGTACCCTTTGGCATCTCTATTTTCAGATCTCTGTGGCCCACTCTGGCTCCTGGTATGTTTATTGCTGCCCACTAAAGGTTATACCAATATATAAATGACTGTACACATGACTTGGAATGTTTTCAGAATGTTGTACTAATCCATGATTCAATCATTTGACAGACTCAAGATTAGTATTTGTTCCAGGAGTGTTTATTTAAGTACTCATACGAAAGAGAGGGATGTGCAATGGGCTGGGGTGATGGTGGAGGAATGTCCAGTTAGAGTCCAGTCTGTTTGTATCACAGGTGCATTGTCCAATGGGGCATAGGAAGGGGAGTAATGGCAGTTCAAGAGGGACAGGATGACAGAGCGGTACAGAAGTGTGACAATCTGGAGAGTCTTATTTCCTGGCAGGGGTCTTTGCAATGTTCCCTGGCTTTTGCCTCGATTGCAGGGACCATTTGTGGGGTGGTTCTCCTTCTGCAGGGGGTGGGGTGCTGGTGGCCTGTTGGTCCTGTGGCGGGGCCTCCTGTCCACTAGCACCAGCGGAGGTGTAGGGCTGTTCTTGGGTGTTGCTAGTGTCAGGGGCCCGTTGGTGTGCCACTGCCTCCCTCATGTTCTTGCCCATGTCTGCCAGCACCCCTGCAATGGTGACCAGGATGGTGTAGATGTTATTGAGGTCCTTCCTGATCCCCTGGTACTGTCCCTCCTGCAGCCGCTGGGTCTCCTGCAACTTGTACAGTATCTGGCCCATGGTCTCCTGGGATTGGTGGTATGCTCCCAAGATGTTGTAGAGTGCCTCCTGGAGAGTGGGTTCCCTGGGCCTGTTGTCCCCCTGTCGCACAGCAGTCCTACCAGTTACCCTGTTGTCCTGTGCCTCTGTCCCCTGAATCGTGTGCCCACTGCCACTGACCCCAGGTCCCTGATCGTCCTGTCTTTGTGGGGTTGCCTGGAGTCCCTGTAGTGGTGGACACATTGCTGATTGACGTGTCCTGGGGACAGTGGCATGGGCCCGCTGGGTAGGTGCTGGGCTGGTGTTTCCTGAGGAGGTAGACTCCATGGTGGGTTGGGACTGTGCCTGGGTACCCGACTGTCCAGAGGTCCCTGATGGGCCAGGTTGGTCATTGTGATCCAGGTGTGCAGAGCTGCTGTCATCACTGTGGGCCTCCTCTGGGGGGGTGACTGGATGTTGGTGGCAACTCCTCTCCGGTGATGTTTAATAGGGGTCCTGTGGGGATGAAAATGCAGTGTTATTGAATCTGCATGTGCCATCTTGTGCATAGGTATGTTTCCCTCTATGGTTGTTATTAGCAAGGAAGCTTTGGCTTGTGTTAGTTGTGCTTGGTTTGGCTATGTGATTGTCAGTAGTGTGCATGCTATGGAGATGTGTGTCCATGCAGGTCTGTGATGGGGGTCCATAGATTTGTGTTACATGCAGGGCTTGTTTTTGGGTTAGGTATGTTGTGATGGTCGGGTATATGTGAGGTGGTGGAGTGATGGGGTGAGGGTAGGGGTATGTGTTTGTGATGGCATGAAGGTAGGGTGGGGGATATAGTAGCTAAGATTTGACTTACCAGAGTCCAGTCCTCCTACTACTCCTGCGAGGCCCTCAGGATGCATTATTGCCAAGTCTTGCTCCTCCCATGTTGTTAGTTGTGGGGTAGGAGTTGGGGATCCACCGCCAGTCCTCTGCACTGTTACCTGGTGTCTTGCAACCACGGAACGTACTTTCCCCCGTAGGTCGTTCCACCTCTTCCTAATGTCAACCCTTGTTCTGGGGTGCTGTCCCACGGCATTGACCCTGTCCACGATCCTCCACCATAGCTCCATCTTCCTAGCAATGGACGTCTGCTGCACCTGTAATCCGAATAGCTGTGGCTCTACCCAGATGATTTCCTCCACCATGACCCTTAGCTCCTCCTCAGAAAACCTGGGGTGTCTTTGGGGTGCCATGGATGGGGTGTGAGTGATATGTGTGAGGATGTGTGGGATGATGTGTGGGGTGGTGTGTGGGGTTATGTGTTGTGGTGTGTGGTGTGAGGTCCGTGGATGGTGTATGGGTGATGGTGTTCTGTGGCTCAGATTGAGTGGGTGCTCCTGGCTTGTGTCTCTCTCTGTTGGCAAACTTTTTTTCGTGGAAAGGGTTGTGGGTTATGTGGGTGTGTGTTTTATATTGGATTGGGTGTGTGCGTGTGGTGTGTGTATGTGTATCAGGTGTGTGTAGTTTGAATTTTCCAATGTGGTGTAGTTTTGTAAGTGTTTGTGAATTTTGAGCACAGCGGTGTGTACCGCCAAATAGTTTACAGCGGTTGAAAGAGAGGCTGCGGTGATTCGTTGGTCCTGATACTGTGGGCGTATTCCTGTTGGCGTAACGGTGTAGGTTTTGGTACCGCCAATTTATCACTGACCTTTGGTCTGGCGGACTTGTGTGGGTGTCTGTATAGTGGCGGATTTCTCAGTGTGGGTCATTATACCCGTAGCGGAATACCGCCGCAGTCACGGTATCTTGGCGGCAGACAGCACAGAGGTAGGCTGCATTTAACGCCAGGGTTGTAATGAGGGCCTTTGTCTGTTTTACTACTTATCATTTCACAATATAGATCCAACTTTTAATTTTGCTTCACCAATTCTATGGGGCACATTATATCACAAACTTATCATTTCATGCAGTGTATATTTATAACAACGGTTGGCACAATATACAATACTACACAACAACATCATATTTTGGCCACATTTCTTTCAAATAGGCACTTGCTCTCCTTCAGTCACACAAAAATACAACACAAAATTATGTTCTAGGGTGATAATCACATCTCTATTCTCCTTTAACCGCTTGTGTGCCTGAGACCACCTCGTCCTGCTATGGGCCCCCGGGGGAGCGCTAGCACTCCCCCCGATGGCCAGGAACACCCCTCCCCCAGGCAGGAATGGAAGGGGAATCGCTTCCCCTTCCACCCCCGCCCCCCGTGACCCCCCGGTGGCATCTGATGACATCAGCACACTTTTGCGAGCTGACCTCATTAGAGGTCTTCCTTCCGGCGCTGCCGAAGGGGGGCAGAAAGCCCACCAGAGACCAGGGAAGAATTTTTTTTCAAAATAAGAGGTTGGGGGTATGGCCATACCTGCACCCCAAATAAATGGTGCCAAAGTTGTTCTGCCCACCAGTGGGCAGATTGAGCAATTACCCCCGATCCACACCCCGGGGGGACAGAAAGTCTACTAGATGCCAGGGAATAAAAAAGAAAATAGTGGGGTGGTGGCTACCAACCAGTATGGGCCTGGTTATGCCCCCACCTGAACTGAAGGGACTAACAGTCTTTCAGCTCTCCCCCACACTAAAACATCTTATCCCATGGCAAGCAAGAGGACATTTGATTATTTTAGTTTTTTGTTTTACATTTTGCCCATGAGAGCTTGGTAACTCTCAGAATCGTCCCACTTGGAATGGAGAGGGCTGCACTTTTTTATACTTTGGGATTGTGATGCTATTAATGGAGTTTGACCAATGACTTTGTGTTTCACCTCTGCGCATATTAGTTGCTCAATATTCACCAGTAGCACATTGTATGTTTTGTTCAGTTTAGCCGCCTATTGGCTTTGACATGATATTAGACATTACATTTTGTATTCAGCTCAGCTGCCTATTGGCTTTGACATGATATTAGACATTGCATTTTGTATTCAGCTCAGCTGCCTATTGGCTTTGACATGACATTAGACATTACATTTGATATTTAGGTAAGCTGCCTATTGCCTTTAACGTGAAGTTAGACATTGCAGTTGAGAATCCAAGCTGTATTTTTCCAAGCTGTGTTTTTGCACAAGATGAACCAAGATGTTTTCTTCACACCAGACTAGACCTGATAAGAGAGAGTACATTTGGTGTTTTCCTTTCGGCTCAGGCTTGGGAGGAGGAGAAGTCTAGGAGATCTGGCCAGTCTCCAAAGGCTTGCGTAGTTTTCCCGAGTCTGAGAGGAGGGGGCACGCTTTTGTAGGGATGACTCGGGCTACAGAGAATTAGATTCAAATCTGCTTGACTTCAGGCTAGAACTTGGCGCCAGTTGCCAGTCTCCCGTGTGGGTAGATAATCTCTTTCTCGCAGTTGACCGGAGTCATCAACTTGCAGACCCCAGAAAGATGAAGCTGTAAATAGTTTCTCACACGGTGAAGTATTTGTTTTGCTTTGCATTCAATATCTTATCAATATCTTATAAATATAACCTGCTGTGTACATTGCAACTGAGAAGTACTGTGATATATTTTGTTTTCATTGAACGTGTGCTTGAAATCTATTAATTCGTCTCTCACGAACTTGTGGGTGGGGAAGAATTAACAACAATAAAGGTCTTCTTTGAACTCAGAAGTGCATTCTTGATATGTTCTGTAAGCTCTGATACGAGATAAGAAGGAAAGCAGAACATTTTGGTACCAGAAGTGGGGTAGGGTCGAATTATAGATTTCTACGTGCACAATTTAAAAGTATATTGTTTTTTGTTGTTTGGAGAATTACAGAAGCACGGCAGACCATGTTTGAAAATGCATGTGTAGTTAAACTGCCTGATGGTGCTGTGAGAATCATGTTTTCCTGTGATAAAGCATATTTAGAAAATGTGCCTTTTAAAAGAAATGAGGTTCCTTTTGTTTTTGACAGAAGGGTTTGGATACTTTTATCTGCTTACAGAGAAATGCAGGAGAAATGTAGGCAGTTAGAACATGAAAATAAGAATTTACGTGAGCAAATTAGCCAGAATACATTAATGCAAGATAATGCTGAGATGTACAGTATAAAAATGCTGTTTCAGAAGAATCTGTCTTTTCCCATTCCAGTAATGAGGAGGTTAAGACAGCTTCGAGCTACTCTGAGCCTTTGTGTGAGCCAGGTTTTTTGGCAGTCAAAGTGCATTCCTTAACTGATAACACGGAGAAGGACAGAGCTCAGAATGTGATTTACGAGTTACTGTTGCAAAATGAAGTAAAACAAAAGATTTTAAAGTTTCTTACTGTTTGCACTACGCAAGAGACACCAAGTTTCATTAGCTTGTTTGATTTTTGGAAACAGAATAGCCCTCATCTGAGTGAAATCCTAACACTTTGGTATATGGTCAATGGGAAAGATTATATGCAGCTGCGCGCTTGTGATTTGGCAAATGAAATAATTCAGACTTTAGGTTTCTGCGCAGTGCAAGAGGGAAACACTGATTTACATGTAAATCAGGAACAGGGGAAGAAAAGAGTGCCCCTTGCTAGGATCATACACTGGATCTGGTACCTGAAAGACAGGGCTAGAGTACCACAGGTAAAAGAGTCACTAGTGAAATTGAGTGCACCATTTGAATTCGTGTCCACTGAGGATAAAAAACATGTTTGTTTGACTAATGATTCATTGACTGAAATGTTATTTTCTGGCACAGGAGAAGGAACAGCGTTGTACAATGTGTGTCAGATTTTAAAGCAAGAGCTGCGTGAGATGTGTCATTTTTACACTGATTCTTGGTTTACTGCCAATGGTTTAACCGTTTGTTTTTCCACATGGCTTGCACCTAACTGGTTCAATTTCCTTGCAGATGTTAAAGAGAATAATTCAGAGAGAGAAGTGTACACCCAGAATTCTGACTTAGTGGGGATGGCTAAGTGGGTGCACCAGAAATGTGAACAGCTGAGAGAAAAAGACACTTACAGGTGGGCAGCGATGAGAGAGATGCACATTCCCCTAGATTTGATAAAAACTGTGCAGCACGCACAAGAGCAATCTGTCCCACAAGCAGTCACAGAGAGAGGAAAGTTACCAGGACACATGTGGCAAATTGATCAGGTTTTAGGGGGAGTGATTGCTGCAGATTACCAAGAAGAAATCCAAATTATGCTGATAACTAGAAAAGAATCTGATTCATTCATACAAATTGGAGACAGAATGGCCCAAATTGTCAAAAGTGCAGTAAATGGAGGTTTGGTAAAGAAGGAGTCTGCCCCAGCCCTTCTGACAGTGCAAGAAAAGGGAAGCTGTGGTGCAGCAGATAAAAACCTCAGTGCTGAGGTGTGGGTTGAAGCCCCAAGTAACCCTCCAGAACGTGCAGAAATTATAACAAAGGGCCCCAAAAACGTCCTGCTGATTATAAAACAGGGAAAGGTAGAGGAAGGGCGCATTTCAAATGACAAATGTTATTTGCAAGAAAAGTCATACTTGTTTCTTTTGCAGATTCTACCACGTACCGCCACTGACCCTGAGTGTGCTGTGTGGTCCCCCTTCGGGTGTGTGCGTGTGGGGTCAGGGAAGGGACCGAACCCCCAACCTGAACCTGACTGAGTACAGTACAAGCACCAGGGATCCATTTTGCGCAAATGGCGCCTTCAGTTCAACTTCAACTTGTTTGATTGCATTCTTCCACTGGAACTAAGCAACCTTAACAGTTAACTGTCTGTGTTTTTTCGTGTGGAACTCTGACTTTCGCTTACCTTCCAGCAAACCTTTCAGGTGGACCGTGCACCTTTACATGAGTAGTACTCATGCTACATCAAATTGCTATTTTAGAGACACTATAATCTCATTCAGAGTATAAAAGTTTAAGTCTTTTATGTGTAGATTTATCTGATGTGAAAGGTTATGGGATCTATATGTTAATCCACTTCCATTGCTTTACAGTGATTGCTTTGATCATTCAAATCTGATTTGCTGATAATGTTTTTTTTTGTGCTGATGTTTTTTTTTTTGAAACAAGAGATATGTGAAACAAAAATTCATTGGTCATAGGGTGGAATGTGATGCTATTAATGGAGTTTGACCAATGACTTTGTGTTTCACCTCTGCGCATATTAGTTGCTCAATATTCACCAGTAGCACATTGTATGTTTTGTTCAGTTTAGCCGCCTATTGGCTTTGACATGATATTAGACATTACATTTTGTATTCAGCTCAGCTGCCTATTGGCTTTGACATGATATTAGACATTGCATTTTGTATTCAGCTCAGCTGCCTATTGGCTTTGACATGACATTAGACATTACATTTGACATTTAGGTTAGCTGCCTATTGCCTTTAACGTGGAGTTAGACATTGCAGTTGAGAATCCAAGCTGTATTTTTCCAAGCTGTGTTTTTGCACAAGATGAACCAAGATGTTTTCTTCACACCAGAGTAGACCTGATAAGAGAGAGTACATTTGGTGTTTTCCTTTCTGCTCAGGCTTGGGAAGAGGAGAAGTCTAGGAGATCTGGCCAGTCTCCAAAGGCTTGCGTAGTTTTCCCGAGTCTGAGAGGAGGGGGCACGCTTTTGTAGGGATGACTCGGGCTACAGAGAATTAGATTTGAATCTGCTTGACTTCAGGCTGGAACTTGGCGCCAGTTGCCAGTCTCCCGTGTGGGTAGATAATCTCTTTCTCGCAGTTGACCGGAGTCATCAACTTGCAGACCCCAGAAAGATGAAGCTGTAAATAGTTTCTCACACGGTGAAGTATTTGTTTTGCTTTGCATTCAATATCTTATCAATATCTTATAAATATAACCTGCTGTGTACATTGCAACTGAGAAGTACTGTGATATATTTTGTTTTCATTGAACGTGTGCTTGAAATCTATTAATTCGTCTCTCATGAACTTGTGGGTGGGGAAGAATTAACAACAATAAAGGTCTTCTTTGAACTCAGAAGTGCATTCTTGATATGTTCTGTAAGCTCTGATACGAGATAAGAAGGAAAGCAGAACAGGGATGCTGCCATGTAGAAAAATCCACAAGACCTAGACACACCTGAAAACTAAATATCTAGTTGATTCCAGGGTGGTGTGCTTCACATGCACCCTGCACCATTTCCTTACCCACAATGCCCTGCAAACCTGCAACTTTGCTGGAAAGCACACATTTTTCCCACATTTTTGTGATGGAACCTTCCGGAATCTGCAGTAATCCACAAAATTCCTACCACCCAGCATTGTCTCATCTATACCGATAACATTTCTGCTGCACTTGTCAGCCTAAAAATGTTTTTTTTTAAACTGCCCTTTTGGACCCACTTTGGTTCCCACTCAATTTCAACGTGTTTTTGGCTCTTCCCTGTCACAAACACTTGGCCGACCTACACAAGTGAGGTACCATTTTTATCGGGATACTTGGGGGAACGATGGGTGGAAGGAAATTTGTGGCTCCTATCAGATTCCAGAACTTTGTGTCACCGAAATGTGAGGAAAAAGTGTTTTTTTAGCCACATTTTAAGGTTTGCAAAGGATTCTGGGTAACAGAACCTGGTGAGAGCTCGACAAGTCACCCCATCTTGGATTCCCCTAGATCTCTAGTTTTCAGAAATGCACAGGTTTGGTAGGATTCCCTAGGTGGCGGCTGAGCTAGAGGCTAAAATCCACAGGTAGGCACTTTGCAAAAAACACCTCTGTTCTCTTTGAGAAAATGTGATGTGTCCACTTTGTGTTTTGGGGCATTTCCTGTCGCGGGAATTGGGCCTACCCACACAAGTGAGGTACCATTTTTATCGGGAGACTTGGGGGAATGCTGGGTGGAAGGAAATTTGTGGCTCCTATCAGATTCCAGAACTTTCTGTCACCGAAATGTGAGAAAAAAGTGTTTTTTTAGCCACATTTTGAGGTTTGCAAAGGATTCTGGATAACAGAACCTGGTGAGAGCTCGACAAGTCACCCCATCTTGGATTCCCCTAGGTCTCTAGTTTTCAGAAATGCACAGGTTTGATAGGTTTCCCTAGATGGCGGCTGAGCTAGAGGCCAAAATCCACAGGTAGGCACTTTGCAAAAAACACCTCTGTTTTCCTTGAGAAAATGTGATGTGTCCACTTTGTGTTTTGGGGCATTTCTTGTTGCGGGTACTAGGCCTACCCACACAAGTGAGGTACCATTTTTATCGGGAGACTTGGAGGAATGCTGAGTGGAAGGAAATTTGTGGCTCCTCTCAGATTCAAGGACTTTCTGTAATCCGAAATGTGAGGAAAAAGTGTTTTTTTAGCCACATTTTGAGGTTTGCAAAGGATTCTGGGTAACAGAACCTGGTCAGAGCCCCACAAGTCACCCCATCTTGGATTCCCCTAGGTCTCTTATTTTAAAAAATGCACAGGTTTGGTAGGTTTCCCTTGGTGCCGGCTGAGCTAGAAGCCAAAATCCACAGGTAGGCACTTTGCAAAAAACACCTGTTTTCTGTGGAAAAATGTGATGTGTCCACGTTGTCTTTTGGGGCATTTCCTGCTGCGTGCACTGGGCCTACCCACACAAGTGAGGTACCATTTTTATCGGGAGACTTGGGGGAACATAGAATAGCAAAACAAGTGTTATTGCCCTTTGTCTTTCCCTACATTTTTCCTTCCAAATATTAGACAGTGTGTAAAAAAGACGTCTATTTGAGAAATGCCCTGTAATTCACATGCTAGTATGGGCACCCCAGAATTCAGAGATGTGCAAATAACCACTGCTCCTCAACACCTTATCTTGTGCCCATTTTGGAAATACAACGGTTTTCTTGATAGCTATTTTTGACTCTTTCTATTTCAGCAAATGAATTGCTGTACACCCGGTATAGAATGAAAACCCACGGCAAGGTGCAGCTCATTTATTGGCTCTGGGTGCCTAGGGTTCTTGATGAAGAGTCCAGCGGACATAACAGTATATTGCTTTAAAAAATCTGACATTGCAGGAAAAAGTTACAGAGTAAAACGTAGAGAAAAATGGCTGTTTTTTTCACCTGAATTTCAATATTCTTTTATTTCAGTTGTTATTTTCTGCAGGAAACCCTTGTAGGATCTATACAAATTACCCATTGCTGAATTCAGAATTTTGTCTACTTTTCAGAAATGTTTAGGTTTCTGGGACCCAGCATTGGTTTCACACCCATTTCTGTCACTGACTGGAAGGAGGCTGAAAGCACACAAAATCGTGAAAATTGGGTATGTCCCAGTAAAATGCCCAAATTGTGTTGAAAAATTGGGTTTTGTGATTCAAGTCTGCCTGTTCCTGAAAGCTGGGAAGCTGGTGATTGTAGCACCGCAAACACTTTGTTGATGCCATTTTCAGGGAAAAAACCACAAGCCTTCTTCTGCAGCCCTTTTCCCCATTTAAAAAATAATAAAACAAAATGTTCACTATATTTTGGCTAATTTCTTGGCCTCCTTCAGGGGAACCCATAAAGTCTGGGTACCTCTAGAATCTCTAGGATGTTGGAAAAAAAGGATGCAAATGCGGCGTGGGTAGCTTATGTGGATAAAAAGTTATGAGGGCCTAAGCGAGAACTATTCCAAATAGGCAAAAAAAGGCCAGGCACAGGAGGGGGATAAGGCCTGGCAGCGAAGGGGTTAAATAAATGCAACTAGCAACCACTGGCCAACTTCCTCCATGCCCCAGGGGAGATTATTTTCAGAACATGTTTTAGAAACCATGTTTCTGCTGGACATTAGGTCCAGGAGTGGGAATTAGAGTGTTCAGATTTTAACTGGAAGTAAAGTTTAGCGACAACAGCTTTGCAACTGCCCCTCAGTGTCAAATGGAACACATATTGGCAATTTTCCAATTTCAAATTTCCCACGTAGGTCACTTCCAACCCTTGTTAGGAATCACAGTTTAACTTGATAGGTAGGTACCTTCTTGACTGTGCAGCACATGTACACAATCCACCAATAGTAAATCGCATGTGGTACCCTTCTGTCTCTTACAACCTTAAATCTTATATTTACATCATGTTGGAAAATGACCCTCTCTGAAGGGTCACCCCAAACTTTTTGCCTACCTCCTCCTCTTTTTCTGACCTCATTTTTGTTGGCTTTAGGACTCTGGACACTTTATCACTGCTAATCAGTGCTATTGTGCATGTGCTCTCTCCCTAAAACATGGTAACATTGGCTTATACCCAATTGGCATATTTAATCTACTTGTAAGTCCTTAGTAACGTACACTCCATGTGCCTAGGGCCTGCAAAATAAATGCTACTAATGGGCCTAAAGCACTGATTGTGCCACCCACATAAGTAGCCCCTTAACCATGTCTCAGGATTGCCATTGCAAGGCCTGTATGTGCAGGGTCACTGCCACTTTGACTTGGCATTTAAACCTACTTGCAACACCTTAGACTCCCTTTTTTCTACATCTATGTCACCCCTAAGGTATACCCTAGGTAACCGATAGGGCAGGGTGCTGTGTAAGTAAAAGGCAAAACATGTGCTTATGTGTTTTACATGTCCTATTAGTGAAAAAATCACAAATTGATTTCCCACTACTGTGAGGCCTGTTTCTCTCATAGACCAGCATTAGACCTGCTATCATATACTTTTTAAGTGGTAGATTCTGATCTGAAAGGAGTAGCCCTGTCATGTTTACTATGGCCAGAATGGTAACAAAAAATCCAGCTTACTGGTAAAGTTGAATTTTATATTACTATTTTAGAAATGCCACTTTTAGAAAGTGGGCATTTATCTGCACTTACTGCCTTCTGTGGCTTACAGTGTGTCTCCAATCCACACCTGGTCTGTGCTGGTTCACAGTTCCCCTTGTGCATTCAACCCAGACAGCCATAAACACAGGACACTCAGGCACATCTGTATTAATCTGCATCCCGAATGAATCTCACTGGGCAGGAAGGGTGGAGGGACTCTCTGACACTTCAAAGGCCAGTGACCTGCCCTCAATCAAAGGACTGATAACCCCCACACCCCACAGGGATCCTGGCAGACAGGACCCGGCTGAAAGGGGAACATGTGCACTTCAAAACCACTCTTTGAAGTCTCCCCCACTTCAAAGACACTTTTGGGTAAATATACTGGGTCCCTGACCCCACCAAATCAGACACTTTTGGATCTACACCTGGACTCTGTCAGTGGAACCGCTTGGTTGCCCAAAGGACTCATCTTGACTGCTTTGCTGAGAAGGACTGCTTCCCTGCTTGATGCCCTGCTGCCTGCTGGCCTCTGACTTTGCTGGAAGGACTCTGCCTTTCCCAAAAGTGTTCTCCAAGGGCTCGGATTGAGCTTCACTCCTGTTCTGAAGTCTCAGGCCCAACAAAGACTTCAATTACTAGCTTCTAGCTAGTTCACCAACTTCAGCGACTCCAGCACCTCCGCCGCTGCCGGATGCTGCACCACTGCCTGCTCCAGCTCTGTGGTCCTCGATGCACGCAATGACTGTGACCCGTAATGCAAGTCTGACATGACCCCGACACTGCTGATGTCGCGCAATGTGATCATGACACTGTGACTTCCACACATCACATCTTGACTGACTGGATCCATTGACCCACAGGGTCACAAGGAACTGAGGCCCACCACCGATGCCACTGCCTGGTTCCATCTACCCCTACAACTGGACAGAACCGACGCCTCGCCTCCCCTGCCTCGCAATACTGAACTGATACCTCACCTCAACGGATGCCGTGAGGAACTGATTTTGCACTTGCTCCAGCGATGCATCACCTCTATGACTCCATGCAATGTCTTTGTTTTCTCGTTTTCAAAGATACTGGGCCTGGGCGTCTGTGCAACTTCGTGGCTGGCGCCTGTGGTGTTGGACTATTAGGAATAACTCCGTCAAATATGTTGTGATAGCCCCAGATGGAGCTATTGCCTTTCTAAGTGTTTTAGTGGGATTTAATCTTTACAAATTCATGACTTTGCTTGAGCAGTTTTGTGGCAAAAGTATAAATCTGGGCCTTTGTTTCTTCACTGCACCCATTTTTTAATCAAATACCTGTATGCTCTAGGCTAATTTGATCAATAGCCCATTGTCAAACCAGGCCACAATCTGTTTGAAGGCACAGAGTGTGTGCTGAGAACTTGTGTGCTGATGTTGTAAATGCTTTAAGTCTGTTAGTCATGAGTTGGCCTTTAACTGAAAACCGTTTCAAGTTTCCTATTTTAATACATTCTTAAGTGAACTTTTCACATTGCTC
Organism: Pleurodeles waltl; assembly: GCF_031143425.1. NCBI lineage: Eukaryota > Metazoa > Chordata > Amphibia > Caudata > Salamandridae > Pleurodeles > Pleurodeles waltl. The sequence goes on from NC_090445.1 coordinate 1,036,916,933, forward strand.
GTGTCAGTCTGGGAGTTGGGCCTAAACTATTTTTTAACCACAAACAGCTTTGAGGTTTTTGCTTGGGCTTGATGTTGCACGATATTTTCATGTTTCATATTTTCTATAGCGTGTTTATTTTTTACATTTTCTACAACACTGCCCTTTGTGTGGGAACAGGCACTGCCTATTCAGGTGTGTCTGCTCCTCCCACCCTTTTTTCCTAGGAAGAGCCATCAGAATGTAGATGAATGCAGATAAGCCCTCAGACATACCGAACCTTCCTGTGTTTGAGGCTGTCTAGAGGGAATACACAAATTATAGCTGCCACCTATCCCAGACGTGTATTAGAGATTAGAGACAGGCTGCAGGCACACAGAGCTGTAAGACTAGAGAAATGCCCGCTCTAAAAGTGGCATTTCTAAAATAGTAATGTTATATTCAACTTTAACAGTAAAGAGGATTTATCATTCTAAAGTTATGAAATATGACACAGCTACTCTTTTCCAATCCAGAATCACTGCATAAACGTGTATTAAGGAATTCCAAAGATTTACCTATGACAGGTGTTAGCCTCACAGTCATGAAAAATGGGTTTAGGTGCTTTTCACTACCAAAGACTTACAACACATGTCTGACCTTTTACGTACACGGCACCCTGCCCTATGGGCTACCTAGGGCCTACAGTAGGGGTGAGTTATGTGTAATAAAAGGGGAGGTTAAGACTTAGCAAGGGGTTCAAATGTCAAGTTGAGGTAGCAGGAATTCTGACGCTGTTGTGGCACTAAACTTTAACTTTACTTGTCTAGTGTCAACATTTTGACGGTAGTCCAGCAATGTTAAGGGTGCACCATAGACAATAGCACAGCACCACTTTTGATGTCTGCCCTGAGCAGGCATTAAAAAAATTACACTATGCTGGCACAGCATGGCACAGTGGAATCTTGTAGACAGTGCTTAATTTGTAAATAAAAAGGTGTCGGTGCCCAAAGCCCTCCTCTTAAATACGTGGCTGCTTCAATTAAATGTGTGAACACAGAATACTGAGGTAGCGTAATCCTGAAGCCTTCTCGGGCCTCTTCAATCCATGTAAAGCCACTCACTGCCCCTTCAGATCATTCTTGCAGCTTTCTACTTTCCCCCTTTGTGATGCTTTTTCCTTCCTCTTTTCCTGCGTCTGTCCCATTTCTGTTTTTTGCTCGCAGCAAATGCTTGAGGCAGAAGAAAAAGCCCCGGCCCTCAAAAATAAGTGCTGGTGCTCAGCACTGGAAAAAACAAGCACAAATTAAGCACTGCTTGAAGATTGCACTGCCCCATTTCTGCGGGGCTTTCAACAGGGGAATGCCTACCTTGCATACATTATACATGGCACAGGTATAATATGGCGCAAGGCTTCACAACCTGACAAAATGGTGACATTGTGCCAGTTTGTAAATATGGCGTGGGGTGGGGGACTGTTTTGCGCTGCCTTAGATTAAAAAAGAAATTGATGCTAAGGTGGAGCAAAATCAATGTAAATGAGGCCCTTAATTTTCTATCTCTAATGATAAAACACTGCATGGTAACTACAAAGCAGAGAGGGCTTCATGTTTTCGAGATTTTGAAGATGATTAGACAAAGTCTGACAATTTCACAGAAGAGCGTTTCCTGATGAGTATTCACAGCTTTTCCGACATTAGTCATTCTTTCATAGGACTTTCACCCATCATATGGTCTGCAAAGCCAACAATATTCCTACAGAATCATCAGATAAGCTATTTTCTGAGTTACTGACAACAAGGCCGCTTACTTGACAAACATTTATTAGTAAAACAGCAGAAATGTGTGCACTAGTAGGTTATAATCCTTTGGGTTGTGTTATCTTTGATATTAGGGTGTCTCTGTTGCCCTTTAATCACACTGACTTCTCCCTCTTCTGCTGCAGGAGAGGGATGAGCATCGTATAGCAAATTTAACGAAGTCATTTCAGAGGAAAATGTAACTATCAAGCTCCAGGTGTTCTTTCCCTATTTTTCTGTATACAGCTCTCAAAACCTCAGCTGAGCTCTGAATCTGTTGTATGCTCCGGAAATGTTTTCATAAATATTTACAGTCATTAAAGTAGATATGGTAAATACTGATAAATATATTCAATGACCTCCGTTAGCATGTCTAATGGAAGAAGCATCATGGAGCCTTTCAATTCATATTACTATTGACGCGTGCATTTCCAAATAGAACACGCCTCACATTAACAAGCCTATTAAGAGCAAACCTTATTATAAAAACATGAATAATATTTTGGTGTGAGGGTCAATGTATTTATGATTAAACATGCATGTATTATGGGTACAAAAATAGCCCACCTCTATCTTTCTGTCATAGCACTGCACACAGGGCCGTATAAGAAGGGGGTCCTTTGAATTTCGATGTAATCTTGCAACTCATAATTTCACAGATATGTGCACAGTTTAATGATGGTGTGCTTGTTGGTTCGCATAGGTGTCAAAATGCATTCAATCATTTCTAGTTAACCCGCGTTCTTCTCGCGCTAAACGCGTACCGCGGAAACATCTGTTCACTGTACATTTGCTGGATGAGTGTACACTGTTTAATGTTCATTTTTTCACTGAGTAATCCTAAACATCTCTTTTATTTCATTTGGATGCATCGTTTTATTAGTCGTACAGTAGCTTGCCTGACACAATGACAAACCTAAACGATCCATAAATGACTAAACACTGCATCTCGGTAGGCCTGCGAAAGGCAAATTATATGTTGGCCTTCTTTGCTCACTGTTACTTTTTTTTATTTTCATGATTCGTCAATGGCCCCGAGGAAACATGCATTATACGACCATTGCAGATGGTCTGGTCACAGATGAGTGAAAGGTTTTGCCTTGAATACTAACAAAATACTAGTGCGATATTTCTGGATGCATGCACGTTGCTAGATGCCGTTAGAGGTTAAATATGGCATGTCAGTATCGCATGCCAATGCGACTAGCTTTAGAAAAAAACCTTGAGGATGTAATGTGTTTTGAACTGCTTCAAAATGTGCTAATGCGGTGGTTGTTGTTAATGGCATTCTTTCTGGTTTACTTTTGAATCCCATGAATAAGCGAAACTTAATTTACAAAACAAGCATACTCCTGTTATATAATGATTCTATACCTTGCTGTGCACAGAGGAAATATAGCATGTTGTGTGATTTCTATTATGTGGGATTTATTGCTACTGCGATGGTTTATATGCTACCACTGAGGCTCAATCTGGAAAATAACCTAGGAGATAATTTGGCCTAAAATTGAGACAATACCCCGTTGCTAACAATGTTCTCGAGTTCAAAGGAATTACATGAAATAGTTCCTTACTTTTTTGGCACTTGGTACAGGTGCGCCAGAGATGGTTTAGGCCCAATCCTAAAGAGGTCAGAGTTAAGGAAAAGCTATTCCTGGTATCGTGGTAGGCAAACTGGAGTATTAACACGGCACTGGAGATCTATCTGCTCTCGCCAGCAACATTACCTAAACTAAAAGCTGATAACAGTTATGTCTCAGTCCCACCAACTATCTCTTGCACATTTGAAATTCATGAATGAATCTCTTTTTCCTGGGGAGAGCCCTGCGTTTGTCCTTCACGCTTACTTCAGAGAGTGATACATTACAAATCAGTTTATATGACAGTGTCTCACATCCATGTCATGATCAGCACTCAGATATAAATTGGTGCTAATGATTTCGTGACACAAGCAACCGTTCAAACTGTCATTTTAATCTCCTCCAATCCATGTACTCGAAAGAGCAATCAACGTTAGGATCCTTCTAAACAAGCTCATCTATTTCACAAAATCACTGTAGCAAACTCCTTTTTTCTGCATGGTAACCCTGGATTTGTTACCTGTTTCTGGGCCCTATTTTGCTGGTATAATGACTCGGTGACACTGCTATTCAGTGTATGTCACAATGTGTTTGCTCTGGCCCTATAATGGTATTGGTAAAATAAATTAATTTCAACTTGTTGTTCTGTTTTATTTTCCTGTCAGGTCATAGTAGGTGGTTCAGGAATTGCACCAGTGGCATGAAAACAGAATATCATATGTGGGCTGCAGTGTGTACCTAACCATCCCACTTATATGGGACACATATATGGTTGAGAGGAGCACCACTGTGCTCTAGCTCAGCTGCAGTTTAAAGGCAACCAATGCTTCAATATATTCTATTCTAGTGATTATGTCACACTGCTATGGAGTCCATTCATAGCCAAAAGTGTTCTGTCCTAAAACATGCAATACACAACAAATGGCACTTTACATTGTCAAAGCAACTGTTGCCTTAAAACTTTAAAAAAACACGTGTGTTTACTCTCATTATATTTTAATAATCCCAGTGTATTTTGTTTATTTTTCTTCATGAGGTTGGGAATTTTCTTGTGTTGAGTTGTTGACTTTACAATTGCAGGTACTGCTTATACTTAACATGCACTTTTCTGGAGTTTGCCTCTTGATACCAAGGGATAAACTCTGATTCTCTCAAAACGGTGTTTTGACTTACTTTAATGGTGGTCACCACTTTATAAATTATGAACCTAATTTCTGACAATCACCAATACAAACATTTCTCTTAACCTCTGTTCAGCATAACACTGTCAGAATGCTTCTTTCTTTCAGACTTCATATTGTGGTAGCTTATCACCAAGTACATCTACTTTCTTTGGTCAACTTCATTTAGTCCTTGGTTCTAAAACTCACACTACCTGTTCCCGGATTTTGTGGACTTCAACCAAAATCTGAAAATACATTGCTAGAAATTGGGCTACTGGTTGACTGTGGTGTGGACCGACCGAGGTCCAGCAGCAACCACAATCCTAGTCAGGGTAAGGCACAAGTAAATCCCAAATTAAGCTGTGCTCAACCCCCTGGTAGCTTGGCACAGAGCACAATGTGTAAAATATTTGTGCAACACTCCAAACAGTAAAACAATGAAAACATCACACAAAAAGATTCCACACCAGGCTAATAAATAAAACAAGACCAAAATGATAAATATTCAATAAACAGGGCCGGAGATATTGAATTTTGAAGATTTTAGCAAAAATAGTGCCAAAAGGTATAAAGTGCAAACTGTGGATATCTGATTGCACTGGACAGGGAAAAAGTCACAAGTTCAGGCTGACTGCGATGAAGCACGAGAAGGACACAGGAATCCATGTTAGGCCCACTGATCATAAGTACCTTTAATGTTGGTTTGATGAGCATTGTATGGATCCATGTGGAAGATGCGCTGCACAGCAAAATTATATGTCATTCGGAAGATGAGACAAGGCTGTTGTGCAAGGCCCTGCAGTGTTGACACTGACAATCCTGTCGATAAGGGTTTGCGATGCGCAGTTCAGTTTCAGGGATGCATAATGCAGTCGAGGACCTGTTGGGCTGCCCTGGAGAGCCTGGTGTCGTCATAGAGGCTGCTGTTGATGAGGGATGCAAGGGCCTGTGCTGGGGATTCGTTGAGCAGCTGCAGTTTTCATGCAGCATCTGGCTGTGTTTTGGGTCTTCTGCAGTGGTTCCCATCCACACATTGTGGCGATGCATCAGTTCTGCTCAGGTTTGTACCATTCAGCAGAGGAGATATGTCAATTCTGCTGGAACCACAGATGCTGACAGAGCACCTCAGGCCCACTTCCAAGGGTCCAGGACTCTGGTGGCACCACTTGTCAGGGACGATTCACAGATATCAGACTGCAGGTGCAGATACAAGGTGGTTAGAAGCCTGTTATTTCCCTGAGGTGTCAGATCAGGAGGCCGGTCAACTAACACTTGAAGTCACTATGTGTTCTGGGTTCAAGAGTTGCAGGCCTAGTCCCTCTCACATAGGCAAGAGGGCAGCAGACAGCAGGTCAGCAGGGCAGAAGTTCCTTCAGAACAGAAGACAAGCAGAGTGGCAGTCCTTGTATGACAAGAGTCCTTCTTGGCAAAGTATCCACAGGTCTAGACGTATAGTGAAGAGTAGGTGTCTGAGGTCCTTCTTTTACACACAGTTGTACCTCTGAAGTGGAGAGAAGCTTCTAGAGGCATGCCTTTAAAGTGCAGAGACGTCCTGCCTTTCCTGCCCTGGCTCCTGTCTAACTACAGGGAATATGAAGCACCCTTTGTGTAGAGACAGGACACAGCCTATTCACAAATAAGTAGGGCTGTGCCCAGTTCCTCCCTCCCATCCTTCCAGTCATGGTTGATCCATTCAACCCTAAGCTCCCATTGTGTATTGCCGGCTAGGAGGAATACACAAAGCCCAACTGCCAACCACTCTTAGTGATGTGAACAGAGACAGGCTGCAGGAACCCAATGGCTAAGCCAAGAAAAATACCAACTTTCTAAAAGTGGTATTTTCAGAATTGTAATTTAAATCCGTCTTAACCATGAGTTAGGATTTTAAATTAGGATTCCAAAGACACCCACCATGAATCAGTAATCTTTTCCTATGTAAATTACACTAATTACATGTAGTAATGAAACTGACATGTGATCCTATGAGAGAGATATGCCTTGCAGTGGAAAAAAATGTATTAAAGAAATATTCACTACCAGGACATGAAATACTTGAAAGTACATGTCCAGTACCCTGCTTAGAGAGATTAGGCTGTGATAACACATTAGTGGCTTAGAAGTAGCATACGACAGCTAGCAAACCTGCCTTTAAAAGACTTAACAGAAAAATAATGTGGAAACTAAAATGTGCCCGTTTGACTTACAGTGAGCCATTGGTGCCTACCATTCGTATTCTGACACCATGTTTAACAAGAAAACATTGTGCATTTATTTTTGAGTGAATCATTAATACATATTAACCTGAAAGTATTATTTTAAGTGAACATTTATTTTGAATACATAAATTAGTCTCATTATGAATTATGAGTTAAGTTAAGTTAAATTACATTGACATAACATGAATGCTTTAATATTAATAATTTTATTTGCTTTGCATATTTGATTTGAATAAAAAGTGTGCCATAGGTTTATTAAATGTATGAATTGTATTAATGTGCATTAGGCGGCCTTAACTTGACTAGGCCTGAAAGTTCATTTCTTCAAGCAGCAGTGGAAAAGGTTCTGTCAATTTTGTCCTTTAACCTGAATTCCTTTCTCTAGACAGCATATGTAATGTTGAATGTTCTGTTGTATTCCAGGAGAAGAGCATGTTTCAAGTTTAGTTAATGTAACAATATTTGTTCTAGAACTGAGTTGCACAGGAAGATTCATGAAGCTTTTATGAAAATATTTTAGATTAGTTTATTGTGTGCTATGGGAAGCGAAATGCATGTTGCAGATTATTGAAAAATTTAATATCTTAGTGTAATATATGAAGTCATAGTAGAAACAATGGACTATTGCTGAGAGATTCTCTTAATGTATAAGACATTGGTGGTGCCATCTACATTGACTGGATGTTGAAATAGATGGGCAGAGTGTGTCCATCATGAGGATCAAATAGATTTTGGTTATTTTAATTAGTGAAGAACTTTGGAACAGAGATCAGATCACTTCTGAACATTGTTGTGAGCAGTCTGCCCTGAACTTTCTTGATGCCAGTTCCTTCCTAAACCTTCTTAAAGACAGTTAATGTCTTCTTAGGTTTGCTGTCTCACATTCTCTACGTTTCCTGATGAGATTTCTCATCATAGTCTTCACTGCCCTAGTCTGTTATGTGGTACAGAACCAATAAGGCCAAATAATTCCAAACTGCTGATCTGTCCTATGTGCAGCCCAAGTTCTGCACTGTCCTGAAGCTACTGCCAACCGACGCCAGAAGATGGTGAATATTCTGAACGCCTACTGCTGTCCCATGAGAAGAGATAAAACTAAATGTGGTTTCTTGTTTCCCTTTTTCAGTTAGTAGCTTACACCAACATATTTTTATAGTTAGTTACCCTAGTTAGATGTTTTCCAAATTATTTTTGCCTGGAATGGCCCACTCTGACACTTGAAATCTGAATTTAATTGTGAAATCTGTATTTCAATTATTTTCTGATGTCAGCATCATCTTCTTTGAAGTCTTGTAATAATAGGCATGTTGTGTTGTTGTTAATTTACATTATTCTTTTGGAGTGTTTAACAGTATTGGTGTTTAGTAGTTTGAATCTTTTCAGACGCTTTGGTGAGCCTATGATCTTCATGTATGTTTCTAATTTAGTTTTGCACACCATTTGAGTGAAATTGATTTTGGGACTGTAATAAATCTTTGAAACTTCATACGGTTTGGAGTTTGATTTAGTGTTGAAGTGTTCATGGTGTTTAATATTGTTTATTGGGTGTTATGTTATTGATTTGTCAGTTGATCCTAACTACTGACTTCGTCAAGTCCAAAGACTTAGTCGACCTCTGAGGGTGAGTATTTATGAAGATATCTCACCTGTAAAACTTGTGGTGTGTGTATCTCCCTAAGGGAAAAAGGGAGGTTAAGGCCTAGGAAGAGGTTTATTTTGCCAGGTTTAAATGGCAGTTTAAACTGAACACACAGGATCTGTAATGGCATGCCGGATACATGTGCAAAGGGCTATTGAAGTGGGTGGCATAATCAGTGCTGAAGACCCACTAGTAGCATTTAATTTACCAATTCTAGGAACACATAGTGTCACTTTACCAGGGACTTATACGTGAATGAAATATGCTAATTGGGTATAAGTCAATGTTACCATGTTTAGAGGAGATGGCACAAGCACTTCACTGGTTAGCAGTGGTAAAGGGCACAGAGTCATGAGGCTAACAAAAACAGATTGAGCAAAAAATTGGAAACATCAAGGCAAAAGGTTTGTGGATGACCCTGCAGAAAAGACCAAATCCAACATATACCAACAGGCCACTTTCTTAGTAAACTTAATTTCAGACATTGATTCCCAATCACTGACATAAATTCATGATCTGGAACATCAGCTCTGAAAATGTTCCTCCGATGGCCAACCATTAACATCTATTAACTCAAGAAACCGCATAGCTTGCAATACTACTTGCTACACCCTCTATTTCCCAAATTATCTATCATAAAAGTAAGAATCCCCCTTAACACAGTCCAGGGCATGACTGGGATTAAATTCATAATGAGCGAAATCACCATTTACCTCGTTCAATTTGTGATATTTTCAAAAACATACTGTCAGCAGCTCTCAACTCAAGGGAAAAATGGCAAAAGCCCAGACTGAAGAGACAGCCATTACAAGTGACCTGGAATAGTGTGGAAGTAACCTGGAAGACTGTGAAAGAAGAAGTCAACTTGCACTTATGATGGTCGCTGCATTTAGGTGTAAATCACAAATGTATTTAAAAGATATTAGAGATACCATCAGAAGGTGGATGCTGAAGCAAAGATTTGGGAAGGTGCAGGCATTCATAATGTGAATGAAGAATAAAACTAAGATACCAATAATGACGGAGGAAAGGGTGACTCTGAGCTAAATACTTATTTTAATTAGATACACTTTATTAGTTTGTTTGCACAAGCAAACTTTATGAAGAGATACAGGTCATATTTCGTAACATCTCCATTAGCTCGTCAAGAAATAATATACCAGTTTTAAATTAATTTGCTGAATCCCTTGTGAGTAAATTTAGTAGCTCAAATAGATCTGTCTGAGCAGTAACGTAGCAAGTATGCTATGGGCATTGGTGCAAGCCAGGAATATACCCTTCTTGAATACTGCCGGGGCAGTAAACATAGCAATAAACAGTGTTCAGTGGGCCCCTCAGTCCTCTGAGCCCGGGCATTGCACCTATTGTATGTTGAGTCCAATAATGCACCACACTGCAGTGTATTTTGAAGATTTATTCTCATTGCTCACATCCCTGGTATCAGCTCATCCTTCAGTCACACCACCCACCACTCAGCAACTCTAAGGCCCTCATTACGACCCTGGCGGTTTGTAACCGCCAGGGCCGCGGCACGCGGGAGCACCGCCGACAGGCCGGCGGTGCCCCGCGGGGCATTCTGACCGCGGCGGCTTAGCCGCGGTCAGAGAAGGGAAACCGGCGGTCTCCCGCCGGTTTCCCGCTGCCCCCAAGGAATCCTCCAAGCCGGCGCAGCTTGCTGCGCCGGCTTGGGGATTCCGACTCCCCCTCCCGCCATCCAGTTCCTGGCGGTTCTCCCGCCGGGAACCGGATGGCGGGAGGGGGAGTCGCGGGGCCCCTGGGGGCCCCTGCAGTGCCCATGCCAACGGCATGGGCACTGCAGGGGCCCCCGTAAAAGCGCCCCAAAATGTATTTCACTGTCTGCCTTGCAGACAGTGAAATACGCGACGGGTGCAGTAGCACCCGTCGCACCTTCCCACTCCGCCGGCTCGATTACGAGCCGGCATCCTTGTGGGAAGGGAGTTTTTCCCTGGGCTGGCGGGCGGTCTTTTGGAGACTGCCCGCCAGCCCAGGGAAAAACTCATAATACCCTCTGCGGTCTTCTGACCGCGGAGCGGTATTATGGAGGGCGGAATTCTGGCGGGCGGCCTCCGCCGCCCGCCGGAATCGTAATGAGGGCCTAAGTATCTTAGACTTTTATCAACTTGCAAAGGTTCTGAGTATCTACTTTCCCGCTTTCTAACCAATCTTCCCTTCTTCACTTTTTACTGAATCTCCTACTTTGAGACTGACTTTGTTTTACCCGGTACAGTGAATCACATCTATTTTTATATTTCTTTTGATTTATTTTCTTCTAGTCTCTTATTTCAGTGGGAGATTAATCAATTATCTTAGTTTTGGACAACCCCCCCCATGTTATCTCCAGCGTGGGGTGTTCTCTCTCTCATAAACTCAAAAGGGCTATGGTCTGTGGCTTCAAACCATGTCAGTCTGTAAGCTCCTACCCTTTTCATTAACCAGTTTTCCCCATTCATGTTGTTACTGTTTGATACATCAATAATCCCTTTTATAACTCTTTTAAAATGTTCAACATTTCCATTCCCTTCGGGGTAGGACAGAGCTGTTGTTTTATGATCTACTCCAGTTTTTTTCCATGAATTTGCTGTAAATTACTAAAAAAATTGTCCCCCATTTTCCCGACCAATACTTTAGATAAGCACACTCTATAGAATATTTCATAAAAAAATTCTACTAATATCCAGGTATCTGCTTTTCATAAAACCTTGATTTCTGACCATTTAGAAAAACTTGAACACTCACCAGGATGAGTTTGGATACTCCACATGTATCCTCTACAAGACCAAAGATGTCCACCCCAATCCTCTACCAAGGCATTTGTGGTACTTCTGTGGGATATAGAGGAGGTTTGTATGTGATCATTGCCTCATCTAAGTCTATAAATTTTATGCATTCTCTTATAATTCTTTCAATTTCTTTATCTTCGCCAGGCCACCAATAGTGTTGCTTAATTCTATGTTTAGTTTTTACAGTGCGTTTGTGGCATAAATTGCTAATTTGTTCCAGTGGACATTCGGGCAGAATAGGTTTACCACCTCTCAATAGGAATCCTTGCTCCACAGACACTTCATCCTTTATTTCCCAAAATTCAGTAAGATTCTTCTCCAAAAACTTCTTCCTTGGACAACCCTCCCTGACATATTTCATGTCTTTAGCAAGGGTGCTATCATATTCTTGAGTTGCTAACCATGTTTCTGTGTCACTGGTTTGTAGCTCCTCTGAGAATACCATTGCTACTAAATATTCATCACACTCATTGCATGTGTCCTGTTTTGTGGGCAATGGTAACTTACTTACCAAATCAACAATTTTATTGCAAGCTCCCAGGAAACAGTGAACTTCATACACGTAGTCTAACAGTTGCATATATAACTTGGTGAGACATTATTGAGCCCTTGTCAAGTGAGAACCTTGGCTAGGAGTTTGTGTTCGGATCTGACTACGACTTTGGTTTCCCAAGTGAATTGTCTGAAGTGTTTTAAATCCCACACACATCCTAGAGTCTCCCTCTCTATAAGAGAGTACTTCTCAGTTAGAGGTAGAGCACAGGATGCAATGAAAACCACGTTCTGAACCATCCTCATGCAACTGAGACAGGAAAGCCCCACTAACGTTTGTGGTTATGAAACTTCTATACCAGGGTCAAACCCTTGCAAAGCTGGAGCTAGACATATGCCTTATTTAATGCTTTCAACTGCTTTTTGACCCTCACTCAACCACACAAATGTATTGTCCTTTTTTTACCAGTTGCCTATTGTGGAACATCTTCCCAGAAACGTTGTACACAAATTTGGAACAACGTTTCGCTAAACCTAGAAATAATCTCACTTCATCCTTATTCTCTGGGATGGGAGTGGGTTTAATAGCTTCAACCAGTTTTGTTTTAGGTGTGATGCCTTTGGAGCTAATTTCATGTCCTAAATATGTTACTTTGTTCCTCACAAATCTACATTTAGTTACTTCAGCAGTCAAACCATATTCTTCTAGGATCTTTAATACTTCACTTAACTCCTTGTTATGTTCCACTTTGTTCTTTCCCATTATTAAAATATCATCCTGAAAAACATTCCCTTTCTCTTCTTTGAAACAACTGGTACATGAGATGCAGGAACACTGATGCGTCCTATGCTGGGCCAAATGGTACTTTCCTGAACTGGAAACACCCTTTGGGTATTATAAAAAAAGTTATTTGTTTACTGTCTTAATATAAAAGTGCCTGGTGGTATGCTGAGATGAGATCTATCGTGGAGACCCACATCATTCCTTTTTGTTATAGGCAGAAGTTCCCCTATATGGGTAAGGGAAACATAACCACAAAAAGGTTCTTATCTAATTCCCTTTGTGCCTACACAAAGTCAAATAAGTCCATTAGCTTTTCATGCTACAACCAAAGAGGCCACCCCATCAGAGGATTCTACCCACTCAGTAATACCCGAATCTCCTAATTTGTTCAGTTCTTGAATCACCTCCTTCTTAAAGCTTAGTAGGATATTTCTAACTTTGTGTACACATTGTTGAGGGTCTTTCTTTAGTAGAATGTTTTGGATGACACCTTTCAATTTTACAACATTACCATTAAATACATAGGGACATTTATTAACAATCAACTCTCCTTCTTGTCTGTCATCCTTCACAATCAATACAGGGTATGATATGTGGTGATCAAGCAAAACGTCTAATTCTCCCTAATCCCACCATCCCAACACTGATGGTCTGCTCTCAACCATATACATCCTCCCTACCCTCTCTGTCCTTAAACTCAAATAACACTTTACGAAATCCCAGGAGATTGATGGTTTCTCCAATAAAACTTTGTGGTATTAATGTCTGTTTCTTTTCCAACATGGAACCTATCTTATGGTTAACAAAGTTTGTCCAAATCTCCTTAATAATTATAGTATATGGTGACCCTAAATCAGCCATCAACTCTAAATGAACTCAGTTGGCCATCATATCACAAATTGATTGTGTCCTTTTGTTTTGACTGATTTCCATCACTCTCTCTTGCACACACAGCACCTGTGAACATTCCTTGTCAGAACGGGACTGATCTTCATCTTGATCCCATTCATCTATCATGCACTTGACCTCTTTAGACTTGCCACAAACTCTTACAAAGTGCTCTTTAATCCCACACTCAGAACACTTTTGATCAAATGCAGGACATCTCTTATCATGTGCTAGATGAGTGGAGCTTCCACAGCGATAATATTTGTCCTTTAGGTCTTCCATTCTTTTATTGAGACTCTGTTCACCCAAGTATTTCACCCCTTTCTTTTTAAGCTCTTGGTCATTGTGAGAAAACAGGGCTGATTGCAGAGGCCCCCTAACTTTTTGCCCCCATTTTCCACTTTATGCTGGTGTTTTCCTGACTCTGATGGTGCCCTGGGTACTGCTAACCAGTCCCAGGGCCTGTGCTCTGTGTAAAATCAATATGCAAATTAGGCTAATTATAATTGGCTAAGTTAACCTACCTATAAGTCCCTAGTATATGATAGGGCATGTAGGTTTAGGGACCACAGCATAGGTAGTGCACCCATAGGTGCACTGCTGAGGTGCCCAGTGTCATTTTAAAGGCAGGCCTGCCTTGCTGGCTGCTTTTAAATTAAAGTTATATGCAAATTCGACTTTGGAATTAAAAGTAGTTCCAAAGTCTTAAAATACCTTATTTTTACATATAAGTCACCCCTAAGGTGTGCCCTTTGTGCCCCTAGGGCTCGGTGCCATGTAACTATAAGCAGGGACTTTATAAAAATAGATTTATAAACCCTGGTGAGGTAAAAACAGCCAAATTCGTTTTTCACTCATTGAAGTAAATGGCCTTCATAAGCTAGAATGGGGAGGCTTTATTTTAAATTTTAAAGTCTCCTTAAATGTTGCATACCAAGAATTTGGTATCAAATTAATTGTTGTAATAAATCCCACAACTTCCAGTTTTTGGATTTAATATAACTTGTTCAGGTAAAAAGTTTTAGACTTTACCTAAAAAGTTGCCAATTTCAGCCCTGCATTGTTTTTGCTGGTGTGCTCTGTTTGGCCAGCCTGCAGCAGCTTAGCCAAGCTGCCTTGATGAGGTGTGAAGTGGCCTGGCTTCACACAAAGGAATGTGCTTGTGGGAGAGAATCTCCCCTCAGCAGATGGTGAGGCAGGAAGGGGGAGGGCTGCCAAACTGGTCTTCAAAGGCAGAGAAAGACATTTGGAGCAACCAGCAACACCCCCACATCCTGCAACCCCAGACAACTAGGTGCCCCCTTGATTAGATTAGGAGAGGGCAGGAGAGGGGTGTGTTTATGATTTTTAGCCACACCAGTGGGTGGGCTCAGCCAGATGTAACCTCCAAAAATCAGATTCAGCCATGTTGGATTTTTAGAGAATGTTGCCTTCTGGGATGGATTGTTGCCACACTTCCCAGGAAGTGGTCATCACAGGGGGACGACCCTGTACCTGATTGGAGAACCAGGACCCCCCTGCTTTTCACCCAGGAGCAAGGATAAAACTGGCAGACCTGCACCCACACCTCAGATCCCCACCAGATTTCAACAAGAAAAGAACTAAAGGAGAAGAAGGACTGCCCTGCTGGACCCCTGGCCTGCACCTGGAACCTGCACTCAGAAGGACTGCACCAGCTGCACACTTGGGCTTCACCACAAGAAGGACTTTGCCTGGCTTCAACTGGTTCAAGGAGGGACTCCCTGTTTGCTACAGGTGAAAAATTGCTATCCAGAGTCCCCTGCACCAACTCCTGAAGAAAGTGACCAGCTGACCACTGTCCAGTGGCCAAAAAGGAGTTTGCACCAGGTGCATTCTGGGAGTGGTAGTCCGCACCCCCCAAGGACCATCTCAGAACTTCTGGACCCTTGGGGTGAGCTGTGGACCCCAAAAGAACCTTAAAAGAACATCTGGGTGAAGCCCCAGAAGTTTGGAGAAGATTTGAGAATTTTTGTAAAAAAGCTCCATAGAGGGACCGACCCGCCGCGGAAATTCTAGCCGGCTTGCCTCAACCGCGACCCGGCCTGATTTGGTGGTTCGTCCCGGTAAAGAAAAATCTCCGAAAAAGAGACTAAGTCCGAAGGTAAAAAGTTGACCGGGACCTCCCAGCCATCGTATCCGAGAAGGGCTCCATGGACGTCGGATCAAGATCCAGGTTTATCCCGGTCGAAGGATTTTCACCTCGAAAAAACGACTAAGTCCGGAGGTAAAAATCTCCACCGAGGAATCCAGCATTGCGTATCCGGAGAAGGGCTCCAGGAGGTCGGATAGGACTGGCAGGTTCGTCCCGCTGAAGAAAATCTTCAAAATAAAGACTAAGTCAGAAGGTAACTTTTTAACCGAGGCCACCCGCGACCTGTAGCCGAGCAGGGCTCCATCGCGGTCGGACTGAAAGTTTGACTTAGCCCCGGTCGAGGTGCAACCAGATGACCCGATTGGAGCTTTTTGTTTCTAAGCGCTAGAAAAATTATAATTCTTTAAAAATTCATATCTCCGGTTCCCTTTATCCGATTTTATTCGTTTTTGTGTCATTTTAAAGATAAAAATATAAACTATTTTTATAAATTGGTTTTGGATTTTTAAACTGTTTCCTGTGTTTTATTTAATTACTGTTTTGTAATATTTGAATGCTTTACACACTGTGTCCTAAGTTAAGCCTTGACGCTCGTTGCCAAGCTACCAAGGGTTGAGCTGGGGTTAATATACTGAGACCTAACTGGACCTAAGTGGAGGTTAGTGGCTTGTTGCTAGGTGTAGGTACCTACCTGCCCTTACCAATAACCCATTTTCCAACATTTTTGGTGGCAGCGGTGGGATCCTGTACTTGTGTTCAGTATCACGTTACAGTTTTAAGTAAAACAAATTAAAAATCCTTTAAATTGTCTTAGTGCAAATTTTTTTTTTTTTTTTTAAATTACATTTTTTAATTTGGATTAATTTCTATTATTGAATTTTTTTAATTTTTCTAAATTATTGTTTCCAATTTTTGCAAAAAGTTTTTGTTGACACAAAACTAGGGAACCATGGAGCTTGATCTGGCTAGCCTACCCACACTGACAGTAGTCCAGCTTAGGGGGTTGTGTACTGAAAGAGGGTTGCCTGCAACCACTGACCTCAGGAAGCAAGTCCTGATCAAATCCCTGACAGCATGGGCTGAGGCCCAAGAGGTAGACCTAGGGGAAGCTCCAGAGGAGGAAGAAACAGGGGAGGGTGCTAGCTCTAACCACTCAGGGGAGGGAGGGCATCTTAGCCTAAGTGAGGATGAGGAAGAA
The DNA here is from genome assembly GCF_031143425.1 of Pleurodeles waltl. Classification (NCBI taxonomy): domain Eukaryota; kingdom Metazoa; phylum Chordata; class Amphibia; order Caudata; family Salamandridae; genus Pleurodeles; species Pleurodeles waltl. The sequence continues at coordinate 1,036,933,564 of NC_090445.1, forward strand.
CGGTCCTCAGTACATACAGTCACTAGGGGCAGACCCAAAGCTAGTGGTGGGAAGGGGGTCCTTTCAGGAGGAGAGAACCCATCCATCAGGGAAAGAGTGCTGGAGGCCCAGCTAGCATATATAGCTTTGGAAGCAGACAAGCTGGCCCTAGAAAAGAAAAAGTGGGCAAACAAGGAGAAAAGAGATGGTGGCAGCGATAAAGAAGCTGAGGTGTCCCTGGGTGGGGGTTTTTCCCCCAGATTACCCAAAGGGGTGGTTCCTGCCTATGTAGAGGGGGATGATATAGATAAGTGGCTGGGGGCCTTTGAGAGGGCCCTCCAGATGAGGAGAGTCAAGCCTCAGTACTGGGGTTCACTTCTTTGGGAGTTAGTTCCCATCTCTGGGAGGGATAGGCTCCTAACCATGAGGGGGGAGGATGCAGACTCATACCCCAGTATGAAGAGTTGCTTGACTAAAAAGTTTGGTCTGACCCCAGAGCAGTATAGGCTCAAGTTTAGGGACACCCAGAAGGTCAGTACCCAGTCTTGGGTTGACTTTGTAGACACCTCACTAAAGGCACTAGAGGGCTGGATTATTGGTAACAAAGTAAATACTTATGAGGGGGTCTACAATCTGATCATGAGAGAGCACATCTTGACCAATTGTACCCAAGAAAGGTTACGCCAGCATCTAGTGGACTCTAAGCAGACCAACCCTAGAGAGCTAGGGGAGGCAGCTGATGAGTGATTGAGAACCAGGGTGGTTGTCAAGTCCCAGGGGGGAGACTCCAAGAAGGGGGGGGGCAGGTCCCCAAAAACCTAAGGAGGGAGGTGGTAAGCCCACCACAGAGACTCCCTCTGTACCCCAGAACCCTAAGAAGGAGGAGAGTAAATCCCACTCCCACTCTGACAAGCAGAGACAGGGAGACCCAGGGTTAAAAAAGCTCTTGGACAGTAGGGCTTGCTTTGACTGTCAGCAGACAGGTCACTTCAGAGGAGATGCAGCCTGTCCAAAGAAGGTGGTTAGCACTGGGCTGTCCAGTGTAGCCTTGGAGGAGGACTCCTCAGATGATGAAGTCCTCCTAGCATTGAGCTGGGAGACAGGACCAGATGGCAAGTTGGTGATCCCTGAGGGTGGAAGTAGGCACTTCCACCCCATTCAGGTGAATGGGATCCCTACCACTGGCCTGAGAGACACCTGTGCCAGTCACACTATAGTGAGTGACCGGTTAGTGACCCCAGACATGTATGTCCCAGGAGAGACAAGGAAAGTCAGGATAGCCACAGGGGAGGTCACCACCAAACCTGTAGCCATAGTGCCCCTAGAGAGGGAGGGTATCCTTGACTGGTTTAGGGTGGTAGTCAGTGCTGACCTCCCCCTAGATTGTATCCTGGGCAATGACCTCCCAGAGGTGGGTCTGGTCCCAGATGGGGCGGTCGCCCAGGGCGCCCCCCCAAACCAAAGTCCTGGGGAGTCAGTCCCTACAGTTAGGAGACAGGGGTCCCCAAGAAAAGGAAAGAAGAAAAGGAAGGGTAGGCCACTCTTAAAGAGAGTTCCAGGGAGCCAAAGGCCTTCTGCCCCAGTAGGGGGGGAGCCCAGAGTTGGCACTGGTGAGGCCTCCCCTGACCCCAAGGAAGGTCCTGAGTAGTCAGGCAGCTGTCCAGGCGCAGGGTGTTGCCCCTGCACTGACAGAAGGGAGAGTGGAAGGAGGGTGTCTGCCACAGGAGGTGGTAGCCCCCCACTCTAGACAGCAAGAGGGGTGCCAGGACCCCAAAGTTGCCCCTAAAGCAGCTCAGCCACCTGTCAGTGGAGAGCTTAGGGTGTGGTTCTGGGTACTGACAGCTGTCAGTAGCCTCTGCTGGGTGCTAGCCTTCCTGGCAGCACTGTACTTGGCCTGGGAGGCAGACCCCAGGGCCAATAGCAAAGTAGGCCCCCTGACCCTGTTGGTCATGGTGGGGTTGCTCAAGTGTTGGGTGACCTCTTTGGGTAAGCTAGGTGTTGCCCTAGCAAAGTTAGGAGTAGGGGAGGTGGGCACCTCACTACCCAAGTTGGCAGAGAGAGAGGAGGAAGACCGCCCTAGAGGGAAGTTTCAGTTTGAGATGGGTCCTTTCACTGTTGGGATGGCTTCACTACCCAGAGGGAGTGACCATGACAGGAGGATGTAAGGCAGAGTAGGCCCTGCAAAGGGACAGCCAGTTTTCTTCACTGTCTTCCTCGCCTAACAAGCCAGGAAGACTCTCCCAGGGTTGGGCTGAGTCTCCGGGGCGTGTGGGCTAGGGGGGGCTTGTGTGAGAAAACAGGGCTGATTGCAGAGGCCCCCTAACTTTTTGCCCCCATTTTCCACTTTATGCTGGTGTTTTCCTGACTCTGATGGTGCCCTGGGTACTACTAACCAGTCCCAGGGCCTGTGCTCTGTGTAAAATCAATATGCAAATTAGGCTAATTATAATTGGCTAAGTTAACCTACCTATAAGTCCCTAGTATATGGTAGGGCATGTAGGTTTAGGGACCACAGCATAGGTAGTGCACCCATAGGTGCACTGCTGAGGTGCCCAGTGTCATTTTAAAGGCAGGCCTGCCTTGCTGGCTGCTTTTAAATTAAAGTTATATGCAAATTCGACTTTGGAATTAAAAGTAGTTCCAAAGTCTTAAACTACCTTATTTTTACATATAAGTCACCCCTAAGGTGTGCCCTATGTGCCCCTAGGCCTCGGTGCCATGTAACTATAAGCAGGGACTTTATAAAAATAGATTTATAAACCCTGGTGAGGTAAAAACAGCCAAATTCGTTTTTCCCTCATTGAAGTAAATGGCCTTCATAGGCTAGAATGGGGAGGCTTTATTTTAAATTTTAAAGTCTCCTTAAATGTTGCATACCAAGAATTTGGTATCAAATTAATTGTTGTAATAAATCCCACAACTTTCAGTTTTTGGATTTAATATAACTTGTTCAGGTAAAAAGCTTTAGACTTTACCTAAAAAGTTGCCAATTTCAGCCCTGCATTGTTTTTGCTGCTGTGCTCTGATTGGCCAGCCTGCAGCAGCTTAGCCAAGCTGCCTTGATGAAGTGTGAAGTGGCCTGGCTTCACACAAAGGAATGTGCTTGTGGGAGAGAATCTCCCCTCAGCAGATGGTGAGGCAGGAAGGGGGAGGGCTGCCAAACTGGTCTTCAAAGGCAGAGAAAGACATTTGGAGCAACCAGCAACACCCCCACATCCTGCAACCCCAGACAACTAGGTGCCCCCTTGATTAGATTAGGAGAGGGCAGGAGAGGGGTGTGTTTATGATTTTTAGCCACACCAGTGGGTGGGCTCAGCCAGATGTAACCTCCAAAAATCAGATTCAGCCATGTTGGATTTTTAGAGAATGTTGCCTTCTGGGATGGATTTTTGCCACACTTCCCAGGAAGTGGTCATCACAGGGGGACGACCCTGTACCTGATTGGAGAACCTGGACCCCCCTTCTTTTCACCCAGGAGCAAGGATAAAACTGGCAGACCTGCACCCACACCTCAGATTCTCACCAGATTTTAACAAGAAAAGAACTAAAGGAGAAGAAGGACTGCCCTGCTGGACCCCTGGCCTGCACCTGGAACCTGCACTCAGAAGGACTGCACCGGCTGCACACTTGGGCTTCACCACAAGAAGGACTTTGCCTGGCTTCAACTGGTTCAAGGAGAGACTCCCTGTTTGCTACAGGTGAAAAATTGCTATCCAGAGTCCCCTGCACCAACTCCTGAAGAAAGTGACCAGCTTACCACTGTCCAGTGGCCAAAAAGGAGTTTGCGCCAGGTGCATTCTGGGAGTGGTAGTCCGCACCCCCCAAGGACCATCTCAGAACTTCTGGACCCTTGAGGTGAGCTGTGGACCCCAAAAGAACCTTAAAAGAACATCTGGGTGAAGCCCCAGAAGTTTGGAGAAGATTTGAGAATTTTTGTAAAAAAGCTCCATAGAGGGACCGACCCGCCGCGGAAATTCTAGCCGGCTTGCCTCAACCGCGACCCGGCCTGATTTGGTGGTTCGTCCCGGTAAAGAAAAATCTCCGAAAAAGAGACTAAGTCCGAAGGTAAAAAGTTGACCGGGACCTCTCAGCCATCGTATCCGAGAAGGGCTCCATGGACGTCGGATCAAGATCCAGGTTTACCCCGGTCGAAGGATTTTCACCTCGAAAACACGACTAAGTCCGAAGGTAAAAATCTCCACCGAGGAATCCAGCATCGCGTATCCGGAGAAGGGCTCCAGGAGGTCGGATAGGACTGGCAGGTTCGTCCCGCTGAAGAAAATCTTCAAAATAAAGACTAAGTAAGAAGGTAACTTTTTAACGAGGCCTCCCGCGACCTGTAGCCGAGCAGGGCTCCATCGCGGTCGGCCTGAAAGTTTGACTTTGCCCCGGTCGAGGTGCAACCAGATGACCCGATTGGCGCTTTTTGTTTCTAAGCGCTAGAAAAATAATAATTCTTTAAAAATTCACATCTCCGGTTCCATTTATCCGATTTTATTCGTTTTTGTGTCATTTTAAAGATAAAAATATAAACTATTTTTATAAATTGGTTTTGGATTTTTAAACTGTTTCCTGTGTTTTATTTAATTACTGTTTTGTGATATTTGAATGCTTTACACACTGTCTCCTAAGTTAAGACTTGACGCTTGTTGCCAAGCTACCAAGGGTTGAGCTGGGGTTAATTTACTGAGACCTAACTGGACCTAAGTGGAGGTTAGTGGCTTGTTGCTAGGTGTAGGTACCTACCTGCCCTTACCAATAACCCATTTTCCAACAGTCATCTTTCATGATAACGTTTTTCTTTACTATCTTAACTATATCTTCACCACCTTCTTTCTTACTCACAGATACAGCTGCCTTACTACTCATGGAAGTGAGATCTGTTTTGCTAATGACAGAAGTGATTTCTTGCAGGCTGGATTCACCATGGACCCATAATCAGTCTTGTAAATCTGGATTATTACAGTGTATTATCACTTGGTCCCTTCCTAGTTTGTCTTCCAATCCCCCAAATCTACATGAAAATGCTAACTTCCTCAGCATGGCAGGATAGTTTTCTATTTTTTTCACGTACACCTTTTTTGGATGGAGAAATTGCTGCCTTGCACACAGTGGGTGAAAAATATTAATCAAGATCTCCCAATGTATTCGTGTACAGATCCCCTTCATCCCCTGAATGTGTTTTTTCCATGCAATTATATACTTTTATTCCCCCTGGGTCTAGACAATGCAATGACATATTCTTTTTCTTCTCTGGTGTAAGATCTTCATCGACAATTGTAAAAATATAGTTGACAAAATACTCCTTCAACTCCTATCATTTGAGACTTAGTTCACCTTCTGTTACCATGAATGGTTGGGGGGGATAGTAAATTAATTGCAGCCATATTTTATTAAATTGATACTGTAAAATGTATACATGCTCTTAGAAGATGCGGACTGCAGAAATATGGAGAAGTGCCGGGGCCTAAAGGCAATTAAACCCACTGTAGCAGACTTATAAAAATTATGTTCCAAATGTGATGGGCACTATCAGTGCTGAAATGATATGCTCTCACTCTCTTATTAGGTACGCATATCACCGCTAAGATGATATGAGCTCACTGTTTCATAAGGTCTGCAAATCACAGCTGTCATGTGCGCACACTGTCTCAAAAGGTGTTTCATTAGGCATGCTTATCACCGCTGAATTTATTTGTGAAGAATACTATTAGAAGTATGTTTTCCTGTACCAGTTCTGAACTGGTAAACATGCTACTGCCAATAGTCCACTGGGACTAAGTGATTCCTTAAAGTGGTTGTCACAGTAGAATCTTCTAGCCATGACACACCATATGAGCAGGTGTGCATGTCACCATCATACGATCTGTACCCTGTGGAATGAGTATCATCAATAACTATGAACAACATATTAATCGTGAGTTAAATGCGTGCTCCTTGAAATAGAACAATCCCAATCCAATCATGTCCTAAATATGTTACTTGTTCCTCACAAATCTACATTTAGTTACTTCAGCAGTCAAACCATATTCTTCTAGGATCTTTAATACTTCACTTAACTCCTTGTTATGTTCCACTTTGTTCTTTCCCATTATTAAAATATCATCCTGAAAAACATTCCCTTTCTCTTCTTTGAAACAACTGGTACATGAGATGCAGGAACACTGATGCGGCCTATGCTGGGCCAAATGGTACTTTCCTGAACTGGAAACACCCTTTGGGTATTATAAAAAAAGTTATTTGTTTACTGTCTTAATGTAAAAGTGCCTGGTGGTGTGCTGAGATGAGATCTATCGTGGAGACCCACATCATTCCTTTTTGTTATAGGCAGAAGTTCCCCTATATGGGTAAGGGAAACATAACCACAAAAAGGTTCTTATCTAATTCCCTTTGTGCCTACACAAAGTCAAATAAGTCCATTAGCTTTTCATGCTACAACCAAAGAGGCCACCCCATCAGAGGATTCTACCCACTCAGTAATACCTGAATCTCCTAATTTGTTCATTTCTTGAATCACCTCCTTCTTAAAGCTTAGTAGGATATTTCTAACTTTGTGTACACATTGTTGAGGGTCTTTCTTTAGTAGAATTTTTTGGATGACACCTTTCAATTTTACAACATTACCAGTAAATACATAGGGACATTTATTAACAATAAACTCTCCTTCTTGTCTGTCATCCTTCACAATCAATACAGGGTATGATATGTGGTGATCAAGCAAAACGTCTAATTCTCCCTAATCCCACCATCCCAACACTGATGGTCTGCTCTCAGCCATATACATCCTCCCTACCCTCTCTGTCCTTAAACTCAAATAATACTTTACGAAATCCCAGGAGATTGATGGTTTCTCCAATAAAACTTTGTGGTATTAATGTCTGTTTCTTTTCCAACATGGAACCTATCTTATGGTTAACAAAGTTTGTCCAAATCTCCTTAATAATTATAGTATATGGTGACCCTAAATCAGCCATCAACTCTACATGAACTCAGTCTGCCATCATATCACAAATTGATTGTGTCCTTTTGTTTTGACTGATTTCCATCACTCTGTCTTGCACACACAGCACCTGTGAACATTCCTTGTCAGAATGGGACTGATCTTCATCTTGATCCCTTTCATCTATCATGCACTTGACCTCTTTAGACTTGCCACAAACTCTTACAAAGTGTTCTTTAATCCCATACTCAGAACACTTTTGATCAAATGCAGGACATCTCTTATCATGTGCTAGATGAGTGGAGCTTCCACAGCGATAATATTTGTCCTTTAGGTCTTCCATTCTTTTATTGAGACTCTGTTCACCCAAGTATTTCACCCCTTTCTTTTTAAGCTCTTGGTCATCTTTCATGATAACGTTTTTCTTTACTATCTTAACTATATCTTCACCACCTTCTTTCTTACTCACAGATACAGCTGCCTTACTACTCATGGAAGTGAGATCTGTTTTGCTAATGACAGAAGTGATTTCTTGCAGGCTGGATTCACCATGGACCCATAATCAGTCTTGTAAATCTGGGTTATTACAGTGTATTATCACTTGGTCCCTTCCTAGTTTGTCTTCCAATCCCCCAAATCTACATGAAAATGCTAACTTCCTCAGCATGCAGGATAGTTTTCTATTTTTTTCACGTACACCTTTTTTGGATGGAGAAATTGCTGCCTTGCACACAGTGGGTGAAAAATATTAATCAAGATCTCCCAATGTATGCGTGTACAGATCCCCTTCATCCCCTGAATGTGTTTTTTCTATGCAATTATATACTTTTATTCCCCCTGGGTCTAGACAATGCAATGACATATTCTTTTTCTTCTCTGGTGTAAGATCTTCATCGACAAATGTAAAAATATAGTTGACAAAATACTCCTTCAACTCCTATCATTTGAGACTTAGTTCACCTTCTGTTACCATGAATGGTTGGGGGGGATAGTAAATTAATTGCAGCCATATTTTATTAAATTGATACTGTAAAATGTATACATGCTCTTAGAAGATGCGGACTGCAGAAATATGGAGAAGTGCCGGGGCCTAAAGGCAATTAAACCCACTGTAGCAGACTTATAAAAATTATGTTCCAAATGTGATGGGCACTATCAGTGCTGAAATGATATGCTCTCACTCTCTTATTAGGTACGCATATCACCGCTAAGATGATATGAGCTCACTGTTTCATAAGGTGTGCAAATCACAGCTGTCATGTGCGCACACTGTCTCAAAAGGTGCTTCATTAGGCATGCTTATCACCGCTGAATTTATTTGTGAAGAATACTATTAGAAGTATGTTTTCCTGTACCAGTTCTGAACTGGTAAACATGCTACTGCCAATAGTCCACTGGGACTAAGTGATTCCTTAAAGTGGTTGTCACAGTAGAATCTTCTAGCCATGACACACCATATGAGCAGGTGTGCATGTCACCATCATACGATCTGTACCCTGTGGAATGAGTATCATCAATAACTATGAACAACATATTTATCGTGAGTTAAATGCGTGCTCCTTGATATAGAACAATCCCAATCCAAAATGGCTGAACCTAGCGTGAAGTTCAACCTGAGTGCACCCTACATCATACAACTGTATGATGCGTGATTTTTTGGAATGCCGTCAGAGACTAGAAGTATACGTTTGATTGAAACCTCTGAAGTTAAACAGTAATAATGCAGCTTGTGCTGGCTTCCTGTCCTTCAACTAATGCCCAGCAGGTGTGCATGATTCATAACCATTGCAATCGCACATAATGGTTTGTCAGACCTTTACAACTGCTGAAATCTCAAAGGCAATGAAGGCAATGCCGAATTAGCTAGAAATAGTGTAGGCGGTAACTGTACTGCTAATAAAAAACTCATACAAAGTCTTATTGTAATACACCAGATCACATGTTTTCAGTAGTTTCGTGGCTCATTGCCAATCTGTTGAATCCAATAATACACCACATAGCAGTGCCTTTTGAAGATTTATTCTCCTTGCTCGAATCCCTGGTATCAGCTTATCCTTCTTTCACACTGCTCATTTCTGCCAATGTACCTCCAGGAATGTTCCACTCTAATTTCTTAACATTCTAGAGCTCAAGCTCCATCACGCTCTCACATTCTATGCCACTCTCATAACTCAGGCTCTCACATGTCATGCCACTGTTGTAAAAGCAAGATTTTACAATTCTGTGTCAGGATCTGAGGCTCCAATTATGCTTCTCTTTCTATGCTTAACATTTCCAGCAGCCAATTAGAAAGAACTTCTTTGATAAACTACTTATCCCATGAACCCACCATAACACATGAACAACCATAGAGACCAGCCCTATAACCTTCATGACGAAACATCTCTTCCTCTTTCTTTGCTGCTCCGCAGCCAGATAAGTAATTCTACCTTAGCACGTTATCTTATGGCATGGTTGTTTGTGTTTTAATGTGATTTCGTGGCTATGTTGATTCACATTATTTAATCTATATCTGCTTTGGGTGCAGCTTGCCGATCTGTGTTTTAGGTGGAGCAGGAGTTATTTGCTGGGAGCGAGGACAGCGCGGCCTTACCGCGCAGTTCTCTTTTCATTTTTATAGCCTCGGGTCGCGCCTCGGCATACGCGCGAGCCAGCAGGCGTTCCCTTTCTAATGATTGTTTGCCGACTCGCACGTGCTGCACATTTGCCGAGCGCGATCTTTAGGACAGTGACCCTGTGCCTCCAGCCTTCTGAGGAAGGATTTCACATGAATCTTTTTTTTTTTTTTCTCCTCATATCAAGACCCCTCTGCTCCCACTGAATGCCCTGACAGACTGAGATCTGTCAGGGTTGTACAATATTCAGAGGCTTTGCCTAGAGCTATTTTCAGGTGCTCCCTCCACACTTTATCTACTTTTTACCTGATTTGGGGTTTTATATTTACTAAACTCCCCCTTGATTCCCGTTTGGGCCCCCATCCCAGTTTGTGACCCTATTATTCTGGGTCAGTTTGATTAACATTTTACCAATTATGTATGAGGAATATCAAGAGGGGGATGAATGACAAACTAGTTCGTTTGAACAGAACCTTTTGCATGCGCTGGACGCGGGAGTGCGCCGGACCGTTAATGAAGCCTTAGCCAAGGATATAACTCCATTGAAGCATCACCTTTATGGGTTTGCTCAACAACAGGGCTGTCTTACCCCTCCTGGAAGCATGAGTGAAGGGCCTAGAGCCACTTCCATGACACTGCCTTCTAAAGAACTTCACTCTGAAGCTTTTGAGAAACTGGCAGCCTCCTTGGCTAATAAACACCCCTACAGTATGCCTTCAGAGTCCAGTGCAGAAGAGTTAAAGGAAGACTCTGATGCTTCATCCTCTCAGAGTTCATTGAAAGATGACTCTCAGCCCCCACGCAAGTGCAAGGCAAAGACCAATCCTACCTCAGCTAGTAAACAAGTGAAACTTTTGACCTTTGGACCAGGAAAAATTATCCACCCCAAGTGTACTGCTTGGGTACCTCACTCTGAGGTAGCAGACTATGGGAATGCTCACATTAGACAGGATTTCGATAAGAAAGTGCGCGCACGTTTGCCCCAGACCTGAACTCCCTGACAAGGTAACAGAGACTCCAGAGGTAGACTACTTCATGATGACTTATTTAAAGAAATATACTAAAGACCCAAAAAAGGGAATCGACGGAGCTTGGAAATCCTGTCAAGATAAGCTCTTAGACTTGTCAGGTCCATTGGCAAAAATTCTGTAATTGGCTTACCAAGCAAAAAAGTCTAATTCTCCAGTAGATACTGACACCCTTATTGGTTAGGCACAACGTGCGATCTGTCTGTTGGGCAATATCAACTGCTTGATTTCAAATGAATGTCGCTGTTCTATTTTGATGAAGCTGGACCCAAAATTAGCGGACCTTGCATCCTCCAAAGCGGGCCCAGCAGCACAAGGCCTTTTATTTGGAGCTCCGTTTCTTTAAGAACTGGCTAAATTTGTTGCCACTTTCTCCATCTTGGATATGGCTCAGGGTTCGATTAAGAGAGCTCTTCGCCCACTTTTTGCTCCGGCCAGATGCTTCAGGGGGCGAGCGTTCAGCTATGGTTATCAGACCTCATCCGGAGACAGCCCCCAAGGCCACAGAGGTAAAGGTGGCTATCAAGAACAATCCTCCGCCTTATACCCTTCAAGACATCCTTCAGAGGACGCTACAGGAAGATTCAGTTGTGGCTGCCACCACCCAGGACTCCTCTCCTTCAGGTGAGAATTATTACGTGGGAAGACGTTTCTTTGGGAGTCACACTCAACTTTTTTACCACTTTTTTACCACAATTGGCAAAAGTTATCAAACAATGCTTGGGTATTTGAATCCGTTCCGGGTTTCAAGATAGAGTTCTTTCAGACTCCCCAGAAATCATCCTTCCCCAACGTGATGTATTTTTCCCACTTAGATTGGATTTTCATTAAAAAAGAGGGTATTTCTCTTCTATCGAAGAATGCGATAGAAGAAACCAATTTGTGAGCCCCATATTTCTGGTCGACAAGAAGGGAGGCGGATCCAGGTTAGTACTCAATTTGAAGGAATTCAACCAGTGGATTCTTTACCGCCATTTCAAACTAGAGGGGATCCATGCGCTACGAGACATCCTTCGGATAGGAGATTGGATGGTTTGTTTAGATTTGAAGGACACCTACCTGTCCATTCCTATCTTTCCTCCCTACTGATGTTTTCTCTAGTTTCGGTGGGAAGGGAAGATTTACTAATTCAAGGTTGTCCCCTTCAGTCTTTTGTCGGCTCCATGGTGTTTCACAAAGCTGATGAGACAGGTAGTAGAATCTCTAAGATCCAAGGGTGTTCGTCTTATCATTTACCTGGACGACATAATAATTATGTCCCAGTCTCCTAAAACTGTAGTTATTCATCTGGAATGGGCGATATCTCTCCTTCAGGAGTTAGGATTTTTTATCAATGTCCACAAATCCATTCTGACACCTACCCAATCTATAGAATTCCTAGGTTTCTTAGTGGATTTGCCTTCGGCCCAATTGATTCTCCCTCCGTTGAAAGTGAGGAACATCAAGAGAGAATTGAGGCTAGCCTTGTCTAAGACAAAGGTATCCTTGAGGTCTCTGGCTCGACTGGTGGGAGTTCTAGCCTCTTCTTTTCAGGTGATTTTCCCTGGTCCCCTGCACTAAATGTCTCTCCAGCGTCTGAAGATCATGCACCTGAATAGGGACTTGTCCTATTCCCAATTAGTTCCCATATTAGAAGAAGCAAGAATCGAAATCTCTTGGTGGCTAATTCACATAGAAGCATGGAATGGCAGGGCCGCCTTCCCCTGTTCCCCAGACCTAGTCATAGAGGCGGATGCCAGTCTGTGGGGTTGGGGTGCCCGTTGCGGCCAAATATCCACAGGGGGTCATTGGTCCCAGAAGGAACTATCGCTTCATATCAATTGGCCAGAACTCTTAGCAGGATCCTTTGCAATTCGCAGCTGTACAGTGGGCAAAGTGAAATGCTGCATTCTTCTCCTTATGGACAATGTTTCAGCGGTTTGCTACGTGAACAAGCTGGGAGAGACACGTTCAAAATTACTGATGGAGATTTCCAAAGGCTTTTGGCATTTTTGTCTCCAGAATCACATACCTCTGATAGCGGAGTAACTTCCTGGTCAACAGAATGTGATAGCGGATTGGCACTCCTGACATTTGAAGGATGCCAGCGATTGGAGATTGCATCCACAAGTTTTCAGAGCCATCATGCGTAACTGTAGTCCTTGCAATATCGACCTCTTCACTTCACGCTTAAACACTCAACTTCCGACTAATTTCAGTTGACGTCCGAATCCAGGAGCAAGAGTGATGGGTGCTTTCCTCCAGGACTGGATTCCATTCCTCTCCTGTGCATTTCCTCCATTTGTGATGATTCTCAGGGTCCTAGCACATCTGCAGAGACAAGAAGCAGAAATGGTGTTGATCTCCCCATATTGGAGAGCCCACCCTTGGTTCCCCATCATTATGGAACTTGCCTGTGCTCCCCCCCAGTATCTTGCCCTGGTGTTGGAACCTCCTTCTGGACCCGGTGAGGTCCCCTCATGCTTTGATCCTATCGGGGCAGTTGTCTCTCCTAGCATGGTGACTTTCAGGCAAAACTGGAGTCTCCCAAGCTTTTCAAAGGAAGCTCAAGAATTCAACAATTAATCCTGGGCTCCCAGTACACATAAATGTTATGCCTGAGCTTGGAGATGCTGGTGTAGTTGGTGTAACTCAGGGATTTCAGATCCCTTTAATGCTGATTGTACCTTGATATCGAATTTTCTGGTTTCTTTAGCTACGTCAGGGATGACATATAATTTGATTAACAATTTTCGCTCGGCAATTTCTGCCTGGCCATGTCTTCATTGAAGGGAGACCCATTGGTTAATTACCTGCTGTTTGTAAGTTGATTCATGGTGTAAAAATGTTGAATCCTCCTTTGCCTAAATATTCGGAACTTTGGGATGTTAATATTGGTCTGCAATTCTTGGATTCCTGGCCTTCTGATAAATATTTATCCAGGAAACAACTATCTGCTAAGCTCACCATACTACTCTGTCTCATCTCTTGTAAACGTGCATCTGATGTCAAATCTTTGGATTTAGCAGGGAGACATTTTTCCCCTGAAGTGGTAACATTTGTTACATCTCAGAGAACAAAGTGCAATACCAGGTTGATATCTTAACCGGCATTTCCAGGTAATAGCAAGCTGTGTGTAGTGAAATATTTGAAGGATTATGAAGTGAGTACTGCCGAATTTCATTCCAATATGTTGGGCCAACTGTTTATTTCACTTCAGAGACCATTTCGACCAGTCTCCTCAGCAACCCTAGCTAGATGGGTGAAATGGATCCTGTCAGAGGCTGGCACTGATGTTCCCAAATTTGGTGCACACTCTGTGAGAAGTGCTATGGCATCAAAATCCTTTGCCCTTGCTTCTTGTTTGGATGACATATTAAGCGCAGCAGACTGGTCTTCTGACTCCACGTTTACAAGGGTCTATTATAAACCTATTTTGGATATTTCTTCAGTGGTAATGGCAAGGCTTTAAACTAGCATAATAGGAGCTTCCAGTCCTGACATAGAATGAAACTTTTTCTAGCTATCACGTTTAGAATTTTCAATTCTATTAAGGACACAGAAGTGAGGATTATCCCACCCACTGTTTGAATATCATTGTACATTATATTTTTGTATATTGATTGATGTTGTTATTATTTTTTTTTTCTCCCACCCTGATTATAATGTTGTACGATTTAAAAAAAAAAAACAATAAGGTAAAATTTTATAAGTCTGTTTGTCTTGTTTATAAGACAATGTTTACAGCTATTCTTTCTCCATTTCTTGGTTTTAGGTCACGAGGACAAATGATTGACCTTTTTTCAGCGACTGGAACTCCTTTTTGGGATTTCTTCCTCTTCCACATCGTTGATGAGATGATTTGCCTTCGTGGTTCAGAAGTTTGGTTGTTGCCTGGACTTGAGGTTTTATTTTACTTGTGAGACTTTTCGGCATCAGTGCATTAACTGTGTCTATTCGCTAAGAAAACAGAAGAGACGTTTCGTCATGACGGTTTTATAGGGCTGGTCTCTATGGTTGTTCATGTGTTATGGTGGGTTCATGGGATATGTAGTTTATTAAAGAAGTTCTTTCTAATTGGCTACTGGAAATATTAAAGCATAGTCAGAGAAGCATAATCCTCGCCTCCGTGTCCTTAATAGAATTGAAAATTCTAAACGCGATAGCTAGAAAGTATGGAATTCATAAACACAATACTGTACCAATTGTAGCTACTCTCATGTGTCTGAACCCTAAGCTTTGTCAAAGAAATCATATTTTCCTTGAATACAGTTTAGTATTTAGATGTATTGAAGGTGATTTTTTCAAACTTCTGTTAATACTTCAATGCATTATTTGTACAGACAATGAGTTACCCTTAAGCGATTTTAGATGTTTATATAACTTGTTTTAAAGCAGCACATTCTTTTAGTAGGTATTGAAGGGATTGTGCAATGATAATCATTCAGGATTTTTTTAGGGTATGGAATGATGTGTAATGTGTGCTTTGTGAATTGTTAAATTATAATGTATATATAAATATGTAATAGTTTTAATGTTTGTCTTGCCTAATTGGCTCAATATCAAACATAAATCGATGCATTAAAAAATTGTGGAATGTGGAGCTCGAAACTCTCATTCAAGCCATTGAGTACAATAGACCTCTAAGCACTCAGTTCAGCAATGTGTCCTGTCAATGTCAACTCTTAAACCCTATTATCTCACAGTGTTTAATACGTCTTTCACTTCAATCTCCTCCCTGAAACATATTCCTCTTCATCTTTTTCCAAAAAGTTAGGAATAAGATTTGATTCCACCATGTGCCTGAAATAATTACTTTTTTTCCAGTATTCTAAATGTCATGGTATTTTTAAAATTGGCAAAGCTCACTACTTATATAGATAACTTTAGTGGCACAAAAAATTTAGGATAGCTCAAGCTATAAATATCATAATGCCAGGTAAAGAATAATAAAAAAATAACTGATATGTGCTGAAGTTTCCAACACCACTTAAAATCAAACGGAAAGCTTAGTAAACATACCAAATGTTTTAATATAAATCACTCAAGACAGGATTGAAGCTGGCTTCTGAAAATAACTTTGCCAGGGAAATAAAGTCCACAAAGGGTGAACTGAATTTTGCACACATGACTAAGTTTGCAACATGTATCACTTAAGACAGGATTGGAGCTGACTTCTGAAAAATAACAGTTTTGGGAAATGAGATGAACTGACCTGAATAATTTGTGCACTGGAAGACATAGACTCTCATTAAGTGTTGTGGTATTTCCCCCACAGTCGTAACTCTGGGTGTAATACTGGTACTGGCCATTGTGAGTGACCCAATGTCTTCTGGACTAGAATAACCAGATCTGCAAAATCTAGATCCGCTAATCCCAGGTCCACATAATCTGGGCACAATATTTCCATCCCCTGAGAAACTGGGCCTTATTTAACCAGGTTCAGAAATATCTCCTTTTAGAACACTGCAGGAGCACAGTAGGGCAGGTGGAGATTGTTACCCATGCCAGAACCCTGAAGCACCATATGGGGAGCTGCCAGTACTCCCCACAACTACTCTAGCCTGCTACAGACTCCAGCCTACCCCTTGACTCCAACCAGCCCCCCACTGACATTTAACAACTGATCTGAGCAGGCAAAAAAAACAGCTGATTTGTTCCTGAAAATGGGTATGAACACAAGGTAAATGAGGTGTTATTCACAGATCTATGCAGTTATTTCTCATTCTGGACAAAACCTGCAACTGCTGGATTTTTGTGTGGGGATACTGGCTGGAATCAGAGATTCTTGTCTGCTGGCATCTATGCTAAAAACATTTCAAATGTTTTAAAGAAGGTCAAATGCACAAATGACTGTGCACATTTCTGCTTTAAATAACATTCAACTGATTGTATTCCATCAAAATATATGTTCACAAAAAAACTGAAGGTTACAGGGATGTTATAGCTGGGTTCAAATTTTACACACGCAAATTAAGCATGTATAGTTATAGTTATCTCAAGTAACTAGAACTCATGCCCTAAGTTATCTTTAAATAACACCCCTCCCATACAGTTTTCTCATCAATAATTTCACTGAAAATGTTGCAGTGATATTATTGATGATGTTATAGAATACGTCATCAGTGATGTAATATGTGGGGTAATTAGCAGTGCATGGTGAGGCTACCAGTTACAGTTACTTTAGTGCACAAGTTATAGTTACTTGAGATAACTATAACTATAATTGCTATATTTTCATGGTTTTGTGTGTAAAATCTGACCCTAATTATAATGTCCTTGTAACCTTTAGTTTTTTCAGTGAGTTTATAGTTTTATTTTTACTTCAATTTCCGAACTATACGCTCTGTAACCTTTGATTCGGCAGTGAATTTCTACATTTTTTAATGCCACTTTCTATCATATCCCTGGAACCTTTGTTTTTTTTTGTGGATTTCTCAGTAGTTTTAGTTAATATAAATTGTACTATGATTTGACCCATAAGTTCAATTTACTAATATACATTTTTACAAGCTTAAACATATATTTTATTCACACATTCATTCTTTTTTTATTCAATAATTTTTCCTATATAATTAATTACACAATAAGGAGAAATCATCCATATGATATAAATCCAGAGATTTCTGAAGCCAGAAAATAGAAACAAGAATACTAGAAAATAAAAATAAAGAGCATAGCCACAAATTGATACAAAGAAAATAATTAACATAGTTGTGATTATTTGACTAATAAACATACATTCCAAATAATCAGGCCCAAGGCCAATTCGCAGATTGAAGATATGCCCATTCTGATCTCAGCAGACCCCCCTTATAAATCTAAATCACTGTTTCTAAGTCCAAATTTCATATTTCATCTTAAGTTGATGACAGTCGGGGAGAGATGAGTATCAACCCAATTCATACCATATAAATAACTGACTCCGCTTCCATCCAGTTTTGCTATGAAGCCCAAATCCGTTTCCCCATCTCCTTGCCCGATTGCCTTTTCGAGTATATAGACTGTGCTCAAGATTATACATGGCCAAAATATGATCCCACCATTGCTTAAAAGTAGGGCGCCAATGATCTAGACAGGCTGCCACTATGCATATAAGAACCACTACCATAGCAACAAATATAAAGAGCTGCCTATGTAGTGACACAGCCCCTTCATGAGTTCCCAGCAGCATTAACTGAGGGGTCAATGTAATGTCTAAGGAGAGAGCTGTGTTCATAAAACCCCTAGGAGCATATTTAAGAGCTCTCAGCGCCTCCTTGCACCACATTAACATAATTTGTTTTTTACACTAATGTGGCCCAACCAGGCCAAAATCGCCTCACCATATTTACAAAGTGGCGCAATGCATGCATTGTGCTACTTTGTAACCCCTTGCGCCACATTATGCCTGAGACAGGCATCATGTATGCAAAGGTGGTGCTCCCCCAGTAGAGAGGCCGAAGAAATGGTGCAAAGAAATCCTAAAGGTTTCTTTGCATAATTGTTTTCAGAATGTTTAACACTTGATCAGAGCAGGCATTAAAAGGGGGCATGCCATTGTTTTCAATGGGCCCCTGGAAACTGTTCAGGGTTAGCACCAAATGTTTGGTGCTAACCCTGAACAGTACACCAATAACTTCAGAAATTCTGATGCTATTGCCCCCTACCCTCCGCCATGGTGCGCGGTATTTTAAATATGGCGATGGCGCACACATGGTGACGGTAGTGAGGTGCATGGAACTGCAAGAAAAGTGGTGCTACATATAATGTAGCAAAAAATTTCTTAAATCTGGCCCCTAATCTCTTGCTTAAGTGGGTTTAAAGTGGGCTAGGTACTGAACATATGTACTAAATCTGCCGCCAGACTTTGGGACCTGAAGCACCTTGTACCAGCAAGCCCTTTCCACTTGGCGATCTCAGCTGGGGTATAATACAAGTCAAAGAGAGTTTAAGAATGTTGTGCCTGAAGACTGGCAAAGAGAAGTATTGTACTCCCTAATTCAAGTGACAAAAAGAATTCGCTGTCAGCATTCTTAGCTTTCGTTGCCATTTAACATGATATCTAGTCAGATCATCTAGTAAGCCACCTATTAAACACTCCTAGATAGCACTAATGGTACAGCTGGATATCTTAGCTACTATTTCCTTTAAAGGTTGGCTTTCAAACTCATCAACCCCATTTCCTGTTTGTAAAATGAAGTTTTGAATCTGCAAATATCAATAGAAATCTTGGTTAGCCAACCCATGCTCTTGGTGCAATTCTTCATGCATTTGAATAGTAAGCCCATTGTTAGAAATGGGGTTTTTGGTTGGCAGTTAGGTTGCCCTCTGTCCAAGCAAGAACCCTCACTCTAGTCAGGGTAAGTCACACACAATCCAAAATCCGCCTGTGCTCACCCTCCGGTAGCTTGGCACGAGCAGTCAGGCTTAACTTAGAAGGCAATGTGTAAAGCAGTTGTGCAATAAATCATACAACACCATAGTATAACACCACAAAAATACACCACACAGTGTTTAGAAAAATATAGAATATTTATCTGGGTACTTGTAGGTCAAAACGATCAAAGTTGCAATACGAATTTGTAAAGATATCACTGAAAAGTGATATTAAGTGTCTTTAAGTCTTTTAAAAAGCAATAAAGTGTCTTTCAAGCACAGAGTACCTGGTTTCTGGTGGGAAATCTCCTCAGAGGGCCACAGGAGAAGAGATGCGTGGAAAAAGGGGTGTGTGCGTCGATTTCTCCTCAGCACACACAGACTTGCGTCGTTCTTTTCCACGCGGGGAAGTCGGGCGTCGTTTTCCGGCGCGCAGACAGTCTCTTTTTGTGGATCGCGGGGATTACCAGATGTCCCGGGTCTGTGCGTGGATTCTCCTGCTTATTTTCCGGCTGCGCGTCGTTCTGCGGGGCTGCGCGTCGAAGTTTCGATCTCACGGTAGGCGTCGCGTCGATTTCTCCTTGGAAGTCGGGCGGCGTTGTCCTTGCGAGGCCGTGCGTCTAAATTTTGGTCTCACGGCAGGCGTCGCGTCGATTTCTCCTTGGAAGTCGGGCGGCTTTGTCCTTGCGAGGTTGTGCGTCGAAGTCTCGATCGTCCCGAGGGCGTCGCGTTGATCAGCGTCGGTGTGCGGCGTCTTTCTCGCCGCGAAACAAGCTGTGCGTCGAAATTTTCGGCGCACGGAGTGTCCACGTGAAAGGAAGAAGTCTTTTTGGTCCTCAGACTTCAAGGAACAGGAGGCAAGCTCTATCCAAGCCCTTGGAGAGCACTTTCACAGCCAGACAAGAGTTCAGCAAGGCAGCAGGGCAACAGCAAGACAGCAGTCCTTTGTAGAAAGCAGACAGGTGAGTCCTTTGAGCAGCCAGGCAGTTCTTCTTGGCAGGATGTAGTTTCTGGTTCAGGTTTCTTCTCCAGCAAGTGTCTGATGAGGTAGGGCAGAGGCCCTGTTTTATACTAAGTTGTGCCTTTGAATTGGGGGTGATTTCAAAGAGTCTCTAAGAAATGCACCAAGTTCCCTTTCAGCTCAATCCTGTCTGCCAGAGTCCCAGTAGGGGGTGTGGCAGTCCTTTGTGTGAGGGCAGGCCCTCCACCCTCCCAGCCCAGGAAGACCCATTCAAAATGCAGATGTATGCAAGTGAGGCTGAGTACCCTGTGTTTGGGGTGTGTCTGAGTGAATGCACAAGGAGCTGTCAACTAAACCTAGCCAGACGTGGATTGAAGGGCACAACAAGTTTTTAGTGCAAAGAAATGCTCACTTTCTAAAAGTGGCATTTCTAGAATAGTAATATTAAATCCGACTTCACCAGTCAGCAGGATTTTAGATTACCATTCTGGCCATACTAAATATGACCTTCCTGCTCCTTTCAGATCAGCAGCTGCCACTTCAACAGTGTATGAGGGCAGCCCCAATGTTAGCCTATGAAGGGAGCAGGCCTCACAGTAGTGTAAAAACGAATTTAGGAGTTTTACACTACCAGGACATATAACTACACAGGTACATGTCCTGCCTTTTACCTACACAGCACCCTGCTCTAGGGGTTACCTAGGGCACACATTAGGGATGACTTATATGTAGAAAAAGGGGAGTTCTAGGCTTGGCAAGTACTTTTAAATGCCAAGTCGAAGTGGCAGTGAAACTGCACACACAGGCCTTGCAATGGCAGGCCTGAGACAAGGTTAAGGGGCTACTGAGGTGGGTGGCACAACCAGTGCTGCAGGCCCACTAGTAGCATTTAATCTACATGCCCTAGGCACATGTAGTGCACTCTAATAGGGACTTACAGGTAAATTAAATAGTCAATCATGGATAAACCAATCAATAGTACAATTTACACAGAGAGCATATGCACTTTAGCACTGGTTAGCAGTGGTAAAGTGCTCAGAGGTCAAAAGCCAACAACAACAGGTCAGAAAAAATAGGAGGAAGGAGGCAAAAAGTTTGGGGATGTCCCTGTCAAAAAGCCAGGTCCAACATGACCCCCCACCAGCCTAAAGCCAGGGGAGAACAATCACTATCCTGATGTACTTCCCTGTTTGAGGCGACAGAACAAGGACCCAGGCCCACAACAGCAGGGGCATGCTCCAGTTCTTCGCCTTCCTGACTCCCATTGGATCCCTCTGTCCATACTCTCAGGGCCCACTAAGCCCATCCATGGGGAACCTTTCTCCTTTCCTGCGGATCCCATCTGTGCAGCACCTAACCTTACTTTGCTCACAGATGTATCCCAGGAGCAGGATAGTACCCCCATGACCAACATAGTGGTGTTGCCCACTCTACCCCTGGGGTGTGACACTTGTCCCCTCCCCAGGGATAACTCTGTCCACCCGGACAGCAAGCCACAGTGATTACTGACAGCTGCCAGGGATGAGAGCCAGGCCCCAGGCCTCTCAAAGCTCTCCAACCACTGTGGCTGTGGAGAGTGGGGGGCGGTAGCCCCAGGTGCTGGGCACCCTTTAACCACTCTCCCTTCCACCAGGTCAGGGATGACAGCCTGAACCTGGTCCTCCCCTCTGGGGCTTTGTACCCTCCCTCCTGGAGCGGTACCCCCAGAGTCCAACATGGCCAGGGGGCTTACAGAAGTCACCCGGTACCATTCCTCCACCAGTGCAGGGCTGTTAACCTGCCACTGGCCCTCCAACCTGGGGTCTGTACCTTCAGGTTGGACTAGGGCCCGGGGTGAGGCTTCCCTCCCCCTGCCCTCCCTTCTGGGGTCCAGCACCCTCCAACTAGGAGTGGCCTCCTCAGAAGACAACATGGTAGGGGCACTGTTATCAGTAGCCCCTCCCTCCAGGTCCGGGGGGACACCCTGAACCTGGTCTTCCAGCCCAGGGTCTGTACCCTCAGACTGGATCACCGCCTGGCAAACCAGGACTTCCTGGGAGGCACACCTACCCCCCACCAGGTCAGAGTTTAACCTCTGCACCTGCCCATTCAACTCAGAGTCACCACCCTGAAGTTGAACAATTGCCTGGCACGCCAGGACTTCCTGGAGGGCACACTGACCCTCCACCAGGTCAGAGTTTAACCTCTGCACCTGACCATTCAACTCAGAGTCACCACCCTGAAGTTGAACAATTGCCTGGCGCACCAGGACTTTCTGGGAGGCACACCTACCTCCCACCAGGTCAGAGTTTAACCTCTGAGCCTGGTTCCCCAACCCAGGGTCACCACCCTGAGGTTGGGCAATTGCCTGGCACGCCAGGACTTTCTGGGGGGCACACCTACCCCCCACCAGGTCAGAGTTTAACCTCTGAACCTGGTCATCCAACCCAGAGTCAACACCCTGAGGTTGGACAATTGCCTGGCACAGCAGGGCTTCTTGGGAGGCACACCTACCTCCCACCAGGTCAGAGTTTAACCTCTGAACCTGGGTATCCAACCCAGGGTCAGCACTCTGAGGTTGAACAATTGCCTGGCACGCCAGGACTTTCTGGAGGGCACACTGACCCTCCACCAGGTCAGAGTTTAACCTCTGAACTGGGCCATTCAACTCAGAGTTACCACCCTGAAGTAGAACAATCGCCTGGCACGCCAGGACTTCCTGGAGGGCACACTGACCCTCCACCAGGTCAGAGTTTAACCTCTGAACCTGGTTCTCCAACCTAGGGTCACCATCCTGAGGTTGGACAACTGCCTGGTACACCAGGGCTTTCTGGGGGGCACACCTACCCCCCACCAGGTCAGAGGTTAACCTCTGAACCTGGATATCCAACCCAGAGTCACCACCCTGAGGTTGAACCATTGCCTGGCAGGCCAGGACTTTCAGGGAGGCACACCTACCTCCCACCAGGTCAGAGTTTAACCTCTGAGCCTGGTTCTCCAACCCAGGGTCACCACCCTGAGGTTGAACCATTGCCTGGTATACCAGGACTTTCTGGGGGGCACACCTACCCCCCACCAGGTCAGAGTTTGACCTCTGAACCGGGTTAGCCAACCCAGAGTCACCACCCTGAGGTTGGGCAATTGCCTGGCACCCCAGGACTTTCTGGGAGGCACACCTACCTCCCACCAGGTCAGAGTTTAACCTCTGAACCTGGCCATCCAACCCAGAGTCGACACCCTGAGGTTGGACAACTGCCTGGCACGCCAGGACTTTCTGGGGGGCACACCTACCCCCCACCAGGTCAGAGTTTGACCTCTTCACCTGGTAAGCCAACCCAGAGTCACCACCCTGAGGTTGAGCCATTGCCTGGCATTCCAGGACTTTCTGGGGGGCACATCTACCCCCCACCAGGTCAAAGTTTAACCTCTGAACCCGGTTATCCAACCCAGAGTCACCACCCTGAGGTTGAATCTTTGCCTGGCATGCCAGGACTTCCTGGGGGGCACTCTCACCCCCCACAAGGGACACGCCGTCCCCAAGGGCCACACAAGAGTCTGGTTGGCGCAGGTCTCCCGACCTCTGCCCATCCGGCAGAGTCTGGGTTTCCCCCAAACCAGAAACGGTCTCACCTGGGTCATTCCTGGGGGGCTCTGCTCTCAGAGCTGACCCCTGACTTTCAAGATCCTCCACTGGGGTCTGCCACCCCCTCTCAACCCTATGTCTGGACTTCTGCACCCACTCACTAGGAGTGGTACTGCCAGACACCAGAACTGTTGGGATGCTGTCCACAGTCATCCCCCCAAGTTCTTCTGACACTGCGGGGCTTCCCTCAAAAGGTGGCCCTACGGTACAGGTTAGGCTCTGAGACCTACCTGGGACACTACAATCCTCTCCCACCTCAATTGGTCGGGAACCACCTAGACCACTCCCTTCAGGAGCACCCCCAAATGCCTCTTCAGACTCTCTGGTACTCACCCAAAAGTCTGCCTCCACTGTAAGTTCCCTGGGGTCAGAGAACTCACACTCCACCTGGTGTTGGCGTAGCTCTGGAAAATAAGGACCAGACATATGCTCTCCAGCAATTACATCACTCTGCCCTTCACATGTATTAACCACAGTACCCTTCACCCAACCACCTAGTAACTCAGCCTTGGAAAAGCACTCTACATCACCCTCTTGAGACTGGTGAGACAGTTTCTGTCTGTCCCTGACACTCAACCCAAACTCTTCTGGGATGTCTCTACACTCTATATCCAGGACGTCCACCAGGGGGGAACCCTTTTCTCTGTCACTCTCTGCTAGAGTCAGTAAAGTGTCCCTCCCCCCAGTAGGAATATGACTCCCTGTGCCAGTTCCCCAATTCTTCTCAGGGACCCTGTGCATAACGGGAACTACCTCATACCCTTGAACTGCCTGGGGTGTGTCAACTCCCTTCTTCAAGTTGGGCACCACATCTCTGGGCTTGTGCCCTTCTTCAGCAGTACTAGATGCAAGATTTTTGCTGCCACCATCTGAACTGGACTCAGCCCTTCCGGCCTCCAGTTTCAGCTCTTTACAGCTCAGCTCTTGAGCTGCAATCTTTTCTTCTTCCAGGGCTAAGAGACTTGCTGCCTCAGCCCTTTCAATAAACTCATCTAGCTCTTCCATCCACCGTGCTTGAGCCATGAGCCATTCTTTTTTCACTGGGTCTCTTTCCTCATCTGAGTCGTCCTCCTCCTCCTCTGAGGGGTACTTAGTCATTTGGTTTCTTGCTGCCTCTCTCTCTGCCCATCTGTCTTCCTCCCAGACTATGTAGGCATGTAGCATCTCTGCTTTAGTAGATCTCTTTGCTACAGGAAGGCCACATTCTCTGCAAAGCTTCCTTAGGTCAGCCTTAGTGAGGTGGTCAGTAGGCAAAAAGAATAAGTAGGTAAGCGATCCCATTCTGATAGGATCTTACCAGCAAAAACCAAAATCCAAAGTCCAAAATATCAATAGTATATCCAGGAGGACATCAGAGACCAAAAGTCAAAAAAGAGATAAAAAATCAAGTTGACCTTCAACTGTGGGTAGGTAGTGAAATACTTAGCTACTGTATGTCACTGCACAAACACAAGTCCTATCCTCACCGCTGATCACCAATGTTAGAAATGGGGTTTTTGGTTGGCAGTTAGGTTGCCCTCTGTCCAAGCAAGAACCCTCACTCTAGTCAGGGTAAGTCACACACAATCCAAAATCCGCCTGTGCTCACCCTCCGGTAGCTTGGCACGAGCAGTCAGGCTTAACTTAGAAGGCAATGTGTAAAGCAGTTGTGCAATAAATCATACAACACCATAGTATAACACCACAAAAATACACCACACAGTGTTTAGAAAAATATAGAATATTTATCTGGGTACTTGTAGGTCAAAACGATCAAAGTTGCAATACGAATTTGTAAAGATATCACTGAAAAGTGATATTAAGTGTCTTTAAGTCTTTTAAAAAGCAATAAAGTGTCTTTCAAGCACAGAGTACCTGGTTTCTGGTGGGAAATCTCCTCAGAGGGCCACAGGAGAAGAGATGCGTGGAAAAAGGGGTGTGTGCGTCGATTTCTCCTCAGCACACACAGACTTGCGTCGTTCTTTTCCACGCGGGGAAGTCGGGCGTCGTTTTCCGGCGCGCAGACAGTCTCTTTTTGTGGATCGCGGGGATTACCAGATGTCCCGGGTCTGTGCGTGGATTCTCCTGCTTATTTTCCGGCTGCGCGTCGTTCTGCGGGGCTGCGCGTCGAAGTTTCGATCTCACGGTAGGCGTCGCGTCGATTTCTCCTTGGAAGTCGGGCGGCGTTGTCCTTGCGAGGCCGTGCGTCGAAATTTTGGTCTCACGGCAGGCATCGCGTCGATTTCTCCTTGGAAGTCGGGCGGCGTTGTCCTTGCGAGGCCGTGCGTCAAAGTTTCGCACTCACGGTAGGCGTCGCGTCGATTTCTCCTTGGAAGTCGGGCGGCTTTGTCCTTGCGAGGTTGTGCGTCGAAGTCTCGATCGTCCCGAGGGCGTCGCGTTGATCAGCGTCGGTGTGCGGCGTCTTTCTCGCCGCGAAACAAGCTGTGCGTTGAAATTTTCGGCGCACGGAGTGTCCACGTGAAAGGAAGAAGTCTTTTTGGTCCTGAGACTTCAAGGAACAGGAGGCAAGCTCTATCCAAGCCCTTGGAGAGCACTTTCACAGCCAGACAAGAGTTCAGCAAGGCAGCAGGGCAACAGCAAGACAGCAGTCCTTTGTAGAAAGCAGACAGGTGAGTCCTTTGAGCAGCCAGGCAGTTCTTCTTGGCAGGATGTAGTTTCTGGTTCAGGTTTCTTCTCCAGCAAGTGTCTGATGAGGTAGGGCAGAGGCCCTGTTTTATACTAAGTTGTGCCTTTGAAGTGGGGGTGATTTCAAAGAGTCTCTAAGAAATGCACCAAGTTCCCTTTCAGCTCAATCCTGTCTGCCAGAGTCCCAGTAGGGGGTGTGGCAGTCCTTTGTGTGAGGGCAGGCCCTCCACCCTCCCAGCCCAGGAAGACCCATTCAAAATGCAGATGTATGCAAGTGAGGCTGAGTACCCTGTGTTTGGGGTGTGTCTGAGTGAATGCACAAGGAGCTGTCAACTAAACCTAGCCAGACGTGGATTGAAGGGCACAACAAGTTTTTAGTGCAAAGAAATGCTCACTTTCTAAAAGTGGCATTTCTAGAATAGTAATATTAAATCCGACTTCACCAGTCAGCAGGATTTTAGATTACCATTCTGGCCATACTAAATATGACCTTCCTGCTCCTTTCAGATCAGCAGCTGCCACTTCAACAGTGTATGAGGGCAGCCCCAATGTTAGCCTATGAAGGGAGCAGGCCTCACAGTAGTGTAAAAACGAATTTAGGAGTTTTACACTACCAGGACATATAACTACACAGGTACATGTCCTGCCTTTTACCTACACAGCACCCTGCTCTAGGGGTTACCTAGGGCACACATTAGGGATGACTTATATGTAGAAAAAGGGGAGTTCTAGGCTTGGCAAGTACTTTTAAATGCCAAGTCGAAGTGGCAGTGAAACTGCACACACAGGCCTTGCAATGGCAGGCCTGAGACAAGGTTAAGGGGCTACTGAGGTGGGTGGCACAACCAGTGCTGCAGGCCCACTAGTAGCATTTAATCTACATGCCCTAGGCACATGTAGTGCACTCTAATAGGGACTTACAGGTAAATTAAATAGTCAATCATGGATAAACCAATCAATAGTACAATTTACACAGAGAGCATATGCACTTTAGCACTGGTTAGCAGTGGTAAAGTGCTCAGAGGTCAAAAGCCAACAACAACAGGTCAGAAAAAATAGGAGGAAGGAGGCAAAAAGTTTGGGGATGTCCCTGTCAAAAAGCCAGGTCCAACACCCATTATAAAAAGTCCCAGAGTAACCCATCCGAGACAGGAAGGATCTCTGCCTAAAAAAGGAAGAACCTTGTTAGCTCATGTAGGTGTATGGTTGATTTTCCTAAGCCCAATTTTCCTCCTTATGATCTACCACACCTTAAATGCTACCATCACGGTCTTAAATGTGACCTTTTTGAAAATAGTTTGGCTCAAACATTTTCAAAGATCCATTCCTGGCATCCTACCCAATGAGAACGGGGGCAATATAGTCTACTACTTGATTGTGCCTTTCCGATCCTCCATTAAGAGATCTCATGTATTGTAAGGCTGCATCCCATTGACAGTATTTAAAGCTAGGAACAGCCCACTCCCCTTCCTATCTAGGAAGAATTGGAAATTTCAGAGATCTCCTTGCTTATGTATATGACCAGATAAAGCTGGAGGCTAAATCCTCCATCAGCTCAAAGCACAGGTTCCCAAACTCAAGAGGGAACACCGGGAACAAGTATAGGGGCATATTTATACTCTGTTTGCGCCGAATGTGCGTCAAAATTATTGACGCACAATCGGCGCAAACCCTGCCCCATATTTATACTTTGACGTCCGACCCCGCGGGCGTCAAAATTCCACCAGGTGCGTCATTTTTTGGAAGGGGGAACCAGCCTTGCGTTAATTATATGTAAGGTGGGCGTTCCCTTCCAAAAAATGACTTTAAGACCTGTGCCCCTTATTTATACTCTGGCGTCATTTTGACGCACAGGAGGGGGTGGGCCTTAAAAAACGGCGCACAGCCTGATGGGCACCGTTTTTTAACGCCTGGGTCAGGGAAGGCGTTAAGGGACCTGTGGGCTCGGAAGGAGCCCAGAGGTGCCCTCCCCTGCCCCCAGGGACACCCCCTGCCACCCTTGCCCACCCCAGGAGGACACCCAAGGATGGAGGGACCCATCCCAGGGAAGTTAAGGTAAGTTCGGGTAAGTATTTCTTTCCGATTTGTTTTGTGGCATAGGGGGGCCTGATTTGGGCCCCCCTACATGCCACTATGCCCAATGACCATGCCCAGGGGACATAAGTCCCCTGGGCATGGCCATTGGGCAAGGGGGCATGACTCCTGTCTTTGCTAAGACAGGAGTCATGTCAATGGAGGCTGGGCGTCAAAACAAATGGCGCAAATCCATTTTGAGGCCTGAATTTTGCCTCAGACCTGACTTGCACCGTTTTTTGACACCCAACCCCCATTTTCCCATACGCCGGCGCTGCCTGGTGTGAATCATTGTTTTTGACGCACACCAGTCCGCAGCGCCGGCTAACATCATTCAATTAATAAGGCGCCCGCATGGCGCATTGGAATGGCGTTAGACGGCGGTAACATTTTTGACGCACAACTGCGTTGGCGCAGTTGTGCGACAAAAAGTATCAATATGGCCCATTGTGTCTTACGTAGAAGCAACAACTTTATACCATTACATCATCCAATAGAAGTGAAATGCAGATAATTAAACATCCTCGACAAATCTGCTTCAGCTAAAACAGAGAGGAGATTACTCTCAACTAAATTATCAAGATCTGCTGTGATATTAATACCAAGATATATTGCTTCTCCCACTGTTAAGCACTGCCCACCCTGAACAAACTGATTGGACACTATCTGCGTTTTACAAGAATTCAAGGAATAACCGAAGAGTCTACCATGGGCAACTGCCTCATGTACAATCTGCTGTATGGCAGAAGTTGGATCCGGCGAGACTATTGCCAAATCATTGGCATAGGTCAAGACTTTTGTGCTA
Organism: Pleurodeles waltl; assembly: GCF_031143425.1. Classification (NCBI taxonomy): domain Eukaryota; kingdom Metazoa; phylum Chordata; class Amphibia; order Caudata; family Salamandridae; genus Pleurodeles; species Pleurodeles waltl. Next base: position 1,036,962,549 of record NC_090445.1, read on the forward strand.
ATATCAGAAAGCGGCATGGTTCCCAATCACCTAACCTCAGGCTGACATAAAGAGAAAACAATAAAAGGGAGCACAGACAACCCAGCAGAGTTCCTCTCGAAATCTTAGTGACTCCTGATTCTCCCACATTATTTGAAGCTGAGCTGTAGGATTCTGGATGATAACTTGGATTGCATAAATAAACCACTCCCCAAATCCCAACTACTTCATTAGAGACCACAAGTAACTCCAGGTCACCAGATCAAAAGCTTTTTCGTTCTTTAACAAAACCAGGGCCATAGGTTTTGCTAAGACCCCGGCTGCGTCAAAGAGTGCAATTACTCAACAGATATGGTCCATAGTTCTCCTTGTTGAGATAAGCCTGTGTTACCTCAGAGAGACCAATTTGTCAAGTATACCACTCAGCCTTACTGCTAAAACCTTGGCATAGAGTTTGTAGTGTCACTATTAATAAGAGTGATGGGACGATATGATGCCGGATTTTGTGGAGGCTTGCCCTTCTTAGGAAAACCATAAGATTTGTTGAGGCCCTAGATTCAGTAATACATTTTCCTGTTTGCACCTGAATGAATAGGTCTGTCATCACATTGCCCAAGATCTCAAAGAATACTTTATAAATTTTCAACGGGATCGTGTCTGGCCCTGTCGCCTTGCTTGACGATAATGTTTTGGTGCTGCAGAAACCTCATCTAGACTTATGGGAGCAACAAGAAGCTGCTTATCCTCTGGCCCAACCTTGACACAGGGAGTGGAGTCTAGATATTTCTCAAACTCCAGACTTAAACTATCAACACTGCTATGTTCAGTTGAGTATAATTCCTCATATTAATCCTGAAAGACGCCCCAGATACCATCAGGGTACGTCAAAACTGTTCAGCACTGTCTACAATTTTCATTATGTCTCCCTGCAATATCTTCTGCTGAGTACGAGGAGCAACCAAATGTCCCACCCTCTCACTATATTCATAGAATTCTTTCCTGCGGGCCAAGAATTTTTCTGTTGCCCTATTTCCCGTCACATTATTAAAAATACTTTTGGCAATCACCAGCTTATGCTAAATAGGGCCTAGATTATCCACCCAGGCAATGCTTTCTATAAGTAGGGCTCCGGCCTTCTCCAAATCCCCAGAAAGCGTTCCCAGATGTCTCTCGTTTTTCTAACGCTTCAAACTAAAACTAATGAATTCCAGCCTTAGGAGCATTCCAGACTACCCTGGGGAGGCACTACCCCGGTTGTACTGCAAGAATTCTGAGGCCCACTTTGTAATATGATTAATATAACTTTTATTAGAGAGTAAACCTCTGTCAAAAGACCAGGTGGCCGAAATCCCACTCCTCTCCTATCTATAATCTCCATAATTAGAGGATTCAGATTTGACATTACCCTTTGATATTTCTCAATAAAGGTTTCTTCTCTTAAACTGAGAAATACGAAAAAATAATACAGACAGGCATCTTTTTTATGCAGAAGGAGAAAAAGTATAAACAATATAAGAGGGTCTGGCTTCATATGAGAGATCCACTAGCCCATGATTATGCATTAGGTGGCAAAGGGCCCTAAAGACATGAGACTTCCAGCCATCATAACTCCTAACATTTAAATTACTGTTAATATCTTTATCCTCCAGAAGCCCCTCTTACAGATTAATATTCATGTCCCCACATTGTAAAAAAGGAGTTGGCAATAAGGCTAATTCATTATTTAGTCAATTATACTTAGTAGTATCATCCAGATTAAGACCGTAGACTGAACATAGAGTCATTACTCGCCCCACAATTAGACATTTGGAAATCGCGAATCTGCAAATTTATCTGCAGGTGATCAGCTCACTCCCATAGAGTTATTCTGGAACATTATAGCAACCACTCAAGTATTTGTACCTTAAGTAGTGCAGACCATATGTGTCTTTTGCAGACACAGAATATGTATTTTGGTATGTTTTTGCCTATCTCACTGGGATCCTGCTGGTCAGGACCACAGTGCTCATAGTTTATGGCCTAAAAGTGTGTGTCTGCATACTGCTTAACTGTGTCACTGAGGCTCTGCTAATAAGAACCTCAGTGCTTATGCTCGCTCTGCTTTTAAAATTGTCACTATAGGCAAGTGACTTCATTTACCAATTTCAGTTGGCACACTGGACCCCCCTCATAAGTCCCTAGTATATGGTACCTAGATACCCAGGGCATTGGGATTCCAGGAGATCCTTATGGGCTGCAGCATTTATTTTGCCACCCATAAGGAGCTCAGACAAACCCTTTCACAGGACAGCCACTGCAGTCTGCGTGAAATAACGCACATGTTATTTCACAGCCATTTTCACTGCACTTAAGTAACTTATAAGTCACCTATATGTCTAACTTTCTCTTGCTGAAGGTTAGGTGCAAAGTTACTAAGTGTGTGGGCACCCTTGCAATAGTAAAGGTGTCCCCACATAGTTCAGGGCCATTTCCCAGGACTTTGTGAGGACGTCATTACACGTGTTCACTACATATTGGTCAATACCTATATGTAGCTTCACAATGGTCACTCCGAATATGGCCATGTAAGGTGTAAGGTGTCTAAGATCATAGAATTGTCCCCCATTCCAAATCTGGTATTGCGGAGCCAATTCCATGCATCCTGGGGCTCCACAATGGACCCCCAGTACTGCCAAACAAGCTCTCTGAGGCTTGCACTGCAGCTACAGCTGCTGCCACCTCACAGACAGGGTTCTGCCCTCCTGGGGTCTGAGTAGCTCAGTCCCAGGAAGGCAGAACAAAGCATTTCCTTTGGGAACAGGGTATTACACCCTCTCCCTTTGGAAATAGGTGTTACAGGCTGAGGAGGGGTAGCCTCCCCAGCCTCTCAAAATGCTTTGAATAGCACAGATGGTGCCCTCCTTCCATAAGCCAGTCTACACCAGTTCAGGGACCCCTTTTCCCCTGCTCTGGCGCAAAACTGGACAAAGGAAAGGGGACTGACCACTCCCCTGTCCATCACCACCCTAGGTGTGGTGCTCAGAGCTTCTACAGTGTGTCCCAGATTTCAGCCATATTGCTCTGCAAGGTGTGGGGTCACTCTGGAGGGCTCTGAGTGGCCAGTGCCAGCAGGTGATGTCAGAGACCCTTCCTGATAGGTCCTTACCTGATAAGGTAGCCAATCCCCCTCTCAGGGCTATTTAGGGTCTCTCCTGTGGGCTCTCTTCAGATTCTACTTGCAAGTTTCCTCTGCAACTACTACTTCATCCTCTGACCTCAGATCAACCGCAGCCTGCTCCAGCCTTACCCGCTGTAACAGCAACAAAGTATCCACAGGGGACACTTTTCTTCAGCAACTTCAGCTCTAGCCAGCAACTGTAATGGATTACACGGTTTGCACACTCTGAGGAAATCCCTGTCTTCACCCTGTACCAGAAGGACCAAAGAAATCTCCTGTGGGGTGACTGGGTCACTCCCCTGCTCATGCAGGCACCTTCTAAGTTGACAACTGGTTCTTTTGGACTCCTCTCACAGTGACGAGCTTGCTACTTGGAACACAGAGCGTGGACCCCATCGATACAGACTGTCCTGAGGTCCTGCTTTCGCAATTTGGAGGAGGTAAGACCTTGCCTTCCCCAAGAACGACAGTGCCCCTGTGTACCGTGTCTTCTTCACTTCCTGAGGCCCCTGTTTATCATTTGATAAATTCCTTTGTGCACATCCTGGCCCAGGTCCCCAGCACTCTATCCTGCAACGCTCAACTCACTGAGTTCTTCTCTGGCAGTGTGGGACCTTCCTGTGTAGTGCTGCACCAACCGTATTTTGCACCTACATTGTCTCCGTGTCCTGGGACTCCCTTGGGTGCTATCTGGTGCTCTGAGGGCTCTTTGAAGTGCTGAGAGCCCCCTCTTCCTCCTCACACAGAGTTGAGGCCCCCAGGTCTCCCCTGGGTCCAGTTAGCGCATAGTTGATGCAAAACGTGACTTAGCCAGAACCAAGGCTTGTTGGAGGAATCCAGTGCCAAAACTCAGCCGCATTCAACTTCACGACGTGAGACATCCTTTGCAACATGCAGGAGCCCACTGGTATCTTCCTAGGGTCCATTTCTGCAGTCTTCGTCCAACCTGGGACTCTTCTTTTGCACTCCCTTCTAAGTTGGCAGTCGCTCCTGTCCTTCCTGGAACTTTTTTCGACTTCTGGATTTGTTCTCCTTCCTTTGCTGCCCTTTAGGTACAGGAATCCACTGTTTGCAGACTTGGTTGGTTCTTTCAATAAAGCCTATATAACTTAATTCCGAGAGAGCATATTTTAAATACATTTGTGTCTGACTTGTTGCATCAGTATATTGTGGTCTCAGATCTGACCTCTCCCCAAGAATTTGGAAAGAAGGCAGAAAAATTGGTCAGAACAAGGGTGAGCAGAAAAGCTCATACATGGGGTGACAAGGACAGCAAGAAGAAGGATGGTAAGTCACATGACAAGGGTGGGGACAAAGATACAAAAAGCATCAGAGTCTTCATCAGGCCTACAACATTCCTCTGGGGGTGGTGGGTCCTAATCCTCTTCTCACAAAGATAAGAAGCCTTGGTGTTATGTGTAAAGCCAAAGGTAATTGGGCAACTGATCCTCATTGTCCAAAAATAAAACACCAAACCTCCCACCCCCACAACCCTAACTTCAACCTCCAGTGCCCCTAGTAATAGCAGCGGCGGTGGAAAAAGCACTACTATTAGCCAATCAAAGGGTGTAGCTGGGCTCATTGGTAATGTAGTTGGGGTTGGTCTAGTTAGGGAGATCACTGAGGCTGTTTTAGTCTTTGATGGTGGCATTCACCTAGCCACTTTAGTTGCTTGTCCCCTTAATATTGATAAGTACAAGCAGCTACCCCTGCTAAAAGGTGTTCAGATAGAGGCCTTCAGAGGCACAGGTGCTAGTGTCACAATGGTGATAGACAAAATGGTTGCCCCTGAGCAGCACCTACTTGGTCACTAGTACCAAGTGACATACGCCCATAGCAACACTGTTAGCCACCCCATGGCTGTTGTCAATCTTAACTGGGGTGGTGTTACTGGTCCAAACAAAGTTGGGATAGCCACTGATTTACCTGTAGAATGTCTGCTAGGCAATGATTTGGAGACTTCAGCTTCAGTTGAAGTGGAGTTGGAGGTCCATGCAGCAATGCTGGACATTCCTGGGCATTTTTTTTCTCTCACAAGGGCTCAGGCCAAGAAGCAAAGAGGACAGGGAAACTTGGATCCTGGAACAATGGACCAAGCGCTCCTAAAACTAGGGGTAGGAAGGGCAAACCCTTGTCCACTATCCCTCACCCCACGGATGATTCCCCTTTTGAGGAAGAGGAATTTTCTCCCTGTGCAGAACCTACACCAGAAGAGCTGGAAGCTGATACAGCTGAGTTTTTCAGTGCAGGGGGGCCTGCCAGGGAAGAGCTGAGTGTTTCACAGCAAACCTGTCATACATTGGAGGGTCTCAGACAGCAAGCTGTCAGCAGCAAAATGGGGATGTCAATGATAGCCACAGAGTTTACTGAGATAATAATCTCCTCTATACTGAAGCAAGGAACCCTAAACCTGGTGCCACCAGGAGACTGGGCACCCCCCCTCAGTACAAGGAATTCCTCCTACCTCTTGCTCATGGCATTTCTTTGGCTGGGCATTTAGACAAGAGTAAAACATGGGACAGACGTGTTCCACATTTTCACTGTCCCATATATCAGAAGAAACAAAGGAGTTTTGTCTTAGCTGTATCACCTGCCAAGCTAGTGGCAAGACTGGTGGCACCCCAAAAGCCCCCTTAATCTCACTGCCAGTGGTTGGGGCAACATTTGAAAGGGTAGGATATGATATTGTTGGCCCCCTTGACGATCCAACAGCTTCTGGAAATTGATTTATCCTTGTGGTGGTGGACCATGCCACAAGGTACCCAGAAGCTATCCCCTGAAGGACCATTACAGCGCCTACAGTGGCAAAAACCCTCCTGGGAATCTTTTCCAGGGTGGGTTTCCTAAAGGAAGTGGGTTCAGACAGAGGTAGTAACTTTATGTCTGCCTACCTCAAAGCAATGTGGAAGGAGTGTGGTGTTACCTACTGTAGGAAAGTACCATCTTGCTTGGCATGTTACCCCCATATTTCACTGTATATATGTTGTTGTAGTTGTATGTGTCACTGGGATCCTGCCAGCCAGGGCCCCAGTGCTCATAAGTGTGCCCTGTATGTGTTACCTGTGTTATGACTAACTGTCTCACTGAGGCTCTGCTAATCAGAACCTCAGTGGTTATGCTCTCTCATTTCTTTTCAAATTGTCACTAACAGGCTAGTGACCAATTTTACCAATTTACATTGGCATACTGGAACACCCTTATAATTCCCTAGTATATGGTACTGAGGTACCCAGGGTATTGGGGTTCCAGGAGATCCCTATGGGCTGCAGCATTTCTTTTGCCACCCATAGGGAGCTCTGACAATTCTTACACAGGCGCAGTTGTGCGTCAAAAAGTATAAATATGGCCCATAGTGTCTTATGTAGAAGCAACAACTTTATACCATTACATCATCCAATAGAAGTGAAATGCAGATTAAACATCCTCGACAAATCTGCTTTAGCTAAAACTGAGAGGAGATTACTCTCAACTAAATTATCAAGATCTGCTGTGATATTAATACCAAGATATATTGCTTCTCCCACTGTTAAGCCCTGCCCACCCTGAACAAACTGATTGGACACTATCTGCGTTTTACAAGAATTCAAGGAATAACCGAAGAGTCTACCATGGGCAACTGCCTCATGTACAATCTGCTGTATGGCAGAAGTTGGATTCGGCGAGACTATTGCCAAATCATTGGCATAGGTCAAGACTTTTGTGCTAATATCAGAAAGCGGCATGGTTCCCAATCACCTAACCTCAGGCTGACATAAAGAGAAAACAATAAAAGGGAGCACAGACAACCCAGCAGAGTTCCTCTCGAAATCTTAGTGACTCCTGATTCTCCCACATTATTTGAAGCTGAGCTGTAGGATTCTGGATGATAACTTGGATTGCATAAATAAACCACTCCCCAAATCCCAACTACTTCATTAGAGATCACAAGTAACTCCAGGTCACCAGATCAAAAGCTTTTTCGTTCTTTAACAAAACCAGGGCCATAGGTTTTGCTAAGACCCCGGCTGCGTCAAAGAGTGCAATTACTCAACAGATATGGTCCATAGTTCTCCTTGTTGAGATAAGCCTGTGTTACCTCAGAGAGACCAATTTGTCAAGTATACCACTCAGCCTTACTGCTAAAACCTTGGCATAGAGTTTAGTGTCACTATTAATAAGAGTGATGGGACGATGTGATGCCGGATTTTTTGGAGGCTTGCCCTTCTTAGGAAAACCATAAGATTTGTTGAGGCTCTAGATTCAGTAATACATTTTCCTGTTTGCACCTGAATGAATAGGTCTGTCATCACATTGCCCAAGATCTCAAAGAATACTTTATAAATTTCCAACGGGATCGTGTCTGGCCCTGTCGCCTTGCTTGACGATAATGTTTGGGTGCTGCAGAAACCTCATCTAGACTTATGGGAGCATCAAGAAGCTGCTTATCCTCTGGCCCAACCTTGACACAGGGAGTGGAGTCTAGATATTTCTCAAACTCCAGACTTAAACTATCAACACTACTATGTTCAGCTGAGTATAATTCCTCATATTAATCCTGAAAGACGCCCCAGATACCATCAGGGTACGTCAAAACTGTTCAGCACTGTCTACAATGTTCATTATGTCTCCCTGCAATATCTTCTGCTGAGTACGAGGAACAACCAAATGTCCCACCCTCTCACTATATTCATAGCATTCTTTCCTGCGGGCCAAGAATTTTTCTGTTGCCCTATTGCCCGTCACATTATTAAAAACAGTTTTGGCAATCACCAGCTTATGCTAAATAGGGCCTAGATTGTCCACCCAGGCAATGCTTTCTATAAGCAGGGCTCCGGCCTTCTCCAAATCCCCATTAAGCGTTCCCAGATGTCTCTCGTTTTTCTAACGCTTCAAACTAAAACTAATGAATTCCAGCCTTAGGAGCATTCCAGACTACCCTGGGGAGGCACTACCCCGGTTGTACTGCAAGAATTCTGAGGCCCACTTTGTAATATGATTAATATAACTTTTATTAGAGAGTAAACCTCTGTCAAAAGACCAGGTGGCCGAAATCCCACTCCTCTCCTATCTATAATCTCCATAATTAAAGGATTCAGATTTGACATTACCCTTTGATATTTCTCAATAAAGGTTTCTTCTCTTAAACTGAGAAATACGAAAAAATAATACAGACAGGCATCTTTTTTATGCAGAAGGAGAAAAAGTATAAACAATATAAGAGGGTCTGGCTTCATACGAGAGATCCACTAGCCCATGATTATGCATTAGGTGGCAAAGGGCCCTAAAGACATGAGACTTCCAGCCATCATAACTCCTAACATTTAAATTACTGTTAATATCTTTATCCTCCAGAAGCCCCTCTTACAGATTAATATTCATGTCCCCACATTGTAAGAAAGGAGTTGGCAATAAGGCTAATTCATTATTTAGTCAATTATACTTAGTAGTATCATCCAGATTAAGACCGTAGACTGAACATAGAGTCATTACTCGCCCCACAATTAGACATTTGGAAATCGCGAATCTGCAAATTTATCTGCAGGTGATCAGCTCACTCCCATAGAGTTATTCTGGAATATTATAGCAACCCCTCAAGTATTTGTACCTTAAGTAGTGCAGACCATATGTGTCTTTTGCAGACACAGAATATCTTGAGATTTTTGGCCTTTGTAGGAAAGTACCATCTTTCTTGGCATGTTACCCCCATTTTTACCTGTATTTCGGTATGTTTTTGCCTATCTCACTGGGATCCTGCTGGTCAGGACCACAGTGCTCATAGTTTATGGCCTAATGTGTGTGTCTGCATACTGCTTAACTGTGTCACTGAGGCTCTGCTAATAAGAACCTCAGTGCTTATGCTCGCTCTGCTTTTAAAATTGTCACTATAGGCTAGTGACTTAATTTACCAATTTCAGTTGGCACATTGGACCCCCCTCATAAGTCCCTAGTATATGGTACCTAGATACCCAGGGCATTGGGATTCCAGGAGATCCTTATGGGCTGCAGCATTTATTTTGCCACCCATAAGGAGCTCAGACAAACCCTTTCACAGGACAGCCACTGCAGTCTGCGTGAAATAACGCACGTTATTTCACAGCCATTTTCACTGCACTTAAGTAACTTATAAGTCACCTATATGTCTAACTTTCTCTTGCTGAAGGTTAGGTGCAAAGTTACTAAGTGTGTGGGCACCCTTGCAATAGTAAAGGTGTCCCCACATAGTTCAAGGCCATTTCCCAGGACTTTGTGAGGACGTCATTACACGTGTTCACTACATATTGGTCAATACCTATATGTAGCTTCACAATGGTCACTCCGAATATGGCCATGTAAGGTGTAAGGTGTCTAAGATCATAGAATTGTCCCCCATTCCAAATCTGGTATTACGGAGCCAATTCCATGCATCCTGGGGCTCCACAATGGACCCCCAGTACTGCCAAACAAGCTCTCTGAGGCTTGCACTGCAGCTACAGCTGCTGCCACCTCACAGACAGGGTTCTGCCCTCCTGGGGTCTGAGTAGCTCAGTCCCAGGAAGGCAGAACAAAGCATTTCCTTTGGGAACAGGGTATTACACCCTCTCCCTTTGGAAATAGGTGTTACAGGCTGAGGAGGGGTAGCCTCCCCAGCCTCTCAAAATGCTTTGAAGGGCACAGATGGTGCCCTCCTTCCATAAGCCAGTCTACACCAGTTCAGGGACCCCTTTTCCCCTGCTCTGGCGCAAAACTGGACAAAGGAAAGGGGACTGACCACTCCCCTGTCCATCACCACCCTAGGTGTGGTGCTCAGAGCTTCTCCAGTGTGTCCCAGACTTCAGCCATATTGCTCTGCAAGGTGTGGGGTCACTCTGGAGGGCTCTGAGTGGCCAGTGCCAGCAGGTGATGTCAGAGACCCTTCCTGATAGGTCCTTACCTGATAAGGTAGCCAATCCCCCTCTCAGGGCTATTTAGGGTCTCTCCTGTGGGCTCTCTTCAGATTCTACTTGCAAGTTTCCTCTGCAACTACTACTTCATCCTCTGACCTCAGATCAACCGCAGCCTGCTCCAGCCTTACCCGCTGTAACAGCAACAAAGTATCCACAAGGGACACTTTTCTTCAGCAACTTCAGCTCTAGCCAGCAACTGTAATGGATTACACGGTGTGCACACTCTGAGGAAATCCCTGTCTTCACCCTGTACCAGAAGGACCAAAGAAATCTCCTGTGGGGTGACTGGGTCACTCCCCTGCTCATGCAGGCACCTTCTAAGTTGACAACTGGTTCTTTTGGACTCCTCTCACAGTGACGAGCTTGCTCCTTGGAACACAGAGCGTGGACCCCATCGATACAGACTGTCCTGAGGTCCTGCTTTCGCAATTTGGAGGAGGTAAGACCTTGCCTTCCCCAAGAACGACAGTGCCCCTGTGTACCGTGTCTTCTTCACTTCCTGAGGCCCCTGTTTATCATTTGATAAATTCCTTTGTGCACATCCTGGCCCAGGTCCCCAGCACTCTATCCTGCGACGCTCAACTCACTGAGTTCTTCTCTGGCAGTGTGAGACCTTCCTGTGTAGTGCTGCACCAACCGCATTTTGCACCTACATTGTCTCCGTGTCCTGGGACTCCCTTGGGTGCTATCTGGTGCTCTGAGGGCTCTTTGAAGTGCTGAGAGCCCCCTCTTCCTCCTCACACAGAGTTGAGGCCCCCAGGTCTCCCCTGGGTCCAGTTAGCGCATAGTTGATGCAAAACGTGACTTAGCCAGAACCAAGGCTTGTTGGAGGAATCCAGTGCCAAAACTCAGCCGCATTTAACTTCACGACGTGAGACATCCTTTGCAACATGCAGGAGCCCACTGGTATCTTCCTAGGGTCCATTTCTGCAGTCTTCGTCCAACCTGGGACTCTTCTTTTGCACTCCCTTCTAGGTTGGCAGTCGCTCCTGTCCTTCCTGGAACTTTTTTCGACTTCTGGATTTGTTCTCCTTCCTTTGCTGCCCTTTAGGTACAGGAATCCACTGTTTGCAGATTTGGTTGGTTCTTTCAATAAAGCCTATATAACTTAATTCCGAGAGAGCATATTTTAAATACATTTGTGTCTGACTTGTTGCATCAGTATATTGTGGTCTCAGATCTGACCTCTCCCCAAGAATTTGGAAAGAAGGCAGAAAAATGGGTCAGAACAAGGGTGAGCAGAAAAGCTCATACATGGGGTGACAAGGACAGCAAGAAGAAGGATGGTAAGTCACATGACAAGGGTGGGGACAAAGATACAAAAAGCATCAGAGTCTTCATCAGGCCTACAACATTCCTCTGGGGGTGGTGGGTCCTAATCCTCTTCTCACAAAGATAAGAAGCCTTGGTGTTATGTGTAAAGCCAAAGGTAATTGGGCAACTGATCCTCATTGTCCAAAAATAAAACACCAAACCTCCCACCCCCACAACCCTAACTTCAACCTCCAGTGCCCCTAGTAATAGCAGTGGTGGTGGAAAAAGTACTACTATTAGCCAATCAAAGGGTGTAGCTGGGCTCATTGGTAATGTAGTTGGGGTTGGTCTAGTTAGGGAGATCACTGAGGCTGTTTTAGTCTCTGATGATGGCATTCACCTAGCCACTTTAGTTGCTTGTCCCCTTAATATTGATAAGTACAAGCAGCTACCCCTGCTAAATGGTGTTCAGATAGAAGCCTTCAGGGGCACAGGTGCCAGTGTCACAATGGTGATAGACAAAATGGTTGCCCCAGAGCAGCACCTACTTGGTCACTAGTACCATTGACATACGCCCATAGCAACACTGTTAGCCACCCCATGGCTGTTGTCAATCTTAACTGGGGTGGTGTTACTGGTCCAAACAAAGTTGGGATAGCCACTGATTTACCTGTAGAATGTCTGCTAGGCAATGATTTGGAGACTTCAGCTTCAGTTGAAGTGGAGTTGGAGGTCAATGCAGCAATGCTGGACATTCCTGGGCATATATTTTCTCTCACAAGGGCTCAGGCCAAGAAGCAAAGAGGACAGGGAAACTTGGATCCTGGAACAATGGACCAAGCGCTCCTAAAACTAGGGGTAGGAAGGGCAAACCCTTGTCCACTATCCCTCACCCCACGGATGATTCCCCTTTTGAGGAAGAGGAATTTTCTCCCTGTGCAGAACCTACACCAGAAGAGCTGGAAGCTGATACAGCTGAGCTTTTCAGTGCAGGGGGGCCTGCCAGGGAAGAGCTGAGTGTTTCACAGCAAACCTGTCACACATTGGAGGGTCTCAGACAGCAAGCTGTCAGCAGCAAAATGGGGATGTCAATGATAGCCACAGAGTTTACTGAGATAATAATCTCCTCTATACTGAAGCAAGGAACCCTAAACCTGGTGCCACCAGGAGACTGGTCACCCCCCTTCAGTACAGGGAATTCCTCCTACCTCTTGCTCATGGCATTTCTTTGGCTGCGCATTTAGACAAGAATAAAACATGGGACAGACGTGTTCCACATTTTCACTGTCCCATATATCAGAAGAAACAAAGGAGTTTTGTCTTAGCTGTATCACCTGCCAAGCTAGTGGCAAGACTGGTGGCACCCCAAAAGCCCCCTTAATCTCACTGCCAGTGGTTGGGGCAACCTTTGAAAGGGTAGGGGATGATATTGTTGTCCCCCTTGACGATCCAACAGCTTCTGGAAATTGATTTATCCTTGTGGTGGTGGACCATGCCACAAGGTACCCAGAAGCTATCCCCTGAAGGACCATTACAGCGCCTACAGTGGCAAAAGCCCTCCTGGGAATCTTTTCCAGTGTGGGTTTCCTAAAGGAAGTGGGTTCAGACAGAGGTAGTAACTTTATGTCTGCCTACCTCAAAGCAATGTGGAAGGAGTGTGGTGTTACCTACTGTAGGAAAGTACCATCTTGCTTGGCATGTTACCCCCATATTTCACTATATATATGTTGTTTTAGTTGTATGTGTCACTGGGACCCTGCCAGCCAGGGCCCCAGTGCTCATAAGTGTGCCCTGTATGTGTTACCTGTGTTATGACTAACTATCTCACTGAGGCTCTGCTAATCAGAACCTCAGTGGTTATGCTCTCTCATTTCTTTCAAATTGTCACTAACAGGCTAGTGACCAATTTTACCAATTTACATTGGCATACTGGAACACCCTTATAATTCCCTAGTATATGGTACTGAGGTACCCAGGGTATTGGGGTTCCAGGAGATCCCTTTGGGCTGCAGCATTTCTTTTGCCACCCATAGGGAGCTCTGACAATTCTTACACAGGCCTGCCACTGCAGCCTGAGTGAAATAACATCCACGTTATTTCACAGCCATTTTACACTGCACTTAAGTAACTTATAAGTCACCTATATGTCTAACCTTTACCTGGTAAAGGTTGAGTGCTAAGTTACTTAGTGTGTGGGCACCCTGGCACTAGCCAAGGTGCCCCCACATTGTTGAGGGCCAATTCCCCGGACTTTGTGAGTGCGGGGACACCATTACGCATGTGCACTACATATAGGTCACTACCTATGTGTAGCTTCACAATGGTAACTCCGAATATGGCCATGTAACATGTCTAAGATCATGGAATTTCCCCCTCTATGCCATCCTGGCATTGTTGGTACAATCCCATGATCCCACCGGTCTGTAGCACAGACCTGGGTACTGCCAAACTACCTTTTCACGAGTTTCACTGCAGCTGCTGCTGCTGCCAACCCCTCAGACAGGTTTCTGCCCTCCTGGGGTCCACCCAGGCTTGGCCCAAGAAGGCAGAACAAAGGACTTCCCTAGAGAGAGGGTGTTACACCCTCTCCCTTTGGAAAATGGTGTGAAGGCAGGGGAGGAGTAGCCTCCCCCAGCCCCTGGAAATGCTTTCATGAGCACACATGGTGCCCATTTCTGCATAAGCCAGTCTACACCGGTTCAGGGACCCCTCAGCCCTGCCCTGGCGCAAAACTGGACAAAGGAAAGGGGAGTGACCACTCCCCTGACCTGCACCTCCCCTGGGAGGTGCCCAGAGCTCCTCCAGTGTGCTCCAGACCTCTGCCATCTTGGAAACAGAGGTGCTGCTGGCACACTGGACTGCTCTGAGTGGCCAGTGCCAGCAGGTGACGTCAGAGACTCCTTCTGATAGGCTCCTTCAGGTGTTGCTAGCCTATCTTCTCTCCAAAGTAGCCAAACCCTCTTTTCTGGCTATTTAGGGTCTCTGCTTCGGGAATTCCTTAGATAACGAATGCAAGAGCTCATCAGAGTTCTTCTGCATCTCTCTCTTCACCTTCTGCCAAGGAATCGACTGCTGACCGCGCTGGAAGCCTGCAAAACTGCAACAAAGTAGCGAAGACGACTACTGCAACTCTGTAACGCTGATCCTGCCGCCTTCTCGACTGTTTTCCTGGTGGTGCATGCTGTGGGGGTAGTTTGCCTCCTCTCTGCACTAGAAGCTCCGAAGAAATCTCCCGTGGGTCGACAGAATCTTCCCCCTGCAACTGCAGGCACCAAAGAACTGCATCACCAGTACCCTGGGTCTCCTCTCAGCATGACGAGCGAGGTCTCTTGAATCCAGCAACTCTGTCCAAGTGACTCCCACAGTCCAGTGACTCTTCAGTCCAAGTTTGGTGGAGGTAAGTCCTTGCCTCCCCACGCCAGACTGCATTGCTGGGAAACGTGACTTTTGCAGCTACTCCGGCCTCTGTGCACTTCCGGCGGAAATCCTTTGTGCACAACCAAGCCTGGGTCCACAGCACTCTAACCTGCATTGCACGACCTCCTGAGTTGTCCTCCGGCGGCGTGGGACTCCTTTGTGCAACTTCGGGTGAGCACCATTTCACTCCTCTTCGTAGTGCCTGTTCTAGCACTTCTGCGGGTGCTGCCTGCTTCTGAGAGGGCCCCTCGTCCTGCTGGGTGCCCCCTCTGTCCCCTGACGCAATTGGCGACATCCTGGTCCCTCCTGGGCCACAGCAGCATCCAAAAACCCTAACTGCATGACTTGCAGCTAGCAAGGCTTGTTTGCAGTTTTTCTTCAGGAAAACACTTCTGCACAACTCTCCACGGCGTGGGACATCCATCCTCCAAAGGGGAAGTTTCTAGCCCTTGTCGTTCTTGCAGAATCTTCAGCTTCTACTGTCCAGTAGCAGCTTCTTTGCACCCACAGCTGGCATTTCCTGGGCATCTGCCCATCTCCGACTTGCTTGTGACTTTTGGACTTGGTCCCCTTGTTCCACAGGTACCCTCGTTTGGAAATCCATCGTTGTTGCATTGCTGATTTGTGTCTTTCCTGCAGAATTCCCCTATCACAACTTCTGTTCTCTTTGGGGAACTTTAGTGCACTTTACACTCAGTTTTCAGGGTCTTGGGGTGGGCTATTTTTCTAACCCTAACTGTTTTCTTACAGTCCCAGCGACCCTCTACAAGGTCACATAGGTTTGGGGTCCATTCGTTGTTCGCATTCCACTTTTGGAGTATATGGTTTGTGTTGCCCCTATCCCTATGTGTCCCCATTGCATCCTATTGTAACTATACATTGTTTGCACTGTTTTCTAATACTATACTGCATATTTTTGGTATTGTGTACATATATCTTGTGTATATTTGCTATCCTCATACTGAGGGTACTCACTGAGATACTTTTGGCATATTGTCATAAAAATAAAGTACCTTTATTTTTAGTATATCTGTGTATTGTGTTTTCTTATGATATTGTGCATATGACACTAGTGGTACTGTAGGAGCTTCACTCGTCTCCTAGTTCAGCCTAAGCTGCTCTGCTAAGCTACCATTATCTATCAGCCTAAGCTGCTAGACACCCTATACACTAATAAGGGATACCTGGGCCTGGTGCAAGGTGTAAGTACCCCTTGGTACTCACTACAAGCCAGTCCAGCCTCCTACATTGGTTGTGTAGTGGTGGGATAAGTGCTTTGTAACTACTTACCACTTTTGTCATTGTACTTTTCATAAGAGAAACATATACAAAACAAGTTCAGTGTATGTACACCTAACCAAAAAGTTTTGCAATTCTTTTCTCACCTCCTTTCTAAAGTGCTGAAAAGTACCTCAAACTTTCTAAAAAGTTCTTAAAAAGTTTTAAAAGTTTTTTTTCTGTATTTCCAAAAGTTCTGAAAAACTTTTTTCTCACTTTTTCTATCACCTAAACACTTTCTAAAATGTCTGGCACAGGCCAAACTGTTGATCTGTCCAAACTTGCTTATGATAACCTTAGCTGGAAAGAAGCAAGGAGTCTCTGCATAGAAAGAGGTTTAAGTGTAAGGAAGAATCCCTCTAGAGAACTGTTGGTAAATATGCTTGTTGAACAGGATAAGGCCAGAGCTGGCACCCCTGGTGAAAAGTTAGCTGATGGTTCCCACTCTGATTCTGGGGCACCCCTAGCAAAAGAGGTGGGAGGGAAACTTCCAAGCCTGCCCCCTAGCAAGCCACCTAGCATAGCTGGGACTGATGTAGAGTCACACCATATTGATAGCGTGGTCTCACATCACAGTAAGAGTATCCCTTCTCATCATAGTAGAAGTGCTGTTTCTGTTAGTCAAGCTATTAGGGTGCCTTCTGTTAGGGCCAGGTCTCCTTCTGTTGTATCTCAGCATACTTCTGTCTCTAGACATGCCTCACCCACCGACCCTGATGACAGAGTGTTAGAAAGGGAGCTCAATAGATTGAGAGTGGAACAAACCAGACTGAAGCTCAAGAAGCAACAGCTGGATTTGGATAGGCAGTCCTTAGAGGTGGAAAGGGAAAGACAGAAATTGGGTTTAGAAACCCATGGTGGCAGCAGCAGTATTCCCCATAGTCATCCTGCAAAAGAACATGATTCTAGGAATCTGAACAAGATAGTTCCCCCTTATAAGGAGGGGGATGACATTAACAAGTGGTTTGCTGCACTTGAGAGGGCCTGTGTTGTACAGGATGTCCCTCAAAGGCAGTGGGCTGCTATCCTATGGCTATCATTTAGTGGAAAGGGTAGGGATAGGCTCCTTACTGTGAAAGAAAGTGATGCCAATAATTTTGCAGTTCTTAAGAATGCACTCCTAGATGGTTATGGCTTAACCACTGAACAGTACAGGATGAAGTTCAGAGAAACCAAAAAGGAGTCTTCACAAGACTGGGTAGACTTTGTTGACCATTCAGTGAAGGCCTTGGAGGGGTGGTTACATGGCAGTAAAGTTACTGATTATGAAAGCCTGTATAACTTAATCCTGAGAGAGCATATACTTAATAACTGTGTGTCTGATTTATTGCACCAGTACCTGGTGGACTCTGATCTGACCTCTTCCCAAGAATTGGGAAAGAAGGCAGACAAATGGGTCAGAACAAGGGTGAACAGAAAAGTTGATGCAGGGGGTGACAAAGATGGCAACAAGAAGAAGGATGGTAAGTCTTCTGACAAAGGTGGGGACAAATCTAAAAATGAGTCTTCATCAGGCCCACAAAAACACTCTGGTGGGGGTGGTGGGTCCAAATCCTCTTCAAATCAAAACAAAGAAAAGAAACCATGGTGCTATTTATGTAAAATAAAAGGCCATTGGACAACAGATCCCAGTTGTCCAAAGAAAAGCACCAAGCCTCCTACCACTACAACCCCTACTGCTACACCTAGTGTCCCTACTAATAGCAGTGGTGGTGGGAGCAAACCTACTAATAGCCAATCCAAGGGAGTCGCTGGGCTCACTTTTGGTAACTTAGTTGGGGTTGGTCTTGTTAGGGAGACCACAGAGGCTGTGTTAGTCTCTGAGGGGGGCTATTGATTTAGCCACCTTAGTTGCTTGTCCCCTTAACATGGATAAGTACAAGCAACTACCCCTAATAAATGGTGTTGAGGTTCAGGCCTACAGGGACACAGGTGCCAGTGTTACAATGGTAATAGAGAAACTGGTCCACCCTGAACAACACCTACTTGGTCACCAGTACCAAGTAACCAATGCTCACAACAACACACTTAGCCACCCCATGGCTGTTGTAAATCTCAACTGGGGGGGGGTTACTGGTCCAAAGAAAGTTGTGGTTGCCTCAGATTTACCTGTAGACTGTCTACTTGGAAATGATTTAGAGACATCAGCTTGGTCAGATGTGGAGTTGGAGACCCATGCAGCAATGCTGGGCATTCCAGGGCATATTTTTGCTTTAACCAGGGCTCAGGCCAAAAAGCAAAAAGGACAGGGTGACTTGGATCCTGGAAGAATGGACCAAGTGCTCCCTAAAGCTAGGGCTAGTAGAAGTAAAGCACTACCTACTATCCCTCCCTCTACAGTGGATTCTTCTTCTGAGGAAGAAGAATTTCCACCCTGTGCAGAACCTACACCAGAGGAGCTGGAAGCAGACACTGCTGAGCTTTTGGGTGAAGGGGGGCATGCTAGGGAGGAGCTGAGTGTGGCACAGCAAACCTGTCCCACACTAGAGGGTCTAAGGCAGCAAGCTGTCAAACAAGCTAATGGGGATGTCAGTGACTCTCACAGAGTTTACTGGGAGGACAACCTCTTGTACACTGAAGCAAGGGATCCAAAACCTGGAGCTGCCAGGAGATTGGTGATTCCTCAGGAGTACAGAAAGTTCCTCCTAACTCGAGCCCACGACATTCCCTTAGCTGGACATTTGGGGCAAATGAAAACTTGGGACAGGCTTGTTCCCCTGTTTCATTGGCCTAGAATGTCAGAGGACACAAAGGAATTTTGTAAGTCCTGTGAAACCTGTCAAGCCAGTGGCAAGACAGGTGGCACTCCAAAGGCACCCCTTATTCCACTGCCTGTGGTTGGGGTTCCCTTTGAAAGGGTAGGGGTTGACATAGTTGGCCCCCTTGACCCTCCTACTGCTTCAGGCAATAGGTTTATCTTGGTGGTAGTGGACCATGCCACCAGATATCCTGAAGCAATTCCTCTAAGGACCACTACAGCTCCTGCAGTGGCAAAGGCCCTCCTGGGAATCTTTTCCAGGGTGGGCTTCCCAAAAGAGGTGGTATCAGACAGGGGAAGCAATTTCATGTCTGCTTACTTAAAGGCCATGTGGAAGGAGTGTGGTGTTACATACAAGTTCACCACACCCTATCATCCACAAACAAATGGACTGGTCGAGAGACTTAACAAAACTCTCAAAGGCATGATTATGGGACTCCCTGAAAAACTCCGCAGGAGATGGGATATCCTTTTACCATGCCTCCTTTTTGCTTACAGGGAGGTACCCCAGAAAGGAGTGGGCTTCAGCCCCTTTGAACTCCTATTTAGGCACCCTGTGAGAGGTCCTCTAACACTTGTTAAGGAGGGTTGGGAACAACCTTTAAAAGCTCCAAAGCAAGACATAGTGGACTATGTACTTGGCCTCAGATCAAGGATGGCTGAGTACATGAAAAAGGCCAGTAAAAACCTTCAGGCCAGCCAAGAGCTCCAAAAGCAATGGCATGACCAGAAGGCTGTTTTGGTTCAGTACCAACCAGGGCAGAAAGTGTGGGTCTTGGAGCCTGTGGCCCCAAGAGCACTCCAAGATAAATGGAGTGGACCCCACACAATTGTTGAGAAAAAGAGTGAAGTCACCTACTTAGTTGACTTAGGCACTGCCAGGAGTCCCCTTAGGGTGCTCCATGTCAATCGCCTGAAACCCTACTATGACAGGGCTGATCTCACCCTGCTCATGGCAACAGATGAGGGACAGGAAGAAGAGAGTGACCCTCTCCCTGATCTCTTCTCTTCCACAGAACAAGATGCTCTGGTGGAAGGGGTTGTACTGGCAGATTGTCTTACTGCTGAGCAGAAAGACCACTGCATAAATCTCCTGGGTTAGTTTTCTGAACTCTTTTCTACTGTGCCAGGCACCACTTCTTGGTGTGAGCACACTATAGATACTGGAGACAGCTTGCCTGTCAAAAGTAAGATCTATAGGCAGCCTGACCATGTCAGAGACTACATAAAACAAGAAGTGCAGAAAATGTTAGAACTGGGAGTGGTTGAGCACTCTGAAAGTCCATGGGCCTCTCCTGTGGTACTTGTACCAAAACCTCATTCCAAAGATGGAAAGAAGGAAATGCGGTTTTGTGTAGACTATAGAGGTCTCAACCAAGTAACCAAAACTGATGCTCACCCTATACCCAGGGCAGATGAGCTCATAGATACACTGGCATTTGCCAAGTATCTAAGCACTTTTGACTTGACTGCAGGGTATTGGCAGATCAAATTATCAGAAGATGCAAAAGCAAAAACTGCATTTTCAACCATTGGAGGACATTACCAATTCACAGTAATGCCTTTTGGATTGAAAAATGCACCTGCCACTTTTCAAAGGTTGGTGAACACAGTCCTGCAAGGGCTGGAGGCTTATAGTGCAGCATATCTGGACGATATAGCTGTCTTTAGCTCCAGTTGGGATGATCACCTGGTCCACCTATGGAAAGTTTTGGAGGCCCTGCAAAAGGCAGGCCTCACTATCAAGGCTTCAAAGTGCCAGATAGGGCAGGGAAAGGTGGTTTATCTGGGACACCTGGTAGGTGGAGAACAGATTGCACCACTTCAGGGGAAAATCCAAACTATTATAGATTGGGTTCCCCCTTCTACTCAGACTCAGATGAGAGCCTTTTTAGGCCTCACTGGGTACTATAGGAGGTTCATAAAGAACTATGGCTCCATTGCAGCCCCTCTTAATGACCTCACTTCAAAGAAAATGCCTAAGAAGGTATTGTGGACAGCTAGCTGTCAGAAAGCTTTTGAGGAGCTGAAGCAGGCCATGTGCTCTGCACCTGTCCTGAAAAGCCCCTGTTACTCCAAGAAATTCATTGTCCAAACTGATGCATCTGAATTAGGGGTAGGGACAGTCCTTTCACAACTTAATTCTGAGGGCCAGGATCAACCTGTTGCTTTTATCAGCAGGAGGTTGACCCCTAGAGAAAAGCGTTGGTCTGCCATAGAGAGGGAGGCCTTTGCTGTGGTCTGGGCACTGAAGAAGTTGAGGCCATACCTGTTTGGCACTCACTTCATTGTTCAGACAGACCACTAACCTCTACTTTGGCTAAAACAAATGAAAGGTGAAAATCCTAAATTGTTGAGGTGGTCTATATCCCTACAGGGAATGGACTATACAGTGGAACATAGACCTGTGAGTACCCACTCCAATGCAGATGGACTCTCCAGCTATTTCCACTTAGACAATGAAGACTCATCAGGTCATGGCTAGTCTTATTGTCCTTCGTTTGGGGGGGGTTGTGTAGGAAAGTACCATCTTGCCTGGCATGTTACCCCCATATTTCACTGTATATATGTTGTTTTAGTTGTATGTGTCACTGGGACCCTGCCAGCCAGGGCCCCAGTGCTCATAAGTGTGCCCTGTATGTGTTACCTGTGTTATGACTAACTGTCTCACTGAGGCTCTGCTAATCAGAACCTCAGTGGTTATGCTCTCTCATTTCTTTCAAATTGTCACTAACAGGCTAGTGACCAATTTTACCAATTTACATTGGCATACTGGAACACCCATATAATTCCCTAGTATATGGTACTGAGGTACCCAGGTTATTGGGGTTCCAGGAGATCCCTATGGGCTGCAGCATTTCTTTTTCCACCCATAGGGAGCTCTGACAATTCTTACACAGGCCTGCCACTGCAGCCTGAGTGAAATAACGTCCACGTTATTTCACAGCCATTTTACACTGCACTTAAGTAACTTATAAGTCACCTATATGTCTAACCTTTACCTGGTAAAGGTTGGGTACTAAGTTACTTAGTGTGTGGGCACCCTGGCACTAGCCAAGGTGCCCCCACATTGTTCAGGGCCAATTCCCCAGACTTTGTGAGTGCGGGGACACCATTACACGCGTGCACTACATATAGGTCACTACCTATGTGTAGCTTCACAATGGTAACTCCGAATATGGCCATGTAACATGTCTAAGATCATGGAATTTCCCCCTCTATGCCATCCTGGCATTGTTGGTACAATCCCATGATCCCACGGGTCTGTAGCACAGACCTGGGTACTGCCAAACTACCTTTTCACGAGTTTCACTGCAGCTGCTGCTGCTGCCAACCCCTCAGACAGGTTTCTGCCCTCCTGGGGTCCAGCCAGGCTTCGCCCAAGAAGGCAGAACAAAGGACTTCCTCAGAGAGAGGGTGTTACACCCTCTCCCTTTGGAAAATGGTGTGAAGGCAGGGGAGGAGTAGCCTCCCCCAGCCTCTGGAAATGCTTTCATGAGCACACATGGTGCCCATTTCTGCATAAGCCAGTCTACACCGGTTCAGGGACCCCTCAGCCCTGCCCTGGCGCAAAACTGTACAAAGGAAAGGGGAGTGACCAATCCCCTGACCTGCACCTCCCCTGGGAGGTGCCCAGAGCTCCTCCAGTGTGCTCCAGACCTCTGCCATCTTGGAAACAGAGGTGCTGCTGGCACACTGGACTGCTCTGAGTGGCCAGTGCCAGCAGTTGACGTCAGAGACTCCTTCTGATAGGCTCCTTCAGGTGTTGCTAGCCTATCTTCTCTCCTAAGTAGCCAAACCCTCTTTTCTGGCTATTTAGGGTCTCTGCTTTGGGGAATTCCTTAGATAACGAATGCAAGAGCTCATCAGAGTTCCTCTGCATCTCTCTCTTCACCTTCTGCCAAGGAATCGACTGCTGACCGCGCTGGAAGCCTGCAAAACTGCAACAAAGTAGCGAAGACGACTACTGCAACTCTGTAACGCTGATCCTGCCGCCTTCTCTACTGTTTTCTTGGTGGTGCATGCTGTGGGGGTAGTCTGCATCCTCTCTGCACTAGAAGCTCCGAAGAAATCTCCCGTGGGTCGACGGAATCTTCCCCCTGCAACTGCAGGCACCAAAGAACTGCATCACCAGTACCCTGGGTCTCCTCTCAGCACGACGAGCGAGGTCTCTTGAATCCAGAAACTCTGTCCAAGTGACTCCCACAGTCCAGTGACTCTTCAGTCCAAGTTTGGTGGAGGTAAGTCCTTGCCTCCCCACGCCAGACTGCATTGCTGGGAAACGTGACTTTTGCAGCTACTCCGGCCTCTGTGCACTTCCGGCGGAAATCCTTTGTGCACAACCAATATTGGCTCCACGGCACTCTAACCTGCATTGCACGACCTCCTGAGTTGTCCTCCGGCGGCGTGGGACTCCTTTGTGCAACTTCGGGTGAGCACCATTTCACTCCTCTTCGTAGTGCCTGTTCTAGCACTTCTGCGGGTGCTGCCTGCTTCTGAGAGGGCTCTTCGTCCTGCTGGGTGCCCCCCCTGTCCCCTGACACAATTGGCGACATCCTGGTCCCTCCTGGGCCACAGCAGCATCCAAAAACCTTAACTGCATGACTTGCATCTAGCAAGGCTTGTTTGCAGTCTTTCTTCAGCAAAACACTTCTGCACAACTGTCCACGGCGTGGGACATCCATCCTCTAAAGGTGAAGTTTCTAGCCCTTGTCGTTCTTGCAGAATCTTCAGCTTCTACTGTCCAGTAGCAGCTTCTTTGCACCCACAGCTGGCATTTCCTGGGCATCTGCCCATCTCCGACTTGCTTGTGACTTTTGGACTTGGTCCCCTTGTTCCACAGGTACCCTCGTTTGGAAATCCATCGTTGTTGCATTGCTGATTTGTGTCTTTCCTGCAGAATTCCCCTATCACAACTTCTGTGCTCTTTGAGGAACTTTAGTGCACTTTGCACTCACTTTTCAGGGTCTTGGGGTGGGCTATTTTTCTAACCCTAACTGTTTTCTTACAGTCCCAGCGACCCTCTACAAGGTCACATAGGTTTGGGGTCCATTCGTTGTTCGCATTCCACTTTTGGAGTATATGGTTTGTGTTGCCCCTATCCCTATGTGTCCCCATTGCATCCTATTGTAACTATACATTGCTTGCACTGTTTTCTAATACTATACTGCATATTTTTGGTATTGTGTACATATATCTTGTGTATATTTGCTATCCTCATACTGAGGGTACTCACTGAGATACTTTTGGCATATTGTCATAAAAATAAATTACCTTTATTTTTAGTATATCTGTGTATTGTGTTTTCTTATGATATTGTGCATATGACACTAGTGGTACTGTAGGAGCTTCACTCGTCTCCTAGTTCAGCCTAAGCTGCTCTGCTAAGCTACCATTATCTATCAGCCTAAGCTGCTAGACACCCTATACACTAATAAGGGATGCCTGGTGCAAGGTGTAAGTACCGCTTGGTACTCACTACAAGCCAGTCCAGCCTCCTACACCTACAAGTTCACCACCCCTTATCGTCCACAAACTAATGGATTGGTTGAGAGGTTGAATAAAACTCTCAAATGCATTATCATGGGACTCTCTGAAAAACTCAGAAGGAGATGGGATGTCCTCTTGCCATGCCTCCTTTTTGCCCACAGGGAGGTGCCCCAAAAAGGAGTGGGCTACAGCCCATTTGAATTCCTATTTGGTCACCCTGTTAGGGGTCCCCCTGCTCTTGTTAAGAGGAACAACCTGTAAAACCTCCAAAGCAAGACATTGTGGACTATGTACTTGGCCTAAGAAGTAGAATGGCTGACAACATGAAAAAGGCCACTAAAGACCATCAGGCCAGCCAAGAGCTCCAAAAGCAATGGCTTGACCAGAAGGATGACCTGACAGAGTACCACCCAGGACAGAAGGTGTGGGTATTGGAGCCTGTGGCCACAAGAGCACTCCAAGACAAATGGAGTGGACCCCATTTCATTGTAGAAAAGAAAGGTGAGGTCACCTACCTGGTGGACCTGGGTACTGCAAGAAGCCCCCTTAGGGTGCTTCATGTCAACTGCCTGAAACCTTACTATGACAGGGCTGACTTAACCCTGCTGGTGGCTACAGATGAGGGGCAGGAGGAAGAGAGGGACCCTCTTCCTGACCTCTTCTCCAACACTGAAGCTTATGGCTTAGTGGAAGGAGTGGTTCTTGTAGACTGCCTTACTGCTGAGCAGAAGGAAGACTATAAAGATTTCCTTGGACAGTTTTCTGAACTCTTCTCACTCACACCTGGTACAACTACTTGGTGTGAACATACAATTGACATTGGAGACAGTTTACCTGTCAAAAGTAGATTTATAGGCAACCTGACCATGTCAGAGATTGCATAAAATCAGAAGTTCAGAAAATGTTGCACTTTGGAGTTATTGAGGCTTCTGTTAGCACCTGGGTCAGCCCAGTGGTGCTTGTCTTCAAACCGCATAGCAAAGAAGGAAAGAGAGAAATGCGGTTTTGTGTGGACTATAGGGGTCTTACTTCAGTAACCAAAATAGATGCTCACCCTATACCCAGGGCAGATGAGCTAATAGATACACTGGCATCTGCAAGTATCTAAGCACCTTTGATTTGACTGCAGGGTATTGGCAGATCAAAATGCCAGAGGATGCTAAAGCAAAAACTGCATTTTCTACCATAGGGGGGAATTATCAATTCACTGTTATGTCCTTTGGTTTGAAAAATGCATCTGCCACTTTTTAGAGGCTGGTGAATACAGTCCTCCAAGGTTTGGAAGCTTTCAGCGCAGCATACTTAAATGATATTGCTGTATTTAGCTCCACCTGGGATGACCACCTGGTCCTCGTCTGGAATGTTTTGGAGGCCCTGCAAAAGGCAGGCCTAACTATCAAGGCTTCAAAGTGCTAGATAGGGCAGGGGAAAGTGGTTTATCTGGGCCACCTGGTATGTGGAGAACAGATTGAACCACTACAGGGGAAAATTCAGACCATTATGGACTAGGCTCCCCCTACTACACAGACCCAGGTCAGATCCTTCTTAGGTCTCACTGGCTATTACAGGAGGTTAATTGATAACTGTGGCTCCATTTCAGCACATCTGAATGACCTCACCAGTAAGAAAATGCTTAAAAAGGTATTGTGGACAGCTAGCTGTCAAAGCCTTTGAGGAGCTTAAGCAGGCAATGAGCTCTGCACCTCTCTTGAAGAGCCCAAACTACTCCCAAAAAATAATTTTCCAAACAGATGCTTCTGAATTAGGGGTAGGGGCTGTGCTATCACAACTTAACTCAGAGGGCCTGGATCAACCTGGTGCTTTCATTAGCAGGAGGTTGACCCCTAGAGAAAAGTGTTGGTCTGCCATAGAGAGGGAGGCCTTTGCTGTGGTTTGGGCCTTGAAGAAGCTGAGACCCTACTTGTTTGGGACTCACTTCATTGCTCAAACATACCACAAACCTCTATTATGGCTTAAACAAATGAAAGGTGAAAACCCTAAATTCTTGAGGTGGCCCATTTCCCTACAGGTTATGGACTTTACAGTGGAACACAGACCTGGGAGTACCCACTCCAATGCAGATGGACTCTCCAGATATTTCCACTTAGACAATGAAGACTCATCTGGGCAAGGTTAGCCTTATTGTCCCTCGTTTGGGGGTGGGTTGTGTAGGAAAGTACCATCTTTCTTGGCATGTTACCCCCATTTTTACCTGTATGTCAGTATGTTTTTGCCTGTCTCACTGGGATCCTGCTGGGCTTGACTGCAGTGCTCATAGTTTATGGCCTAATGTGTGTGTCTGTATAGTGCTCAACTGTGTCACTGAGGCTCTGCTAATCAGAACCTCAGTGCTTATGCTCTCTCTGCTTTTAAATTTGTCACTATAGGCTAGTGACTTCATTTACCAATTTCAATTGGCACACTGGACCCCCTTATAAGTCCCTAGTATATGGTACCTACCTAACCCAGGGCATTGGGGTTCCAGGAGATCCTTATGGGCTGCAGCATTTCTTTTGCCATCCATAAGGAGCTCAGACAAACCCTTTCACAGGACTTCCATTGCAGCCTGCGTGAAATAACGCACATGTTATTTCACAGCCATTTTCACTGCACTTAAGTAACTCATAAGTTACCTATAGGTCTAAGCTTCTCTTGCTGGCTGAAGGTTAGGTGCAAAATTACTAAGTGTGAGGGTACCCTTGCAATAGCAAAGGTGCCCCTACATAGTTCAGGGCCATTTCCCAGGACTTTGTAAGTGCAGGGATGCCATTACATGCGTGCACTACATATAGCTCAATACTTATATGTAGCTTCACAATGGTAACTCCAAATATGGCCATGTTAGGTGTCTAAGATCATGGAATTGTCCCCCCATTCCAAATCTGGTATTGGGGAGCAAATTCCATGCATCCTGGGGGCTCCACTATGGACCCCCAGTACTGCCAAACCATCTCTCTGAGGCTTGCACTGCAGCTACAGCTACTGCCACCTCACAGACAGGGTTCTACCCTCCTGGGGTCCGAGCAGCTCAGTCCCAGGAAGGCAGAACAATGCATTTCCTTTGGGAGGAGGGAGCTACACCTTCTCCCTTTGGAAATAGGAGTTACAGGCTTGGGAGGGGTAGCCTTCCAGAGCCCCTGGAAATGCTTTGAAGGGCACAGATGGTGCCCTCTTTGCACAATCCAGTCTACACTGGTTCAGGGACCTCAGTCTCTGCCCTGGCCCGAAACTGGACAAAGGAAAGGGGAGTGACCACTCTCCTGTCCATCACCACCCTAGGGATGGTGCCCAGAGCGCTCTTCCAGAGTGTCTCTGGCGTTAGCCATCCTGGATTCCAAGGTTTGGGGACCCTCTGGAGACCTCTGAGTGGCCAGTGCCAGCAGGTGACATCAGAGACCCCTCCAGGTGCATACCTGGGTAGGTAGCCAATCCCCCTCTCAGGACTATTTAGGGTCTCTCCTCTGGGTGTTTCCTAAGATTCAGATTGCAAGACTCCTCCAGGAATCCCCTGCATCCTCTGCTTCAGCTTCTGACCATCAGATCAACCGCAGACTGCTCCAGGAACTGGAACCGCAACAAAGTATCCAGGACGACTCCTGTGACCTGCAACTTCAGCTCCAGCCAGCATTTGCAACAGTTTCCAAGGTGTGCATGCTCTGAGGACTCCCTGTCTTCACCCTGCACCAGAAAAACCGAAGGAATCTCTCGTGGAGTGACGGAGTCAGTTCCCTGCTTCTGCAGGCACCATTCTGCGATGACGACCGGTTCAATGTGACTCCTCTCCTGACGACGAGCATGCTCCCTGGAACACAGGTGGTGGACCAACATGACCCAGACAGTCCTAAGGTCCAGCTGTCCAACTTTGGTGGAGGTAAGAGCTAGCCTTCCTGGTTAGCGACAGTGCGCCTGTGCACCATATCATCTCCAGTTCCTTGGGCTTCTGGGCACTTCTTCCAAGAATCCTTTGTGCACAGTGTAGCTCAGGTCCCTAGCACTCCATCCTGCAACGCACAACTCGCTGAGTTGCTCTTCGGCGGCTTGGGACCTTCTTGTGTTGTCCCGCACCAACAGCACTTTACATCTTCTTTGCCCCCGTGTCCTGGGACTCCCGTGTTTGCTGCCTGGTCTTCTGTGGGCTCTCTCTAGTGTTGAGAGCCTCCTCATGCCGAGTTGAGGCCCCCAGGTCCCTCCTGGGTCCAGGCAGCGCCATTTTGATGCAAACCGCTACCTTGTTTGAACCAAGGCTTGTTGGATGAATCCAGCGACGCAAATAGCCTGCTTCCCACATCTCGACGTGGGACATTTTCTGCACCACGCAGGAACCCGTAGCCTTCTTCTTTGGTGCTCTTCTGCAGAGTTCTTCTAACTGGAGAATCCACTTTTGCACCAGCTTCTAGGTTAGCAAGAGCTCCTGTCCTTCCTGGAATCTTCTGCGACTTCTGGATTTGGTCTCCTGTCTTCACAGGTCTCTAGGTCCAGGAATCCACCATTTGTTGATTACAGTCTTGCTTGATTCTTGCAATATCTCTTATCACGACTTGTAGTGTACCCTGAGGAAACTTGCAGTACTTTACTCCTACTTTCCTGCACTCTGGGGAGGGGTACTTTACTTACCTTTGGTGTTTTCTTACACTCCCAGTGCCCCTTTACACACTTCACTTGCCTAGGGGTGAATTTGTGATTCACATTCCACTTTCTTAGTATATGGGTTGTGTTGCCCCCAGACCTATTACATTCTATTCTATTTTCTACTGTTTGCACTATTCTATGACTATTTACTTACCTGATTTTGGTCTGTAGTGTATATATTGTGTGTAATACTTACCTCCAGAAGGAGTATTGTCTCTAAAATATTTTAGGCCTTGGTTCACTAAAATAAAGTACCTTTATTTTTGGTAACACTGAGTATTGTCTTTTATTGTGTATAAGTACTGTGTAACTATGACCTTTGCATGTCTCCTAGTTCAGCCTAAGCTGCTAGAGCACTGCCTAAATTTCCCTAATAAGGGATAACTGGACATGGAATAAGGTGTATGTACCTTAGGTACCCACTACAAACCAGGCCAGCCTCCTACAATACCACTGTTTGTTACCTTTCAATTTAAGGGTACATACCTGGGGAGTTAACATTTTTCAGATGTGTGTAGTAAAGGTACTGACATGACTACAACTCCCAGCATGCACTATTCCTCTAACTACAAATACTAGTATAGTGGTCACATGCTACAATACATTTGCTAGTTACATACCCAATTGAAGTGTACTCATCCAGGGGGAAAACATTGGTTAAGTGTGTGTAGCAGAGAGAGTGACCTGACTGCAACTCACAGGAAGCACTGTTTCAGCAACTCAAAGCACCAGAACAGTGGTCACTTGTCTAAAGACCACTGTCTGGCAACTCACCATTTAATTTTACTTAGCTGGGAGGATATTATTTGTCAAAAGTGGGAAATAGATGGCGTGACATGATTACTAAGGACAGGAAGGCCCTGTGTCTGTAAAACCAGCCAGCAGACCAGGGTTCTCTGGTCCAAATAGCATTGTTTGGTAGCTCTCAATTGAAGTGGACTCACCTGGGAGGATGCGATTTCTATAGTGTGTGTAGTACAGGAAGTTACATGACTGTAACTGCCAGTAGGCTCATTTCCTGTCACTCTAACCAACAGTCTAGTGTCCTCTTCTCCAAAGACTCCTGTTTGGTAACTCACATATGAAGTGTACTCACCTTGGGGTCTAATCTTTGTATGGTTTGAGTACTAGAGATAGTGGCCTGACTGCAACTCCCAGCAAGCCCTGTATCTGTAACTCCAAACACCAGTACAGTGGTCACTTGCCCATATACCCCTGTATGTCAACTCCCAAATGAAGTATACTCAACTGGGAGGATAACATTGGAAAAGTGTCTGAACAAGATGGAATAACCTGACTGCACCTCACAGGAGGCACTGTTTTAGCAACTCAAAACACCAGAAGTGTCCATTTGTCAAAACACCCCTGTTTGGCAACTCTTAATGCAAGTTAACTTAGCTAAGAGGATACCAACTGTTTAGTGTGTGTAGTAGAGGGAAAGGCCAGGAGGGTCTGTCACTGTTTCTTTACTCACCTCCTGTTTGGTAACTCACACATGAAGTGTACTCTCTCTGGGGGATAACATTTGTATTGTGTGTGTGTACTAGAGACAGTAACATGCCTGCAGCTCCCAGGAGGCTCTGTCACTGTCATCCCAACCACCAATTCAGTGTTAACTTCTCCAAATGCCCTTCTTCAGAAACTCACATATAGAGTGCACTTACCTGTGGGGATGACATTATTCATGTGTATGAAGTAGAGGGAGTGACATGACTGCTAAGACCAGGAGGCTCTGTCTAACTCAAACACAAGCCCAGTGTTCACATGGCCAAATATCCCTGTGTCTTAAATCTCAATGGAAGTTTACTCAACTGGGAGCATAACATTTCTATGGTGGTGGGAAGTAGAGGGAGTGGCTGTAATGCAAAGCCCAATAGGCCCTGTGCCATTAATTCCAACCACAAGCCCAGTGTTCACTTGCCCAAATCCATCTATCTGTGAACGCTCAATTGAAGTTTACTCACCTGGGAGGATACCATTTGTCATCTGTGTATAGTATGAAGAGTGACATGACTGCAGCTACCAGAAGGCACTGTTTCAATAATTTACTCCAAACACCAGACCAGTGGTCATTTGTCAAAACAACCTTGCCTGCTAACTTTCAATTGAGGTTTACTCACCTGGGAGGATAATAATTGTATAGTGTGTGTAGTTCAGGGAGTTACATGACTGTTCCTCCCAGGAGGCTCTGTTACTATCACACCAACCACCAGTCTAGTATTCACTTCTTCAAATGCCCTTCTTTGGAAACTCACAAATGAAGTGTACTTACCTGTGGGGATGACACTAATCATGTGTATGAAGTACAGGGAGTGACATGACTGCCAGAGACAGGAGGCTCTGCCTCTCAAACTCCAAGCACAAGCTTAGTGTTCACCTGCGCAAATACCCATGTCTTAACTCTCAATTGAAGTTTACTCAAATGGAAGGATAACATTTGCATAGTGGTGGGAAGTAGAGGGAATGATCACATTGCAAAGCCCACTAGGCCCTGTGTCTCTAACTCCAACTACCAGCTCAGTGTTCACTTGCAAAATCCATCGATTTTTGAACTCTCAATTGAAGTTTACTCATCTGGGAGGATAACATTTGTCAATTGTGTGTAGTTCAGGGAGTTACATGACTTAAACTCCCAGGAGGCTCAGTTACTATCATTCCAACCACCAGTCTAGTGTTGACTTCTCCAAATACCCTTCTTTGGAAACTCACAAATGAAGTGTTCTTGCTTGTGGGGATGGCATTAATCATGTGAATGAAGTAGAAGGAGTAACAGGACTGCTAAGACCAGGAGGCCCTGTCTCTCTCCAGGTCTCACTGGCAGTGGATGGTAGACAGGAGGTTGGCTTATCCTCCCTCTCCCTGGGTATCTATGTATGACAAGACATGATTTCTAACATTAGGCAGTGTGTCCACATGAAACATACATGATGCATGTGAATGATATCATGTGGCAAAGCTACTTATGACTGAATAGACATGGCACCCAGTACACGTCACAGCTGCAAATAACACAAGAATCACATGTGCCCCTATGGTTTTCAACATGTGTCCATAACATGGATAAGGACCAAACTCAAAGATGTGGAACACAATTGCCCCTTGAAATGTGACTGTATATCCCAACCGCCAACATGACCGTCAGTGGTGGTTGACTGTGCCCCAATGTTAAATGCCATTAATGCCCTGCAAAATACTAAAATGGCATTTGAGTAGTAGGATCTACATGACAAGACAGGATAAGGATGTTTGTCGAAAAGTCTTTTTTGCAGGTGCGACACAGTTTATAAAACCCAATACAGCATTTCAAACAGCCACATTCACTGCAGCCTGACCTATTTCTTGGATATTAGGAACTGCCACAATTACCAGCGGAAGTCATCATGGAGGTAGGCAGTTGCAATGGCGGCAGACACAGCCATAGACTAGTGTTGCTGTGACTGCCATTTGCGGGTCAATTTCTGTGTTCATCGGTGGTGTATGTGGTGGACCTGACCACCATGATTTGCAGATACACTCAATTGACTCCTGACACTGCTCCCAGCAACACCTCCACAACCTGAGCTGCTATATGCCACCTCTAGGAACATTCATGTCACATCCAGCAGGTGATAGGGCTCCTGCCTTCTCTCCAGAGGAGCTGAAGAGGCTTGTGACTGAGGTCCTACCACAGTATGTACAGCACCAGGGCTCTCCAGAGAAAAAGGTAAGAACCTTCTGTGCACAATTTTCTCTGTACTTCACCATCCCTTCCTTCCTTACAGTCTAGAATGTGTCCATGTGTGTCAGTTAAACTTCTTATGTGCCTGCTGTTGCAATGTGTGTGGCATCAATGAGATGGACAATGTACAGGTAATGGTGGCCACTGTCATATGTTAAATTTAGTCACATTGTGTTGTGTGATGTTTTTGGGGTCTATATTATCCTAATGTTGGATGCACATAATTAGGAAAGGAGACATTACTGCCATCCACTAACATCTCTTTCCTCATGATTGTTGTAAATGTCAGACAACATGTATGTGCATGGCAACATGAGCTGTGAATGCATGTTGTATGAGTCATTTGAGAATCATATGAGCAATGGTTATACTGCCACATATCTTTCAACCCACATGTGGCCTTGCTAAACTACTGTGTGGAAAGCATATCATGACTCACTCTGCCCTTCAGGTTGCCACATGATGTACTGTCATGCATGTAAGTGATGGGAATGGAGTGGCATGTAGGTTCTGCCTGCTAAGCCTGTAGAGACCAGGGCATGTCAGATGTATCCCCCACTATGGGACCTAGTCTAGGCTGTGGGAGAGGCTCTGTGGCTATGCAACTGTGGCACTGTGCCCACTCCCTGTATCCCAGCAGATCTTATCATGTGGCCAATATTATGCTGTAGTGGCAAAACCTGCACCGAATGCCTCATTCCTTTGACTAGATTATGAAAGGGTATAGAGGTATATTATTCATCTAGTCAGTATGTGCATTTTGCATCGTCAATGTGCGTCGTGGACTCATGACATGCCCCTTACTCCCACAGCTCCTTTGTCACCTTCACAAAGAACATATGTGGCCTATACAGGTGTATTCCATAACTGGCACTCTCACAGTGCAGACAGTGTGTTGATTCATTGGTGGCCATGATATGTGACTCAGTCTTTGTTTGCTGGATGGCATCTCTGTAGGACAGACGCATATGTCCAAGGGAGTGTTCTATGGTACAAGTACATAACAGACAACCCCACCCCTGAAGGGGCATGAGTCTGCATTTGTTATTTCATGTCCACGCATGGACAAGGAAGACACTTTCTGTACCCACCATGCCAGCCCCTTGATTGTTACTCATGTATAATATTGAGGTTTATACTTTGGCAGTTGCCTGTAGAGACTGTATGCAGTGAGTCATTCTCACAGATTGAATGTGCTGGTCCATTCATGCCTAAGGAGTTTACCCTTCAGAAGCCACATAGGTGTGCAGTGTTTCATTGTGGCTCACATCACAGTACAGGTTGCTAGAGCATGGGCTACACAATATCAATAGGTCTGCTTAGTCATTGTAGGCCATGAGCAGAGTAGGTAGTTAGTTTGTAGTTCCAAATACACGTCTTAGTCAGGTCCCTGTACTTATTGGCTTGTGTGTTTCACACTTGTGGAGACAAATAGAAATGCTGTAGTTTGGTGTTACTGACATGTATGTGACTCAACTATTTGTGACAAAATTTGTGATTGTAATCTCTTGATCTGTCTTTTGCATCCATGCAGGTCAACGCCCATCAGAAAAAGGAACTACAGAGAGCCATCAGCAAGAAGGTGCAGACCCTGCAGGGGGCCCACTGTTAGAAGAGGTGGGAGGACCTGAGATGCTGGCGCGGATGTAGGAAAGTACCCTCTTTTGGCCATGGTTACCCCAATTTTCTGCCTGATGTCAGTGTGTTTGACTGTGTTCACAGGGATCCTGTTAGCCAGGACCCCAGTGATTATGCTCTCTCTCCTCTAAATGTTGTCACTGCATACTGGTAACCCAGAATTACACCCAAAATTGGCATACTGGTGCTACTTTATAAGTCCCTAGTACATGGTACTTTGGTACCCAGGGCATCAGGGTTCCATGGAGATTCCTATGGGCTGCAGCATCTCTTTTGCCACTCATAGGGAGCCCATGCAAAGGCTTCTACAGGACTGCCATTGGAGCCTGTGTGAAAAAGTGCATGCATCATTTCACTGACATTTACACTGCACAAGGTCACTTATCAGTCACCCCTATAGCAGTCCCTTAAGCCCTGAGGGCAGGTGCAGAGTACCTGTGTGTGAGGGCACCCCTGCACTAGCAGAGATGCCCCAACGACCTCCAGGACCATTTTCCCAGACTTTGTGAGTGCAGGGATGCCATTTTATGTGTGTACTGGACATAGGTCACTACCTATGTCCAGCTACATAATGGTAACTCCGAACATAGGCATGTTTGGTACCAAACATATTGGAATCATACCCCAATGCTTTTGCAAGCTTTGGTTGTATGATTTCTTGCACTCTGGAGGCTCTTTAGAGGACCCCAAGTATTGCCATTCCAGCCTTCTGAGGCAGCCCCACCTGCTACCACCTCTCAGACAGGTTTCTGCCCTCCTGTTGCTTGAGCAGCTCAAGCCTAGGAAGGCAGAACAAAGGATTGCCTGTGGGAGAGGGGTGTTACACCCTCTCTCTTTATAAATAGGTGTTACAGGCTTGGGAGGGGTAGGCCTCTGGAAATGCATTGAAGGGTCCAGATGGTGCCCTCCTTTCATAATCCAGTCTACACTGGTTCAGGGACCCCCAGTTCCTACTCTGGTTCAAAATTGGACAAAGGAAAGGGGAATGATCAGTCCCCTGTCCATCACCACCACATGGCTGGTGCTCGGAGCTCCTCCAGAGGGTCCCTGGGTTTTGCCATCTTGGATTTCAAGTTGGCAGGGAACTCTGGGAGCATCTGAGTGACCAGTGCCAAGCAGGTGATGTCAGATCCCCCTCCTGATAGGTGGTCACCCAGGTAGGTGACCAATCCCCCTTTCAGGGCTACTTAGGGTCTTTCTTTTGGGTGGTTCCTCAGATTCGGATTGCAAGACTCCAGCAAGAATCTTCTGCACCCTCAAATTCAACTTCTGACTTAAGAACCTGCATCTGGACCCTCCGGGAACTCAACAAACTGCAACAAAGAAGCAAAGCTGACTTCTGCAACATTGCATTTTCAGCTCCTGCCAGCAACTGTCTATAGGTTGTGCATCCTCCGATGACAGCCTGTCTTCAGCCTGCACCAGAAGAAAGGAGGAATCTCCCTTGGAGTAAAGGAGTTACTCCCCTGCTTCAGCAGGCACCACTCAGAAGCAAAGACCGGTGGCGTGGGTCCCCTCTACTGACGAAGTACGTGGATCCAGAATCACGGGTGGTCCCAATGGTCCTGATGTCCTACTGTCCAACTTTGATGGAAGTAAGAGCTTGCCTCCCATGCAAGACAGTACCACCGTGCACTGCATGTTTTGCAGTTGCCAAGGCTTGTTGGCATCCTTCCACCAAGTTCTTCTTACACCATGCAGCTTTGTTCTCCAGCACCCTATCCTGTGATGCACAGCTTTGTGCATGGTTTTCCAGTGGCATGGGATCCTTAGTTGTAGTGCTGTGTGGGCCTCCTTTTGCACCTTCTTTGTCCCCATTCTGTGGGATTCCTGTGCCTGCTGCCTGGTCTTCTGAGGGCTCTCTGAGTTGCTGAGAACCCCCTCTGACTTCCCCTCCTGGGTACAGCCCCCCAGGTCCCTCCTGATCCCAGGCAGCACCATTTTCTGCTAAATGCAAGCTTTGCTGTGCCAAGGCATGTTGGCGGAGTCCAGTGATGTAGACAAGACTGCAATCATCCATGCGGCGTGGGACATTTTCTGCACCAACCAGGAACCCACATCTACCTTCTTGGGTGCAGTACTGACTGATGTTCTTCACAGGTGGTTCTTCTTTTGCACCTTCATCCGGGTTAGGAGGGGCTCCTGTTCTCCCTGGGCTCTTGTTTTCTTCTTGGACTTAGTCCCCGTCTTCCACTGGTCTTCACATCCAGGAATCCATTGTTGGTGTCTTGCAGTTTCTTCTGGTTCTTGCAAAACCTTCTTTCTCGTGTTCTTGTGTGTTCTAGGAAAGTTACTGTGATTTACTCCTGCTTTCCTGGGCTCTGGGGTGTGGTCTATTAGTTACCTTTGGTGTTTTCTAATACTCCCAGCAGCCCTCTAGACACTACACTTGGCTAGGTGTGAAACCGACATTCGCATTCCACTTTCTTAGTATATGGTTTGTGTTCCCCCAGGCTCATTTCTAACTATTGTGATTTTCACTATTTGCACTGTTTTGTAACTGTTTTAATGCTATTTGTGCATACTAGTGTATATAATTTGTGTATTGCTTACCTCCTAAGGGAGTATAGGCCCCCATTACAACATTGGCGGTAAATCCTGCTTACCGCTGTGCAGAAGACTGCCAACACACCGCTGCGGCGGCAGAATTCGGCTACAGCTATTACGACCCACAGGCCGGAATCCGCCAGAATCCACACACCCACACAAGTCCGCCACACCAAAGGTCAGTGATAAACTGGCGATAACAAAACCTCCACTGTCACACCAACAGGAATACGCCCACACTATCACGACCCACGAATCCACGTGGCAGTCTTTCAACCGCGGTATTCCATTGGCGGTACACACCGTCACGCTCAAAATACACACACATATACAAAACACAACCACATTGGACAATTCCAAATACACACACCTGATACACATACACACACCACTCCCACACACCCAATACAATATAAAACACACAACCGCATCATCCACAAACCCCTACGACAAAAATTGAGAACTAAGCACAGAGAGAGAGACACCACCATCAACAAACTAGCATACACAGGCACACAACACCATCACTCACACAACATCCACACACCTCACACAACACACACAAACACATCCCCTCACACATCACAACACACACCACCTCACACATCACCTACACCACACCATGGCACCGCAAAGACATCCCAGGTTCTCTGAGGAGGAGCTCAGGGTCATGGTGAAGGAAATCATCCGGGTAGAGCCACAGGTATCGGATCACAGGTGCAGCACACCTCCATAGGTAGGAAGATGGAGCTATGGCGCAGAATCTTAGACAGGGTCAACGCAGTGGGAGAGCAACCAAGAATACGGGATGACATCAGGAAGAGGTGAAACGACCTACGGGGGAAGGTGCGTTCCGTGGTCTCAAGACACCAGATTGCAGTTCAGAGGACTGGCGGCGGACCCCCACCTCCTCCCCCTCAACTAACAACATGGGAGGAGCAGGTGTTGGCTATACTGCATCCTGAGGGCCTCGCAGGAGTAGCAGGAGGAATGGACTCTGGTAAGTCAAATCTTAACTATTACATCCCCCACCCTACCTGCATGCTATCACATATCCCACCCTCACCCTCACCTCCATCACTCCAACACCTCACATATGCCCCACTATCACAACCCACACATCCCAATACCAAGCCCTGCATGCGACACCAAAGCATGGACACCCATCACCAAAGCATGTCCACTACAGATACCCACACAGACCCCAAACCAATTATCACACAAGGTCCTACACAAGAATGCAAGCACTGGGGTACAGGGTCACCCACCCATTGTACACAATGGCACACACAGATGCAATAATCATGCCTTTATACCCCTGCAGGACCCCTACCCAACTTCACTGGACAGGAGGTTCCAGACATGTCCACTCCACCCACAGAAGAGGCCCACAGTGATGACAGCAGCTCTGTCCAACTGGATCTAGATGACCAGCCCGGCCCATCAGGGACCTTGGGACAGTCGGTTCCCCACACACTGGCACATGCCACCACAGAGCCTCCCCCTCAGGAAACACCAGCACAGCACCCACCCAGCAGGCCCATACCTCTGTCCCCAGGACACGTCAAGCAGCAGTGTATCCACCACTACAGGGAACCCAGGCAAACCCACCAACCCAAGAACATCAGGTACCTGGGGGCAGTGGCAGTGGGCACACGGTTCAGGGGACAGAGGAACAGTTAAACCGGGGAACTGGTAGGACTGCTGTGCGACAGGGGGAGGACAGGCCCAGGGATCCCACTCTCCACGAGGCCCTCTCCAACATCATGGGAGTGTACCATTATTCCCAGGAGACGATGGCAACGGTACTGGCCAAGTTTCAGAAGACCCAGCGGCTGCAGGAGGAACAGTATTTGGGGATCAGGGAGGACCTCAAGTCCATCAACACCACCCTGGTCACGATTGTAGGGGTGCTGTAGGACCTTGTCAACACCGGGAGGGACACTGTGGCACAACAAGGGGCCCCTGACACTAGCCTCAATGATGAACTGCCCACCACCTCCGCCGGCGCAAGTGGACAGGAGGCACCGCCACAGGACCACAACACCAGCACCCCACCCCCTGCAGATGGAGAACCACCCCGCAAACGGTCCCTGAGATCCAGGACAAAGACAGAGAACAATGCCAAGACCCCCGCCAAGAAATAAGACCACCCTGAATGTCATCCTTCTGTCCCACTTCGTCACCCTGTCCATCCTAAAACTGCCCTAGCTCCACTTCCTATGCCCATTTGGACAATGCACCTGTGAGACTAATAACTGGACTCTGCCATGGACATTCCTCCACCATCACCCCTGACCATTTTACAACCCCTCAACTATTTTGCACTTAAATAAACACCCTTGAATCACAAAACATTCTGGAGTCAGTCTGTGCTTTCACAAATGTGTATTTGAGATAACTAAGCAAAATAGCAATGTCCATTGTATTGTCAGCATACCTGTGTCACACAGCTCTAATCCATGAGGTAAAATAGCAGAGGTCACACCAGTGCTTAATTTGTCAATAAAATGGTGCCAGTGCTCAAAGCCCTCCGGTTAAACATGCAGCTGCTGCAATTAAATGTGGGAGCACATAATACTGAGACAGGGTAATCCTAAAGCCATCTTGGGCCTCTTCAATCCATTTACACTCACTCCCTACCCCTCCAGATCACTCTTACAGCTAACTTCTTTCTCCCATTGTGACGCTTTTATGTTTTTCTCTTTCAGCGTCTTTCCCATATGTGTATTGTGCTCGCAGCAAATGCTTTGGGGCAGACAAATACGCGCCCACCCTAAAAAATAAGTGCTGGTGCTCAGCACCGGAAACAACAAGCACAAATTAAGCACTGGGTCACACAGTGGGACCCACATCTGTGAAATGGAAATGCAAAGTGACAAATCAGGGTCCATACACTGGGTGAAAGGGACAGACATATGATAGGTCTAACAATTGTATGAGATGTAGGAGACAGTGATGTCTTCTTACCTGTGTCTCCCTGGAAGTATTGCTGGATAACGTTGTTTCTGTTGTCCTCTTCTTCTGCCTCCTCTTCTTCACTGTCCACAGGCTCCACAGCTGCCACAAGACCTCCTTCTGGACCATCCTCCTGCAGAAAAGGCACCTGTCGTCGCAAAGCCAGGTTGTGCAGCATACAGCAGGCCACGATGATCTGGCACACCTTCTTTGATGAGTAATAGAGAGAACCACCTGTCATATGGAGGCACCGGAATCTGGCCTTCAGGAGACCGAAAGTCCGCTCAATAATACGCGTAGTTCGCCCATGTGTCTCATTGAAGTGTTCCTCTGCCCTTGTCCTGGGATTTCTCACTGGGGTCAGTAGCCATGGCAGGTTGGGGTAACCAGAGTCACCTGCAAATGTCGAGGGGCAACTATTGGACACACACCAAGCCTTAGGGACAACCCCAGACCCAGACAATCATTCACAGGGTATAGGGTCCTTCTCCTCACCTATTAGCCACACACGATGCCTCTGGAGTTGCCCCATCACATAAGGGATGCTGCTATTCCTCAAAATGTAAGCGTCATGCACTGAGCCAGGAAACTTGGCATTCACATGGGAGATGTACTGGTCGGCCAAACACACCATCTGTACATTCATCGAATGGTAGCTCTTCCTGTTTCTGTACACCTGTTCACTCCTGCGGGAGGGCCAAGGTCACATGTGTCCCATCAATGGCACCAATGATGTTGGGGATATGTCCTAAAGCATAGAAGTCACCTTTCACTGTAGGCAAATCCTCTACCTGAGGGAACACGATGTAGCTGCGCATGTGTTTCAGCAGGGCAGACAACACTCTGGACAACACGTTTGAGAACATAGGCTGGGACATCCCTGATGTAATGGCCACTGTAGTTTGAAAAGACCCACTTGCCAGGAAATGGAGTACTGACAGGACCTGCACTAGAGGGGGGATTCCTGTGGGATGGCAGATAGCTGAAATCAGGTCTGGCTCCAACTGGGCACACAGTTCCTGGATTGCGGCACGATCAAGTCTGTAAGTGATAATAATGTGTCTGTCTTCCATTGTCGACAGGCCCACCAGCGGTCTGTACACCGGAGGATGCCGCCATCTCCTCACCTGCCCCAGCGGACGTGCCCTATGGATGTGAACAGCAAGCACAGAGTCAGCCAACACTGAGGTAATAAAAAAATATATATTACACACATTTATCAATCCTTAATGTGCCTGTTACTGTGTGTATGCAAGGCCTAGATAGGTGTGACGTATTTAAAATTAATGCCATATGGCCCCCTGAAATGGCGGCTGCCTGACCTATAAGGTGGGAGAAGGGGAAATGAGATAACTGTGCTGGTGTTGTACACCGTTGCGGTGGGCGGTCAAAGACCGTGGCGCAATCCTGCATTGGTTAACATTGGACCCTATGGGTCACAAGAGCCAATGACGATGTACTCCGGTGGTGACAGTAGGCACCGCCGCGGACGTGACCGCCATTTTCTGTCTGTTCACTCACTTGATACCTGACCTTCGACAGGAGAGGACCTACACTGCAAGTGCTGCTGTGACCTCAGTCTGGAAGCGACGATGGCTCATGTGTCTGGGGAAAGGGCCCCTGCTTTCACTTCGGAGGAGTTGGAGAAGTTAGTGGATGGGGTCCTCCCCCAGTACACGCAACTGTACGGTCCTCCAGACAAACAGGTGAGTACACTGTGAGCATGCAGTACGGGCAATGCCTGTTTGGAGTGGTGTGGATGGAAGATACAGGGGGGGGACTGACGCCTGCATGAGCGGACAGTGAGTGTATGTGCATCAGGGCAAGGGTGGGAACGTGGGTCAATGACTGTGACGGTCCGGACAGTTAAAGATTATCCTTTTCCCTTGTACTATTCCTCTAGGTCAGCGCCCACCAGAAGAAGGATATTTGGCATGCCATCGCCAAGGACGTCCGGACCCTGGGGGTCCACCACAGACGGAGCACCCACTGCCAGAAAAGATGGGAGGACATTCGCCATTGGAGCAAGAAGACAGCTGAGGCCCAGCTGGGGATGGCCCTCCAACGTGGGAGGGGTGCCTGTCGCACCATGACCACCCTGATGTTCCGGATCCTGGCAGTGGCGTATCTGGAGTTGGATGGGCGCTTGAGGGCATGACAGCAGCCACAAGGGGGTGAGTACATTCACATCCATCTGACTCTGCGTGCATTACTAGGTGTCTGGGTGGGGGAGGTGGGCTGTGGGTTCCCCTAGGCCAGGGCGAGTTTGGTAGGCAAGGTCTCTTCGTGAGGCAGGCTATGTGGCACCTCAACCCCACCAGTGGTAAGAGCCATCTA
This sequence comes from Pleurodeles waltl, assembly GCF_031143425.1. Classification (NCBI taxonomy): domain Eukaryota; kingdom Metazoa; phylum Chordata; class Amphibia; order Caudata; family Salamandridae; genus Pleurodeles; species Pleurodeles waltl. The sequence continues at coordinate 1,037,004,611 of NC_090445.1, forward strand.
CACCTAGTCAGGCTCTTGTGACTTCCATGTGTGCAGCAATCGGGCATAGGCCTTGTACCCCATGTCCCTATGATTAATTAGGGAACTCTAAGTGCATGGCGTAGTGCAGAGGGCTGCTGTGTCTGTAGTGTCCGCCAACGGTAGCTGTATTGCATGCACTGAACATGTCATTCTTCTGTCTCCCCCCCCAATTTTTGTGGTCTCCCTGTTCTTGTGTGCATTAGCATCATCAGGTGGAGGAGCAGTGCCACCGAAGCAGGAGGGAGCTGCATCCCACATGGCCCTGGAGGATGAGACAACAAAGTCTGAAGCCACCAGTGGGACAGAGGGCAAGGAGAACTCCATGGCGGGGACAGGAGGCGACATCAATGACAGCAACTCCTCCTCTGATGGGAGCTCCCTTGCGGTGGCGGGCCCCTCTGTGCCCCCGCATCAACAGGTACAGCCGCCACACCCCCTACCAGCACCGCCCTCCCAGCAGCCCCGTTGCCGCTCACCCAGGAGGGTGGGCATCTCCTTCGCCCCAGGCACCTCAGGCCCTGCCCCAGTCAGCCCTGCTGCCCTCAGTGAGGAGGCTATTGACCTCCTGAGATCCCTCACTGTTGGGCAGTCTACCATTCTGAATGCCATCCAGGGTGTCGAGAGGCATTTGCAACAAACAAATGCATACCTGGAGGGCATTCTTTCTGGCCAGGCAGCCCAACAGCGAGCGTTTCAGGCTCTGGCCTCTGCACTGATGACAGCCATTGTCCCTGTGTCCAGCCTCCCCCTCCAACTTCCTCCACCCAGAACCAATCCACTGTACCTCAGCATATCCCAAGCACACCATCAGACCTGCATGGACACACCTCAACACACAAGGGTGGCTCTGGCAAATATAAGCACCACACATCCCACAGGCACTCACACAAGCATCATACCCATGCACACATACCAACATCCACTGCCTCCACTGTGTCCCCCTCCTCCACATCTCCCTCCTCCCTCCCTGTCTCATCTCCACTCACTCCTGCATGCCCTTCATCTTCAGCCACTACCTCCACCACCAGCACACCCATCACCACACACCGCTCATGTGCACTCACCACCCCCACTACCATTCACACATCCCCAGTGTCCTCTACAAGTGTGTCTGTGAGCCCTCCTCCCAAAGTACACAAACAAAGCCACACACCCACCCAACAGCCATCCACCTCACAACAGCCTCCAGCCCACGCACCTTCACCCAAAGTCGGCAAATGTACACCTCCTACATCCACTGCCTCTTCCTCCACTCCCAAACCCCCTCCATCTACCCGTCCCAGTGTGTCTAAAAAGCTTTTCCTATCAAATGTTGACCTCTTCCCTACACCTCCCCCCGTCCATCCCTTAGGGCCAGCCGTTCCAGGTCCCAACGCAGCACCTCAGCCACCACTTCACCGGGCACAGTGGTGCCAGCAATAGTGGGATTTTGGAGTGTGCCAAGCAACAGGGCTGCCAGTGTCCCACGGAGCAAGGGCAAGGATTTTCCGCCACCTCCAAAAGTCAAAAAGTTGCCCACATCCCAGAGGGAGAAGGCGAAAACACATGCCACCAAGGACTCAGGCAAAACAAAAGTGGAAAGTGGCAAGACAGCTGCACCCCCATCCAAGGTGGGGAAGGGCCAGAAAATCAAGGGCAGGTCCACGTCGATGCCAACCTGCACGGCGGACAAGACCGCCACCAGCACCGCAGTCACTGAGCCCGCCACCAGCACTGCAGTCACTGTGTCTGCCACCAGCACCGCAGTCACTGAGCCCACCACCAGCACCGCAGTCACTGAGCCCACCACCAGCACCGCCACCATAAAGACCACCACCAGCACCGCCGCAACAAAGACCGCCACCAGCACTGCCGCCACATAGACCGCTGCCAGCACCAATTCCACAGAGGCCGCCGCCAGCACAGATTCCACAGAGGCCGCCGCCAGCACCGATGCCACAAAGCCCGCCGCCAGCACCGAGGCCACAGAGTCCGCCGCAAGCACCGCTGCTACTGACACAGTCGCCAGCACCGCTGCTACTAACAGCGCCGCCAGCACCGATGCCACTGAGGCAGCCGCAAGCACCGCCGTGGCTGACACCGCCGCCAGCACCACCGCTACTGACACCGGCGCCATCACCGATGTCACTGAGGCAGCCGCAAGCACCGCCGCAGCTACACCGTTGCCAGCACCGCCAACGGCCCGTGACATCCTGAGCCAGTGGCACCACCGCAGACATGGCTGCCATCCCCAGTGGTCAGTTGTCCGAGGCTGGTGGTCAGTTCCAGGAGCCTGGGCAGCTTGCATATTGCACCACCGTCAGTGGAGTGTCACATCCACTACCTCAGTTCTTGGCAGGATGAAGCACTCTGGGCACAAAGCCCCCTCCAGAACCAGTGGAGAAAGGCATCCACTACCTCAGTCCTTGGCAGGATGAAGCACTATGGGCACAAAGCCCCCTCCAGAACCAGTGGAGACTGTTATCCACTTGAGAGACTGTGGCTTTGCACTACCCAGGACAAAGCAGTGGGCAAAGCACCCACTGGAGAGACTTGAGAGACTGTGGCTTTTCACTCCCCAGGACAAAGCAGTGGGCAACCCACACAGTGGAGAGACTTGAGAGACTGTGGCTTTGCACTCCTCAGGATACATCAATGAGCATGGAGCCACCTCGTGGAGCTGGCGTCGTTCACTCATCTGGCTGAGGTGCCCCCCCTTCCCTTCCCCCTGAGGTACCTGTTTCATTTCGATCTGATGCCCCGGCAGTGTTCTCACCGTTTGGTGTCTGGTATCGAGTGTGGGCCTCGCCCATGCATTTTGGGCCTAGTGGTCCACGGACTCTGAATGGTGCACTATCCGGACTTGTATAGTTGGTGTACATAATTGTTTATACTGTTTTTCTAATTTTGACTAATGGATTTTTATTGATTACAATCGTTCAACTCATTTCCTTTTGTGTTTGCGTTCTTCCAGGGGGGTTTGGGGACTGTAAATGCAATGTTGCAGCATGTATTAGTGTGTATGTTGTTGTGGGTGAGGGTGGGGTGGGGGTATTGCGTGTTGCGTGTGTGTGTCACTCTCTTTTCCCTTCCTCCTCCCGTGTGTTGTAGGTGCAGTACTCACCGTGGTCGTCGCTGCCGTCGTTCGTGCTCCTGGTAGAGGAGCAGGAATACTATTGCAGGGAGGATTTGAGGTTCTGGCTCCATGCCGTCCTAGTTCCTCGTGGGTTGTGTAGAGGTGAGAGTTTTCCCTTCCAAGTCCTGTTTCCGCCGTGCTTTTGTTCGCATTGGTTCCACCCCGGATAAGGTGGCAGATAGCCGTGTTCTGATAGGGTGGGTGGTACATTGTCTTCCGCCTGTCTGTTGGCAGTGACCGCCATGCTGTTTGTTTGTACCGCCGTGGCGGTCAGAGTGTTAAAGTGGCTGTCTATGTTGGAGGTTTCCGCCATGGTCGTGATTCCATTTTTTTTACCGCAGGCCTGTTGGTGGTCTTTAACACCGACCGCCAGGGTTGTAATGAGGGCCATAGTCTCTATGGTGTTTTTGGCATTGTTGTCACCAAAATAAAGTACCTTTATTTTTGTAACACTGAGTATTTTCTTTCATGTGTGTGAGTATTGTGTGACCACAGTGATATTGCATGAGCTTCGCATGTCTCCTAGTTAGGCCTTGGCTGCTCTTCCACGCTACCCATAGAGAGCCTGGCTTCTCAACACTGTCTACATTTCACTAATAAGGAATAACTGGACCTGGTATAAGGTGTAAGTATCTTAGGTATGCACCACAAACCAGGCCAGCGTCCTACACCAGAAGACCACAGAGGTCCAGCAGGGGATGTTCTTCCAGTGTGTGCCGGGTGCCCATTGGACCATGACCCCCCTAATGGCCCACATTCTGGCAGTGGCCGACCCAGACTTTAATGGGCGTTTGAGGACAGCACAGCAGCCACAAGGTGGTGAGTACAGGGAATATTAATGTCTGTCACATGGCAACATGAATGTGTTAGGTTCTGAGAGTTTCTCCTGACAATTATGGATGGGCCATGTGTAATACAGTAGATAAGTGATTGTTTCTGTAGACATTTCATGTGTGCATACTAATGTGCCATGCCTATTGGCCAAGGGACCTAGAACACAACGGTGTACAATCTACAAACAACTTGCTCTCCAGGGACAACATATGGCGTGTACATTGATCAATCAATTACTGTTTGTTGTTGTAGTGGTTGTAAGTTCTATGTAGCAGAACACTACTCCTCAGTGTCACAGGCCAAAGGTAGAGAAATGATGAATCATTGTCCTCAGTCATGTGTTTGGTTAAATTATTATTTTGGCATCTGACACCCAGAGGCTAGCTGGTGCCTCACTACTGTCTGTAATGTCCCATAGGGAGCTGGGTCAAGACTGATTTGCGTATGGCTGGGTCCAAACGGGGGTGACATGGAAAGCAAAATAATGATGGATTAAACCCAGATCTGTGACTGGGGGTGAGTGTTTGAAAAGTTTCAACACTCCGTCCATCATTTTATTTTGTGATGTTGCCTTGTGCGCCCTAAGTAGCTGGGGTATGTCTAGACATGGGTCCCTTGCCTGCTGCCCCACTGGATTCAAGCTAGCTTGGCTGATAAAGGGTGATACCCTGAAACTGGTCCCAAGATGCTTGAATTTTGTCCAGGGTGGACCTGGTTTGGCAGTTCAGGCTGGACTCCTCCCATAGGGAGCAGGGTCAAGACTGATTTTCATATTGCTGGGTCCGAACTAATCCTGTCCAGCGAGGACCTGGCTTGGCAGTTTGGGCTGGACTGCTCCCATAGGGAGCATGGTCAAAGCTGAACTGCATGTGGCTCGGTACGAACTAGGGTGACGTGGCAAGCAAAATAACAATTGATTAAACCCAGATCTGTGTCTGGGGGTGAGTGTTTGAAAAGTTTCAACACTCTGGCCATCATTGTATTTTGTGATGTTGCCTTGTGCGCCCGAAGTGGCAGGGGTATGACCAGACGTGGGTCCCTTGCTTGCTGCATCACTGGATTTAAGCTAGTCTGGCTGATGGAGGGTGATACCCTGAAACCGGTCCCAGGATGCTTGAATACTATCCAGGGAGGCTGATAATATAATATAATACACTGTTCCAAAAACTAACGGGAGGAAAAAGAGAGGGAGTCCTGATAGTCAGGAGCAAGAGTCCTCACACACCACATTTGGTGTCATGCTTCATCATCGGACAGCTCCTCGTCAGGCCGGCGCTGCAATGCCTGACGGACACCCCCCGAGGGGGGGCTCTTTGTTTCTCCTTCCTCACTCTTGGACCCATACTTGGCTCCGCGGCATCATCGCTAACAAAAAGATCTCCGGCAAAGAGCCCCCCCTCGGGGGGTGCACGTCAGGCATTGCAGCGCCGGCCTGACGAGGAGCTGTCCGATGATGAAGCATGACACCAAATGTGGTGTGTGAGGACTCTTGCTCCTGACTATCAGGACTCCCTCTCTTTTTCCTCCCGTTAGTTTTTGGAACAGTGTATTATATTATATTATCAGGTTAACTGGAGGGCATACACTGGACCTTAAATCCTCCTATCCCCACCTTTAGATATAATACTATCCAGGGAGGACCTGGCTTGGCAGTTTGGGCTGGATTGATTTGCGTATGGTTAGGTCCAAACTGGGGTGACATGGCAAGCAAAATAACGATGGATTAAACCCAGATCTGTGACTGGAGGTGAGTGTTTGAGAAGTTTCAACACTCTGTCCATCATTTTATTTTGTGATGTTGTAATGTGAAGATGGCCATCATACATGTGACAGAGCATAAGTTGTTCTTTGGGTGCAGCTACAGATCAATGCTTTCCCTTGGTAAGTGGGGAATGTCCATTGACACAATTTATGTGCCATCACTATTGCCAACATTCCTTGTGCCTACATGTCAGAATATGTCCCTTTCTCTTTAGCAAAACATTTTGAAGCTGTAGTTTCATGCACAGGCTATCTGTGTTGCTGGGATGATGTCTGTATTCCCTCACACATATGTGCATGACAGCCTGTTTGTGGAGTAAGACATTTACAACGGGGTAAATTTTTTTTGTGTCACATATGGGAGTGTGTCACCATTGTTTATTGGCTAACACATATCTTCAGGCATCATAGCATGTCATTTGACATGTACATCTGCAGTAGCAATGAGGGATATGACAGATTGTCTTTGAGTTTTTAGCCTCAATGTGCATTTCTCTGCCTTAGGTGCAGATTCATGAAGCAAAGTGCTTAGCACATGTGAAATGTGTAAGGTTTGTAACTGTAACAAGTACTTGCAAATCTTTGGGCCTCATTCAAGGGACAAATGGCATCTACTGATACACTCAGAGTATGTCATTCTAATGGGTGCCAGATATTAGGGGTGATTTCACTGGGACCTGCTGAATCATTGTGTTGTGGAGTTTAGAGACATGTTTCCCTGACATATTGCACATGATGTCTAGGGTCCATTTCCATGCCAAATGTGTTGCCTATCTGACCAACATCAGTACTATCTATATGACTCCACTGGGACAAATATCACTTGGTGAAGTGTGCATTGTGGAACTGCTTCCCATGTGACATGAGTATTTCAATGTCACCTTCTCCAGGCTATTATACCTTTGTCAGCAACATAGCAGGACTCTGGAGCATCACATCTTATTGTTGAGTCATTATGTATGTGCAAATAGATGTGTGCATGACCTTGTGTGGGATCCATGGGAATGCAGTTGGCACTGGCCTTCTATTGTATGACAAAAGGTAACTGAGTTGTGCTCCATGGTGCAAAACATTGAGGATGATGAGGTCTCCTAATAGTTCAATGGTTACTGTGATTGCACAACCTCAGCCATGCAATTGTAGTTGTCTGAGATTTTGAATTTCCTTTGGGCAACTGTTGACAAATCAGTTGGCATATATGCATAGGGTATGTGTAGGAAGGTAGCCTCTTTCTAGCCTTGTTACCCCCACTTTTGGCCTGTTTGTGAGTATATGTCACAGTGTTTTTACTGTCTCACTAGGATCCTGCTAGCCAGGGCCCAGTGCTCATAGTGAAGACCCTATGTTGTCAGTATGTTTGATATGTGTCACTGGGATCCTGCTAGCCAGGACCCCAGTGCTCATAAGTTTGTGGCCTATATGTGTTCCCTGTGTGGCGCCTAACTGTATCACTGAAGCTCTGCTAACCAGAACCTCAGTGTTTATGCTCTCTCTGCTTTTAAAATTGTTACTGCAGGCTAGGGACTAATTTTACCAATTCTCATTGGCGCACTGGAACACTCTCATAATTCCCTAGTATATGGTACCTAGGTACCCAGGGTATTGGGGTTCCAGGAGATCCCTATGGGCTGCAGCATTTCTTTTGCCACCCATAGGGAGCTCAGACAATTCTTACACAGGACTGCAACTGCAGCCTGAGTGAAATAACGTCCACGTTGTTTCACAGCCATTTTACACTGCACTTAAGTAACTTATAAGTCACCTACATGTCTAACCCTCACTTAGTGAAGGTTAGGTGCAAAGTTACTTAGTGTGAGGGCACCCTGGCACTAGCCAAGGTGCCCCCACATTGTTTAGGGCAATTTCCCCGGACTTTGTGAGTGCGGGGACACCATTACACGCGTGCACTACATATAGGCCAATAACTATACTTAGCGTCACCATGGTAACTGCGAACATGGCCATGTAACATGTCTAGGATCATGGAATTGTCAATTCCATGCATCCCCGGGTCTCCAGCATAGAGCCCGGGTACTGCCAAACTAACTTTCCGGGGTCTCCTCTGAAGCTACCGCTGCTGACAACCCCCCAGACAGGTTTCTGCCCCCCTGGGGCCTGGGCAGCCTGGTCCCAGGAAGGCAGAACTAAAGATTTCCTCTGAGAGAGGGTGTTACACCCTCTCCCTTTGGAAATAGGTGTGAAGGGCTGGGGAGGAGTAGCCTCTCCCAGCCTCTGGAAATGCTTTGAAGGGCACAGATGGTGCCCTCCTTGCATAAGCCAGTCCACACCGGTGCAGGGATCCCCCCAACCTTGCTCTGGCGTGAAACTGGACAAAGGAAAGGGGAGTGACCCCTCACCTGACCAGCACCTCCCAGGGGAGGTGCCCAGAGCTACTCCAGTGTGTCCCAGACCTCTGCCATCTTGGATGCAGAGGTGTGAGGGCACAATGGACAGCTCTGAGTGGCCAGTGCCAGCAGGTGAAGTCAGAGACCCCTCCTGATAGGTCCTTTTTTTTCTCTGTAGCCAATCCTCCTCTGTGGGCTATTTAGGGTCTCTCCTGTGGGCATCTCACCAGATAAAGAATGCAAGAGCTCACCAGAGTTCCTCTGCACTTCCCTCTTCAACTTCTGCCAAGGATCGACCGCTGACTGCTCCAGGACACCCGCATTACTGCAACAAAGTAGCAAGAAGACTGCCAGAAACATTGTAGCACATCATCCTGCCGGGTTTCTCAACTGTTTCCTGGTGGTACAGGCTCTGAGGGCTGTCTGCCTTCAACCTGCACTGGAAGACAAGATGAAATCTCCTGTGGGTCGACGGAATCCTCCCCCTGGTAACGCAGGCACCAAACTTCTGCATCACTGGTCCTCTGGGTCCCCTCTCATCCTGACGAGTGTGGTCCCTGCAACACAGGAGCTGGGTCCAAGTGTCTTTGACTGTCCAGTGGCCCTTCCGTCCAAAATTGGTGGAAGTAAGTCCTTGCCTCCCCATGCCAGACAGTAATCCTGTGCACTATGTGAACTGCAGCTGCTCGGGCTTCTGTGTACTTTTGCAAGACTTCCTTTGTGCACAGCCTAGCCCAGGTCTCCAGCACTCCATCCTGCATTGCCCAACTCACTGAGTTGGACTCCGACCTCGTAGGACCCTCCTTTGTTGCTCTGAGTCACCGTCATTCTCAGATCTTCTAAGTGCCTGTTCAGGTGCTTCTGTGGGTGCTGCCTGCTTCTGCGTGGGCTCCTCGTGCTGCTGAGCACCCCCACTGTCTCCTCCTCCAAGGGGTGACCTCCTGGTCCTTCCTGGGTCCTGGCAGCACCCAAAATCCTTAAATGCAACTCTTGCAGCTAGCAAGGCTTGTTTGTGGTCTTTCTGCGTGGAAACAACTCTGCACCCTCCAGCACGCCATGGGACATCTTCTGTCCAAAGGAGAAGTTCCTGGCACTTTCCGTTGTTGCAGAATCTTCAGCTTCTTCCACCCATAGGCAGCCCTTTTTCACCTTGATCTGGGGTTTAGTGGGCTCCTGCCACCCCTGGACACTTGCATGACTCTTGGACTTGGTCCCCTTCCCTTACAGGTCCTCAGGTCCAGGAATCCATCTTCAGCATTTTGCAGTCAGTTGTTGTCCTTGCAGAATCCTCTATCTCGACGTTACTGTCTTTCTGGGGTAGTAGGGTAACATTACTTCTACTTTTCCGGGTCTTGGGGTGGGGTATCTTGGACACCCTTATGTTTTCTTAATCTCCCAGCGACCCTCTAAACACTACACTAGGCCTGGGGTCCACTCGTGGTCCGTATTCCACTTTTGGAGTATATGGTTTGTGTTGCCTCTAGCCCTATTTCTCCCTATTGCATTATATTGTGTCCTATATTGTTTGCACTACTTTTCTAACTGTTACTTACCTGATTTTTGGTTTGTGTGTGTATATTTTGTGTATTTTACTTACCTCCTAAGGGAGTATATCCTCTGAGATACTTTTGGCATATTGTGGGTTATTACAACTTTGGAGGAGGTGTTAATTCGTCCCAAAACTGACGATAAAGTGACGGATATACCACCAGCCGTATTACGAGTTCCATAGGATATAATGGACTCGTAATACGGCTGGTGGTATATCCGTCACTTTACTGTTACTTTTGGGACGGACTAACACCTCCTCCAAAGTTGTAATAACCCCCATTGTCACTAAAATAAAGTACCTTTTAGTATTGTGTTTTCTTATGATATAGTGCTAAGTGATATAAGTGGTATAGTATGAGCTTTGCATGTCTCCTAGTTCAGCTTAAGCTGCTCTGCTATAGTTACCTCTATCAGCCTAAGCTGATAGAACACCTCTATTCTACTTATAAGGGATAACTGGACCTGGCACAAGGTGTAAATACGACAAGGTACCCACTATAAGCCAGCCTCCTACAGTATGACACATGTATGGGCCACTTAGGTGTAGTTTGTTGCTGGGGCCTACTTGACATCATGGTAATGTTTGCTAATCAGAACGGTTGTTCATGTGTGATCATGGACATGTGATGACCCCATTTCTCCTTGCATTTGCCGCATCATCCCAGGGAAGCAAAGGAGACAGGGAACAGCCAAGTGGGCACGCATCTGGCCAAGGGACCTCAGGTCAAGATACCATTGACACAGAGGGACCAAGTGGCCCGGAGGGTGAGGGAAGTGCCACGGGGAGACTGGATCAACATTCTCTGTATCATCCAATTCTTCCTCCAGTGGACACTCCCTAGCGGTGATGAACCCATTCATGCTTAACCCTGTGCCATCTCTCTGTCTGCCACCCCCAGACTTATCACCACCCTTCCTGTTGCTCCCCGCCCAGTTGGCTATGCCCACTCAAACAAGAAGGTGGGTGCCTCCTTTGCCATAGGCACCTCCTCTGCCCCAGCTCCTGTTACCCCTGGTGCCCTCAGTGAGGAGGCTATTGACCTCCTAAGGAGTATCTCTGTCGGTCACACAGCCATTGTGAAACCCATCTAGGGATTGGAAACCCAACTGCAGCAGACCAATGCATTTCTAGAAAGCATTCATGGTGCAGTGTCTGGCCTACCAAGATCTTTTCAGGCTCTGGCCTCAACACTGAAGGCAGCCAGCCACCTCCACTTTCTATCCTCCCTAAACTCCCTCCTCCCAATCCAAATCCCCCATTCCCCAACCCAGTCCAAGCACACAGACTGATCAGCACATACACACCTCAACACACAAGAGCAGCACATACACACACACACACACACACACACACACAAGTACCACAAAACACACTGGCATGCAAGCAAGCAGACACCCACACACACATCATCAGTCATCACTTCCCCAGACACCCCCACCATACCACACATGACATCAAGCATACCCACAGGCACCACCACAACAGTCAGTGACGCCCCCACCACATCCAGCATACTCGCAGCCACCACTCCAACAGACACACACACATCCATCCCATCCATCATACCTGCAGACACCACCCCAAAAGACTCACAGATATCCACCACTACCAGCATACCCACAAACACCACCCCAACAGACACACATACACCTTCACCACTCCCACATCACCTAACACTTCTACCTCCCAACCCTCAAAGACATGTAAACGTCTACACTAACACATGCAACAGACACTAGGCAAACACAAGTCTACCTCCCACATGCACACACCAAGGACATCCACACCACCACATCAGACAACCACTCCTTTGACCTTCAGACCCCACCCCTTCTTATCACCACCCCTCTGTTCCTGTCTTATGTTTTGTTTGAGCTTGCTCTTTTCCCTGTTCCCTCCACCCCTGTCCTAAACCCATGAGGCTGTGACCAACCTCCCAACCCATCTCTTCCACCTCCACATCCTACCCTGTCACCTCAGCCCCCTCGTAAACACCCATACCCCTTCTGCCAAGAAGAAGCCCACCCTTCCTAAGAAGCAGTCCACCCTTCCCAAACCCGCCCATTCCAAATCTGACCCACCCCACAAGTATTTATCCCTGAGGTGCCTCCCTGCCCCTTTGATGCCCCTTACCGGGGAGGTTTCCAGTCAGTTAGGAGTCAAGTGACAACACAGTGATGTGCCCGGACATTTCTATATGTACTGGCCAAGGGCCTTGGACCTCTCAAGTTTGGTTCTTAATAAACCCAAACTGTTGTTTTTTGGGGTACACATTTCTCGTTTAATTTGTTTTCTACCTTTATGTTGTTCCTGAGTAACTTGTTTTGTCTGTCTACAGTTGTGTGTTTGTTTCAGCCTGCTTGCTGTTCCATTCAATGTTGTTTACAGTATCTGACTTTGTGTGCAGTGCTGGTGTCCCCCAAGACAAGGGTATATGTTAACTGTATGGATATATGAGTGTAAATGCAATGGTGGTATCATAGCATTGTGTACTGTTGAGTATGGTAAGTATTTCATCTTGTGTTGTCCACTGTGAGCATGTGTTGTGTCTTGTCCCTCTAATATGGATTATAGATTCATCTGATGTGTAGCAGCTTGAGGTTTGTTTGTGCAGACATGGAGATTGTTCAATTGTGCTACCTTTTTATCGTTGACTGTGCATGCGTCCATTAAGCTGTGTGTACCTTGCAGCTACTTCGTGTAGCTATATGTCCCATGCAGTTGGAGTTGTCTGTGCTTTGTTGACCTGCACTTCCACATTGTGCAGATAGGCCTGTCATTTGGGTCTAGTATTGTTTGTACGGAGATACATGTTGGGTCAGTTCCTGGGCAAATGTTGTTTAAGGGGCATGTACAAATTGATATGTGTCCCAGTGCAGCCTCCTTCCCTGAATGCTCCTCATACCCCATCCCTACTGTGTAGGTATTGTTTGCATAGTGAGCTTTGTATATTTATCTCTCTGTCTATTGTGCCTCCCATTTCCTTCCAATGTATTGCAATGTGGGCGATGTGTGTTTCCATTGCAGGGCTGGTTACTGGTAGTGGTGTTTATGTTCCATGCCACATCCATACATATATGTGTTAAACATGACAACAGTCCATGGCATATGTGCATTGTGAGTGTGTGAATTGTATTTGTAGATGTGATGTTGCTGTGTTGTTGGTGTTGTGTGAGACAATGTTGTGTACACTTCACTGTCCCTGTGCAAAAGATGAGCGGACGTATGTGTAGTATTGCAGTGCAGTGTGAGTGACCTGCCCAAAGGGGGGATATTGTGACTGTGAATGTGTCTGATTTCGACCCAGGACACACTGACAAGTGCACTTGATACCCGTAACTGTGATCCCCTTATAATGTGGCTGACAGCTAGATGATCTGTTGAAGAGTGTAATGACTGTGTTTATTTTGTGCACCTTCCATGATCATCATCATCAGCAGGACATGTGTGGTGGGCTCCATGGTGGTACTGGATGTGTGAGGCTGCCTGCAGGTGAGTGTCTACCTTTATACTTCTGATTTACTCCTGCTCAGAATTGGTCGCTGGACAGCCATGATCACATTGGTGGTGTGCATTCTCATAATGTGTCTGGTGGCCTGTTTGTGCTGCCTGGTGGTGCCGAATGAACTTCAGTGGTCTTTTTCCATAGGCCCACATGACTTGCAATGTAGCGGGCCGACCACCAATGCCGCCATGGAGGTCCATGGACAGCCAAACTCATAATGAGGTCCTAGGTTTTTTAATTTTCTATTTTAGTTCTATGTTAATTTATGTGTTAGTATGTTTTGTATGTTTTGGAGCAATTTTAAAAAGTTAAAAGATAATGGGCCAGATGTAGCAAAATAACATTTTGCGACTTGCAAATAGCGAGTCATTGCGACTCGCTGTTTGCAAGTCGCAAAATGTTATGCAGAACGTCTGCAAGTCGGTATGGGGTCGCAATGACCCACCTCATGAATATTCATGAGGTGGGTCGCAAATTGCGGCCCCATACCGACTATGGGCACTCGCAAACATGGAGGCCTGCTGTAGTCAGCAGACCTCCGTGTTCGTGACTGCTTTAAATAAAGCAGTTTTTTTTTTTTTAAGTGTAGCCCGTTTTCCTTAAAGGAAAACGAGCTGCACTTAAAAAGAAAACCGAAACCTTTAGTTTCGGTATTTTTTCAGGGCAGGGAGTGGTCCCTTGGACCACTCCCTGCCCTGAAAAAATGTTTTTGGGTCCAGTCACAAACTGGAAGGGGTCCCATGGGGACCCCTTCCAATTTGCGAGTGGGTTACCATCCACTTGAAGTGGATGGTAACTGCGACACCATTTGCGACCGCATATGCGGTCGCAAATGGTATTGCATACCACTAGGAATCGCAAATAGGAAGGGAACACCCCTTCCTATTTGCGATTCTGAAATGCATTTTGCGAGTCGGTCCGACTCGCAGAATGCATTTCTGCATAGGAAAATGTGATTTGCAACTCGCAAACGGCAGTTTTTGCCGTTTGCGAGTTGCAATTCCTTTCCTACATCTGGCCCAATATTTTCTAATAAGTTTGAATAATGATTATGGTTTAGGTGCAGGATGTTGGTTTTTTTGGGGGAAAAGAGTGGGGAGAATAACACAATTTGTGAATTATTTGCCTGTTTATTAAATGCCAGTTAATACATTAAACTTATTGAATGTTTTTACAAAGGATTGAAGACTTTTTCAAATGTAAATTTTTGCAATATTTTAAAATTGTTCTCAAACGTTTAGTATGCTTGTTAATTAAATATCAATAGAATAATATTTCTATATGAAATTGCATGATATTTTTTGTTGAAAATTGTAATTTTGATGAAATTATTTACTAATGTTAAAAATGATATTTCAAATGTATCTCTTTTTTTCTTAAAATGTAATCTCAATAAATATATTTATGCTTTTAGTGTAGGAAGAAATAAGAATTTTAATGTTTATTGATTAGTTAATATAAATTATGTGTACATTGAATTATACTATTTTGTCATGTAATTTTGATGCTTACATTTTAGGTTTTACTGAGTTTTATAATGATTTCGTTTTTATATAAAAAAAAGTATTTTTAACTTTTGTTTAGAGAAAAAATAAACAACTAATTATTTCTTTGTTACTTAACTATTTCTGTGTGTAATCTAAAATGATTATATGTTACACATGTATTATAATTAGTACATGACATTTCACCTGTATATTTTAAAAATCATGTCTGTGATTGTGTAATTTGTTTACTTATTGTTGCTTATTGTTAGTGTGTCATTTTATGCGGTACTTATAATTGTTTATAATTATTTAATAATAATAATGAATATTATGTATATTTAGTGAATGTTAACAATTAAAAATAATTATTTATTTTGATATTTTGTACTGTCAATTATAGTACAAATATTTATAAGAAAACAGTGGATTGTAATTAATGTCATTTGTTTACTGTTAACAAACCTAAGTAAAATGTCTATGAATTGATGACAGTAAATGCAACCCCATCAGCATTCAACACCTTCCAAAAATGGTTTAGAATGCAGTGGGAATAGGATATGTAATCCCTTTATTGTCCAAGCACTTTACCCAAAATGGTTTAGATTGGAGTGGGAATAGAAAATGGTTCAGATTGGAGTGCAAAAAGTGCATAAAGTAAATGTAACCCCTTTAGTGTCCAACATCTTCCTCATATTGTTTTACATCGGTGTGGAAAAAAGTACGTTTAATCCCTTTATTTACCAACACCTCTCCCAAAATGGCTTAATTTGGAGTGTGACTTGTATATGTAACCCCTTTAGTGTCCAATATATACCCCAAAATGGTTCAGCTTGGAGTGGGAATAGTTAACATAATCCCTTTAGTGTAAAATGTCTTCCCATAAATGGTTCGAATAGTAGTTGGTACTGCATTTCTCCATCACATTAATAATATTTTTTAAAAAAGATACAAAAAATTATACTTTTTATTTATTTAATGCACACGTATACAATTTGTATTACGTTTACATTTGTACACATAAGAAAAACATTTTAATTGTTATATTTAAAAACTATTTTATAGATAGTTAATATCAAATAAACATGTAGATAATTGTTTTACTGTTTGGTACATTTCCAAATGTTTCCTTTAATTTCACAAGTGTATAAATGTGTACACTTGTTTCACATAAACGTTTCCTCTGTTAAGTATATGCCAAATAATACTGTATTTTTTATTTATAAAGTATTATTTATTTTGTTACTTGATACTTTACATAAGTGTTTCATATTTTCATTCAATGTTACATTAGTAATTTGTCTTATTTTGTTTAGTGCTGTTCTGTGTTACACCTAGTTAGAGTTTGGTACTAATGTATCTTTATTTTTTATTATGTTATGTTGTGTTATGTTATATGTTTTATACAGTTTAATATAGTTTAATTGCAATGCTTATCTTACGTTTGAGGATAATGTTTTTTGTGTGCTGGTATTTGCTTTTTTTGCAGGTTTGGATCTTTAATGTTTCTAGTAAACTTATTTTTGAAATTTTGATTTCCATTGATTTTTCAGGTTTGCTGGAGGGTTTATTTTTTCAACTTTTCCTCTTCTTTTATGGTTACTTAAGACTGCATTGCTTTGTTGATTCAATATGGAGCTGTTTTATTTCACCATTTTCTTGGGGTGGAGGGTGGAATTGTTGTTGGATTATATTTTTGACTACATGGATATGGATGATCTACAGCTACAGAACAGTTTTAGTTCAACTACCTGCCTCATTACAAGCTTGTCAGTCCCACCTGACATTCAACTGAGAGTACTACAATGTTCTGGCTGGGCTGACCGGTGGGTCAAGTGTTAGGATATTGGCCTTGGCTCTCTGAAGGGAGCCAAGGCCAATAACCTAACACTCCAGCATCCTCTGAATGTGCACTGTCTGCAAAGCAGATAGTGTGCATTCTGACGGTGCTGGGCAAGGGGGCCCCTGCACTGCCCACGACGTGGATGTGGGCACTGCAGGGTCCCCCCTGTGGCCCCCAGCACTTCCTTTTTACCTGCCTTTTTACGGCGGGCTCCCCGCCATGAAAAGGCTAGCAGAAAGAGGGGTTGTAATCAGACAGGTGGCACTGAGTTCAGCAACGCCATGGCTGGTTGCAAGCCCGACCATAGTCATGCCACTGGGAGCCATGTTCCTGCCTGGGACAGTGGACCTTTGGAGGTCCAACCACCAAAGTCGTAATTTGGCAGTGCGACCGCCAAAGTAGTGGCAGTCCGACCACCACCGCGAGTTTGGTGGTCTCATGACTGCCAAACTTGTAATGAGGCCATTCGTATTTGGGTGGGAAATGTTATATTTTATTATGTATGTGCATTTGATGTGATTGTTACTTGTTATATTACATATTATAGATTGTATTTAATTGATTCTCTTTGAATCTATTTGTAGTTTTGAGATTTGCGGTTGTTGATTTTTTGTCAACTAATTGATATACATATGAATTTCTGTGCACCAGTCTATAGATTTAGTTGTTTTTTTGACTGATGTATAAAAATAATTTGTTGAATACTAATTATATTTTACATATGTTGGTATAAATTGTGCTTTAGGTTTATTGATTATTGTGTACATAGTATGTTTTTAGAACAGGGTTTTGACTATTGATTCTTGTTAGGTACTCCCTTGTTATTGATAAAGAAATTTCCTTTACATCATAGCATGTCATTCATCTTATTGGTTTGTTTGCTAATTTTAGGTTTAATTTGGGATACTGATTGCTCAATTTGTGGTTGTTGGTAGCTTTGTTCTTTTTTAGGGCTTCTATGAATTTGTAGGGTATATGTTGAGTTATGCCTAGTGTAGATTGGAAGGCATTGTGCCATTCTTTAACAAATTTATTGTTTTTTGCTTCCTGAGCCATGGCAGTCCTGTAGACATTCCACATTGGTATTTGGGATTTGGGTTGGCAGTAGTGATTAGAACCAAACCATGACCTGGATTTATGGGCTTTTGGCGCAGGACAGCACAGCAAATCACCTTGCTGTACTGCCCTGCATCAAAAGAAAAGGTCAGTAATGCAGAATATCAATGCAATATGGTGCATTCCTGTACTTTCCGACTGTACTGGAGCCATTTTGGCTGCCTGGTGCCAATGCAGGAACCCTTGCACCATGGTGCAAGGATGTCTGCGTTGTGAGCATGATTGTTTTTGTGCAGGAAGAGGCACCTGGGAGGCTTTTTCCTCTTTTTATGTGTGCTACATTCTACAGCACACATAGAAAGAGGACAAAATGAGGAGAAATAAACATAGTTCTCCTCGTTGCACCTCCCCTGGGGAGGCATAAGGTTTTGGCGCATCCTCAGGTTTACAAGCTTTTGTAAAGATTGGGGTGCGTCAAAATGGGTGTTGCGTGGGAACACTGACCCCAATGCCCATGGAATGCCTCCTTAATCTTAATGCAGAGTAAAGCAACGTAGTGATTTGCCTACCTTGCCTTACTCCGTATCTATGAGGCCATTCAAAGCCATGCAAATTGGCTTTGCATGGTCTTATTGATATGGTTGAAAGCTTTGCACCACCATGATGCAACAGTGGTGCAAGCCTCTCATATTATGCCCACCTGGGGCCTCATTATGAGTTTGGCGGTGGTACCGCCAGACCGCCATGGTGGCGGCCGCCAGAAGACGATCATGTTTGTGGTCATTCAGACCGCCGTATTACAAGTCATACAGCCAGGACCACCAAAAGCCAGCCAAAAAAACAACACCACCAGGACCTGTGAGGACAGGAAGTAAGCAGTCTAACTAGCAGCACTGCCAGCCCATCAACTAAACAAGAAACCTATTACAAGTCAAAGCGCACAATGGCGGTCCAGCAATGGCAGTCTTCCAATGGTGGACCGAGCCACAGTGTTTTTCGGTCACCACAGTAATACACAACACGACATTGGATAGATTTGAAAACAACACAACTGACAAACAGTCCCACACCAGACACACATACAAAGCATTTTCACAGCAAGACCCTGCAAGACAGTGCAAAATTCTGGAAACTTAAAATCCACTAGAATAGACACATCTCCAATTTACAGCAACCACACACCCCGCACCCTCAACACACCCCTATCACATCCATCTACACCTCCCTATTCCATTTGCTCCTCCCCATCTATTTTTAACACCACCAAGTCACAAAATAAATCCTTTTTTCACTGAAGATGAGTTAAGAGTCTTGGTGGATGAAATCATTACAGTAGAGCCACATTTATTTCGACCCCAAGTCCAGCAAACTACTATCACATGGAAAATGGAAATGTGGCAAAGGATTGTCAACAAAGTAAATGGTGTAGGCCCCACCCTGCGCACAAGGGAAGACATCAGGAAGAGGTGGAACAACCTCAGGGGGAAGGTCTGTCCATGCATCCAGGCACCAGCTCCTTAAGACTGGCGGTGGTCCCCTACCACCTCCCCTACAACTCACATCATGGCAGGAGTAAGTCTTGGCCATCCTGCATCCTGAGGGCTTGCCAGGAATACCTGAGGGAGTGGAGTCAAATTAGTCACAACACAAAAATATCGCACCTAAATGTATTGCCATGCATGCTCACTGCTCACCTTTGGACACCTGCACTGGCACCCCAATCACCAGCCCTCTCTTCACCTTTCCAGAGAACACTGTTTGCTGTCTCACATGTGAACTAGACTCACCTGGGGGAACCTCATCTGTGTATACTGGGTATAGGACAGGGGC
Source organism: Pleurodeles waltl (assembly GCF_031143425.1). Taxonomy (NCBI): domain Eukaryota; kingdom Metazoa; phylum Chordata; class Amphibia; order Caudata; family Salamandridae; genus Pleurodeles; species Pleurodeles waltl. The sequence continues at coordinate 1,037,023,957 of NC_090445.1, forward strand.
TGACAGCACTACAATTCCTAGCAGGCACTGTCCTACAATTCGTAAAACCAAAACTGTGAATCACATACAAAATGACTAGATATTGCAAAGCCCCAAACTAGTGTACTCACTAGAAAGGAGCTCATCTGTACAGTGTGCATGTCTAGCATAGGCACTGACTGAACTGCTAAGGCCAGGGAACACAAGTAGTGTTACCCCATTCAGCCAACACAGTGTCCTCTGCAATAAAGAGCTTAGGGGGCATATTTATACTCCGTTTGCGCCGAATTTGCGTCATTTTTTTCAACGCAAATTCGACGCAAAACTAACTCCATATTTATACTTTGGCGTTAGACGCGTCTAGCGCCAAAGTTCATGGAGTTAGCGTCATTTTTTTGCGTGAACACCTTCCTTGCGTTAATGATATGCAAGGTAGGCGTTCCCGTCTTAAAAAATGACTCCGATGCATATGCGTCGTATTTATACTCCCAGGCAAAAATGACGCCCGGGAGTGGGCGGGACTAAAAAACCCGCATTTGCGCCGGATTTTAGCGCCTGGGTCAGGGCAGGCGTTAAGGGACATGTGGGCTCAGAATGAGCCCAGAGGTGCCCTCCCAAGCCCCCAGGGACACCCCCTGCCACCCTTGCCCACCCCAGGAGGACACCCAAGGATGGAGGGACCCACCCCAGGGACATTAAGGTAAGTCCAGGTAAGTATTTATTTTTTTGTGGCATGGGGGGCCTGATTTGTGCCCCCCTACATGCCACTATGCCCAATGACCATGCCCAGGGGACATAAGTCCCCTAGGCATGGCCTTTGGGCAAGGGGGCATGACTCCTGTCTGTGCTAAGACAGGAGTCATTTCAATGGGGGATGGGCGTCGTAAAAAAATGGCGCAAATCGGGTTGTGGCAAATTTTTTGCCTCAGCCTGACTTGCACCATTTCTGGACGCCCATACGTCATTTTCCCCCTACGCCGGCGCTGCCTGGTGTACGTCGTTTTTTTTAACGCACACCAGACAGCGCCGGCGGCTAACGCCGGCTAACGTCATTCAATAAATACGGCGCCCGCATGGTGCTTCAGAATGGCGTTAGCCGGCGCAAATTTTTTTGACGCAAAACTGCGTTGGCGCAGTTTTGCGTCAAAAAGTATAAATATGGGCCTTACTATCTCTATTCAGCCCTTGAACTGTACTCACCTACAAAGGATCACAACTTTATAGTGTGTGGGTGCAGGACAGGCACTGACAGGAATTCATTGGCCAGGATGCACTAGTAGTGTTACCCCAAACAGCCAACATAGTGTGCCATAATGAGCCTTTGACCTCTACTCAGCTACTGAACTGTACTCACCTAGAAAGGATCCAGCCTGTGTGGTATATGTGATTCATGGCTACAGTACTCAGTAGGATCCCTAACTGCCACTCCAAGTACCAGTCCAGTGAACACTTGCCAAAATATAATTTTCCCGGGAATCCACACATGAAGTGCACTCACCTGGGGAATGACACTTATCAAGTGCATGAGGAACAGGGAGTCACATGATTGCTAATTCAGGAGGCTAGGTCTATCCAATTCAAAGCACCAGCCCACTCTGCATATGCTCAAATATCCTTGTAGATTAACTTGCAATGGAAGTGTGCTCACCTCAGAGGATTACCCATGTATACTATGTGTAGTACTTGGAGAAACATCACTGTAAATCCCAGGAGGGCAAGTCCATTTAACTCCTATCATCAGGCCCATGGCCATGTGATATTGTGCATCTGTCTGTGAACTCACTAATGAAGTGTACCCACCAAGGGACCAAGATATAGGTCATGGTACTCCCTTTGATGTGGCTACATACCCACAACTATCTTGAGCAGCTATGCCAAGATGAAATGTTCTAGATAGAAAGGATAGCTCAACATGTGGGCTATAAAACTTTATTACAGATCAAAGGCTCCAAGATGTATCATCAGAATGGCATTGGCAGCAGACATACCACAATGAACTAACCACATGGTGACAACTATCACATATATTGCACGATATCGGGTCTGCCTGCATAACAACCAACTAGGACTTAAGATGACCTAAAGCACATCCTGCCCAGCCAGTGCTCTGCCTGTACTGCAGGCAAGGTATAAGTCAATGACCATCCCTCCAAATGCTAAGGTACTCAGACATTCTAAAGCCAATTGGCTGAAATGGAATAGGTATGTTTCTCAGATCTCAGGTCGCTACAAAGGGTAGCATGCAAACCTGTCACATAAGGGAAAGCTGCTAACCCCAAAGTGTACATGGCCCTAGCCAAATGTCACTGTCATCTATTGGAGGTAGATGTCAGAATACAACCTGTAACGTTGTATCTCTCACATCAACAGGTCGAGCAGCCACTGTGACTACTGACACCAATGTAGAGACTGCCACAACCCCCATGGATGAAGCCCTCAGTGAGGACACCACTCCTGGACATGTGGACATTGAGGACGATTCTGGCCAACACAGGCAACCTGGTCAGGCGACACCGGTGAGACTCACCCTGACCACATGGACTCCTCCCAGGCCCATGACCTCTGCATCTCAGGCAGCCAATCACCCCCAAACTTGTGTCCCAAGGATCACTAACAACTTATGCCCCCGAGTCCAGGTTTCTGAGTCACAGCAAGTCAACTCCGACAATGAAAGACCTGGAGCAAGTGGAAGGGTCAGGTTGCTCCAAGGGTGGTGGCACATGTAGGTAGGGTGCATTTGAAGGATGGTGTGGCCCAGTTGCAAAAGGCTGTTGGTGATGCTCCTGGCCAGGACACCATCAGCCAAGTCTTGGGAACTTACCAACAATTCCAAGGTGTGATGGGCCAGGTACTTACCGAGCCCAGGGAGATAAAGTAGCTGCAGAGGGACTTCCTTAGGGAAGCCATGGAAAAGTGTGAAGCCTCCAACACCATCTTGGCCTCCCTAACAGGGTTGTTCAAGGAGAACAGCAGTACCCTGATCAGGGACCGTGAACAACAACATACCCCTTCCTGTGAACTAACAACACCAGCCTCTTCAACATGTGTGGTAGCCACTGGAAGGGGGGCCCTGTCAGTGGAAGCACCTGCCTCAGACATCCTTGCCTCTGTAGCTACTGACCCCACTTTCTCCCGCAAGGGAGGACATCCACCCAAGACTCCAGGAGATGTGGATGGCAGGACACCAACTACTACTAGGAAGTGACCTCTTCCTGATGGAACTCCTTTGTGTGCCACAGATTCACTCTGTTAACTGGTATTTTACCACTTTCCATTTGCCATGGTAGTAGGACACTAGACTTTGGACTTCAAATGTTGTGGCATCTACTCTATTGAATACTTCCACTATGTCTGATCACTTCACCTTATTTTTTTTAGAGTTTCACAATTATTCCATTTGCATATGTAAATAAATGCACATATCCCCAAAACACTGCCTACTACCTCTTTTTTTAAACTATTTTGAAATGTAGAATGTTAAACTCATATAATGCACATGAGGAAGACATAAGATGGTAATAGAAGGAGGGAAAGGTTTCACGTAGTGTCATGCTTAGGATGACTAGCAACACAATGTCACAAGGGTCCGGTTACATCAAACATTTTATTGCAATGTACTGCACATAGGCTGTTAAAATGACTGGACTGCCATAGCCAAAAACGTATGAACCACATTGAGTCAGGCCAGATATCACAAAGGGACCATCCCCCAGAACACAGCAGAATGTGCTTTGTCAGACCTTGTTCTGTAGAATACGCCAGGTCGGCTAACTCTACATACACCAGGGCACATCCAGAGGGCAGGTCAACATTTCCTGATCCTAGGTCCATTCTATTACAATGACCAAGCATCTGGTGGTATGATACTAACCTGTATCAGTGTTATGGGACAGGCACTCCGGACGGCTATGTGGAAACACATTGACAGCAACAAAAAGGTCATACAGGATCTCTGTACATACAATTTGAAGAGAGAATGCATGGAAAGTGCTAGATAACATATAGCAAGGCCACATGGCCACACACATGAATCAATTGGCCCATCACACCACAACTCACAAGTGTATTGTGCGCTTCAAATCTCCCCCACCCACTGTCCAGGCTCCATTGACACAGGACCCGTACACCCCAAATGTGTGACCAACATTACTTGGATCAATCCTTGTCCACTTCACATGTCAGAACAGCTACAGGTACCTGACAATGTCACAATACTGAAATGCCCACATGAGGATGGCATGATGAAGAGACCTGGTGAAAAATTAGAGTACGGGGAGTTAAGGCATGAAAAAACACATATGAACCCCACCACATCACAATGTACTGTAGATCCAGTCACATTGACTGAGACTGACACAAACAAGGCAGATCGTAAAAGTAGTCACATGTCCTAGTCTGACTTAGGCAGCAAAGCTTGGTTATAAACTGCATAGCGTGAGATACCCTGTCTTTAGAGGGCAATTACCCTCTCAACACATTCTGACACCTATACTTCTCCAGTCACACAAATCACGTCACATGACATACTTACACTCAAGTAAAGTAGTGATTGATGAGATCTGCCTGCAAGTCTTCAACTTTCTTTTCATCACTGTCATCATCACTTTGCATTTCGGAGGGGCTCACCCAGTGGCACTGCTAGCTCCTCCTCATCCGGTATATATGGGATACTCCTCCACAGGGCAATGTTGTGGAGCATGCAGCAGGCCACAATGATCTTACAAACGTTTTCGGGTAGAGGAGAGGAGGGCTCCAACTGTCTTGTCCAGACACTGAAATCTGTCTTTCAGGAGCCCAAACCAGCTCCACGACAAGTCATTTTCTTCCATGGGCATCAATGAAGCTTACTTCCTCCGGCATAGTTGGGCTCCTCACCGGTGTCAACAACCATGGAAAGTTTGGGTATACGGAGACCCCTGTAAGGGAATGCGATGTATGTGCAACTATGAGTCCCTCTCATTATTGTCATTGTAAAAGACATTGCTTTAAAACAGTACATGACATATGTGACTTAACAACCAGTCAGACCCTCTCTGGGTAAAGTTATGACATCAGCTGTGGAAATGCGTTGTTCCGCATGATGAAGGTATCCTGGACAGAACCCGTATAATGGGCAAAGACGTGTGAAATGTAGAGGCCCTCCAAACAAGCAACCTGGACATTGATGGGATGGAAATTCTTTCTGTTCCGATAGACTTGTTCATTGCCATGCAGTGGAACCAAGGCTACATGTGTATTATCCATGGCTCCCATCACATGTGGGATGTGTGCCAAACTATAGAAGCCAGCTTTCACACAAGCAAAATCCTCACGTTGAGGAAATCGGATTTAGCTGTCCAGGTGTTTCAACATTGCTGAGAGTATATCCTTCAAAACTAGACTGAACATAGAATGGGACATCGCAGCAGATAGTGCCACTGTATTATGGAAGGACCCTTCAGCCAGGAAGAGCAACACTGCCTTGACTTCTGTGATGGGTGGTATGCCATTTGGATGACTAATGACAGGCATCAGATCTGGCTCCAGCTGACGACAGAGATCCACAAATGTTTTTCTGGATTGTGTGTCTGTCTTCCATGGCCTGAAGGTCTGCCAGTTGGAGGCACACAGGAGGATGTCTCATCCTTCCCCTCCCTGGGTATCTATGTTGTACAAAAAATGAATATAGGCATCATTCAATGTATCCCTTGCAACATATATATATATATATATATATATGTCCAGTTGAAGGCGTTTGCCGAAACGCGTAGACATTTGGCCAGGACAGCGTGAAATTGTTTTGAATTTACTACTACTATGGATTTTTTTACAATAAATTGCTGACGGTGGATTCACATTTAAGAGATTTTCTTTGGATTATTTTCTCCCAACCGAACACGATCCCCAGGACATTGTGCAGCCGTCCGGTGATTTCTTTCTCACTGAGTTTGATTTATTTATTGATTTGTATTCCCACAACTGTGTAAACATCATCTGCCTGGACATCAACTATTTGTGCATCAGACTTGCCACTCAGACTGTCAGTTGATGTCACATGACATAATTTGTGTGGGGGGGACTGTGTCTCAGAGCAAGTAGCCATATGTGAGTAACATATGGCCAAAAGGGTGTAAAAGTCCAAGGACCTATATGCCAGGGCAAGACCAGCACTCACCACCAGCATTAACAACATTTTTGTACTTGTACTTTGTTTGGTGATAAACCACATGTTATGCCCCTAAAATGGTAGCTGCCTGACCTATTCCAATAGACACTGTGATCCTCCCTCGACTGCCGGCAGAAGTCGTCATGGTGGTAGGCAGATGCTACAGCGGTAGACACTGACATAGGCTAACGTTGTTGCCAGTGGCAGTCTTGAGGCAATGGCTGTGTCTGCCAGCTGTGACGGCCACGGACGTGACCACCATGATCTGCAACATCCCTCACTTTACTCCTGACACTGCTGCCAGAAAGACCTCTATGACCTGAGCTGCTGTGTACTGCCTCTGGAAGCAATCATGCCTGGTCCCGCAGGTGCTAGGGCCCCAGCCTTCTCCCCAGAGGAACTTGAGAAGCTAGTGGAGGAGGTTCTTCCCCTGGAAGGACAGCTTTATGTTGCACCAGAGGAGCAGGTAAGTGCCTCATGTAAGCTATTTTACCCTATTCACCATATTTCTACTCCTCACAGGCTAGATTTAGGCTATGGTGACCAGCATGTAAAGTCAGGGCCATGGGAGTGCCGTTGGTGTGGCGTCAATAGGAGACTTAGGGCCAGATGTAGGTACAAAAAAATTAGCGACTCGCAATTTGCGAGCATGTGCGACTCGCAATTTGCGTGTCGCTAACTGGAATACAGGTATAATATGCGGGGACAAATTGCGACTCGCACCCGGAGTCGCACCGCAGATAGCGAGTCCGCTGTTTGCGAGGTCGCTTTTTGCGACCGCGCAAAAAACGGACTCGCAATTTGCGAGTGGGTGTCGCAAATTGCGACTGTGCTGAAAATTGAATGCAGGTGCTGCAGAACACTCCAGAAACCACTCCAGAACACTCTGGAAAACACTTCCTGGCACGTGATGATGACATCACAGCCAGGAAGTTTACAAATACACCTGGGAGGAGGGAGGACCACACCCTTTTTAACTGCAGCACAGCTAACAGAGCAACCGTGGCTGACACTCCCAGGAAGAGAAAGGTGAAGTTTGCAGAGAAGGAGCTGGAGGTGCTCATAGAGGAGTGCTGTCAGCACCATGATGAGTTTTTTGGGAAGGCAGCCCTCAATGTGCCAGACTCTGCCAAAAAACGAATTTGGCAGGATAGTCAGGAGAAGGTAAACTCCCTGGGGGTCAGCCACAGGAGTGTGGATGAACTAAAGAAGAGGTGGTACGACCTCTGCTCCCGAACCAAGGAGAGGGTGGCAGAAAGGCTCTGGGAGATGGGAGGCACAGGAGGGGGACCATCTTCCATACCACCACCCACAACCCTGGAGGAAAGGGTGGAGGAGACCCTGGAGCCGGAGTCAGTAACTGGATTTGGAGAATTGGACACCTCTGAGTCCAGAACATCAACCGGTGAGTACCATGTGATATGCCTGTACCCCCATCAATGCCATACCCCCACCCACCATGTACACAGGGGCATGCACAACCAAGATAGCTCCATTTCAGAGTAGCATATACCAGCATGATGCATTATGGGCAATGTAGTCAAGTAGGCAGTTAATAGGCAAATGTTTATTAGGAAGTGTGCAACAGATAGTAGACACTGACAGTGTTTTCCCCATGTCCCACAGGTCTCCCACAAGACACCACCACCAACCACAGCAGCCAGGTGCCAATGGTCAGCCAGCCCCATGAGGAGACAACAGGAGCAGCCACCACTCCCACCTGCACCACCAACACCATCCCCTCTATGGCGACACCCGCTGCAACAGTGGTCTCGGAGCCTGCACCAGCAACAACCAGGAGTGCCACATCACACATCACAGGGCCTCCACCGCTGTGCAGGCGACGCAGGATGAGGAGAGCAGGGCTGCAGGCAGAGTCAGGGCTTCCATCCACCACACCGGCGGAGGCACAACTGCTACGGGGTCAGCGCCTGCAGAATCAACAGTTAGGGCGGATTAGTGGGGTTCTGCAGCGCTTCGAAAGGAACCATGCAAACAGCATGCAGCAGGTTCATGCACAACTGGAGGTAATTGGCAACAACACTGGTGACCTAGCCCTGTCAATGCGTGAACTGGTGGCTGGACTGCTTACGCAGAGTGAGGGTGCGCGGCGCAGGGACCGCCAGCTGCTCCACAGGCTGGACAGGATTGCCTCCTCTATTTGCAGACTGGCAGTGAACACAACTGGGCTGTCAAGGAGAACAGTCGGCCTCCAGGTTGAAATGTGCCACTTTGCGGGTGATGTGGCAAGGGGCCTGGGCCGGATCACCCATGCGATAGACCTCATGGAGGCACGGCAGGTGTCCAGGGGTACAAGGGACACCCCACAAGACAGTGAGGAGGGCTCCACTGTCAGCAGTGTCTCTGCTGGTGACACCAGGGTGCTACGGAGTGGGAGTACGAGGCAGAGCACTGCTGAGAAACCTGGTACCAGCCAGGCTGGCAGAGGCCGCCGTAGTCTGTGAACAAACCACTGTCCCTGATGTTGGGGCACATGATGGCAATGTGTCCCATGCCAGGTGGACTTTTTAAAGTCCCTGAACAGTTTTTCATTGTATATAGTTTGGTTTTTGCACATATTAAATAATTTATTTTTTCCACTTAACAAATGGAGTGTTTGTTCAATTGGTGAGTATGGTAGAAGTTGGCACGTACCTTCCAAAGTATTGGGTTGCAATGTGTTCCCGTCTCAGTCTGCCTTGATTTGCGATGCTCCTATCCCCATGATGGCGATGTGGTTGCTCTTGCTCTTCATCCTCAGAATCTGGGTCTGCAGGGGTGAGAGGTAGCCCACGTCGGGAGGCAATGTTGTGCAGTATAGCGCATGCGACAACTATTTTGAATGCCGTTATGGGGGTATACTGGAGGGCACCTCCACTTCGGAGAAGGCATCTGAACCGTGCTTTCAGCAAGCCAAAGGTTCTTTCAATCAGGTTCCTGGTCCTCTTATGTGCAATGTTGTATCGCCTCTCACATTCATTGCTGGGTGTTAAGTACGGAGTCAGTATCCATGGCCGTAGTGCATATGCACTGTCACCTGTTGGTCACAAAAAGTACACTGTTAGAAAGTCCTTGTTGGTGTGCACATTGATCTGTGTGCATGTCTACAAGGTGTATACAGCTCTACCTAGGAGGTATCCGCCTCCAAACTCCCCACGTTTCAGGTGTTTGTGTATCCCACTGTGCCTAAAAATGTAGGAGTCATGAGTACTGCCTGGAAATTTAGCTACAATGTCAGTTATGACATAATGGGCGTCACAAACAACCTGAATATTGAGTGAGTGGGTACACTTTCTATTGCGGAACAGATATTCCAGGTTTGCAGGGGGGCATATTTGAATATGTGTCCCATCTACACACCCTATGACATGGGGAAAGTTGGCAATCCGGTAAAAGTCCAACTTTGTGCTGTTGATTTCTGCCTCATTCCTGGGTAGGTATATGTATTGGGACATGTGTGTGAGTAAGGCATCTAGGAATGCCCTGAGGAACCTTGATAGTGCACTTTGGGATACCCCACCTGCCACAGCAATGACCCCCTGATAGCTCCCTGAGGCCAAGAGGTGCAGTGAGCATAGCACTTGCACATGCGTAGGGATGGCACAGCCACGCATAGTCTGGCGTTCTAGTTGTGGTTTGAGTAAATCTATTAAATCTAGTATAGCTGTGCTGCTAAGTCTGTATTTATCATAGATTTCCTCCTGAGTTTGCTGAAAGAGTGTCTGCCTTGTTCTGTAAATCTTCTCCTGTCTCTGGCTCCTCCTCCTCCTCTGCTGGGCTGCGTGGGCTCTCCTCCTCACTCCTATCAGGTATATCTCCGCCATCTTGAGTAACCCAGATGCCTTCTGGGTCTCCTTTTATACTGTAATGGTTACCACCTGCTCTGAGTTAGTGGTAAATTGGACATGCAAACTGGGCTTTTTGCGACTAGTCGCAATTTGCGAGTTGCTATTGCATATGGTTTGCGACTCGCAAATTGCGACTTCCTATTTGCGGGTCGCAAAATGGGGTCGCAAATTTTGCGAGTCGGTAACAGCTCGCATCGCTTTTTGCGAGTCAGAAATGGGATTTTTACATCCCATTTCCGATTTTGCAGAGTCGCAAATAGCAATTCGGGCCATTTGCGACTCGCAAAAGTTTGCTACATCTGGCCCTTATTGTGCACGTAACATGGATCAGTGCCAGATGTTGAGGCATCTGACTTGTGTGTGTGTATTTTGAGTGTACCATGTTGTTCCTTATGTGGGATGCGCTAAACTAGATGAGGAGATGCCTCAGCCATGCCCATACAACACTTGACACGTGGATGTCAACAATGGGAGAGCATATGTACATCCATGACTGTAAGGGGCAGTGTGGGTATGTTGTATGTATAAGATGTGTGTGTGTGATGAGCCATGTGTATGTTGCCACTGAGTTTCAGACCACATCTGTCCGTGCTAATCTGTCATTTTGGAGGCATACGCGGAATCACTCTGCCCTTCCGGTTTCCACATACACATCACATGGTAAATTGCTGTTGGCTAAATGATGTCCTGTCATGCGTGGAACATTTGGTAATCGATTTTCAAGCAGGTTCTGTCTGCTCAGCCTGCAGAGACCAGTGTCTGTCAACTGTATCTCACTGTATGGGTCCAAGTCTAGGCTTGAGTTGAGTCACTTTTACTATGTAATTGTGGCACTGTATCCTCTACCTGTCTCACAGGACATCCTGTAATGTGGAATACCTAGTCTCTGTGCCACGATGCAGCTTTCTGAATTTCTTCAATTGAGGAGTATGTGGATGGTATTGGATGGAGAGTCAAAGCTCTGTGATAAATGTGTACTAGGCATCACTGTCAATGTGTGTCTCTGACCCCTGACAGGTACTTTACTCTCCCAGCCCTGTTGCCAAATGTGTCCAGTGCAGGCTTGTAGCATACATATCAGTCTCACAGTGCAGACACTATGATGAATCCGGTAAACCCATGATATCTGTCCTGACTGTTGTGTTACATGGCTGACCATGGACAAAGCATGACTTTGTTGGATGTCATCGCTGTAGAATGGACACAGATTTCCAGAAGCATGATCCATGTCACAGGTAAAAGATACATTAACCAACCCCCTGAGGTAGAATGAGTATGCATCTGTGAGCCCACATGTCCATACATGGACAGGTTTGGAATCTCCTGTACCCACCATGGAAGTCCCTTCATTCTTACTGATGAGTGGGGTTGGGTCTTGAGCCCTGGCACTAGGCCGGAGTAAATGTTGGTGGATGACCATCCTCACAGAGTGTGAGTGAATTGAAACCTTTTGCCTATGGAATACACTTCTCAGAAACCACAGAGTTGTCATTTGTTCCATGGTGCTCCTGAGCTCACTCTAATTGCTTGGGCAGGTCCCACAAAATGTCAGTTGGCCTGCCTGGTCAAAGGAGGGCCTGAGCAGGGTGATGGGGTGATCTGCTGATTAGTAAGTGTGAGAAAACAGAGGTGATTGCAGAGGTCCCCTAACTTTCTGCCCCCATTTTCCACTTTTTGCTGGTGTTTTCCTGACTCTGATGGTGCCCTGGGTACTGCTAACCAGTCCCAGGGCTTGTGCTCTGTGTAAAATGGATATGCAAATTAGGCTAATTATAATTGGCTAAGTCAACCTACCTATAAGTCCCTAGTATATGGTAGGGCATGTAGGTTTAGGGACCACATTATAGGTAGTGCACTCATAGGTGCACTGCTGAGGTGCCCAGTGTCATTTTAAAGGCAGGCCTATTGTTATATGCAAATTCGACTTTGGAATTAAAAGTAGTTCCAAAGTCTTAAACTACCTTAGTTTTACATATAAGTCACCCCTAAGGTGTGCACTATGTGCCCTTAGGGCTGGGTGCCATGTAACTATAAGCAGGGACCTTATAAAAATAGTTTTATAAGCCCTCATGAGGTAAAAACAGCCAAATTCGCTTTTCCCTCATTGTAGTAAATGGCCTTCATAGGCTAGAATGGGGAGACCTTATTTTAATTTTTAAAGTCCCCTTAAATGATGGATACCAAGAGTTTGGTATAAAATTAATTGCTGTAGTAAGTCCCACAACTTCCAGTTGTTGGATCTAATGTAACTTGTTCAGGTAAAGAGTTTTAAACTTTACCTGAAAAGTTGCCAATTTGAGCCCTGCATTGTTTTTGCTGATGTGCTCTGATTGGCCAGCCTCTAGCAGCCTGGCCAGGCTGCTTGCTGAGGTGTGAAGTTGCCTGGCTTCACACAAAGGAATGTGCCTGTGGGAGGGAGTCTCCCCTCAGCAGATGGTGAGGCAGGAAGGGGGAGGGCTGCCAAACTGGTCTTCAAAGGCAGAGAAGGACATTTGGAGCAACCAGCAACACCCCCACATCCTGCAACCCCAGACAACTAGGTGCCCCCTTGATTAGATTAGGAGAGGGCAGGAGAGGGGTGTGTTTATGATTTTTAGCCACACCAGTGGGTGGGCTCAGCCAGATGTAACCTCCAAAAATCAGATTCAGCCATGATGGATTTTTGGAGAATGTTGCCTCCTGGGATTGATTTTTGCCACACTTCCCAGGAAGTGGTCATCACAGGGGGAAGGACCCTGCACCTGATTGGAGAACCAGGACCCCCTGCTTTTCACCCAGGAGCAAGGATAAAACTGGCAGACCTGCACCCACACCTCAGTTCCCTACCACATCCAACAAGGAAGAACTACATGAGATCGGATTGGACTGGCAGGTTCGTCCCACTGAAGAAAATCTTCGAAAAAGAGACTAAGTGTGAAGGTAAACTTTTAACCGAGGCCTCCCACGGCCTGTAGCCGAGCAGGGCTCCATCGCGGTCGGCCTTAAACTTTGACTTTGCCCCGGTCGAGGTGCAACCAGATGACCCGATTGGCGCTTTTTGTTTCTAAGCACTAAAAAACAATAATTCTTTAAAAATTCATATCTCCGCTTCCTCTTATCTGATTTTATTAGTTATTGTGTCATTTGAAAGATAAAAATATAAACTATTTTTATAAATTGGTTTTGGATTTTTAAACTGTTTCCTGTGTTTTATTTAATTACCATTTTGTGATATTTGAATGCTTTACACTCTGTCTCCCAAGTTAAGCCTTGACGCTTGTTGCCAATCTACCAAGGGTTGAGCTGGGTTTGATTTACTGAGACCTAACTGGACCGTAGTGGAGGTTAGTGGCCTATTGCTAAGTGTAGGTACCTACCTGCCCTTACCAATAACCTATTTTCCAACAGTAAGTATTTGCTGTCATGTCCCTGTACTCAGTGACTGGTATGTGGCACGCCTGGCCTATCTGGGCCGTATATGATGTGCTTACCTTACTGTACAGACATGCATGTCCCTCTGCCATTTTGGATGGGACATTTTTGACATGATTTCCTGTCTTGTCTTTTGCATCCATGCAGGTCAACGCCCATCGGAAGGAGGGGATTTGGAGAGCCATCACCAAGAAGGTGCAACCAGGGGGGTCCACAGCCAGCAGAGCGCCAACTGTTGCCTGAGGTGGGAGGACCTGAGACTCTGGGCCTGGAAAACCGCTGAGTCCCAGCTGGGGCTGTCCTCTCAATGTGGGTGGCGTGCTCTTCAGACCATGAACCCACTAATGGCCTGTATTCTGGTGGTGGCCTACCCAGAGCTGGATGGGTGTTTCAGGGCAGCACAGTAGCCACAAGGGGGTGAGTACAGAGCAAACTCATGCCTGTTCTATTGCTAGGTGAATGAGGGGGGTACTGACTGTTCCCCTTGACAATGAGGGTTGAGCCATTTGTCACACAGTTGATGGATGAGAGATTGTTTGTGTTGACATGTGTATCAAACTGGGGTACCTTGCCTTCTGAACCTGGAACCTAGTACAAACCTGTTGTGAATCTCCAAGACACTTCCTGTAGAGGGTCCAAAAATGACTGTGTGCAATGAACAAACATGTACTATTTGTAGTTGGGATGGGTGTGATTTCTGACCTACAGATCACTTCCCATGAATGTCGCAAACAAAAGATAAGTGGGTGAGAGATCACTGTCCTTTGCTGTGTGTCTGGACATATGTGTGTGCAGACATCTGCCACCCAGAAGCAAGTGTTCTTTAGTGTACGATTGATACTGGTGCCTCACTGTTTGTGCCCAGCACAGATGTGACATGGCTAAAGGCCTGCAGATGTAGCAAACTGCTTTCGCTTGGTAAGTGGGGAATGCCCGATGACACAAATTTTGTCCCATGACAGAAGCCAACATACCATTGTGCCTACATGTAAGCATGTGTCCTTTTTTCTTAGGGATGAATTCCTTTCTCCAATGTCATGTATGTTCTACCCATGTTGATGGGATAAATCATGTAGTCACATATATATATATATATATGCATGGCAAACAGTTAATGGATTGGTGCAATTACAAAGGTGGTCCATTTCATGTTGTGTCACAGAAAGGAGTGTGTCAATTTTGATTTTCATCTGACTGATCCCTTCTTGCATCACAGTATGCAGTTTGGCATGTAGGAAGCAGTTACACTGAGGAAATGGCAGGTAGACCAAGATTGTGGAACACCTCTGTGTTTCTCATGCCCGTGATGTGGCATTATGTCGATTAGTGCACTGCACCTGTGTAGTGATTGGGGATTGTGCCCTGAATGTAGGCATGCATCATGGAGTGACTTGAAGTGATGTTGACATCACATGTGTTTGGGTTCAGTCATCCACCGACAGACAGATGGCAGGCTTGACATTTCCGAGATGTGGGTAGTGATGTGGCTTTACATTGGACAAGGGGTTGGGGTCCTTCTATGGGTCATTGCAGGTTCTGTGACTCTCCAACATGCAAGGAACAGATGTTTAGTACAGACACACTCAGATCTGACATTGTGATTGGTATCTGGCATTAATGGTGGCTAACCTGTGGATTGCTGATTCATTGTTGTGTGTTTTCTCAAGACATCTCTCCCTGACGTTTTATACCTGAAGTTAATGCCACATGTGAGCCGCGTCTGGATGACCTTGTCCTATCTCCTTGACTCAGTTGGGACAGGTGCAACTTATTGAGCTGTACATTGTTGGAATGTGTCCATTGTGACACGGGTATTTCCGTGTCGCCTACTTCAGGATATTGCAGATAAGAATCTGGATTAGCTGGTTTTCATTGGCATCATCTCTAGTTGTTGGTACAACATGTAAGTGCACGATAGATGTGTGTATTTACTTGTGTGTGATATAGTAGTTTATAGTGGGATACCATTGTTGGCTACAAGTTGACTGGGGTCTGCTGAATTTGGCACATCTTGAAGTATGGAGAGGTCACCTGGCTATGGTTATGTTTTTGTGGTTGATAGACTTAATCCATTTAGTTGTAGATGTCTGAGATCCTTATTTTCTGGTGGGTAACTTTGGTAAGTCCAGCTAGCATGCATGCATAAGTGATGGCACATGAATGTGCTACTTATTTGAAGGTTTTGTTGGGAGCTTGTTGGCATGATGGTATTATCTGTCACTCAGAGTTGTGGTTCAAAGGTAGTATGTACTTGTTATGACCCTGTTTTTCTTTGTATTTGCAGCTTCAGCACAGGCATGCAAAGGCGACGGGGCACCATCTGGCTGCGGGACCTTAAGTCAAGATCCAACTAACACAGAGGGACCCACTGGCCTGGAGGGAATTGCCATGGGGGAGACAGGAACAACGTCATCATCTTCAGATTACCCCTCCAGTGGCCACTGCCTATTGGTGGAAGATTTATTGGGGACCCACCTGTACCATTCTTGTCCACTACCCCTGTTCTAGCATCAGCCTATCTGTTGCTCCCCACCCAGTTAGCCGTGCTGGCTTACCCAAGAGGGTGAGCATGTCCTTAGCCACAAGCACCTCTGTCCCAGCGCCTGTTACTCCTACTACCCTCAGTGAGGAGGCGATTGACCTCCTGAGGTCAGTCAGCCATTGTGAATGCCATCCAGGGACTGGTGACACAACTCCAACAGACAAATACATTCCTGGAGGGCCTTCACGGTGCAATGGCGGGCCTACAGAGATCCTTTCAGACTCTGTCCTCCAGACTGTTGGCAGCCAGTCACCCCCTACCTTCCGTCCCTCCTCCACATCCCTCTTCCCAGTCCAAATCCACACAAACAGACCCTGGTGCATCCATCTCAACATACAAATGTAGCACACACAAACACAAGTCCCAAAAGACACACCAGCACGCACACAGACAACATCCACCCAGAGACACAGCAACAGTCACAAATTCCTCGGACACCCCCAGCATCACACACACGACAACAAGCACGCCTACATGCATCACATCAGCAGTCACTGATACAGCCACCACATCCATCCTACCTGCAGACACCACCCCAGGAGACTCTCTGACATCTACCCAAATCACCACACCTGTAGACACCACAACTACAGACACACCTACATACAGCAGAGCTACCATACCTGCAGTCACAACCCCAACAGACAGCCACCCACCATGGCATCCCCTAGCACCCCCATCACCCTAAGTCCAAGACACATAAACACCCTTCCTTACCCACCCAACAGAAACCCACCACACACTAGCATTCCTCCCACAAGCTGTCACACACAACATCAACACCTACATGTCATACAAACAACCACTCCTTCAACCTCCAAATCCCGTCCTTCTTCTGATGACTGCCCTGTGTGTCCAAGAGGTTTTTCCTGTGTAACCTTGGCCTTCCCCTGTCCTACCCCCATACCACACCCAAAAGGTCCTCTGTCTTGTACAAGGCCATCCCTTCCACCCCTAAGTCCTCCCCTGTCCCCCTGCAAGCACCCGTACCCCTCCCCTGCCAAGAAGAAGCCCACCCCGTCCAAGGATAAGCCCCAACTCCCAAGCCCAAATCCCCCTCCCAATTAAGATCCTTCCACCCCACCCCGATTTATCCCTTGAGGTGCCTGCCAGCCCCCTTGATGTCACTTCCTGTGGAGTTACATGGTAGTCAGGAGGCAAGTATGGATACAACACTGTGCCATTGAGGGAAATCTGATGGACTGGGTATGGTGTATGGTCTAGGAACTTCTGATGATTTACACATAATAAATCCAAACAGATGCATTTTTTGGATACACCTTTGTCCTGCACTTCATTTTCTAGCTTTAAGTAGTTCCTGAGTTATTTTAGTAGTGTTCCTGCAGTTGTGTGTGTTTGTTGCTCCATGTGGAGTTATTTGTAGTATGTGAGTTTGTGTGCAGTCCTGGTGTCCCCAAGAGGAGGTTATGTGTTGTGTGTGAAGGGATGTGTGTGCAATTGCAATGTTGGTTTTGTGACATTGTGTAGTGTTTGTTGTAGTATGTATTTCTCATTGTGTTGAGTAATGTGGTCATGTACGGTGTTGAACCCGACCCCTTGATATAGCTTCTGTACTGATATGATGTGTATCATCTTGGATTTGGTATGTGCAGACATGGGGTGCGTTGAGTTGTGCTAGCTGTGTTTCCATTTGTCTGTGCATGTGTACATTTAGGTGTGTGCCCCTTATAGCTGGTTCCTGTAGACGTCTGTCCATGCAGTAGGAGTTGTGGCACTTTGTTTACTTGCCCGTACCAATTGTTTAGACTGCATGACAATTATTTTTAGTATTTTTTTGTCCCTGTGACCCATGCAGGGCCCTTTCCTGTGGACATGTTGATTGAAGGTCCTGTTACAAGAGTGACGTTTTCAGTGCTGTCTCGTTCCCTAAGTGTCCCAGTTGGCCGCATGCCAAATATGTAGGTGCAGTTGTGAAGTTGTTCCTGGTGTATTTGTCTCTCTGTGTTTTGTGCATGGCATTGTGCTTCCATTGTGGTGTGAAGTGTGTGCTGTGTGTGTCCATTGCAAGGTTGTTTACTGGTGATATTGTTTGTGTTCCGTGCCACAGAGATTGAGATGTGTGTTGTATGAGGGGACAGTCCCTGGCCAGTGTTGGATGTGAGTGTGTGAGTTGTACTTGTATAGGTGCTGTATTTGTGTTGTTGTTGCTGTTTTTGACAATGTTTTGTACCCGTCAGTATCCCTGTGCTTGAGCTGTGTGGCTTGGTGTATTTGTGGGGTGTTGCTGCGCAGTGTGAGTGTGCTGGCCAAAGTGTGCTTATTGTGAGTGTGCATGTGTCTGTGTTGCTGTGTATCAGTGAGTGTGTATTATATAAAATGCGTAGCTGCTGCCCGTGACTCCCCTCCCCATGATGTATTTGTCGGTGCTACATGCAGTTTTTAAGGTTTAATGACACAGGTAGTTGAGTGTGCTTCCAGTTGGTGTCACCCATGTCAACATTGATTTTGTTGTCTCTGAATGAGCAGGAGCAGTGGCATGACGTTTGGGAAAGGGTCCATGGCGGCTCCGGACATATGAGGCTGCCACCAGCTGAGTGTCTCCCTTTTTACTGTTTTCTTCTGCCAGCCTGTCCCCGGTGATTGGACTATCACGGTCACATTGGTGGTGTGCAACCTCGTAATGGGTCTGGCCGAATCACAGGTTTGCCTGCCTGTTTGTGCTTGCTTGTTGTCGTGGTGATCTGTGCTGCCTGGAGGTGGTGGTGGAACGCTGGCAGTCTTCTGTGGGTACGACCGCCAAACTCGTAATACGCAGTCCACTCCACCAGACCATTGGAGGGCAGACCGCCATCTCTAACATGGCAGTCACAGGATGGCAAACTCATAATCAGCCCCATAGTGTCTTGAAAGTAGCCTATTAGGAGACTTAAATTGTGTTTGTTTTGCTGGTAGAAGAGACTTTCTTTAAGTAAGTTGTAGTTGTCAGCTACTTCAGTTACAGTGACTTAGGCTAGTACAATCACTTTGCATTAATTTCAAAGGCCAATAGGCTGTTTCTGTGCTGTTTCTATAGTTAGTGCAGATTGGTGGATGTGGCTTCAAATGCTTTGCTTAAAATGGTAGGAACAGCCTTCTACAGTTTGTGGGTATGGTTGAAGAATAGTTTGTTTAATGGATTGTTCAACATCAATTATTATATGGGGAGTAGTTGTTTGTTTTAGTTTTAATGTTTTCTGTTTTACTTTTTCATGTGGGTTAGTAGTTCGTGGTAAGTACTACTTTATTTATTAGGTAGCAGCAAGTACATAAATGGTATATGTTAGACCTGACAGCCTTAGGGTGGTCACCCCTAACTTTTTGCCTGCCTCCCTCCACGTTTTGGACACTGTCTTTGCTGGCTTTTAGACTCTGCGCACTTTAACACTGCTAACCAGTGCTAAAGTGCATATGCTCTCTCCCTTTAAACATGGTAACCTTGGAGCATACCTGATTGGACTATTTAATTTACTTATAAGTCCCTAGTAATGTGCACTATATGTGCCTAGGGCCTGTAGATTAAATGCTACTAGTGGGCGTTCAGCACTGGTTGTGCCACCCACTTAAGTAGCCCCCTTCTCTCAGGCCTGCCATTGCAAGGCCTGTGTGTGCAGTTTCTCTGTCACCTCAACTTGGCATTTAAAAGTACTTGCCAAGCCTAAACCACCCCTTTCTCCACATATAAGTCACCTCTAATGTGTGACCTAGGTAACCCCTAGAGCAGGGTGCTGTGTGGGTGAAAGACAGGACATGTACCTGTGTGGTTTACATGTCCTGGTAGCGTAAAACTCTTAAATTCGTTTTTACACTACTGTGAGGCCTGCTCCCTTCATCGGCTAACATTGGGGCTGCCCTCATACAGTATTGAAGTGGTAGCTGCTGAAGGAGTAGGAAGGTCATATTTAGTATGGGCAGAGTGGTAATACCAAATCCTGCTGACTGGTGAAGTTGGATTTAATATTACTATTCTAGAAATGCCACTTTTAGAAAGTGAGCATTTCTTTGCACTTAAATCATTCTGGGCCTCATTCTGACCCTGGCGGTCCTAAACCGCCAGGGCCGCGGGCAACGGAAGCACCGCCAACAGGCTGGCGGTGCTTCAGTGCCCATTCTACCGCCGCGGTCAGAAAAGGGGATCCTTTTGCCGCCGGAATACCCCTGGCAGGGCTGAACCTCCATGGCGGCAAGCAGCGCCGCCATGGGGATTCCGACCCCCTTCCCGCCAACCTGTTTCTGGTGGTTTTGACCGCCAGGAACAGGATGGCGGGAACGGGTGTCGTGGGGCCCCTGGGGGCCCCTGCACTGCCCATGCCACTGGCATAGGCAGTGCAGGGGCCCCCTAACAGGGCCCCAGCATGATTTTCACTGTCTGCATAGCAACTGCACCCGTCGCACTCCTGCAACACCGCCGGCTCCATTCGGAGCCGGCCTCTGTGTTGCAGGGCCTTTCCCGCTGGGCCGGCGGGAAAGCCAGAATGGCCTCCGCGGTCTTTTGACCGCAGAGCGGCCAAATGGCGGTGACCGCATGGCGGGCGGCTACCGCCGCCCGCCGCGGTCAGAATGACCGCCTCTGTGCCTTACAATCTACGTCTGGCTGGGCTTAGTTGACAGCTCCTTGTGCATTCACCCAGACACACCCCAAACACAGGGTACTCAGCCTCACTTGCATACATCTGCATTTTGAATGGGTCTTCCTGGGCTGGGAGGGTGGATGGCCTGCTTTCACACAAAGGACTGCCACACCCCCTACTTGGCAGACAGGATTGAACTGAAAGGGGACCTGGTGCACTTCTTAGCCACTCTTTGAAGTCTCCCCCACTTCAAAGGCACATTTGGGTATGAAACAGGGCCTCTGCCCTACATCTTGAGACACTTGCTGGAGAAGGAACCTAAACCAGAACATGCATCATGCCAAGAAGAACTGCCTGGCTGCCTAAAGGACTCACCTGACTGCTTTCTACAAAGGACTGCTGCCTTGCTGTTGCCCTGCTGCCTTGCTGAACTCTTGCCTTGCTGCTGAAGTGCTCTCCAAGGGCTTGGATAGAGCTTGCCTCCAGTTCCCTGAAGTCTCAGGACCAAAAAGACTTCTCTTTTTCATTTGGATGCCTTGTGCGCCGAAAAATTAAACGCACAGCTCACTCCGCGATGAAAAATTCACAGCACGCCGATCCAGAAAGACGCCGCTCGACGCGATGCCTGCGGTGCGACCAGAACTTCTACGCACGGCCTCGCCTGGACAACGCCGCCTGACTCCAGAAAGGAAATTGACGCAACGCCTGCCGTGAGGGCGAAGATTCCACGCACAGCCAGCCGGAATGACGCGCAGCCGGAAAACAAGCCTAGGATTCCACGCGCAGACCCTGGGACATCTGGTAATCCAGCGAACCACAGAAAAAGACTGTCCGCGCGCCGGAAAACAACGCACGACTTCCCTGCGTGAAAAATAACGACGCAAGTCCGTGTGTGCAGGGGAAAAATCGACGCACACACCATTTTTCCACGTATCTCTTCTGCTGCGTCCCTTTGCGGAGATTTTCCACTTTAAACCAGGTACTTTGTGCTTAAAAGAGACTTTGTGGGTGATTCTAACTTTGGCGGGCGGCGGAGGCCGCCCGCCAAAGTTCCCCCAACAGAATACCGCTACGCGGTCAGAAGACCGCCGTGGTTATTCTGTGTTTCCCGCTGGGCTGGCGGGTGACCGCCAGAAGGCCGCCGGCCAGCCCAGCGGGAAACCCCTTCCCACGAGGAAGCCGGCTCCGAATGGAGCCGGCGGAGTGGGAAGGGTGCGACGGGTGCAGTAGCACCTGTCGCGATTTTCAGTGTCTGCATGGCAGACACTGAAAATCTTTTAGGGGCCCTCTTACGGGGGCCCCTGCAGTGCCCATGCCATTGGCACGGGCACTGCAGGGGCCCACAGGGGCCCCATGACACCCCTCACCGCCATCCCGTTCCTGGCGGTCACAACCGCCAGGAACAGGATGGCGGTGAGGGGGTCGGAATCCCCATGGCGGCGCAGCAAGCTGCGCCGCCATGGAGGATTCCTCAGGGCAGCGGAAAACCGGCGGGAGACCGCCGGTTTTCCGTTTCTGACTGCGGCCATACCGCCGCGGTCAGAATGCCCTTGGGAGCACCGCCAGCCTGTTGGCGGTGCTCCCGCGGTCCCCAACCCTGGCGGTCTGGGACCGCCAGGGTTGGAATGACCGCCTTTGTTTGCTTTTTAAAGACTTAAGACACTTCATATCACTTTTCAGTGATATCTCTACAATTTCACATTGCATCTTTATTCGTTTTGTCCTGCAAATATCCAGTTAAATATTATATATTTTTCTAAACACTGTGTGGTCTATTATTGTGGTGCTATATTGTGGTATTGTATGATTTATTGCACAAATACTTTACACATTGCCTTCTAAGTTAAGCATGACTGCCAAGCTACCATAGGGTCGGCATAGGATAATTTGGATTGTGTGTGACTTACCCTGACTAGAGTGAGGGTTCTTGCTTGGACAGAGGGTAACCTGACTGCCAACCAAAAACCCCATTTCTAACATTGGTGATCAGCAGTGAGGATAGGACTTGTATTTGTGCAGTGAGATACAATCGCTAAGTATTTCACTACCTACCCACAGTTGAAGGTCAACTTGATTTTTATCTGTTTTTGCAAATTAGTTTTTCCTGACAATTTTCAAAAACTAACTCCTCACTCAACATGTCTCTGACTGGGTCTCAAGCAGGAGATTTTGACCTAGCCCTGTTGGATACATATACTGTCAAACAGTTAAAAGGGTTCTGCAGGGTGATGAGAGTGCCCACCCAAAGGGCCTCCAAAAAGGAGGACTTTCAAGTGGGGCGAGGGCCTGGGCAGAAGCCCATTTAGAGGGGGATGATGAGGAAGAGGAGCCAGAAAATGGCCCCTCAGAGGATTTGTTGCTATCAGTGGGTGATGTTACCACTGCAATTGTGCCCCCTTCCAGACCAGGGAGCAGTGTCTCTGTGCAAAGCCTGACCGCAGAGGAAAGGAGAGAAGAAAGGGAGTTCCAATTGCAAATGGCAAGACTGAAAATTGAGGCTCAACAGGAGGAAAGAAGGGCAGAGAGAGAAGCCAAGCAAGCTGAGGCTGAAAGAGCAGCCAAACAGATTGAAGCTGAAAGAGCTAAAGCTGCAGCTGAGAGAGCCTTGGCTGAAAATAAACTTTTGTTGGCTCATGAACTGAGTCTCAAGGAGCTGGATCTCAAGGCAAAGCAGTCTGAATCCAGCAGTAAAGGTGGCAGCATACAGACAGGACCTGCTGAAGAAAAGAAGGTTTGTCTACCCAAAAATGTGGTGCCCAGTTTTGTGGTGGGAAATGACATAGATAAATGGTTAGCTGCTTATGAAGTTGCACTAGAGGCTTATGAGGTTCCTGAAGGGCAATGGGGTACAGCTATGTGGAGTTATGTACCAGTACTGGGGAGGGACACACTTCTTGCACTGGATCCTAAGGATAGAAACACATACCCACTTCAGAAAGCCATTTTACTTGCCAAGTTTGGGCTAACCCCTGAGAGATACCGTCAGAGGTTCAGGGACAGCACCAAACTATCCACACAAACATGGGTAGATTTCTATGACTTTTCCAGTAAGGCACTGATTGGATGGGTGTGGGGCTGCAAAGTAGATGATTACACAGGATTATATAATTTGATTCTGAGAGAGCATATGCTCGGTATTTGTTTTACAGAGTTGCGCCAGCACCTAGTAGACAGTAAGCTGACTGATCCCAGGAAGCTTGCTGAGGAGGCGGACCTCTGGACTAGTACCAGAGTGTCCTAGAAGGTATCTGGGGGGGACACCCACAAAGGTGGTCAGGGTTCCCATCAGAAGAAAGAGGGGGGAGAAAAACTTAAAACAAGGAGTTCTCAAAAGGCCCCCAAAATAGTTCCCAAGGGAGTAATGGTAACCAGTCCCGGTCTGATTCTCAAAAGAAAGGTTTCACTGACCATAAGACAGGGAGGTTTGTACACCACTGTTAAGAGTGCAATAAGTATGGGCACTCTGAGGGTGACTCCAAGTGTCCCAAGAAGGCACAGCCCCACCAAGGAGGGCCGACACCTGGGCTGGTTAGCGTAGGGCTCTGGGAGGAGATGGTCCCAGACAGTTTTGGGGTGCAGACAGAGGTAACCCTAGTGTCCCTGGGGATGCAGAGATGGTGCCAAAAGCCCACATGCCTGCCAATACTTCCAAGTATAGACAGTGGGTCACCATCAATGGGCAAAGGGTGGATGCTCTGCGTGTGTCACAGGAGCCAGCATGACTACTGTCAAGGGTCAGCTGGTGTCAGCAGAGCAGGTCATCCCCAATACGTTTCACCAGGTCATAGTCACTGACAATCGTGAGAGCCACCTACCGGTAGCTCTGGTTCCCTTTGAGTGGGGGGGGTCTCTGGTACTCTGAAAGTAGCTGTGAGTCCTGCCATGCCTGTAGATTGTCTGTTAGGCAATGACCTTGAGCACACTACCTGGAAGGAGGTAGAGCTAAGGTCTCACTTGGAAATGTTAGGATTGCCTGAGTGAGTCTGCATGACCACACGGTCCATGGCTGACCGAGAGGGAAGTCAAGGGCGTCTGGAGCCTGCAACAATGGCCCAGACAACTGCCAAGAGGAGGGGCAAGGGGCGCCGGAAACCGGCCCCAGAAGTTCCCGTAGTGGTTGAAGGGGTTCCTGAGGAGGAGGCCCCCGAGCCAACTGGGGAAGACATTGCCACCCTAGGTGATCTACCTGAGGTTGCTGGCTGGCAAGTTGAGGGTGGACCCACGAGGGAGGAATTCTGCAAGACGCAGAAAGAATGTCCCATTCTAGAGGGTATGAGGAAGCAAGCCTCAGCCCAGGCAGCATGTGAAGCCTCTGGCGATCACCACATATATTAGGAGAATGATCTCCTCTACAGTGAGCCTCTGGTTCCGGCCATTGGGGCAGCGTGTGCGCTGGTGGTCCCCCAGTGTTACTGAACCTTCCTATTGGGTCTGGCTCACGACATCCCCTGGCAGGACATTTGGTGCAAGACAAGACCTTTGACAGGCTTGTCACCCACTTTTATTGGCCCAGAAGAAGGACAAACTCCAATACATTCTGTAGATCTTGTCCTACCTGCCAGGCCAGTGGTAAAACAGGAAAAAGTGTTAAGGCCCCCCTGATTCCACTTCCTGTCGTTGTCCCCCTCTTTGAAGGGGTGGGCATCGACATTGTTGGTCCATTGGACCCCAAAACTGCCCTAGGCAACAGGTTCATCCTGGTTTTGGTGGACCATGCCACCCGTTACCCAGAGGCAATCCCTCTGAGGACCGTAACTGCACCAGTGGTGACCAGAACTCTGATGGGGATATTTACCCGTGTAGGATTCCCAAAGGAGATAGTGTCTGACAGAGGCACTAACTTCATGTCTGCATACATGAAGTCCATGTGGGATGCATTTGGTGTAACCTACAAGTTCACCACACCCTATCACCCCCAATCTAATGGTCTTGTGGAGAGATTCAACAAGACCTTGAAAGGCATAATTGGTGGCCTCCCTGAGGCCCTGAGACGTAAGTGGGACGTCCTCTTACCATGCCTTCTCCTTGCTTACAGAGAGGTACCCCAGAAGGGGGTATGGTTCAGTCCCTTTGAGCCTCTCTATGGGTACCCTGTCAGGGGACCCTTAAGCATGGTCAAGGAGGGGTTGGAGAAAGCTCCAAAGGCACCCCCTCAGGATGTGGTCAGCTACATGTTGGCCATCCGCAACCAGATGAACCGTTTCTGCAAAGAGGCCAAAAGTAACCTTGAGGCCAGTCAAGAGGTAATGAAACGCTGGTATGACCAGAAGGCCATCCTGGTAGAGTTTCAACCCTGGAGACAAAGTGTGGGTAATGGAGCCAGTAGAGCCTAGAGCTCTCCAGGACCGCTGCTCTGGCCTGTTTGAAGTAAAGGAGCGGAAAGGGGAGGCCACTTACCTAGTGGACCTCCAATCCCCTAAGAACTCCCTAAGGGTGTTCCATGTCAACCGACTGAAGCCTAATTTTGAGAGGTCTGAAGTCAACATGCTTCTGGTCACAGATGAAGGAATGGAAGAGGAGAGTGAACCCTTCCCCGACGTCCTCTATGCCCAAGAAGGTGATGGGTCAGTGAGAGGTGTAATTCTCTCTGACTCCCTGACTCTAAACCAGAGAGGAGACTGCTATGAGCTGTTGGAGCAGTTCTCCCCCCTGTTCTCCCTTACTCCTGGACTGACCCACCTCTGTGTTCATGACATTGACACAGGTGACAGTCTCCCTGTGAAGAACAAAATTTACAGTTTATCGGATAAGGTGAAGGCCAGCATCAAGGAGGAGGTCTCCAAGATGTTAGCTTTAAGGGTTATTGAGAAATCCAGTAGTCCCTGGGCCAGCCATGTGGTGTTGGTCCCTAAGGCTACTACCCCAGGTGCGAAGCCAGAACTCAGGTTCTGTATGGACTACTGGGGTCTCAACTCAGTCACACGGACTGATGCTCACCCCATCCCCCGAGCTGATGAGCTTGTTGACAGACTAGGCGCTGCTAAGTTCCTGAGTACGTTTGATCTTACTTCAGGGTACTGGCAGATCGCCCTGACTGAGGGGGCTAAAGAGAGATCCGCATTTTCCACACCTGATGGCCATTACCAGTTCCGGGTGATGCCATTTGGATTGAAAAATGCCCCTGCTACCTTCCAATGGTTGGTCAACGGGGTCCTAGCAGGCAAGGATGCCTTCTGTGCAGCCTACCTGGACGACATAGCTGTCTACAGTTCCAGCTGGGAGGAACACCTGCTCCACCTCAAGGAGGTGCTTCAGGCCCTGCAACAGGCAGGCCTGACCATCAAGGCTAATAAGTGCCAGATTGGGCAGGGTTCCGTGGTGTACTTGGGACACCTAGTGGGTGGTGGCAAGGTGCAGCCACTCCAGGCCAAGATTGAAACTATCAAGGCCTGGCAACCACCCAGAACACAGACTGAGGTGAGAGCCTTTTTAGGCCTCACTGGATACTACTGCAGATTTGTCAAGGGCTATGGTACCATTGTGTCACCCTTGACAGAACTCACTTCCAAGAAACAACCTAGGTTTGTGAATTGGACAGAGGCTTGTCAGAAAGCCTGACTCCCTGAAGGAAGCCATGTGCACGGCCCCCGTGCTCAAGGCCCCTGACTACTCCAAGGAATTTATCGTGCAGACAGACGCTTCAGAGCATGGCATAGGGGCGGTCCTAGCACAGCTAAATGAGGAGGGCCTAGCCCAACCAGTAGCCTTTATTAGCAGAAGGCTATTACCACGGGAACAGAGGTGGAGTGCTATTGAGAGAGAAGCTTTTGCTGTGGTCTGGGCACTGAAGAAGCTGAGGCCATACCTGTTTGGGACTCACTTCCGGGTTCAGACCGACCACAGGCCCCTCAGATGGCTCATGCAGATGAGGGGTGAAAATCCTAAACTCGTGGTCCATTTCCCTACAGGGGATGGACTTTACGGTGGAGCATCGCCCAGGGGTTGACCACGCCAATGCTGATGGTCTCTCCAGATACTTCCGCCTTAGCGATGAGAGCTCCCAGGAGGTTGGGTAGCTCTCCCCACTTTCAGCTGGGGGACACACATGTCAGATCTGACAGCCTTAGGGTGGTCACCCCTAACATTTTGCCTGCCTCCCTCCACTTTCTGGTCACTGTTTTTGCTGGCTTTTAGACTCTGTGCACTTTAACACTGTTAACCATTGCTAAAGTGCATATGCTCTCTCCCTTTAAACATGGTAACCTTGGATCATACCTGATTGGACTATTTAATTTACTTATAAGTCCCTAGTAATGTGCACTATATGTGCCTAGGGCCTGTAGATTAAATGTTACTAGTGGGCCTGCAGCACTGGTTGTGCCACCCACTTAAGTAGCCCCTTTACCTTGTCTCAGGCATGCCATTGCAAGGCCTGTGTGTGCAGTTTCTCTGTCACCTCAACTTGGCATTTAAAAGTACTTGCCAAGCCTAAACCTCCCCTTTCTCCACATATAAGTCACCTCTAATGTGTGCCCTAGGTAACCCCTAGATCAGGGTGCTGTGTGGGTGAAAGGCAGGACATGTACCTGTGTAGTTTACATGTCCTGGTAGTGTAAAACTCCTAAATTCGTTTTTACACTACTGTGAGGCCTGCTCCTTTCATAGGCTAACATTGGGGCTGCCCTCATACAGTATTGAAGTGGTAGCTGCTGATCTGAAAGGAGTAGGAAAGTCATATTTAGTATGGCCAGAATGGCAATACCAAATCCTGCTGACTGGTGAAGTTGGATTTAATATTACTATTCTAGAAATGCCACTTTTAGAAAGTGAGCATTTCTTTGCACTTAAATCTTTCTGTGCCTTACAATCCATGTCTGGCTGGGCTTCGTTGACAGCTCCTTGTGCATTCACTCAGACACACCCCAAACACAGGGTACTCAGCTTCACTTGCATACATCTGCATTTTGAATGGGTCTTCCTGGGCTGGGAGGGTGGAGGGCCTGCTCTCACACAAAGGACTGCCACATCCCCTTCTGGGACTCTGACAGACAGGATAGAATTGAAAGGGTACATGGAGCACTTCTTAGCCACTCTTTGAAGTCTCCCCCACTTCAAAGGCACATTTGGGCAAAAAACAGGGCCTCTGCCCTACCTCATGAGACACTTGCTGGAGAAGGAACCTGAACCAGAACCTGCCTCCTGCCAAGAAGAACGGCCTGGCTGCCTAAAGGACTCACCTGACTGCTTTCTACAAAGGACTGCTGCCTTTCTGTTGCCCTGCTGCCTTGCTGAACTCTTGCCTTGCTGCTGAAGTGCTCTCCAAGGGCTTGGATAGAGCTTGCCTCCTGTTCCCTGAAGTCTCAGGACCAAAAAGACTTCTCTTTTTCATTTGGACGCCTTGTGCGCCAAAAAATTTGATGCACAGCTTGCTCCGTGGTGAAAAATTCACAGCAGGCCGATCCGGAAAGACGCCGCTCGACCCGATACCTGCGGTGCGACCGGAACTTCTACGCACAGCCTCACCTGGACAACGCCGCCCGACTCCAGAAAGGAAATCGACGCGACTCCTGCTGTAAGGGAGAAGATTCCACGCACAGCCTGCCGGAACGACGCGCAGCCGGAAAACAAGCCTAGGATTCCACGCACAGACCCCAGGACATCTGGTAATCCCGCGAATCACAGAAAGAGGCTGTCCGCACGCCGGAAAACGACGCACGACTTCCCCGCGTGAGAAATAACGACGCAAGTCTGTGTGTGCAGGGGAGAAATCGACGCACACACCATTTTTCCACGTATCTCTTCTTCTGCAGCCCTTTGCGGAGATTTTCCACTTTAAACCAGGTGCTTTGTGCTTGAAAGAGACTTTGTTTGCTTTTTAAAGACTTAAGACACTTTATATCACTTTCAGTGATATCTCTACAATTTCACATTGCATCTTTATTCGTTTTGACCTGCAAATATCCAGATAAATATTATATATTTTTCTAAACACTGTGTGGTGTATTTTTGTGGTGCTATATTGTGTTATTGTATGATTTATTGCACAAATACTTTACACATTGCCTTCTAAGTTAAGCCTGACTGCTCGTGCCAAGCTGCCAGAGGGTCGGCACAGGATAACTTGGATTGTATGTGACTTACCCTGACTAGAGTGAGGGTTCTTGCTTGGACAGAGGGTAACCTGACTGCCAACCAAAAAACCCATTTCTAACAGTATATTAGTGCTTTGATATTCACTATGTATGGTGTATATCTGAGTGAATGGTTTGGGGCACATTTTGAATGCCCCATCCATGTTTGACATTGCCTACGTTATCTGCTGAAGCAAATGTGGGTCAGATGTCTCCTTTTCTGTTGGGAAAATGTTGTTTTAGTTTCATTTTAAATGTGTGCTCATTGGTAGCTAGTGGGGGGATGAGGGATTTTCATTTTATTTTTAGCGCTTTATGGTAAGTTGGTCTTTAGAAATCCTTTTTATTTGCCTACTTTCTGTGTGCCTGTTTTTCCAGGTATAGGACTGGTGGACTTTCTGGTAGATTAGTAATTTCTTGAGGGTATATGAATTCCTCTGCATTATCACCAGTTTAAGAGATAAAATAAGTAGAATGGTTTGTTACTTGTTCATTTTTTTTACATAATTAGTTAATTAGTTAATAAGTTAGTTTAATTAAATGCTTTACTTACTTTAGAAGGTAGTTGCATATATTCTTCCACTTCTGTTTCCATATTGTTTCTGGCAAATTCTGCAGGGTATCTTTGTCTTGCAACTTTTGTAGTTTTTTGATGTATTATGTTGTTACATTTTGCATGCCTCTTTTATTGTTAGTTTAATGGATAATGGGTGTTATTAGTAACGTTTCTGTACGGTTTGTTTTTATTGCTTAGTGACAGTTTATGTTGAATTTTCTTTCCGTTATTGACTTTTATGATGAATGCTAATTAGAGCTTACTTTTATAATGTTATATAACTATTGTTATTTTGTGTGTGATTTGGATGTAATATTCATGCACATATTTAAATATATTTAAAATAATTTTATGTATAAAATTGTCTAAAACTGTGAATTTCATGAGTGTTGTGTGGGTGATATTCAACTGATCTTTAATTGAAGTTATGTTCTTTTGGTTTTGTTTGTGTTTAAAGTATGATGCTGTAGGAGGCTGGCCTGGTTTGTAGTGGGTACCTAAGGTACTTACACCTTATACCAGGTCCAGTTATCCCTTATTAGTGAAATGTAGGCAGTGTCTAGAAGCCAGGCTGTCTAGAGGTAGCTGTAGGCAGTGCATCCAAGGCTGAACTAAGAGACATGCAACACTCTTGCAATTCCACTGTAGTCACACAGTACTCCAACACAAGAAAGGAAATACTCAGTGTTGCCAAAAATAAAGGTACTTTATTTTAGTGACACAAAGCCAAATATATCTTAGAGGGTTTAGGGCCTGATGTAGCACGCCGTTTGCATGGCGCAAACTGCAAAAAACGCAGTTTGCACCATGCAAACGGCCTCACGTGATGCTCATTCCCAAATTGCGAGTCGGTACCGACTAGCAATTTGGGAATGCGACTCGCAAATAGAAGGGGTGTTCCCTTCCTATTTGCGACTCGCATCGCAATTCAGAGTTACTTTGTGACCGCGAATGCGGTTGCAAACCAACTCGCAGTTACCACTAGTGTCACACTGGTGGTAACACATTCGCAAAAGGGAAGGGGTCCCCATGGGACCCCTTCCCCTTTGTGAATGTCGACATAAATATTTTTTTAGAGCAGGCAGTGGTCCTATGGAAAACGGGCTGCAAAATGAAAAAAAAAAACTGCTTTATTTAAAAAGCAGTCACAGACATGGAGGTCTGCTGACTACAGCAGGCCACCATCCCTGTGAGTGCAGGGACTCGCTATGGGGTCGCAAAATGCGACCCACCTCATGAATATTGATGAGGTGGGTCTTTGCGACCTCATAGCGAGTCGCAGAAGGTGTCTGAGACACCATTCTGCATCCGTTTTTGCAACTTGCAAATTGCGAGTCGCTCAGACTCGCAATTTGCAAGTCGCAAAAATTTATTTTGCTACATCTGGCCCATACTCCCTTAGGAGGTAAGTAATACACATAAAATACACACTAGTAACCAAAATCAGATTTCACAGTCATAAAATAGTGCAAATAGTGAAAATCACCTTAGGTTAGAAAGAGCCTAGGGCCAACACAAACCATATACTAAAATGGTGGAATGGTTGAATGCCAAAGTCGGCCCCCTCCCTAGGCAAGAGTAGTGTGTAGAGGGGTGCTGGGTTTGTAAGAAAACACCAAAGGTAAGTAAAGTAACCTGCCCCAAAGCCCAGGAAAACAGGAGTAATGCACAGCAAGTTTCCTCAGAACACACTAGGAGTCGTGATGAAGGATTATGCAAATACCAAGCAAGACTGCAAGACACCAAGAAAGGATTCCTGGACCTGAAGACCTGTGGAGAGAGGAGTCCAAGTCCAAGAACAGATGAAGAGTCCAGGAAGAACAGGAGCCCCTTCTAACACGGATGAAGGTGCAAAGGTGGATTCTCCGGTTAGAAGAAAAAGAACCAAAAAAAACAAAAAAGACAGCTGAGGGTCCTGCTTGGTACAAGAGATGTCCCACATCGAGGAGAAGAATGCAGGCTGGTTTTCGTCATTGGATTCCACCAACAATCCTTGGCTCACACAATAGTCGCGGTTGTTGGAAAAGGCGCTACCTGGACTCATGAGGGTCCTGGGGTTCTCAACTCAGACTGAGGAGACAGAGGGCTCTCAGCACTTCAGAGAGCCCTCAGAAGACCAGGCAGCACCCACAGGAATCCCAGGACATGGAGACAAAGGACTTGCAAATAGCAGTTATTGCAGCATTACACAAAGGAATCCCACACCGACGGAGAACAACTCAGGGAGATGAGCATTGCAGGATAGAGTGCTGGGGACCTGGGCTATGCTTTGCATGAAGGATTCTTTGGAGAAGTGCACAGAAGCTCTAGGAGCTGCAAAACACGTGGTGCACAGGGGTGCTGTCTGGCTCGGGGAAGCAAGCTCTTACCTTCACCAAATTTGGACAGCTGGACCTTTGGACAGTCAGGGTCACTTCAGTATACCACCTGTATTCCAGGATCCAGGATCATCATCAGGAGGGGGGACCCAGAGTACTGGTTGTCACTGCAGAGAGGTGCCTGCTGAAGCAGGGAAGTGACTCCGTCACTCCACAGGAGATTTCTTTGGTCCTTCTGGTGCAGGATGAAGGCAGGCAGTCCTTGGAGCGTTCAGTTGCTGGCAGGAGCTGAATTTACAGAGTTGCGGTAGCCTTCCTGGATACTTTGTTGCAGTTGTAGAGTTCCTGGAGCAGTTCTACGGTTGATCCGATGGTAGAAGGTGAAGCATATGTTGCAGAGGAGCCCTGCTGGAATCTTGCAAAATCAAATCTGAGGAAACACCCAGAGGAGAGACTCTAAATAGCCCAGAGAGGAGGATTGGTCACCTAACCAGGTAACCAGGTAAGCACCTATCAGGAGGGGTCTCTGACGTCACCTGCTTGCACTGGCCACTCAGATGCTCCCAGAGTTTCCTGACCATCCTGAAAACAAGATGGCAGACCCATGGACACTCTGAAGGAGCTCTGGTCACTACCCCTGGGATGAAGATGGAAAGGGGAGTGGTCACTCCCCTTTCCTTTGTCCAGTTTCATGCCAGAGCAGAGACTGAGGGTTCCTGACCTGGTGTAGAGTGGATTATGCCACTCTCTCCCAGAAATTTCTGAGTCTGAATGGATAAAAAATTGGAGATCAGTTACCTCACATAAAGTTACTCCTATACTCTCACATACCAAGTTTTGGTTATAACACAATATCTACTGGACTCCATTCCGCCTACACACAATGAAATTAGTAGATACACCTATATGTTGGAACCGCCGAGAAGAAAAAGGCAACCTTCCTCACTTATATTTCACTGTAGAAGGTTACAAAATTCTGGTATAAAGTTTTCTCCTTTATATCCAAACTCTACCACATGAAGCCCGAAGATAATTTCTCATACTTGATCATAGGCTTTATAGACTTCAATGTCAAAAATCAACCAGACCGCCTACTTCTTGACCTCTTGCTAACAGCAGCAATCAAATCAATTACTGTTAACTGGAAATCCACACATAATACCGCTTTTGCACCCTGGTTAAACTGGATAACTCAAATCCGGGGAGCAGACAATACTGCTCTCCAAACCTCCCCATGGAAATCGCACTTGCATCACATATGGGGCTCCTTGGACAAATACTTTGCTTCCAACAAACCACCATGAACAAACTTCTTGTTTCTACCTACAGGAAATTCACAAATAACTTACTCTCAATCCTTAAGCACCCCAAAGATATATACTTAACAACCCATATTTTCCAGCAACATCATGATTAATCTTTCTCCATTCACCCTTATGTAAACCATTTCCCCTCTCTTTCTCCCTCTACTCTATTATTTCTCTTTTACTTCCTTTCTGTACTACTCAGATTAATATCACTTAGGCTTCATATATATAACCATAATGGAATTTTCTTAATGCATTTGCCCTGGAAATACAATGTATGTACTGTACACTGCTTTCCTCTGTTTTTTGTTTTAATTATTAAAGAATAAAAAAAATCTTTTGAAATAAAATAATTTTATTTGATCTTTATATGTTAGTACTTGTTTCAAAATATTATTTTGATGAACTGAAGTGTATATTTTTTGGGATGCTTTAAGTTTATTTTAGAGATATGAAATGTCTATAATGTTGTTAGAATATTTATTTTTTGTAGCTTTATTTTTATTTTTATGTTTTGGTTAACGTAAAATTATGTTGTTTCAATGTTTAAATGTATTTTTTTTACAATGTTAATGTCATCGATTTTGTATGCTGCAATATTTTTGACATTGGATATGTTTATTTATAGGTAACAGTATTTTAATTTCTGATAATTTGTTATTGATATAATTAAAAATTGATATTTTAAGTGTGATATTTTAGATATCGATATTTGTGTTTTTATTAGTTACATATAGAAAGGGAAAATGTTGTGAACAATGCTTCTTTTCTGATATTTGTGTGAACCAGTATAGTTGCTATTGATAATATCTCGTTCATCCAGCTTCTCCTGTCCTTTTGCTCTGGCAAGGGGGAGCTCCCAGTGCTCCACCTCCCACAGCTCATCTTCCCCTTCCCTCCACTGCCTCTCTACCCCATACCCTCTACCCTCAGCCC
The DNA here is from genome assembly GCF_031143425.1 of Pleurodeles waltl. Lineage (NCBI taxonomy): Eukaryota > Metazoa > Chordata > Amphibia > Caudata > Salamandridae > Pleurodeles > Pleurodeles waltl. The sequence goes on from NC_090445.1 coordinate 1,037,058,638, forward strand.
CACAAACAAACCTCCACAGAAGGAGTTACAAATTGTTGGTGGATTTCTGCAAATGCATCAATCCAAACATTGTGCAAAGAAAGGTTTTTCAGATACAGAGATGGTTGTTAGATGCCCTTAAGGTGAGGTGCTCAAATATGAACCTGCAATGACAAACATTTTGTAAATCTGAAGCAATAATTATATTTCATCTTTTGAAAATGACAATCAATGGATTTGTATTCAAGATGTAACTAACACCTTGTGTTTTTTTCTTCTGTTGGCTTATATTTTGAAGCTTCCATCTAGCATCAGCATCTGGATCTTAATTTCTTGTTTATGAGTGGCCCTACTGTGCTCCATCCCGAAAACAGAAATTACAGTGTGTATTTTCTTTCTTTTCAATCATCAGTTGGTGTAAAAAATTCAGTACTTCCAAAATGTGAATAGACAGGGAAACAGGCATGTTCAGTGTGGCTTCAAGTCTCAATAGGATCTTGTGTTTATTTTTTAAAATGTGGGTTTTAATATCCAACTGTTCATTTGATGTCTAGTTCTACATTGCATCAGGCTTCTCTGTTCACTACTGTAATATGTATAACTATTCATTACTCATGAGCACTGATCAAAAACACTTCAAACAAGAAAGGCGCAACCCCAAACCCTAACCTCTTTTCATTTGTGTGTGTTGATGAAATAGACTCTGGCAGACAATTAACTCTGTCTGTAACCATGCCTAAAAAGAGAAGAATGACAATGACATGTGATTCACAGATAGAAAGACATGGAAGCAGCTTGCAGAGGGCAGCACTGGTCTGTTCCTCTTCACACCACTCCCATACTATTTTGAAGAGCTCCACTGACCGGTGCTCAATAAGCATATGTACAGCAAAGCATGTGACAGGTGCAAACTTTGTGCTGTGGCATGCTTTGCTGATTCAACATCTGTTTACGTACTTTGGAACAGCGCCTGAAGAGTTCAAATATCCACCAATGACATTAGCAACTCAGGAGTAAAGGGCGATTTCACCTCACACCTTAATCATGTTTTCCCACAAATGAGCTGGAACTTCTTGTGCAAAAGTGGAGCCAGAAAAATCCCTGTGTTGGCAACAACTAAACCAGATTTCTTACACTTTGCTTGAGCTTAGGAGCATGAGATATCCATCTACCGCAACAAAATTTGGGAATCTGTTCCTCTTTTTCAACATAACGTCTTAAGTTACAAAATAGCCACATAAATAAACATGGAGCTGCCTATCCTATTGCAAATTTTCCCACTCCTACAAACCAAACTTTGAGACATGCTTAAGAGTGCTATTGTGACAGCATGTCTTTATCATTGTACTGCGTTCCTCTGTAATTGCACCACATGTAGATATCAAAAAGTTCATAACAGATTTTTTACTGGCTATACTCTGTTGGGGGAAATAAAGGTTTTGGAAGCAAGGCTGGCAACTTACATTTCCACATCCTGAGCCAACAAGACCATGAAATCCAGTACAAATGAAAGAGGAATGGCCCAGTCCGGTATAGCTTGGACATGGATGGGTGCAGACAGGCTGTCTTGGCTTGGTCTTAATCCTGTGGGTCCTGGAGGGGTGATTTATAGACCATGGCTTCTCCTCCCTCCTCTGGGAACAATAGTGCAGTCTGGATGGTAAAGTCCCCAGTCACCATCAGCAAACAAGAGAGTCCCACACCACTGCCCTAAAAGCATACTTTATGCACAATGGTTCCTCCTCCCTCCTCTGCGAACAGTAATGCAGTCTGGGTGATGATGTCCCTAGTCAAGCTTCAATCTTACTGCACCTTTTTAAAAGCTTACCTGGGACAAACTAGATATTACAGGGTGTTTTTTCTTTCATTTCAATCATCATTTAGCCTCAAAAAAATTAAGGGGCATATTTATACTCTGCTTGCGCTGGATTTGCATCATTTTTTTTACGCAAATTTGGCGCAAAACTAATTCCATATTTATACGTGGGCATCATTTTCTGGATGTGTGAAACCGCCTTGCGTTAATGACATGCAAGGTAGGCGTTCCCGTCCAAAAAATGACTTAAACACTCGTGCGCCATATTTATCCAACCAGGCAAAAATGGCACACGGCTGGGAGGCGGAGCCGGAAAAAGACATAAATCCCGATTTGCGTAAAATATTAACGCCTGGGTCAGGGCAGGCTTTACGGGACATGTGGGCTCTTTTCCATGGTGGTAGACCATGGAAGCAGTCCACAGGTGCCCTTCCCTGCACCCAGGGAAACCCTCTGCCACCCAAGCCCACCACTGGAGGACACCCATGGATGGGGGACCCATTTAAGGTGAGTGCAGGTAAGTGCAGATAAGTATTTTCTTTTATTTATTTTAAGTGGCATGGGGGGGCCTAACCGGGCCCCCCCTACATGCCACTGTGCCCAATGGCCATGCCCAGGGGACAGACGTCCCCTGGGCATGGCCACTGGGCAGCAGGCATGACTCCTGTCTTTGCTAAGACAGGAGTCATTTCCATGGGGGTTGTGCGTCAAAAAATGACGCTTGTCAGGTTAGAGTCTTTTTTTTTTTTACTCTAACCTGACTTGCACCATTCTTTGACGCACAACCCCCAGTCTTCCCTACGCCTCCACTGCCCGGTTAGAGTCATTTATTTTGATGCTAACCAGGCCACAGCGCCGGCTACTGTCATTCCTTAAATATGACGCCGGGTGGCGCGTTGGAATGGCGATAGCCGGCGGTAAACTTTTTGATGCAAACCTGGCACTGGTTTGTGTCAAAAAGTATAAATATGGGCCTAAGTATTTCCAACATGTGAATGGACAGGGAAACAGGCATGGTCAGTGTGGATTTAAGTCTCAATATGACCCTGTGTTTATTTTTAAGAATGTGGGTTTAAATATCCAACTGTTTATTTGATGCCTAGTTCTATATTGCATCAGGCGTCTTCTTTATTCACCACTGTAATATGTACAACTGTTCATTACTCGTGAGCACTGATTAAAAACACTTTAAACAAGAAAGGGGAAGACCCAAACCCCATACTCTTTTCATTTGTGTGTGTTGATGAGATAGACCCTGGCAGACAATTAAATCTGTCTGTAACCATGCCTAAAAAGAGGAGAGTGACAATGACATGTGATTCACAAATAGAAAGGCATAGAAGCAACTTTCGGAGGCCAGCGCTGGTCGATGCCTGTTTGAGCCACTCCCATACTATATTGAAAAGCTCCGCTGACCAGCGATCAAAAAGCATATGTACATCAAAGCATGTGACAGGTGCACACTTTGTGCTGTTGCATGCTTTGCTGATTCAACATCTCTTTACGTACTTTTGGAACAGCTCTTGAAGATTTGAAATATCCACCAGTGACAATAGGACCTCAGGAGTAAAGGGCAATTTCACCTTACACCTTAATCATGTTTTCCCACAGATGAGCTGGAACTTCTTGTGCATAAATGGAGCCAAAAAAGAAATCCCTGTATTGGCAACAACTGAACCAGATTTCTTACACTTTGCTTGAGCTTAGGGGCATGAGATATCCATCTACTTCAACAAAATTTAGGAATCTGTTCCTCTTCTTCAACACTGACGTTGGCTCATTCATAACTTAAGCTACAAAATAGCCACATAAATAAACAAGGAACTGCCTACCCTATTGCAAATTTTCCCACTTCAGAAACCAATCTTTGAGACATGCTTAGGAGTGCCATTTTGAGAGCATGCCTTTATCATGGTACTTAGGGGCATATTTATACTCCGTTTGCGCCGAATTTGCGTCGTTTTTTTCGACGCAAATTCGACGCAAAACTAACTCCATATTTAAACTTTGGCGTTAGACGCGTCTAGCGCCAAAGTTCATGGAGTTAGCGTCATTTTTTTGCGTGAACACCTTCCTTGCGTTAATGATATGCAAGGTAGGCGTTCCCGTCTTAAAAAATGACTGCGATGCATACGCGTCGTATTTATACTCCCGGGCAAAAATTACGCCCGGGAGTGGGCGAGTCTAAAAAACCCGCATTTGCGCCGGATTTTAGCGCCTCGGTCAGGGCAGGCGTTAAGGGACCTGTGGGCTCAGAATGAGCCCAGAGGTGCCCTCCCCTGCCCCCAGGGACACCCCCTGCCACCCTTACCCACCCCAGGAGGACACCCAAGGATGGAGGGACCCACCCCAGGGACATTAAGGTAAGTCCAGGTAAGTATTTTTTTGAATTTTTTTTTGTGGCATAGGGGGGCCTGATTTGTGCCCCCCTACATGCCACTATGCCCAATGACCATGGCCAGGGGACAGAAGTCACCTGGGCATGGCCATTGGGCAAGGGGGCATGACTCCTGTCTTTGCTAAGACAGGAGTCATTTCAATGGGGGATGGGCGTCGTAAAAAAATGGCGCAAATCGGGTTGTTGCGATTTTTTTGCCTCAGCCTGACTTGCACCATTTGTGGACGCCCATACGCCATTTTCCCCCTACGCCGGCGCTGCCTGGTGTACGTCGTTTTTTTTTTAACGCACACCAGACAGCGCCGGCGGCTAACGCCGGCTAACGTCATTGAATAAATACTGCGCCTGCATGGTGCTTCAGAATGGCGTTAGCCGGCGCTAATTTTTTTGGCGCAAAACTGCGTTAGCGCAGTTTTGCGTCAAAAAGTATAAATATGGGCCTTAGTTTCTCTGTAATTCCACCTCCTGCAGAGATCAAAAAGTTGATAGATTTTGTACTGGAAATTCTCTAGGGAAATAAAAGTTTTGGAAGCAGGGCTGGCAACTTACATTTTCACATTCCGAGCCACCAAGACCATGACAGCAAAAGGCAAAAGCCAGTACAAATGAAAGAGGAGTGGCCCAGTCCAGTATTGCTTGGACACAGATGGGTGCAGACAAGCCTGTCTTGACCTGGTCTTAATTCTGTGGGTCCTGGAGGGGTGCTTTATAGGCCATAAAGTCTCCTCTCTCCCCTGGGAACAATAATGCAGTCTAGTCACCATCGGCAAACAAGAGATTCTTACACCATGGTCCTTAATGCATAATTTATGCACAATTGTTCCTTCTCCCTCCTATGGGAACAACAATACAGACTGGGTGATGATGTCCCAAGTCAGGCTTGAGGCTTACTGCACTTTTTTAAAGCTTACCTGGGACAAACCAATCTGCCTATGCAATATTGCCCTCATTATCTGCAAATCAGAAACCTTTGTTTCAGGAGTACACACCTCATATCCACACACACATTCAAATCACTGAAGACAGGTATTTGAGAGTCCAGGGTCCTAATCTTGTCAGCCTTGCCTAAAACTGAACCTTGGACAAGAAGGAGCAGTGATGACGTCATTGGACAAGGTGCATCTTTATACTAGACTCTAACATTCTCTTTGTAAGATAACGTCAGGCTATACCTGGCATAGATGGATGGTTTTTCCACTATTGATTACTCTGCCACAAGTGTGGAGAAATCTGTAGTAGTAAATACTTATAGAGTTGGGAAGCAGACATTACAAGGCACAGTTAGCCTTGGAAGTTGGGGAACATTCACAAACTTGTATGTTTGCATGCATCGTAAGCTCCAATCCGATACTTTTGCACACTAGGAATGGTTGGAATTTACCTCCATGTGGAGGAAGACAATGGGCCACCCTAACATTTTGTGGGAATGTGGGGACAGGACTTTCTCAATGGATAAAACATTTCTGCTGAAAAACGTTACATTTGTTTAAATCTGTGATATGTAGATTTTCACACAGAAATATAGGAGAACCTTGGATATGTCATATTACATTCCTAGCAGTATGTCTGGCAACCAGATGCAACTTTGTAGATATACTACTATGAATATGTGAATAAACATAAAAGTATGTTCAGGTGAAGTTTTCATTCTTTCGCATACTTTTACATTTTATGTGAATTGGGTTCTACTTGTCTAATCCCACCTTGTGCATCCTTGCTAATTCCAATACTCATTTACACTAAACCTCAATTCCATAAAAATTATATTCTCTGGTAACAGGATGATTAAATTAGATATGTGTTCTGTGCTGCCTTTTGGTAAACAGCAATTCTCTAAATGTGATTATACCGCACATGAATGCAGTCTATGTTTCTGAATATTAGCACCTCGTCCTAACTTCATGTCCATGCTGATGCAGACATTTGGATGCATATATAAATCATATGAAAACTGTCTCTCTCAAAATAGCTGGCAGCACCAGAAATGCTCATTTAAGGTCCCTAAATAGTTACCATTCTTTATGCAAAAAAGTGCTGTGTTCAAACATTCATGGGTTTTTAATGGGAGGTTCGCATCCGCCTCACATCTGCAGACTCATAATGCTGATATTCTTGGCTCAGACTGAATCCCAAATGGTTTGAGGCAGCTCTAATCAGCCATTATGGGAAACCAGTTCGAAAGCAACTTGTAATAGAGCTAACAGATGTACAGCCTCGAGTCTTAAGTGATGCAAATGGTTTCTGTTCCCTCCTTTATCATCACCTTTCTGTAAACCTTTGGATACCTGTGGAATTATCTAATAGGTAGCTTGATTTATGCAGAATTGGAAGCCTAGGGGATCCTGTCAGTGTTTGATCTAATTTATTTCATATCAATTTAAAGTTAAATAGTGAGCCATATCAATTTAAAGTTAAATAGTAAGAAGGTGGCAAAAGGAACAATACTTTTGACAGGAAAGGACGTTGTAGATAGAACATTCTGGAAAAACTTGAAACTGAACTTTGACAGATACCTGTTTCAGTATTCAATGTTTTTAACTAGCCAGCCAACACCAGGGTTCAACCTCTATATATATATATATATATATATATACATATATATATATGTGAGGAATTATCGTATAGATTCATGTACTGTGATGTATAATTTATTTTATAATTGAGAAACTATAGCCCAGATTTAAGAGGGCCTAGCACCTCCGTGCACCACATTAGCGGCATTTTTTTATGCTAATGTGGCCCAACGAAGACAAAATCCCTGCAACAGATTTACAAACTGGTGCAATGCATGCATTTCACCAATTTGTAACCCCTTGCGCCACATTATGCCTGTGCCAGGCATAACGTATGCAAGTGCCTATTTTTCAGCATTTTTAGCGCTTGCTCAGAGCAGGCATTAAAAGGGGGCACACCATTGTTTATAATGGCTCCCTATGGACTATTCAGGGTTAGCGCCACAATTTTAGCGCTAACCCTGAACAGTACATCAATAGCGTCATAATTCTGACAATATTGCCCCATACCATGCGCTATGATGCGTCATGTTTTAAATAAGGCGCACACATAGTGGCGGAAGGGGGGCCGCTAAGGGGAGTAAGAAAATGTACTAATAAATGTAAAATACAACTCACATAAAGCAGCATTAACCCTAGTCTGAGCAACTGCCTTGGGAAAACAGTCATATTATGTTATGGGGATGGGTTAAAAAAGGATATAATTCTGATGTGATGAGTTGTAGTCATTACTCCGAAATTAAACTGTGTAATGCAGTATGTAGTATGTATCATGTGATTAATCAGAAACATACATTTAACTGAGTCATCCATAACGTATAGGTTAGATTAGTTGATTATCCAATAAATATAAGGTGGACCTAGCAGCGGTGGACATTTCCAGGGGAATGCTGAGTTGCAACAAAAATTTGTCAATTTTTAGTAAGTTTTCACAATTTTAAATACAACAATCAATACCGTTATCTTGATTTTAACTGTTGCCAAGATGGCAAATGAGCTACATTTTAGTAAAGCCAGAATTTGCATTATCGAAGGGATATCTGCCCTGTTTATGGCAAAGGAACACCATGGTGTGTGTTGTGTTGACAGCCAAATGATGTGATAGGTGAAGTTACTTCCTGAAATGGGTTTTAATTTTTGAGTAAATGTATACTAATAGTTTCCCATAAGACAGGGAGAATCGGAAAATGTATTTAGATGGTTATAACAATGGTAGGCCAATGAAATTGTTTTGCATGCAATATCTTTTTATAAAGTATGTCGGCAGGTGGTAACTGAAAAGGTAACAATAATTAAATGCAAACCGTAAAGGATGTATTTCGGAGGAAATATTAACTTCAAAGAAAGGTGAGGATGCCTAAATGCTGGATACAGAGTACGATCATACTCATGTACATAAAAGGTCACACAAGAAAAACACAATCCTATAAAAGCTGTCATGTATGTGGTTGTGAAACCACTAGAATGTTGATCTGTTGTATGTTGATAAGGTCTTATTGTATACTTTATTGCGAATCAAAAATTTCAATAGACAATACTCCACCTCTCTCTAGCAGGAACATTAATTACAACAGTTATCTTGACACTTTTATTGCTGCCTAAAAACTGAAATACAAGGAACTCTGCAGCAGGTGCTTTTAAATCGTAAGTTATTGCTCAACACAGCACCCTGCTGAGGTCAGCCCCCCACCCCCAAGTAAGCGCCCAGTGTGAAGCCGGTCCTGCTTCCAACCATTTACATTTATTTGATAGCTTTCAGAACAAATACATCATTCACGTAATGCATAGTTTTGCAAAACCCTATGTAGCAATTTCGGAAGATACGAAAAAACAGGGAACATCTCATATCCACAAACATCATACCCGCCCAACTTCATCCTGCAAATCAAATCTGTACTGAATAGGCCTAGGAGTCTTAAATTCTGTTTTTGAGTTTGTCCCTTTGTCCGCTTCACTGTGTGCTATCATTAGCCCACATCCACCAGGAAATATGTAATAATTCACCAGTTAAACTTCCAGACGTGACAAATCTGAATTCAACATTAAAAAACCGAGTTAAATTCTCAGTGTGGATCCGCACACTTGGAATTCTTTCTAATTCCTTTTCTTCCTCATTTATCACCCATTCCTTCATCTTTATCTTATTTTCAACTGCTTAAAAGCGTCCACAAATTAGCAATTCCATATTTTCTGTTTAGTACTGAATGTCATTACCCATTGATTATTTTGTGGCTCAGTGGCACAAAGAAGTCTGCATTCACCTTGTTTTGGTTTTGGTGCACCAACTGCCTTAGCTGTAACTAATTTGTGTTGCACTGTGCACACGTGTTATCTCTGATGGTCTGTTCTGATTGGGATAACAATGTCTTTCTGGGGAGAAGGGTGTCTGCAATACAGGGCTTCACGCATACTGTTCAAACATCAGCGCCTTTCCAAATGGAAGATGAGAATACATGCATAATTACGGAGGCAGTGCAACAATGAAATGCTTTACAGTATATTAATAAAACCCATGAATAAATGTTGCGGGAAAATAAGGTACAAAGGGAAGCCAAATTATGCAGCTAAGCAACATAAAGTGAATGACCAATTAATCGCTGGTGGACATTATAAAAATAATTACATCTTGCGAGGGTATTCGTACTAAGCTTGTCACTCATCCGAGAGAAAAAAGGAATGCTCACTTAAAGGAAAAATACATCTACCAGACCCTTTTCAGCTTCAAGTCAACCTGTGGACCCTTTGAAGTTAGCTTTCACTCATTTTCATTAAATACTTTTTTAAATTTTAACCACAAAATTACTTACCGATTAGGAAAGCACACACCTCAATATATTGTATTCGTTCTTCTGAACAGAAATAAACCCACAAGACGTTGAAGCAGACCTTCAGCACAGTTACCACAATCTTACAAGTTCTTAGTATGAGAATTTGGTGATAGTTGACATCCATAAGGTCATAGTTCTCTTCTCAAGTACTCACATAAACAGAGTAAGGACGACATGGACAAGAGTGTGTTCCGTGGTTACCTCAATAAAAGATTACGTGGCATACGACTTTTCCTTACCTCTCAATTCTTCTAGAATGGTGCAAAGTTTTTCTCCATATTTCTTCTGAAATAGCTTTCTTTCTCAGTCAGCTTGTTAATCCATGTTTTCTCTGAAATGCAGGTTACTTGGACTGGACAAGGGAAATAGCTTCAAGATTCTATTTCCACTTTGTCATGTTGTGCCTCATTACTTGAACACTTGTGGAATAGCATGGGCTTTGCTACTCTGCTACTCTGGCTGTAAAAGTTATATCTAGAGAACCACACCTGCCTACCTGGGATCTAAGCACAGTAGCGGGAGACACCCGTATGGAATCTTCTGTCACAGCACTGCAGGTTTGCCAAGTATGTGCCAATTTTAACCACGATTCATCAAACAGTCTGCTTATTTAAAACTAGCTCTTACAGTTGGAGTTTGTTTTCAGTAAACAAAAACCTGTCACACTGGGAGTTTTCTTTCTGAGCGTTTCAGCATTTCCCCTGCATGTGCCTACTTTTCTTTGCATAGGAAAACCATGTAAAAAAATCAGACAGTCACTCTGGCCTCGAGATGGTGGGATGACTGCGTTTATGAGCTAGCAATCCTGTGCTAGATAGACCAATGGGCTACTTACTATAGATGGAGCCAAAGGAGGGCCCACAGTTTTGTTGTGGCAGGATGACAGCCACATTACTCCAATTCTTCAGGCTACACCAAACCCTAAATTAGTGTTGATATTATTGATGGATCCAGGACCACTGGGTACTCTGGTATCTCTATAGTATTTAGTGGGTGTAGATCTTGTACCATCCTCCAAGTAGTACCTTTTGTTTTCTTTAGTGGGTATATCGAACTATTGCAGGGTGAGACTCCTGGATATATAACCCATTGCGCACCAATGCTGTGATAGTGGGTGCTATTCCCGCATATGCTTCTTTTGACAATGGGTACTGCTTAACCCTAATTAAAAGTGCTCCTGCCTTTATGCTGATTGTTACTGGTGTTGCTGTCTGTATCAAACCTACATCATATGGCCCTGTTGTTCACAACTGTGGTGGTACCTTCACTAAATCTTTTGTGGAGTTGGGACTCGGCCTGGGTGAGGGTGTTCTTATCTCTAATTCTATTCAAATCACTACTGTATTTTCAAATTTCACAGTGAAAGTTACTGGCTTGTTCTCTTCAAACAATTTTTCATGAAGTAATTTTCGTAACCTTAGCTCGGGGTTCATGAATATTACACATGCCCACACTGTTTGGTGCTCATCAGTGGCAATAGTATGCCATGAGTGGGAGTTATTTCAACTCCCTCTATAGTTATCAAGAGTGGTGTGTCCTGCAACTGCTGTGATTGGGGTATTCATTGGCATCAGAATAGGATTTCTTTTGGTATTTCCACTAGCTTTCCTTCCATTTGTAGAGTATTTGCTATTAGATCATATACTGCTCTTAGAAACTAAACTCTCTTTCATGAGTGGGCCTAGCTCGGTATTGTTTATTGACCTCTGTCCTCATAAGTAATGTCAGTAGTCTTTTTTCTGAAACCCCTGGGGTTGTGCAGATCTTAGTTTTGACATCAAATCCCTTCCTAAGAGATTAGCTGGAGGATGGTGAGCACAACAGTTTTCATCTACCAAACCTCCTCCTATTTCCATCTCCACTGTTTCTGTAAATAGAAGCCTATTTACTGCCACAGAGAATCCCTGTGTGTCCATAGCTCTATTTGAAAGGGGCATTTTCCATTCTCTAATGCATGATTTTCTTCCCCTGGTATCTACTAGGTAGGTATATGGGATTTTGTTTATTGCAACTATCACAGTGGGTTTGTCATCCGATCTGTGTGTGTTACCAATAAAACTGGATACAATGGAATGCTCTGTGGGCCTCTCCATTGAATGCATTTTTGTGGTTGTTCATTGTCCCCCATATTCTCATAAAACTGATTTTTTCCTTCCTACCCTAATACTACCATCTCTTCTTGTCTTTGCTGATTTAGGGGGTTATTTTTTTTTTTGCTGGATTTGTGGACCCTTATTCTGATAACCTTAGGAATTGTTTGCTAGGGTGGGCTCAGAGATTGTTGAACTCGTATCAGTTTATGTTGCATGGGTATGTTCTGTATCTGTTGTCCCTGTATCTGAATTGCTTGTGCCTGCATATGTGCTTTCTTGTGTCTGCCATATGGCCCATGCTATGACAGTAAAAAAACATTCCATTGATTATCAGTTGCCAATATTTCCTCTTAGACTTCCTCTTCGCCTTCTAGCACTTGACTGGTTCCCTCTATAATATTGCTGTTGTGGTAGCAACATTACCTTTTCGGGTACTGTCGCAGCCAATACTGTCCCTTCTGCCTACAGACTTTTTTAATTTGTGTAGTATTAGCCTGGTAGCTACTTTTTCATTTTTCCATCTGTTTCCTTCTCTACTTCCTTTTTGTAAAAGTGTACAATATGCGCCACGATCTCCATCCAGGGCTTTGTTTCCAACCCACTATATTCACTAAATTGGCCTGTAAATCTGTTTGTTGTCCTCTTTCGAATATAATATAAAATCTATAATGTTACTTCCTTCATTTTCCCATTATTTCCCTGTTTCTTGACTCCATATTCCTTTCATTCTATTGACATAATCAGTTACATTTTAACCCGATCTCATTGTCTCTGCCATCATGCCTCCTGTATTTGGTATATTAGGATAGTTTTTCCTCAGGGCTTCCCTTATTTCTGATCTATAATTGTTCAATTGAGATCCATCAAACTTATTCTCTGTTAGTGTTACTCCTGGAATGTTAGCAGTTCTGAAAATGCCAGTTTGGCTCCCAATGAACCCACGCAATAGAATTTTTATGTCCCCTATAGATAAGGTCATCCCTGAAGTATGTGTGTCAAAGCTTCTGATCCATAATACTTTTCCTAAACTATTAGATATTTGTATATAATCATAATCCCAGTCTGGGTCCCCCTCTCCTCCTCTAATGCATCGAACTGCTATTGCCATGTCATCTTGATTACAAATTCCTTCCCTGGGCCATGGTATCCTCTGTGGGGCCACTCCTTCTGTCCTTCCAGGTAAATAATCACAGAGGGGGTTTGCATATAAATCTCCTTCTTTCTCAGATATTATTTGTTGAGGTGTTAGATATGTTCTTATTCTATTCTTATTTCTTACAATCAATGCGGCATTGGCAGCTGAGCTCCTACTTCTAGTAGTCAGGTCTGATCTTCTTGCTTGTTGTCCTAAATGTGCCCATAGCCTGTCTGCTATTCTATTGAAGTTTGAGGTTCTCCTCCTTGGTGCTGCATTGTCTCTGTTTTCTCTGACTACTGTGTCTGCCTGGGACATTTGAGTTGGTGGTGGTGACATGGTATTATTGTTATTATGCACAATTCCTAACATGAGTGGTTGTGGAGATGCAGGCAGTGAGGAATAGTGTGATTGTGCTGATATTTGTATGAGGTCTTCTATTTCCTCCTCTTCTTCCTCTGTGTCCCATTCTTATTCTGAGGCAGCATCTACTAGCTCCTCATACTTTACCCAGTTTTTTGCGGCATCCTTTAATCTGTCATGTCCTTCTTTGTTTACTCTGAAAAAAGGTGCCCTGTTCGCCACCTTCCAATTTTAGGTTCAGTCCCCCCCCCTTCTATGTGTTAATCCTGTTTCGTGCATCTGTACCCCTTTTGGGTTTTGTTTAGTAGTTGTAACATTTTGCACTTCTGGTTGGTCTTCATAGACTGCTGTAGGGGGGAAAGAGATTTGGGTATATTCCTACATGTGCATGGGTTGTGGAGGGTGTCATGTGTCCGGCCTCTGTGTTTTTAAAGAGGCTTCTTATTGATAATTCTTCTTGATTCTCTGAGCTGTTTTAAAATATAGACCATAAAATAAGAATGCATTCACTTTTATTTCCTTTATAGTTAGCCCTAATGTTAGACCTGACAGCCTTAGGGTGGTCATCCCCCAACTTTTTGCCTGCCCCCTCCACTTTTCTGGAACTGTTTTTGCTTGTTTTAGGACTCTGCACACTTTACCACTGCTAACCAGTGCTAAAGTGCATATCGTCTCTCCCTTAAACATGGTAACATTGGTTCATTCCCAATTGGCCTATTTGAATTACTTGTAAGTCCCCAGTAAAGTGCACTATATGTGCTCAGGGCCTGTAAATTGAATGCTACTATTGGGCCTGCAGCACTGGTTGTGCCACCCACATAAGAAGCCCCTTAACATGTCTGATGCCTGCTATTGCAAGGCTTGTGTGTGCAGTTTCACTGCCACTTCGACATGTCATTTAAAAGTACTTGCCAAGCCTTAAACTCCCCTTTTTTCCAAATATAAGTCGTCCCTAAGTTAGCCCTAGGTAATCCATAGGACAATGTGCTATGCAGGTAAAAAGCAGTACATGTGTGTTTTATATGTTCTAGTAGTGAAAATTGCTAAATTTGTTTTCCATTACTGGGAGGCCTACTCCCTTCATAGGATAGCATTAGGACTACCGTCATATACTTTTTAAGTGGTAGATTCTGAGCAAAAAGGAGTAATCATGTCATATTTAGTATGGCCAGAATGGTAATAGAAAATCCTTCTGATTGGTGAGATTGGATTTTATATTACTATTTTAGAAATGCCACTTTTCGAAAGTGAGAATTTCTCTGCACTTAAAATCCATCTGTACAGCCTGTCTCCAATCAACATCTGGGCTGGGCTGATTGAGAGCTTCCTTGTGCATTTCACCCAGACAACTACAAACACAGGACACTCAGGCGGTCATTCTGACCGCGGCGGGCGGCGGTCGCCACCCGCCATGCGGTTACCGCCGAATGACCGCACCGCGGTCAAAAGACCGCGGCGGTCATTCCAACTTTCCCGCTGGGCCGGCGGGCAACCGTCAAAAGGCCGTCCACCGGCCCAGAGGGAAAGCCCCTGCAACGAGGAAGCCGGCTCCGAATGGAGCCGGCGGAGATGCAGGGGTGCGACGGGTGCAGTGGCACCCGTCGCGATTTTCACTGTATGCAAAGCAGACAGTGAAAATCTTTGTGGGGCCCTGTTAGGGGGCCCCACAGCACCCGTTCCCGCCATCCTGGTTCTGGCGGTGGACACCGCCAGAAACAGGCTGGCGGGAAGGGTGTCGGAATCCCCATGGCGGTGCTGCAAGCAGCGCCGCCATGGCGGATTCCCTGGGCCAGGGGAAAACCGGCGGGAAACCACCGGTTCCCCTTTTCTGAGCGCGGCTTTACCGCCGCGGTCAGAATAGCCCAGGAAGCGCCGCCAGCCTGTTGGCGGTGCTTCCGCCGCCCTCCGCCATGGCGGTCATGGACCGCCAGGGTCGGAATGACCCCCTCAGTCATACCTGCACTCATCTGCATACTGAATGGGTCTTCCTGGGCTGGAAGGGTGGACGGCCTGACACTTACATTTCAAAGGCTTGTGGGCTACCCTCACACAATGGACGGCCAAACCAACTACTGGAACCCCGGCAGACAGACCTGTACTGAAAGGGGAATCTGTGCACTTCAAAACCACTCTTTGAAGTCTCCCCACTTCAAAGACATTTTTGGGTATATAAACTGGGTCTTTCTCTGCACCAAATAAGACACTTCTGAACATGAACCATCAACCTGTCAAGAGGACCTGCCTGGCTGCCCAAAGAATTCAGCTGGACTGCTTTGCTGAGAAGGACTGATGCCCTGCTGCCCTGCTGACCTCTGACTTTGCTGAGAAGTGCGCTCCAAAGACTTGGATACAGCTTGCCTCCTGTTTTTTTAAGTCTCAGGACCAAAAAGACTTAGGCCCTCATTCTAACCCCGGCGGTCTCAGACCGCCGGGGCCAGGGTCGGCGGGAGCACCGCCGACAGACCGGCGGTGCCCCGCAGGGCATTCTGACCGCGGCGGTTTGGCCGCGGTCAGAAAGGGTAAACCGGCGGTCTCCCGCCGGTTTACCGCTGCCCTTAGAATCCCCCATGGCGGCGCAGCTTGCTGCGCCGCCATGGGGGATTCTGACACCCCCTACCGCCATCCTGTTCCTGGCGGTTCGCCCGCCAGGAACAGGATGGCGGTAGGGGGTGCCACGGGGCCCCTGGGGGCCCCTGCTGTGCCCATGCCAATGGCATGGGCACAGCAGGGGCCCCCGTAAGAGGGCCCCACAAAGTATTTCAGTGTCTGCCTAGCAGACACTGAAATACGCGACGGGTGCAACTGCACCCGTCGCACCTTCCCACTCCGCCGGCTCAATTCTGAGCCGGCATCTTAGTAGGAAGGTTGATTTGCCCTGGGCTGGCGGGCGGCCTTTTGGCGGCCGCCCGCCAGCCCAGGGCAAATCCCAAAATACCCTCAGCGGTCTTTCGACCGCGGAGCGGTATTTTGGTGGGGGAACTTCGGCGGGCGGCCTCCGCCGCCCGCCGAAGTTAGAATCACCCCCTTAATCTCTTCAGGAAACTCCTTGTGCGCTGAAAATCGATGCACAGCCTGTCTGAAATGATGCACAGCCTGCCTTGCGACCTAGAAATCGCCGCACAGCCAAACCAGAACAACACAGCCCTACTTCCCAAGTGGAAGTTCAATGCAGCGCCTGCCTTGCAACAGAAAATGTGACGCACGTCCTACTGGATCGAAGAGCAGCCTAACCGGAATGACGCAGCTAATTCCTCTAGTGGAAAATCGATGCAGCACCTGCCATGCAACAGAAAATTTGACGCAGCAACCTCCTGGACTGATGCAACGCCTGTGACTTCTTCCAGCACACCCAGGATTTCCCCACTTTGTCCCTGGGCATCACAAAGGGGGTTATTACAACTTGGGAGGAGGTGTTAATCCGTCCCAAAAGTGAAGGATATACCACCAGCCGTATTACGAGTCCATTATATCCTATGGAACTCGTAATACGGCTGGTGGTAGATCCGTCACTTTACCGTCACTTTTGGGACGGATTAACACCTCCTCCAAAGTTGTAATAACCCCCAAGGATTTCCTGCATCGTAGTGAGGAACCAAGACTGCACTCTGAAAAATGACG
This sequence comes from Pleurodeles waltl, assembly GCF_031143425.1. Taxonomy (NCBI): domain Eukaryota; kingdom Metazoa; phylum Chordata; class Amphibia; order Caudata; family Salamandridae; genus Pleurodeles; species Pleurodeles waltl. Next base: position 1,037,075,381 of record NC_090445.1, read on the forward strand.
CAAGCCCCTTGCAGCGTGCAAAGAAACAACTCAAGGTCTGTTCCTCATCAGAAGATTCGACGCACAACTTATTTTCCCACGCATCTCCTCATCTGCGGTCTGAGTGCATGTTATCTTTGATGAAAACCAGGTACTTTGTGTAATCAAGAGACAGCTGTTGATTTCTAAGACTCTTTTTAAACTTCTAAAAGTGATATCTCAACTTTTGCTTATTGGATCGTTATCGTTTTGACCTTATTTTATTCAGTTAAAAATAATCTAGTTCTCTAAACCTGTGTGGTGTATTTTTGTGGTGCTTTCACTGTGTTACTCTATGATTTATTGCTCAAATACTTTACACATTGCCTTCTAAGTGAAGCCTGCCTGCTCTGAGCCAAGCTACCAATGGGTGGGCACAGGATAATTTGGTTTGTGTGTGACTGACCCTGACTAGGATTGTGGTCCCTACTGCCAACTAGAGACCCCATTTCTAACACCTAATAAATGTTAATGTGTGTGCTACAATGTCTTTGTCAAAGGGACCATCTTTTGGCCATGAATGTGACTTTATTGTTGTTTGCTTATGTCATTCTTGGCTATACTCGTTTATTCTTTTCTTGTCAGTTGTAAATGTCTTTTGCATGTGTTTCAAGGGAGATCCTATTTTAATCTCTAAGTGTGTATATTTTTCTGTAGCACTTTTTTATCATTCATCTTGTATGCCTGTACTATTTGTCGCATTATACCTATGGAGTACCTAGACTTAGTATTTAGTAGATGACTATTCTTCTTTCACTCAAACTATACTAGTTCTCTTTGGATCATTCATTTATATATTGTTCAGCCTAAGCTTCTCTGCTATAGCTACCTCTATCAGCCTATGCTGCTAGAACACTTCTAATCTACTAATAATAAGGGATAACTGGACCTGGAACAAGGTGTAAGTACCACAAGGTACCCACTATAAGCCAGGCCAGCCTCCTACAATGTACCTATGTAGTTTACATGTCCTGGTAGTGTAAAACTCCCAAATTCGTTTTTACACTGCTGTGAGGCCTGCTCCCTTCATAGGCTAACATTGGGGCTGTCCTCATATATTATTTGAGTGGTAGCTGCTTATCTGAAAGGAGTAGGAAGGTCATATTTAGTATGGCCAGAATGGTGATATAAAATCCTGCAGAATGGTGAAGTTGGATTTAATATTACTATTTTAGAAATGTCAGTTTTAGAAAGTGAGCATTTCTCTGCACTTAAATCTTTCTGTGCCTTACAATCCACGTCTGGCTGGGTTTAGTTGACAGCTCCTTGTGCATTCACCCAGACACTCCCCAAACACAGGATACTCAGCCCCACTTGCATACATCTGCATTTTGAATGGGTCTTCCTGGGCTGGGAGGGTGGAGGGCCTGCTCTTACACAAAGGACTGCCACACCCCCTACTGGGACCCTGGCAGACAGGATTGAACTGAAAGGGGACCTGGTGCCCTTCTAAGCCACTCTTTGAAGTCTCCCCCACTTCAAAGGCACATTTAGGTATATAAACAGGGCCTCTGCCCCTTCCAACTAAGACACTTCCTGGAGAAGAAACTTGTAACCAGAACCTGCATCCTGCCAAGAAGAGCTGCCTGGCTTCCCAAAGGACTCACCTGACTGCTTTCTGTGAAGGACCGCAGCCTTGCTGTTGCCCTGCTGCCTTGCTGCTCCATGGCTGTGGGGAAGAAGTGCTCTCCAAGGGCTTGGATAGAGCTTGCCTCCTGTTCCCTGAAGTCTCAGGACCAAAAAGACTTCTCTCTTGCAACTCAACTCCTTGTGTGGCGAAAATTCGATTGCTAAAAACGACGCACAGCCTGCCCGCGGTGAGAAATTCACCGCACGCCAAACCGGAACGACGCAGCCCGACTTTGCAAGAAGAAGATCGACGCGGCACCTGCGTTGCGACTGGAACTTCGATGCATGGCCCACCGGATCGACCTGGGACGACGTAGCCTGACTTCCAGAGGGGAAATCGGCGCAGCGCCTGCTGTGCGGAAGACATTTCCACGCAAGGCCCACTGGAATGACGCAGTGCTTGTGAATCCGCTCCACAAGCCCAGGATTCCACACACAGACCCCAGGGCATCTGAAAACCCTGCAACCCGAAGAGGATCCACGACTGAGCACCGGAAATCGACGCACAGCCGTCCCTGCGTGGAAACTAAACAACGCATCACTGTGTGCGGCCCAAGAAATCAACGCACACCCCCTTTGTTTCCACGCTTCTCCTCCTCCTCGGTCCATTGCAGAGATTTTTCACGCGAACCAGGTACTTTGTGCTAAAAAGAGACTTTGTTTGCTTTTAAAAGACTTAAGGCACTTTATATCACTTTTCAGTGATATCTCTACATTTACTTATTGCATCTTTGATCGTTTTGACCTGCAAATATCCAGCTAAATATTATATGTTTTTCTAAACACTGTATGCTGTATTTGTGTGGTGCTATATTGTATTATTGTATGATTCATTGAACAAATACTTTACACATTGCCTTCTAAGTTAAGCCTGACTGTTCAGTGCCAAGCTACCAGAGGGTGGGCACAGGATAATTTGGATTGTGTGTGGCTTACCCTGACTAGAGTGAGGGTCCTTGCTTGGATAGGGGGTAACCTGACTGCCAACCAAAGACCCCGTTTCTAACAGTAAGTAATTAGACCTAGGATAGTGCAAACAATAGGAAATGCTATAGAATGCAATGGGAGAAAATAGGTCTAAGGGCAATACATACCATGTACTAAGAACGTGGAATGCGCATCATGAATTCCCCCCTAGACAAGTGTAATGTGTACCGAATCGCTGGGTTAGTAAGAATGTAGTAAAGGTAAGTAAATTACCCCACCCTAGAGCCAGAAAAGCAGGAGTAAAGTACTACAAGTTTCCTTAGGACACACTATAAGTTGTGATTAGAGTTATTGCAAGAACCAAGCAATACTGCAAACAACAAATGGTGGATTCCTGGCCCTGAAGACCTGTGAAGAGAGGAGACCAAGTCCAGAAGTCGCAGAAGATTCCAGGAAGGACAGGAGCCCTGCCAACCTAGAAGATGGTCCAAAAGTGGATTCTCCGGTTAGAAGAAGTCTGCAGAAGAGCACCAAAGACGATAGATGCGGGTTCCTGCATGGTGCAGAAGATGTCCCACTTCAAGATGTTGGACGCAGGCTGTTTGCGTCGCTGGACTTGTCCAACAAGTCTTGGTTCAAACAAGGTCACGGTTTGCATCAAAATGGCACTGCCTGGACTGTGTGACTCTTGGACTTGGACCCCTTCCTTTGCAGGTCCTCAGGTCCAGGAATCCATCTTCAGTGCTTTGCAGTCAGTTGTTGTCTTTGCAGAATCCCCTATCTCAACTTTACTGTCTTTCTGGGGTAATAGGGTATCTTTACTCCTACTTTTCAGGGTCTTGGGGTGGGGTATCTTGGACACCCTTAGTGGTTTCTTACACTGCCAGTGACCCTCTACACACTACACTGGGCCTGGGGTCCATTTGTGGTTCGCATTCCACTTTTGGAGTATATGGTTTGTGTTGCCCCTAGGTCTATGGTCTCCTATTGCATTCTATTGTGTTCTACAGTGTTTGCACTACTTTTCTAACTGTTTACTTACCTGTCTCCCTTCACCCCTAGAGGCCAGGTCACTAGAGTGACTCCAGTTAGAAAAAGATCAACCTCTGCACATTCCTATGTTATTTCTGTCTCAGAAGTATCCCACAATTCTAACCCTGAGGACCCGTCCCTAGATAGGTAACTCAGAAAGCTGAGGGTAGAGGATGTTGTAATTTAGTAGCGATTAAATTAAGCATTAGCAGAAGACATCTTGTATTTAGCAACTATTGTGAACATTTCACGGAATCCATTTGTATTCATGGCAGCCATTATCTCTGCCACATGCTGCCATGTGCTCCCCATGTGCTCTGTCCTACCTTCCTGTTAACTACTCTTGAAAATCTGTCTAGTGACAAGTTATGTTTAGCATTTCCCACTTTCACACTTGCCCAGTAAGGTCTGCAGCTGTTAGTAATTAGTAACAGACAGTAATGTGTCTACTAGTCCTTGAAAACTGTTAGCCCCTCCTACCTGTTGACTGTGCATTTCCATATGACCTTATATGTATATAAGTCTTGCTTCTATAATTGTACCACCTTCTTTTTAGCCCCTGCGTGGACATAAAAGGACCATGCTCTCTTAGTTCAGGGTGCTACTTATAACATTGCCGAATGGTGCTGTTTGAACTGTAGTACCACCTCTTGAGGTTTAATAAACTTTGGGGGTCATTCTGACCCTGGCGGTCACCGACCGCCAGGGCCAACGACCGCGGAAGCACTGCCAACAGGCTGGCGGTGCTTCCTGGGCCATTCTGACTGTGGCGGTAAAGCCGCGGTAAGAAAAGGGGAACCGGAGGTTTCCCGCCGGTTTACCGCTGGCCCAGGGAATCCTCCATGGCGGCGCTGCTTGCAGCGCCGCCATGGGGATTCTGACCCCCTTCCCGCCATCCTGAACAGGATGGCGGGAACGGGTGTCGTGGGGCCCCCTAACAGGGCCCCACAAAGATTTTCAGTGTCTGCTTTGCAGACACTGAAAATCGTGATGGGTGCCACTGCACCTGTCGCACCCGTGCAAATCCGCCGGCTCCATTCGGAGCCGGCTTCCTCTTTGCAGGGGCTTTCCCGCTGGGCCGGCAGGCGATCTTTTGGAGATCGCCCGCCGGCCCAGCGGGAAAGTCAGAATGACCGCTGCGGTCATTTGACCGCGGTGCGGACTTTTGGCGGTCTCCACCCGCTGGGGTCGGAATGACCCCCTTTGTCTTTTATTTCAGTTTCTGTGCCAAATTCTTCCTATATGGTCTGAGGACTTTGTGCAGAGAAGGGCGAACCCCTTGCACTAGTAGGCCTTGCTGAGGCTTGCTTCAACAAATTGGCGCCAGAAAAGGGACTCATCTGCGACTCGGACGCCCAACGGATTGGTCGCGATGAATGATTGGGATCTCGCTGCAGACGATCAATGCCTGAGGAGACCCCAGTCTTGGCAACCACAGCGTTTTTTCCTTCTTTCTGATTTGATCATCCAGGTGGCGCCGGTCCTCGACTGAGATCCTTTTTATTCATTCGTCGTGCAGTGACCATTTGGTCAATTTTAGAACTTGGCAATTGGAACCCGGACGCCCTGTGATTAGTAAGAGACGTTTTACAGCACTTGCTGTGGGTTTTGATGCCTTTGTTTGGTAATGTAGTTTAGCACCACTTACTGTGGCTCTCGTGTTTTGGGTGTCTAGTCAATTTGTGTCCTTTGAATTGATATATAAATTGCAATTTATATAGGCAGGTAATGAGGAGAATTTTCTCCGATTTAATTTTGATTTGAACGGCACATCGTACTAGAGGTACCTTAAGTGCTATTTTGATTATAATACTGCATATTCTGCACTATTTTTGGCATGCCTGTTTTTAGCGCACTTCGTAGGATGTGTTGCTTTTGTAATGGTACCAATTTGAGACTGGAAGAATCGTAACCGGCACCCCCAGAGGGGACGCCCACTAGAGATATGTATGTTAAACATGGTCTTTCTTCTATAATGTACAGCACATTATGGAATAAATACACTCGTGCGGATCCTGAGTTATGTTGGCCTATGCATGGGTCATTTGATTTGCGAAAGATTGAGAATGTGGAACAATGCATGTGTAAGCAAAGGTCTAGGCAAGATATGTTTGACTGTGTACGAATGGGGAAGAAAGAAGTGCAGGGACGAGTGAAGCGTGAGCAAGCCTTTCTTGAGAAAGAGCAGCGGAAGAATGTATATGTGAAAGCATTGGAAATGAGAAAGAAAGAAATAAACAATTTAAAGGAGATAGAAGAGAAAGAACGTAAATTACAGGTAACTGGCCAATACACTGTTCGGCAACCTCTCTATCCTATCCTTAATAAACCGCACAATGATTTTTTGTTACTAGATCGCCCTCCACCTACGTATGTCGTTCCTTCTGCCCCTCATGAGTTAGCTGAGGTCTCCGGTTCGGAGCAACAGAAGATACAAGACAGTTGCTCTATGTTGCCTGCTGACCGTGCGTCTGAGCTTAGATCTATTGCTCGTAAAACAATTTGTAGCGTTGTCTCTGCTTCTGAACTTTTAGACAACATGAAAGGGTGGACGGAAAAGGAGCAGCTATATTTTACTGAGGCATTTGGCATGGAAATTATTGAACTTTTTCGGAAATATTCTGATGAGTTAGAGCCCGATGATGTAGCAGCTGATCGTAAGCAAATGCGTGATGGTCTTTTTGTTTTCTCCCAGGTGGCTGATGCAATCAGGCGTTTGGTGAAATTATGTGTTGCAGCAGTCCGTTTGCGAGAGGAGAAAAGGGCCGTGGACGTAGTTGCACGGACATCCCAGACCAGCGGGGTGCAAGCTTCCATCTTCGTAACAGATAAGACTATGATAGTTCACGCGAAACCAATGCAGGAGGCTGAGCCTTTGTATGTTCCTCCTAAAGGATCGGGTATAAGTGATGATAAAACTTCTGTTGATGCTAAGGGTTATTTTATTTATAATTGGGTGTATACTCCTTGGAATAGGGCAGATGTAATGGCACTTAAAACAGCATTACCTGACCCGCGGAAAAATCCAGCCGCCTTTTATGAGGAAGTTGAGGGATCAATTAGTTCTTGTACCATGACTTTGGCTGACATTGATTTACTTTTCAGATTGATATTACCGCCAGATATGTGGAGAACTGTTCGTAAAGTTGATGATCGTGGAGCTTTTGGGGCGTCATGGAAAGATTTAGAAAAGATGGACAGGTATTGTTACGTACTGCGCTGGACTTCTCACCTCTGGATTTTGGATTGGCGAATACACCAAGTCTTCTACATGTCCTGGATACTCCCAGATAAGGGCGACCCCTTCTAGTAGCCACGGTGCCGCTTGACAGGCTACGCCAAAGCAGACCGTACCCTCCAGAAGGAGTCACAGAGGGAAAAAAACCCAACACTGGGGAAAAAAACCTCTAACAGGAACTCCTGAAGGAAAACAAGAAAAACAGGACTTGACAACAGGAAACAAAAATAGGCAATATCCAGGGTAAAGGCAGGAAAAAAGGAACAGGCAAAAATAGGAACAAAGAATAGGCAAAAATCTCCCAAGGCAAAAAAGCAGGAACAAAGAACAGGAGCGAACAGCACAACCAGAAGGAAGTGTTTGCAACGCAAGGAGGAATAAGACTGACTGACTTATATACTGAGAAAAGGGAAGTGACATCTCAGGAAAAGGAAGTAACACCATCTTGGATTGGGAAAAGCCCATAGACCAGTATAGGAAAAAGAAAGTAGTATAAAAGAAAAACAGAGCATGCTGGGACAAAAACACGAAGAAGACAAGATGGACACAACATGGATAGAGACAGGCAAAAGGACCAACAAAAACCCACCACCAATAACAAAAGAAGACAAAAGGGCTACAAGTAAGTGTAGCGCGACCGGGAGCGAAATATATGCTTCCCAGAAAGCATAGTCAAAAAACGCGGGGAACGGCGCTCCGAATATCGGTAGCGCGTTCCACCCACGAGGACAGAAAGAGACGCCGCGTCAGAGCGCGGCGTTACAGAAGGTCCCCTCCCCGAGCCACCAGGTTTGTCAGGATGATTGTCAAAAAACAGGCGAACCAAACGGGGAGCATGGACGGAGGAAACATCCTCCCAAGAACAGTCACTGAGGGGGTATGCTTTCCAATGGACCAAAAACTGTAGTTTGCGTGGAAAAATTCTGGAATCACAGATCTCCTGGACTTCATACTCAGGCTGTCCGTTGATAGAAAGAGGAGGTGGATGTTAGAACTGGCGATGGTAAGGATCAGGAACAAAGGGTTTTAACTGGGACACATGGAAAACAGGATGAACCATCCAGGTATGAGGTAAGCGGAGACGCACAACTACAGAATTCAGGATGTGCGAAATTCAAAAGGGTCCATAAAAACGTGGTTTGAACTTATTGGTGGAAAACCGGAATGGTAGAAATCTGGAAAAAAGCCATACCATGTGGCCCACTTGATACAAAGGTGCGGCTTGCCGATAACGATCCGCCTTTTGCTTCATAGCTTGTTTCGAAGCTAGGAGAGTTGTGTGAAGTAGGCCCTGGATTCGACGGATCTGTCGTGAAAAAGAAGTGACTGCAGGCACAGAAGAGGATGTTCGAGAAACAGTAGTGAAAGTCCTCGGACTAAATCCATAAGTACAATAAAAGGGTGTGGTCTTGGTCGCACTATGTATTGTGTTGTTGTAGGAGAACTGGGCAAGAGCAAGATATTCCGACCAATTGCTTTGTGTGGCATTACAGTAACATCTCAGATACTGCTGAAGTTCTTGATTCACTCGTTCAGTTTGCCCATTCGTTTGTGGATGGAAACCCGAGGATAAAGAAATCTCAATGTTAAAGAAGGCACAAAAGGCTCTCCAGAAACGTGATACATATTGAGGCCCTCTGTCCGAAATGACCTCTTGAGGAAGACCATGGAGGCGAAAAATAACCCGTCGAAAAATGCGACTCATTTCTGGGGCCGTAGGCAGTTTCTTCAAGGCTGAAAAATGGGCCATCTTGGTGAATGAATCTACGGTCACCATGATTACTTGGTTAACAGAGAAGGTAGGTAGGAAGCATATGAAATCCGTGGATAGAGTACACCAAGGAGCGGAAGGAATTGGTAACAGTCTTAATAAACCAGCCACCTTAGTTCGGGGTGTCTTAGTCTGGGCACAGACTGGGCATGCTGACACATAGGTTTCAGTGTCTGTCTTTAGCGAAGGCAACCAAAAAGATCGCTGAAGCAGCTCCTGGGTCTTCCTGATACCTCGATGACCGGCTATAGGAGAATCATGGCACATTTGCAGAGCTTCTGTCTGCCCTTTCTTGGTAGGTAGGAAAAGAGCATGTTGATGATAGAAGTAGTTGTCCCTCTTCTGCAAAAAAAGAGTCACTCTATCCCATTCTGATGCAGACAGAAACTGGTACTCGGATTGAATGCGTTCTTGAAAAGATTGAGTAGCTCCGATGATTCTGCTAGACTCAATAAGATGTGGAGAGGAGTTCTGGGCTATGTCAGGATATCTGCGGGATAAGGCATCTGCCACTAAATTCTGGGAACCAGGTATGTACGTGATCACGAAATCGTACTGGCTAAAGAAGAAAGCCCATCGAGCCTGATGACTGTTGTGACACTGAAAGCTCCGAAGACACTGGAGATTGAGGTGATCAGTCCTAGCTTCAAAAGGCTCTCTGGAACCCATCAGGAAATGCCTCCATTCCTTACAAGCTACTTTGAGAGCGAGTAGTTTTCGTTCCAGTACAGAATAATTTCATTCAGCCTCTGATAGGATATGAGGCAGATAAAAGATAGGATGTTCCAATCCATCATTGTCTTGATTCTGCAGCAGAAGTGCTCCAATAGCTCTGTCTGAGGCATGAGTCATGATGATAAATTTCTTGGTATTGTCAGGATGACGCAACACGGGTGCTTGGGTAAAGGCTGTCTTTAATTCTTGAAACACGCGTTCAGCCTCCTTGGTCCAAATGAAACCCTTCTTCAGGTTCTCTTTCTTAATTGTTTGTGTTATGAAACTTTGTAGGTGGGCAAAGTTCTGAATAAACTGACGATAAAAGTTTGATAAATCAAGAAAACATTGCGTTTCTTTAATGGACGTTGGAGAAGGCCAATCTAACATGGCACTGACCTTGTCAGGATCCATGGATATTCCGTGTTGATTAATACAAAACCCGAGATACCTTACTTCAGATTTATGAAACTCACACTTCTCAGGTTTACAAAACAATTGTTTTTTCTTGAGTCTTTCCAGGACTTGGGGGACATGATCTACATGGTGCTCAGGATCACGGAAATATATCAAGATATCATCCAAATAAATGACTACATATTGATTGAGTACATCAGAGAACACTGAATCCATAAATCGTTGAAAAACAGAAGGGGCGTTGGTCAGTCCAAAGGGCATAACACAGTACTCATAGTGCCCAAAAGGGGTACGGAAAGCTGTCTTCCATTCATCTCCTTCCTTGATCCGAAGGAGATGATAGGCACCCCGTAAGTCTAATTTGGTAAATATCTTGGCTCCTTGAATGGCATCCAATATATCTCTGATTAAAGGCAGTAGATATCGATCCTTAATCGTTATTCTGTTGAGTTCACGAAAGACCACACAAGGACGCAGATCCTTAGTCTTCTTTGGGACGAAGAAGAGAGGAGCCCCAGCGGGGGACGTGGAAGGAGCAATCAAACCGTTGTGTAAGTTGTCGTCTAAATATTCCCTTAGCACCTTCTTTTCTTGGTCTGTCAGAAAATACATTCGACCGAAGGGAACGACTTCATCAGGAATTAATGGAATAGCACAGTCATAACTGCGATGAGGTGGCAAAATAGGATTACTAGGTTTCTGAAAAATCCTGATATATTCCTGATAACAATCTGGAACCCCTGGATACTATTGATAGAGTTAGTGTTATCCTTAGTTGACTGACAGGACCTTTTTGGAGACCAATAAGAAGTAGTGGAATAACAATTCTGTTGACATAATGAAGACGTTAGGGATATAGTTTGTGTTTCCCAATTGATATAGGGGTTGTGTCGGGCTAACCAGGGAATTCCCCAAATCATGATGTGATTTGGTGAGGATATGAGATCAAAGGCAACATGTTCTTGATGCCCCCCAAATGTCAAACAAAGAGTAGGAGTTGAGGCCACCACAGGTCCTGAGGTTAACGTAGAGACCATCCACTGTGTGAACCTGCTCAGGAGTTTCTTTAGGAATGCAGGGAATTTCTTTACTCGTAGCCCAGGTCTCATCCAGATATAGTCCACTGGCTCCACAATCAAGGAGAGCCAGAAGATGTTCTTCTTGATCTTCTGAACTTTGTAACTTGACCGAGAGGATAAACAGGGTGGACATGCTTTCTTTGGAGGAACATATTGATGGTACTTCAGCTCCTCCCGTCTCCTTCCTCCTTACAGGGAACGGGAGTTGGTGTTTCCCGCAGGCCTTGAGGGACGTACCGGACAACTACGGATCAGGTGGCCAGCCTTACCACAGTATAGGCAAAGTCCCCTTCGTCGTTGTTCCTCCCTTTCTGACTCCGTCAATGGTCCACGAACCAGATCTATCTGCATGGGTTCTTCATGGGGAGGTGGAGAGGCTTCAGTTGGACTATCTTCCGTTCGCCGACTGCTAGCACGAAAGGTACCGGACTGGTATGGAGCTCTAGTTCTACGTCTTTCCATCTTGCGCTCTCGAAGTCTATACTCTTTGTTCATAGATTGATCCATTAATTCTTTCAAAGAACAAGCTGGAGAAGAGTGTACAAGCTCATCTTTAATTTCTCCATGCAGGCCTCGGCGGAAAAGGGTTACAAAGGTGCGTTCTACCCAGGAGGTTTCAGCTGCCAGCTGTTTGAAGCGGGTTATATACTGCAGTACATCCTGATTACCCTGCTGAATGTCACAGAAGGCTTCTTCAGCTGCTGCTTGTACCCCAGGTCTCTCAAACATTTGTTTGAAAACAGTCAGGAAAGCGAATAGTTAGCCAGGACTGGGTCATCTGCAGAAACCAGAGGAGTCGCCCAAGCAAGCGCTGGACCAGACAAGGCGCTGATCAGATAGCCCACCTTAGCCTTATCCGAAGAAAACTGGAGTGGACGAAAGGCAAAGAAAACCGTCAGGGCGTCCAAAAATTCCTTCATCTTTAAAGGATCTCCGGAATATCGAGGAATAGTAGCAGATACGGATGGTATGTCCATTGATCGGGAAGACAAGACCTGTCGTAGCGCAGTGTTCTCTGCCCGTAACTGTTGTAAGTCTTGGGCTTGTTGTTGGACAGTCTGTAACATGGCTTGAGCATTTTCTGACGCCTCTCCCTGTGGATCTTCCATGGCGCTCTCGCAACGCAGAATCTTTTGGCGTTGCAATCTGTTACGTACTGCGCTGGACTTCTCACCTCTGGATTTCGGATTGGCGAATGCACCAAGTCTTCTACAGGTCCTGGATACTCCCAGATAAGGGCGACCCCTTCTAGTAGCCACACTGCCGCTTGACAGGCTACGCCAAAGCAGACCCTACCCTCCAGAAGGAGTCCCAGAGGGAGAAAACCCCAACACCGGGGAAAAAAACCTCTAACAGGAACTCCTGAAGGAAAACAAGAAAAACAGGACTTGACAACAGGAAACAAAAATAGGCAATATCCAGGGTAAAGGCAGGAAAAAAGGAACAAGCAGCTGAACTAATAGCTTTGACACGAGCATGTGAGCTTAGTACTCACTTATGTGTGAACATTTATACAGACAGCCACTATGCTTTTGGAGTGGCTCATGATTTTGGTTTGCTTTGGAAGGAGAGAGGCTTTCTCACATCCCACAGGATGCAGATAATGCACGGAGAATTAGTGCATAACCTCTTGAATGCATTGACATATCCAAAGAAAATAGCTATTGTGAAATGTAGTGCACACAAGAGAGTGACCGATAAGATAGGGCAAGGTAATGCCCTTGTGGACCGCGTAGCACGTGAGACTGCGATGCAGCGAAGTACTACTTCTATGTATGTAGTGACGTCACAAGCTGAACGTTGGCATAATGCTAGACAAAACGCATTAGATATACAGAAATCTGCTTCTGTGAAAGAACGTGAGCAGTGGTCTGAAGAATGAGCATTGGATGATGAGGGCTGTTGGCAGAATAAGCAGATGGATAAATGGAAATTGCCTATAGCTTTTGTACAACCTATGGTTCAGATGGCACATGGGCTGGCACATGTTGGAGCTTCAACAATAACGAAGTTGCTTACGCAAGTTTGGGAGCATCCAGAAATTTCCATTACAGCTAAGAGAGTAGTACAGTCCTGTTTGATCTGTTTACAATACAATCCTGGAAAAGGGACACAAACTCCTGCGGGAGGGTTTGCTACACCAACTGCACCTTTCGAAGTTCTAGAAATGGATTATATTCAGCTTGAACGCTGCAACAATTTAAAGTATGTCTTGGTGGTGGTATGTGCCTTCAGTAAATGGATAGAGGCGTACCCCACAAAGGAGAATACTGCCATTACCACTGCAAAGGTGCTTTTTAAAGAATTTTTCCCTAGGTTTGGTGTTTGCAGACTTTTATGGAATGATAACGGACCTCATTTTGTTGGGGAAGTTATTAAGTATGTCCTGAAAGGATTAGGGATCAAACAGAAGTTCCATGCGGTTTTCCACCCACAATCAGCATGGTTGGTGGAAAGGTATAATGCTACTTTGAAGCTGAAGTTAGCGAAGATACAGGCTTCCACGTCTTTAACTTGGCCGGATGCATTACCGTTGGCATTATTGTCTTTTAGGTCAGTGCCACACTCTCGAACAGGCCTTACCCCCTATGAAATAGTATTTGGAAGGCCAATGAACATTTGGGGAGTTCCTATGCCAAATTCCGTATATGATATACCTTGTGTCCTGATGAATGATTATTTGGCACAGTTAACCAACAATTTGGTTTCTATTCATCAACAGGTTCGAGAAGCACTTCCTGACAAATCTACAGGTGAAGGCCATGAACTCTGACCTGGTGACCAGGTGATGTTTAAGTCCTTTGAAAGATCAAGCAGCTTGGAACCAAGGTGGCGAGGCCCAGAGCAGGTGCTCCTTGCGACAAGGACAGCAGTTTGAGTGACAAACCGAAAGAATTGGGTCCATAGTACTCACTGCAAGAGAGTGCTACCTACCTTGGTGGAGTTGCTGTGCTGACCAATCATCGAGAGAATTTGACTACGGAGAAAGCCGTGCTATATCACCTGATGAATCTGCGGAGTTCTTCCCGGACCATACGATTTCTGTAGTGTTGCGATATAATTTGAGACCGAGGAGAGAATCTGTAGTGCTGGAGAAAACTGGTTGAGCTACTGCTCTGGGTTAGTGAAACGGAGAGCCAATGTGGAAAGGGGGGGGGTCAGCCATGCATTAGAGTAGTGACACCTGTCTTTGCCCGTGGTGAAGAAATCAGCGGCTGCCCAGGGATAAGAGCTCCAACGATTGTTTTAAATTAATTTCTGGAAGGGTCGATTATCACTGTTGCTAAAATGAATAACAAAGTGATCATTAGTACTATGGGGTTTGTTGTTGTTTTGGTGGTTATGGCAATAATCACCTGGTTTGTTGAAAAGATGGCTCCTGCTCTTGAGTTTTTTGTTGCCACTACTCCAGTACCAGAGGATCACTATTACTTTACGCTTCCCTATTTTGAGCAGAAGCATTGTCAATCGTACTTCAATAATACTTTCATTCAGATGTTGCATCATAATCATAATGCTACAAATACTACTAACTGTTGGGTATGTGGAATGATACCTGCGCATCAAAAGAAAGGAGGAACATCTTTCATTCCTCTTCCTTTTTCACACAATGGTTCTTGTCAAGCTTGGTATACGCTTTTGTTTGCATCTGGAAAACGTAGAGGGCGGACTTCTTTTTCGCCTTAATAAAGTATGCTACCAAGACAAAGATGGGTATGCCCAAGTCAAAGGAACTAAATGGGAATGGGAAGAGTATCAACCGGACAATGTTTCAATACCATATGTCTTCACAAATATAAGAGACTCTGACAAGAAAGAACAATTTGTGATTTCTGTTACAAAAACTAAAGCAGACTTATGTATACGTAGCATTGGGCGAATTCCAGTAGGGATAAGCGATTGTACCTTGATTTTAACTGTTGAGGGGGTAAATAATAGTAGTTTTACAGCTTCACATAATACATATTTTGTTTGTGGTAACTATGGATATTACCAACTACCTGTTGGGTGGTCAGGTGTGTGTTATGTTTCTTTTCTATTACCCCCTGTGTTTTTGGCACCTGCATCATATCACTGAGATTTTAAACTGTTCAATGACATCATTAAAAATAGACATGAAAGGACAATAAGCACAAATGAGGTAGACCAAATGGACACTAGCCTGCAACAATATGTTGATTTTAATTTGGGGTTGTTCTTCTTTCTGGGTGCTTAGTTAAATAGTAGGAAAGTGAGACGATTGACTAGGGTTGTGGAAGCTGTTACTAATCAGGCAGCTCCGGCACTTGGGAATATTACCGAGGAGCTCCAAATTGCGAGGATTGTAGCGCTCCAAAATCGTATGGTACTAGATTTGATATTAGCTGATCGAGGTGGTGCATGTCGCATCATCGGTAGTAGTTGCTGCGTTTTCATTTCAGATCATTCACCTTCAGTATATGATGCAAAATCTAAATTGCATAAAATTGCTGCAGAAATTCACACAGAGACTGGTACTTGGACTTTTTCTGGATGGTTTTGGGCTCTTGTTTCCGCCTGGGGCTGGAAACTACTGACTATCCTGTGTGTAATGATTGCAATATTTTTCACATGCTGTATCTGTATTCAGTGTGGTCCAATGTTCTGCTCCATGTGTATTACTGCTTGTATGCATACCAAAAGAGATATTACAGAAATGAAAGCACAACACATGTTAGATAAGGAAATAGCTGAAATGATGACCATAAATATACAAGATGAATATTTAGATTATCCCAGAAAGACAAATGTCTTCAGCTAATGCTGAAAGGGTTGTCTGTTGTAATTTAGTAGCGATTAGATTAAGCATTAGCAGAAGACATCTTGTATTTAGCAAATATTGTGAACATTTCGCAGAATCCATTTGTATTCATGGCAGCCATTATCTCTGCCACATGCTGCCATGTGCTCCCCATGTGCTCTGTCCTACCTTCCTGTTAACTACTCTCGAAAATCTGTCTAGTGACAAGTTATATTTAGCATCTCCCACTTTCGCACATGCCCAGTAAGGTCTGCAGCTGTTAGTAATTAGTAACAGACAGTAATGTGTCTACTAGTCCTTGAAAACTGTTAGCCCCTCCTACCTGTTGACTGTGCATTTCCGTATGACCTTATATGTATTTAAGTCTTGCTTCTATAATTGTACCACCTTCTTTTTAGCCCCTGCGTGGGTATAAAAGGACCATGCTCTCTTATTTCAGTGTGCTACTTCAAACATTGCCGAAGGGTGCTGTTTGAACTGTAGTACCACCTCTTGAGGTTTAATAAACCTTGTCTTTTATTTCAGTTTCTGTGCCAACTTCTTCCTATATGGTCTGAGGACTTTGTGCAGAGAAGGGCGAACCCCTTGCACTAGTAGGCCTTGCTGAGGCTTACTTCGACAAGGAGGCCAGACTGAGGCTACAGCAGCAACAGTTGGCCGTAGACAGGGAATCCCTGGCTGTGGAAAAGGAAAGGCAGGGTTTGGGGTTAGTTCCTCATGGTGGCAGCAGCAGTTTCAGAACTTCAAATGTTAAGGAACCCTCATTTGACTCCAGGAATCTGCTTAAAGCTGTCTCTCCTTACAAGGATGGAGATGACATATACAAGTGGTTTTCTGCACTTGAGAGGGCCTGTAATGTTCAGAGGGTCCCTCAAGTTCAGTGGGCTTCTCTCCTGTGGCTATCTTTCTCTGGCAAGGGGAGAGATAGACTCCTTATTGTCAGAGAGGATGATGCAGATAACTACCACATTCTTAAAAGTGCACTCTTAGATGGTCTGGACTTAACAACTGAACAATACAGCATAAAGTTCAGACAGACTAGAAAGGAGTCATCACAGGATTGGACACACTTTGTAGACTGTTCAGTGAAGGCCCTAGAAGGTTGGTTAAATGGCAGTAAGCTGACTGACTATCAAAGCCTATATAACTTAATTCTGAGGGACCATATCTTGAAGAATTGTGTGTCTGATTTGTTGCATCAGTATCTTGCGAAGAATTGGGAAAGAAGGCAGTCAAATGGGTCAGAACAAGGGTGAACAGAAAAGCTCATACAGGGGTGACAAAGAAATCAAGAAGAAGGATGGTAAGACACATGACAAAGGTAGGGACAAAGATAAAAAATCTTCTGGATCTTCATCAGGCCCACAAAAATCCTCTGGGGGGGTGGGTCCAAATCCTAAAAAAAGCCATAGTGTTATCTCTGTAAAGCCAAATGTCATTGGGCAAGTGGCCCCACTTTTCCAAAAAGAAACACCAAACCTCCAACCACCCAACCCCTACTGCTTCCACTAGTGCCCCTAGTAATAGCAGTGGTGGTGGGAAGAGCACTACTAATAGCCAGTCAAAGGGTGTATCTGGGCTCACCATTGGTAATGTATTGGGGGTTGGTCTAGTCAGGGAGATCACTGAGGCTATTTTAGTCTCTGATGGTGACATTGACCTCGCCACCTTAGTTGCTTGTCCCCTTAAAATGGATAAGTACAAGCAACTACCCCTGATTAATGGTGTTCAGGTTGAGGTCTCCAGAGACACAGAAGCCAGTGTCGCAATGGTGATGGAGAAACTGGTTGCCCCTGAGCAGCACCTACTTGGTCATCAGTACCAAGTGACAGACGCCCATAGCAAAACTGTTATCCACCCCATGGCTGTTGTGAATCTCAATTGGGGGGGTTACTGGTCCAAAGAAAGTTGTGGTAGCCACTGACTTACCTGTAAAATGTCGGCTAGGCAATGATTTGGAGACTTCAGCTAGGGCTGAGGTGGAGTTGGAGGCTCATGCAGCAATGCTGGGCATTCCTGGGCATAGCTTTGCTTTTACCAGAGCTCAGGCCAAGAAGCAAAGAGGACAGGGAAACTTGGGTCCTGGAACAATGGAACAAGTACTCCCAAAAACTAGGGGTAGGAAGGGCAAATCCTTGTCCACTATCCCTCCCTCTCCAGATGATTCCCCTTTTGAGGAAGAGGAATCCTCTCCCTGTACAGAACCTACAGCAGAGGAGCTGGAAGCTGATACAGCTGAGCTTTTGGGTGCAGGAGGCCTGCCAGGGAGGAACTGAGTGTGGCACAGCAGACCTGTCCCAAACTAGAGGGACTTCGACAGCAAGCTGTCACACTGCAGAATGGGGATGTCAATGACAGCCACATAGTTTACTGGGAGAATAATCTCTGCTATACTGAAGCAAGGGACCCGAAACCTGGTGCCACCAGGAGACTGGTCACCCCCCTTCAGTACAGGGAATTTCTCCTAACTCTAGCTCATGAAATCCCCTTGGCTAGGCATTTAGGCCAGAGTAAAATATGGGACAGACTTGTTCCACATTTTCACTGGCCCCATATGTCAGAAGACACAAAGGAGTTTTGTTGCTCTTGTGTCACCTGCCAAGATTGTGGCAAGATTGGTGGCACCCTAAAGGCCCCCTTAATTCCACTGCCAGTGGTTGGGGTGCCCTCTGAAAGGGTAGGGGTTGATATTGTTGGCCCCCTTGACCCTCCAACAGCTTCTGGCAAGAGATTCATCCTTGTGGTGGTGGACCATGCCCCAAGGTATCTAGAAGTTCTCCCCTTAAGGACCACTACAGCACCTGCAGTGGCAAAATCCCTCCTGGGAATCCTTTCCAGGGTGGGTTTCCCTAAGGAAGTTGTATCAGACAGAGGTAGTAACTTTATGGCTGCATACCTCGAGGCAATGTGGAAGGAGTGCGGTGTTACCTACAAGTTCACCACCCCTTACCATCCACAAACAAATGGATTGGTTGAGAGGTTTAAACTCTCAATGGAATGATCATGGGACTCTCTGAGAAACTCAGAAGGAGATGGGATGTCCTCTTGCCATGCCTCCTTCTCACCTACAGGGGGGTACCTCAAAAAGGAGTGGGCTACAGCCCCTTTGAGCTCCTATTTGGTCATCCTGTTAGGGGTCCCCTTGCTCTTGTTAAGGAGGGTTGGGGACAACCTTTAAACCCTCCAAAGCAAGGCATTGTGGACTATGTGCTTGGCCTAATTTTTGCTAAATACAAGATGTCTTCTGCTAATGCTTAATCTAATCGCATTAAAAACCTTCAGACCAACCAAACGCTCCAAAAGCAATGACATGACCAGAAGGCTGTCCTGACAGAGTAGCACCCATTACAGAAGGTGCATATGTTGGAGCCTGTGGCACCACGAGCAGTCCAGTACAAATGGAGTGGACCCCATCTCATTGTAGAAAAGAAGGGTGAGGTCACCTATTTGTTAGACCTGGGCACTGCCAGATGCCCCCTTAGGGTTCTTCATGTCAATTGCCTGAAACCTTACTATGTCAGGGCTGAGAGTGACCCTCTCCCTGACCTCTTCTCCAACACTGAAGCTGATGGCTTAGTGGAAGGAGTGGTTCTTGCAGACTGCCTTACTGCTGAGCAGAGGGAGGACTGCAAAAATCTCTTTGGACAGTTTTCAGACCTCTTTTCTCTCATACCCGGTACAACTACCTGGTGTGAACATTCAATTGATACTGGAGACAGTTTACCAGTCAAAAGTAAAATTTACAGGCAGCCAGACCATGTCAAAGATTGCATAAAAACAGAGGTCCAGAAAATGTTAGATCTCTGACTTATTGAGGCTTATGATGGCCCCCGTGCCAGCCCAGTGGTGCGTGTCCCCAAACCGCATAGCAAAGAAGGAAAGAGAGAAATGCAGTTTTGTGTGGCCTATAGGTGTCTTAATACTGTAACCAAAACTGATGCTCACCCTATTCCCACGGCAGATGAGCTAATAGATACACTGGCATCTGCCAAGAATCTAAGCACCTTTGATTTGACTGCAGGGAATTGGCAGATCAAATTGTCAGAGGATGCTAAAGCAAACACTGCATTTTTCTAAAAACTGCATTTTCTACCATAGGAGGGCATTATCAATTCTCTGTGTGCCCTTTGGTTGGAAAAAATGCACCTGTCACTTTTCAGAGGCTGGTGAATACAGTCCTCCAAGGTTTGGAAGCTTTCAGTGCAGCTGAAGCATACTTAGATGATATTGCTGTATATAGCTGCACCTGGGATGGCTACCTGATCCACCTCTGGAAAGTTTTGAAGGCCCTGCAAAAGGCCGGCCTAACTATCAAGGGTTCAAAGTGCCAGATAGGGCAGGGGAAAGTGGTTTATCTGGGCCACCTGGTAGCAGGAGAACAGATTGAACCACTACAGGGAAAGATTCAGACCATTATGGACTGGGCTCCCCCTACTACACAGAATCAGGTCAGAGCCTTCTTTGGTCTCACTGGGTATTACAGGAGGTTCATTAAGAACTATGGCTCTATTGGTGCCTCTCTTAATGACATCACAAGTAAGAAAATGCCTAGAAAGGTATTGTGGACAGCTAGCTGTCAGAAAGCTTTTGAGGAGCTTAAGCAGGCAATGTGATCTGAACCTGTCTTGAAGAGCCCAAATTACTCCAAACAATTCATTGACCAAACAGATGCTTCTGAATTAGGGGTAGGGGCCTGGTGTAAGGTGTAAGTACCCAAGGTACCCACTACAAACCAGGCCAGCCTCCTATAGTGACACAAGGCCAAAACTATCTTAGATACAATACTCCTTCTGAAGGTGAGTATTATATACAATATATACACTAGAGACCAAAATCTGGTAAGTACATATTCATAGAAAAGTGCAAACAGTAGAAAATACAACAGAATGCAATAGGCCTAAGGGCAATACAAACCATATACTAAGAAATGGGAATGCGAATCACAAATTCCCCCCTAGGCAAGTGTAGTGTGTAGAGGGTCGCTGGGAGTGTAAGAAAACACCAAAGGTAAGTAAAATACTCCTCCCCAGAGCCCAGGAAAGTAGGTGTAATGCACTGCAAGTCTCCTCAGGACACACTACAAGTTGTGATAAGAGTAATTGTAAGAACCAAGCAAGACTGAAATCAACAACAGTCGCAGAAGAGTCCAGAAAGGACAGGAGCCCCTGCCAACGTAGAAGATGGTGTAAAAGAGGATTCTCTGGTTAGAAGAAGTCTGCAGAAGAGCACCTAAGAAGATGGCTGCATGTTCCTGCATGGTGCAGGAGAAATCCCACGTTGAGTTGTTGGATGCAGGCTGTTTGTATTGCTGGATTCCTCCAACAAGCCTTGGTTCAAGCAAGGTTGCAGTTGCGTCAAAATGGCGTTGACTGGACCCAGGAAGGACCTGGGGCCTCAACTTAGACTGAGGAGGCAGGGGGGGGCTCCCAACACTGGAGAGAGCCCACAGAAGACCAGGCAGACCTACAGGAGTCCCAGGACAGGGGGACAAAGAAGATGCAAAGTGCGGTTGGTGCAGCACAACAAAAGAATGTCCCACACCGCCGGAGAACAACTTAGCGAGTTATGCATCGCAGGATGGAGTGCTGGGGACCTGGTCTACACTGTGCATAAAGGATTCTTGGAAGAAGTGCACAGAAACCCAAGGAGCTGGAGATGACACGGTGCACAGGGGTACTGTTGCAAACCTTGGAAGGCAAGCTCTTACCTCCACCATAGTTGGACATCTAGACCTTAGGACTGTCTGGGTCGTGTTGGTCCACCATCTGTGTTCCAGGGATCATGCTCATCGTCAGGAGAGGAGTCCCAGGGAACCGGTCGTTGTCGCAGAAGGTGGCTGCAGAAGTAGGGAAGTGACTCTGTCACTCAAAGGGAGATTCCTTCAGTACTTCTGGTGAAGGTTGAAGACAGGGAGTCCTCAGAGTGTGCACACCTTGGAAACTGTTGCAAATGCTGTCTGGAGCTGAAATTGCAGGTCGTAGGAGTCATCCTGAATACTTTATTACAGTTACAGCAGTTCCTGGAGCAGTCTGCGGTTGATCGACAGTCAGAAGCTGAAGCACAGGATGCAGAAGATTCCTGGAGGAATCTTGCAAGCTGAATCTGAGGAATCACCTGGAGGAGAGACCCTAAATAGCTTTGAGAGGGGGATTGGCTACCTACCCAGGTATGCACCTATCAGGAGGGGTCTCTGACGCCACCGGCTGGCACTGGCCACTCAGAGATCTCCAGAGTGTCCCCACACCTTGGAAAACAGGATGGCTAATGTCAGGGACAGGCAGGAGGAGCTCTGGGCACCACCCCATGGAGGTGATGGACAGGGGAGTGGTCACTCCCCTTTCCTTTGTTCAGTTTCATGCCAGAGCAGGGACTGGGGGTCCCTGAAGCGGTGTACACTCGCTTATGAAAGGAGGGCACCATCTGTGCCCTTCAAAGCATTTCCAGAGGCTTTGGAAGGCTAACCCTCCCAAGCCTGTAACAGCTATTTCCAAACGGAGGGGGTGTAACACCCTCCTCCCAAAGGAAATGCATTGTTCTTCCTTCCTGGGACTGAGATGCTCAGACCCCAGGAGGGCAGATCCCTGTCTGCGAGGTGGCAGCAGCTGTAGCTGCAGTGGAAACCTGAGATAGCTGGTTTGGCAGTACTAGGGGTCCATGGTGGAGCTCCCAGGATGCATGGGATTGACCCCTGATACCAGATTTGGAATGGGGGGACAATTCCATGATCTTAGACAGCTCTCAAGGCCATATTCAAAGTTAACATGGTGAAGCTACATATAGGTATTGACCTATAAGTAGTGCACACGTGTAATGGTATCCCCGCACTCACCATGTCCGGGGAATTGGGCCTGGAGAGTGTGGGGGCACCTTTGCTAGTGCAAGGTTGCCCTCACACTTAGTAACTTTGCACCTAGTCTTCTGTAAATGAAGGTTAGACATATAGGTGACTTATAAGTTACTTAAGTGTAGTGAACATGGTTGTGAAATAGTGTGGACACTATTTCACACAAGCTGCAGTGGCACAAGGATCTCCTGGAACCCCAATGCACTGGGTACTTAGGTACCATGTACTAGGGACTTATATGAGGGGTCCAGTGTGGCAATTGGAATTGGAATATGGAGTCACTAGCCTATAGTGACTAATTTGGTAAGTAGAGAGAACATAAGCACTGGAGTTCTGGTTAGCAGACCTCTAGTGACCCAGTTAAGCACTACTGACAACACACAAATAGGCCACAGACTATGAGCACTGGAGTCCTGGCTAGCAGGATCCCAGTGAGACAGGCAAAACACACTGATCTGCCAGCACCTTTGGAATGTGCACTGTCTGCAATGTGGACAGTGTGCATTCTAAGGGTGCTGTTGTACCGCGGCATTGGCCTCGGCTCCTTTAAGAGAGACAAACCCAAGGCCATGGCACTGTTTCCACCAGGCTGATTGGCATAATACAATGTTTGCGCCTGTCAGCCTGGTGGAAACATCGTAATACGACTGGGGTGGATGCTCCTGGCATGATGGCAGCTTTCTTCCCCACAGATTTGGTGGTTGGCTGGTCCGACAGCCAAAGTCGCAATCAGGCCCGTTGTCAAGAATATTGATTCTTTTATGTAAGTAATATTGTTTCAATAATATCTTTGTTGTTAGTATCATTTTTTATAATATGGTTGTAAAATGAAATTTTTCATTGCCATTATGTGCTTTAGGTAATCTATTTTTATACGTTAAAAATGTGTTTGTATAATTGCGAAAAATATTTTTAACTAGAGCTTCTAATTTTATGTGTTTTATAATTATTTTATATATTTGCTAATAGTAACAGGGAACACATTCAGGCCACAAACTGTGGGAAGGTAGCCTCGTTCTAGCCTTGTTGCCCCCACTTTTGGCCTGTTTGTGAGAGTATGTCAGGGTATTTTTAAAGTTTCACTGGTATCCTGCTAGACAGGACCCCAGTGCTCATAGTGAAAACCCTATTTGTCAGTGTGTTTTATATGTCTCACTGGGACCCTGCTAGCCAGGGCCCCAGTGCTCATAGGTTGTGGCCTGAATGTGTTTCCTGTGTGGTGCCTAACTGTGTCACTGAGGCTCTGTTAACCAGAACCTCAGTGCTTATGCTCTCTCTGTCTTTAAAATTGTCACTGCAGGCTAGTGACCATTTTTACCAATTCTGATTGGCACAATGGATCACCCTTATAATTCCCTAGTCTATGGTACCTAGGTACCCAGGGTCTTGGGGTTCCAGGAGATCCCTATGGGCTGCAGCATTTCTTTTGCCACCCATAGGGAGCTCAGACCATTCTTACACAGGTCTGCCACTGCAGCCTGAGTGAAATAACATCCACGTTATTTCACAGCCCTTTTACACTGCACTTAAGTAACTTATGTGTCACCTATATGTCTAACCCTCACTTAGTGAAGGTTAGGTGCAAGGTAACTAAGTGTGAGGGCACCATGGCACTAGCCAAGGTGCCCCCACATTGTTTAGGTCAATTTCCCCAGACTTTGTGAGTGCGGGGACACCATTACACAAGTGCACTACATATTGGTCAATACCTATATGTAGCTTCCCAATGGTAACTCCGAATATGGCCATGTAACATGTCTAAGATCATGTCATTGTCCCCCCATGCCAAATCTGGTATTGGGGTGCCAATCCCATGCATTCCCGGGGCTCCAGCATGGACCCCGGGTACTGCCAAACTACCTCTCTGGGGTTTTCACTGCAGCTACCGCTGCTGCCAACCCCCAGACAGGCTTCTGCCTTCCTGGGGTCTGGGCAGCCTAGTCCCAGGAAGGCAGAACAAAGGATTTCCTCTGACAGAGGGTGTTACACCCTCTCCCTTTGGAAATAGGTGTTAAGGGCTGGAGAGGAGCAGCCTCCCCCAGACTCTGGAAATGCTTTGAAGGGCGCACATGGTGCCCTCCTTGCATAAGCCAATCTACACCAGTTCAGGGATGCCCCAGCCCCTGCTCTGGCGTGAAACTGGCCAAAGTAAAGGGGAGTGCCCAGAGCTCCTCTAGTGTGTCCCAGACCTCTGTGTTGAAGTAAGCCTCAGCAAGGCCTACTAGTGCAAGGGGTTCGCCCTTCTCTGCACAAAGTCCTCAGACCATATAGGAAGAATTTGGCACAGAAACTGAAATAAAAGACAAAGTTTATTAAACCTCATGAGGTGGTACTACAGTTCAAACAGCACCCTTCGGTAATGTTTGAAGTAGCACACTGAACTAAGAGAGCATGCTCCTTTTATACCCACGCAGGGGCTAAAAGAAGGTGGTACAATTATAGAAGCAAGACTTACATACATGTAAGGTCATATGGAAATGCACAGTCGACAGGTAGGAGGGGCTAACAGTTTCAAGGACTAGTTGACACATTACTGTCTGTTACTGATTACTAACAGCTGCAGATCTTACTGGGCATGTGCGAAAGTGGGAGATGCTAAATATAACTTGTCACTAGACAAATTTTCAAGAGTGGTTAACAGAAAGGTAGGACAGAGCACACGGCGAGCACATGGCAGAGAAAATGGCTGCCATGAATACAAAATGGATTCCGCCAAATGTTCACAATATTTGCTAAATACAAGATGTCTTCTGCTAATGCTTAATCTTATCGCTATTAAGTTACAACACATGACCCTTTCAACATTAGCTGAAGACATTCGTCTTTCTGGGATAATCTAAATATTCATCTTGTATATTTATGCTCATCATTTCAGCTATTTCCTTATCTAACATATGTTGTGCTTTCATTTCTGTAATATTTCTTTTGGTAGGCATACATGCAGCAATATACATGGAGCAGAACATTGGACCACACTGAATACAGATACAGAATGTGAAAAATATTGCAATCATTACACACATGATAGTCACTAGTTTCCGGCCCCAAGCGGAAACAAGAGCCCAAAGCCATCCAGAAAAAGTCCAAGTACCAGTCTCTGTGTGGATTTCTGCAGCAATTTTATGCAATTTAGATATTGCATCATATACTGAAGGTGAGTGATCTGGAATAAAAACACAGCAACTACTACCGACAATGCGACATGCACCACCTTGATCAGCTAATATCACATCTAGTACCATACGATTTTGGAGCGCTACAATCCTCGCAATTTGGAGCTCCTCAGTAATATTCCCAAGTGCCAGAGCTGCCTGATTGGTAACAGCTTCCACAACCCTAGTCAATCGTCTCACTTTCCTACTGTTTAACGCAGCACCCACAAAGGAGAACAACCCTAAATTAAAATCAACCTATTATTGCAGGCAAGTATCCGTTTGGTTTACCTCATTTGTACTTATTGTCCTTTTAAATCTATTTTTAATGATGTCATTGAACAGTTTAAAATCTCAGTGATATGATGCAGGGGCCAAGAACACAGGGGGTAATAGAAAAGATACATAACACACACCTGACCACCCAACAGGTAGTTGGTAATATCCATAGTTACCACAAACAAAATATGTATTATGTGAAGCTGTAAAACTACTATTATTTACACCCTCAATAGTTAAAATCAAGGTACAATCGCTTATCCCTACTGGAATTCGCCCAATGCTACGTATACATAAATCTGCTTTAGTTTTTGTAACAGAAATCACAAATTGTTCTTTCTTGTCAGCGTCTCTTATATTTGTGAAGACATATGGTATTGAAACATTGTCTGGTTGATACTCTTCCCATTCCCATTTAGTTCCTTTGGCTTGGGGATACCCATCTTTGTCTTTGTAGCATACTTTATTAAGGCGCCCTCTGTACGTTTTCCAGATGCAAACAAAAGCGTATACCAAGCTTGACAAGAACCATTCTGTGAAAAAGGAAGAGGAATGAAAGGTGTTCCTCCTTTCTTTTGATGCACAGGTATAATTCCACATACCCAACAGTTAGTAGTATTTGTAGCATAATGAGTATGATGCAACATCTGAATGAAAGTATTATTGAAGTATGATTGACGGTGCTTCTGCTCCTGATAGGGAAGCGTAAAGGAACAGTGATCCTCTGGAACTGGAGTAGTGGCAACAAAAAACTCATGAGCAGGAGCCTTCTTTTCAACAAACCAGGTGATTATTGCTATAACCACCAAAACAACAACAAACCCCATAGTACTAATGATCAGTTTGTTATTCATTTTAGCAACAGTGATAATCGACCCTTTCAGAAATTAATTAAAATCAATCGTTGGAGCTCTTATCCCTGGGCAGCCACTGATTTCTTCACCACGGGCCAAGGCTGGTGTCACTACTCTAATGCATGGCTGATCCCCCCCTTGCCACATTGGCTCTCCGTTTCACTAACACAGGGCGGTAACTCAACCAGTTTTCTCCAGCACTACGGGGTCTTTCCTCGGTCTCAAATTATATCGCGACACTCCAGAAATCGTATGGTCCGGGAAGGCCTCCGCAGATTCGTCAGGTGATATAGCACGGCCTTTCTCCGTAGTCAAAATCTCTTTATGATCGGTCAGCACAGCAGGTTCCACCAAGGTAGGTAGCACTCTCTTGCAGTGAGTACTATGGACCCAATTCTTTCGGTTCCTCACTCGAACTGCTGTCCTTGTCGCAAGGAGCACCTGTTCTGGGCCTCGCCACCTTGGTTCCAAGCTGCTTGATCTTTCAAAGGACTTATTCATCACCTGGTCACCAGGTTGGAGTTCATGGCCTTCACCTGTAGATCTGTTAGGAAATTCTTCTCGAATCTGTTGATGAATAGAAACCAAATTGTCGGTTAACTGTGCCAAATAATCATTCATCAGGACACAAGGTACATCATATACAGAATTTGGCTTAGGAACTCCCCAAATATTCATTGGCCTTCCAAACACCACTTCGTAAGGACTAAGGGTGATACGAGAGTGTGGCACTGAACTAATAGACAATAATGCCTACGGTAATGCATCCGGCCAAGTTAAGGATGTGGAAGCCTGTATCTTCGCTAACTTCAGCTTCAAAGTAGCATTATACCTTTCCACCAACCCTGCTGATTGTGGGTGGAAAACCGCATGGAACTTCTGTTTGATGCCTAATCCTTTCAGGACATACTTAATAACTTCCCCAACAAAATGAGGTCCGTTATCATTCCATAAAAGTCTGCAAACACCAAACCTAGGGAAAAATTATTTCAAAAGGACCTTCGCTGTGGTAATGGCAGTATTATCCTTTGTGGGGTACGCCTCTATCCATTTGCTGAAGGCACATACCACGACCAAGACATAGTTTAAATTGTTGCAGCGTTCAAGCTGAATATAATCCATTTGTAGAACTTCAAAAGGTGCAGTTGGTGTAGCAAACCCTCCTGCAGGAGTACGTGTCCCTTTTCCAGGATTGTATTGTAAACAGATCAAACAAGACTGTACTACTCTCTTAGCTGTACTGGAAATTTCTGGATGCTCCTAAACTTGCGTGAGCAACTTTGTTATTGTTGAAGCTCCAACATGTGCCAGCCCATGTGCCATCTGAACCATAGGTTGTACAAAAGCTATAGGCAATTTCCATTTATCCATCTGCTTATTCCGCCAACAGCCCTCATCATCCAATTCTCCTTCTTCAGACCATTGCTCACGTTCTTTCACAGAAGCAGATTTCTGTATATCTAATACGTCTTGTCTAGCATTATGCCAACGTTCAGCTTGTGACTTCACTTCATACATAGAAGTAGTACTTTGCTGCATCGCAGTCTCACGTGCTACGCGGTCCGCAAGGGCATTACCTTGCCTTATCTTATCGGTCACTTTCTTGTGTGCACTACATTTCACAATAGCTAGTTTCTTTGAATATGTCAATGCAGTCAAGAGGTTATGAACTAATTATCCGTGCATTATCTGCATCCCAAAAGCATAGCGGCTGTCTGTATAAATGTTCACACATAAGTCAGTACTAAGCTCACATGCTTGTGGCAAAGCTATTAGTTCAGCTGCTTGAGCTGACTTCTGTTGTATACGAGCTGTCTCCACTACCGTGTGTATTGTGGTGATTGCATATGCAGCTGAGGTCGTACCGTCTGGCAACTTCAAACAAGACCCATCAACCCACAATTCCCCATCTACATCTGGAAGGGGCGTATCTTGTAAATCAATACGACCATTTGTCTGTTCTTCGGTAAGGAATATACAATCATGTGTTTCTTGTGACTGAGGCTGAGTCACCAGATATGGCAACAAAGTGGATGGATTTAGTGTTGCACATCTCTTCAGTGTAATGTGAGGAGCCAGCAATGTCAATTCATATCCTGTCAGGCGAGCGCTAGTTAAATGTTGTGTCTTTGTTTGATTTAAAAGAGCATCAACCGCATGGGGTACTAACACCAACAGCTTATGTGACAAAACTATCCCTTCACTCTGACGTATTGACACAGCTTTTGCGGCAACTGAACGAAAACACCCAGGCAACGCTCGAGCGACAGGATCAAGTACTGCTGAAAAATATGCACAGGGACGCTGCTTATCGCCATGTGTCTGTACTAAAACTGACAATGCACATCCATCTTTCTCATGTACGTAAAGTGCAAAAGGCTTCATGTAATCTGGAGTACCTAACACTGGTGCTGAACAAAGGGCTTGTCATAGCTGCCGGAAAGCACTCTCACATTCATCTGTCCATGGGAGGGGCATTGGAGTATCTTTAGTCAAAAGTGCTAGCAAAGGTTTGACAATGTGTGAAAACCCTAATATCCATTGCCTTCAAAAAGAAGTAAGAGCAAGGAATGCACGGACATCTTTCTGAGTAGAGGGTACTGGTGTGTCTAATACTGCTTGAATACGATCTGATGTAAGTGCACGGCCCTCCTTAGACAAAAGGTGACCTAAATAGGTTACCTTTGGTCTACAGTATTGCAATTTCTTTTGTGACACTTTATGATGGTGTGAAGCAAGAAAAGAAAGTAAGGACAAAGTGCACTTTTCACATTGCTCAGGGGTATCAGCTGCCAACAAAATATCATCGACATATTGTATGAGAGCCACACCTTCAGGCAAAACAAAAGAATCAAGTTGTCGTTTTAACGCTTGACTATAAATACTTGGACTCTCAGTATAGCCTTGAGGAACTCTGCAAAATCTAAATGATTGTTTATTCAAAGTAAAACCAAACAAATATCGGCTGTCAGGGTTAATAGGGATCGAAAAGAAAGCATTCTTCAAGTCTATCACAGAGAACGTAGTTGCTGTCGGGGGAACCAAAGTAAGAAGTGTTGTGATGTCAGATACCACAGGATATTGTGGTATCACAATCTTATTGACTTCTCGTAAATCAATAATGAATCAGTAAATCCTAGTATCAGTATCCTTTTTCAGAATAGGAAGAATCGGACTGTTACAAACATTATACGGAACTTCCTCAACAACTCCAACTACAATAAGATCATGCACAATTCGTGTGAGTGCTTCTTCGCCCTCCTGTGAAATTTTGTATTGAGGCAAACGTGGCAATACAGCTCCCTCCTTGACACTAATATGTACCGGTGGAATAATCATTTGTCCCACATCAGTATCTGAAGTAGCCCACAAAGTACTAGGGAGTGAAGCTAATGCAATATCCTCTTTAACAAGACAAACTCTTTCCATCACAGGATGATTATCATTTTAAATAACACGCACCCCTTCAGTAGAGCATCGTATTGTAGCCCTGAAATACTTGAGCATATCAAGACCCACAATATTGTCTGGTGTATTTGGAGAAAGCAAAAATGGATATGGAGCAGTACATTTATCAACATGGAATGCAAGTGGTTGTGACAATGGGCTAGGGGAAGGTGTTCCATCTAAACCTATCGATGTAATGGTTAAGCCAGACAGGGGAGCCCTTGGAATCAATTGTTTAGACAAGGCGCTACGGGTAGCTCCTGTATCAACCAGAAACTGATCAGTAGAACCCAAAACATGTGCTGTAACATAGGGACCCCTCTGATCTACTGGAACTTCAACTGATTCCTTACCCCATCCTAGGCAATCCTATGCATAAGCAGAATCTTGGAAATCAGGCTGCACATGGTTAGACATCTGGTATTGGTTCCGTCTATCAAAAGTGTTAAACCCATCCTGCCCTCGTACATTAGCATCAACCCTAGCATGATCATTCGTGCTTCTTCTAGGGCCTGAAAATCCTGAGCGATTTCTCATTTGTCCCCGACCACGTGAACACTGCTGAACACGTAGTGCTGGACAATCGGCAGCCCAATGCCCAAATTTCTTACAATACGCACACTGATCAACAGACAAATTCGAACGAGTGTAAGAAGAACCATAAGATCCACGTCCACCTCTATCACTACCTCTAAAAGGCAGACCATAAGCTTGAGCCAACATAACCTTCGTCTTTAATTCTTTAATCTTTTTTCCTCGCAACCTTTTGCTTCTAATTCCTGACGTTCAGAATACTGAGCCATAGTCAAAAGAGAAACCGGAGTAGAGGTAGTCCATGAACTTTCACTAGCTTTTAGACGACTAGCTAGTCCTGGACATATTTATCGACAAACAAATGTCTGCCCGTATCATCTGACAATAACTGGCCGTTAAAATCATGAAATGCCTCTTCAAAGCGTGTAAAGAAATCAGAGACCGATTCATCTGCCTTTTGCTTACAAGACGCTAAAACAGTCCAATCTATCTTTTTAGGGGGAATAATCGTTTTTAACTTAACTAATATGGCTGCGGGAAGATCTAGAATCAACTGATATGGCTTTTTCGCAGGTTCCCTATCCCCGTCCATCTGTTCTAATTCTTTCCATGACGCCCCAAAAACTACTTTTGGAACAGTTCTCCACATATCTGGCGGTAATATCAATCTGAAAAATAAATCAATGTCAGCCAAAGTCATATTAAAAGAACTAATTGCTCCCTCAATTTCCTCATAAAAGGCGGCTGGATTTTTCCGCGGTTCAGGTACAACTGTTTTAAGTGCCATTACATCTGCCCTATTCCAAGGAGTACACACCCAATTATAAATATAATAACCCTTAGCATCAACAGAAGTTTTATCATCACTTGTACCCAATCCTTTAGGAGGAACATACAAAGGCGTGGCCTCCCACATTGGTTTCGCGTGAACTATCATAGTCTTATCTGTTCCGAAGATGGAAGCTTGCACCCCGCCGGTCTGAGATGTCCGTGCAACTACGTCCACGGCCCTTTTCTCCTCTTGCAAACAGACTGCCACAACACATAATTTCATCAAACACCTGATTGCATCAGCCACCTGGGAGAAAACAAAAAGACCATCACGCATTTGCTTATGATCAGCTGCTACATCATCGGGCTCTAACTCATCAGAATATTTCCGATATAGTTCAATAACTTCTGTGCCAAATGCCTCAGTAAAATATAGCTGCTCCTTTTCCGTCCACCCTTTCATGTTGTCTAAAAGTTCAGAAGCAGAGACAACGCTACTAATTGTTTTACGAGCAATAGATCTAAGCTCAGACGCACGGTCAGCAGGCAACATAGAGCAACTGTCTCGTATCTTCTGTTGCTCCGAACCAGAGACCTTAGCTAACTCATGAGGGGCAGAAGGAACAACATACAGAGGTGGAGGGCGATCTAGTAACAAAAAATCATTGTGTGGTTTATTAAGGATAGGATAGAGAGGTTGCCTAACCGTGTATTGGCCAGTTACCTGTAATTTATGTTCTTTCTCTTCTAGCTCCTTTAAGTCATTTAATTCTTTCTTTCTCATTTCCAATGCTTTCACATATACATTCTTCCGCTGCTCTTTCTCAAGCAGGGCTTGCTCACGCTTCACTCATCCACGCCCTTCTTTCTCCCACATTCGTACACAGTCAAACATATCTTGCCTAGACTTTCGCTTACACATACAGTGTTCCACATACTCAATCTTCCGCAAATCAAATGACCCATGCATAGGCCAACGTAACTCAGGATCCGCACAAGTGTATTTATTCCATAATGTGCTGTACATTATAGAAGAAAGACCATGTTTAACATACATATCTCTATTGGGCGTCCCCTCTGGGGGTGCCGGTTGCGATTCTTCCAGTCTCAAATTGGTACCATTACAAAAGCAACACATCCTACGAAGTGCGCTAAAAACAGGCATGCCAAAAATAGTGCAGAATATGCAATATTTTAATCAAAGTAGCACTTAAGGTGCCGCTTGAATCAAAATTAAATTGGAGAAAATTCTCCTCATTACCTGCCTATATAAATTGCAATTTATATATCAATTCAAAGGACACAAATTGACTAGTCACCCAAAACACGAGAGCCACAGTAAGTAGTGCTAAACTTCATTACCAAACAAAGGCATCAAAACCCACAGCAAGTGCCATAAAACAGCTCTTACCAATCACAGGGTGTCCAGGTTCCAACTGCCAAGTTCTAAAATCGACCAAATGGTCACTGCATGATGAATGAACAAAAAGGATCTCAGTCGAGGACCGGAACCACCTGGATGGTCAAATCATAAAGAAGGGAAAAACGCTGTGGTTGCCAAGACTGGGGTCTCCTCAGGCATTGATCGTCCGCGGCAAGATCCCAATCCTTCGTCGCGACCAATCCGTTGGGGGTCCGAGTCGCCGATGAGTCCCTGTTCGGGCACCAATTTGTTGAAGTAATCCTCAGCAAGGCCTACTAGTGCAAGGGGTTCGCCCTTCTCTGCACAAAGTCCTCAGACCATATAGGAAGAAGTTGGCACAGAAACTGAAATAAAAGACAAAGTTTATTAAACCTCATGAGGTGGTACTACAGTTCAAACAGCACCCTTCGGTAATGTTTGAAGTAGCACACTGAACTAAGAAAGCATGCTCCTTTTATACCCACGCAGGGGCTAAAAGAAGGTGGTACATTTATAGAAGCAAGACTTACATACATGTAAGGTCATATGGAAATGCACAGTCGACAGGTAGGAGGGGCTAACAGTTTCAAGGACTAGTTGACACATTACTGTCTGTTACTGATTACTAACAGCTGCAGATCTTACTGGGCATGTGTGAAAGTGGGAGATGCTAAATATAACTTGTCACTAGACAGATTTTCAAGAGTAGTTAACAGAAAGGTAGGACAGAGCACATGGCGAGCACATGGCAGAGAAAATGGCTGCCATGAATACAAAATGGATTCCGCCAAATGTTCACAATCGTTGCTAAATACAAGATGTCTTCTGCTAATGCTTAATCTAATCGCTATTAAGTTACAACATCTGCATCTTGAATGCAGAGATGTGAGGGCACAGTGGAGGCCTCTGAGTAGCCAGTGCCAGCAGGTGATGTCAGAGACCCCTCCTGATTGGTGCTTACCTGGTTAGGCGGCCAATGCTCCTCTGAGAGCTATTTAGGGTCTCTCCTGTGGGTTTCTCTTCAGATAACGAATGCAAGAGCTCACCAGAGTTCCTCTGCATCTCCCTCTTCGACTTCTGCCAAAGATCAACTGCTGACTGCTCCAGGACACCTGCAAAACTGCAACAAAGTAGCAAGACGACTACCAGCAACATTGTAGCGCTTAATCCTTTCTCGACTGTTTCCTGGTGGTGCATGCTCTGAGGGCTGTCTGCTTTCACTCTGCACTGGAAGCCAAGAAGAAATCTCCTGTGGGTCGACGGATTCTTCCCCCTGCTAACGCAGGCACCAAACTTCTGCATCACCTGTCCTCTGGGTCCCCTTTCATTTTGACGAGCGTGATCCCTGGAACACAGGAGATGGATCCAAGTGACCCCGACAGTCCAGTGGTCCTTCTGTCCAAATTTGGTGGAGGTAAGTCCTTGCCTCCCCACGCCAGACAGTAATCCTGTGTACTGCATGATCTGCAACTGCTAGGGCTTCTGTGCACTTTTGCAAGGAATCCTTCATGCACAGCATAGCCCAGGTCACCTGCACTCCATCCTGTATTGCTCAACTCGCTGAGTTGACCACCGGCTTCGTGAGCCCCTTCTTTGTAGTGTTGAGATGACTGAAAAAGCAAATGAGAGAAAAAGGCCTGTTCAAGTGCTTCTGTGGGTGCTGTCTGCTTCTGTATGGGCTCTCTGGGCTGGTGAGCATCCCCTCTGTCTCCTACTCCAAGGGGCGACCTCCTGGTCCTTCCTGGCCCCGGGCAGCACCCATTTTCTTCAATAGCAAGCTTTGCAGCTAGCAAGGCTTGTTTGCCATGTTTCTGCATGGAAATAACTCTGCATCCTCCAGCACACCGTGGGACACCTTCTGTGCAAATTAGAAGTTCCTGGCATCTTCCGTTGTTACAGAATCTTCAGCTTCTTCCACCTGGAAGCAGCCATTTTGCACCTTCATCCGGTGTTTAGTGGGCTCCTGCCCCCCCTGGACACTTTTGTGACTCTTGGACTTGGTCCCCTTCCTTTTCAGGTCCAGGAATCCGTCTTCAGTGCTTTGCAGTCAGTTGTTGTCTTTGCAGAATCTCCTATCACAACTTACTGTGTTTCTGGGGAAGTAGGGTAACGTTACTCCTACTTTTCAGGGTCTTGGGGTGGGGTATCTTGGACACCCTTAGTGTTTTCTAACACTCCCAGCGATCCTCTACATACTACACTAGGCCTGGGGTCCCTAAGTGGTTTGCATTCCACTTTCTTAGTATATTGTTTGTGTTGCCCCTAAGCCTATTGAATCCTATTGTATTCTACTGTGTTTGCACTACTTCTCTAACTGTTTACTCACCTGATTTTGGTTTGTGTGTATATTTTGTGTACTTTACTGACCTCCTAAGGGAGTATATCCTCTGAGAAATTTCTGACACATTGTCAATAAAATAAAGTACCTTTATATTTAGTAACTCTGAGTATTGTGATTCTTATGATATAGTGCTATATGATATAAGTGGTCATATACCAGTTCCTAGTTCAGCCTAAGGTGCTCTGCTTTAGCTACCTGTATCAGCCTAACCTGCTAGAATACTACTAATCTACTAATAAGGGATCACTGGACCTGGCACAAGGTGTAAGTACCATCAGGTACCCACTATAAGCCAGGCCAGCCTCCTACATTGGTGGTGCAGTGGTGGGATAAGTACTTGTAACTGCTTTACCACTTTGTCATTGGTGCTTTTCATAAGAAAAACATATACCAAATACTTCAGAATATACAGAGTTAACCTGAACAGTTTAACTTTCTTCCTATAAACTTTAAAAAAAAGTTTCTGAAAAGTTTTCAAAAGTTTTCAAAAGTTTGAAAACGTTTTTCTCTTTTCTTTAAAAGTTTCTAAACTTTTTTCTGTGTCCTAAACCCTTTCTAACAATCATGTCTGCAGTAGAACTTACTCCCACAGTTGTCCAGGCAACCTATGGTAGTTTAAACTTTAAAAGTTTGAGGGGTCTCTGCATAGAAAGAGGTTTAATCATTGGTAAGAAGCCTACCAAAGATCTTCTCCTTAGCCTTCGCCTAGAAAGTGACCAGAACCAATCTGGCCCATCCCAGGATCAGGAGGTAGAGGAGGGGGATACCCACAAGACTCAGAGGAGTCCCCTGAGGATGCTGGGGAGGGTTCATCCAAAGACCTGCCAGCTAACAGGCCATCTAGTGACACTGGTAGTGGGAGGGGGGGTCACACACTAGTAGGGCACCTTTCACTCCAAAAGGCCAGGTTACTAGAGTCCAGCCAGTTAGGGACAGGTCACACTCTGCCAATTCCCACATTTCTTCTGTGTCTCAGAATTCCGCAGCCTCCCACCCTGAGAATAACACTATGGAAAGGGAACTCAGAAAGCTGAGATTAGAAGAGGCCAGGCTGAAGCTAAGACAGCAGCAGCTGGCCTTAGACAGGGAATCTCTAGGTATAGAGAGGGAAAGGCAGAGGGTGGGTTTAGTTCCCCATTGTGGCAGCAGCAGTGTTTTTGATAGCAATCCTGTAAGAGAACAAGATTCCAGAAACCTGCATAAGATAGTCCCCCCTTACAAGGAGGGGGATGACATAAAAAATGGTTTGCTGCACTTGAGAGGGCTTGTATGGTACAGTTGCTCCCTCAAAGGCAGTGGGCTGCTATCTTGTGGCAATCTTTCACTGGTAAGGGTAGGGATAGGCTCCTTACTGTCAGAGAAAGTGATGCTAATAATTACAAAGCTTTGAAGGATGCATTCTTGGATGGATTTGGCTTAACCACTGAACAATACAGGATAAAGTTCAGAGAAACCAGAAAAGAGTCCTATCAAGACTGGACAGACTTTGTTGACTGTTCAGTGAAGGCCTTGGAGGGTTGGTTACATGGCAGTAAGGTGACTGACTATGAAAGCCTATATAATCTAATCCTGAGAGAACATATTTTGAACAATTGTGTGTCTGACTTGTTGCATCAGTACTTTGGTAGACTCAGATCTGACCTCTCCCCAGGAATTGGGAAAGAAGGCAGACAAATGGGTCAGAACAAGAGTGAACAGAAAAGTTCAAACAGGAGGTGACAAGGATGGCAAGAAGAAAGATGGTGAGAAATCTCAGGATAAGCATGGGGATAAAGGTAAAAACAAAGATCCTTCTTCACATCCTAAACACTCTTCAGGGGGCAGGGATAAATCATCTTCTTCCTCCTTTTCACAATCCACACACACTAAAAAGCCTTGGTGCTATGTGTGTAAAAATAAGGGCCATTGGCCAGGGGATAAATTCTGCCCAGGTAAACCCCCTGAGCCTACCACCTCTATTACATCAAACTCTAGTGCCCCTAGCAGTAGTGGTAATAATGGTGGGACTGCTGGCAAAGGTCAAACGAAGGGTGTAGTTGGGTTCACTTTTGGGTCCATCATACAAAACTGGGGTAGTCAGTCCCAAGACAGTTTCTTTCACACCTGGTGGCATTGGCCTTGCCACACTGGCTGTTTGTTCCCTTACAATGGATAAGTGCAGGCAGTCAGTTTCAATAAATGGTGTTGAGGCCCAGGCCCACAGGGACACAGCTGCCAGTATCACTTTGATGACTGAAAACCTGGTGTCCCCTGCACAACACCTCATTGGACAACAGTACAAGAGTATTGATGTCCATAACTTCACTCCTTTCCTCCCCTTAGCTATAGTTCAGTTTAGTTAGGGTGGAGTTACTGGCCCTAAGCAGGTGGTAGTATCACCTAGCTTACCTGCAGATTGTCTCTTAGGTAATCATCTAGAGACCGCAGGTTGGGCTGAGGTAGAGTTTAATACCCATGCATCAATGCTGGGTATCCCTGAGGAATTGCTTCATCTCATTTCAGCTGAAATGAAAAAGCAAATGAGAGAAAAAGGCCTGAAATCTCAAGATACCTCGACAACAACAGATAAAAAGGGCATCTAAATATCCCCTACCCACCCTGCCATTAAGGATACCATTCCTGTGGTGGGAGAGACCTCTCTTGGGGTGGAACCTGTACCAAGGGAACCATCAGCTACCACAGCTGTACTCCCTGAGGTGAAGGTTCCTCTCTGTGGGATAATTAATGCTGATGTGAAAAATTGCACCATTTTAGTTAACATGGAGCATCCCTCCAACCCTCCCAGAGAAACTTTAGTGCAGCAACCCTGCAATGCCTCACAACACTTAGGACAGCAACCCTGCCCTAGGGTGGAGCTTATAGGATAGCAGCCCTGCCCTGCTCCATCTCAAGAGAAACAGCAACCCTGTTCTCTCTTACAGCCATAGGGACAACGTTTTTGCCCAGCTATGGCTTTATTGAGACAGCATCCCTGACTGGCATTCTCATTGCTTGATATAGGCCTAGTGGACTAATCCTACTGCTCTAAACTAAAACATGCTAATAGGAACTCTGAGAATATAACTTCACGTTGTTGGCTAGCTAAAAAACTCCAAACAGGGTGGTTCACATCCCCACAGGGACGTAACCATACAGTGGATGCTAAAGGGAGTAACCAATCTACTGCAGAGCTACTCTCCACTTATCACCACTTAGACAATAAAGGCTCAACTGGCAAAGGTAAGCCTTATTGTCCTTTGTTGGGGGAGTGTTGTGTAGGAAGGTAGCCTCTTTCTGGCCTTGTAACCCCCACTTTTGGCCTGTTTGTGAGTATATGTCAGGGTCTTTTACTGTCTCATTGGGATCCTGCTAGCCAGGACCCCAATGCTCCTAGTGAAAACCCTATTTGTCAGTGTGTATTATATGTCTCACTGGGACCCTGCTAGCCAGGGCCCCAGTGCTCATAAGTTGTGGCCTGAATGTGTTCCCTGTGTGGTGCCTAACTGTGTCACTGAGGCTCTGCTAACCAGAACCTCAGTGCTTATGGTCTCTCTGTCTTTAAAATTGTCACTGCAGGCTAGTGGCCATTTTTACCAATTCTGAAAGGTACACTGGAGCACCATTATAATTCCCTAGCATATGGTACCTAGGTACCCAGGGTATTGGGGTTCCAGGAGATCCCTATGGGCTGCAGCATTTCTTTTGCCACCCATAGGGAGCTCAGACCATTCTTATACAGGACTGCCACTGCAGCCTGAGTGAAATAACGTCCACATTATTTCACAGCCATTTTACACTGCACTTAAGTAACTTATAAGTCACCTATATGTCTAAGCCTCACTTAGTGAAGGTTAGGTGCAGGGGTACTAAGTGTGAGGGCACCCAGGCACTAGCCAAGGTGTCCCCACATTGTTCAGGGAAATTTCCCCGGACTTTGTGAGTGCGGGAACACCATTACACGTGTGCACTACATATAGGTCAATACCTATATGTAGCTTCCCAATGGTAACTCCGAATATGGCCATGTACCATGTCTAAGATCATAGAATTATCCCCCCATGCTAAATCTGGTATTGGAGGGCCAATCCCATGCATCCCCGGGGCTCCAGCATGGACCCCGGGTACTGCCAAACTAGCTCTCTGGGGGTTTCACTGCAGCTACCGGTGCTGCCAACCCACAGACAGGCTTCTGCCCTCCTGGGGTCTGGGCAGCCCAGTCCCAGGAAGGCAGAACAAAGGATTTCCTCTGAGAGAGGGTGTTACACCCTCTCCCTTTGGAAATAGTTGTTAAGGGCTGGGGAGGAGTAGCATCCCCCAGCCTCTGGAAATGCTTTGAAGGGCACAGATGGTACCCTCCTTGCATAAGCCAGTCTACACCGGTTCAGGGATCCCCCAGCCCCTGCTCTGGTGTGAAACAGGACAAAGGAAAGGGGAGTGACCACTCCCCTGTCCATCACCACCCCAGGGGTGGTGCCTAGAGCTCCTCCAGTGTGTCCCAGACCTCTACCATCTTGGATGCAGAGGTGTGAGGGCACAATGGACACCTCTGAGTGGCCAGTGCCAGCAGATGACATCAGAGACCCCTCCTGATAGGTGCTTACCTTTCTCTGTAACCAAACCTCCTCTGAGGGCTATTTAGGGTCTCTCCTGTGGGTTTATCTTCAGATAATGAATGCAAGAGCT
The DNA here is from genome assembly GCF_031143425.1 of Pleurodeles waltl. Taxonomy (NCBI): domain Eukaryota; kingdom Metazoa; phylum Chordata; class Amphibia; order Caudata; family Salamandridae; genus Pleurodeles; species Pleurodeles waltl. The sequence continues at coordinate 1,037,115,272 of NC_090445.1, forward strand.
CACCAGACTTCCTCTGCACTTCTCTCTTCAACTTTTGCCATGGATCGACCGCTGACTGCTCCAGGACGCCTGCAAAACCGCAACAAAGTAGCAAGAAGACTACCAGCAACATTGTAGCGCCTCATCCTGCAGGCTTTCTTGACTGTTTCCTGGTGGTGCATGCTCTGAGGGCTGTCTGCCTTCACCATGCACTGGAAGCCAAGAAGAAATCTCCAGTGGGTCGATGGACTCTTCCCCCTGCTAACGCAGGCACCAAACTTCTGCCTCACCGGTTCTCTGGGTCCCTTCTCATCTTGACAAGCCCGGTCCCTGGAACACAGGAGATGGATCCAAGTGTCCCCGACAGTCCAGTGACCCTTCTGTCCAAATTTGGTGGAGGTAAGTCCTTGCGTCCCCACGCCAGACAGTAATCCTGTGTACTGCATGATCTGCAGCTGCTAGGGCTTCTGTGCACTTTTGCAAGGAATCCTTCATGCACAGCACAGGCCAGTTCCCCAGCACTCCGTCCTGCATTGCTCAACTCGCTAAGTTGACCACCGGCTTCGTGGGACCCTTTTTTGTAGTGTTGAGCTGACCACCGTGCTCAGATTTCTTGAACGCCTGTTCAAGTACTTCTGTGGGTGCTGCCTGCTTCTGCATGGGCTCTCTGTGCTGATGAGTGCCCCCTCTGTCTCCTCCTCCAAGGGGTGACCTCCTGGTCCTTCCTGGGTCCGGGCAGCACCCATTTTCCTCAACCGTGACTCTTGCAGCTAGCAAGGCTTGTTTGCGGTCTTTTCTGTGTGGAAACAACTCTGCATCAAAGACGAAGTTCCTGGCACCTTCCGTTGTTGCAGAATATTCAGCTTCTTCCACCCAGAGGCAGTCCTTTTGCACCTTCTTCTGGGGTTTAGTGGGCTCCTGACCCCCCTGGACACTTGCATGACTCTTGGACTTGGTCCCCTTCCTTTGCAGGTCCTCAGGTCCAGGAATCCATCTTCAGTGCTTTCCAGTCAGTTGTTGCCTTTGCAGAATCCCCTATCTCGACTTTACTGTCTTTCTGGGGTGGTAGGGTAACTTTACTCTTACTTTTCAGGGTCTTGGGGTGGGGTATCTTGGACACCCTTAGTGTTTTCTTACACTCCCAGGGACTCTCTACACATTACACTAGGCATGGGGTCCATTCGTGGTTCGCATTACACTTTTGGAGTATATGGTTTGTGTTGCCCCTAGGCCTATTGTGTCCTATTGCATCCTATTGTAGTCTACAGTGTTTGCACTACTTCTCTAACTGTTTACTTACCTGATTTTGGTTTGTGTGTATATTTTGTGTGTTTTACTTACTTCCTAAGGGAGTATATCCTCTGAGATACTTTTGGCATACTGTCACTAAAATAAAGTACCTTTATTTTGAGTAACTCTGAGTATTGTGTTTCTTATGATATAGTGCTATAAGATATAAATGGTATAGTAGGAGCTTTGTATGTCTCCTAGTTCAGCCTAAGCTGCTCTGCTATAGCTACCTCTATCAGCCTAAGCTGCTAGAATACTACTACATTTCACTAATAAGGGATAACTGGACCTGGCACAAGGTGTAAGTACCATCAGGTACCCACTATAGGCCAGGACAGCCTCCTACACTTATGAGTTACTTAAGTGCAGTGTAACATGGCTGTGAAATAATGTGGATGTCGATGATGTTCACCCTCTCTGTCCTTAGGAGCACACTCGTCGCCGTGAGAGGAGTTCCAGGGTACTGGTCTTGCCTTGGAAGGTGCCTGCTTGGAGCAGGGGAGTGATTCCGTCACTCCATGGGAGATTTCTTTGGTTCTTCTGGTGCAGGATGAAGGAAGGGAGTCCCCAGAGCGTGCACACTGTTGAAACTGTTTCAGTTTCTGACATGGAGCTGAGGCTTCTGAAGAAAAGTGTCTCTTGTAGACACTTTGTTGCAGTTAAAGCGTTTCTTGGAGCAGGCTGCGGTTGATCCGAGGTCAGAGGATGCTGAAGTTGTTGCAGAGGGTTCCTGAAGGAAACTTTCAAGCAGAATCTGAAGAAAACCCACAGGAGAGACCCTAAATAGCCCTCAGAGGGGAATTGACTACCTTATCAGGTATGGACCTATCAGGAGGGGTCTCTGACGTCACCTGCTGGCACTGGCCACTCAGAGCTCTCCAGAGTGACCCCACACCTTGTAAAGCAAGATGGCTGAAGTCTGGGACACACTGGAGGAGCTCTGGGCACCACCCCTGGGGTGGTGATGGACAGGGGAGTGGTCACTCCCCTTTCCTTTGTCCAGTTTCCTACCAGAGAAAGTGTCCTTGAACCAGTGTAAACTGGTTTATGCAAGGAGGGCACCATCTATGCCCTTCAAAGCATTTCCAGAGTCTGGGGGAGGCTACCACTCCCCAGCCTGTAACACCTATTCCCAAAGGGAGAGGGTGTAACACCCTGCTCTCAGAGGAAATGCTTTGTTCTGCTTTCCTGGGACTGGGCTGCCCAGACCCCAGGAGGGAAAAACCTTGTCTGTGAGGTGGCAGCAGCTGTAGCTGCAGTGCAGGCCTCAGAGAGATGGTTTGGCAGTACTGGGGGTCCATGGTGGAGCCCCCAGGATGCATGGAATACCAGATTTGGAATGGGGGGACAATTCCATGATCTTAGACATGTTACATTACCATATTCGGAGTTACCATTGTGAAGCTACAGATAGGTATTGACCTATCTGTAGTGCACATGTTTAATGGCGTCCCTGCACTCACAAGTCTGGGGAAATGGCCCTGAACTATGTGGGGGCACCTTTGCTAGTGCAAGGGTGCCCTCACACTTAGTAACTTTGCACCTAACCTTCAGCAAGTGAAGGTTAGACACATAGGTGACTTATAAGTTACTTAAGTGCAGTGAATATGGCTGTGAAATAGTGTGTGCACTATTTCACGCAGGCTGCAATGGCAGCCCTGTGCAAGGGTTTGTCTGAGCTCCCTATGGGTGGCAAAAGAAATGCTGCAGCCCATATGGGTCTCTTGGAACCCCAATGCCGTGGGTACCTAGGTACCCTATACTAGGGTCTTATAAGGGGGGTCCAGTATGCCAATTGTAATTGGTAAATGTTAGAAATGGGGTCTTTGGTTGACAGTCAGGTTACCCCCTGTTCAAGCAAGGACCCTCACTCTTGTCAGGGTAAAAGAGAATCACCCTCAGCTAACCCCTGCTTTTCCCCTTGGTAGCTTGGCAGAGCAGTAGGCTTAACTTCAGAGTGCTAGGTGTAAAGTATTTGTACCAACACATACAGTAACTCAATGAAAACACTATAAAATGACACAACACAGGTTTAGAAAAATAGGAAATATATATCTACACAAAACAAGACCAAAACGACAAAAATCCGATCTACACAAGTCAAGTTATGAATTTTTAAAGATTAAACTCAAAAATAGAGCTTAGAAACACAAAATGCTTTGATGAGGTGTTAACACGGCGTTGTGACGGAGTAGTTCCCAGCAAGCCGACACCAGCGGCGCCGGACACGGAGTGGCATAGACCTTCAAGTACAGTACCTTTGGTGAAGAGTGAAAACAAGCCGATGTGCGAAATCGGGGATGGTGGCGTCTGTGCGAAATGTTGAATCCGCGCACTTCGAGCAGTGTCAGTCAGGATGTGGTGCGGCTACTTCCACGGAGTCGCGGACTTCAGCGGGGCTGCAGCGGCATTGGGCCTACGAATGTCGTCGCTTTCCAGCACAGATCACAGCGTCGGGTGGAGGCGGCGTCACCGGATTCAGCAGCGGCATCGCTCCAAAGTCGTCTGAAGTCGATTTCCTTGGATTTCCACCAGCTTTCCTTTCAAGGACCCAGGCACTGGATAGGGCACCACTTGTCAGAGCAGGAGTCTCTCCCGAGACTCCAGATCCTGGTAGAGAGAAGTCTTTTCTGTTCCTGAGACTTCAAACAACAGGAGGCAAGCTCTAAATCAAGCCCTTCGAGATTTCTTCACAAGATGGAAGGCGCACAAAGTCCAGTCTTTGCCCTCTTACTCTGGCAGAAGCAGTAACTGCAGGGTAGCTCCACAAAGCACAGTCACAGGCAGGGCAGCTCTTCTTCCTCAGCTCTTCAGCTCTTCTCCAGGCAGAGGCTCCTCTTGTTTCCAGAAGTGTTCTAAAGTCTGTGGTTTTGGGTGCCCTTCTTATACCCAATTTCTCCTTTGAAGTAGGCCTACTTCAAAGTAAAGTCTCTTTTGAATGTGAAATCCTGCCTTGCCCAGGCCAGGCCCCAGACACTCACCAGGGGGTCAGAGACTGCATTGTGTGAGGACAGGCACAGCCCTTTCAGGTGGAAGTGACCACTCCTCCCCTCCCTCCTCACACAGATGGATCATCAGGAAATGCAGACTACACCCCGGCTCCTTTTGTGTCACTGTCTAGTGTGAGATGCAACCAGCCCAACTGTCAAACTGACCCAGTCAGGTAATCCACAAACAGGCAGAGTCACAGAAATTGCATAAGCAGGAAAATGCTCACTTTCTAAAAGTGCTTTTTCAAAACACAATCTCAAAATCAACTTTACTAAAAGATGTTTTTTTGTTTTTGTTTTTTTAATGAGCGGGACAGGCCTTGCAACAGTGAAAAACGAATTTAGCAATATTTCACTGTCAGGACATATAAAACACATTACTATATGTCCTACCTTAACCATACACTGCACCCTGCCATTGGGGCTACCTAGGGCCTACCTTACGGGTGCCTTACATGTAAGAAAAGGGAAGGTTTAGGCCTGGTAAGTGGGTACACTTGCCAAGTCGAATTTACAGTTAAAACTGCACACACAGACACTGCAGTGGCAGGTCTGAGACATGATTACAGAGCTACGTATGTGGATGGCACAACCAGTGCTGCAGGCCCACTAGTGGCATTTGATTTACAGGCCCTGGCACCTCTAGTGCACTTTACTAGGGACTTACTAGTAAATCAAATATGCCAATCATGGATAAACCATGGGTAAACCAATTACATACAATTTACACAGAGAGCATATGCACTTTAGCACTGGTTAGCAGTGGTGAAGTGCTCAGAGTTCAAAAGCCAACAGCAACAGGTCAGAAAAAATAGGAAGCAGGAGGCAAAAAGATTGGGGATGACCCTGCATAAGCAAAAAAGTCCAACACGACCCCCTACCAGCCTAAAGCCAGGGGAGAACAATCAATATCTTGATGTACTTCCCTGATTGGGGCGATAGAACAAGGACCCAGGCCCACAACAGCAGGGGCATGTTGCAGTTCTCCGCCTTCCTGACTCCAGTTGGATCCCTCTGTCCATACTCTCAGGGCCCACTAAGCTAACCCATGGGGAACCCTTCTCCACATCTGCAGATACCAGCTGTGCAGCACCTAACTTTACTTTGCTCACAGATGTATCCCAATGGGCAGATAGTACAACCATGGCCAACACAGTGGTGTTGGCCACTCCACCCCTGGGGTGTGACTCTCATTCTCCCCCCAGGGGCAACTCTGTCCACCAGGACAGCAAGCCACAGTGACCCCTGACAACTGTCAGATATGAGAGCCTGACCTCAGGCCTCGCCAACCACTGTGACTGTGAAGACTGGGGGGTGGTAGCCCCAGGTGCCTGACACCCTTTAACCACTCTCCCTTCCACCAGGTCAGGGATGAGAACCTGACCCTAGTCCTCCCCTTTGGGGCTCCGTACCCTCCCTGCAGGAGTGGCACCCCCAGAGTCCAAAATTGTCAGGGTATTTGTCAAAGCAGTCCTGCACAATTCTCCCACCGGGACAGGGATGTAAACCTGCAACTGGTCCTCCAACCTGGGGTCTGTATCTTCAGGTTGGACCAGAGCCAGGGGTGAGGCTTCTCTCCCCCTGCTCTCCCTTCTGGGGTCCTGCACCCCCAACAAGGAGTGGCCCCCCCAGAAGACAACATGGTAGGGGCACTGTTACCAGTAGCCCTTTCCTGCAGGTCAGGGGGGACACCCTGAAACTCGCCTTCCAATCCAGGGTCTGTACCCTTATATTGCACTGGGGCCAAGGGTGAGGCTCTCTCTCCTCTGCCCCTACTCCCAGGGTTCTGCACCCCCCCCACAGGGAGAGTACCCCTTCAAATCACACCAGGGAGGTGATTGGGCAAACCGCCCACCCCTTTAGGTCAGGGTTTACCCCCTGCACCTGATCCTCCAGTCCAAGGTCTGTACCCACAGACTGGGCCACTGCCTGGCAACCCAGGACTTCCTGGGGAGCACACGTACCCTCCATCAGGTCAGAGTTTACCCCCTGAACCTGATCATTCAACCCAGAGTCACCATCCTGCGGTTGAACCATTGCCTGGCACACCAGGACTTCCAGGGGGGCACACTTACCCCCCTCAAGGGACACACCAACCCCAAGGGCCACACAAGAGTCTGGCTGGTTGAGGTCTCCTGACCTCTGCACATCTGACAGAGTATGGATTCCTCCAACCCAGAAATGGTCTCATCATCGTCATTCCTGGGGGGCTCTCATCTCAGAGCTGGCACCTGACCCTCCAGGCTCTCCACTGGGGTCCGCAACCTCCTCTCAACCCTCTGTCTGGACTTCTGCACCACCTCCCTAGGAGTGGTCTGCCAGATACCAGAACTGGTGGGACTCTGGCTACAGCCGCCCCCCTCAAGTTCTCCTGACACTGTGGGGTCTCCCTCAACAGATGGCCCTACGGTACAGGCTAGTCTCCCCTCCTGGTGTTCCCTCATGGAACCCTCCAGGACCTGGGACCGGATCTCGGGCACCTTGGGCCTCAACCCATTCCTTCTCCTCTGAGACTGGACATGGGGTCCCTCACCCATCCCACCACACTGGGACCTACCTGGGACACTACAATCCTTCCCTACCTCACCTGGTTGGGAAATTCCTAGACCACTCCTCTCAGGAGCACCCCCCAATGCCTTTTCAGACTCTCTGGTACTCAACCAAATGTCTGCCTCCAGTGTAAGTTCCCTGGGGTCAGAGAACTCACAATCCACCGGGTGTTGGCATAGCTCTGGAAAATAAGGACTAGACATATGCTCTCCAGCAATTACATCACTCAGCCCCTCACATGAATTAACCAAAGTACCCTTCACCCAACCATTCAGTGACTCAGCTTTGAAAAAGCATCCCACATCACCCTCCTGAGACTGGTGAGACAGTACCTGACTGTCCCTGACACTCAACCCACATTCTTCTGGGACATCTTCACACTCCATGACCTGGACTTCTACCTGGGGGGAACCCCTCTCCTTGTCACTCTCACCTAGAGCCAGTAGAGTGTCCCCCCCACCAGTAGGAATATGACTCCCCATGCCAGTTACCCAATCCACCTCAGGGGCCCTGTGCATCACTGGTGCTACCTCATACCCCTAAACCTCCTGGTGTGTGTTAACTCCCTCCTTCAAGCAGGGCACCACATCTCTGGGCATGTGCACTTCTTCATCAGCACTGGATATAAAATTGTTGCTGCCACCATTCCAGCTGGACTCAGCTCTCCCGACTTCCAGCTCTTCCAGTTTTAGCTCATAACCAAAATTTGCTGGTAGAGAGAAGTCTTTGCTATTCCTGAGACTTCAAACAACAGGAGGCAAGCTCTAAATCAAGCCCTTGGAGATTTCTTCACAAGCAGGAAGGCACACAAAGTCCAGTCTTTGCCCTCTTACTCTGGCAGAAGCAGTAACTGCAGGGTAGCTCCACAAAGCACAGTCACAGGCATGGCAGCTCTTCTTCCTCAGCTCTTCAGCTCTTCTCCAGGCAGAGGTGCCTTTTGTTTCCAGAAGTGTTCTAAAGTCTGTGGTTTTAGGTGCCCTTCGTATACCCAATTTCTCCTTTGAAGTAGGCCTACTTCAAAGTAAAGTCTCTTTTGAATGTGAAATCCTGCCTTGCTCAGGCCATGCCCCAGACACTCACCAGGGGGGCGGAGACTGCATTGTGTGAGGACAGGCACAGCCCTTTCAGGTGTAAGTGACCACTCCTCCCCTCCCTCCTAGCACAGATGGCTCATCAGGAAATGCAGACTGCACCCCAGCTCCTTTTGTGTCACTGTCTAGTGTGAGGTGCAACCAGCCCAACTGTCAAACCTACCCAGAGAGGGAATCCACAAACAGGCAGAGTCACAGAAATGGTATAAGCAAGAAAATGCTCACTTTCTAAAAGTGGCATTTTCAAACACACAATCTCAAAATCAACTTTACTAAAAGATGTCTTTTTAAATTGTGAGCTCAGAGACCACAAATTCCACATGTCCATCGCTCCCAAAGGGAATCTACACTTTAATCAGGTTTGAAGGTAGCCCCCATTTTAACCCATGAGAGTGACAGGCCTTGCAACAGTGAAAAACGAATTTAGCAATATTTCACTGTCAGGACATATAAAACACATAACTATCAGTCCTACCTTAACCATACACTGCACCCTGCCCTTGGGTCTACCTAGGGCCTACCTTAGGGGTGCTTACATGTAAGAAAAGGGAAGGTTTAGGCCTGGCAAGTGGGCACACTTGACAAGTCGAATTTACAGTTAAAACTGTACACAAAGACACTGCATTGGCAGGTCTGAGACATGATTAAAGAGCTACTTATGTGGGTGGCAGAACCAGTGCTGCAGGTCCACTAGTAGCATTTTATTTACAGGCCCTGGCACCTTTAGTGCACTTTACTAGGGACTTATTAGTAAATCAAATATTCCAATCATGGATAAGCCAATTACATACAATTTACACAGAGGAAATATGCAATTTAGCACTGGTTAGCAGTGGTGAAGTGCTTAGAGTTCAAAAACCAACAGAAAGAGGTCAGAAAAAATAGGAGGCAGAAGGCAGAAAGATTGGGGATGACCCTGCATAAGCAAAAAAGTCCAACAGTAAATGAAGTCACTGGCCTACAGTGACAAATTTAAAAGTGGAGAGAGCATAAGCACTGAGGTTCTGATTAGCAGAGCCTCAGTGACACAGTTAGGCACTACACAGGCATACATATTAGGCCACAAACTATGGGCACTGGGGTCCTGGCTAGCAGGATCCCATTGAGACAGGCAAAACATACTGACATATAGGTTTTTATCTATGAGCACTGGGGTCCTGGCTAGCAGGATCCCAGTGACACCGTAAAAACACACTGACACACACTCACAAACAGGCCAAAAGTGGGGGTAACCATGCTAGAAAGAGGCTACTTTCCTACAAAGCGGCAAAATCTTTCCTGAATTCCATACGGAGTTCAGATGGGAGTGGATTCTAAAAACATTGCACTGTGGTATAAGAGTTGAATATCGATTTGCCTGTTAAAATGGGACCGTGAGTGTAACAGAAAATGTTTGAACAATGTTTGTAGCTTGTTAAGCGTCCGAAAGGAAAAAGACTAAGGTGGTCATTATGAACATGACGGGAAACACCGCACCGCCTGCGGTGGCAGTCCCCCAAATAATTAAGCCAATGAGAAACAAGCAGCTGGCCATCCACCCCTTGCCATTTTCGTAGCCCCACCGACAATGGGGAGGCCGCCCTCAGGCTGGCGGAAATGCCCTACCCGCCCACCAAATTATGAAACACCACACCACCATCAGTTCCGGGGCGGGAACTACCACCAGATAAAGCGTGGTGGAAACAACCCATATAAAGGGAAACACTCATCGGAGGCACACAGAACATGCCAACGCAGACATGGAGCGATAGTTGGAAATGATCCCAGTGCTTCTCCTTGCCAAATTTCTCCAGGACCGTGACGGACGACGAAGACGACTACAGCGCTAAGTGTGCAGCCTAGTACACATGGGAAGAAAGGGCACAGTTACACACCCACCCACCCCACCTACACCAAAACACACTTCCAACCCCTCCCACCATCCCAAGCCATAAATACCATAACAAGATGTACTTACCAGACACAAGCCAACGAATACTTGCACCAATGCACACACCTGTGCACACCAGACCCCCACAGTGATACGCTGCACAACAGCTCAATATTGTACCAACAGCTCTGTTGGGCACTAAAATGTATACTCAATAAAAAAATATGAATATCAAAAAAGGCTATTGGCCAGTCCATTTCAACATCCCGGAAGGGCTAATATAGCCCACACTTAACCCCTACGATGGTAAAGGAAACTTCACTGAGAAGGGGCATCAATGTGGCAGCCAGGCACCTCAGGGAACAGGGGCAGGGGTGGCGGGGTGGTGAGTCAGGTCTTGAAGGGGTCTTGGTCTAGGAGAAGGAGGTGTAGAGGGTTTGGGCTTGCCTTTGGAAGGAGGGTGAGTGGGCTGGGAATGGGGGGTGGTAGAGGAACCTGGGGCAACATAGGGCTTCTTCCTCCTTGGGGAAGGGGCACAGGAATGGAAGGGGCGGTCTGGGACGGACATAGACGAGGAAGGAATGGACTGGGCTAGGCCATGGGAACATTTAGGGACAAACCGGGGTTGGCTAGTGGGTTCAAACAGGTCAACACGGGAGAAGAAAAGCTTCTTAGGTGGAGTTGGAGGGGATTTGGAGCCAGGTCTGAGACTGAAGGTCGAGGGAGTGGTGTTAAGAGGTTTAGGTGTGCTGAACATGGATGCAGGTGCCTGTTTAGTATGCTTATGTATGGTGACTGTGTGTGGTGTAGATGAGTGTGAGCGTTTGAGTGTTTTGGGAGGAGGGGGGTGGACACAGTGGGAGAAGACAGGCTGCCAGTGTAGATGGATGTTGTGTGTATGTCTGCAGGTCTGGTGAGTGTGCTGCAAGTGTCTGCGAATGTAGTCATGGTGAGTGCAGGTGTGGTGTCTGGAGTGCATGACTGGATGTCAGCTATTGTGGTGACTGCATAAATGGGTGCAGCAGCAGTGACTAAGGGTGCAGTGCATGTGGGTGTGCATGATGAGGTGACAGGCAGGGAGGAGGGGGAGGCTGACACAGTGGGGGAGGTGGATGTTGTTGTGTGTGCTATGGTATGTTGGGTGTGTGCCTGACTGTGATGGGAAGTGTGGTGCTTGTGTTTCTCAGTGTGATTCTTGTGTGTTGATCTGTGTGCATGGCTCTCTGTATGTGTGCTTAGGATGGGTGAAGGGAGTGGGGTGCTGGAAGGGGTAGAGGTGGTGGGGGGGGGATGGAAAGGCCAGAGACACTGGCTGCCATCAAAGAGGAGGCCAGAGCCTAAAAAGATCTCTGTAGGCCAGACATAGCACAGTGAATGCCTTCCAGGAATGCATTGCTGCATCTGGGATGCTAGCTCCTGGATGACATTCACAATGATTGTCTGCGCTACAGAGGTGGTTCTCAGGAGGACAATAGCCTTCTCCATGTGGGCAGCAGAGCTGCCTTGGGCAGGGGATGAGGTGCCTGGGGCGAAGGAGATGCCCACCCTCCTGGGTGAGCGGGCACGGGCAACTCTGGGGGGCGCAACTGGGAGGGCAGTGATGGTATGGGGAGCAGTGGAAGATGGCAAAGAATGGGTGGCACCTTTAGGCTCCACCATCACCAGGGAGCTGCCATCAGAGGAGGTATCAGAGTCACTACCTCCAGTGGTAGTTGCCTCAACTGTGGTACTCCCCTCGCCCTCCAACCCACTGGTCCCGTTGGCGTCGGTCCACTCTGCCTTTAGGGAACCGTGGGCTACAGCATCCCCACTCGCCCGTGCCTCAGCTCCCTCGCCAGATGATGCTAATGTACACAGGAACACGAGCACAGGCATGGGGAAACAAAACAAGAATGAAATATGTCAATTCCAGAAAATATGTACTTGTTTGGACACATACAACACCACACAGCTCAGGCACAAACCCTCAGCAGACACGGCACATGTTATGAATGTGCCCCTGACTGGTAGGCATGACCCCAAAATACACTACATTTCCATCCTGACCCACTATTTGTATACACTTTGTGAGGTGAACCAATGAGAGACGATGGCAAGCCAACACATCTACAAGTTCATGAGGCTATATTGAATACAATGGTCCAAACTGGGGACCCCTCAAAGGCCTACAGACCCTGCCAAAACTAGCTATGACACTATCCCACAGACGTGGAGGGGGGCAGGACTGTAGGGACACAACTGTCTATGTGCCTGGCACTACTATGCAAGCACCCCTTAGCATCTAACCACACTCATCATAGTGGCATCACAACAGTGTTGGCACTCACCCCCTTGTGGCAGCTGTCCTGCCTTCAAGCGCTCATCCAAATCCAGATAGGCCACTGACATGAATATTGGCCATTAGGGGGGTCAAGGTCCGACGGGCACCCCTCCCTCATTGGGAGGCCTTTTCCAGCTGGGCCTCTTCCTGGCCAGTGCCTCAGGTCCTCCCACTGGTTCCTGCAGTGGGTGCTCCACCGGTTGTAGACCCCCAGGGTGCGCACTTCCTTGGCGGTGGCTTGCCATAGTCCCCTCTTCTGATGGGTGCTGACCTGCATGGGACACACAGAGTAAAGAAACAGACGTCAGTGTGGGTCCCACGTACACAAATGCTATGCCCATACATACTGACATGGCCCATGGAGACATGCATATGAACATATTAGAAGCTGAAACTGCCAGACACACTGCGGGTGAGCAGTCACATAGCGAATAAAAACACATACAGGCATCCACCACATTCACACATATGTAAGGGGGACAGATAGCAACTCACCTACTCCTCTGGTCGCCCATACAACTTGGCACACAGGGGTAGGACCCCATCCACCAGTTTCTCAAGCTCTTGCGCGGTGAAGGCCGGGGCCCGTTCCCCTATCACATGCACCATCTCAGGGACCGGAGTCTAGAGGAGTTCTTCCCTTCTCGTAATGCAGGAGTGAAGGGTCTGTCAAAATGGTAGTAGATACAGCGGTGTTGTGCACCATCACCGTCGGCGGCGATCATGATTGGCCCAGGTTCCACATTGACAACTATGTAATCCAATGATCAGGTGCATGGCGGTGAACACCGCCTACCGCCATGACGACTAACGCCAGCGTAATGAATTCACTTCCACACTGCAATACCTGGATGGCAGGATGTTGCCATTTTTCTTCCACCACATCTCCATAGCCTGGCAGGGGGCCTCATCCATGGCCCCATTCAATCTCCCTTAGTCGAGTAATGACCTGAGTACTGGTCTCCCACATGTAATCATGGTTGGAAGTCTGTCTACATTGTGATGCCATTATGACTGAGACACCTCACCACACATTAGCCTGACGGACTACCTCATTCTTTGTGCATGTGTGCGTTACAAATGTGTTGCATTGTAGAAATGAATTGTGTCACCATGTGGTGCAAGTGTATGTCCAAACTCAAAATGTGTTCCTTCATCACCCATAAGTACAGACCCATGTGGCGAGGGAGAGCCCCATCTGTTTACAGACCCCTAGTAGATCTGGCCACCATGGAGGAATGTCACATCATCGTAACTTACTGACTTAATCGAGCTACTATCCTCGATCCTCTGTACAGTAATGGATCCTGTTCTGAAGCCGGCCAATAGGAATCATGATGCCATACCTACAACTGTGCAGGCACTACCTGTGCTCTATTTCAAGTGACAGTGGGCATGGCTGCAGGGGTATCTCAGCCAATGTTCAGCCAAATCCTATCCAATTTCCTGCATGCATTCATTCAACACTTGCAAAGTTATGTCCAGTTTCCCCAAAGGGCTGATCTCACCGTCATCAAATCAGGATTCTATGCCTTTGCTAATATCCCCCATGTGATAGGTGCAATTGATGGAACCCACATAGCACTCATACCCCCAAGACTGAATGAGCAGGTGTGTCGGAATCGTAAAAAATATCACTCTATGAATGTCCAATTGGTGTGTACTGCTGATCAGTACATTTCATATGTCAATGCAAGGTTCCCAGGATCAGTACATGATTCATTTGCCCTGAGAAACAGCAGTGTGCCACACATGATGGGACAGCTACAGGGGGACAGAGATTGGCTCATAGGTGAGAGTGTATGACACTGGATCAGTTACATAGCTGACAGCCAGACTGTATGCAAGTAAGATGTGTGTGTTTCAACACTCTTTCGCCCATTTTTGCAGGGGATTCTGGCTATCCCAACATGCAATGGCTCCTGACACCTGTGAGGAATCCCAGGACAGATGCAGAGAGGAACTATAATGAGGCACATGGTCGTACTAGGAGGGTGATTGGGTGCATCATAGGACGCCTGAAAGACAGATTTTGTTGCCTTCATCTCTCTGGAGCATCCCTGTGCTATGTCTCTGACAAGGTGTGTAAGGTAGTGGTGGCTTGCTGCATGCTGCATAACATGGCTGTGAGTAAAGCTATCCCACGTCTGGAAGAGGAGGATGCTGTCCAACCAGCCCTGCCACCTCAGAGGAGGGATGAGAGTGATGGTGAAGAAGAGAGGGAAGATATGAACTCCAGAATCCAACTAATTGACCTATATTTCCAGACTCTCTCAGGTACAGTTCTATGATGCTGATGGCTTCACTGCACTGTTTCAGTCTGACTCATTTAGTAAGTACTGTGATGTCCTTTACCACTGAAAATGCTAAAATCATGACTGAAGTGGCAGATGCCAGTGCACGCAACGGAATGTACAGTGTGAAATACTTCAGACACTACAGTCTGTAGCAGTGCCACCAGACCAGTGGATACTGCGCATGTAGATGGCAGGGCAGTGTCCTGGCTAGTGTAAGGGGCCCACAGGTGGGTGGAGGACTCAGGCTGGATTTTTGTCTGGCACCCAAGCACCCCCGCAGTGGAGGCCATGGGGGCATTGAGCTGCTTCCTTTGCTCCATGGCCTCCTGGTGGTCTGCTACATGCAGCTTTTGATTATCTTCCAAGGTGGCCAGGATATGGCCCATCCTGTCCTGAGAATGGTGGTATGCTCCCAGGACCTCAGAAATCACCTCCTGGGCTGCTGCATCCATCCTTGGGCCACCCCCTGGGCCACTGATGCCCTCCCACTGGCCCTAGTCTTCTGTGCCTGTGTCCCCTGCACAGGTCTGGCAGTCCCACTTGCAGTTGGCCCTTCATCATCCTTCCTGGTGGTGGGTGGAGATTCGGCCCTCTGTACATGTGGGCAGACAGTCTGTGGCCTGGAGACACTGGTGTGGAGTCGTTTGGCCAGAGCTGATGGTGGTGACTGAGTGGTAGGGGTGTCAGTGGCGTCCTGGGTAGGGCTTCTGGAGGTTGACTGTCTAGGGGTAGGGGTGTGGGATGGGCCAGGGATTTCCTCTGTGACCATACATCCCTCTGCACTCTCCTGAGTGGGGCCTCCATCTTCAGGTGGAGGACTGGCACTCCTTGATGTCTCCATCCGGGTGGCATGGGTGGTAGTGCCTCTGTGTGAGAGAATAGAGATGTGGGTGTCCTGCACTTTCTTGTCAATTGCAGCACTGGTCAGCAGTAATTGGTGGTTGGATTACCATCTAGTGGCATGCAAGGTCCCTTTGTGTACATTTAGATGCAATTATTGAGGGGGTGGTGGTGCATTGTGGGTGTTGTAGTGCTAGTGGGATAACATGCATGGGTTGGTGACTGTGCACAGGGGGCTGGATAGTGCTTTGTATGGGAAATTGTGGGCATGCAGGTGACTTGGATGTGAGTGTGTGGGTGTTGTAGACTGGGTAGAAGATGGGGGCCTGGTGGTAGTGAGAGGGATGTGGTGATACATGCATTATAGGTGTGGTGACTGTTAAGGTATTGTAGTTGACTTACCCGAGTCCTGTCCTCCAGTGAGTCCAGTAAGGCACTCTGGGTGCATGATAGCCAGGACCGTCTCCTCCCAGTTGGTGTATTCGGGGGAGGAGATGGGAGACCACCAGCAGTCTTCTGTACGGTGATGTTGTGCATGGATGCCATGAAATGAACCTTCCTGTGCAGGTCGTTCCATCTCTTCCTGATGTCCTCCCTTATGCGTGTATGGTTTCCCACTGCGTTCACCTTGTTGACTATTGTCTGCCATAGCTCGATCTTCCTGGCCATGGGTGTCTGCTGCACCTGTACCCTGAATAGGTGTGGCTCGACCCTGAGTATTTTGTCCACCATGGTCCTTAGCTCCCTGTCTGTGAAGCCGGGGTGCTTAGGGGGTGCCATGGTGTGTGTTGTGGGTGATGTGTTGTAGGTGTATTGGTGAGGGTGATGTTGTGTGGTTGGGTGTGTGGCTTGTGAAGGTGGTTGTGCTATGTATGTGTTTTGGTGGTATATTTGTGTGTGTGACTTGGGTGATGCTGAGTTTAGTGTATGCATGTTGTGTTGTCAATATCTGTCATGCTATTGGTGTTTCAAAGGATTGTGGGGTGTGTATGTGTGTGTTTTAAAGTGTTGTGGATGTGTGTCAGGTGTGTGCTTTTCGAACTTGCCAATGTGTGCATTTGTTGTTAGCAGGTCCCATTGCTGGCTGTGGCAGTCCGTAACGCCAATGGTCGTTCAAAATTCACTGTCTGCTGAGCTGATTTGTGCATCATTATTTGGTGGGTGGGGATTTGTCTGCATTGCGGTGGCGGGGTGAGGTGTACTGCCTTTCCACCATCATTGGCCCTGGTGGTGGGTGCAGGATACTAGATTTTTGGAGGTTTGTCTTTTTGGCATCATTATACGGCGGTACGCAGTTCACTGCCACTGGTGGTCTTTTGTTCACCGTCAGCATGACGGTTGGCGGTGATTGCCCCCAAGTTCATAATGAGGGCCTAAGTCGCCTCCAGGCTGTTTTGGCATCAACGGTGCTATGTCAAGGCACCATAGTCGGGGTAAAGGGATGGGGAAGTGCAACAGATTAGTCTGGTTAAGGTAGCAAGAGCTTGAAAGATCATTGGGTAGTATAAATGGAGGGGAGTCCTCTGAGAGGCCCTAGATGGGAGGGCCTCAAGCTCAGAGTATCCAGGGTGGGAGGGAAGGGATGAGGATGAGGCCAGAGGTTGAGCAAGGGCGGAGGGGGTGCATGTGGAGTGGATCACAAGGTTGAGAAAATTCTGGTTTTTGCCTGGAATGAGGTTACTGTCAAATTAATCAAGAGAAATGGTCAAGCTTAAGATTATTTCCTGCAATGCAAATGGGATCTCAAATAGGCACAAATATAAGGCAATGCTAAAATGGCTGATATCATTCAAACACAATGTCATCTATTTTCAAGAGACCCAGTTAAAAAGCAATAATCCCAAAGTGTACATCTCAAAACAGTGCTCAGCAGCCTTATTCACATCGTCTGGGCTGGCAGCAAGAGGAGTGGCAACACACTTAAGTAGAGTCTCGATTGGATCATAAAAGATGTCATTAGAGACACTAAGGGGAGATGGCTCTGGTTAAAGGTCATAATATCAGGGATTCAAATTAATTTAGTCAATTATTTTGGGCCACTCATGGATGAAGTAGTACCTTTAGTACAGTTGTATAATATAGCAATGAGTGCTACAGGCCCCTTTATTATGGGGAGGTTAATTATATTCAAGATATTAGATTAGATACCTCTAATCGGGGGAAAAGATAACTAAAACCCAGAACTAAGAGAATTTTGGATGCAATAAAAAGCGCTTTTCAGATATTGGATCCTTGGCGACAAGAATACCCAACAGCTGCTCAATGTACTTGTTTTTCAAACCGGTATAAAACAGCATTCCAGATAGATTTTTTTCCTACTCTCTTGTACACTGAAGGAGGTTCGCTCACACATATGGGCAAACGCTTTTTCTGACCATTCAGTAGTCATGGTGTCAATAGAACTAGAGGCAGCTAGCAAGGAGAGGCCCAGATGGCAGTTTGATAGATCTTTACTAAGTAATCAAGAGTGGGTCACAGATATGAGAAAATTCATACAGGAGTTCTTTCAACATAATCAGAATTTCACCTCTGTGTTCAACATATGGGAGGCCTTTAATGTTACAGTCAGGGGCCAGATTATTTCCTTCAAAGCATCACATACTCAACAGCGAGAGCTTGATTAAAAAACTCCAGATGGCTATAGATAAGGCTACAGACGATTATATAAAAGTAGGGGGACTAGAAACGGCAAGAGGTAATCTCAATCAAAGAAAAGCACGGTTCAGAGATTTCTTTATTTTTGAGGAAGTAGCTAGTTCAAGGGCCTACCAACAGCAGGTTTATGAAGAAAGCCAACAAATAGGTAAATATCTGGCTTGAATCATCCATATAAAAACATGAAAGGCAGATAATACATAAAATTCAGGATCCTGAGAGAGGTGCAATTGTTAATCATGAGAAGGATATTGCCCGGGTATCTATGTTGCATTACTCTTGAATTTATGAGAACAATTATACAGTTTCGCCTGCGTAGATAGACTAGTATTATAAGCCAATCACGTTACCAAGAATGTTGTTAAATATTCAGAACGACATAGCACAGAAGATTACGCCCTCTGAGATTAAGGGAACTATCCAGAAAATGTCAAGTGCAAAAGATTGTGGTGGGGACGGCTTTCCAATAGAATTCTAAAACACCTTCTGTGAGGAGCTAATACCAGTCCTAAAGGATCTATACAATGCAACATTTAAGGGTGTAGAAAAACCTTCAAATTTCAAAGAATCAACAATAATCAGTTTCCTACAAAAAGGCAAAAATCAGCTGAAACCAGATGCATATCTCCCAATAAACTGCTTAATGCAGATTACAACATTTTAACAAATGTTTGGGGTACTAGGACTACATCAGCTGCGCAACCATCAATACACAAAGACCCAAACGGTTTTTGTAGCCAGTAGACTGATGGCATCTAATAAAAAAAAAATTATACAGGCAGTCAAGTTTTTCTCAGTAAATACAATCCCTCTGGTGATGATAATGTTAAACACAGAGAAAGCTTTTGACCCAGTGATCTGTGAAGCCTTGCTATACAGCCTGACCAAATTAGTTTTTTCCTCACAATTTACATCAATGATAAGTCGATTGTATCAAGGGTGCTCATGCCAGACTTGTTATCAACTCAAAGGTCGGAGGTACAATTCAGATTAAAAGGGGCACTAGACAGGGCTGTCCTCTATCCCCTAAATTGTTTGCCTTTTTTTTATTGAACCTCTGGCATACATAATACACAGATCAAGTGAAATGATGTCACCAATAGAAGCTATGCCAAAAATGTAGCTCTTTGCAGACAGTTTTATTTTATATATAAAACCAGAGACTGACAACGTACAAAGGGTCCTGGATAGAATTAATGAGTTTACTCAAATAGGGGGTTATAAAATTAATGAAAATAAAACAAAGGTTAGCATATTTAATGCAGGAACAGAGAATCTTCCCTCTGGCTTACAACATTGGGCGAATTCATCCGAACCTATTCGTTATTTGGGAATATATGTCACGAAAAACTATGGCCACTTATTTAACCTAAATTACGCTAGGATGCTTGAAAAAGTACAAGCACTTTTGGAGAGATGTATAGTTCTCCCATTGACTCTGGCAGAAAGAGTCTCTTTAATTAGGATATCAATTTTTCCGCTTTTTCTTTTTTTATTTAATGATGTGCCAATAAGAATAAATAGCTCCTGTTTTCGGGAATTGGATTCCATGATACAAGCTTTTATATGGAGGAAAAAAAACAAGGGTGAGGCTCTCAGTAGTGCAGCTCAACATAAGCCAAGGGGTTTGGCACTTCCTAATTTTCAAGTTTATTATCAGGCTGCATTGCAGGACATATTGGCACAATATTTGTAAAGCAGAGAAACCCTTGGAACATTTGTGGTTGATAGGATGATCGCAGAATCAGCAATAGGTCTCCGAGCATTTATCAAAACGACCAAACTTTTAAAAAAACATGATACAAGTATGTTAGCGATCTTAGCAAAAGAGAAGAGATTTTAAGAAAAACCCATCAAATACCATCAGGTTTTACTTATTTGCAACTACAGGAGTGTAAATATTTTGGCCTAAACCTTCCAGAAACGGTGATAGTTCAATGGAATAGCAAAGGGTTTAAGGAAAGGAGGGACTTTTGTCTAGGAGGCTGATACATTACATGGGGGGTCATAATAAGGCTGGGGAGTATAACAACTAGACTCTTTTTGAGCTTTTTTCAGATATCCCATTTTATTAGTACATATATACCCATGACAAATACCCAAGAGCATCGAATAGGGAGGGCTCTAATTAAGAGTAAAATAGTTGGGACAGGAAATTAGTACAGATTATTAGGCGATCAATCCATCTTTGAATTAATCATAGAATTCAGGAACAACATTTTCACAACAACACAATGTGTAATTTCAAGCCAAGATTGGAGAATTATTTTGCAAGTTGGTTACAAATCTTTAAAAGCTGCCAATTATAAAAGAATGTCTTTTCTCTCCAGATGAATGGTTTGCTATACCCCTGAGACAATACATAAAATGTTTCCACAATGCCTGATCAATGTTTTCGGTGCCTTCAGGAGGGGCAGGGGAATTGGCTACATATCATCTTGGATTGCCCCCAAATTAACTCTCTTTTGGTTGAAGATAAATGAAGTAATACTGTACATTGCAGCTCAAACTTGAGGATTGAGCTAGAACCAGGCTTAGTTCTCTTTGGAGAATTTGAGAAGACACGCCAACTAGCTAAATATCAACAATACTTTATTTAGATTGTCTTTGCAGTCGCTAGATCATTGATATTACAGTTTTGGCAGACCAAAAATATTCCTACACTGCAAAACTGGTGGGATAAAATGGAAAGAACCAAGATATATGAGAAAGTGTACTCAAAACATGTCAGGAGTATAAAAAGGTTTATAGCTATATGGCAGAATTTGGTGGACAAGCAAGGCAAGCTAGGCTATGTAACCATAGTAGTAAGTTCACTATATACAAAATGATTGAAACCAGGATGTTTTTATATACAGTGAATTGATTAATGTAATGTTCTGAGTTTTTTTTTTTTTTTTTACAAATACATCCGATCGACCAGTATGAGGAGATTAGAGGAGATGTGAACAGCCGAAGACAATGTTATATTATTGTCAAATGCTTACGAATAGTTCCTGCTTTATTTTTGGGAATATTTATACCTGAAATTCAAATAAAATGTTCAAAACAATATGTATATATATGTTTAGTAAAATGTATAGAAAGGCCACATCTTGTAAAAGTGTATTGCATGCAAACAGAAGGCACCCAAAAGCATTGAAATGGAGTGTGCCTCATAGATAGTTGTTGGCTTCAAGCGTAACTGTTCAGAGAGATGATTTTAAAAAACAAGCCTTGGAACTGTTGAGATGCTTTAAGCAAGGAGGATACCCGGCTGAATTTCTTAGGAATGCCCTCAAAAGAGCACATGCTAAAACGTATGAAGAACTTTTGTTAAAAAAAAGGGATTAGAAAAACATGATAATGTATGTTTCATTATCGATTTTATTTCATATTGATTTAAAAAAGATCATTAAGAAAAAAATGGCAAATCATTATGATGGATGAGCATTTGAAAGAAGTCAACATGGGTAATCCCCATACCACGTTTAGGAAAGCAGCCTCTTTAAGGAACCTTCTGACACGAAGTCATACGTCGCCAGTAAAGGAAAAAGTGAACTGGCTAAGCAAAGAGAAAATAGGCTTTTGGAAACGTTTAAGATGCAGGCCTGCGAACATGGGATGAATAAAACACAGTATTTAATAATCAACAAGAGAAGATTGAAGAATTTATCACATGTGAAAGGGATCATGTTGTATATGTATTACAATGCACTTGTAACAGGAATTGTGTGGGCATTATGACCAACAAAGTAAAAGTGTGGATTTTACAACATATTTGTGCAATAAAAAACACAGACTTTTCTTATCCCATAGCAAAGCACTTTTGGGAAACGTATGGCGGTAATGTGAAAGAACTTAAATGCTGAGGGATTCGACACATTATTAGAAAAGATGCGAGAGGAGAAAATCGCAAGCTAAAGCTTTGAATAGCGGAAACGAGATTGATTGTGCCTATGGGAGGAGAGGCCCCTCTAGGCGGAAACGTGGTAGCAGAACTACATGTTCATCAATAGGCAGATGGTCTTAGTAGAATAGGGTGGCTGGTTTCCTTATGTAATTGATGTTTCTTGTTTTATCCTTCAGTGCAGATAGAGAATGAAATGATATGTGTATTTTTCTTGCAGTTTATTAAAATAAAGAGGTGTAAATACCTTGCATTGAATATGACTGCTCATGAGACTATGATGTAAATATGTACGGAGGTCCTATTCTGATGTATAATCCTTAATTTTTTTATAAGAGATATGGCTCCATTAGCAAAATGTTTTACTCTTAGGTACATGGGGCCTAATTTTAAAAGAATTGGCACTGCATCCAATGTAGCACAACTTTTCTTGTGCCCCTTAGTGCCCCCCTACTGCCACCATGTGTGCGCCATATTTAATATACGGCGCACCATGGCACAGGGTGGGTGCAATAGTGTCAACATTTTTTATGCTATTGATGTATTAGGATGAGCACCAACATTTTGACTCTAATCCTGCACAGTACATAGGGGTCCGTAGAAAGCAATGGTATGCCCCCTATAAAATCCTTCTCTGTGCAGGTGTACAAAGTAGCTGCAAAAAATTACGCAGTGGATTCTCTTGGATTCCACTGCTCCACTTTTGCAGTTGCCCTAACGGGAAACACCCTCTTTGAATACATTATGCCTGGTGCAGGCATAATGTGGCACAAGGGGTTACAAAGTGGTGCAATGTATACATTGCACAACTTTGTAAATATGGCTCTGCAATTGTGATCTTGTTGGGCTACATTAGCATAAAAAATTATGCTAAAGTGGCACAAGGAGGTGCTAGCCCCTCTTAAATCTTGGCCATAGATTGTAAGTGAGATGGTGAATGAAAGGATGGATGTGTTCAGGAGTTATTATTTGCACTTTGTTATTATGAATGCATTTCACACTTTATTACGACGTAGGCACTTAGGCATGACATAGGCACTTAGGCATGAACCTTATATTCCTGAAACTTGGAGAATGGAATAATATATGTGCTTTTGGGCAATTTTAGATACACAGTTCATGAATGTTAAATGAGAGATGTACTTAGGAGTTATCTTTTTGCACATTGTGATCATAAACACATTTTGCACTTTATGATGGCAAAGATACTTGGGCACTACCACTTTACTCCTAAAACTTGGTGAATGAACTTATGTATGTGCTTTCAGGTTTTTTTGTCCAGTGTTATTATGGATACATCTTACACTTTATGATGTAAGAAATACTTTGGCATTTGTATTTTACCCCTAAAAGGAATTTTTGCAACAGCACTTTAATCCTTATATATGGAGTAGCTGGTAGAGTAAGGGATAATATTGCTGTACGGTTACACCCTAAAATGACAAAGACATTTAAGTATTAGCAACTTTGACTATGGGAAAGTGAAGTCAACTTCCATTTGAGACAGATCAAAACTCCACTTTCTACAAGGGAGAGCTGTTTGACAGTCCAGAGGGCTGCAGAGGGACCACGTGCTCCCCCGACACTGTTTACATCCCTAGGGCTGTGGGGTAGCTGCAACTCCCACAATTTAATTGAATTTAAGCACCAGGGAGGTGCTGGTCCCTGGGCCTTGGGGGTCCTTCACATTTTTTTTGTAGTTCCGGGATGGTTGCAGTTCCCTGGGATGCAGGGGGCTGGTTGGGCCCCTCACATGGAATTGGATTGGAAGTCCTTGGCCATTGGGGGGTGCTCAGCCCCCCAGCATCAAAATTGATTTAAGCCCCAGGGAGGTGGCAGTCCCTGGGGCTGCGAGGGGAGCTGAGTGGCCCCCAGCACACACAATTTTTTTTTACCCTAGGGAGGTGGCAATCTCTGGGGCAGCGGGCAGCTGGCAGGCCCCCCGCATCAAAATGGGAGTTCCCCAGGAACTTGGCCCACCCAGGATCTTCAGAATTAGCAAGCATGGGAACCTGTTCTTGTTTTTTAATTTTTTTTATTTCACCAGACCTGCATTGAACCACGGTGAAAACTTAAAAAAAAATGATTTTTAGCACCAGAGCTAAGGGATCATGGTTACTTTACCCTGGCCCCTCTTCTTTTTTTTTTTACACTTTTTGTGGGACTTAGCTGATGTCTAGTCCCAACATGGATGCCAACACTTTGTTGTTGAAGTGTTGATAACCACATAGATCTCAGCACAAGATCAGGAGGGTTAGTGAAGCCTTTGCGTCCCTACATATACAAATTTGGATTTTCTTTAATTTCTCTACAACTATTGAACTGATTAGAAAAAGGGTTCTTTCGGAACCAAAAGCTACCTTGCTGCCTCATTTGATGTAATACCAACCAGTGGTTTGGGAGCTATCATTGTTTAAAATTCCTATGGAAAAAGGAATGGGGAATATGAATTTTGGGACCCCCCACCTTTTTCTCAGCCCCCACTTGACGGATCAACCCAAAACTTTCCAGACAACAGCCGAAGTGACCACCATTATTTTTTGATTTTTTTTTGAAGATTTATCGGAGACGGCTAACGTTATTAGCGAAAAAAAGCTCCTTTTCTTGTGTAACTAAGTCCTAACTATAATTACCAAGGTTACAGGGATGTTATAGTTAGGAAATAGAATTAATAAAAACTGAGAAATTCAATTAAAAAAACAAAGGGTATAGGGACATTATATTTAGGTTCTGAATTTATTCGCACAAAATCATGGATAGTCAGCGCTTATATTTAAAGTTATTTCAAGTAACAATAACTTGTGTCCTAAAGAAAGTATAACTCGCACCCCCGCCATGAACAGTTCTCCCCTTAATAGTTTTCCTACAAATATTAGTTTGATATTATCAATAATGCTATCAAAGATGTCATGACTGTTGCAATATGTGGGGTAATTTGAAGTGCAAGGTGAAAGGGAGAGTTATAGTTTTGTTTTGGACTGATCGTGCTGGAGATTGTGACGGAGGAGGAGTGGGGGAGACGAGCCATGGGAGAATATCACATTCCTTAGGAAAATACTACTAATGACTGAATCAGAGCTAGAGACTGATTTGAAGGTGGTCTAGTGGCCTGCAGTGGGAATGGATTGTTCATTATGGATTTAATGCAGGTTCAACTTGTTTGCCCCTGGGATCGGTTTCAATGCACTTGATAAACCTTATAAGGCCTCTTTGCTGAGATTAATATGTAACCAGGATTTCACATATGAATGTAATGATTGTGCCATATCATATTAAGCCCTGAAGCAGTCTTTGAGTAGGACGAAATGCGTTGCTTCTCTGTGAAGACATTTTTATAAAGTTTGAATAAATAATTCTTAAGGAACTGACATTTCAACACTTTTTCATAGCGCTAGAAGTGAGCACAGGACTTTTGACCCACGGGATGGTTCTTTGTCTGGAACATTTATCATTGATGCGTATAACATGATGGTCTTTGTTGGAGTGGGTGCATATATGAATGTATATATATATATATATATATATATATATATATGTGATATATATATATATATATATATATATATATATATATATATATATATATATATATATATATATATAAATATATCTAAATATAAAAATAAAACTCAAGTCTCTGCAATGCACTCCTTATGACCTCACATTTTACATCACTCAAGACATGGTCAGTGAAATCACTGATGACATCTCAAATGTGTAAGAGTGTATAAAACACTTAAGTGAGTTAAAGATACATAGTAATGTGCTGAATAATTTAAATTAGTACTCTTCCAGAGCTAATGTCAGTGGTAGCATTTATAATGTATGTCATTTGAGTGGATATGTGGGTCTGCATTTGTATGTGAGTGATTTTGTGAGCAGCTGTACAGTTGGTGATTGGCTTTGTCAGTAGCTGTTTAACTGAGTGAGTGTGTTTCTGTGAAACTCTTTGGTAAACAAGTGGATGTGTGAGTTGTTCTATGTGTGACTGAGTGGTTTTGTCAGCAGTTGTAGTGGTAAGTGAGTGAATAAGTGCTTTAATTGCTGAGTGAGTGGCTGTGTGAGTGTCTCTTTGAGTGAGTTAGAGACCGTGTCTTTATCCGTATGGGTGAGGTAGTGGGTGTGTCAGTGACTTTATACAAGAGTGAGTGTGTCAGTGAATGTTTGGGTGAGTGTGTACTTGCATCAGTGATTATATAGGGGAGCGAGTACATTTGTTAGTGTTGGAAAGTGGATTATTGGTAAGGGCAGGCAAGTACCTACACTTAGCAATAGGCCACTAGGTCACTAAACCCACTAGGTTCAAGTAGGTCTCAGTAAATTAACCCCAGCTCAACCCTTGACCTCTGGGCAACGAGCAACAAAGCTTAATTTAGGAGACAAAGGGGGTCATTACAATACAAGCCTGACCCTATCACAGAGGTAGATCTGCAGACATCAAACACATATATACCACAACTATTCATACATCTAAGTGCATCTACAATGGCCTATATAGCACACATGATACATCCATAGTCGATCACCGAGTGCAGTGTCACAACTAATTAACTTCAGGAAGCCACAAATAACATCATAGGCCACACACCAATCCACCTGACATGAAGTTACAGTAGTTCGACTTCACAACATGATCAAACCATCATCACTCACACCATTCCTGACATTTGATTACCTGTACCTAAGTCCTGACAACACACATGTCAGATGGCAATGACATGCACACGTACTGCACACATGGACCTACACAACCGTCATTGGACTGACAACATATCCCACTACTACATAGGGCTGCTTCAGGATTACAACTAAGAGTTTACATCACTATCTCATAAGTAATACAAAACCTTATCCTGTCCAAATTACACACATCAGCTAGGCCAAGGATAACAGTCATTGTCCCACTTCATCGGATGTGCCCCCAAGTAACCATTGAGACGTGATGTAGGCAGCAACTAGGCTAAGTTGCACTGTAATTGGTAGGGCACTGGCACACATGACATTTGCATTGCATATTGCCAAAGGCGAGATTTGCCTAGGCACTTACCACCTTTAGAACAGTCTCATTGGGTTGAAGGTAATACCCCTACAAGTCAAGCACATGGAAATACATGATGAGTCCAATTTAACCAAATCAGACACCCACATCTTGTTGTACTATTGCTGCTTCCTTCACATACCCCATTTATTGAAGATGAACAGACAATGGAGATACAACTACCAAGCCATAAGTACAGTCCTACACAGGCCATATCTGTGGTGTAAATGAAATAGTTTCCTCATATGGAGTCTATTCCTGTACCGGTAGTAGATGTCTATAGTCCCTCTACCAAAAATGAGAGTCAGCCAGTTGCAAATACAGGTGATCAATACAGATGAGAATGGACAGACACATTACAGCCACTAAAGCTCATATGCTGATGGCTGGACCAGGTCATACTCAATGGGTAGGGAGATACACAAGCTCACATCCATAGAATAGGCAGGATGGAGTCATATATTTGGTATAGTCATTTGACCATCACCACAGGCCGACATGGAGATGTTATGACACAAGAGATGTAAATCTACTGATAGCAACCCATGAAGCCACATCTACATTTAATTCTCAGGCAAAGTGGGAACTACACATGTCCACTAATCTACAAACATGTTGCACTTACTACATTGTCATAGAAGCTACAGTGAGACAGAAAACACCATACAACCAGAGTCAATTACCAGGATAGAATCAGTGCTCACCCCCTTGTGACTGCTGTGCTGTCCTCAAATGCCCATCCACCTCAGGTTAGGCCAGCACCAAAATGCAGACCATTAGCGGGGTCAGGGTCAAACAGGAACCCCTCCTTCATTGGGAGGACATTCCCAGCTGGGCCTCCGTGGTCTTCCGGGCCCAGCGTATCAGGTCCTCCCACCTCTTGCAACAATGGTTGCTCCACCGGCTGTGGACCCCCAGGGTCTGCACTTGCTTGGCAACGGCACACCAGATCCCTTTCTTCTGATGGGCATTCACCTACATGGGTGACACAGACAAAAAGAGAGGATCATGTACACATGCACTATACCAACAGGAGTGGACAGTACACATCTGTTACAGCAAGTGCCCACAGATACTCATCCTCTCTGCTCACACACCTTCACTTTATGCCCTGTGCATGCATATACTCCCTCACCAGTACACTTGCCTGAATCAAAGTCACACGCAACCCCTATCACACATGACTATGGCATAGGACTGACCTTCTCCTCTAGTGCCCCATATAGCTGTTTGAACAAGGGTAGGACCTCCTCCACCAGCTTCTCCCGCTCTTCCGGCATCAAGGCAGGGACCCCATCACCTGCAGGAAGTGGCATGATGGCTCCCAGAGGCAGTACACAATCTGCTCAAGTCGTGGAGGTTTTGCTAGCAACAGTGTCAGGAGTCAAGTGGGCAAGACTGCAGAAAATGGCAGTCACGGCCTCCATGTACAGAACCGTCACCGCCAGTGGTCATTGCCATTAGCCCCAGTCCACCACAGGCAGCAATGTTAACCAATAACAAGTTGACATCGCTTGCGACTGCCTACTGCCATGATGACTTTTGCCAGCGGACTTAGGTCATTTCCAACTGTCCACTACATCAGGACAGGCACCTGTCATTTTGTGCACAGATAACCGATGGATGCTCGCCCACATGGCTGTGTAATCCTATGTTGTGCCATCATGGTAGTGCTTCAATTTGTGACAATCTTTTCACAATGACGTGATGTGGCTGTATAATTGTTGATAAGCATGTTAAGATACTCGGAGGCACATCAGCGAGGCCTATATATTGGTAGATTCCAATACATATTATTTGATCACTGCAGGACAGCTCAGTCAGCCACACATGTTCAATGACACATGTGACACATGCCCTATATGACTTACATGTAAGCCAATGTGCAGCAATGAGGGTGTCCAGTGCGTGTAAGCATGGCCATCATTGTATTTGTCAGCTGGGCAACGCATCCTCTACAGTGTTAGGTGTGTGCTAATGTAACATGTACTGCTTACATGTGCCTACTGCTTTACTCATTGTATATTCTCTCCTCTCAAACCTAGGTATCGTGCCATGAAGAGATTGAGACAACCACAAGGGTACCGTCCACTAGTTGAGCTTGCAACCATGGAGGACAGGCATGTAATCCAGAAATATATTGTCTGAATTGTCAGACCATTGTGGAGCTATGTACGCAGATGGAGACAGATATGTTGCCAGTCACACACAAACCCTATTGCATCCCTCCCATAGAACAAGTCTTGTCAGTGCTACATTTTTGTGCCGCAGGTTCCTTTCAGAATACAATGGCCTTAACAGCGGGATGTCTCAGCCCATGTTCAGTCTGGTGTTAAAGAATATACTGTGTGCTTTGCTAAGTCACCCTGACAGATACATCAGGTTCCCCCAATGTGCAGACTTGGCCTTTGTGAAGGCAGACTTTTCTAATATAGGACACATTCTGCATGTGGTAGGGGCCATTGATGGCACCCATGTAGTCCAGGTCCCTCCCAGTGCCAATGCACAGATGTATAGGAACAGGAAGAACTACCACTCCATAAATGTTCGGGTGATGTGTCTTGCAGACCTGTACATCTCACAAGTCACTACCAAGTATCCAGGATCTGTGCTTGACTCCTATATTTTGAAAAACAGCAATGTCCCACGCATGATGGCACAACTACTCAGAGAGAGGGCCTGGCTCCTTAATATGTATGCATATCACAGTGTTTCACTGTTATGGCACCTGTCATCACCTTCTGCCCAGTCGCTGTACCTGTAATTTCACTGGTCCTATATTTGTGCACACAGGTGACTCTAGCTATCCAAACCTATCTTGGCTGTTGACACTAGTGAGGTACCCTGCCACGGAAGGAGAACTCCATTTCAATGAGGCCCACAGAAGGACGAGTCGTGTAATCGAGTGAACATTTGGCCTACTGAAGCCCAGATTCAAGTGCCTGAACCTATCTGGAGGTGCCCTCCTGTACTTGGCCCAAAAGGTAAGCCAAATCATTGTTGCCTGCTGCATGCTCCACAATCTAGCCCTGAGACATCAGATACAATTGCTAGCTGATGAGAGTGAGGCAGTGGGACTAGTGGCTGGAAATGCTGAAATGGCAAATGAGCCAAAGGAAGAAGGTGCAGCTGACTCTAGGATTGAGCTCATCAATCAATACTTCCAGTGAAATACATGTATGTTGAGTGGGGTTTTTCAAGTCTTGTATGTCCACAATCATTGGTGAAAATAGTACTCCTGACATGATTCATCAGTGGGGGGTGTAATATGGTCCTATCCCTAGGTGTGAGTTGTGGAAGCTGGCTGGTAGAATGTAAGGTGCACAGTAAAAATGGTTCAGCTCGAACATGTGCTCTCACTGCAGTTTCATACATTCACTTCTCAAATGGACAGACCAGTATTGAGCTATGTGTCCTGCATTCTCCTGTTCTCATGTAATTTCACCTACTGTCTGTGGTATTTCAATCTGTGCCTCTGCTACCTGTGGCTTGAGGCATTCATAGTCAATAACCATTGGTAAATGATTATAGAAATGAGGGTCGTACATGACAGATGGCTGGTAAGGTGATTTGTATGAATATTCTTTAACTGGTGATGTATAGGTAATATCTGGGGTCCCTTGCCTAGGAGATATACTACAGTGGGCACAACATCTGTGACCTGTATATGTGCTTTATGTGGCACCATACCTTCCATCCTGATGGTACTCTCTGTTATGCTCTTTTTGCAGGTTGGAATACTGACTATAGTCTTGTGTGGTCCTGGATTTCAACCTCTCTAACATCTGTTCTAGGACATACCTGTTGTAATGTGTCTCCCACCCAGGATGCCTCCCTCTGCTCTCCATTACACTGCCTGTTCAATGTAGGGGGACATTACCAGACCATAGCTGGCAAGCTTGACAATTGTTGATGTTTATTAAAGACACATATACAGTAGCTGTGTTGAGTGGTGTTTATTGTGCATATCATGATTGTGAAAGGCAAAATAAAGGTGCTAAAATTGTCCAAAAGGTGATGAGAGAGGTCATGGTAGATGGACTCATCAGATTAGCTTCTACGGCAGTTGGGTGCACAGGTACAGTGTCCATGTGTCATTGGAAAATGGAGTAATGCCTCTGAACAGTCAACAGGGTGTCTCAGTGGCACACAAGGCATCAGATGAGGTTGACTACCTGGCAGTGGATTTGGTCTTGGCCTCTTCTGCAACCGGATGTCTGGGTGGACGTCCACATTTGCAGTTGAGTTCTTCAGCTACAGAGGGAGGGGTGTCTGAGGCCTGTGGTTCCCTCTGCAGGGCCTCCATTCCACTAGTTGGCACTGGGATAGATGGCTCAGATGTTAGGTTGCTAGCAGAAGTGGCCTGATGGTGGGTCGAGGAAGCATGCAGGGTAGTGTTGACATTCCTCAGATTTCCTGCAATAAAGACCATGGAGGCATTGTGGGCCTGCCACTGCTGCATGACCTCCTGGTTGTATTCCCTCCACAGCCTTTGGTTTTCCCCCAACATGGTGATAATCTGGCCCACCCTGTCTTGGGACTGTTGGTATGCTCCCAGGACGTGGGGGATGATTTCCTAGTCAGTGGAGTCCCTTGGGAAGCCCATTATTTGGCCACAGTTTCCCTCCCACGCCCCCTGCCCGCTGCCTTCTGACCCCAGGTGCCTGGGCCCCTGGCACTGTGTGCCCACTCCCAGTGTTAGCAGGACCTTCATTGTCTGGGGTGTGAGGGGTTGTCTCAGGTCCCTGCACAGTAGGGCACACAATAGTTTGAACAATCCTCGGTGCACAGATTTGTGGACAAAAGGTTGGCTGTGAAGTTGTAGCTACAGGGTTGGGGGGGATAGATGGGGGCAGGGTGAGGCAGGGAGTTGTAGACTGACCAGGTGACCCAAATGTGCCAGGTAGGCAGTCAGTGTCCAGACGTCCAGGTGTTGTGTCCTCACTGGGGCCTTCATCCTGAGGAGGGTTAGCCGTCTCTGGTATCCTCTCCATGGTGGCACTAGTAGGGGTACCTGTGGATGGAGTGAGACACAGAGTTAAATTTTGAAAGTGTGTTTGGTTATATCTTTGGCAGATGCATACAGTGGCTTAACATTAATCCCAGCTATGACAATGACAGATCCTGTGCAGCATACCATTGGCGGTACATAGAAGTCTGTGACGTGTGTTCCATGCTCCATGTTAGGTGCTTTAATTCAGGTTTAGCACATTTAGCACTGCAAATGGGTTCAGGTACTGTATGATGCTTCACATGACTGTTCAGCACTGATGCTAGATCTGACATTAAATGGCTGGACATCGCACCATGGTGTCCCAGTGGGATGACAGTATGTGAGTATGCAAGGTTAAATGTCATATCTGTGCATGTTGTGCATGTGCATGGAGTCTGCCATCTTACTTTCCTTACCATGATGAGTCTATTTCAGGGTTGGAGATCTGTATGTGTGGCCATTTGGATTAGTCACAGAGCTGTAGCTGTGATTAGCCTTGGTTGCCATTGCAGTGTGGCATTGCTTTGCTGTCATTGCCAAGTAGAGGTCCTCAGTTGTACCATCTAGTTGGTGTAGATCATACAATAGTCATACATGCAAGAGATGTGATGTGATGTGATGTGCACATTTCAGGTTTTTTAACGTAGATGGGCTAGTGCATTGTGGGAGCTGTAGTGATAGTACTAGCCAATGCTATTCATGCCATTGCCAAGTTTTGTGTGGTCAGTTGGGCTGGATGGAGGTGTGGCATGCAGGAGAGGGGCATTAGGTGATTAGGTGGGAGGTGTAGTGAGACATACAGTGAATTGGGAGTATTTGGGTGGTGAGGAAGCATGCAGGACATGGCAATTGTGTGACATTGAAGTTGTGGGTACTTACCAGAGTCCAGTCCCCCAGGTATTCCAGTCAGGCCCTCAGGATGTAGACTGTCCAAGACCTTCTCCTCAACTCGTTGTCTGTGAACTGAGGGTGCTTTTGTGGGGACGTGGTTGTAGTTGTGTTGACGGGGTGTTGTGTGTGTGTAAGGGTGCAGTGTTGGGTGATTGATAGGGTGTGGGTGGTGCGCTGTGAGTGATGGTCACATTTGGTGATTTGGTTGTGCTCATAATGTGTGTTGTGTGTTAGTTGTGCTGCTGTGAGGTGTGTGATGCATGTGGTGTATGTGTGTGCCTGCGGTGTTAGGGTGCTCTTTCTCTGTGATTTCCTGCTCCTTGTGTATTTGTGTGTCATTTTAGTTGCAAAGGATTGTGGGTTGTGTGGGAGTATGTTAAATAGAGCAGTGAGTAGGTGTGTCTGGTGTGTATGTGTGTCAGGTGTGGGGTATTCAAACTGTCCCATGTGATGTGGTGTTCTGACAGTAGTGGGTTTTGACCACAGCAGTTCGCACCTCCAATGGTTTACCGCCTTGGGAGAACCGCTGTAGTGAATTGTGCCTCATAATCTGGTGGGTGGATTTGTGTCTGCCCGGCGGTGCTGGGGTGGAACCGCCTGTTTCCCGCCCTCCTGTGTCCTGGCAGTTTTGGATTTTTGGCTGTTTTATGGCGGTCTTCACAGTGTGACTCCTAATACGGCAGTTGGATGACTGCCAACATGGCAGTCTTTTGGCAGCAGCCACTGCAGCGGTCTTCCCAAAAGACCGCCAAAGTCATAATGAACTCCAAAGTGTGTAAAGCATTCAAGTATCACAAAACAGTAATAAGATAAAACACAGGAAACTGTTTAAAAATCCAAAACTAATTTATAACAATAGGAAATATTTTTATCTTTAATGTGACACCTAAACATAAGGGGATAAGGGGAAACGCAAGTAGGAATTTTTGAAGAATTAATGTTTTTTAGCGCTTAAAAACTAAGAGTTCCACTAGGGTTATCTGGTTGCACCTCGACCGGGGCAAAGTCAAAGATTCAGGCCTACCACAATAGAGCCGTGCTCTAATACAGCAAGCGGGAGGCCTTGTCAAATGTTTACCTTCGGACACAGGCCCTCATTACGAACTTGGTGGGCGGAGTAGGCCACCCACCAAACTCGAACCACCTTGAAGACACTTGTGCAGCCAGAATACTGCTGGTCCTATTAGAAGTTCACCACAGGGCCAGCGGGCGGAAACATCGTTTCTGCTCACCGGCCCTGCAGTGAAAAGGACCTTAACATTTACGCTGCCTCGTAATCAAGCCAGCGCCAATGTGACAGTGCGGCAGGTGCGAAAGGTAGCGCTTTCCACTGCTCATAATTTGGGCAATGGAAAGCGTGCCAAGTGCATGGGCAATGCAGGGGCCCCCATGGGGCAGCCCCTTTCTGTCAGCCTTTGCATGGTGGGGTTACCGACATGACAAGGCTGCCAAAAAGAGGACTCGTGATTCCCAGGGCAGTGCTGAAATACTAGCGTCAACCTGGCGGTGCCAGTGGTCTGACCGTGGTGCTTTTGCCGCAGTCATAATGTTGTGGTCGGCCTGCCAGTTTGGCGGCGGACCAACCACGACCGTGACCCTGGAGGTCTGGTGACCACCAGGGTCATAATGAGGCCTTTAGTCTTTTTCTTGAAGATTTTCTTCAGCGGGGCAAAGTCACCTATTCGATCCAACCTCTCTAGAGCCCTTTTCAGATATGCATCGCAGGAGACCTCCGTGAAGAATTCTACCTTTGGACTTAGACAATTTTTCAGGATGGAAAACTTCATCCGGGTCATACCTGAATCTGGATCTGATGTCACTGAAGCCCTCCTCTGATACACTGCGCAGGAAGTCCTGGTCAACTTCTTAAGTTCGGACTTTGTCCCTTTTTTGGAGCTTATTTTTGCTGTCATTGGAAGACTCTCCATAGCAAGCCGATTTTGATTCAATATCATCAGATTGCCTTTCCAGGAGCTCCTGGTGAAATCCTTGAAGTATGGGGCTCTGGAGATTTTCAGCGGGATGAACCTGCAAGTCAGGATGGGTCTTGGTTGACAAAAGCCTGCTTGACTCTTGACAGCGGGTCGGTCCCTTTATGAAGATTTATACCAAAAGTTCTCCATTCTTCACCAAACCTCTGGATCTTATTCCAGAAGGTCTTTAAGATCCTTTAGGAGTCCACAGCTCACCCAAAGGTTCCAGAAGCTCTGAGTTGCTTTTTGAGGGCTAGGACTCCAACTCCCACAATGCACCTGGCTCAATCGGGAGTCCCTTCTTGAACCAGTTGAAGCCAGGCAAAGTCCTTTTTGTGGTGAAGCCCAAGTGTCCCACTGGTGCACTTTAGAGTGCAGTGTCCAGGTGCAGGTCAGGGGTCCAGCAGGGCAGTCCTCCTTCTTCTGATGTTTTTGCTTGTAGGGATCTGAGGTGTGGGTGCATCTCTGCCAAAGTTATCCTTGCTACTTGGGTGAAAAGCAGGTGGGGCAACTGTTCAATCACAGGCAGACGAGTACCCTCTTGGATGACCACTTCCTGGGAAGTGTGGCAAAAATCAGTCCAGGGAGCAACATTCCTTAAAAATCCAAAATGGTAGAAACTGCACTTTGGAGGTTAGGTCTGGCTGATCCTCCCACTGGTGTAGCTAAAAGTCCTTAACACACTCCTCTTCTGCCCCCTCCTAACCTAATCAAGAGGGCACCTGATTGTCTGGGTTTGTAGGAAATGGGGAGGTCCTGAGCTGCTCCAAATGTCCTTCCATCCTTTGAAGACCAGTTTGGCTGCTCTCCCCCCATCTTGTTTAACGCTGCTGAGGCAGGCTGCAAGAGGCTGGCCAATCAGAAAGTGCCCCCCAGAGCTAAAACTGGTAACTTTTAGAAAGAGTTCTAAAACTCTTTCCCTGAACTAGATATATTAAATCCAACACTGTCAAGTTGTTGTATTTATTATAACAATCAGCTTGAGACCAAACTTGCCATAGCTAGCTCCTTTGGAGATTTTAATAAATAAAGTATCCCCATTTGCACCCAAACCTGGGGGCACCTAGGGCACACATTAGGGGTGACTTAAATGTAAAAATAAGGGAGTTGTAAGTACTTTTAATTCCAAAGTGGAATTTGCATATATATTTAGCAAAAGCAGCCAGAAATGCAGGCCTGCCATTAAAATGACACTGGGCAGTAAAGCAGTGCACCACCTTTACTAGGGTCCCTAAACCTACATGCATTACCATATACAAGGGACTTATTGGTAGGTTAACATAGCCAATTATAATTATCCTAATTCGTATACTTGTTTTACACAGAGCACAGGCCCTGGGGCTGGTTAGCAGAGCCCAGGGGACCATCAGATTCAATAAAACACTAGCAAAAAGTAGAAAAATGGGGGCAAAAATTTAGGGAGCCTCTGCAATCAGCCCTCTTGTCTCACAGTTACTATCTATATGACTAAGTGAGTGGTTGTGTAAGTAACTGCGTTGGTGAGTGACTGGCTGTGTCATTTGTTGTACAGGTGAGTGAGTGGGTGTACAAGTAGTTTTATGGGTGAATGACTCATTGTCTGGGTGGCCGTATGTCTGCATGACTGGGAGTTAGTGTGGCTGTATTGCTGAGTAAGTGGGTGTATGAGTGGGTGTGTGAGTAGCTCAGTCACAGAATGTGCACAAGAAGAAGTGAAAATCGTATTAACTTTGTAGGTGGCTGTGTAGTTATCTGAATGGTTATATGGGTGTTTCAGTTGGTGTGTGAGTAGTTGCACTGCAAAGTGAGTAGTTGTGCGGCTAGCTATATGAATGAGAAAATAGGTATATGAGTGTATTTTACAATGAGTGTTTTTGTGTGAAGTTGTATAGGTGTGTGAATGATTATGTGAGTAGTTGTGTTAGAATGTGAGTGGGTGTTTGATAGGTTTCTATGGGTGTGTGAGTGGATTGTGAGAATCTTTAGGTAGATGATGTCATCAGTGATGTCCTTGACCATTTCAAGAGTGATGTAATATGTGAGGACATAAGCAGTGCATTACGGGGCGTAAGATAAAGTTAGGGCTGGTAACCATACTTCCTGCATTTCTATGGTTTCATGCGAGTAAATTCAGTAACTAACTATAACATCCCTGTAACATTTGTTTTTCCAGTTAATTTCTATTTTTTTACATTCTATTTCCTAACCATAATGTCCCTGTAACCTTAATTTTTTTACTGATTTTCAAGGTCTTTTTAGTCTATTTCCTACCTACAACATCCATATAACCTTTGTTTTTTTTCTGAATTTCTAAGTTTTCTTTATTCTATTTTCTATCACGTTCCTGTAACATTTGTATTTCTCAGTTAATTTCTAGGGATACTTTAATGTACCGAGGGGGCTGGCCTGCATCCAACCATATGCCGTGCACAGCCTTCAAGTGAGAAGAAAGGAGAAGGCACATAAAAAACTGGGATGCTGTGCATGTCTGCTGCTTACCTTTCACTTGTTCTCACAGCTTTCTCCTTGATTCCCCCACCTTATTTGTTACATGCCTGCGCCTAGCATTTCCTTCCTTCTCGCTGTTTTCTTCTTGCTATTAGTCCAGTTCTTTGTGTGCCTACTCCTTGCCATTCCCTAATTCTCATTACATTTTCCATGCTCTCAGCCCAATTTAGTGTGTGCTTGCACCTTGCCATTCCCTTATTCTCACTGCATTCTCCTTGTTGTCAGCCTCAGTTTGTGTGTGCCTGCTGCATGCCTTTACCTCTGTCCCATTGCTTTCTCCTTGCACTCAGCCCAATTTGTGCATTCCTGCTGCTTGTCTTTCCCACCTTCACATCGCTTTCTCCATGCTCTGAGACCAGTTGTCTGCGTTCCTGCTCTCCACCTTCTTCTACTAGTCACTCATTTTGTCATGCTCTTAGCCTCTTGGTCTGTGTGCCTGCTGCTGCCTGCCTGTCCCTCCTTCTCACTACTTTCACCTTCCTCTCAGCCCTGTGGTCTGTGTGCCTGCTGCGTGCCTCTCACAACTTCTCGCCACTTTAATTCCTCTCAGCCCAGTGGCCTGCATGCCTGCTGCCTTGCTGTCTCTCTTACTCATCACTTCCTTCATACTCTCAGCCCTGTGATCTATTTGCCTGCTGTTTGTCTGTCCATCCTTCTCACTACTTTCTCTTCCCTCTCAGCCCCATGGTCTGCATGTCAGCTGCCTGCCTGTCCCTCCTTCACACTGCTTTCTCCATATTCTCAACTTCATGGTCTATGTGCCTGTTGCCTGCCTGTCCCTCCTTCTCAATGCTTTCTCCATCCTCTTGGTCATATGGACTGCATGCCTGCTGCCTGCCTCTTGCCTGTTCCTCCTTCTTACTGATTTCCACTGAGTCTCAACCCTGTGGATTGTGTGCCTGCTGCCTGCCTAGTACTCGTTCTCAATGCTTTCTCCTCACTCTCAGAACCTTGGCCTGAATAGCTCCTACCTGACTGTTCCTCCTTCTCAATGCTTGCTCCTCTCTCTCAGTCCTGTAGTCTGCATATCTGCTGGCTGCCTGTCCCTCTTTCTCACCACTTTCTCCAGGATCTCATCCTGTTGGTCTGCATGCCTGTTTGTCCCTCCTTCCCACTGCTTTCTCTGGATTCTCACCAGAGTTGTGTGCATGCCTGCTGACTGTCTGTACTTTCTTCTTACCACTTTCTCTCGGATCTCAGATGCGTGGTCTTTGTACCTGCCAGTACTCCTTCTCGCTGCATTTTCTGTGCTCTCAGATCCATGGTCTGTGTGCCTACTGCCTGCCTGTCCCTCATTCTCATCTCCCTCACCTTGCACTCTTCCCTGTGGTCTGCCTGCCTGCTGCCTGCCGGACCCTCCTTCCCACTGCATGCCTGCTGCCTACCTGTTCATTCTTCTCACCACTTTCTCCTTCCTCTTAGCCCTGTAGTCTGTGTGCCTGCTACCTGCCTGTCCCTTTTTTCACTGCTCTGTTGCCTGCCTGGTCCTCCTTCTCTTCAAATTTACCTTGCTCCCAGCCCATCCTTCCCACATTTTTCTCCTGGTTATCTGACCTGAGGTCTTTGTGCTTGCTGCTTGCCTGTCCCTTCTTCACACTACTTTATCCATCCTCTCAGCCCCATGGTCTGCATGCCTACTGTCTGCATTTCACTCCTTATCACTGCTTTCTTGTCCCTCACAGCTCCTTGCTCTGTGTGCCTGCTGCCTGTCTGAACCTTCTTCACACCGCATTTTCAGGGGTCTCAGCCCATTGTGTGCTTGCCTGTTGTCTGCCTGTTCTTCTGTCTCACTGATTTGTTCTTCCTCTTAGCCCTGTGGTCTGTGAGCCTGCTGCCTGCCTGCCCCTTCTAACCAGTTTCTCCTACCTCTCAGCCCTGTGGTCTGCTTGCCTGCTGCCTGCCTGTCCTTCTTTCCCACCACATTCTCCAAGCTCTCATTTCTGTGATCTGCATTACTATTGTCTGCCTGTCCCTCCTTCTCACTGCTTTCTCTGTGCTCTCAGCACTGTGGCCTGCGTGTATCCTGGCTGCCTGTTCATTCTTCTTATCATTTTCTCCTTCCTCTCAACCCAGTGATCTTTATGCCTACTGCCTGCCTGTCCTTCCTTCTCACAGCTTTCTTCAGGCTGCAATCTCTGTTGTCTGAGAGTCTGCTGCCGACCTGTTCCTTTATTTCACCACTTTCTCTGGGCTCTCAGACCCGTGGTATGTGTGCCTGCTGCTTGCCTGTCCCTCATTCTCACCACTATCTCCTTCCTCTCAGTCCTGTGGTCCGTGCACCTGCTGTTTACCTGTCCGTCATTCTCACCTCTTTCTCCGGGCTGTCAGCCCCAGGGTCTGCGTGTCTCCTGCCTGAATGTTCCTTCTTCTCACCATTTTTTCCTTCCTCTCAGCCCACTGGCTTGTATGCCTGCTGCCTGCCTGTACTTCCTTCTCCAGCTTTCTCCAGGCTCTAAGTTATGTGGGCTGTGAGTCTGCTGCTGACCTGCCCCTCTATCAGATTGCTTTCTCCAGGCTCTCAGCCCTGTGATCTGCATGTCTGCTGTCTGTCCCTTCTTCTCACCACTTTCAACTCTCTCTCAACCCTGTGGTATGCAAAACTGCTGCCTGCCTGCCGGCAGTTTCTTCATTCTCTGAGCACTGTGGTCAGTGGGCCTGTCTGTCCGTCCTTCTCACTGTTTTCTCTTTCCACTCAGCCCTGTCGTCTGCATGATTGCTGCCTGCCTGTCCCTCATGCTCACAGCTTTCTCCTTCCTCTGAGTCCTGTGATGTGTGTGCCTGCTGCTTGTCTGTCCTCCCTTCTCACGGCTTTCTCTGGGCTCTCAGCCATGTTGTCTGCATTCCTGCCTGTCCCTCCTTCTCACTGCTTTTTCTAGGCTCTCTGCCTATTGATCTGCATGCCTGCTACCTGCCTTTCCCACCTTCTCACTCCTTTCTCTTTCCTCTCAGCCCTGCAATCTGTGTGCCTGCTGCCTCTCTCCATCTCACCAATCTCTTCAAGCTCTCAGCCCTGTGGTCTGCATGCCTGCTGCCTGCTTGTCACTCCTTCTTACCTTTTTCTCTGTCTTCTTTGCCTCGTAGACTGCATACCTGCTGCCTTCCTATCCTGTCTTTGCACTGTTTACTCTGGGCTCTCAACCCTGTTGTTTGCATGCCTGCTTCCTACCTGTCCTTCCTTCTCAACAATTTCTCCCACTTCTCAGCCCTATGATTTACGTGCCGACTGCTTCCCTATCCAACCTTCTGATCGATTTCTCAGGGCTCTTAAACCCGAGGTCTGCATGCATGCTACCTGTCTGTCCCTCCTTAAGCTTTCTTCTTCCTCTCAGCCACATTTTGTTTGTTCCTGATTGTACTAAAGTACCATCTTTCTTGGCATGTTACCCCCAATTTCTGCCTGTTTGTCAGTGTATTTTGCCTGTGTCACTGGGATCATGCTAGCCAGGACCCAGTGCTCATAGTTTGTGACCTATGTGTGTGTTGTCAGTATGCTTAATTGTTTCACCAAAGTTGTGCTAACCAGAACTTCAGTGCTTATGCTCTCTCTGCTTGCCAAATTAGTCACTATAGTTTAGTGACTTGATATTCCAATGCCAATTGGCACACTGGACCCCCCCTTCTAAGTCCCTAGTATATGGTACCTAGGTACCCAGGGCATTAGGGTTCCAGGAGATCCTTATGGGCTGCAGTATTTCTTTTGCCACCCATAAGGAGCTCAGACAAACCTTTCTTCAGGACTGCTACTGCAGCCTGAGTGAAATAGTGCCCACACTATTTCACAGCCATTTTCACTGCCCTTAAGTAACTTATAAGTCACCTATATGTCTAACCTTCATTTACTGAAGGCTAGGTGCAAAGTTACTAAGTGTGAGGGCACTCTTGCACTAGCAAAGGTGCCCCGACGTTGTCCAGGGCCAATTCCCCAGACTTCGTGATGGCGGGTATACCATTACACATGTGCACTACGTATATGTTGATGCATATATGTAGCTTCACAATGGTAACTCCTAGTATGGCCATGTGAGGTGCCTAAGATCATGGAATTGTCACCCCATTCCAAATCTGGTATTAAGGGGTTCCATGCACCCTGGGGGCTCCACCATGGACCCCAGTACTGCCAAACCAGCTCTCTGAGGTTTCCACTGCAGCCCTAGCTGCTGCCACCTCACAGACAGGTTTCTACCCTCCTGGGGACTAAGCAGCTCAATCCCAGGAAGGCAGAACAATGCATTTGGGAGGAGGGTGTTACGCCCTCTCCCTTTGGAAATAGGTGTTACAGGCTTGGGAGGGGTAGCCTCCCAGAGCCTCTGGAAATGCTTAGAAGGGCACAGATGGTGCCCTCCTTGCATAAGCCAGTCTACACTGGTTCAGGTACCCCCAGTCCCTGCTCTGGTGCAAAACTGGACAAAGAAAGGGGAGTGACCACTCCCCTGTCCATCACTACCCGAGGGGTGGGACCCAGAGCTCCTCCAGTGTGCCTTGGATTCCAAAGTGTGGGGACACTCTGGAGGCCTCTGAGTGGCCAGTGCTAGCAGGTGACATCAGAGACCCCTCCTGATAGGTGCATACCTGGGTAGGTACCCAGTCCCCCTCTCAGGGCTGCTTATGGTCTCTCCTCTGGGTGTACCTCAGAATCAGCTCGTAAGACTCCTCCAGGAATCCTCTGCTTTAGCTTCTATCCGTCGGATCAACTGCAGATTGCTCCAGGAATCGATGTAACAGCAACAAAGTATGCAGGATGACTCCTGTGACCTGCAACTTCAGCTCCAGCCAGCATTCGCAACAGCTTCCAAGGTGTGCACGCACTTAGGACTGCCTGTCTTCATCCTGCACCAGAAGAACCGAAGGAATCTCCTGTGAAGTGACAGAGTCACTTCCCTGCTTCTGCAGGCACCCTTCTGCTACGACGACCGGGAGTCTGGGACTCCTCTCCTGACGATGAGCATGCTTCCTGGAACACAGGTGGTGGACCGACGTGACCCAGTCTGTCCTAAGGTCCAGCTGTCCAAATTTGGTGGAGGTAAGAGCTTGCCTCCCCGTGCTGTGACAGTACCCCTGTGCACCTCGTCTTCTCCAGCTCCTTGGGATTCTGTGCACTTCTTCCAAGAATCCTTCATGCACAGTATAGCCCAAGTCCCCAGCACTCCATCCTGCAACGCACAACTTGCTGAGTTGTTCTCCGGCAGCGTGGGACCTTCCTTTGTTGTGCTGCAATGACCACACTTTCCATCTTCTTTGTCTCTGTGTTCTGGGACTCCCGTAGGTGCTGCCTGGTCTTTTGTTGGCTTTCTGAAGTGCTCAGAGCCCTCTCTGTCTCCTCAGTCCGAGTTGAGACCCCCAGGTCCCTCCTGGGTCCAGGCAGCTCCATTTTGACGCAAACCATGTACTTGTGTGAACTAAGGCTTTTTGGCGGAAACCAGCAATGCAAACAGCCTGCATCCAACAACTCGACATGGGGCATCACCTGCACCAAGCAGGATCCCGCAGCCATCTTCTTTGGTGCTCTTTTGTACTCTTCTTCTTACCGGAGAATCCACTTTTGCACCATCTTCAAGGTTAGCAGGGGCTCCTGTCCTTCCTGGACTCTTCTTTGACTTCTGGACTTGGTCTCCTCTCTCCACAGGTCTTCAGGTCCAGGAATCCTGCAGTCTTGCTTGGTTCTGCAAAATCTCTTATCACGACTTGTAGTGTGTCCTGAGGAAACTTGCTGTACTTTACTTCTACTTTCGTGGGCTCTGGTGTGGGGTATTTTACTTACCTTTGGTGTTTTCCTACACTCCCAGCACCCCTCGGTAGGAAAGTACCATCTTGCCTGGCATGTTACCCCCATTTTTACATGTATGTCAGTTTGTTTATGCCTGTCTCACTGGGATCCTTCTAGCCAGGACCCCAGTGTTCATAGTTTGTGGCCTAAATGTGTGTACCTGTGTAGGGACTAACTGTGTCACTGAGGCTCTGCTAACCAGAACCTCAGTGCATATGCTCTGTCTACCTTTAAAATTGTCACTACAGGCTAGTGACCTTTTTCACCAATTCTAATTGGCACACTGGAACACCCTTATAGTTCCCTAGTATATGGCACCTAGGTACCCAGGGTACTGGGGTTCCAGGAGATCCCTATGGGCTGCAGCATTTCTTTTGCCACGCATAGGGAGCTCAGACAAATCTTACACAGGACTGCCACTGCAGCCTGAGTGAAATAACGCACACGTTATTTCAGCCATTTTACACTGCACTTAAGTAACTTATAAGTCACCTATATGTCTAACCCTCACTTAGTGAAGGCTAGGTGCAAAGTTAATAAGTGTTAGGGCACCCTTGCACTGCTAAAGGTGCCCCCACATAGTTCAGGGCAATTTCCCCGGAGTGCGGGGACACCATTACACGCGTGCACTAAATATAGGTCAATACCTATAAGTAGTTTCACAATGGTAACTCAGAATATGGCCATGTAACATGTCTAAGATCATGTAATTGTCCCTCCATGACAAATCTGGTATTTGGGTGCCAATCCCATGCATCCCCGGGGCTCCACTATCGACCCCGGGTACTGCCAAACCAGGTCTCTGGGGTTTTCTCTGCAGCTACTGCCGCTGCAACCCCACAGACAGGGTTCTGCCCTTTGTGGGGTCTGGGCAGCTCAATCCCAGGAAGGAAGAACAAAGGATTTCCTCTGAGAGAGGGTGTTACACCATCTCCCTTTGGAAATAGGTTTTAGGGGCTGGGGAGGAGTAGCCTCTCCCAGCCTCTGGAAATACTTTGGAGGGCACAGATGGTGCCCTCCTTGCATCAGCCAGTCTACACCGGTTTAGGGAACCCCAGTCCCTGCGCTCGCGCGAAACTGGACAAAGGAAAGGGGAGTGACTACTCCCCTGTCTATCACCACCCCAGGGGTGGTGCCCAGAGCTCCTCCAGTGTGTCCCAGACCCCTGCCATCTTCAACCCAGAGGTGTGAGGGCACAATGGAGGCCTCTGAGTCTCCAATGCCAGCAGGTGACATCAGAGACCCCTCCTGATAGGTGCTTACCTCACTAGGTGGCCAGTCCTCCTCTGAGGGCTATTTAGGGTCTCTCCTGTGGGCTTTTCCAAAGATAACGACTTGCAAGAATTCACCAGAGTTCCTCTGCACCTCTCTCTTCGACTTCTGTCAAGGATCGACCGCTGACTGCTCCATGACACCTGCAAAACTGCAACAAAGTAGCAAGAAGGCTACCAGCTACATTGTAGCGCCTAATTCTGCCGGCTTTCTCAACTGTTTCCTGGTGGTGCATGCTTTGGTTGTTGCCTGCCTTCATCCTGCATTGGAAGCCACAAAGAAATCTCACGTGGGTTGACGGAATCTTCCCCCTGCTCCAGCAGGCACCAAACTTCAGCGTCACGTTCCTGAATTGCTCAACTCGCTGAGATGACCACCGGCTTCGTGGGACCCTCTTTTGAAGTGTTGAGACGACCGCCGTGCTCAGTCTTCTTGAACCCGTGTTCAAGGACTTCTGCGGATGCTGCCTTCTTGCGCATGGGCTCTCTGTGGTGCAGAGGGCCCCCTCTGTCTCCTCTTCCAAGTGGCAACATCCTGGTCTTTCCTGGGCCCAGGCTTCACCCTTTTTTAAAAATCTGCAACCTTTGCAGCTAGCAAGGCTTGTTTGAGGTCTTTCTAAAAAAAACAACGC
Source organism: Pleurodeles waltl (assembly GCF_031143425.1). Classification (NCBI taxonomy): domain Eukaryota; kingdom Metazoa; phylum Chordata; class Amphibia; order Caudata; family Salamandridae; genus Pleurodeles; species Pleurodeles waltl. Next base: position 1,037,160,092 of record NC_090445.1, read on the forward strand.
TGTATCCTGTAGCACTCCGTGGGACATCTTCTGCACAGAGGAGAAGTTCCTAGCACCTTTCGTTGTTGCAGAATCTTCAGCTTCTTCTATCAAGAGGCAGCCATTTTGCACCTTCATCTGGGGTTTAGTGGGTTCCTGCCCCCCCTGGACACTTTCACGACTCTTGGACTTGGTCCCCTTCCTTTGCAGGTCCTCAGGTCCAGGAATCCATCTTCAGTGCTTTGCAGTCTGTTGTGGTCTTTGCAGAATCCTCTAACACAAGTCTTGTGTGTTTCTGGGGAAGTAGTAGCACTTTACTCCTACTTTTCAGGGTCTTGGGGTGGGGTATCTTGGATACCCTTAGTGTTTTCTTACACTCCCAGTGACCCTCTACGCACTACACTAGGCCTAGGAGTACATTCGTGGTTCGCATTCCACTTTCCGAGTATATGGTTTGTGTTGCCCCTAGGCCTATTGCATCCTTTTGTATTCTACAGTGTTTGCACTACTTTCCGACTGTTTTACTTACCTGATTTTGGTTTGTGTATATATTGTGTGTGTTTTACTTACCTCCTAAGGCAGTATATCCTCTGAGATATTTCTGACACATTGTCACTAAAATAAAGTACCTTTATTTTTAGTAACTCTGAGTATTGTGATTCTTGTGATATGGTGCTATATGATATCAGTGGTATAGTAGGAGCTTTGCATGTCTCCTAGTTCAGCCTAAGCTGCTCTGATATTGCTACCTCTATCAGCCTAAGCTGCTAGAACACTACTAATCTACTAATAAGGGATAACTGGACCTGGCACAAGTTGTAAGTACCATCAAGTACCCACTGTAAGCCAGGTTAGCCTCCTACACCCTCTACACACTACACTTGCCTAGGGGGAATTAATGATTCACATTCCACTATTTTAGTATATGGTTTGTGTTGCCCCTAGGCCCATTGCAATCTATTGTATTTTCTACTGTTTGCACTATTTAATGACTATTTACTTACCCAATTTCTGTTACCAGTGTATATATTGTGTATAATACTTAATTACAGAAGGAGTATTGCCTCTAAGGTATTTTTGGCCTTGTGTCACTAAAATAAAGTACCTTTATTTTTGGTAACACTGAGTATTGTTTTTTATTGTGTATAAGTACTGTGTAACTATAGTGGTATTGCCGGAGCTTTGCATGTCTCCTAGTTCAGCCTAAGCTGCTCTGCTACAGCTACCTCTAGACAGCCTAAACTGCTAGAACACTGCCTACATTTCACTAATAAGGGATAACTGGACCTGGTATAAGGTGTAAATACCCTAGGTACCCACTACAAACCAGGCCAGCCTCCTACAATGATGCATTACTGTCCCTCCTTCTACTGCTTTCTCCTTCCTCTCATCCACGTGGTCTGCAGAACTGCTGCCTGCGTGTTCCTCCTTCTCACAGCTTTCTCCTTCCTTTGAACACTGTGGTCTTCATGCTTGCTGACTACTTGTCCCTCTTTCACACAGCTATCTTCATCCTCTCCCCATGGTGTGTGTGTCTGCTGTCTGCCCGTCACTCCTTCTAAGTGTTTTCTCCATGCTCGCAGCCCTGTGGTCTGAGTGCCTGCCTCTCCCACCTTCTCTCCACTTTCTCTGGAACCTCCGCCCCATGGTCGACATGCATACTGCCTGCCGCATCCTTCTCAATGCTTTCTCAGGACTGTCAGCCCCATGATCTACTTGCCTGCTTCTTTCCCATCCCTCCTTCTCACCACTTTCTCCTCCCCCTCAGCCCTGTGCTTTGCGTGCTTCAGCCTGCCTGTCCTTCCTTCTCACTGCTTTCTCTGGGCTCTCAGACCAACTTTCTGTGTGCCTGCTTTCTGCCTGTGCTCCTTCTCACCACTTTCTCTGGGCTCTCAGCCACTTAGTCTGCATGCCTGCTTCCTTTCTGCACTCCTTCTCACAGCTTTCTCTGGGATCTGATCTCCATTGGGTGCTTGCCTGCCTGTCCCTCCTTCTCACTGCTTTTGCTGGGCTCTCAGCCGCATGGTCTAGATGCCTTCTGCCTGCCTGTTCTTCTTTCTCACCACTTTCTCTGCTCTCTCAGCCCCGTGGTCTGCTTGCCTGCCTGTCCCTCTTTCTCACTGTTTTGCCTGTTCTTTCAGACCTGTGGTCTGCAAGCTTGCTGCCTGACTGTCGCTCACTCCCACCGGTTTCTCTTCCCTTTCAGCCCTGTGGTCTGCATGCCTTCTACCTGCCTGTCCTTCTTTCTCACCACTTTCTCTGTTCTTTCAGCCCCATGGACTGCATGCCTCCCTGTCTCTCCTTCTCACTGTTTTAATTGTTCTTTCAAACCTGTGTTCTGCATGCCTGCTTCCAGCCTGTTCATCTTTCTCACTGCTTTCTGCCTCCTCTTAGCCATGTGGTCTATGTGCTGCCTCCCTGTCCCTCTTTCTCACTGCTTGCTCCACCCTCTCAGCCCCATGATCTAAGTGCCCACTGTTTGCCTGTCCAACCCTCTCACCAATTTCTTAGGATCTTAAACCTGTGTCTGCATGCCTGCTGCATGTCTGTCCTTCCTTCTCACTGTTTTCTCCTTCCTCTCAGACCCATTTTGATTGTGCCTGATGCTTGCCCTTCCCCCCTTCTCACTGTTTTCTCCTTCTTCTCAGCCCTTGGTGTGCATGACTGATGCCTGCCTGTCTCTTCTTCTCATGGCTTTCTCCTTCCTCTTAGTCCTGTGATCTGCATGCCTGCTACCTGCCCGTCCTTCCATCTCACTGCTTTCTGTGGGCGCTCAGCCACATGGTCTGCATGCCTACCTGTTCCTCCTTCTAACTGCCTAGCTGCTGTATCTGGACTGTCATCCCAGTGATCTATATGCCTGCTGCCTGCCTGTCCCTCCTTATATCACTTTCTTCTTTCTCTCAGCCAGGTGGGCTGCATGCCTGATAACTTCCTGGCCCTCGTTCTCACAGCTTTCTCCTTCCTCTCAGGCCTGTGGTCAGTGTGACTGCTTTCTGCCTTCCTGTCACCCACATAGTCTTCAAGCCTGCTGCCCGCCTGTCCCTCCTTTTCACCACATTTTTCTTTCTCTAAGCCCCGCAGGATATAGGCCTGCTGCCTGCCTGTCCCTCCCCCTCACCTACTTCTCCAGGTTCTGAGCCCTATGGTCTACGTGCCTGCCTTTCCCTGCTTCTCACCTCTTTCTCTCTACTCTTATCCCAGTAGGCTGTATGCCTGCTGTCTTCCTATCCCTCCTTCCTTAGTGCTTTATCTAGGCTATCAAGCCAGTTTTTTCCATTCCTGCTGCCTGCCTGTCCTTCTTTCTCACCAATTTCTTCTTCCTCTCAGCCCTATGATCTGCATGCCGGTTAACTGGCTGTCCTTCCTTCTCACTACTATTTTCTTCCTCTCAGACCTATGATCTGCATGTCTGCTGCCTGCCTGCCCCTACTTCTCACCCCTTTCTAAGGCCTCTCTGCCCCATAGTAAACATGCCTTATGCCTGCTGTTCCATCTTCTTCATCACTTTCTCTAGGCTCTAAGCCCTAAGGTCTGCATGCCTGCTGCCCGCCTGCCCTTCTTTCTCACAAACTTGTCCTTCCTCTCAGCCCTGTGGTCTGCCTGCCTGCTCATTGTCTGTCCTTCCTTTTTACCAATATCTATTTCCTCTCAGCCCCATGGCCTGTGTGCCTGCTGCCAGCCTGTCCATCCTTCTCACTGCTTTCTCCTTCCTCTCAGCCCTGTGGTCTATATGCCTGCCTGTCCTTCCTTCTCACCACTTTCTGTATTCTCTAAGCACCATGGTATGCATGCCTGCCTATCCCTCCTTTTCAGCATTTGATCTGTTCTTTCAGACTCATGGCCTGTGTGCCTGCTGCCTGCCTGTCCCTCCTTCTCACCACTTTCTGCTTCCTCTTAGCAATGTGGTCTGAGTACCTGCTGTCTGCCTGTCCCTCCTTCTCAGCGCTTTCTCCGCTGTCTCAGCCCTGTGGTCTATGTGCCCGCTGCTTTCCTGTCCAACTTTTCACTGCTTTCTCAGGGCTATTAAACCCATTGTCTGCATACCCCCTGCCTGTCTACCCCTCTTTCTTACCACTTCCTTCTTCCTCTCAGCTCTGTGGTGTTCCTATCACTCCTTCTCACTGTTTTCTCCTTCCTCTCAGCCCCATCATCTGCATGACTGCTGCCTGTCTTTCCCTCCTTTTCATTGTTTCCTCCTTCCTCTCAGTCCTGTGATGTGTGTGCCTGCTGTCTGCAGGTCCTTCCTTCTCACTGCTTTCTCTAAGCTCTCAGTCATGTGGTCTGGATACCTGCCTGTCCCTCCTTCTCCCTGTGTTTTTTCTGGGCTCTCAGACCAGAGGTCTATATAAGGGCTGCCTGCCTGTCCCCCCTTATCTCACCTTCTCCTTCCTGTCAGCTGTGTGGTCTATGTTCCTGCTGTCTGCCGGTCCCTCCTTGTCACTACTTTCTCTTTCCTCTCAGCCCTGGGGTCCATGTACCTGCTACCTGCCTGTCCCTCCATCTCTCAATTCAATTTCTCTGGGTTATGCCTGGCTGTCCCTCCTTCTTACCTCTTTCTCTATCCTCTCAGCCCTGTAGTCTGCATGCCTACTGCCTTACTATTCCTGCTTCTCACCATATTCTCCAGGCTCTCAAATCAGTTGTTTACATGCCTGCTGCCTGTTTGTCCTTCCTTATCACCAATTTCTCCTTCCTCTGAGTCCTGTGGTCTGCCTGCATGCTTGCTGGTTGTCCTTCTATCTGACCACGTTCTCCTCTCTCTCAGTCCCATGGTCTGTGTGCCAGCTACTGGCTGTCCCTTCTTCTCACTGCTTTCTCCATGTTCTCAGCCCTGTATTGTGCATGCATGCCTGTTCCTCATTCTTACAGGTTCCTCCACAGCCCCTTGTTGTTCATGTCTGATGCCATCCTCTCCCTCCTTCTCACAGTTTTCTCCTTCCTCTCAGCCCGATGGACTGTATGTCTGCTGCCTGCCTGTCCCTCCTTCTCACAACTTTCTACTTTCTCCCAGTCCTGTGATATGCTTTCCTGCTGCCTGCCTGTCCTTCCTTCTCACATCTTTCTCCCTGCTTTCAGCCATGTGATCTGCATTCCTGTCTGTCCCTCCTTCTCACTGCTTTTTCTGGGCACTCGGCCCTGCATGTCTGCTGCCTGTCCCTCCTTATCTCACCTTCTCCTTCCTTTCAGCCCGCAGGTCTCTGTGCCTGCATCCTGCCTGTCACCCCTTCTCACTTCTTTCTCATTCCTGTCATCAGTGTGGTCTGCGTGCCTGCTGTATCTCCTTCTCAATGCTTTCTCTCTCATCTCAGCACCATGGTCCATGCGCCTGCTGCCTGCCTGTCCCGCCATCTCACCAATTTCTCTGGGTTCTGAGCCCCATAGTCTGTGTGCCTGTGCCCTGCCTGTCCATCCGTCTTACCTCTTTTTCTGTCCTCTCAGCCCTGTGGTCTGTGGGCCTGCTACCTTCCTATCCCTTCTTTTCATTGCTTTCTCCGTGCTCTCAAATCTGTTTTTTGCATCCCTGCTGCCTGTCCTTCATTCTCATTGATTTCTCCTTTTCTCAGCCCTGTAGTCTGCCTGCCTGCCTGCTTGCTGGCTTTCCTTCCTTCTCACCACTTTCTCCTCGTTCTCAGCCCCATTGTCTGCATGCCTGCTACCTGCTGACCCTCCTTCTCAACTCTTTCTCCATGCTCTCAGCCCTGTCCCTCCTTCTCACTGCTTTCTTCTTCCTGTCAGCCCTGTGGCCTACATGACACCTGCCTGCCTGTGCTTCCTTCTCACCGCTTTCTCCAGGCTCTAAGCCCTGTGGTTTCTGTGCCTGTCCTTATTTCTCATTGCTTTTTCCAGGCTCTCAGCTCCACGGTCTGCTTGCCTGTGCCTGTCTGTCCCGCCTTCTTACTACTTACTACTTCCTCTCAGCCACATGGTCTGCATGCCTGCTGCCTGTCTGTTCCTCCTTCTAACCACTTTCTCCTGCCTCTCAGACCTCTAGACTGCGTGACTCCGTGACTCTTCTCCTCACTGCTTTCTACTTCATCTAAGCCCCATGGTCTGCATGCTTACTGCCTGCCTGCCTTCCTTCTCAGTGCTTTCTCCTTCCTCTCAGCCTTTGGTCTGCATGTCTGCTGCCTGCATGTTCCTCTTTCTCACAACTTTCTCTGCACTCTCAATCCCTTGGTATGCATGCCTGATGCCTGCCTGTCCCTCCTTGTCGCTGCTTTCTCCAGGATCTCAGCCCTGTGGTCTGCATGCCTGCTGCCTGTCTGTCCTTCTTTCTCACCACTTTCTCCGTTCTTTTTACCCCATGGTCTGCATGCCTGCTATCTGCCTGTCCTCTTTCTCACTGTTTTCTCTGTTTTTTCAGGCCTGTGGTCTGCATGCCTGCTGCCTGCCTGCCCCTCCTTCTCATCGCTTTCTCCTTCCTCTTAGCCACATAGTCTGCATGCCTGCTGCATACCTGTCCCTCCTTCTCACTGCTTTCTCCTTCCTCTCAACCCCATGGTTTGCATGCCTGCAGCCTGCCTATCCAACCATCTCACCGCTTTCTATGGACTCTTCACCACATTGACTATGTGCCTGCTGCCTGTCTGTCCCTCCTTCTCATTGCTATCTTCTACCTCTCAGCCTCATTTTGTATGTACCTGCTGTCTTCCTGCCCTTCCTTCTCTGTTCTATCTCTGTTCTCTCAGCCCTGTGATCTGAGTGCCTGCTGCATGCCTGTCCTGCCTTCCCACCACGTTCTCTGGGATCTCAGCCCTGTGGACTGTATGCCTGCCTCTCCCTCCTTTTCACCACTTTCTCTAAGCTCACAGCTCTGTGGACTGGTTCCCTGTAGCCTGCTGTCCCTCCTTCTCACTGCTTTCTCCTCTGCCTCAGCCCTGTGTCTGCATACCTTCTACCTTCCTGTCCCTCCTTCTCACCATTTTCTCCGTTCTCTCAGCCCTGAGTTCTGAGTGTCTGCTGCCTGCTGTCCAATCTTCTCACTGTTTTCTATGTGAGCTGCCTGTCTGTCCCTCTGTTTTGCTTCACTACGGACCAAGATAAAACACACACTGAAAGGAATTTCTGGTACGCAACTCTTAGAATTACATTTATTAAACCACTCAGTGAGACTCGCAAGAAAAGGTCAAAAGTGCACAACTGAAAGTGCATATTTAAAAATGGTCACAGCAATGAAATAGAAACATGTACAAAGAATACTCCGCTTCAATCTATAAACAGCAAATACATATATATATATGTATTTCATGCACAATGCAAAGCAGATGATGAGAATTAAAAATGCATCATCATGGGGCAAAGTTGAATTTGCTTAATCTCTTCTGCCAGCAACAGGTCGTCAAACCCTGGGTCAAACATGAAGAGAGATCTACCCTCCAGGGAAAGATGAAAGTCACCAGTGTCCTGATCCTGCCAGAGGTCCGATCCACTCCCTGGTCAATCTAGTTTTGGTCTCTTAATACCTTAAACAAGTCAGAGAGGAGAATTCTAGAAAGCCCCTTCCGCTTCGTAAGTTGTTAAAAAATGCTGGCTACTTCAGGTCAGTTTTGAAAGGAACATGTTGAACGGGCCAAGATTCCAAGGTGCTTCTCCAAAACCAAACTGTTCCTGCCGTACCATAAACATCATCTTAGTACATCCTGATCTCTCTGACTCCCCCATGTTATGCCTTAGTCCTTGATGGGAAAGAACACACAGACATGTAAAGTAAAAATGTGAGCGTGAAAAACACATTCAAATCAAATCAAATCAAATCATTAACATTTATAAAGCGCGCTACTCACCCGTGCGGGTCTCAAGGCGCTAGGGGGGAAAGGGGGGGTTATCGCTGCTCGAACAGCCAAGTCTTTAGGAGTCTCCGGAAAGCGGAGTGGTCCTGGGTGGTCCTGAGGCTGGTGGGGAGGGAGTTCCAGGTCTTGGCCGCCAGGAAGGAGAAAGATCTCCCACCCGCCGTGGAGCGGCGGGTGCGAGGGACGGCAGCAAGTGCGAGGCCAGCGGAGCATAACATATGCACGGAAAAATACTTGCAGTTGCACTTCTAACATCTGCACCTCTAATATGGCAGTGGCTAATGCTAAGTTAAGCATGAAATGAAGTCAATGGGCAAAATGAACCTGATGGTCACCAATGTGATGGTGTGCTACTAGGCTAATGTGCACAGTGGAGTCAGTGGTCAAACATAAATATCATTGCACCCTCCTTCTCAAACCTTTCTCCTTCCCCTTGCCCATGTGGTCTGCATGTCTGCTGCTTGCCTGTTCCTCCTTCTCACTGCTTTCTCCTTCAACTCAACCCCGTGGTCTGCTTGCCTAATGCCTTCCTGTCCATCCTTCTCACCACTTTCCCAGGGCTCTTAACCTCTTGGTCTGCATGCCTGCTCCATGTCTGTCCCTTCTTCTCACGCTTTGTCCTTCTTTTCAGTGTCATTTTGTTCATGCTTGCATGCATGCTTGCCCCTCCTTCTCATTATTTTCTCCTTCCTCTGAGCCCCATGGTCTGCATGCCTGCTGCCTGCCTGTCCCTCCTTCTTACCGCTTTCTCCATCCTCTCACTCCTGTGATCAGTATGGCTGCTGCCTACCTGTCCTTCCTTCTCATCACTTTCTCTGAGCTCTCAGCTATGTGGTATGTATGCCTGCCTGTCCCTCCTTCTCACTGCTTTTTCTGGGCTCTCAGCCCAGTGGTCTGCATGCCTGCTCCCTGTCTGTCCCTCTTTATCACTGCTTTCTCCTTCCTCTCTGCCCCATAGGCTGCATGCCTGCTGCCTGCCTGTCCTGTGTACTCACAGCTTTCTCCTTCTTCTCAGACCCATGTTCTGTGTACCTCTTTCCTGTCTGTTATTCCTTCTCACCGCTTTCTCCTTCCTCTCAGCTGCATGTCTGCCTGTCACTCCTTCCCACCACTTTGTACCTCCTCTCAGTCATGTGGGCTGCATACCTGCCTGTCCCTCATTCTCACACCTTTCTCTTTCTTCACAGCCCCATGGTCTGTGAGTCTCTTTCCTGCCTGTCTCTCCTTCTCACTGCTTTCTCATTCCTCTCAGCCACGTGGCCTGCGTGCCTGCTACCTGCTTGTCCCTTCTTCCCACCGCTTTCTCCTTTCTTTCAGCCTTGTGGTCTATGCACATGCTGCCTGTCTGTCCTTCCCTCTCAATAATTTCTCCAGGTTCTCAGCCCCATGGTCTGCATACCTGCTGCCTTCCAGGCCCTCTTTCTTACCACTTTCTCCAGGCTCTCAGCCCTGTGGTGAGCATGCCTGCCCCTACCTGTGCACCTTCTCACCACTGTCTCTGGGCTGTCAGCTCTGCTGTGTGCTTGCCTGCAGCCTGCTTATCCCACCTTGTCACCAATTTCTCAGGTCTCTCAGCCCCATAGTCTGCATACCTGCTGCCTACATTTCCCCCTTTCTCACTGCTTTCTCCTCACTGTCAGCCCTGTGGTCTGCATGCATGCCACCTGCCTGTCCCTCCTTCTCACTGTTTTCTCTGGTCTTTTTGCCCTATGGTCAGCATGCCTGCTGCTTGTCTGTCCCTCCTTTTGACCTCTTAGCCACGTGGTCTGTGTTCCTGCCTTTTCAATGTCCCTCCTTCTCACTGCTTTCTAATCCATCTCAGCCCTGTGGAATGTGTGCCTGATGTCTGCCTGTCCAAACTTCTCACTGCTTTCTTGGGGCTGTTAACCCTGTAGTATGTGTGGCTGCTCCCTGTCTGTCTCTCCTTCTCACTGCTTTCTCCTTCCTTTCAGCCTCTTTTTGTGCATGCTTGCTGCCTGCTTGTCCCTCCTTCTCACTGTTTTTGCCTTCCTCTCAGCCCCATGGTCTGAATGCCTGCTGCCTGCCTGTCTCTCCTTCTCATCACTTTCTCCTTCCCCTCAGCTCTGTGGTCTTTGTGCCTGCTGCCTGCCTGTTCCTTCTTCTACTGCTTTCTCCGGGCTCTCAGTCTCGTTGGTCTGCATGCCTGCTGCCTACCTGTTACTACTTCTGACCGCTTTCTTCATTCTCTAAGCCCCATTTTGAGGGTGCCTGCCTGTCCCTCCTTCTCACTGCTTTCACCTTCCTCTCAGCCTTGTGACTTGCATGCCTGCTGCCTTCCTGTCCTGCCATCCCACCACTTTGTCCTTCATCTCAGACCCTTCATCTGCATGCCTGCTGCCTGTCTTTCCTTTCTTCACACTGCTTTCTCCAGAACCTAAGCTCCATGGTCTAGGTGCCTGCTGCCTGGTTGTCCCTCCATCCCACCATTTCCTCCTTCCTCTCAGCTCTATGTTCTGCTTGCCTCCTGCCTGCCTGTCCCGCCTTCTCACTGCTTTCTCATTTCTCTATGCCCTATGGTCTGCGTACTTGTTGCTTGCCTTTCCTTCCTTCTAGCAGTTTTCTCTATCCTCTCAGCTCATGGTGGTCTGTGTGCATGCATTTCCCTCCTTCTCAGTGGTTTCCGCACTCTCTCAGCCTCGTTTTGTGCGTGACTGCTGCCTGTCTGTCACCCCTTCTCATTACTTTCTCAGGACTCTCATCCCATTTGTGTGCATGCCTGCTGCTTGCCTGAAGTCAAGTCCCAAAATGGCCCTACTTCACGGATCATCCCAAAACTATCCATGCGCAACAAGCTTCAATTTCTTTAAGACTTTTATTTTATTGGCATTTCAGTTGAAGTTTAAGCAGATATAACATACTACCTTGTTTGTTTTATGACATACTTCTTGGTATTTCTACAAGTAACATACTTAGGTTTTACAGATATAGTGAACTTTCTGCAGTACATAGTAATTCCGTTTTGTCGCTAAAGTTCTCACCCCCTTTTTAGGATACAAGTTGTACTCAGCTGTTCAGCGGTTCTTATCAGCGACCTAGAGCAGTCAGGGGGTATAGATAATCATTAAAAAAAAAAAGCGACAAGTGATGGACGGAATGCTGAACATTGTCAAACACTCACCCCCAGTACAGTGATCTGGGCCTAAATCCATCGTTTTTTTGCTGCCCATGCCATTCCAGTTTGGACACAGCCATATGCAAATCAGTCTTGACCCTGTTCCCCATGGGAACAGTCCAGCCAGAACTGCTAGGCCAGGTCTTCCCTGGACTGGAAACAAGCATCCTGGGACCGGTTTCGGGGTTTCACCCCTCATCAGCCAGGCTAGCTTGAATCCAGTGGCATGGGAAGCACGGGACCCACGTCTGGGCATACCCTTCCCACTTAGGGCGACAAAGCAAAAACAACAAGTGATGGACGGAATGCTGAACAATGTCAAACATTCACCTCCAGTACAGTGATCTGGGCCTAAATCCATCGTTTTTTTGCTGCCCATGCCATCCCAGTTTGGACCCAGCCATATGCAAATCAGTCTTGACCCTGTTACCCATGGGAACAGTCCAGCCCGAACTGCTAGGCCAGGTCTTCCCTGGAATAGAAACAAGCATCTTGGGACCGGTTTCGGGGTTTCACCCCTCATCAGCCAGGCTAGCTTGAATCCAGTGGCATGGGAAGCACGGGACCACGTCTGGGCATACCCTTCCCACTAAGGGCGACAAAGCAAAAAAAACAAGTGATGGATGGAATGCTGAACATTGTCAAACATTCACCCCCAGTACAGTGATCTGGGCCTAAATCCATCGTTTTTTTGCTTCCCATGCCATTCTAGTTTGGACCCAGCCATATGCAAATCAGTCTTGACCCTGTTCCCCATGGGAACAGTCCAGCCCGAACTGCTAGGCCAGGTCTTCCCTGGACTCGAAACAAGCATCCTGGGACCGGTTTCGGGGTTACACCCCTCATCAGCCAGGCTAGCTTGAATCCAGTGGCAAGGGAAGCACGGGACGGGGTATAGATAATCATGTCACATAAGACAACTGTCTAGTGACCTCATCAATATGCATTCATGCCATCTAGGGGTTACCAATCCACTTCGTAATCTGAAATACTTATAAAGAGAGCCGACCAGAAATGAAGCCAACAATATAACAAAGCTAAGGAAAACAAGAACTAAAAATCTGCCTGTGGTCCTCGTATGTATACAAGCAGGCTGTGAGGTAACAGTAGATATGGAAATCATCTATTGTGTACTATCTTGAAGTCTGTGCGTGGGGATGGTTCTCCAATGAGGTGGATGTGCAGGGAAGGTAACCATATACTCATGTGCCATTCACCTGGGGGTCCTGGAGTTAATTCAAGGGCACTTGTAGTGCTTCCTGTATCGCTTTCAGGGTATGTGTCTATTCTCGCAGCACTGTTTTCCCAGCCATCCATAACCTCTGTCTACAGTGGGGCCAATGGCCTATGCCTCATCCCTTTGCTTTCTTCCATTTTCAGGGCTCTCTCCTACGCTCTCCCCCATTTCGTGACATCTAGTGTTCAAGTCTGCAGGATAGGAACTTGAGCATGTTTCCATGCCATTGATAATCGTCGCTTAGCCAGTACCAGAGCCAGATCAACAAATTTGTTGCCCAATTTTTTGGGGTGCGGTCTAGTAAATAACCCCAGGAGGCATGTCTCCATCATAGTCTCTAGTTGTCTATGCAGTACATGGTTAATTTTATGGATGACCCCCTCCAAAATTCTTGCAGCTGTGGACATCCCATGTCATGTGCCGAATCCCGCATCTAGTAATCGGCACCGTGGGCAACACATCCCAGCCCCCCCATATATGAACATCAGCCGACGCGCGGTTAGGTAAGTATATTAAAGTAGACTCTCTCTAGCCTTGTTACCACCACTTTTGGCCTGTTTGTGAGTATATGTCAGGGTGTTTTTACTGTCTCACCGGGATCCTGCTAGCCAGGACCCCAGTGCTCATAGTGAAAACCCTATTTGTCAGTGTGTTTTATATGTCTCACTGGGACCCTGCTAGCCAGGACCCCAGTGCTCATAGTTTGTGTTCCCTGTGTGGTGCCTAACTGTGTCACTGAGGCTCTGCTAACCAGAACCTCAGTGCTTATGCTCTCTCTCCTTTTAAAATTGTCACTGCAGGCTAGTGACGTTTTTCACAAACTCTGATTGGCACACTGAAACACCATTATACTTCCCTAGTATATGGTACCTAGGTACCCAGGATATTGGGGTTCCAGGAGATCCCTATGGGCTGCAGCATTTCTTTTGTCACCCATAGGGAGCTCAGACAATTCTTACACAGGACTGCCACTGCAGCCTGAGTGAAATAACGTCCATGTTATTTCACAGACATTTTACACTGCACTTAAGTAACTTATAAGTCACCTATTTGTCTAGCCCTCACCTAGTGAAGGTTAGGTGCAAAGTTACTAAGTGTGAGGTCACCCTGGCACTATGCAAGGTGCCCCCACATTGTTCAGGGCAATTTCCCTGGACTTTATGAGTGCCGGGACACCATTACACGCATAAACTACATATAGGTCAATACCTATATGTAGCTTCACAATGGTAACTCCGAATATGGCCATGTCATATGTCTAAGATCATGGAATTGTCACCCATGCCAAATCTGCTATTAGGGTGCCAATCCCATGCATCCCTGTGGCTCCAGCATGGACTGCGGGTACTGCCAAACTAGCTCTCTGGGGTTTTCACTTCAGGTAACGCTGCTGCCAAACCTCAGACAGGTTTCTGCCCACCTGGGGTCAGGGCAGCCCAATCCCAGGAAGGCAGAACAAAGAATTTCCTGTGAGAGAGGGTGTTACACCCTCTACCTTTGGAAATAGGTGTCAAGGGCTGGGGAGGAGTAGCCTCCCCAAGCCTCTAGAAATGCTTTGAAGGGCACAGATGTTGCCCTCCTTGCATAAGCCAGTCTACACAGGTTCAGGGATCCCACAGCCGTGCTATGGCACGAAACTGGACAAAGGAAAGGGGAGTGACCAGTCCCCTGTCCATCACCACCCCAGGGGTGGTGCCCAGAGCTCCTCCAGTGTGTCCCAGACCTCTCCCATCTTGAATGCAGAGGTGTGAGGGCACAATGGAGGCCTCTGAGTGACCAGTGCCAGCAGGTGACATCAGAGACCCCTCCTGATAGGCGATTACCTGGTTAGGTGGCTAATCTTCCTCTGAGGGCTATTTAGGGTCTCTCCTGTGGGTTTCACTTCAGATAACGAATGCAAGAGCTCACCAGAGTCCCTCTGCATCTCCCTCTTCGACTTCTGCCAAGGATCGACCGCTGACTGCTCCAGGATGCCTGCAAAACCGCAACAAAGTAGCAAGACAACTACCAGCAACATTGTAGTGCCTAATCCTGCTGGCTTTCTTGACTGTTCCTGGTGGTGCAAGCTCTGAGGGCTGTCTGCCTCCACCCTGCACTGGAGGCCAAGAAGAAATCTTCCGTAGGTCGACGGAATCTTCCCCCAGCTAACGCAGGCACCAAACTTCTGCCTCACCGTTCCTCTAGGTCCCCTCTCATCTCGACAAGTGTGGTCCATGGAACACAGGAGCTCGATCTAAGTGACCCCGACAGTCCAGTGGTCCTTCTGTCCAAATTTGGTGGAGGTAAGTCCTTGCCTTCCCACGCCAGACAGTAATCCTGTGTACTGCGTGATCTGCAGCTGCTAGGGCTTCTGTGCACTTTTCCAAGGAATCCTTCGTGCACAGCATAGCCCAGGTCCCCAGCGCTCTCTCCTGCATTGCTGAGTTGACCACTGACTTCGTGGACCCTCCTTTGTAGTGTTGAGACGACCGCCATGATCAGATTTCTTGAACCTCTGTTCAAGTGCTTCTGTGGCTGCTGCCTGCTTCTGCGTGGGCTCTCTGTTCTGCTGAGCAGCCCCTCTGTCTCCTGCTCCAAGGGGCGACCTCCTGGTCCTTCCTAGGCCCGGGCAGCACCCATTTTCTTCAACTGCGACCCTTGCAGCTAGCAAGGCTTTTTTGTGGTCTTTCCGCGTGAAAATAACTTTGCATCCTCCAGCACGCAGTGGGACATCCTCTGTGCAAAGGAGAAGTTCCTGGTATCTTCCGTTGTTGCAGAATCTTCAGCTTCTTCCACCTGGAGGCAGCCATTTTGCACCTTCATCCAGGGTTTAGTGGGCTCCTCCCTCCCCGGACACTTTCGTGACTCTTGGACTTGGTCCCCTTCTTTTATAGGTCCTCAGGTCCAGGAATCCAATTTCAGTGCTTTGCAGTCAGTTGTTGTCTTTGCAGAATCTCCTATCACAACTTCAGTGTGTTTCTGGGGAAGTAGGGTAACTTTATTCCTACTTTTCAGGGTCTTGTGGTGGGGTATCTTGGACACCCTTAGTGTTTTCTTACACTCCAAGTGACCCTCTACACACCACACTAAGTCTGGGGTCCCTAAGTGGTTCGCATTCCACTTTCTTAGTATATGGTTTGTGTTGCCCCTAGGACTATTGCATCCTATTGTATTCTATAGGGATTGCACTACTTTTCTAACTGTTTACTTACCTGATTTTGGTTTGTGTGTATATTTTGTGTATTTTACTTACCTACTAAGGGAGTATATCCTCTGAGATATTTGTGACACATTGTCACTAACATAAAGTACCTTTATTTTTAGTAACTCTGAGTATTGTGATTCTTATGACATAGTGCTATATGTTATAAGTGGTATAATAGGAGCTTTGCTTGTCTCCTAGTTCAGCCTAAGCTGCTCTGATATAGCTACCTCTATCAGCCTAAGCTGCTAGAACACTATTAATCTACTAATAATGGATAACTGGACCTGCCACAAGGTGTAAGTACCATCAGGTACCCACTATAAGCCAGGCCAGCCTCCTACAGTAAGTCCTATGTGTGTAGTTATATTGTATATATTTTAGTCAGGTGTTTCGGGAGACTGAGGGAGCATATACAAGAACTCTGTCCATTCCCCATCAGTGAGGTGTCTATCTAGGTCCCTCTCCCACTCAGCCCATAGAGCATCCAGCGGATTATGTACCATTGCCAATAGTGTCTCATAAAGCCAGGAGACCAAGTGTGAGCCCCCACAATGGACAGCATAGTCTGGAAGACCTTGTGTGTCGGAGGTTCACCCTCTCCTCCTCTCCAGAGGGTCCGAATAGTCCCTGTTATCACCTCATACGTCAGAAACTGCCAGTGAGGCAAACCAGTCTAGTCCGCAAGATCCTAAAATGGGATCAGCATTCCCTGACTATACAGTGCGTCTAGCGTATGCAGGTCTGTGGTTTTTCAGCAGTGTAGTTGTCATTTTGTAAAACAAGAGAGGGGGTAGCCATGGGGCATTCCCACTAGTGGTATATCTGGCGCATAAGGCATCTCCATGTGTGTTCTTCTATGAACTCTCCGCCAATTGGCCAGAGCTATTGTCAGTAATACCCCCCTCTACCAGTCTGTCGCTACTTAGATCTCCCCCATCTGCTGTCAGCTCTGTAAGCCCCACTCCACTGAGCCACCGTGCAAGCCATTGCATCTGGGCTGCTAGAAAATAAAACTCAAAGTCGGGGACTCCAAGCCCCCCGGCGTCCGGGGGCAGTCACAGAGTGGCCAGTGCCACTCGCTGCTGTCCACCATCCCAAATCAGTTCCCTAAGCAGCATGTCCAGCAGTCAAAACCAAGAGGGCGGCAGGGTGACAGGCAAATTAGTAAAATAATAGATTAGTCTGGGCAGCACAACTATCTTAATAGGAGATACGCAGGCCATAATCGGCAAGCCAAGGGAGCACCAGAAGTCGACACTGGACTACAATTCCTGAGTCGCTGGACCCAAGTTACCCTCTCTGAGGTCCTATGTCTCATGGTACATCTGGATGCCCAGATAGCGGAAGGTATATGGTGCCCAAGATACCTCCTCCAGGCATAAAGACAGATGGATTGTTCCACGAACCGCCGGGAAGATATAAGTCTCCCTTTTTATTTAGTTTGAGACCAGAACAGACCCCAAACTCATCTAGCAGTTGGAACACCTGGGACAATGTTTCTGGATCATTGTTAAGATAGATAAGCAGATCATCTGCGTACAAGAAGACTACATGGAAATGTCCACATTGACATATGACCCATTCTTGGGCCTTATCTCGGAGTCTCGCCGCCAGGGGCTCTATGGCAATGGCGACTAGCAAGGGGATAGAGGACATCCTTGTCGGGTTCTGCTATGTGTGTCATAGCTATAGGAATTTGTTCTTCCCGTCTTGACTCGAGCCGTAGGTTGTGTGAAGAGCAACTTAACCCAGTCACCCCAGGCCCTGGCCAAGCCCAACCGCATGATAGTGCTGTCCAGAAATTCCCAGCTCACCGTGTCAAAGGCTTTTTCAACATCCACTGACAAAATCATTGCCGTCGGGCTAGGGGGATGTAAATCATCGTAGAGCGGGGAATATAACCTACGGAGGTTATTGGAGGTGCTGCGGGTTGGAATTAACCCACTCTGGTCCTCATGGATGAGGGTATTCATATGGGGAAGCAGTCTTGCGGCAAGCGCTTTACTGAGGATTTTAAAATCCGTGTTGAGCATGGACAGAGGCCTAAAGTCAGTAACCCTCCTGTCGGCATGTTTAGATTTGGGTAATGGGATCACTATGGCCTCTCTGGTCGTGGCTTGTAACAGTTTGGTCACATAGGCTTCAGTATACATCTCCACCAGTCTAGGAGCCAGGACATCACAGCCCAACTTATAGAACTCCGAGGGCAAGCCATCGGCACCCGGGGTCTTACATGCCGCTAGTGTTTAAATGGCTGCATTAATCTCCCCCCACCGACACCGGCACACCCAACTCCTCCCTGTCCTCACCAGTCAGGACATTCTGAATCAGTGCAGACAAGAAGCTCTCCCTCATGGTAGAGGAGTCCACCTGGAGAGGACCATACAAGGATTTATAGTAAGCTGTAAACTCAGCACTGATCTGAGTAGGTGTGTAAATAATGTTTCTCCCCCTAGTCATTAGGTGAGTGATCAGCGTCCCCCCAGTCTCTGGATGGATCAGCCATGCCGGTAGCCTCCCCCTTTCCCTTCCTCATCATGCACTTTGGCCATATAAGTCTTATAGTCATGACATCTAAGGCGTTCTAACGCCGATGAATATTTCTCCCTGAGCTCCAGTAGTTTTGCCTGTGCTTCTGATGAGCCATCTAGGTCATTGTCACGTCGATGTAAGTCGTCCTTCAAGTGCGAAATGTCCTGCTCAAGGTCCTGTCAGATGCCCACCGTCTGTCCAAGGCAATGGCCCCACACCACCAATCTTAAGGCCTCCCATTCAATGCTCCTACTGGATGCTGACCCCGGGTTCAGGGTCAAGTATTCCGTCAACCTTTGTAGTAGTGCTGTGCGATATACGCCATCATCCAATGCTGCTGGGTGCAAACGCCACATCGGGACAGGTTGGCGAGTCTCCATCGCAGTTGGATGGATCAACAACGGACTATGATCAGATTCAGTCTGGCCCAAGTAGGCTGAGCAGAGCATTCTATCTTTTCTAGTGTGCACACGGTAGAGTTGGGAATAGTATGAGTAATCTCTACCAAGAGGGTTCTGAAGGCTCCAGATACACACCAGGTTCCAGTGGGAGATCCAGGTTGACATGCCCTTGGCCACTCTGATAGCGGCTGCCCCCGCAGCTGAGCGGTTGAAGAGTCTAGGTCAGGGTCCAGTACCCCATTGAAGTCTCCCCCAAGTAAGAATGGAACATTAGTAAAACGTGCTAGCCGGGCAGACGATGTGTGTTGGAACTGGAGCTGGTCCTGATTCGGGGTGTAGATGCTACCCAGGACCAGCGATCTACCAAACAGTCGCCCCTCCACCAAAACATATCGGCCCTCCTTATCTGTGTCAATATTAGTGGGCTCAAAGGGGATGCCCGTCCTCACCCATATTGCTGACCTCTTGCATAGGCCTAGTATGTAGTCGCAAACAATTGTCCCTGCCAACGCCTCCGAAGGCGAGCTGCTTCCACTTGGGTGAGGACAGATTCCTGTAACATGGCAACTTGAACGCTCCTATGCTTCATATAGGAAAGCATCTTGTATTGTTTTGCAATCTAACCCATACCCCTGACATTCCAAGACAGTATTTTAGAAAAGGGATGTGTCGCAGCCATACCACCTAAAAGGGCAATCAGGGAGTACCACCTTCCCACTCAGCTCCCTATTGACCATTGCAATAGCACATCACATATGTCTAAGGGACCACAGGCTAGAACAGGTGATCCAAACAATCCCTAATACCCCATCTCCCCCCCCATCCCCATCCCAAGGGCAGAAAAGCAACTGCTGTCCGTCCAAACCATAATAACCAGTATATGAACAAGTGGTATCATCATCCGATTGGATTGTCTGATGGGTGATCTGGGGGTGGTCCAGGAGCACAAAAGTGATCTGTTAGTTCTCTAGCCAGCCCGCATCTGAGCCATATGGGAACAGCTTGGCTAAGATTATGTAGACCCCCTGGATTAAGAAATTGTCATCTAATGCTTGAGGCATCACGTGGGGGAGCCCCTCCACCACACTAGCCATTGATTCTTTATCAGTGGAGTCTCCTCTGTCCAAAGACTCAGGCTCCAATCTATGGCCATCCTCAGAACTTCTCACCTCCGTCGGGGGGCCGCCGCTTGGAGCTCAGCTCTCTTCCCTGGTGCGACTGTTGGTTTGTGGGTTTTGTCACCTGCGGTCACCCAGAGAGTCTCTGGTGTGTCTTTTCTTGCCACGGCATTGAGGTTGTTTGTGTTCTACTTGTGTGGAGCCTGTAGTGCCCACTCGGTAGGACTTTAGCCATGCCCACGCTTAATCATGTTCCTAAAAAAAGTGTGTAGTGCCATCTAATATAATCTTCAACTGGGATGGAAACAACAAAGAATATCGGAGTCCCTCCTCCCGCAGGACTCGCTTCACCCCCAGGAAGGTGGCTCGCCGAGATTGGACCGCCATTGTAAAGTCTGGTAATAAGGAGGCACGGGCACCTGCCACCTGGAAGGGGCCTGTCTCGCGGGCTGCCTGCAACAGCAGATCACGGTCTCGGTAATGCAAAAGTTTTGCTGCTATCTGTGGGGGTGGTCTTTCCGGCTCTGGCCTGCGAGTCAGGACTCAATGTGCTCTCTCCAGTGCAAAGAAGGGAGTAAGGGGGCAATTGTCCATAATGGTGCACAGCCAGGTCTCTAGGTGGGCCACTGCATCAGTCCCCTCAACGCCCTCTGGCATTCCAACAATTTGTATATTATTGCACCAACTGCGGCCCTCCGCATCCTCCATGCGGCGTTCCAATACCTGAACCCGCTCAGAGAGGTGGGTGACCTGGACTCGGAGGGCCCGGTGCGCGGGTTGCAGCTCCTTCAGGGTTGTTTCAGTAGCTTTCACCCTGTCAACCAGTTTGTGGTAGTCCGTTCGTAAGTGGCTTAGTTCAGAAGAGACCTTTCCGATTTCCTGGCTCAGGGTTAGCTTAGTATCTTGAATCACCCAAAGAATCTTGTTCAGGGTGTCCTGCATCGTGGTAGGTGCTGTGCTCTCCCCAGGCTCACTGTTAGCCTACCGCCAGGCGGGCCCCAGCTCCGCCTGGGGCACCCCATGTGATTTGGGCCTCAGTTTTCCAATAGTCAGTAAGGCTCTGGGAGCAACCGGAACTTACCTCAGTTTAGTGTCCAGCAATGTGGATGAGCCTCTCATCACAGAGCACCAGCGACCATCCGCCCCATGGACCTCCGCACACAGGAAGGGGGTTCCCCAGGTCAGTCCCTCACAAGGGGGTCAGTCCTGCACTGTTATAATATCTTCCGCACTAGCATCTCCCATCTCCACCCAAATGGGTCCACTTTTCATGCGGGGGGACAATTGGGCAGCCGCAGGCCACACATCAGGCACCCCTAGGCCGGCTCTTCCAACGTCTGTAGGGGAGGGTGAGGCAAGAAGCACCTTCCATCGTTCACACTTTTTTTGGGGGGGGTTTCCAATGCCCCCCTGCACAGGGGACCACAAAGAGAGGCCCTGTGGCAAACCTGCACTGCGCACAGCCAAAGGCCATGCGTGGTGTGGGGTTGGGTGGTTATAAGGGCTTGGCTGCAAGACATGGCTACAAGGCCAGGCCTTACGAGCAACCACCAAGGTGCACAACCTTTGGCCATACACGGCAGGAGTTGGAATAACATATAGGGGGTCATTCTGACCCTGGCGGTCTTTTCGCAAGACCGCCGAGTTACCGCCGCGGTGAAGACCGCCGGCCGCGGCGGTATGCCGCTGCGCGTATTCCAACCGCTGGCAGCGTTCCGCCGGAAAACCGCCAGCAGCCACACTGGCGGTCGGCGGGAAAGTGGAGACTGGTCAACCTCCACCGCCACGCCAGCAGAACACCGCCCACAGAATTATGACCCACATTTCTGTGTGGCGGTCTTCTGTTGGCGGTCTTCTGTTGGCGGTCACGTCCCTATGGCTCCCATCGCCTCCCGGAGGACCAACGCACAAGGTAAGTTGATCGTCCGTGAGGGGAGGGGGTGGGGGGGTGTTGTGTGATGTGTGCGTGCATGGGGGTGTGCGTGTGAGTGTGTAGAGGGGGTGTGTGAGTGCGTGTATGCGGGCGGGGGGTGCTGCTGTGTCAATGGGTAATGTGTGCAGTTCGGCGGGTGCACATGTCTGCATGTATGTGTGCGGGTATGTGTCCCCGTCGTGTATGTGTGTGTGTAGGGGGTGTGTATATGTGCATGTTGGGGGTGTGTGCATGTCGGGGTGCGTGTATGTGCATGTCGGGGTGGGGGTTTGTAACATCTCTGAGGGTGGCAGGGGGTGGAGGGTGTGGGGGGAGGACTAGTGGGGGGTGGGGGAGACCCCTATCAGTGCCAGGGAAGGAATTCCCTGGTCCCGATAGTGCCTACCGCCATGGTTCGCATGGCGGTTCCCGACCGCCAGAAACCGCGGCGGTAAGCAGGGTCATGATACCCTTGGCGGTCTTGGGTCGACCGCCGGGCTGGAGAGCGCAACCTCCAGCCCGGCGGTCATGACCGCCGTGGCGGTCGGAGTGGTGAAGTTGCGGTCGATCGCGGCGGTGACCGCCGCGGTCAGAATGACATTTTTTTGACCGCCGGTCTGGTCGCGGTCCGACCGCCGCCTCTCCGCCGACCGCCAGGGTCAGAATGAGGGCCATAGTATTTGAAATTACTAAAAAAACAAAGGTTACAGAGGCGTTATAGTTAGGTTCTGAATTTACTCATACAAATCCATAGAAATTCAGCAGTTATAGTTAGAGTTGTTTCAAGTAACTATAACTTGTGCCCTAAGGTAACTATAACTCACGCCTTTGCCATGCACAGCTAATTATTCCACATATTATGTCACTGATGAGATCTTGTATGGCATTTTTTATATCACTGCAACCTTTGCAATAACATTATTGATAAGAAAACTGTGCATGGCAGAGGCGTGAGTTATAGTTACATTAGGGCGTGAGTTATAGTTACTTGTAAGAACTATGGCCCTCATTACAACCAGCAACACAGACAGCCACTTTAACACTCCGACCGCCACAGCGGTAGCAACAAATACAGCAGGGCGGTCACCCCTAACAGACAGGCAGAAGACAATAGACAGCCCACAGTATTACAAGGCACCAATCCATCAGCTTTTCCGGGGCAGTACCAATGACATCAAAAGCATGATGGAAACAGTCGTTGGAAGGGAAACCACTCACTTTTTGACACTCAACGAAGAACCAGGACGCTATGGAACCCGAACTACAGGTCCTGCCGATGTTGGTGTATCTGCTAATACACCAGGAACATCAAAGAAGGCGGCGGCGACGACCACGGTAAGTACTGCACCTAGCAGACAGGGGGGGAGGAAAAAGCGAATGACACACGTACGCAACACGCAACACCCCCACCCCCACCCTCACTCACAACACCATACACACAAACACATGCAGCAACATTACATATACACCCCGTATCCCCCTGGAAGAACACAAGGACAAAAGGAATTGAGTTAAATCAGTGATATTTAGAAAATGCAGATACAGATAACAATTGTAAGCAACAGTATATACAAATATTTACAATATCTACAGAAGGTCATATACTGTCCTTTGCAAATGTCCGTGGACCAGTGGGCCAAAAAAAACAGGGGGGAAGCACACACTTGACTCCTGCCTCAAAACGGAGAGAACACTGCAGGGGCATCAGGTCAAAAACACACAGGCACCTCAGGGGGAAGGGGAGGGGGGGTCACCTCAGCCGGAAGATGGTACTACGCCACTGCTCCTCGAGGGGGCAACATGCCCACTGCTTGGTCCTGGGGACTGCAAAGTCACAGTCTCTCAAGTGGGTGGTTTGCCCACTGTTTGGTCCTGGGGAATGCAAAGCCACAGTCTCTCAAGTGGGTGGTTTGCCCACTGCTTGGTCCTGGGGAATGCAAGGCCACAGTCTCTCTAGTGGGTGACATGTTCCACTGGTTCTGGAGGGGGCTTTGTGTCCAGTGTGCTTCATTCTGCCAAGGAAAGTGATAGTGGATGCATGTCTCCACTGGTTCTGGTAGGGGCCTTGTGCCCAGTGTGCTTCATCCTGTCAAGGAAAGTGATAGTGGATTCATATCTCCACTGGTTCTGGAGGGGGCCTTGTGCCCAGTGTGCTTCATCCTGCCAAGGAAAGTGATAGTGGATGCATATCTCCACTGGTTCTGGAGGGGGCCTTGTACCCAGAGATGCTGCACCTGGGGTGTGGCAGTTCCCATTCCCTCACTTGGGTATCTGAGCCACAAGAGGTGCAGGGAACAGGTAGCATGATAATCCATGTAGGCAGAGCCACACTCCATCCTGCGGCAACTTAGGCTGCAAACTGCTGGTAGTGCCGGTGCTGGTGGTGGTGCTTCAAGTGGTGGGTGGAGAGTCCAGGCCGCCTCCTTCATCCCCAGACGGCTGCCCACTGGGGATGCTGCTGATGACAGATGTAGTGGCACTGGCTAGGCATGTGCGGTGCAGATGGCGGCGCAGGTGGCGGTGCTTGCGGCGGTGTCTGCAGCGGAAATGCTGCCGGTGCAGGCCGTGGTGCAGGTGCTGGTAGTAGTGGAGGGAGACACCAGGCCGTCTCCTGCAACCTCGGACAGCTGCCAAATGGGGATGATGCTGCTGACTGTTGTTGTGGCAGCTGCGGTGCAGGTGGCGGTGCCGGGGATAGTGTAGGTGGCGGGTCAGATGGCTGTGCAGGTGGTGGTGCCTGCGGCGGTGCCTACCGCGGTACACATTGCTGGGCTGTCAGTAGTTATGGTGGTCACCAGTCCCTCACCTGGAGGGTCCGAAGCCTGAAGTGCCTTGCCCTGGGTTTTCTTGCCCTTCCCCACCTTGCCAGACGCTGCTGGGACCTTGGCACTGGCAGATGCAGTTTTGGAGGAGGTCTTGCTGGTTGGGTCCTGCTTTTTGGCCGTGCTGCTTGCTGGCACCCTCTTCACCCTGGCAGGTGGCGGAATGGGTTGGTCCTTTGCAGGGGTCGCTGGCACACTGGCAGCCCTGACGGGTGCCCCTTTTAATCCCCTGGGACTTGCAGGTACCACCGTGGATGCCGACTTGGTGGCTGAGGTGCTGGCCTGGGATCTTGACACCCTGGCCCAAGGGGAAGGATGGGGGAGGGGAGGCATAGGGAAGAGGTCAAAGTTAGCAAGGAAAAGATTTTTAGACACTCTGGGACGGGTAGATAGAGAGGGTTTGGGAGTGGAGGAAGTGGAGGAAGTGGGAATGGTTGTAGGGGGTGTCTTTCTGCTGAGTTTGGGTGAAGGTGCATGGGCTGGATGCTGTTGTGAGGTGGATGGCTGTTGGTTGGGTGGGTGCTTGCGTTTGTGTACTTTGGGAGGAGGGTTCACAGACAGTGGGAGAGGACACAGGGGATGTGTGCATGGTTGTCGGGGTGGTGACTGCTCGTGAGGGGTGTGTGGTGATGGGCGTGCTGATGATGGAGGTAGTGGATGAGGATGTAGTGCATGCAGGTGTGAGTGGAGATGAGACTGGGAGGGGGGTGGATGAAGAGGAGGAGGGGGACATGCTGGAGGCAGTGGATGTTGCTATGTTTGCATGGTCATGTTACTTGTGTGAGTGCCTGTGAGATGAGGTGTGGCGCTTATGTTTCCCTGAGCCACTTTTGTGTGTTGATTTGGGTGAATGCTGGTCTAAAGGTGTGCTTGGGATAGGCTGGGGTTGAGGGGATTGGGACTGGGTAGAGGATGTAGGAGGGGGGAGGCTAGACACAGGGACAATGGCTGCCATCAGTGCTGAGGCCAGAGCATGAAATGCTCTCTGTTGGGCTGCCACGCCAGAGTGAATGCCCTCCAGGTATGCATTTGTTTGTTGCAAATGCCTCTCGACACCCTGGATGGCATTCAGAAAGGTTGACTGCCCAACAGTGAGGGATCTCAGGAGGACAATAGCCTCCTCACTGAGGGCAGCAGGGCTGACTGGGGCAGGGCCTGAGGTGCTTGGGGCGAAGGAGATGCCCACCCGTCTGGGTGAGCAGGCACGGGAAACATGCTGAGGGGCTGCTGGGAGGGTGGTGCTGGTAGGTGGGTGGCGGCTGTACCTGTTGTTGGGGTGGGCACAGAGGTGTCTGCCACCGCCAGGGAGCTTCCATCTGAGGAGGAGTCGCTGTCACTGGTCTCCCCTCCTGTACCCATTGTGGAGCTCCCCTCACCCTCTGTCCCACTGGTGCCTTCACCCTCAGTGGATTCGCCCTCATGGGCCATGTGGGATGCAGTTCCCCCCATTGCCGGTGCCTCTGCTCCTCCGCCAGATGATGCTAATGCACACAAGGACAGGGTGACAAAACAAAAAGGGGGGGAGAGAGACAGAGGATACACTTGGTCAGTGCCAGCAATACCACTACTGTTGGCGTACACAACACACAGGGAGAAGCCCTATGCACTAGGCCATGCCCAACCAGTCACTAAGGTAGTCACAGGCCCATGGGGTACAATGGCTAACGCCAGCATCTGCACACCTGACACCCACAGGACCCTGCCCAGTAGTATATGTCCACTTACACCATTGGTTTTGGAGTGCTTCATAGCCTGCACACAAGGGACCTACCCTGCCATGATTGCCCTGGCCTAGGGTCACCCACATACCCAACCCAGCTACCTCCTAAAGCACGCAAAGTCAGGAATCAGAATCTGTACTCACCCCCTTGTGGCTGCTGTGATGCCCTCAAGCGCCCATCCAACTCCGGATAGGCCACCGCCAGGATGCGGAACATCAGGGGGTCATGGTGCGATGGGCACCCCTTCCATGTTGGGATGCAGTCCCAGCTGGGCCTCTGCCGTTTTCTTGGTCCAGCGGCGTAGGTCCTCCCATCTCTTGCGACAGTGGGTGCTCCACCTGTGATAGACCCCCAGAGTCCGCACCTCCTTGGCGATGGCACGCCAAATACCCTTTTTCTGGTGGGCGCTGACCTAGAGGGAAAAGACAGGAGGAAAGGAAATTACTCACCAGTCCAGAACGGCATACTCATTGCCCCCCGGTTCCCACCCATGCCCGACGCACATACACTGACCACCTCTCATGCAGCACTCGGGCCAGGACGCCTCAGCACCCCCCAACATGTGCCTTACATCCACACCACTCAAAACATGCATTGCCCACACCTCATGCTCTCAGTGTACTCAAATGTTTGTCAGGAGGACCATCGAGTGACATGTACTGAGGTAGGACCCCATCCACCAGTTTCTCCAACTCCTCCGTAGTGAAGGCAGGGGCCCTTTCCCCAGACACTGTAGCCATTGTCGCTGCCAGAATCAGGTCACAGCAGCACTTGCAGTGTATGTCCTCTCCTGTTGATGGTCAGGTAGCAAGTGAGTGAGTTGTTAGAAAATGGCGGTCACGTCCACAGCGGTAGATACCTTCACCGCCGATGTACATCGTCATTGGCTCCTGGAACCCATAGGACCCAATGATAACCAATGCGAAGTTGCTCAGTGATCATCAACCGCCTACCTCAATGGCACACAATGCCAGCGCACTTACCTCATTTCTACTTGTCCTTCCTCACAGGTAAGGCAGGCGCCATTTCAGGGGGGCACATGGCATGGCACCTAACTGCGTCACAGCAGACATTGGCACATCAACTCACTCTCAACTTCACATACTGAGTCTGTGACCTAACTTCAGCAACAGTAGGTCATTCAATGTGGAAATATGACCTTCTGCTCACCGTTCTCCTCCATAGGCTACAACCGCTGAGGCAGATGATGAGATGGCGGCATCCTCCGGTGTACAGACCCCTGGTGAACCTGTCGATAACGGAGAACAGACACATTATCATCACATACAGACTTGACTGTGCCACAATTCAAGAGCTGTGTGCCCAGTTGGATCCAGACCTGATGTCAGCTATCCCCCAGCCCACAGGAATCCCCCATCTAGTGCAGGTTCTGTCAGTGCTTCATTTCCTCGCAAGTGGTTCATTTCAAACAACAGTGGCAATGGCATCAGGAATGATACAGCCAATGTTTTCCAACGTGTTGACCAGAGTGTTGTCTGCCCTGCTGAAACACATACGCAGCTACATCATTTTCCCCCAGGTGGAGGATTTGGCCACAGTGAAAGCAGACTTCTATGCCCTGGGACATATCCCCAACATCATTGGTGCCATTGATGGTACACATGTGGCATTTGTTCACCCCAGAGAAATTAACAGGTTTACAGGAATAGAAAAAGCTATCACTCAATGAATGTGCAGATTGACCAGTACATCTCCCATGTGAATGCCAAATATCCTGGTTCTGTGCATGATGCCTATGTCTTGAGGAATAGAAGCATCCCTTATGTGATGGGCCAACTCCAAAGGCATCGGGTGTGGCTAATAGGTGAGCCCAAGGTCCACACCCACTATAGGAAGGTGTGTGGGTATGGGGTTGTCCCCAAGGGTTTGTGTGTGTCTAACAGTTGTCCCTCGATATTTTCAGGTGACTCTGGTTACACCAACCTGTCATGGCTACTGACCCAGGGGAGGAATCCCGGGATAAGGGCAGAGGAACGTTACAATGAGGCACATGGGCATACAAGGAGGATTATTGAGATAACCTTCGGCCTCCTGAAAACCAGGTTCCGGTGCCTCCATCTGACTGGTGGATCCCTGTACTACTCACCCAAGAAGGTGTGCCAAATCATCGTGGCATGCTGTATGTTGCACAACCTGGCCTTGAGATGCCAGGTGCCTTTTCTGCAGGAGGATGAGCCTGGAGATGGTCTTGTGGCAGCGGTGGAGTCTGTGGACAGTGAGGAAGAGGAGGCAGATGAAGAAGATGTGGACAACAGAACAAACATACAGCAGTACTTCCAGTGACACACAGGTAAGAGACTGAAAGTCAAATTTAAATAACAGTAAACATTTGGACATTGTCCATGGCATCCTCTTACCCTCTGTCCATGGACGCTGACTGTTCCCTTTGGAATCACTATTTTCAGATCTGTGTACCCCATTCTGGCTATTGCTATATGTACTGCTGTCCACCAAAGGGTATCCTGTGGTATATTTCACTGAACATAGACGTTGCAATGCTTTGGTAATGTTGTAATAATATATCTTTCTAATCATTACAATGACTCCAGTATGGTTTCTGTTTCAATGGTGTTTATTTGCTGTGCAAAATAGTATGGGGGTAAGTGCAAGGGGCTAGGGGTGATAGTGGAGGAATGTCCAGTTAGAGTCCAGACTATTGGTATCACAGGTGCATTGTCCATTGGGGCATTGGAAGGGGAGCAATGGCAGTTCAAGGTGGACAGGGTGACATAGTGGGACAGAAGGATGACAATCAGGAGAGTCTTATTTCCTTGCGGGGGTCTTGGCAATGTTCTCTGTCTTCTGCCTGGATCGCAGGGACCTTTTGCGGATTGGTTCTCCTTCTGCAGGGGGTGGGGTGCTGGTGTCCTGTTGGTCCTGTGGTGGGGCCTACTGTCCACTAGCGCCGGCGGAGGTGGAAGGCTGTTCCTCAGTTTGGCTAGTGTCAGGGGCCCTTTGTTGTGTCACTGCCTTCCTCATGGTCTTACCCATGTCAGCCAGCACCCCTGCAATGGTGACCAGGATAGTGTATATTTTAGTTAGGTCCTCCCTGATCCCCAGGCACTGTCCCTCCTACAGCCGCTGGGTCTCCTGTAACTTGGCCAGTACCTGGCCCATGGTCTCCTGGGAATGGTGGTATGCTCCCAAGATGTTTGAAAATGCCTCATGGAGGGTCGGTTCTCTGGGACTGTCCTCCCCCTGTCACACAGCATCCCTCCCAGCTTCCCTGTTGTCCTGTGCCTCTGTCCCCTGAACCGTGTGCCCACTGCCACTGACCCCAGGTCCCTGATCATCCTGTGTTTGTGGGATTGCCTGGGGTCCCTGTAATGGTGGACACACTGCTGATTGACGTGTCCTGGGGACAGTGGAATGGGCCCGCTGGGTGGGTGCTGTGCTGGTGTTTCCTGAGGGGGGAGGCTCTGTGGTGGTATGGGACTGTGGCAGGGTACCCAACTGTCCAGAGGTCCCTGATGGGCCAGGTTGGTCATCGTGATCCAGGCGTGAAGAGCTGCTGTCATCACTGTGGGCCTCTTCTGGGGGGGCTGGATGTAGCTGGCACCTCCTCTTTGGTGACGGTGGTTGTGGGTCCTGTTGGGATGCACATGCATTGTTAATGTACTTGTGTATGCCATCTTGTGCAATGGGTGTGTTGCCCTGTATGATTGTGCTTTCCCTGTCAGCTTGGCCTTGTGTGAGTGGTGATTTTGTGGGCTGTGTGAGTCTCTCTATTGGGCATTCTGGGATGATGGGTGTCCATGCAGGTCTGTGATGGGTGTCCATGCATTGGTGTTGCACGAAGGGCTTGGTATTGGAATAGGTGGGTTCTGATGGTGGGGTATATGTGAGGTGTTGGAGTGATGGGGGTGAGGGTAGGGGTAGGAGTTTGTGATGGCACGCAGCTAGGGTGGGGGATATAATACTAAAGATTTGACTTACCAGAGTCCAGTCCTCCTGCTACTCCTGTGAGGGCCTCAGGATGCATGATCGCCAAGACCTGCTGCTCCCATGTTGAAAGATGCGGGGGAGGAGGTGGGGTCCACTGCCAGTCCTCTGTACAGCAATCTGGGGTCTTGAAACCAAGGAACGTACCTTCCCCCATAGGTCGTTCCACCGCTTCCTGATGTCATCACTGGTTCTTGGCTACGGCGTTGACCCTGTCCACGATTCTCCACCATAGCTCCATCTTCCTTGCAATGGACGTCTGCTGCACCTGTGATCCGAATAGCTGTGGCTGTACTCGGATGATTTTCTCCACCATGACCCTTAGCTCTGCCTCAGAAAACCTGGGGTGTCTTTGGGGTGCCATGGATGTGGTGTGAGTGATATGTGTGAGGATGTGTGAGGTGATGTATGGGGTGATATGTTGGGGTGTATACTGTGAAGTGCGTCAATGGTGTATGGGTGATGGTGTTCTGTGCCTCTGAGTGAGTGTGTGCTCTTTGCTTGTCTCTCTGTGCTTGCTATCTTTATTTTCGTTGTAAGGGGTTGTGGGTAATGTTGGTGTGTGTTTTTTAGTGGTATGAGTGTGAGGGTGTGGTGTGAGTATGTGTGTCAGGTGTGTGTATTTTGAATTGTCCAATGTGGTGTGGTTTTGTAAGTGAGTGTGCATTTTGAGTGCGACGGTGTGTATCGCCAATGGTTTACCGCGGTTGAAAGACCGCTGTGTTGATTCGTGGGTTGTGACACCGTGGGCGTAGTTCTGTTGCCGTAACGGTGTGGGTTTTGCTATCACCAGTTTATCACTGACCTTTGGTGTGGCGGACTTGTGTGGGTGTCTGTATTGTGGAGGATTTCTATGTGTGGGTCATAATACTCGTGGTGGATTACCACCGCGGTCACAGTATCTTGGCAGCCGTCGGCACGGCAGTAGATGGCATTTACCGCCAGTGTTGTAATGAGGGCCTATAACTGTTGAATTTCAGTGAATAAATATATATATATATATATATATATATATATATATATATATATATATATATATATATATATATAATAATATGTACTAAAATAAACAAAGGTTACAGGGACGTTATAGTTAGTCTCACAATTTAAATGTACTAAACCACAGAAATTCACCAGTTATAGTCAGAGCTACCTCAAGTAACTATGACCCGTGCCGTAAGGTAACTATAACTCGCGCCACTGCCTTGCACAGTTTTTTTCTCAAAAATGTTACTGCAAATGGTACATTGATATTATCAATGATGTTAATAAAGATTTCATGAGTGCCGTAATTTGTGGGGTCATTATCAGTGCATGGCGAGACCGCGAGTTATAGTTACTCTAGGGCGCGAATAATAGTTACTTGGAAGAACTCTAACTATAACTGATTAATTTCTTTGGTTTTGTCCATTTAAAATGTGAGCCTAACTATAACGTCCCTGTAACCTTAGTTTTTTTAAGTGAATTCCTATGTTGTTTTTTAGTTATATTTTCTAATTATAACGTCCCGATCACCTTTGTTTTTTTCAGTGAATTTCTATGTT
Organism: Pleurodeles waltl; assembly: GCF_031143425.1. Classification (NCBI taxonomy): domain Eukaryota; kingdom Metazoa; phylum Chordata; class Amphibia; order Caudata; family Salamandridae; genus Pleurodeles; species Pleurodeles waltl. The sequence goes on from NC_090445.1 coordinate 1,037,191,431, forward strand.
TTTTTTTTTATGTGTAGTCATTTTCACTACTATATTTTCAACCAATCACCATCCCACACAGCCTTCTGCAGTACGCTGTGGGCAGGCCCTGAGGCCAACCCCCTATAAGCAGCCTTCACCAGTACACAGCAGAGGTTGCTCGCAAGACCTGGACTGTAGACAGTCCCTGCGCCCAAACCCCCTAAACACCCAACCCCATGCTGTGGATGGCCTTTTGGCCTTCCATGTCAGAAGTTGGCCACGGCCTCTCTGGGTATCAGAATATGTGTGAAAGGTTGTATCTGGGTGTGAGAGTGGCTGTGAGAGTGTCTGTCTGTATGTGTGTGACTACTACATTAGCGTTTTATTGGGTGCTTGAGTGTGTGTGCGGGTCTATGAGTGGGTGCATGAAGGTGACAGTGGGTCTGTGAGTGGGAGCATAAGAGAGTGGTTGTGTGAGTGGAAGAAATTGATTGAAACAGAGAGTGAGATAGAGTTTTTAAAGCTTTGATGTATGATATACTTAGAATGAGATATTTCTGTACAATTCAAAAAAATGTATGTCATTTAAAAAAAAAAAAAAAAATTGTACTTTAAAAAAATAAAAAAAGAGGGAAGCGAATGCGGCTGGACTCAAACCCTGAGTGCTCAGTGTGAAGGTCTCTGACCTTCACACTGAGCTATAGACTTTTTTTTTTTTTTTTGCCCTTTGTGGTTCATCTGGGCCCATGAGGGAGCTGTCAAGGCCTCCCCATGGTCATTACATATTTAGTTATTTATATATATAGAGATTTTTATAATTATTGAAAATGCTCTTTACGAGCTATCTGGCACCGAGGGGAAGTGTTAAGGCTTCCTTCATGGTGCCATTGCTTCAGCAAGCAAGGAGTCTGCTTTAACAGCAGCACACTGCTTGCTGAAGCATTTCATCTCTGTTCCCTGCAAGCATGCAGGGAACAGAGATGAAAGTTAGTTTTTTGAAAGAGGGACCTGCTGTCAAAAACTGAAATGTTTGCTTTTCTGTGGACCCTAGGACATAAGAGGAGCCAGCCCTAGGGGGTGGCGGTCCCCAGGGCTATCTATGAGGGGGACTGCGCAGCCCCTCTCCAACAATCATAGCCCCGGGGAGATGGTGATCCCCAGGGCTACAGGGGGCCCGTAACAGACCCCCATCAGTTGTGGTTCATCTGGGCCCATGAGGGAGCTGTCAAGGCCTCCCCATGGTCATTACATATTTAGTTATTTATATATATAGAGATTTTTATAATTATTGAAAATGCTCTTTACGAGCTATCTGGCACCGAGGGGAAGTGTTAAGGCTTCCTTCATGGTGCCATTGCTTCAGCAAGCAAGGAGTCTGCTTTAACAGCAGCACACTGCTTGCTGAAGCATTTCATCTCTGTTCCCTGCAAGCATGCAGGGAACAGAGATGAAAGTTAGTTTTTTGAAAGAGGGACCTGCTGTCAAAAACTGAAATGTTTGCTTTTCTGTGGACCCTAGGACATAAGAGGAGCCAGCCCTAGGGGGTGGCGGTCCCCAGGGCTATCTATGAGGGGGACTGCGCAGCCCCTCTCCAACAATCATAGCCCCGGGGAGATGGTGATCCCCAGGGCTACAGGGGGCCCGTAACAGACCCCCATCAGTTGTGGTTCATCTGGGCCCATGAGGGAGCTGTCAAGGCCTCCCCATGGTCATTACATATTTAGTTATTTATATATATAGAGATTTTTATAATTATTGAAAATGCTCTTTACGAGCTATCTGGCACCGAGGGGAAGTGTTAAGGCTTCCTTCATGGTGCCATTGCTTCAGCAAGCAAGGAGTCTGCTTTAACAGCAGCACACTGCTTGCTGAAGCATTTCATCTCTGTTCCCTGCAAGCATGCAGGGAACAGAGATGAAAGTTAGTTTTTTGAAAGAGGGACCTGCTGTCAAAAACTGAAATGTTTGCTTTTCTGTGGACCCTAGGACATAAGAGGAGCCAGCCCTAGGGGGTGGCGGTCCCCAGGGCTATCTATGAAGGGGACTGCGCAGCCCCTCTCCAACAATCATAGCCCCGGGGAGATGGTGATCCCCAGGGCTACAGGGGGCCCGTAACAGACCCCCATCAGTTTTTTTTATCTATACTCCCAGGAGGTGGAGATCCCCCTGCACTAAATCCTAATGAAGCCCTGTGGAGGTGGTGGTACCCGGGGCAGGGGAATGGTCCAGGCACCCCACTTATTTATTTTACACAGCCCCAGGGAGGCGGCATTCCACCAGGACAGCAGGGGGTGCACAATGGCCCCTTACACTTCTTTACTAATGGAAACCCTGAGGAGGTGGCGGTCCCAGAGCTGAGAAGCAGGCCGATGGACCTCCCCCATGCCAATATCTAATTTTTCCCTGAGAAAATGGTGATCTCGAGGCACGGAGGAGTCTTATGGCCCTCCTGCACATAATTTCAAGGTGGTGGTCCCCGAGCTACAGCCCCACCCCACACCCAAAAAACAGCTTGACCCAGGGATTTGACCCTCCCAGGGTCTTAATATACAAGAAGCACAGGAGCCCACGCTTAATTTTTTTTTAATCAGATCAGCCTTGGATTGGCCTGAAAAAAAAATGCTTTTAGCCCTGGAGGAGATCCCTCTGGAACTCCATCACCAGAGCTAAGGTGTCAGGGTATCTGTATGCTGGCCCCTTCTCTTTTTTTTTTTTGAACTTTTTTTTCTGGGATTCAGCTGTCGAGTCCCAAGATGGCTGCAAACACTTCATGGTTGAAGAGTTGACAGCGAATCAGATCTTTGCAGGAGACCGGGAGGGGTTGTGAATACTTTATGTCCCTATATATATATACATTTGTTTTCTCCTTATTTTCTCAAAAACTACTGAATGGAATTGCACCAAAACAAAAAATCACTTTCTGGATCAGAACCTACCTTTCTACCACATTTGGTGAAATTCAGTCTAGTAGTTTCTGAACTATCACTGTTCAAAACCCCAATGGAAATATGAATGGGGAAACCATGCTTTGTGACACTCCCCCTTTTTCTCATCCCAAAACTTTCCAGACAGCAGCTGACATGACTGGCAAATTGTATTTGTAAGTATATATATATATATATATATATATATATATAGTAGTAAAGTCCCCTCTATCTTGGCATAGTTACCCTCTTTTCTTCCTGAGCGTGGTAAACTTTGTTCACTGGGATCCTACTAACCAGGAGGATCCCAGTGATTATGCTCTATCTCTCAAAACTCTGTATTTCATCCCACAATTGGCATACTGGTGCCTCTATGTAAGCCCTTAGCATATGGTACCTAGGGACCCAGGGCATTGGGGTTCCAAGTGATCCCTATGGACTGCAGCAGTTATTCTGACACCCAAAGGGAGCCCATGCAAAGGGTTCTGCAGGCCTGCCATTGCAGTCTGCATGAACATTTTCACTATAGGTCACTGCACCAGGTCACTATAGGTCACCCCTATGGCAGGCCTTCTCAGCCCAGATGGCAGAGTGCAGGTACCTGTGTGTGTGAAGGCACCTCTGTACTAGCAGAGGTGCCCCCTCAAACTCCAGACCCACTTTACTGGACTTTGTGAGTGTGGGGATGCCATTTTACATGTATACTGAACATAGGTCACTACCTATGTCCAGCTACATAATGGTAACTCCGAACCTAGGCATATTTGGTATCAAACATGTTGGAATCATACCCCAATACTTTTCCAAGTATTGGTTGTATGATTCCATGCACTCTGGGGGCTCCTTAGAGGAAAAACAGCATTGCTCCTAAAACCTTCTAAGGTGTTCCAGCATCCCCAGCTTCTGCCACCTCACAGACAGGTTTGAGCCCCCCTGTTTCTTGAGCATCTCAAGCCCAGTAATGCAGAACAAAGGATTTTCTTTCAGAGCGGTGTGTTACACCCTTTCTCTTTGGAAATAGTTGTTACTTGACTTGGGAGGAGTAGCCTCTCCAGCCCAATAGTATGCTTTGAAGGGCACATTTGGTGTCCTCCATGCATAAACCACTCTATACTGGTTCAGGGACCCCAGTCCCTGCTCTGGCATGAAATTGGACAATGGGAAGGGGGTGACCTCTTCCCTGTCCATCACCACCCCAAGGGTTGGGCCCAGAACTCGTCCAGAGAGCCCCTGGGTTTTGACATCTTGATTTCAAGGTTGGCAGGGAACTCTGGGGGCATCTGAGTGGCCAGGCCAGGCAGGTGACCTCAGAGCCCACTCCTGATAGGTGGTCACCAGCTAGGTGACCAATCCCCCTTTCAGGGCCAAAGAAACTGCATTTGGAGTCTCCGGGACCAAACAATCTGCAACAAAGATGAAGACTTTGCCTGCAACATTGTTTCTCCAGCTCCTTCCAGCTTCTGCAACATTTCCCAGGTTGTGCAACCTCTGAGGACAGACCATCTTCAGTCTGCACAGGAAAGAAGAATGAATCTCCCTTGGAGTGAAGGAGTCACTTCCCTGCATCTGCACACACTAACAGCAATGAGGTCCGCTGCGTGGATCCCCTCTTCTGCTGAGCTGCATGAATCCTGCAACACGGGTGGTGGTGGGAAGGGGCCAGATGGTCCTCTCTACTAGCTCTCTACCAGCTCTCTACCAGCTGTCCACCTTGGGTGGAGGTAAGCCCTTTCTGTCTCACACAGGACAGTACTCCTGTGCACGGTGTCCTTTGCAGCTGCCAAGGCTTGCTGGGACTTCTTCTAAGGGGTCTTCAGTCTTCATGTAACTCCAGCTCCCAGCACCCCTTCCTGTGATGCACAGCTCCCTGAGTGATTCTCCCCAGCGTGGGACTCTTTTTTGTAGTGTTGCATGGGCTCCATCTGCACTTTCTGAGTCCATGTCTGGTGGGACACCTGTGCATGCTGCCTGTGCTTCTGTGGGCTCTCTGGGACGCTCAGGGCTCCCTCAGACTCCCTCTCCTGGATTGAGTCCTCCTGGGCCTTGCTGGTCCCCGGAAGCACAACTTTCTGCCAACTGCGAGTTTTGCCTGTGCCAAGGCTTGTTGAAGGAATCCGGACATGCAAACCCGACTGCAATCTTCCTTCCTGCATGGGACATCACCTGCATCCTACATGAACTCGTCTCCAACTCCATGGCTACAGTGCTGACTTTCCTTCTTCACCGTCGATCCACTCCTTCAATACTCAGCTTGGTGGGTAGGGGCCCATGCCCCCACTGGACTGTGCTGTGTCTTCTGGACTTGGTCCCCTCTTTCCACAGGTCTTCCTCTTCAGGATTCCACCGTTGGTTTCTTACACTCATTACTGGGTTTTTGTAATCCTCTTCTTTTATTCTAATTGGGTGTTCTAGGGAAATCCTAGTAATTTACTCCTGCTTTCCTGGTTGCTGCGGGGTGTTGTGATACTTACCTTTGTGGTTCCTGGTATCCCCAGCAACCCTCTACACACTCCACTTACCTGGGTGGGGTGACACTCTTGCATTCCATTTTTTTAGTATATGGTTTGAGCTCTCCCTAAGTCTACTATTCTCTATTGTGTTTTACACTATTTTCTAACTATTCTTCTGCCTATTTCTGACAATTAGGGCCTCATTATGACCCTGGCGGCCGGCAGTAAGCTGGCGGTAACACTGCCAACAGGCTGGCGGTGTTCCGCCAGCTATTATGACTGTGGCGCAATAGCCACGGCCATACCGTCGGCCCCTCCACTATACCGCCAGGCTTCCGCCTGGCAGTCATAATCCCCAACCACCAGCCTGTCCACGGCGATAAACACTGCCATAGAAAGGCTGGCGGTAAGGGGGACTTGGGGTGCCCCTGGGGGCCCCTGCACTGCCCATGCACCCGGCATGGGCAGTGCAGGGGCGCCCAGACACAGCCCCATCACGCATTTCACTGCCCGAATTTCGGGCAGTGGAATGTGCGATGATTGCTACTGCACCCGCTGCACATCAGCATTGCAGCCGGCTCTATTACGAGCCGGCTGCAATGTTGATGTGACTTTTCTGCTGGGCCAGCGGACGGTAACACTGTTACTATCCGCTAGCCCAGCGGAAAAGTCGAAATAGGGAGCCAGATATACCGCTAGCACTGGTGGTATACTGGCGCCTGCAGCTTCGGCGGTCTTTGACAAAGACCACCGAAGTTGTAATGAGGGCCTTAGTGTATATAACTTGTGTATTACTTACCTCCCAAGGGAGTATTGCCTCTATAGTAATTTTGGTGTTGTGTTACCATAGTAAAGTACCTTTATTTTTGTAACACTGAGTGTATTCTTTCATGTGTGTAAGTGCTTTTTGACTACACTGGTATTGCATGAGGTTTGTTGGTCTCCTAGATAAGCCTTGGCTGCTCATCCACAGCTACCTCTAGAGAGCCTGGCTTCTAGACACTGCCTACACTACACTAATAAGGGATACCTGAACCTGTTATAAGGTGTAAGTACTTTAGGTACCCACCACACCAGGCCAGCTTCCTACATATATCACCTCCAAAGTCCACTAAACTGCCAAACTCCTTCTTGAAGGGTGCATCCTTTTATGCTGGTGGCATGCATATAATATTCACAACAAGTAGCTCTCAAGAACCACAGGGGCACTCCTGGGTTGACTTCAAACGTTTTAATCTCACAAGCATAACGCATTCACTTCCTTACACACTCATGCACTCACTCACAGACCCACTCAGACATATGTACCTTCTCAAAAACCTGCTCAGAACCTAATGCAATCAGAGACCCACTGAGATGCTAATATACTCACTCATGGACCCACTCAGGCACTCCTGCGCCCACTCACAGACCACCACAGAGACACTCACACACCCACTCATATATCCACTTAGACAGTATGAAACCCACTCACAGACCCACTCAGCCACTGACGCAGCCACACACATACACAGTCAGACAGTGTGGCAGCCACTCACAGACTGACGGAAACACTCACACAGTCACTGACAGACCATGTCAGACACAATTGAAACTACTCACAGACCCACTCATATGCTAATGTACCTTCTCATAGACCCACTCAGATCCTAATGCACCCACTCACAGACCTACTCATATCCTAATGCACCCAGTCACAGACACACAGAGAAACTGATACACCCACTAACAGAACCACTCAGACACTATTGAACCCACTCACAGACCAACTCAGATTCTAAAATACCCACTCACAGACCCACTCAGATCCTAACATACCAAATTATAGACCAAGAGGTCCACTCCAGCTCCCCCCGCTGCCAGCCTCTCTGCCAGCCTTCTCCTTCAGTCTGCTCTCTGAGAAGATATTTGGCAGCCCCGCCACCACTCGCTCTAAGGCCCAGGATTCCTGCCCCAGGTCCACCTCCCTGTTGCTTCCCAGTCTGCCAGCCTGAGAAGTCCTACTTTCTGCATCCCATGCTTCCTGCCTCACCTATACCCCTCCCCCTCCCAGGCCTATTTTATGTACGCCACATTGCAGCTCCTGTGAGCAAGTACACTCCAACTCCCCCTGCTGCCAGCCTCTCGGCCAGTCGGCTCCTTGAGAAGGTATTTGACCGCCCCCACCAGCGTTCCCTCTGAGACCCAGGTTTCGAGTCCCAGGCCACCTCACTGCTGCTTCCCAGCCAGGCAAACAGCCAAGTCCTGCTTGATGCCTCTCATGCTTCCTGCCTCCCCTGAACCCCTCCCAGGTCTATTTCATGAAGGCAGCAAGACCGCAACATTGACATGGCAAAGGCATGCCCGTTTGCACCAGCCCATGCCTTGATAGCTTCCAATGCCAGGAACCCTGGTACTCCAGACTCTGACAGGTACTCTGCTGCTGTTCTTCACTCCCTGGTCACAACAACAACTGATGCCTCGCATCACATGCCTCACAACAGGTCATTTCACTTGTCTCCATTGCTGCCTCAGTGTCACAACAGGACAAACCTCACAAACCTGACCTCACAAGATGCAGATTTCATCATTCCACTCACCATCAAATCAGAACACTACGTCTTCCTGGGAGACCTCAACTTTCACTCAGATAACTCCATGGATACCAACTCCACTGACCTCCTGGAGAGACTGGGCAACATTGGCCTCAAGTAACTAGTGACTGACCCCGCGTACAAAGCTGGATACACTCTGGACCCCATCTTCACATCTAGCAACAGAATCTGATACAACCACACCTTTAAACTCACCTGGTTCGACCACTCCCTCATACACTTCCCAATTGTCGGATATGCCGGCACTACCTCCAAACCACCCAGCACCATCTTTCCCAGATGGTCCAAGGTCACTCGGCATCAATGGACACACGCCCTCAACAGCACACAGCCCATAGGAACCACCAACCTAGACCTTGAAGTTCAAAACTTCAACGATTGGAACACCAACACTGCCGACCAAGTTGCCCCCACCAAATCAGCCAAAACACACAGACTCACTAAACATGCCAACTGGTACACTCTGCAATTCAGCACATCAAAACGCGGGTAAACGGCTCGAAAGAAGATGGCGCACCAGCAAGAACTGCACCAAAAGACCCATTTTTAATTAAGCCCTCAATTAATATCATTGTCAAATCAAAGCAGCAAAGAGAGTGACCCTTACCCATCGCACTAATGCCAGCACCAACCAAACCAAAGAATTCTTCACCATAATCAGAGAGTTCACCTGCCCATCAGCCATGGCCAAGGTGATTCCCCTCCTCACAATAACTCTGCAATACCCTCGCCAACCACTTCCACAACAAGATAGCAACCATCTACAAGAACTTCGATGCACAACCCTCCACCCCCTGCAGCCTCCGACCAACCATCACAGCTGACTTCCTGTTCAACACATGGGGACAGCTCAGCACATAAAACACAGCCACCCTCACAATCTCCATCCACTTGGGAGCACCAATCGACCCTTCCCCCACTGATTCTTCAACCTAGGAAAAGACAAGATCAGCCGCCAACTCAACGACACCATCAACGCCTTGCTAACAACCACCACCTTCACCAATGCCTGGAAACACACAGAGGTTAGACCCCTCTTCAAGAAATCCTGAGCAGACCCGAGCAAACTCCAGAACTACCATCCCACCTACAACTCATCGACCACCTGGAGAGAAACAGTTTGCTAGACCACTCAAAATCCGGATTCAGATTTTACCACAACAAAGAAACAGCTCTGACCGCTGCAACCAATGACAACCACACCCTATTTGACAGAGAAGAATCAGTGGCCCTAATCCTGCTTGACAGCTCCGCCGCCTTTGACAGAGTCTCCCACCACACTTTCATCAGTCCCTTACGCCAGACTGGAATAACAGTCGATGCACTCAGGTGGATGGCATTCTCCCTCAGAGAATATACCCTGAAATTCCGCCTCGCCCCCTTCACATCTCAAACCAAGCACATCATATGCAGCATGCCCCAAAGCTCATCCCTCAGCCCCACACTCTTCAACATCATCATGACTCCACTCACAGACATCGTCACATTTCGCAACATCAACATCATGTCTTATGCCGACATCACTCAGCTAGTCCTATTGCTCTCCAGCCACCCGCTGCATTGGTCAACTTGCACAACTGCATAAAAGATGTCTCAGCATGAATGATAGATTACTGTCTTAAACTCAACACAGACAAGACAGAAGTTCTCATCTTTGGCAAACACACTGCACTTCGGAATGACTCATGGTGGCTGTCATAACTCAGACCCATGCCCACACCTAAAGTCCATGCCTGCAACCTCGGCATCATCCTAGACAGCAAACTCTCCATGATATGAAAGGTTTATGCTTTCTAGCTAGCCTGCTTCCATCCACTAAACGTGCTCTTCAAAATCTTCAGGTGGTTCACCATCAACACCAGGAAGACAGTTACGCATTCCCTCATCACCAGGTGGTTGGACTATAGTAACGCACTCTATGCAGGCACTTCCACTGAACTCATGCAAAGACTCCAGTCAATCCAGAACGCAGCCTCCAGACTGATCCTCGACCTACCCCAAAAAAAACACACATCACCCAACATCTGAAAGACCTCCAATGGCTCCCGGTCCAGAAGAGATGCAAATTCAAGCTTCTGACCCATATCTACAAGGCCCTGCATGACCAGGGGCCTGCCTACCTGAACCACCGGCTACACTTCCACCATACCTCGAGTAACCTCCGCTCTGCACACCTTGCCCTCGCACAGATCCCCGTGTATACTACTGCCACACCAGAGGAAGCTCATTCTCCCATCTCGCTGCCAAGGCCTGGAACACCCTCCACCTCTGCACCTTGACCTTCATAAAAGGGTTAAAGACATGGCTCTTCGAATGAGACCTGCAGTGAAGCACCTGGATACCTCAAGGGTGACAAGCCACGCTATACACATATAACCTGATTGATTGATTGACTCACACACCCACTCACAGAGAAAGGCCCTGTGGCCAACCCCATTGCACATGGCCAAATGCGGTGCTCGGCGCAGGATTGAGTGGTTACAAGGGCATGAGTATGAGTAAAATTAAGAACCTAGCACTAAAATGCATTTACCTTTACCAAGCATGTCTTTACAACAAAATATTCATGGTAAAGGCACGTGTGGTAAAGGCGTATGCATTGTAAAAAATGTTCGTTGTAAATGTATGCACAGCAATAATGTATACATTGTAATGAAGGTATTAAGGCATGAGTTGTAATTGCATGCATGATTCCATCACACAAAGGGGGCGTGGCTTGTGGAGCCAACATGGCGGGTGCCTGGTAGAGGAGCTCCGCACTTCCACTCACTTCTCCTGAAAATTACGTCCGATTCATGAGTTGATATTTGTCATCGGCAGTGCTGGGAGACCTTTGGGGGACCGAGCCACCGGAATCAGGCACACACTTTCCCCCAGACAACCGCAGGGGACTGAGACGCCACTCTAAGACAGTGTAGCCCAGGAGGCAAATGGCGCACTGAGCGCAGAGCGGATCAACGGCGTGGTTGGGACTGCATAGCTATGGACTGCCTGACTGGATGCAGAAGGACTCTATTTGCGGTGAGGTGCAGCAGAACCATTCCAGACATAGACCCGGTGGGATGACTCAAGCGCAGTGAGTGTCGATCCCGTGCGGAGGGTCGCACAGGGCTACGGGCTGCGCTGGGATTACGGGGGCCCGTCTGCCGAGGAGAGAAGAAGCAGGGGGTTCCCTGAAGAGCCTGAGACACTCTGGCAGAGGGACGATTGTGGACGTGGTGAGCTGCCAGAAGACATGTGACCAGGTCTGGCACTGGCACATTTGGCTGTTGCAACGGCCCAAACCCCCTCTGCCACACGGTTGTGCACTTGCGGCATTGCGGCACTGGACTGTGTGATGCAATCATTGGATGTGTCCCTCTGAACGAACACGACTTACAGCGGCTGCGTGTGTTGGGGCCCCCAGACTCTGCTGATGGCGCAATGCGTGGCAGGTCGGTGAGCCGGATGTGCTGCCCTTAGAGCAATGGACTCTAGTGCTTTAGTGCGGCACTTTAACTAATCACTCCTGGGGGGTGCGCTATCTATATCTTTATCTTTAGCCATTGGAGTGTGTTTTTGGTGGGATGGCTCTCCTAACGCTGTGGCCCCTCTGACGTACCCTCCTGTTTTTTCTCCATTGAACGAGCACAAAAAGTGCCGGGCCAGCGCCCTCCGGTGGGTGACGTGGCTGATGGTGATACGTTTCCTTCACTACTGCAATAGGGACATGGTGTTAAAAGAGACCCGCTCACTGGCAGAGGTGCGAGTGGACAGCACCAAAGTGATGTTTTTCCCCGATTACACGATTGCAGTACAAAAAAGTAACTTCCTGGCAGTCAAGCAATGTCTTCTGGATCTGGGATTTGCATATTCTCTCCTTTTTCCAGCCAGACTCCATGTGGTAGCTGCTGGCACCACGCACTTCTTTGCTACACCTGAGGAGGCATGGCACTGGATTGAGAACCCGGACAGCGGTGCCGCCCACCCGATGCAGTCCAGGCCGTCAGGGGCAGGCGGCTCACGGTGGAGCCAAAAAGGGCAGCGAAGGATGAAGACACGTCCAGGTGTGGGTCTTCCTGCAGTCTCAGATTTAGGGCTGAGAATTTGGGAGCGGAGCTGTGCCGTGCAGCGGGTGGCAGCGTTCTCCAGTGCGGAGTGTTGCTCCAGTCCGGGCACTCCGGGCTCCATGTCTTCAGATGGAGAGTTCTGTTGTTACTTGGCCATCTGTCCAAAGCCCCCATAACCCTCCGGATATAACCCACAGACGTCAGACACTATCACTTAACTTTATCAGTTGTTACACTCATGTCTTTTTCCATACAAGTACAGCTGTTGATGATGTGGAATACTCCTTATATGGTTGTGAGCACTGGTCTATCTGTTCAGTGGCATACAGTGTTGTCCCTCTGTAACTACATGCTGTGAGCTCTCAACTGGTCACCCCTGTTGTGAGGCCAACTATCTTTGCCTTACTTGTTATTATTTGGTTTGGATGGAGACTTGTTCTAGTGTGCTGCTCTCTTGGTATTCACTATGTTACTGTTACACTGTGTTGATTGTTATTACCTACCCATTTACCTGTTCGATGCTGGGTAAATTATGGCTTTACCTAAAAAACGTTCTCTGCTTCCTTAAATGCGTCATTGACACTCCCAGCTGCAAGGCACATATGCGCAGCTCCTCCTCCTGTTATTCCCCTACATGATGAAGCATGTTAATGTTATAACATGGAATATCCTTGGCATGCACACACCAGCGCGCCGTTACGCTATATACTCCTACTTGAAATGTCGTAATGCCCATATTTCTTTATTCGCACCTAACGAGTTCAGAGGCAGATGGACTGAGAAGAAAATGGCGAGGGCGGGTATATTCCACAAATTACTCATTCTATGTGCGGGTAGTCATGATATGGGTTTCGACAGAGGTCCGTTCGATCTGATCGAGCAGGTCACCAATACTGATGGCCAATATGTGTTTATTCGTGGTAGGCTGAACGACAGGCATGTTCTCCTTGGTAATATCTATGCTCCTAATGTAGATCAAACTCCCTTTTTCAATGCGCTCAACCGGCTGCTGGCACAATGGAGCGATGTTCCCTGGCTAATTGGAGGGGATTTTAATTGTGCATTGGACCTGTATCTTGATAGCTCATTTCCACCATTGAAGCGCACCACCGCTACATCCAATGCCCGCGCTCTAGTGACCTGGCTCCACCACTGGCAGCTAACGGATGAATGCCGACATTATAATGCTGCAGCACGGGTGTACTCCTTTTATTCGGCCGCTCATGGCTTACATGTCCGCCTTGACAGGCTACTCTGCACAGCCGGCCTGATACCGGCAGTCGTATACACTGACTACCTGGGCTGTACTCATTCCGATCACAATCCTCAATACCTTCAGCTAGACTGGGATGGGATTGCACAGTCCCCTGTCCCCATGTGGAAAATGCAGCCTGCAAAATTAGAGGATGCAACGTTCTGGGAGTCAATAGGCCAGCAGATTACTAACTACTTTGAACTTAACGCAGACACTGCATTGTATTGGGCAGTAGAATGGGACACATTTAAGGCAGCACTGCGGGATCACTGTATTGGGCTTAATGTTGGTTTGCGCAGACAGCTGGGTCGGGAGGTGTCTGTAATAGAAAGGCAGCTGCTGCAGCATGAGTCAGAATTGATACGGAACTCCAATGCCTTACCTCACCTGCAGGCTGTGCGTACACCTGATTTGGAACTCCTTGAAAGTTTGAGATGCCTCAATTATACGGCACACTAAGCCAACGTGCATGCCAAAGCCAATAGAGCCGGAGCTTTTGCTTGCCCGGATGATATGCCAGGAGACTTCTGCTAGAGCGGTTATATCTATTCGAGCACAGACAGGTATGTTATACACTCAAGATTCAATTCATGCAGCATTTCACATTCATTATAGGTCTCTATATGACACTGGCCTCCGTCCTTCTTTAGATGACATGGAGCTATTCCTTGCAGAGATACCTCTGCCCCAAATCACGGCCGAGCAGTGTTCAGAGCTGGACGGTCCTCCTTTGCTATCTGAGATACAGGAAGCCATCCGTTCTCTGGCAAATGGTAAGACGCCTAGCCCAAATGGGCTACCGGCCACATTCTATAAGGCATACTCAACCCAACTAGCACCTAAATTGCTTACTTCATATGAAGAGGCCATAGCATTGGCGCGCTTACCCCACACGTAAAGGGAGGCCACCCTAGTCTCACTCCTGAATCTGCACAGAGACCCGATCAGTCTACACTCCTACAGGCTGTTGGCACTCCTAAATACGGATTATGAAATAGTCACCAAAGTTGGCGCAATGAGACTGGCCCCACTGGTGCCTGCATTGGTTCATGAGGACCAAAACAGCTTTGTGCCAGGCGGCACAACGTCCCTTAACCTCTGCAGATTTTTTCAGATACTGATGTCTGCCCCCTGTCACTGGCCACAAGCGGGCTGTTTAGTGATCGACTTGGAGAAAGCATTTGACTCACTGGAATGGCGTTACCTTTTTGCTGTCCTACCGAAGTATGGTTTTGGCCCTCGTTTTATACAGCTGGTGAAAGTGTTGTATACGCTTCCTTCGACTCGACCAAAACAGGGCACCTCCTTTCACCCCCCATTAGCATCTGGAAGGGCACATGGCAGTGATGCCCCTTGTCTTCCCTGGTCTCCCCTGCTTTTTGCACTTGCGGTGGAGCCATTGGCAGCTGCTCTGCACTGAGCGGGGTGGTCCTGGGGAATACCACAGGGGGATGGTAATCATGTGATTTCTTTGTATGCGGACGACCTTCTAGTGTATATTAGAGACCTAGTGGACTTCCCTGGCAATGTAATACCATTGTTCAACACTCATGCAAAGGTGTCTGGCTTGTGGGTAAACTGGGCCAAGTCCTGTGTTTTCCCATTGACACCCACTGTGTCTAACCTGGGCCTCACTCCTATAGCACAAGGCCTCACGTGGCAACCCAACACATTTAGATGCCTTGGCCTACAGGTATATCACACTGAATCTGATATGCTCGATGGGAACCTGACGAGTGCTGTGTCGGGCTTAGGCTGTCAAATGGCGTTCTGGAAGACGTTACCACTGACATTCATTGGCAGGGTGGCCCCTGTTAGTGCTGCCTAGACTATTGTATTATTTTGGGAACCTACCTCTATACATTCCGGCCTCCTTCTTCCGATCCATGGAGCGAGATGTGCGTAATTTAATTTGGAATACATCCCGCTGTTAAGTAGCCCTCTCTAAGCTTTATCGCCCACTATCCATGGGAGGTCTGTCACTTCCGAATTAGGAGCACTATTACTTGGCTGCGCAGCTACAATGGGTGGCCCGTTCATTCTCTTCGAGACAGCTAGCGGACACAGCCACTGATCGCCCAGCGTGCTCATAATTATTTGATCCCTGTGCTAAGTCTGCAGCGCCGGCACCCTTATTGCTGAAATTAGCCTATTTATGCTTTCATGGATGCTGCTACCTCACAGGGGATATTATTCCATATGCACCATCCATACCACTCTTAGGGACACCGCGTGGTGCGTATGTCACATCGGATGCAGAACTCGCTGACTGGCATACAGTGGAAATATACACCCTAGGAGATCTTTACCTATGACACACTGAGGAGACTTTTCTTTTGTATGGCTCCATCAGGTGGGCCTTGCAGCGTGGATGGGGTGACATCAAGGTAGAACCCCAGACACACTTCACGCTGCAGTATATGCATGTCTTTGGAAAAGGAAGGCATATAGTACACTGGATAGTGGATTCTCTACGTCTGAATACATCCGGACCACTTGTGGCTCTCTGGCCACGTTTGGAGGGTGACAGAGGGAGGCCTTTCACAGACAAGGAATTTCTAACCATATTGGAAACTCCCACGTATGTCCCTCGCTATATGCGATTTCGACTCATCCAATATTATGTTACTCAAAGAGCCTATCTTACACCAGAAAAAATTAACAGATATTTTGCCCGAACAGACTTCAATTGCCCGCGCTGTCAAAGCTTAGGAGCAGACTTTCTGCATAGGATGTGGCTGTGCCCCACTCTGAGCCATTACTGGTCCTCAATCCTAGTGCGCTTAATGCGGCCCTTACTACTGACATGGGAGATATGTATCCTGGGCTTGTTTCCTAGGAGTAAGAAGCTGAAGGCCACTTCCCGCTTTTTACACTTGGGGCTTGTGGTAGCCAAACGCCTTATAACCCGCAAATGGCAGTCTCCTGAGCCACTGCCATATGAAGCATTGACACTTTCCTTCTCTGTTTGGGTGAGAGCGGAATACACGGCTCTCCAGCATGAAGGTGAACTGGGGCTATGCAAGTATCCCCTCGTAGCGCAATGGGAGCTCATGTGAGTGGATCTCTCCACTCCACTGATGCCTGCACCTGATCGGCTTTGATTCCTTTGTTGCAGGTAATAGTGATTGGTGATAGTATATATCCAGTTTAAACATGTTACATGCCTGTATATATGAATGAGCCATATGGATACTTACTCCAGGTTGCAGGACACTATACTGAATGAAAACCAATTGACATGGATGTACAGGGACTGTCTCCTGAGCACCTGTGAATTGTATTACGCTTTTACTAAATTCTGCAATGTAGGTATATGGAGCTGTTTTGCCTGTGTTTTTTTCTTCCCCATATGTTTACCGTTGTGTATTGAAGTTAATTGCAAATGTGTGAGGCACACGTCTCTTTACTATGCACTATGTCATATGTTACACTATAAATGTAATAAAGAATGAAAAAAAAATGGTTCCATCACACAACCCAAACCAATCTAACGCAAAAATGACTTTGAGTAAAATACAAAAATGTGATATTAAACCAAGGAATGATAAAGCGATGGAAAAAGGAAGTCATATTCTTAGTCTGCAAAGCTGCCAGTTTCCATTGTTATGCTTAGTTTCCAGAAGTCTGCACATCATTCATATGACTAGGACGCAACCACAAATACTTGTTGGTATGGTAGAAGAATTCATTATGATTTTAAACATAATTTATCACTCCATATTTAGTACTTATTTAAGTTATGATATTCTATAAATGATACATTAAATAAAATTATACTGAGCCACTCTATTTGGTTTGTCTCTCATGTGGCTATTTAACTTTAAGTTTTTTTGTTCTCTTTTTATTTGTTTTAAATTCTGGATATCAGTGTTAATTCCAAAACATTTTTCAGACTGTTCTGTTGACTGCTACAAATATCATTTCCAAAATAAAGCAATGAATTCAAACAAAGCAAGAACATTTTCCTCTTCATTACAAGTTTACAGAACTATACACCAACATCTGGAGAAAAGGAGAAGTGACAGGACAGCGGAGAAGTGAGATTTAATTGTAATTTTTCTGCCACTAAAGATCCTTTCGTATTCCTTCCATGCATCTTCATACTCTTTCATTGGTCATGAGAGGTGCTCACATGCTGACCAGGATGAGGTTTCAGCACTTTGCATGGCAGACGCCATATACGTGCCTCTGTTCTTAGGGCCAGATGTAGGAAAAAAGCAATTTGCGACTTGCAAATTGCGAGTCCCTGCGACTCGCAATTTGCAAGTCGCAAATTGCTATGCAGTACGGTGTCTCAGACACCGACTGCAACTCGCTATGGGGTCGCAATGACCCACCTCATGAATATTCATGAGGTGGGTCGCAAATTGCGGCCCCATTGCGAGTATAGGCACTCGCTAACATGGAGGCCTGCTGACGTCAGCAGACCTCCATGTTAGCGACCTGCTTTTAAATAAAGCAGTTATTTTTTTTTGGAAGTGTAGCCCGTTTTCCCTAAGGGAAAACGAGCTGCACTTAAAAAAAAACGAAACCTTTAGTTTCGTTTTTTTTTCAGGGCAGGGAGTGGTCCCTTGGACCACTCCCTGCCCTGAAAAAATATTTTGGGCTCCAGTCACAAACTGGAAGGGGTCCCCTGGGGACCCCTTCCAATTTGCGATTGGGTTACCATCCACTTGAAGTGGATGGTAACTGCGATGCCATTTGCGACCGCATATGCGGTCGCAAATGGTATTGCATCAAATGCGACTCGCAAATAGGAAGGGAACACCCCTTCCTATTTGCGAGTCTGAAATGCATTTTGCGAGTCGGTAACGACTCGCAAAATGCATTTCTGCATTGGGATACGCGTTTTGCGACTCGCAAACGGCAAATTTTGCCGTTTGCGAGTCGCAAAACGTTTGCTACATCTGGCCCTTAGTCCTTAACTAGTCAAACAAAACCAACTTGCTTTTGGGTACTTCTTGCAGAATAGGGTGGGTTGGCACTCAGTAGATGATAGTAATTTTAGGTGGGAGGGCAGCACACTCACACTCATTCGTTCACACATGCACGCACATCCATTCACAACACTCATCAACATTAAAACATACACACACGCACCAAACATTCATTAAAAAAACACACACACTTACCTTCACACACACACACACACACACACACTTACCTTCAGCCTCGGAAGGCCCAGGATGGTTGGTACTGCTGCCTTCCCTCACTGGCTGACCTTAGGTCAGCCAATGAGGGAAGGCAACAGTCCCAACTTCGTCACAGAGTAGGATGGGGTCAGTGAGACTGCTGACCCCTCCCACTCTGTGACGAGGTGTCACTGATTGACACTCGCCCTCAGCGCTTCAGGGCTTAAACCTGAAGCATCCAGGTCGAAGTCAATGGGTGACACTTCCCCTCGTCACCAAGGGGAAGGGCCTCAAGGCCCCTTTGCTGAGCTGAGGAGGTCACGCCCATAGGAGCTGTAACCTCTTCAGCCCAGCAAAGTTCAGCTCAGACAGCGAAGAGTCTGCGCAAATCGCACTTGTCTCACTCCTAGCTGTCTGATCTTTCATGAAGGGTCTCTGTCAGGCTGACCTTTGCTCAGCCTGACTGATACACTTCATGAGGGGCAAAAGGTGGGGGTGTGGCCCCTCCACCCTAAAGGGCTGGCCATGGCTGTTGGCACTACTTATTTCTTATTCACAAGTTCACTTTGTGGCAACAGTACACAGAATGATTACGAGTAGAACAGCAGTGATGAATTCATCTAGCCCAATGAATGAAAGGAGTAGAGGTAAAGTTGCTCCTATGGTGTTGCTCCTATGTTTAGAACAAATGCCAGACTTCCTTTGAAATGAAATAATTTTAGAGGTGCCTTTAGGATGCTACTTCACAACTTCTTGGAGGTATTCACCTGTTTAAACATTTATGCATTTATGAGAGTGTTCCATTTAATTTCCCATTTAAAAAATAATTTTATCATTCCTTAATGGAAGTAATTCTACAACCATTTTTAGGCTGGGACATTATCTGCAAATGACTTTTATGAACACTAAGGTGGTCATTACAACCCTGGCGGATGGTGTTAAAGCGGCGGTAAGACCGGTGGTAAACAAATTGCAATTACGACAGTGGCGGAAACCGCCAACAAAGACAGCCACTTTAACACTCAGACCGCCACAGCAGTACAAACAAACAGTGCGGCGGACACCGCCAACAGACAGGCGGAGGACAAAGTACCGCCCACACTATTATGACAGGCCAATCCACCATCTTTTCCGGGGTGGATTCACCGCGGATAAAAACACGGCGGAAACTGGAATTTCAAAGGGAACACGCTCACCTCTACACACTCCACGAGGAACGAGGACACCATGGAACCGGAACTCCAAATCCTACCTGCTGTCAGAGTCACCAGATCCTCGGGGTCTGTGCACATTCCCAACACTTCCACCACAAGACAGCTCCAA
This sequence comes from Pleurodeles waltl, assembly GCF_031143425.1. Classification (NCBI taxonomy): domain Eukaryota; kingdom Metazoa; phylum Chordata; class Amphibia; order Caudata; family Salamandridae; genus Pleurodeles; species Pleurodeles waltl. Next base: position 1,037,211,121 of record NC_090445.1, read on the forward strand.
TACTCTGATTAGATTTATCACAGAGTCTAAGAGAGTCCAAGTGGGGAAAAGGGGATTAGGATGGGAACAGGTGGGAAGGAGACCTGTAGGAAGCAAAAGGTTAAAACACAACATCAAAATTACATCTCATGAATTCAGTACCATGCTACAACTCTAAACTTTGTCTTTTCCAAAAAACATGAACAACCCTAGAATAGTCCTAAAACTGACTAGGCTTTAGATGACCGAATACCTGAGGAGGAAACAGGAAAAGTTAAATAGGACTTTCAGATTCGAGTACTTTCTTTAACATGAGAATCAGGAAACACTCTGAGCAATTTCTAAACAACCATATCAATCTCCTTTTAAGAATACATATCAGGAACATACAGCATTACATGTAGAATTCTGGTATTGTTGTGTTCATCTAAGAAAAAACATTGGGAAGTGAATTGCGCACATTGCAGATTTTTATATGAGTATTAAACACCATAAAGGATTGTGCACCATGAAATCACACAACGTAGATTCAAGGAATAAATCATGCAACGTGTCAACTTGAAATGCTACCAAGAAAATGTCTTAGAATAGTAGTGCACAGTAATTTACATTATTTATACACGAGGAAAGAATTGCGCGTCTTGCCGATTCAAATGCCACCATACAAATATCAAGAAATGGTAGCGCACAATGAACAACATGAAAAGCACTCAGGGAAAGAATTGCGCATCTCGTCGATTCAAATGCTACCATGCAAATGCCAAGAAATGGTAGCGCACAATGAATAACATGAAAAAACACTCAAGTAGAGAATCGCACATGTTGCCGATTCGAATGCCACCATGTAAATGCCAGAAAATGGTAGCGCACAATGAACAGCATGAATTACACACTAGAAGTGAATCGCGCGTTTCGCAGATTCAAATGCCACCATGTAAATGTCAAGAAAAGGTAGCGCGCAATGAACAACAAAGTTAAATGCTCATGAAACGAGTTGCATGTCTTGCCAACTCGTAAAACATCATGTAAATGTCAAGAAATATCAGTGCGCAGTGAACAACCATGTAATAACGAAGTCAAATCTTTATGGAATAAATTGCGCGTCCCTCACCCACTACAACACACACACTAATGCATATCAATACATCACAGTTACACCCCCCAAACCACCCGGAAGAATGCAAAGACAATAGAAAATGAGTGTAACTATTGTAATATATTAAAACCAAGTAGGCAGAAATATATATATATATATATATATATATATATATATATATATATATATATATATATATATATACACCATGTACAAAATATCTACCAGGCATAGTAGTCCAGGTACTGCACAAAGAAAGTCCGTGGAACACTGGGACCACACGGTATTGGCGAGGCCCACACAAGATCCCCAACTATGACGGAGAGAACACTGCAGGGGCATCAGACAACAACTAAACAGGCACCTCAGGGGGAGGGAAAGGGGGGGCACCTCAGCCGGTTGAGTGCACGACGACAAATCCACGAGGGGGCCACATGCCCACTGTTACATCCTGGGGAGTGCAAAGCCACAGTCTCTCAAGTCTCTACAGTGGGTGGTTTGCCCACTGTTCCATCCTGGGGAGTGCAAAGCCACAGTCTCTCAAGTCTCACAAGTGGGTGGGTTGCCCACTGTTCCATCCTGGGGAGTGCAAAGCCACAGTCTCTCAAGTCTCAGAACTGGGTGGGTTGCCCACTGTTCCATCCTGGGGAGTGCAAAGCCACAGTCTCTCAAGTCTCACAAGTGGGTGGGTCGCCCACTGTTCCATCCTGGGGAGTGCAAAGCCACAGTCTCTCAAGTCTCTCCAGTGGGAGGGTTGCCCACTGCTACACCCTGGGGAGTGCAAAGCCACAGTCTCTCAAGTATCTCCAGTGGGTGGTTTGCCAACTGCTTTATCCTGGGGAGTGCAAAGCCACAGTCTCTCAAGTCTCTAGAGTGGGTGGTTTGCCCACTGCTTTATCCTGGGGAGTGCAAAGCCACAGTCTCTCAAGTCTCTACAGTGGGTGGTTTGCCCACTGTTCCATCCTGGGGAGTGCAAAGCCACAGTCTCTCAAGTCTCACAAGTGGGTGGGTTGCCCACTGTTCCATCCTGGGGAGTGCAAAGCCACAGTCTCTCAAGTCTCACAACTGGGTGGGTTGCCCACTGTTCCATCCTGGGGAGTGCAAAGCCACAGCACTCAAGTCTCCACAGTGGGTGGGTTGCCCACTGTTCCATCCTGGGGAGTGCAAAGCCACAGTCTCTCAAGTCTCACAAGTGGGTGGGTCGCCCACTGTTCCATCCTGGGGAGTGCAAAGCCACAGTCTCTCAAGTCTCTCCAGTGGGAGGGTTGCCCACTGCTGCACCCTGGGGAGTGCAAAGCCACTGTCTCTCAAGTCTCTCAAGTGGGTGGTTTGCCCACTGCTTTATCCTGGGGAGTGCAAAGCCACAGTCTCTCAAGTCTCTATAGTGGGTGGTTTGCCCACTGCTTTATCCTGGGGAGTGCTAAGCCACAGTCTCTCAAGTCTCTACAGCGGGTGGTTTGCCTACTGCTGCATCCTGGGGAGTGCAAAGCCACAGTTTCTCAAGTGGATAACAGTCTCCACTGGTTCTGGAGGGGGACTGGTGCCCAGAGTGCTTTATCCTGTGAAGGACATAGGTAGAGGATGGATGTCTCCACTGGTTCTGGAGGGGGACTGGTGCCCAGAGTGCTTCATCCTGTGAAGGACAGAGGTAGTGGATGGATGTCTCCACTGGTTCTGGAGGGGGACTGGTGCCCAGAGTGCATCACTCACCCCGTGACGGACCCAGTTGCGTCAGTGCCCCTGCCGCTCATGGGCTAGCGGTGCTTGAGTTGGCGGTGCCCTGTTCAGCGGTGCTTGAGACGGCGGTGCCCTGTTCAGCGTGATGCCATCAAGCGCCCATCCAACTCCGGGTAGGCCACTGCCAGGATCCTGTACATCAGGGGGGTCATGTTGCGACGGGCACCCCTCCCACGTTGGGAGGCCATCCCCAGCTGAGCCTCCGCCGTCTTCTTGCTCCAGCGGCGAATGTCCTCCCATCTTTTCCGGCAGAGGGTGCTCCGTCTGTGGTAGACCCCCAGGGTCCGGACGTCCTTGGCGATGGCACGCCAAATATCTTTCTTCTGGTGGGCGCTGACCTACATGAAATGTACAGGGGAAGAAAATAAGTTATTACCAACTACACCGTCTAAGTGATTGGCCCCCATCCCTACCCTTGCCATGTGGCACATGCATTCACCGTCTTTCATGCATGCAGCACTCTGCCCCCTTCCTTCTTACATCCAGCCCTCTCCACACAGGCATAGCCCATACAACATGCTCCCTGTGTGCTTACCTGTTTGTCTAGAGGACCGTAGAGTAGCGTGTACTGGGGGAGGACCCCATCAACGAGCTTCTCCAACTCCTCCGATGTGAAGGCAGTGGCCCTGTCCCCAGACGCACGAGCCATTGTCTCTTCCAGACCAAGGTCACAGCAGCACTTGCAGTGTAGGTCCTCTCCTGTCGAAGATCAGGTATCGAGTGATTGAAGAGATAGAAAATGGCGGTCATGTAAATGGCGGTGCGTACCGTCACCGCCGGCGTACATCGTCATTGGCTCCTGGGACCCATAGGGTCCAATGTTAACCAATGCAGCATTGCGCCGCGGTCTTCGGCCGCCTACCGCGACGGTATACAATGCCAGCACAGTTACCTCACATTCCATTGTCCCACTTTAGAGGTCAGGCAGCCGCCAATTCAGGGGCCCACATGGCTTAATTTTCAACTGCGTCACACATACCTAGGCCTAGATTCTACACACATACAGGCCACCTTTTGTGTATGAATGGTGTTCTGTGTAAACTGTGGGTACGTACCTCTGAGTTGTTTGACTCTGTGCTTGCTGTTGTCCTTCATAGGCACTGTCCGCTGGGACATTTGAGGAGATGGCGGCATCCTCCGGTGTACCGACCGTTGGTGGACCAGTCAACAATGGAGGAACGACATTTGATAAGCACCTACAGGCTTGACCATGCCATGATCCAGGAACTGTGTACCCTGTTGGAGCCAGACCTGATGTCAGTAATCCGCCATCCCACAGGAATCCCCCCTTCAGTGCAGGTGCTGTCAGTGCTCCATTTCCTTGCAAGTGGTTCATTTCAAACAACTGTGGCCATGGCATCAGGGATGTCCCAGCCTATGTTTTCCAACGTATTGTCCAGAGTGTTGTCTGCCCTGCTGAAACACATGCGGAGCTATGTCGTTTTCCCTCAGGTGGAGGATTTGCCTACAGTGAAAGGTGATTTCTATGCCCTGGGACATATCCCCAACATCATAGGTGCCATTGATGGGACCCATGTGGCTTTGGTGCCCCCCCACAGGAGTGAACAGGTGTACAGAAACCGGAAGAGTTATCATTCTATGAATGTACAGATGGTATGTTTGGCAGACCAGTACATCTCCCATGTGAATGCCAAGTTCCCTGGCTCAGTGCATGACGCCTACATCCTGCGGAATAGCAGCATCACTTATGTGATGGGTCAACTCCAGAGGCACCGTGTTTGGCTATTAGGTGAGCACCTGGAAGCAAAACAGTGGGAATGGTTGTCTGGGTCTGGGGATATCCCTCCAGGTTAGTGTATGTCTAACAGTTGTCCCTCGCCATTTGCAGGTGACTCTGGTTACCCCAACCTGTCATGGCTACTGACCCCAGTGAGGAATCCCAGGACAAGGGCAGAGGAACGCTACAATGAGGCCCATGGGTGAAATAGGAGGGTGATCGAGCGGACCTTCGGCCTCCTGAAGGCCAGGTTCAGGTGCCTCCATATGACAGGTGGATCCCTATTCTACTCACCAAAGAAGGTGTGCCAGATCATCGTGGCCTGCTGTATGCTTCACAACTTGGCTTTGCGACAACAGGTGCCTTTTCTGCAGGAGGATGGTCCATATGGCGGTGTTGTTGCAGTTGTGGAGCCTGTGGACAGTGATGAGGAGGAAGCAGAGTAAGAAGACATGCACAACAGGGACTCAGTGATCTAGCAATATGTCCAGTGAGATACAGGTAGGAATACAAACCTGCCTACTACATGTACTTTGAAACTACTACCTCTCTCCTGTCTGTCGTTTTCACCCAGTGTATGGTCACAGAGTTGCCACTTTCCCTTACGATTTCACAGAAGTGGGTCCCACTGTGTGACATCTGCTTAGATTCCTCATGGACTAGAGCTGTATGACGTAGGTATGTTGACAATACTATTTAAAAAACAATTGTCACTGTAATTGCTAATACACTATTTCGAAATCACAGACAGAGTCCAGATCATTTTGTGCTTTAGGTGTGTTTATTTAAATGCTCAATATTGGAGGGGGTAGTGAAATGGTGAGGGGTGATGACGGAAGAGTGTCCATGGCAGAGTCCAGTCTATTAGTCTCACAGGTTCATTGCCCATATGGGCATAGGAAGTGGAGCTGGGGCAGTTTAATCATGGACAGGGTGACAAAGTGGGACAGTAGGATGACAATCAGGGTGGTCTCATTTCTTGGCCGGGGTCTTGGCATCGTGCTCTGTCTTTGTCCTGGATCTCAGGGACCGTTTGCGGGGTGGTTCTCCCTCTGCAGGGGGTGGGGTTCTGGTGTGGTGGTCCTGTGGCAGTGCCTCCTGTCCACTAGCGCCGGCGGAGGTGGTGGGCAGTTCATCATCCATGCTAGTGTCAGGGGTCCCTTGTAGTGCCATAGTGTCCCTCCTGGTGTTGAGTAGTTCCTTCAGCACCCCTACGATGGTGCCCACAGTGGAGCTGATGGTTCTGAGTTCCTCCCTGAAGCCCATATACTGTTCCTCCTGCATGCGCTGGGTCTCCTGAAACTTGGCCAGTACCGTTGCCATCATCTCCTGGGAGTGGTGGTAGGCTCCCATGATGGAGGAGAGGGCCTCGTGGAGAGTGGGTTCCCTTGGCCTGTCCGCCCCATGTCGCACAGCAGCCCTCCCAGTTCCCCTGTGTTCCTGGGCCTCCGTCTCGTGGACCGTGTGCCCACTACCACTGACTCCAGGTCCCTGTTGTTGTTGGGGTGGTGGGTTATCCTGAGTTCCTTGTAGTGGTGGACACACAGCTGATTGACGTGTCCTGAGAACGGAGGTATGGGCCCGCTGGTTGGGTGCTGTGCTGGTGTTTCCAGAGGGGGGAAGGTCTGTGGTGGCCTGTGCCTGTGTGAGGGGAACCGACTGTCCCGAGGTCCCCGATGGTCCGGGCTGGTCATCTAGATCCAGTTGGACAGATGTGCTGTCATCACTGTGGGCCTCTTCTGTTGGTGGTGTGGACATGTGTGGACCCTCCTGTCCGGTGACGTTAGTTAGGGGTCCTGCAGGGGTATAAAAGGATGTTTATTAAATCTGTGTGTGCCATGGTGTGCAATGGGTGGGTGACCGTGTACCCCAGTGCTTGCATTCCTGTGTAGGGCCTTGTGTGATGATGGTTTAGGGGGGTGGATGGGTATGTGCAGTGGGCATGCTTTGGTGATGGGTGTCCATGCTTTGTTGTTGCATGCAGGGCTTGGTGTTGGGATTTGTGGTTATTGATGTTGGGACATATGTGAGGAGTTGGGGTGCTGGGGGTGAGGGTGAGGGTGGGGGTATGTGATAGCATGCAGGTAGGGTGGGGGATGAAGTAGTGAAAGCTTTGTCTTACCAGAGTCCATTCCTCCACCTACTCCTGCAAGGCCCTCAGGATTCAAAATCGCCAAGACCTGCTCCTCCCATATTGTTAGTTGTGGGGGAGGCGGTGGGGGTCCGCCGCCAGTCCTCTGAACTGCCAGGTGGTGTCTGGAGACCACAGAACGCACCGTCTCCCGTAGGTCGTTCCACCTCTTCCTGATGTCCTCCCGATTTCTTGGGTGTTGTCCCACTGCGTTGACCCTGTCCACTATTCTGCACCATAGCTCCATCTTCCTTGCTATGGAGGTGTGCTGCACCTGTGATCCGAATAGCTGTGGTTCTACCCGAACGATTTACTCCACCATGACCCTGAGCTCCTCCTCCAAGAACCTGGGGTGTCTTTGCCGTCCCATGGGGTGGTGTAGGTGATGTGTGGGGTCGAGTGTGTGGTGATAAGTGTGGTGATATGTAGTGGTGTGTTGTGTGAGGTGCGTGGAAGTTGTGTGGGTGATGGTGTTGTGTGCCTGTGGATGCTGTTGTTCTTGCTGGTGGTGTCTCTCTCTGGGCTTCATTCTGAATTTTTGATCATAGGGGTTTGTGGGTGATGTGGGTGTGTGTTATATATTGTATTGGGTGTGTGGGAGTGGTGTGTGTATGTGTATCAGGTGTGTGTATTTTGAATTGTCCAATGTGGCTGTGTTTTGTAGGGGTGTGTGTATTTTGAATGCGGCGGTGTGTACTGCCAATGGAATACCGCGGTTGAAAGACTGCCGTGTGGATTCGTGTGTCGTGATAGTGTGGGCTTCTTTCTGTTGGCGTGACGGTGGAGGATTTGTTTTCGTCAGTTTATCACTGACCTTTGGTGTGGCGGACTTGTGTGGGTGTCTGAATTTTGGCGGATTCCGAGATGTGGGTCATAATAGCTGTGGCGGAATTCCGCGGCCGCTGCGGTGTGTTGGCGGTCTTCTGCACGGCGGTATGCGGCTTTTACCGCCAATGTTGTAATGACCGCCTAAGTCTTGAAGGTTTGAGGTATTCATCAAGTTTTTCAGGCTTCTGTTCCTTTATTTTTGACTGTTTGCTGACTTTGTTTTTGCTGGGTTTTGGTACTCTGAGCACTTTACACTTCTGACCAGTGATAAAGTGCAATTGCTCCCTGTATAAATTGTGATTATGATTAGTTATCCCTGATTGGCATATTTAATTTACTAGTAAGTCTCTAGTAAAGTGTACTAAAGGTCCGCTGGGCCTGTAAATCAAATGCTAATAGTGGGCCTGCATCACTGATTGTGCCACCCACATGAGTAGCCCTGTAAACATGTATAAGATCTGCCACTGCAGTGTCTGTATCAGCAGTTTTGCACTGCCAATTCGACCTGGCAAATGTACCAACTTGCCAGGCCCAAGCCTTCCTTTTTACTACATGTATGTCACCCCTAAGGTAGGCCCTATGTAGCCTCATGGGCAGTGTATTTAAAAGGTAGGACTTGTACTAGTGTGTTTTACATGTCCTGATAGTGAAATACTGCCAAGTTTGGGGCAGATTTATACATTTTGCCGCGAACCTGCCTTCGCGCAGGTTTTCGGCAAAAAGTATAGCGCCCGCTAGCGTCATTCCATGACGCCGGCTCGGTGCCATATTTATGGAATGGCGCTAGCTGGCGCTAAGGCCCTGTTAGCGTCCTTGTAAAAGACGCAAACAGGGCCGGGGAGGCGTACGGGAAACTGGGGCTTGTGTGCCAAATTATAGCACTACACTCTTTATAGGCAAAAAAATTGTCTCTAAGCAGTGTAGTGCCATTTCCAGGTGCACAAGCCCTATGGACATGGCTCCTGTCTGTCAAAGCCCAGCTCACCTGAGTCCTTGTTCAGTTCTGATGGAGGTTGAAGACAATCCGACCCCACCCTGAAACTGCTTGTTCCAGCACACTAGTTTTTAAAACAGTGCACTAAGAACAGAAGCTCAAGGGAAGGGGGGAAGTGGATAAAATAAAATAAAGAGACAACAGCGTTCTTGCGTTTCCACTGTTGAAGTGCTGCACAAATCTGCGGCCCTCTCTGACTTCTGTAGAAACTGGTGCCTAATGAAACATAAACAAAGAACAGATAAGTACATCCTATTCCTAACTGGGTTCCTGACTATCCCTTTATTTATTAGAAATTTTCTTCTAAAAGTACCTCTTGGATCCTGGTCTCTAGTTTCCAGGTTTGGAATGTGTTACTGCTCTGGGATGTGCTTTCTATTGCTCTAAAGCTTCTAAAACATTAAACAAATACCGTTATCAGAATTATCAATATCAAACATTCATCTTAATATAACTAAAGCCTAAATTGCCAATAGCAGACTCACTTTTCCCATATTTCCAGAATCTTTTATAAAACAAATACTGTACTTTTACGTCAAAATACAGCATGTAATTTGTGCAAGTCCTTGATTTACTGTTTGCTTTGCTGTTAATGGTTTCCACGGTTCGATTCTTAAAAGTTCCATAAAAAAATGTTTGCTTCACAAAGTTCCGCAAAGTATTGTTGTAACAAAGAGTTTGAATCACAATGTTCGTGGAAGGTATCTTGTTTCAAATTGTCTATACACGAATCCAGAAATTGTAGTCAAAGTTGTTTCAGGTAATAAAAGTTTTGCACTTACTTGTTGCTGGCAAGAGATACTGATCAGTCTAACCTTGTCTTCTTTCTCTTTTGCAGGTTGCTTGTAGGAGAGAGGCTGAGGCAAGGAGGAACCGGAAACCGGAAGAAGGAAGAGCCAGCAGCTGCGCCCATTGAAGCCAATGAAAGTCTGTAGAGAGCAGGAGTGCCAGTGCCGAGGGATCTGTCCTCAGGTAAGCGGGAGGTAGACGAGCACAAGCACTGGGCGAGGCTCGGGGCTGCCTTTTATAGACAGGGCTGGGTGTGGTCCTCACATGCTGCACATGTTCTTGAAAGGTGTGCAGAGCTGGGTGTGGTTTGAAGAGCTGGGTGTGGTCCTCACATGCTGCACATGTTCTTGAAAGGTGTGCAGAGTTTCAGTTATTATGCAAATGAGTTAAATTAACACATGGCCTAGAGAGGAGTGTTTTAAAGAAGCCTTGGTAAAAGCAAGGCCCAATGTGTAAACAAAACAGCACATTAAACAACATACACAGAAGCCTGGGGGGGGGGGAAGGTGAGATAACAAGAAAGGCTTTCAATAGTAAGTTTAAAAGGGAGCTATTACAGAACCCACTAGTGCAGTGAGAGGGGACATGCTCTTTGCTGTGCACAAACCCTAACACTGTCTTAGTAAAGACAGGACACATGCCCACCACCCCAATGGCTATGCCCAGGGGACAAATGTCCTCTGGCATGACCATTGGGACCAGCGACATGCAGGGGGCCCCAAGTTAGGGCCTCAAGCGGTGTTGGACCAAAAACATATACACTCACCTGGGCTTACTTTCAGATTGGTTCCCATCCGTAGGTGACCTCCTGGTGTGGGTAGAGGTGGGTGAGGGTGTCCCTGGGGACAGGGAAGGGTACCTGTGGGCAACTTCTATGGTCTCTGACCATGGAAATCTGCCTACAGGTCCCCCTATGCCTGCCCAGACCCAGGCCTTAAATAATGGCACTTAGCAGGCTTAGTGCCATTATATAAGGCCCTCCTCCTCCCGTGCGTGATTTTTGCATGGGAGGATAAATAATGCGCTAAGGCCTTTGAGGCATTTTTTGCCTGGGAACGCCTACCTTGAATCTCATTGACACAAGGTAGTTTTCTGCAGGCAAATAATTTCGTTAACTCCAAACCTTTGGCGCTAGACATGTCTAGCGCCAAAATATAAATTTGGAGTTAAGTTGGTGCCTGATATGCGTAAAAGAAATTATGCAAATCTGGCGCAAACAGAGTATAAATATGGGCCATGGTTTTCACTATTGCAAGGCTTATCTCTCCCAAAGGTTAACATGGGTACTGCCTTTAAATATCTTTTAAGTGCACTTCCCATTGGGAGCAGATAGAGATGCAGAGTTTGAGGTCTCTGAAGTCACAATTTAAAAATGCATCTTTTAGTAGAGTTGGTTTTTAGATTGTCTGTTTGAAAATGCAACTTTTTTAAAGTGTACATTTTCTTGCTTAACCATTCTGTGCCTCTGTCCGCCTGTGGAATCCACATCTTGGTCAGACTGACAGTTCGGCTATTTGTGAATTCACTCTAGTCAGTGACAGAAAGGAAGCTGAGGTGTGTCCTGCATATCCTGATGAGTCTTCCTGGATTAGAGTGGGAGGGAGGAGCAGACACCTGCACTTGAAAAGGCTGTGCCTGACCTCACACAATACAGACTCCAATCCCTAGAGTGTGGCTGGGACAGGGCAAGTTAGAGATGGGGTCTTGTGCACTACAAAGACTTTCCTTTGAAGTTTGACTACTTCAAAGGCAGAAATAAGTATTGAAATTAACCAGTTCGAGGAACAATATAAAATGCTACTTGTATATTGCAAAGTTATTTTGCCTCCTATATAACTAAACAGCAAAGAGGGGAAATCAACCAATTTGCTTTGTCCCTCTTCATGGTCTCAGCCCTTAGATTATGAGATCATAAAAGTGAATTGAGGATGAGAAAAATACATCCCTTCTTGACCTTTGAAGTGTACTAGACTTGTTACTAGCTCCTTTTACCCTGAGAACATTGACCTCTGATCCAAACATCTTGTTGTTTTCAGATATATAACAATGATCCAATGAGTTTGATGCTGCTCTATATTTAACTTGGGTAGTTTCCTACTTGTCTTTCTTTTATGATTTTGAAAGGTTTGGATGTGTTGAAATGGTGAAGGATCTACATTTGTGGTAATATTCTGGTTTGTTTATTCATAAATCATCAAGATGTGGTTTGCCATTGAGACTGACATCCTGAAGGCATGGATTTCATTTGGACTACTTGCTTTGACACACACATTCTGCTCTTACTCTTTCTATGCTCTGCTGCAAGGGGTAGAGTCCAAGTGCTGGGTCTTCTTTTAGTTCCAATGCTTCATTATGTGTCAAAGTAATTGTCAGTTCTGCTGAGCTGGATTGGCTTCCATTCCGCTTGCTCCATAGTCTCTTTTAGAAAGTGGGTTTCTGGTTGGTGGAGGTATGTACTCTGTCCAAGCAGGAATCACAGTCTGAGTCAGGGTAAGTCAGTTACACACCATAAATTAATCTGTGCTCACTCTCTAGTAGTTTGGCAAAGAGGAGGCAGGGTTATCTTTGGAGGCAATATGTTAAGTATTTGTGCAATACCTAGACAGTAAAAGAGTGAAAATTGAAAGAACAAAACAAGACCGAAATAACAAAAAAAATATGTAGTAGTCAAGATACGATTTTTTAAAGAATATCTACAAATGTCGTGCATAAAAGTTTAAAGCACCCTTGGACTATCTGGTCATGCTAGACCGGGGTAAATCCAAAGTTTAGGTTGACCGCAACAGGGTGAAGTTTGGCTACAGGGACCAACCTTGTTTTGCTGAAACAGTACCTTGGTGGACGCTTGCATCAATGTCGAAGATCCAATGAGAGGAACAGGGGCTATGATGCAAAGGTGATGCGTTGGTTCCAATCAACGCAGTCAGAAGATGTGTCGTCATCGAGCCGCATAGTCATCGATCTTTGGGAAGTGATGCAGCATCAAACCCTTTGTAATGAAGGCAATGCATTATTGTCGAGCTACACAGACAGCAATGGAAAGTTGATGCGTTGGGGCCCATGATGGTGCATCAATCCTGAGGTACATATTCGTTGGTGCGATGTCCTTGTCCTCAGCAACAGTGGCGATACAGTGACAGCGATGTATTGATTCTGCTGGTACAGCACAGGGAAATCCTTTCCCAAGCATCCAGGACCCAGGACCCAGGACTGGATTGACACCACTTGGCAAGGCAGGACTCAAAGTTGGAAGAGTCCAGCAGCTGTAGATGAGGTGAGTGAACTCTTTGATGTCCCTGAGACTTCAGAACAGGAGGCAAACCAGCAAGACCATGGAGTCTCTTTGGTCCTGGGGATGTAGAGATGCAGGCCCAGTCCTTCTCACTCCCAGGCAAGGAGGGCAGCAGGTAGCAGGGCAGGCACTGCAAAGTAGGAGTCCAGGAAAGTCCAGTATTGTTCCAGCAGAGTTGCAATCCCCTCAGCTTAATAGTCCTTCCTGGCAGAAGGTTCTCAGGTCCAGAAGTGTACTGATTTGGTGGTGTCTGGGGTACAGTACTTATACCCCCTTCTGTTTCTGAAGTGGGGGAGATTTCAAAGAGAGGCCTTTGAAGTGCACAACGTCCTCACCCTTCCAATCCAGACCCACTAAAGGGGATTATGTGGCCCTTTGTGAGGGCTCAGGACCCAGCCTATTCAGGTGTAAGTTTCAGCTCCTCCCCCTCATCCTGTCCAGACCACTCAGTCACACCTCAGCTCTTTTTGTGCATGGCTTTCTGGAAGGAATGAACAAGAGCACAGCTGCCACAACTTAGATATGTATTCAGAGACAGGCAGTGGTATAAAATGGTTAAGGTAAGAAAATGCCAACTTTCTAAAAGTGGCAATTTCAGGCTTGCAGCTTAAAATCCAACTTTACCAGTAGTTTGATTTTAAATTATGAGTCAAGAGACATCAAATTTGAAATATCTATCTGGTCCCCGTTGGAAATCACCCATCATAAAATGTCATAAGGCAATCCTAATGCTAACCAATGGAGGTGATAGGCCTTGCAGTGGGGAAAAACGAATTTAAGAGTTTTTAACTACCTGAACATGAAAAACTTAAAAGAAAATGTCCAACTTTTAAAATACAATGCACCCTGCCCTTGGAGCTCTTCATGGCCTACAATATTGGGTTTAAAACTGCTCACACAGGCTCTGTAATGGCAGGCCTGAGACATGTTCAAATGGCTACTAAAGTGGTAGCACAAACAGTGCTGCAGGCCCACTAGTAGCATTTAATTTATAGGCCCTGGGCACATGAAGTATACTTTACTAGGGACTTACAAGTAATTTAAATATGTAAATTTTGGATAGGCCCATTTTACCATGTTTTAGGGAAAGAGTACATGCACTTTAGCACTGGTCAGCAGCGGTAAAGTGCCTATAATCCTAAAGCCAGCAAAAACGAAGTCAGCAAAACAGGAGAACAGAAGGCAAAACGTCAGGGGGAAATCACGGCAAGGATGCCAGGTTTAAAAGTCTCATTTTATTTTGGAAAGTGGATTACTGGTAAGGGCAGGTAGGTACCTACACTTAGCAATAGGCTACAAACCCCCACTAGGTCCAGTGATGGTCTCAGTAAATTAATCCTTGCTCAACCCTTGGTAACTTGGTCTGAGTTGCTCCTTGGATGTTGGGACTACAGTTCCCAGTGTGCACCTGGTCAAAATCCTCAAATAGCCACTGGATGCTGGTCAGCTGGCCTCTCCTTGCAGGACTTGATGCAGGGGACTCTGGTTGGTTAGCTCCTTAGTACCTTTGCAAAACAAAATATAGTCCTATCCAGATGCCACTAAGAATGTATTAATATGTGTGCCATTGTTTGCTTCATATTTTCACTACAATTTTCAATGCCGTGATGGATGGAATGCTTGAATTAATTTCACCCACCGGCAATTACTTGACCCACATACTAATCCTTTTTGCATACAATTCTGCATTACTTTAGACCCTACTCCAAATGGAACAGTCCAGCCAGAACTGCAAGACCAGGTCCTCCATGAATCAGAACAGAAGCAAACCTGAGACCAGGTTCACCGTAATTCAGGGTTATCAGTCAGGTATATCTTGGATCCAGTGGCACAGTGTGCATGAGCACCATGTGTGGGCATACCTGTACCACTCAGGGCTTCGTAATGAAGTATACCAAAAAGTAATTGATGGAATGCTTGAATTATTCTCAGCCACTGGTAATTTGTCAGGGCCACATGTCAGTCCATTGTTATTTCACACACAATAACTTCAGTTTTGACAGAGCAATATGAAAATCAGTCTTGAATCTGAACCGATCTGAATAGTCCAGTCTGAACTGCCAGGCCAGGCGCTCTCTGAATGGAAATACAAGCAAGCTGTAGGAGGCTGTACTGGTTTGTAGTGTCTACCTAAGTTACTTACACCTTATACCAGGTCCAGTTATCTCTTATTAGTGGAATGTAGGCAGTGTTCTAGCAGCTTAGGCTGTCTAGGGGTAGCTGTAGCAGAGCAGCTTAGGCTGAACTAGGAGACATGCGAAGCTCCTGTAATACCACTATAGTTACCCAGTACTTATACACAATAAAAGACAATACTCAGTGTTACCAAAAGTAAAGGTACTTTATGTTAGTGACAGAAGGCCAAAAATATCTTAGAGGCAATACTCCTTCTGGAGGTAAGTATTATACACAATGTATACACTAGTAACCAAAATCAGGTAAGTGAATAGTCATAGAATAGTGCAAACAGTATAAAATACAATAGATTGCAATGGGCCTAGGAGCAACACAAACCATATACTAAAATAGTAGAATGCGCATGTTGAATTCCCCCCTAGGCAAGTGTAATGTGTAGAGGGGAGGTTGGACTGTACGAAAACACCAAAGGTAAGTAGAGTAGCCCACCCCAGAGCCCAGCAAAGCAGGAGTAAAGTACAGCAAGTTTCCTCAGGATACACTCCAAGTTGTGATAAAGGATTATCCAAGAACCAAGCAAGACTGCAAACAACAAATTATGGATTCCTGGACCTGAAGGCCTGTGGAGAGAGGGGACCAAGTCCAGAAGTCGAAGAAGAGTCCAGGAAGGACAGGAGCCCCTGCCAGCCTGGAAGAAGGTACAAGGTAGATTCTCCGGGAAGAAGAAAAGGACAGAAGTGCACCAAAGAAGATGGCTGCGGGTTCCTGCTTGGTGCAAGAGTTGTCCCATGTCAAGTAGTTGGATGCAGGCTGTTTGCGTCACTGGATTCCGCCAACAAGCCTTGGTTCAAGTGAGTACGCAGTTTGCATTAAAGAGGATCTGCCTGGACCCAGGAGGGACCTGGGGGCCTGCACTCAGACTGAGGAGTCAGAGTTCAGAGAGAGAAGACCAGGCAGCACCAACGGGAGTCCCAGAACATGGGGACAAAGAAGATGCAAAGTGCAGTTGTTACAGCACTACACTGGAGGGTCCCATGCTGCAGGAGAATAACTCAGAGAGCTGTGCGTCACAGGTTGGAGGGCTGGGGACCTGGGCTACGCTGTGCATGAAGAACTTTTGGAAGAAGTGCACAGAAACCCAAGGAGCTGCAGAGGATGCAGTGCACAGGGGTACTGTTGCATCACAGGGAGGCAAGCTCTTACCTACACCAAATTTGGACAGCTGGACCTTTGGACAGTTTGCGCCACTTTGGTCCACCACCTGTGTTCCAGGGAGCACGCTCGTCATCAGGAGAGGAGTCCCACAGTACCGGTTGTCATTGCAGAAGGGTGCCTGCTGAAGCAGGGAAGTGACTACATCACTCCACAAGAGATTCCTTTGGTTCTTCTGGTGCAGGGTGAAGACAGGCAGTCCTCGGAGCATGCACACCTTGGAAACTGTTGCAAATGCTGGCTGGAACTGAAGTTGCAGGTCACAGGCGTCGTCCTGGATACTTTGTTGCAGTAACAGTGGTTCCTGGAATGGTCTGAGGTTGATCGAACGGTCAGAAGCTGAAGCAGAGGATGCAGAGGAGTCCTGGAGGAATCTTGCAAACGGAATCTGAGGAAACAGCTAGAGGAGAGACTCTGAGAGGGGGATTGGCTACCTACCCAGGTATGCACCTATCTGGTGGGGTCGCTGACATTACCTGCTGGCACTGGCCACTCAGAGGTCTCCGGAGGGTCCCCACACCTTGGAATCCAAAATGGCTAACGCCAGGGACACTCTGGAGGAGCTCTGGCTACCACCCCTGGGGTGGTGATGGACAGGGGAGGGGTCACTCCCCTTTCCTTTCTCCATTTTCACGCCAGAGCAGGGAATGGGGGTCCCTGAACTGGAGTAGATTGGATTATGCAAGGAGGGCACCGTTTGTGCTCTTCAAAGCATTTCCAGAGGCTCTAGGAGGATACCCCTCCCACGCCTGTACACCTATTTCCAATAGGAGAGGGTGTAACACCCCTCTCCTAAAGGAAATGCATTGTTCTGCCTTCCTGGGACTGAGCTGCTCAATCCCCAGTAGGGCAGAAACCTGTCTGTGAGGTTGCAGCAGCTGAGGCTGCAATGGAAACCTCAGAGAGCTGGTTTGGCAGTACTGGGGGTCCATGGTGGAGCCCCCGGGGTGCATGGGATTGCCCCCCCATACCAGATTTGGATTGGAGGGTCAATTTCATGATCTTAGACACCTCAAATTTCCATATTCGGGGTTACCTTTGTGAAGCTACATATATGTATTGACATATATGTAATGCATGCTCATAATGGTGTCCCTGCGCTCACAAAGTCTGGGGAATTGGCCCTGGACAACGTGGGGGCACCTTTGCTAGTGAAATGGTGCCCTCAGACACAGTAACTTTGCACCTACCCTTCAGTAAATGAAGGTTAGACATATAGGTGACTTATAAGTTACTTAGTGCAGTGAAAGTGGCTGTGAAATAGTGTGCGCACTATTTTGCTCAGGCTGCAGTGGCAGTCCTGAAGAATGGGTTCTATGAGCTCCTTATGGGTGGCAAAAGAACTGCTGCATCCCAGGAGAATCTCCTGGAACCCCAATGCCCTGTGTACCTAGGTACCATATATTAGGGACTTATAAGGGGTGGGGTCCAATGTGCCAATCAGAATTGGAATCTGGAGTCACTAAACTCTAGTGACAAATTTGGTAAGTAGAGAGAGCATATGAACTGGAGTTCTGGTTGGCAGAACTTCAGTGACACATTCAAGCATATTGACAACACATATAGGCCACACACTATGAGCACTGGGGTCCTGGCTAGCAGGATCCCAGTGAGACAGGCAAAACACACTGACAAATTGGGTTTTAAACTATGAGCACTGGGGTCCTGGCTAGCAGGATCTCAGTGAGACAGTCACAAACAGGCCAAAAAGGGGGGTAACCATGCTAGAAAGAGGCTACTTTCTCACATATCCCAAGACCAAATTTGCCCTTTTTACAGCTCTATGTTCTGGTATAACTTGGTTCTAGTGGCACAGTGTGCACAGGAGCCACTTATCGGCCTACATGTCACATTGACTCATACAAAAATAGTGATGAATGTAATGCTTGGATTCATCTTAGCCATTTGTACTTACTCAGGGCTGGATCCCAGTCCACCTTTATTTTGCACAAAATGCAATCTCAGTTTGTGCTAGCCATATGAAAATCACTCTTGACCCTACTTCTAAGTGGCAAGACAGGTTTTCGTCACAATACCTCTACTTTAGAAACTAAGAGTTCCATATACACTAATATTTGAGATGCTGTAGTTACATATTTCCTCTTGATCGGCCTGTAGTCTGGAGAGTTTCTTTGCTCCTAGTGTTAATTGCTTCAGAGATAATGTAGCAAGTTCCATATTCACTATGTTTGTCTGTTTCATATGTTGGCTCTTTTTTAAATACTGCAAGGACTTCCTTTAGACAAGAGTGTTGCCTTCTAGGCTCTCCCAGGAGTGTCTCTTTATCATCTTCATCCAAGCCACAATAGTGAAGTATGAGAAATTGGGTTATTGGGTGAAGATGATGAAAGCCCTATTCGAGTAACCATGATCCTTGCTAGGGGGAACCACAAAAGCCACTAAATTACCTTGTGCTTAATCCTTTGGTAGCCTAGCACAAAAGAAACCAGGATGAACAAAGAGGCAGTATTTATTTTATTTGAATTCATTCGGTCTAGAAATCTGGACCATTTAAAATAACAGAGATAACAATCTTACATAATAAGTAATATGTGTTAAAAATTCGTAACAACAATATAAAAACCAATAGTAATCAGAACAATATAGTAATAAAATCATCGAAACTAGGCATTTGATCATAGATAAAAATACAATAGATAAAGATAAAACATAGCTAAAAATGGTAAGAGAATTAAAAAAGATAAAAGCTAGGATATAAAACTTTTATCTAACATACCAATGTGTGCAGCTATTTTCCCATAAGACCCAGCCCTCGTCAATTCAAAAAACAAATAGAGTTCCCGTTCAGATGTAAAATACTTTGTCAAGAAGCCTATCAGATTTCAGCTGTAAAACTGACTCTTAAAGCTTGTACAATCTCTATCAGTCATATAGAGGGCAACAAGTTCCCAGTGGAAATTCCTACTGATACTACATAGAATATAACAGTTGGGACTCCTTCTGTGGACTATTGTCAGGATAGCTCAAATGCCCTTAGATACAATAAACCTGCGACGGATGAGCCAGGCCTCCGATAGATATTTGGTAACTGTAATAGCTACCACGGAGGATGTATCATATGTGCAAATTCTGATGGCGTTTGCTCTATCCTGCAGTGATAAATTTTTGCAGAGGGGAATGATCCACCTCCCTCTGGGACTCTTATACAAAGGGCAGAAGAATAATATATGCTCAGTTGTTTCTTTACAGTATTGGCAAGAGATACATCTATCAGTTAAGGCGCTGTTAGATGGCCAGTGGGCCGTGAAACCATTAGTAGGCAATGTACCATATCGTAGCTGGAGATATAGAGCACGAGCATACGGTGGCATAGGAAGGTTCAAGAAGTTCTCAGCCCAGGGCTCGTGCTTAAGTTGGAGAAATTCCATAGTTAACCTGCCCGCCCCCTTTTGATGCAGGGAGTCTTCATTAACTTTCTCCCAATATCTTCTTATAACAAGTTTCCTTGCATTATTAGGGATTTGATCCAGATTTTTCCAGTAGTGGGGAAGACCTAATTTATCCCAGGCAGATTTCATCTCCTTCAACCATGGAATTTTCTCCAGTGCCTGGGGAGCGGATATGAGCTCTCTTATAGCCAGCCTATATGGTTCGAGTTCAACAGATTTCCATAAACGAATCCAATAGGAAAGAGGTCTTAGGGCCGCTGTGGTTTTAATGCTATTTAAACCTAGGTCGAGCCTTAGAGGGGTTATTGGTGTGCCCATACCTAACCGGGACACCTGTCTAAGGAAATGATTTTCTTTAGTTTGCAGAGTGTCTAGGTTTTTGTGAGATCCCCAAAGTTCCGCTCCGTATAGGGCGGCCGCTCGGATTTGGACATTATAAATCTCCGCAAGTATGTTCAAAGGGGGGCACGGAGCCTTTCTAGATCTACGGACAAGGGCCCCACCTCTTTGGCTTATAATAAGAGCCCCTTTGTCAACGGCTGCCTTCCATTTGCCTGTAGTCTGATTCCCAAATAGTCGAACTCTTCTACTTTCTCCAACGGAATCAAGTTCATTTCTATTCTAACGCGCGGTCGTTTCTTTGAAGTACTATATATCATAAGTTTTGTTTTCTTGATGGTTACGTCCAGACCATAATCACTACAATAGACACAGAATTGATTGATCAAGTTTTGGATTCCCATTGGTGATTTCGATAGCAAAATTGTATCATCTGCATATAGCAGACACAGGATTTTTTTCCCAACCAGTTTAGGTGAATCATTTGTGCATTTCTCTAAGTAGTGGATGCAATTATTGATATAGAGCAGGAAAAGAGTGGGTGCCAGGACACATCCCTGTCTAACTCCTTTTTTAATAGCTACGGGGTCAGTCAACTCATCCCCCTGACCACATCTAATTTGAGCAAAAGTATTTTCATGCAGTTGGGCAATGAGTTTCAGAAGCCAGATGGCACTCCCATGTTTGATAGTGTTGACCACAGCAAGTTCCTGGGGATCAAATCAAATGTGGCTCTGAGATCTATAAAGACCACATAGAGATTACCCCTCCCCAGGTCAACATTCTTCCATTTTATTGACAGGAATCTTAGGGCTTGGTCAACTGTACTCATTGCAGGTCTGAATCCCGCTTGAGGGTCAGAGAGAGCTTCAGACTCCATAATCCATCCGTCAAGATGGAGCAGGAGATGTTTTGCATACATTTTTTGGGAGTTATCGAGAAGACAAATCGGACGATAGTTGGCGGGGGTGTTGGGATTTCCTTTTTTTAAAATGGGTACTATTTCCGCCCCTTTCCAAGTGGGTGGAGCGGGAGCCCCCGCTGCAATTGCATTGTAGATAAGATTGAGATATGGTGCCCATATGTCGGGTCTGGACTTGTGTAAATCACCAGGAATTTTATCTGGGCGGGGGGCCTTTCCCCATTTCAATGAATCTATTGCTGCTCTTGTTTCGGTTAGAGAGAATGTAATCAGAATGGTCTCTTGGGTTATTGAGGCATCAGGGGCCCACAGAGATGCTTCAGATTCGTATAGTTGCCCAAAGTGCTCTACCCATGTTGCTGAGAGATTTGAGGAGCCAGGTGCGGCAGGAGAATCACTGCAGTCGTCAGCTATTAGTTCCCAAAACCTGGATGTGTTGTTGGATTTAGCAGACTCCAGAATGGTAACCCATCTGGCCTCTTCCCAGCTCCTACGTGCCTTGGAACATTCCTTCTTGTAATCCTTCCTGGCTATTCTTAGCGACTCAGCATGGCCTTCTTTTATTGCTTTCAGGAGATAGTTGTGCTTCCCTGCAAAAGTTGTTAAACCAGGGAGCGCAGTGCTTTTTATTTGGGTTGTTGAAAATCTTTTTTGTAAACAGATGCTTTAAAGATTGAAACAATTCAGTGTGGACTGCTAAGAGTCTGTCACCCTCCCCGTCCTCGTTAAGCCAAATCATACACTCCATTTGGTTGGCAAGCAGATTGTATATAGATGCCAGGTGTTTAGGGGAAGAAATAACAGATTCCCATTTTAGGTTGCGTCTGTTATTTGTTAAGGCCAACAAAGAGGCAGTATGTAAAGTATTTATGCAACACGCAACCAGTAATAAAGTGAAAATGCATCACATGAAAAATCCCAAACCAATATGGAAAATCTGTGAAAATTATAATAAATAAAATGATACCAGTACAACAGATGTCCGCTCATTAGAACCAGAAATATTCAATGTGAAAATGTTTAGTTAACATAGCACTTAAAAGCACAAAGGCCCTCATTACAACCCTGGTGGTAAATCCCACTTACTGCCGTGCAGAAGACCGCCAACATACTGCTGCGGCCCCGGAATTCCCGCTACAGGTATTATGACCCACAGCTCAGAATCCGCCACAATACAGACACCCACACAAGTCCACCACACCAAAGGTCAGTGATAAACTGGCGATAACAAAACCAACACCATCACACCAACAAGAATGCGCCCACACTATCATGACCCATGAATCAACGCGGTGGACTTTCAACTGCGGTAAACCATTGGCGGTACACACCGCTGCGCTCAAAATACACACACATTTACAAAACACAACCACATTGGACAATTCAAAATACACGCACCTGATACACATACACACACCACACCCACACACTCACACTACTATAAAACACCCACCCACATCACCCACAAACCCTTACTACTAGAAATGTGATAGCAGGCCAGAGAGAGACACTACCTTAAACAACACCAGCATCCACAGACACACAACACCATCACTTACACAACATCCACACACCTCAAACAACACACACCAACACATCCCCTCACACATCACAACACACACCATCTCACATATCACCCACACCACATCATGGAACCTCAACAACACCCCAGGTTCTCTGAGGAGGAGCTCAGGGTCATGGTGGAGGAAATGGTCCGGGTAGAGCCACAGCTATTCGGATCACAGGTGCAGCACACCTCCATTGCAAGGAAGATAGAGCTATGGTGGAGAATTGTCGACAGGGTCAACGCACCTCTTCCTGATGTCATCCCAAGAACACGGGATGACATCAGGAAGAGGTGAAACGACCTACGGGGGAAGGTGCGTTCGGTGGTCTCCAGACACCAGATTGCAGTACAGAGGATTGGCGGTGGACCCCCAATTCCTCCCCCACAACTAACAACATGGGAGGAGCAAGTCTTGGCGATTCTGCATCCTGAGTGCCTCGCAGGAGTATCAGGAGGACTGGACTCTGGTAAGGCAAATCTTTACTACTTTATCCCTCACCCTAGCTGCATGCCATTACATACCCCACCCTTACCCTCACACCCATCACCCCAACAACCTACAGATACCCCACCAACTCAACCCACACATCCCAAAAACAAGCCCAGCATGTAACACCAATGTATGGACACCCATCACCAAAGCATGTCCAGTACAGATACCCACACAGACCCCAAACCAACTATCACACAAGGACCAAGCCAAGAATGCAAGCACTGGAGTACAGGGTCACTCACCCATTGCACACAATGGCACACACAGATGCAATAATCATGCTTTTACACCCCTACAGGACCCCTACCCAACATCACCGGACAGGAGGTGCCAGACATATCCAGTCCCCCCACAAAAGAGATCCACAGTGATGATAGCAGCTCTGCACAACTGGATCAAGATGACCAGCCCGGCCCATCAGGGACCTCAGGACAGTCGGTTTCCCTGACACAGTCACAAGCCACCACACACCCTCCCCCCTCATGAAACACCAGCACAGCACCCACCCAGCGGGCCCATCCTTCTGCCCCCAGGACACATCAATCAGCAGTGTGTCCGCCACTACAGGGAACCCAGGCAATCCCACTAACACAGGATGATCATGGACCTGGGGGCTGTGGCAGTGAGCACACGGTTCAGGGGACAGATGCACAGGACAACAGGGAAGCTGGGAGGACTGCTGTGCGACGGGGGAGGACAGGCCCAGGGAACCCACTCTCCACAAGGCACTCTCCAACATCATGGGAGCTTACCATAATACCCAGGAGACAATGGCAACGGTACTGGCCAAGTTTCAGGAGACCCAGTGGCTGCAGGAGGAACACTACCTTGGGATCAGAGAGGACTTGAAGTCCATTAACAACACCCTGGTCACCTTGTCAACACCAGGAGGGACACAGTAGCACAACAAGGGGACCCTGACACTAGCCTGGACGATGAACAGCCTTCCACCTCTGCCGGCGCTAGTGGACAGGAGGCACCGCCACAGGAACACAACACCAGCACCCCACCCCCTGCAGATGGAGAACCACCCCACAAACGGTCCCTGAGATCCAGGAACAAGACAGAGAACATTGCCAAGACCCCCACCAGGAAATGAGACCCCCTGAATGTCACCCTTCTGTCCTACTTTGTCACCCTGTCCATCCTTAAACTGCCATTGCTCCACTTCCTATGCCCCTTTGGACAATGCACCTGTGAAACAAATAGACTGGATATTCCTCCACCATCCCCCCAGCCCATTTTACACCCCCCTCCACTTATTAGCACAGAAATAAACACACTTCAATCACAAAACAATCTGGAGTCAGTCTGTGCTTTCACAAATGTGTAATTGCAATAACCATGGAATATAGCAATGTCAATTTACTTGTGCACATACCAATGTTACACAGCTGTAGGCCAGGAGGAAATATAGTGGGACCCATATCGGTGAAATGGAAAGGCAAAGTGACAAGTAAGGGTCCATACACTGAGTGAAAATGACAGACTTATGCTAGCTCCAACAATAGTATGAGATGTGGGAGGCAGTGACATCTTCTTACCTGTGTCTCACTGGAAGTATTGCATGATTATGTTGTTGCGGTTGTCAATATCCTCTTCTTCTGCCTCCTCTTCTTCACTGTCCACAGGCTCCACAGCTACCACAAGACCACCAGCTGGCCCATCCTCTTGCAGAAAAGGCACCTGCCGTTGCAAAGCCAGGTTGTGCAGCATACAGCAGGCCACGATGATCTGGCACACCTTCTTTGGCGAGTAGTATAGGGAACCACCTGTCATATGGAGGCACTGGAATCTGGCCTTCAGGAGGCCGAAGGTGCGTTCGATACCCTCCTAGTTCACCCATGTGCCTCATTGTAGCGTTCCTCTGCCCTTGTCCTGGGATTCCTCACTGGGGTCAGTAGCCATGACAGGATGGGGTAACCAGAGTCACCTGCAAATATCAAGGGACAACTGTTAGACACACACTAACCCTTATGGACAACCCCACACCCAGACTCCTGTTCACACTGTATTAGGTCCTTGGCCTCACCTATTAGCCACACACAGTGCCTCTGGAGATGCCCCATCACATAAGGGATGCTGCTATTCCTCAAAATGTAAGCATCATGCACTGAGCCAGGAAACTTGGCATTCACATGGGAGATGTACTGGTCTGCCAAACACAGCATCTACACATTCATTGAATAGTAGCTCTTCCGGTTTCTGTACACCTGTTCACTCCTGCGTGGGGGTACTAATGCCACATGTGTCCCATCAATGGCACCAATGATGTTGGGGATATGTCCCAGGGCATAGAAGTCACCTTTCACTGTGAGCAAATCCTCCACCTGAGGGAACACGATGTAGCTGCGCATGTGTTTCAGCAGGGCAAACGACACTCTGGACAACACGTTAGAGAACATTGGCTGGGACTTCCCTGATGCAATGGCCACTGTTGTTTGAAAGGAACCACTTGCCAGGAAATGGAGTACTGACAGGACCTGCACTAGAGGGGGTATCCCTGTGGGATGGCGGATAGCTGACATCAGTTCTGGCTCCAACTGGGCACACAGTTCCTGGACTGTTGCACGATCAAGTCTGTATGTGACTATGACGTGTCTCTCTTCCATTGTCGACAGGTCCACCAGGGGTCTGTACATCGGAGGATGCCACCATCTCATTACCTGCCCCAGCAGACGTGCCCTATGGAGGAGAACAGTGAGCAGAGAGTCAGCCAACACTGAGGTATCACAAAATGTCATTTGCAGAAATGTATTAATCCACAATGTGCTTGTAACTGTGTATATTCCAGGCCTAGATAGGTGTGACGCAGTGATTATTAATGCCATGTGGCCCCCTGAAATGGCGGCTGCCTGACCTGTAAGGTGGGAGAAGGAGATATGAGGTAACTGCGCTGGCGTTGTACACCGTCGTGGTGGGCGGTCGAAGACCGCGGCACAATTCAGCATTGGTTAACATTGGGCCCTATGGGTCTGAGGAGCCAATGACGATGTACGCCGGTGGTGACAGTACGCACCGCCGCGGACGTGACCGACATTTTCTGTCTGTTCACTCACTTGATACCTGACCTTCAACAGGAGAGGACCTACACTGCAAGTGCTGCTGTGACCTGTGTCTGGAAGCGACAATGGCTCATGTGTCTGCGGAAAGGGCCCCTGCCTTCACTTTGGAGGAGTTGGATAAACTAGTGGATGGGGTCCTCCCCCAGTACACGCAACTGTACGGTCCTCGAGACAAACAGGTGAGAACACTGTGAGCATGCTGAATGGGCAATGCCTGGTTTGAGTGGTGTGGCTGGAAGATACATGGGGGGGGGCCTGAGGCCTACATGTGTGGATGGTGAGTGTATGTGCGTCATGGCATGGGTGGGATTTGGTGGGCAATGAGTGTGACGGTCCGGCCGGTGAGTAATGTCCTTTCACCCTGTACCATTCCTCTAGGTCAGTGCCCACCAGAAGAAGGCTATTTGGCATGCCATCACCAAGGACGTCCGGACCCCGAGGGTCTACCACAGACGGAGCACCCACTGCCGTAAAAGATGGGAGGACCTGCGCCGCTGGAGCAAGAAGACGGCGGAGGTCCAGCTGGGGATGGGAGGGGTGCCCGTCGCACCATGACCCCCCTGATGTTCCGGATCCTGGCGGTGGCCTATCTGGAGTTGGTTGGGCGCTTGAGGGCATCACAGCAGCCACAAGGGGGTGAGTACACTCTCATTCAGCTGACTCTGCGCGAATTACGAGGTGTCTGGGTGGGGGAGGTGGGCAGTGGGTTCCCCTAGGCCAGGGCGATCGTGGTAGGCAAGGTCCCTTGTGAGAAATTCTATGTGGCACCCAAACCCCACTAGTGGTAAGAGCCATCTACACCTAGTCAGGCTCCTGTGACTTCCAGGTGCGCAGCAATCGGGCTTAGGCCTCGTACCCCATGTGCTTGTGAAAAATCTAGGAACTATAAGTGCATGGCATAGTGCAGAGGGCTACTCACTGTCTGTTGTGTTCCCCAACGGTAGTGGTGTTGCATGCACTGAACATGTCTTTCTTCTGTCTTTTCCTCCCCTTTTTGTTTTGTCTCCCTGTTCTTGGGTGCAATAGCATCATCAGGCGGAGGAGCTTTTGCACCGGAGTAGGAGGGAGCTGGATCCCACTTGGCCCTGGAGGGTGAAGCTACGGAGTCTGAAGGCACCAGTGGGACGGAGGGTGAGGGGAGCTCCACGGCGGGGACAGGAGCAGAGACCAGAGACAGCGACTCATCCTCTGATGGGAGCTCCCTTGCGGTGGCGGGCCCCTCTGTACCCACCGCATCAACAGGTACAGCCGCCACCCCCCCACCAGCACCGCCCTCCCAGCAGCCCCTCAGCATCTGTCCCATGCCCGCTCACCCAGGAGG
Organism: Pleurodeles waltl; assembly: GCF_031143425.1. Classification (NCBI taxonomy): domain Eukaryota; kingdom Metazoa; phylum Chordata; class Amphibia; order Caudata; family Salamandridae; genus Pleurodeles; species Pleurodeles waltl. The sequence continues at coordinate 1,037,238,170 of NC_090445.1, forward strand.
GTGGGCATCTCCTTCGCCCCAGGAACCTCAGGCCCTGCCCCTGTCAGCCCTGCTGTCCTCAGTGAGGAGGCTATTGACCTCCTGAGATCCCTCAATGTTGGGCAGTCTACCATTCTGAATGCCATCCAGGGTGTTGAGAGGCATTTGCAACAAACAAATGCATACCTGGAGAGCATTCATTTTGGCCAGGCAGCCCAACAAAGAGCATTTCAGGCTCTGGCCTCAGCACTGATGGCAGCCACTGTCCCTGTGTCCAGCCTCCACTCTCCAACCTCCTCCACCCAGACCCAATCCCCTGTACCTCTGCCTATCCCAACCACACCATCAGACCAGCATGCACACACATCAACATACAAGAGTGGCTCAGACAAACATAAGCACCACACATCCCACAGGCACTCACACACATACCAACATCCACTTCCTCCACTGTGTCCCCCTCCTCCATGTCTCCCTCCTTCCTCCCAGTCTCGTCTCCACTCACACCTGCATACACTACATCCTCAGCCACTGCCTCCATCACCAGCACGCCCATCACCACACACCGCTCACGTGCACTCACCACCCCCCTACCATTCACACATCCCCTGTGTCCTACCAGTGTGCCTGTGAGCCCTCCTCCCAAAGTACAAAAACGCAGGCACACACCCACCCAACAGCCATACACCTCACAACAGCCTCCAGCCCATGCACCTTCACCCAAATAGCAGTAGTACACCTCCTACAACAACTACCTCTTCCTCCACTCCCAAACCCCCTCCATCTTCCCATCCCAGTGTGTCTAAAAAACTCTTCCTGGCTAACATTGACCTCTTCCCTACACCTCCCCCCGTCCTTCCCCTAGGGCCGGCTTTCCAGGTCCCAGCCCAGCACCTCAGCCACCACATCCCCAGGCACAGTGGTGCCAGCAACTGCGGGATTATGGAGTGCGCCAACCATCAGGGCTGCCAGTGTGCCACGTAGCGAGGGCAAGGACATTCTGCCACCTGCCAAGGTGAAAAAGGTGCCCACATCCCGCCAGCCACCAAGGGGTCAGCAAAAACTAAAGGGGATAGTGGCAAGACAACTGCGCCACCATCCAAGGTGGGGAAGGGACAAAAAACAGAAGGGCAGGTCAGGAGAGGGCATGGTGGCACAGACTGAGGGACCAGTGTCACACCTTCTGTCCACGTCCACGCCAACCTGTATGGCGGCGAACACCGCCACCTGCACCGCCGCCGGCACATCTACAGACGCTGCAACAGTCCCCAGCCTCTTTCCCGGTGGGCAGCCGTACGAGGCTGCAGGAGACATCCTGCTTTCTCCCTCAGCAGGTGCTGACACATGCCCCGCTGCCAGCCCCACCGCCACAGACCCCACCGCCAGCACCGCCAACACAGACCCCGCCGCCAGTACCGCCACCACAGACACCGCCACCTGCACCGACATCACAGACACCGCCGCCAGCACCGTCAACACAGACCCCGCCGCCAGCACCGCCACCACAGACACCGCAACCAGCACCGCCACCAAAGACACCACTGCCAGCACCGCCACCGCAGACTCCACCGCAAGCACTGCCAGCGGCCCCACGACATCCTCGGACAGTGGCACCACCACTGACTTGCCACCATCCACAGTGGTCAGTCATCCGAGGCTGGTGGTGAGTTCCAGGACCCTGGGCAGCTTCCATGAAGCATTACTGTCATCACTGTTGGCACCTGCAGGTGGAATGCGCAGCTGTTATAGTGTGGGGTATGTCGTTGCCTCCATGGCGTATCATGCTACCTGTACCTCGCCAATGTCGTGGCATGCACACCCAGGTGAGTAAATTGTACCGGCCACACTGCACGTGGAACACTCTGGGCACCAAGCCCCCTCCAGAACCAGTGGAGAATGACATCCACTACCTTAGTCCTTGGCAGGATGAAGCACTCTGGGCACCATGCCCCCTCCAGAACCAGTGGAGAATGACATCCACTACCTCATTCCTAGGCAGTATGAAGCACTTTGGGCACCAGGCCCCCTCAGAACCAGTGGAGACTGTTATCCACTTGAGAGACTGTGGCTTTGCACTCCCCAGGATAAAGCAGTGGGCAAAGCACCCACTGGCGAGACTTGAGAGACTGTGGCTTTGCACTCACCAGGATACAGCAATGGGCATGGAGCCCCCTCGTGCAGCAGTGGCCTTGTGCGTTCATCTGGCTGAGGTGCCCCTCCTCCCCCTCCCCCTGAGATGCCTGTTTCATTTCTATCTGATGCCCCTGCAGTGTTCTCTCCGTGTCCAGTCAGGTATCTAGTGTGGGCTTCGCCCATGAATTTTGGGCCCAGTGATTCACAGACAATGATTGGTGACTATCCGGACTTGTGTAGTTGGTGTACATAATTGTATTTACTGGATTTTGAACTTTGATAATGAGATTTCACATGATTACATTCATTCAAATCATTACCTTTTGTCCTTGCGTTCTTCCAGGGGGTGGGGGGCTGAGGGGTGTATGTGTAATGTTGCTGCATGTATTTGTATGTATGTGTTGTGGGTGAGGGTGGGGGTGGGGGTGTTTTGCATGTTGCGTGTGTGTGTCACTCTCTTTTCCCTCCCCCCTCCCCTGTGTTGTAGGTGCAGTACTCATTGTGGTCGTCGCCGCCGTCTTTGGTGCTCCTGATAGAAGAGAAGGAAGACCAGCATCTGCAGTATCTGCAATTCAGGATCCATGGTGTCCTGGTTCCTCATGGGGTGTGGAGAGGTGAGTGTTTTCCCTTCTGTGTACTGTTTCCGCCGTGTTTTTGTTCTCGTTGGTTCTGCCCCGGAAAAGGTGGCGGATAGGCCTCTTGTGATGCGGTGGGCGGTACATTGCGTTCCGCCTGTCTGTTGGCGCGGTGCTTGTTTCTACCGCCGTGACGGTCGGAGTGTTAAAGTGGCTGTCTATGTTGGTGGTTCCGCAATGGTCATGATTCCATTTTTTTTTCCGCCGGATTGTTTGCAGTATTACCGCCGCTTTAACACTGACCGCCAGGGTTGTAATAAGGGCCAAAGTGTCACTCGTGGTTATCTGGTCATGCTAGACCAGGAACAAATTTCAAGTTCGGGATGATGGTATTGGAGTGTGGGCCAGATACAGGGACCAGGCTATCTCTGCTGAAAAAGTTATCTTCTCAATGTCCGGCATGAAGAGTTCTGTTTGCACTGAGGAGGCAGTGTGGCGAAGGGAGAGTGTAGTGGATGGTCATCACTGTAGCACAATGATTCCATAGTATGTCATACAAGGTCACTGCTGGAACATCCCTGGTTAGCAAGGGGAAAGTACACAAAGTCCTAATACCGACAAAAACAGGATTGGCAACAAAAAGCAAAACTCTGGGGAGATCCTGCAAAAAGGGCCATGGCCAACATGAAGCATGTAAAACTTTCTAGGTAGCAGGGTTTACATGGATATCTCTGCTGAAGCAAGCAGAGCCACAGATTAATATCCTGCATGCATGTGTTACCTTTTCCTTACTCAGAAGCATTTTGCACGAGTTTTATCCAATTCTTATAGGCACCTAGGGATCTTGGATTTTTCTTCATTTTGTCTGTGTTATGGCTTGTTCTCAGTCAGAGGAAAATTAGTTGGGTGAACCCCTGATCTCTCCAGATCTAGGTGGCTATGTCCTTCCTGGAGTAAATCCCACAAATAGTTTTTTTAACAGAATAAAATCTTATTTAATTTTCAGTAATATACAAGAAAAGTCACATTCAAGATAAGATAACAAAGACAAAAATAACAAGATGACAAGTCATTGAGGACAAGCATCATAACAAGCATCATAACAAGCAATTGGACATAGAGTTCATGAACAGTAGTGAAAGAGCGCAAGGTATGTGCTTGAGGTAGAATGTAACTGCTTAAAATCAATACAGGGGAGTACTGCATCCCGGGAAAATGAGTTCATATTAGAATCTCCAGACAGGTAAGCCCCCCCTTTAGCCCCCTTCTCAGATGAAGTGGCCAAATGCTGTAAGATACGGGTAGCAAAAAGTGATTGCAAATTGGGACCCAATTTGTTGTGCCAGCTATCTAATTTTGCAAACTGACTATGCATTAATAAACAGTTCTCAAAATACTATGGACTACAATCACAGGGATGGTGCCCCTCAAGGGACAGCAGAGCATCATCTCTGTGATTGCATTTCAAAATTGAAATATTTTTTATAGCAGACCAATTTCATCCTTAAGGGAAAATGGACTTCATTAAAAAATTTAGTTTTGAAAAACTTCAGTGAGATTTAGAAGTGGTCCCCTGGGACACTGCTATTCACCATGATGCTGCCACCCTGATTCCCAAACTGGAAGGGGTCTAAACAGAAGCCTATACCCTTTGCAAATCAGTTACCATCCCATATCCCTCCAGCGAAAGGTGTGGGGGAGAAGCAAGGCATAGGTTACCTTGATAACTGTACAATAGACCAGGTCATGCTCTCATCCCGCAAATTTGCAGATGGGGCCATGCAACAGCAGTGAATCTGTGATAAGCCATAGTAAAATTGTAAAGATTTCCCCACAGAATTTCACAAAAACCCAATTTAAGGCAATTGCGATCATAGCAGAGAGTTATGTGACCACCTCGAACAAGTAGATGATAGTTCCATGCAAGTTGCACAACATTCAACTACAGGGCAATGACACAAAGAATTGGAGGTGTTTATATTGAGTTTAGAAAGTCAAGTTCATATGTGGTATAATAAATTCTGGGAAACTTTTAAAATGGATCAGTCTATGTCTGATGTTCTGAAACACTTCCCTTGTTTGTGCAGAGCAACATTACTGTTTCTCATCAAACAGTTCAAATCTCCATCTCTTCTCTAGACACAGTGCCATTCATCTCCACCATCCTCAGGAAATCACTTTTTTTAATGAGATATTAACTTCCAAAGATCCAGATTTAAAATCGCAGTTGCGAGCATCTGAAAAGACTTGGTCTCAGAAGGAAAGTAGGTGCACCTTCTCTTTGTTGCTTCCCATGGATGGAAAAATAATAAATGCTAAGCAGGTGGTGGGTCCTTTAGCATTAGACAAGGTCTCATTAATGATTCTGAATGTACCATCTGGGAAAATATTGTTTAGGTGGCCCAGGCCTAAATTTACAAGCGAGGGCCTTGTCTTTGGTTAGAATGTTTAAGATGTAAGCATATTGTGCAGCAGGGGGAGAGCTTGTCAGTAGAAAATCTATACTCCCCTTGAGGAACAAGAGATGTTCTCACAGTACAAGCAATGGCCCTCACTACAAGTGACCAGGAGAATGGGCTGGTATTTCACAATCCATGAGGTTACCAATACAATGGGCAAGAGTGACTTACTGAATGGGAAGAATTTGGTTCATTATAAATAGGACCTTGAGGTCCTGTAACAAATGAGTGAATTTCTGGTCTAAATCTAAATTTTACCTCAGACATTCATATAAATTTTGTCTGAATTTCAGGAAGTGAAATCACCATGTGAAAGTAAATAGATCTGCAGTGAATAGATCCCACAGGTCTCATAATTCTGATGGGGCCCATAACTACTGTAACAGCCCTATGAGATTTAAGAGGACACATATTATGAGGATCTAGAGAATTTGGCAGACCTGGCCATACGTGAAAACAATAGATGTAAAAACCTTCACCAAATCATTAGATCTTCCATCTTCAGATCTCTGTAGCTCTATAGTTTCCCTTGAATATGTGATCCTGCCCCATTGAAGAGGCAAATGTAACTGCTTACTCCACCCTCGTCTTCATATCTCAGCACATGTATCTCTCGATCACAAACTTTTCCTGCACCCTCTCACTTATTTCTAGATTGATGCCCCTGAATTAGAAGAATTTTCCTCTTTACTGTATTTTTACATTAGATTGTTTATTTCATATTGTCATTCATGCATGCATAATTATGTTCTTACAACAAAAATCTTTACTGCACCTAAATGCTAGATCTATAGCATTTTCTGCACATTCAAATGTTATAACTAGATAACTGAAATATTATAAATGAATAATAAATGAATAAATGTGCCTGGCTTGCTTACTAATAAAGTCCAAAGTCTGGAAACACTAGTCCCCATTTACTGTATGACATGACCAAAGCTTCCCAGCTAATGTGAGGTTGTTTGCCTGTCGATAGCAATCTAATCTTAAGAGACTTTAGTTTTTTTTTTATAAAAAAACCTGTGTAAACATCACAGGGTTATTCATGAAGTGGTAAATACCAGCTGTGGAAATACCACGATTTCCATCAAGGCTGTCTTTCTGCCCATTGCGATGAGGAGGGAAACCCAAAGATCCACTCTCAAGTGAAAGTAATGAGCACTATTTCATAATTGTAACTATGTGGCAATATTATGTGGTATGACTGGGGAGTCTTACCATGTAATAGTAGCACATTACCCAGTAGTGGACTTTGGGTTCACACTAGTAAACTTTAACTCACTCCTGGTAGTGTGGCAAAGACCAATCAGGCTACTTAGAGGAACACATGTTAAAAAAATCACAATATCAACATGGACAATAAGTAAATGATACAACTCGAGAGAAATCCAAACCTAATTAAATAAATAAAGCTTACTTTATATAAATTTAGACAACAACACAAACATTTTAAGTTACACACAGAGTTATGAATTTTAGAAGCTTTAGAAAAAAGGGTATTTTCACTCTTTAAGTGGCTTCCATGAAGTCAGTGGAGGAAGTCGAAGTGTGCACTCAGGCACTTGCAGGGAGAGTTCCAGGGAGCCCACCTGGACTTAAGGTTCTGCATGGCCCAAGACCAAGAGTCACCAGTCGGTTTCTTATTACCTTGCCCAGGGAGTATTGGTGCAGAGGTGCTTTAGCTGTCCTCTTGGCAAATGGGTAATTGGAGATGGACACACACTCCACTCTTTAGATGTAGAGGTCTTTTGGGGCCCAGGACCAGAAATCAACAGTTGTAATTTAACCGCCACATATGGTGGATCTACATGCAGTGTTGGCTTCTAGCTGTCAATCACAGGAGTTGGTTGCACCAAAGATGCTTTGCTGCTCCTCTCAAGGTCACTCTCTTCAGGATGCAGAACCAGAGAGAGGGGTCATTGCCAATGTCGGTCTATATGCTGGGGGTCTGCTCTGGAGTCGGCGATGTCTGAATGGCTGTCGGTTTCCGGATTAAGAAGCAGATTGGTAACTGCAAAGGTGGTGCCCTGGTACTTCGTCAGCTGGAGGTCATCTGGTGGGGAGTAGAGGCTTGAAACCTGGCAGAGTCCTCACTCCCTCTCTTTCCATGCTGGACATTGAGATCGTTAGGCGCACTCACAAAGAGCCTGTCGGGTCACAGTTCTTTGACTTCAACACAGCGTTTACTCCTGCAGTTGACAAAGGACTGGTGCTTCTTTGTGTCCACTGGGGTCCCTCTTGCTGGGACCAATGAGCTTTCACCTAGGGCACATATCGGTCACTCATTTCCATGGTGGTCTTCGTAGGTCACTTCAGTGTCTTCTATTCGTGCTGCAGCAGGAGTCCAGGTCCTGTTTTCAGTGATGACGTCTTCTTTGTGCCTCTTCTTCGTTGCAAGTTAGAACTAACTTTATGGTGCCAGGGGAGCCCTTTAAAACCTGGTTTTAGGGGGCATTGAGGGTGAGGGGGGACAGTGGCCAATGTGCTACTGGTTTTCGCAGGTAGCCTGGCCCTGGAGTGACCACTTCCTGTTGGAGTGGGTCACTTTCCTACCCAGAATCCACTAAACCTAAGGATTTTCAAGATGGCAGAACCTTTCCTTGGCTGTACAGAACCCCTAGCCCACCCTAGTAGTGTGGCTAGCCTTTCGGGCGGGGGTGTACACCTCCTGCATAACTAATTTTCCCACCTGTCAGGCTGCACAGAGCTGGAAGGGCTTTGTCCTTCACTGGGGGACAAGTAATTACACTTCAGCGGTGGGTGAAGCCTTTGAGGCTTACCGCCTTGACTATCTTTTCACACTAGCCAGCCTGGGAGGGAGAAAATGTAACCTCCTGGCTGCTCAGGCCCTTTGTCTCCATCCTGTGGCAATGCTGGCACAACCAGCAAGAGGGCAGACTCATGTCTGTGGTGGCAAAGGCTCGAGAGAGAGCCCGCCAAAACAGCAGTGCTTGGTAACTTGATGAGCACCATCTCAGGGTGCCACCTGGGCACATACTAGTTAATTATGAGCATGAGCATCATGCTCAAGGCTAAAAAGCAAGATGTTTGATACCAAACAAGAGAGAAACAGCTGGGCCATCCAAAAGCTAGACACCTAAGAACTGCCCAGATGCCAGTCCATGGTATCCTGTGAACTGCTGCTGGTTACTCGTAGTAGCATTGTGTTTTAAATGCTATCATGGAGTCAGATATGCACATGCATATATGTCCTTACTCAAAGTACAGTGCACCCTGCCTCCTGAGCTATAGGAAGCCTGCTTTAGGGGTGACTGACCAGTGCTATGGGCAGTAAAGAGACTCTGCCTGCACCTGGTGTGGGCAGAGTCACACTAGAGCAGCAGGCTACTCATGCAGGCTGACAAGGCAGCTCTGCAGTCTTACTTTTACTCCGGTCACACAGGGTGGCGCAATCAGTGATGCAGCCCTGGTGACTCCTTTACCACCTTTGCCCCGGGCACCATTTGTACTAATTATTAGGAACTTACAGGGGTGGTAAATTGCTAACTGGTCTATGCAATTCGACATACAGTTTAAGGAGCATAAATAAAGAGGACTGATTAGCAGGCCTCAGTACAATAACAGATCAAAAACAACAGCATCAAGCAGCACAAATGGGGGCCTAGGAGGGGGCATCAGCAAAGAAGCCCAGTTTCCTACAGTAACTCTTTGTCATATTGACTTTTGGACTTGGTGCTTTCGACAGGGTCATCCTCAACCTTTTTATATTCACCCTCCTGTTTTCTGAACCTGTTTTGTTGGATTTTAGGACTCTACAAACTTTACTACTACTTACCAGTGCTAAAGCAATAGAGTTGTCTCCTTTAAACATAGTGAAATTGGTTTCCACACAATAGACACTTGAACTAACTGGTAAGTCCCAATTAAATTGGTACCACAAGTACAGGGACTGTACATTAAATGTTACTAGTGGGCCTGCAGCACTGATTGTGCCAATCACTTGATTAGCCTTTTAAGCACGTCTCAAGCCTGCCTTTGCAGCTTGTGTGTGCAGTTTTAAATTGGCATTTCGATCTGGTAAAATAAACCTTTTGCCAGGCTTGAACCTTCCTTTATAATACATATGCCATCCTTAGTTGAAATCCTAAAAAGTCCATAAAAGAGGGTGAAGTGTATTTAAAACTTTGGATATGCACCTCACATTATGTTCCTTTTTATATTTATTAAGTAATTTCTCAATAGTGAGCAGGTAGAAATGTTGAGTTTTGTGTCTAAAGAACTGTACTTTAAAACCCTTTTTAGTGGTAAATTTGGAATTTAAGTCACAATTCAGAAAATGGCACTTTTAGGAAGTTGGAATTTTCATGTGTCAACCATTTGGCGCCCATAGCCTGTATCCTGGGTCGCATGACTAGGTGTAGCTGGCAGTTGATCTTTCTTTATTGCTCCAAGAGAGTGAGACAAAGTGGGAATAGGTGTTGGCTGGATGGGCCATCCCTGACCATCCCTGACTTGATGAGTACAGGTGCTGTTACGTACTACACTTGCACATTACAAAGTCTTTGCCTGCGCACACTTTCAAGCATTTGACACTATTTTATGTGTCCCCAGGTAAGCTGATGGCAAGGCAGGAAAAATGAAAATTCCAAGTGTCTCTCTCGAGGAGGAGCACTCTGGAAACATCTCCTTCATAAAAGCTGGCACCAAGGATCAGTAGTGGACCCTTAGTCCCAACCCCTAAGTACAACTCTGGACATATAGATTACTGTGCTGCTCTGCTATCAGAAGGACTGCAGAAGGATAAGCAGTGGACCCTTATCCCAAATCTTGAGTAAAACTCTGGACATATGGATTACTGTGCTGCTCTGCTGCCAGAAGCATTGCTACTCTGATGCCCTGCTACTCTGCAGCCTGCTGCCAGTCTTGCAGATAATGAACACTGGACCTGCACCACTCATCCCAGAATGAAGTGTCTCCAAGGGTCAGCTGACTGATTTCCTGTTCTGAGCTATAAGGACTTGACAAGTTCCAGATGCCTCCCTGCATCTGCCCAGCTGACCTGCTACTTGGACCTGCAGTCTGGACCTACAATTGAACCTGCCTAAGCCCTGCCGGCCTCATAAGAATTGAGTTCCTGATCCCCAACTGGTGCCCCTCATGTCCTGGAACCTTGGAGTAGTATCATTCGGGCTCCCTCTCCAAGAAAGGGCAAAGCTCTGAAGTTTGGGCTATTCCTATCCACAAACGGGACTGTGCACATGAAGATCTTTGCCACCTGCACTGCCTGCCAATGCAGACATCCAGTGAACCTCACTTTGCACTCCAGTGACCATCAGCAGCGTCCGGCAGTGCAAGATCTGCACTTCACGCTACTGCATCAACAACCCACTGTAATGCAATTGCAAATCTTGAGCAATGTCCGTCCCTGACACCTGACAGGATCGTCACAATACTGGGATGGCTATCCATGTCACCCAGCCTGTTTCTGGCTCTACAGTGATGACCATCAATGATGCTCTCCCTGTGCCTTGTGAGCCCCTCCACCGTAGTCGAAATTCTTCACACTGGACTTGGAAGGCAATTTTTTCAGTGGGATTAACCTGCCAGAAATAACTGACCCATGCTCCATCGTGGTAGGCCTGAACTTATATGAACTCTTTAAAAATGCATATCTATGGTTCTACTGATTAGGGTTTGGTTGTTCTGATCTCGAATAACATTTAATTTTTCTAAGTTGGTGTGGGACTTTTTTTGTGTGATGTTTTTTTCCTTATTACTGTTTGAGGTGCTGCATAAATACTTTGCACATTGCCTCTAAGTTAAGCCTGACTGCTTTGTGCCATGGAAATGAAGG